>NC_139932.1:9579334-11054334 GCF_963514095.1 Eutrigla gurnardus | reverse complement strand
AAATCACATTTTAACAGACAGACCAATCATACGAGTAAAAAAAACAAAAAAAAGCTATTTACACTACACAAAATACTAAAAACGGAATACTTCTTAACAAACTGCACACACACACACACACACACACACACACACACACACACACACACACACACACACACACACACACACACACACACACACAAGGGTGCAGTATCGGTGCGACTATTCCACGCCAGCTGTCACTTCCTGGAGTCGTTTCGGTGCCATTAGGTTACCAGGAAACCACCGGGGCCTCCAGAAAGTTACTGCACCTGGCAGAGAAATAGTCCGCCCCCCCCATAAAACCACAATATCATGTCATTTTTATACCTCTGTATTTGGATGAATTAAACACACGGGATAACCTGCCTCACAGGTGCTGATGGGCATGTTTGTGTTTCCTCTGGGCTGAGCAGGTTGCCTCTCATTCCAGTTGTTTTGCTGAAGCTAAGCTAACCGCTACTAAGATGATACGCATATTTCTCAAAATGTTGAACTATTCCTTTAAAGGCAGATAAGGCTGCTTTTACATCTTTAACCTCAAAATATAGAATCAATCAATCAATTTTTTTTTTTTGCAGATTTTCTAAACATCTCAGGAATGAGAGAATTATGTATTTTAGCCCCAACGGCCCCGTTTAGTGTGAATACAGGGAGTTGTGTGCCTTTTATGTAGTGAGGTGGAAATGAAAGGTGCTAAATATGTGACTGGGAGTATTTCTCTCACATGTACAGCCGGCCCAGCTATGTCGTACAAGTGCTGCATTTGCCTCAACCATATCTGGGATTTTTAAAAATGAGGCGAACGTCCCCGTCCCTCATGGAAACTACACCTTAACGCACACAGATAGGAGACCTTTGTGTTCCTTTAGGTGGCTACTGCTTTAGGAAACGTTGCCACATGGACACGGTAAAAGAAGAGAGATTAGCGGTTGAAGGTAGAAGAGAACAAAACGGGAGACAGGAGGGCATCAAGCAGCATTTAATCCACCTGGTTTAAGAACCATATGGACCCCGCCGGCCCGTGATCACACCTAGCATCTCTCCCATACCCGCTGCCTTCCTCTCCCGAGCCTCATTCCTCCTGTTCTCTCACGACCAGCAAAGTGCTGAAAGGAAAGAGAGTTAAAGAAAGGAAAGGTGCAAATGCATCTCGCGCCAGCCTCCGTGTCGTACAACAGCTGAGTCCCAGCGTTAGCAGAATGAGACCAGTGACCACCTGCTGTGTTGGCATGGTTGTGTGTGTGTGTGTGTGTGTGTGTGTGTGTGTGTGTGTGTGTGTGTGTGTGTGTGTGTGTGTGTACATGTATGTGCGTATCCCCCCGCTGTGGTTATTAGGGATGAAGAGGTGTCCCGTCCAAATTCACACTCCATTGAAAAAGCTAAATAAGGAGATAATGCCATTTACGCTACTTACATGCTTTCTCTCTGTTTGTGTAAATGTGTCTTCACCTGCAGGTCAGCGTGCATTCAGGACAATAAACACATGAAATTACATTTTCTCATGAGGAAAATACTTCCTCCGTGACTTTCAAATAATGGTGGAGGCCTCAGAAGTGCCTTCATTTCTTATTCACGCTGTTTTTGAGGTCATATTTCAGTTCCTGTAACACTTCCTGGATCGGTGTTTCACATTAAAATTGGACAGAATCCACTCGTTTCATAACAAGGCTTTTATTGTGAAACATCTTGTTGCACCACTAAACTGGGAAAGGAC
Source organism: Eutrigla gurnardus (assembly GCF_963514095.1). Classification (NCBI taxonomy): domain Eukaryota; kingdom Metazoa; phylum Chordata; class Actinopteri; order Perciformes; family Triglidae; genus Eutrigla; species Eutrigla gurnardus. Next base: position 11,052,596 of record NC_139932.1, on the reverse strand, counting down.
GACAACAGAGCAAGAGCCATAATGTTTCTCATCCAATTTCAGCCCTGAGGTTGTTTCTACTTTTAGTTTGGAAGGCGATTCATATTTCCAGCACACATCTTCAAAAGGTGGCTTATTAAACAGCATCGTATGCATTTCTTTAGATGACACAAATCTAAAAAAGGGGCTACACGTGTGCTGTGTTCTCCGCGGGGAAACAGAGAACATTGCAGCCGGGCGTGATCACAATCTGTGGGGGATTATTATTAGCGATGGTTGGCGAGGGCTGTCTTGGGCTTGATAACAAAAAACAAAAAAAAACAGACCTCTGAATGACTAAAACTTCAAAAAGACAACTTGAGATTGAGAAATACTTCTGCACCTGCTCCCCAACCACCCCCCCTCCCTCCAGTTCCACTCTTAAAGACAGGCAGCGAGCGCCGACAGCAGCTTTTCAATTCCCGCCTCCACAAGTGGCGTGAAGTACGAGGAGGGGCGGCGGGAGTCGCCCGCAAACTCTATTTGGTCGTGTGTTTTTTTTTTTTTTTTTGGCTTTGTTCCACGGTCCCACATCTCCACTCGTTTTAACATTCCAAATGTAGGCACTTAAAAACGCCAAATCTTTTATTCATCGGTCTGATTGTGAAACACGTAGGTGGTATGAAGAGCTCACGGTCACTTTCCCAAACAGCATTTAGTGATTACAAAGCTGAGAGAGGCTGCTTTCACTCTGGTGGCATGGTTATTCAATCAGTCCTACGCTGTCTTACACACACACACACACACACACACACACACACACACACACACACACTGATATATAACAATATGGCCTGTTTATTCAATGGGAGATTTGATGATCTGCCCCCCCCTCACACAGTCACAAGCATAAAATAAATGACTTGATGGATACCATCCTAATTCAAACGATGTCAACCTCTCCTCGTCTTTTACAGTCGCACAAGTGCTCACTTTCTCATTTCCAAGTATCAATTGCCACTAAAGGAATGTATCAAAAAGCCAACAGACCTGTTCCTCATCTTCATTCAATTCACAAACGCGTATACGTTCGCAAAATATAGTGCCCGTCCGTCGTTGTCAGCGCTACATTTATGCCAACCATAAAAAAAACGAGTCGTATTCACTCAGTGTGTCGTCATGGCGACTTCCTAAGGCTTTCTGTCGTACATATTGTAGTTCAAATGCAACCTGCCTTTTTGTTAGCTTTTCATTGTGGCTGTAGAAATGTAGAAAAGGGGGAAAGACTTAAAAGAGCATTCTTGCAAGGAGAAGCTTCAGGACCTATAAAGTGTGTGTGTGTATGTGTGTGTGTGTGTGTGTCCGTATAGATAAAACATCCGTGGATCAAAGAGAACAAGAAGAGAAACATATAGAATAACTCACTGCGCGGCATATTATGTTTTCATAGAATCAATCCAACTAACCGAGGTGGATTCGGCATTCTAACATATTTTAAACACTCTTTTCTTATCATGCCCCACGCGGGATCCGAAGATTGCTCAAGCATTTACAGCAGTTATTGTAAACACAACATTGTTGACAAATACATCATATTCATAGCACACGAGCGGCTATTCCCATCCAAGATGGAATAATGGATCTGATGAAAACGGCGGTGTAGATCAGGCCGGCGTACCAGAGCTGGTTGAAAAGAAGGGAGGCTGAGGGGATAATTTAAGAGGAATAATAAAAGTCCATCCAGGAATTCACTCTGAACATATTACACTGAGAGAATAACGTTGACTGATTAATGGTTTTCATTAAAACCACAATCCTATTTTTTTTTTTTGTTCTTCTTCCTCGGAGCAGAAGATGTTTATTACCCCAAAGCACACGTCATTAGTATAAGGTTCTGCTTTCTTAAACAGACAAATTCATTTGCCTGAACACGCGTAATAAGGAGTTGGTGTTGCTGGTGCAGCTCTGGAAACCTGTGATCCTCCGCGTCCTGCAATCAACCCATGAGTGCTACAAGGGTGCAATCCTCTGTATATCTCATAGGGATAGGCTCTCTGTGTGTGTGTGTGTGTGTGTGTGTGTGTGTTACAAATAACAATTCAATTTTGATCACGACATTCAGTCAAAGCGCTGAGCTGACACAAGCCAAGAAACACCCGTTAGTGTTTATGAACCTGCTTCCATTACCTTCACTGCCACTTAAACGCAATGAGCTCACCACATTGGTAAGATATTACCCATAGTCCCCTCGGGGGACACACACACACACACACACACACACATGCACACACACCTCAAGGGTTGCTGATAAGCCAATGTCATCCGCACAAAGCATTAACACAGCACCGTGTCTGCTCCATCCAAATCGATAGCGGCCCCCGGGGTGAGCGTCGCCGCGGCCATGTTTAAGAGCAACAGCACAACGCCGGCGGCAATAATAACCATGTTAATGAGCTCCAGAGGAAAGGTCAAGGCTAAACAAAAGAATTCCTCCTTATAAATATTTAAGTGCGATTAACATTAGCAGCCCTAATTAAGCCATCGCTCTTTTGCGGGGGAAAAAAAAGGCCTTTGATTAGTCAACACTCAGGATGCCTCACTCCACTGAAGAGCGACTCAGCAGGACCTGATGGGGGGAGCTGCTGAGGGGTTGGGGGGGTTATAATAAATAGCAGACTTTTTTTGGATTTTTGTTCATGCAGAAAAAACCCCAACTGATGAAATTGATCCAAATGGTCTCCTTGACAACAGTCATATGTTAATGGGACACATTTCCTGCTACTTTGCACCCAAAGATCACCAGGAAGCTGCGGTTTCATCGTTGTTTTTAATCATTGTTGTTGGGTCGACTACAAGCTGGCAGACACGCGGACGCGCTGGCCCGAAAACCCCGAAGTCACATTCCAGCATGAGAAATGCTGAATGCTATCAATCATCGTGATGGAAGGAAGTTTGGAAAAGAAAAGTTTTGCCTGAAGCTTGAAAACAAACAGCTGCACTATTAAGACTTTCATGAGTTCAATGAAAATACAAAAATAAAAAAGAAGACAGAAACAGCATTTTGCTTCAGTATGGAGGTGGAGCAGCTCCCACCAGTATTGATTTGGACGTCACCTCAACATTTGTAATCTGCATACAGCCACGCGTTATGGAAGTTATGTTTTTGGGGGGTGATGCAGGAACCATAAGACCCGTTCGTGCACGGTGCCGCTCAAAATACTTTGCCAATTTGCCTTGCACAGTGAGCTCAGATCCTATTTCCCATCATATTAACAGATGTTAGTCTGTGGACACCACGGGGCTCGGCGGCAGGCGCTGTCGTCTCACAGCATGAAGGTTCACAGCTGTAGAATATCTCTGGGAGCATCTTTTGATTTCCTCTCGTAGTTCAAAGCAGGTTCTGGCCCAAGACTTATATATGGGAGGCAATTCTCAAAACATACAGTATGCTATCGCTACTACACACACACACAGCATCAAAGCTCAGCACACAAATTACACTATTACGTCATACAAATGTCTTAAGTGTCCATGTGTTAGACATAGATGTTTGTGTGTGTGTGTGTGTGTGTGTGTGTGTGTGTGTTGAGGAGGACTCCATGATGTCATCCGTCCCAGTATGACCCAATCTCAGACATCAAGTGGAGATAATCATGTTTGAGTGTGTGGGTCTGTGTTGTGAATGCCTCGAGGCAACCGTACGTCACCGCCAGGGAACGATGACGTCTCAGACACAACATGTGTGTGTGTGTGTGTGTGTGTGTGTGTGTGTGTGTGTGTGTGTGTGTGTGTGTATGTGTGTGTGTGTTATCTTCTGTTTGCCCCCCAGTGCTTTGTTTACAATGTGAGAGTGTGCATGAGCTCAACATTCTTAGGTGCTAACTAGAACCATACAAGGTTTTCGGCTTGTCCAGAACCTATTTTTATACCTACGGTGGAATGGTTCCACCCGGAACTGTTTCCTACCTCTAAGGGTGCTAACAAGGATCCACTCAGGGCGTTCTCCCCAGATGCCCTCTACATCCCAAGGGTTCATCTAGAACACAACACACATGCATTCAACAATCCTCGGAGAACCCTTTGTTCCAAAAAAGTGAATTTAAGAGTAAATTTAAGAGAATTTTATTATGCACGGCAATAAAAAGATACTATAAAGTACATTGAAGTGTGTGCGTGTGTGTGTGTGTGTGTGTAGGACACAATGTGAGCACAATCACACACACACACACACACACACACACATGAATTTATAAAAGGGCCCCGGTCATCCAAGTGTATTAGGCTTGTGGACAAAATTAAGAAGAGAAATGCTCCAGGCACCAGCTGCACATCACATCGCAGGCAAAGCCACAGCACAATTTGTAAGTGTAAAGTAATTTAAATCCTCTTCTGAAGGATGAGAAAACATTTTTTACAGCTGTGGGGATTAGTCTAAACTGGCTCCTCGCGGGTCACAGATGGATAGGCTTATGCGGGACCATGTAACAGGTTTAGAAGCCACTGGCTTGTGGCACAGTCGTACGCCGCTCTAACACGTACGGAGCATCCAACCTTCTCACCTACAGCTTCTGGACAACCTGCTTCTGGTTCGGCCATTCAGTGCGTATAAAGCAGTGTGATAAAGAATACATAGACACTGATTGTAACAGGAAATGTGCTTTAGTTGGGATTTTAACTGCATGATTGCTTGGTCACTAACATTTGTACTCAAGAGATGGGATGATATGAAAATGTCATGTCACGATTATCCTGGCAAAAATAATTGGGATTCACGATATTATCCCGATAATTATCAAAAAAAGCGCTTAAAAATGGCATTTAAACATATTGGAATCCCATTTGAAAAAATAAATCAGGTTCTGTGACATTATAGCATAATGAAAAACGAGCGATATACTTTAATTCAATGCAACGAACGGAATGAATACTATTATACAGCTGCAGCATTTCCACGGGGAAATAATAAAACATTTAAACGTGATTTATTAACTGCGTCTCCCATTACTTTTTGTCATTTAAAAGGCATCAAAATAAAAAAAACTTGAAAACGTTCCAGAAAAAAAAAGAAGAGGAAAACTTCCACTGTGATGTAAAACTATGAAACACAAACAAACAAAGTTTTTCTTGACAGCGATGGAGATTTCTTCTCCAAACTTCTACATTATTATTATTTTTTTACTTCAGCCATCCATTCCTTTTTAGTCGTGCCGCCCAGAAAAGAGCAGGAGAAAGATTTGTTATTGTCACAAAAAACACTTCAAACCTGCAATCTGTTACTTTCCTCACATTCAAACTGTACAGAAAAAGTCTTTTATTGAGCTTTTTGGAGGCTTTTGCTTCCCTGCAGAGGAAATATCATCGACTAACCAAGTAACACGAATTATAGTAAATTCACTGAATTCTTCAAAGGTTGAACACCTTCCAACACCTCTCACAAAGTCTGTTGAAATGTATTTCATTGTACTGGGGATTCTATGCTGAATTAAATATGAACGCTTTTGTTTTTGCTCTAATTTTTCACCAGAAATCAAAGGTCTAATACATTTTCTCCACAAAAAGTATTTTTCTCTCAAATTCTGTTCACAAATGTGTTTAAATCTGTGTTAGTGAGCGCTTCTCATTTGCCGAGATGATCCATGTGAGATGATGTGGCATAGCAAGATGCTGATTAGACTAAAAGACCACTCCGAAATGTGCAGTTATATCACCGTCACGCCACAGGAGGATTATCTTGGAGGAGGAGTGCTCACTAACAGATTGAAACTCATTTGTGAACACAATTTGAGAGAAAAACGTGTGTATTTAAATTCTTAGTGTAAAAAAAAAGTCTTAGCTCAAGATAAATTAGGGCAAAAACTAAAGTGATGCGTTTTCTAATTTTGTTCAGTGTACTTTTCTGTCACTGAGATTCAACTCCATCACCATCACAGCTCAATTCACCATTTAGCCTCAAATATGGTCATAAATTACACATGAACAAAACTTAAAGAAAAGTCAGCTTCCGGCGAACTTTTACATTTAAAGATAGTTTGCTTGTGTGTGTGTGTGTGTGTGTGTGTGTGTGTGTGTGTGTGTGTGTGTGAGAGAGTGTGTGTGTGTGTGTGTGTGTGTGTTCATGGTCTACAAGGTCATCCTCCTATCCCGGCACACACACACACACACACACACACACACACACACACACACACACACACACACACACACACACACACACACACACACACACACACACACACACACACACACACACACCTTTCATGATAGAGATCAACCATGTATTTTTTTTTATTCTTTCCCTCACATCATTTTCCTTCAATTCCTCTCCTTTGCTCTTATTCCATCATTTACCGTATTCAGAATTCAGAGTTCTTTATCTCTGTAGCTTCTTTCCACGCCAGGACAGCAGGCCTGTGATCAATAGATGATTGAAGCTCATTAAACTGACATGGTGTACCGTTCTAACAGATACCTATTTAAAAAACGGTTGCAGGGTCAAACCTGTGGATTGCAGAAGGATAGATGGCTTTTTGTTTCCCGCTCTTTCATCCGGAAAAAAACGAGCAGCTTTATCCAGTAAACCTACTTTGATCTGCTTATATTCCATGCAGAGGCCATCACAATCATACATAATTAAACAGGAGCAGTGAAGTCTTTTAGATAGTTTGGCGTTTTATGGAAAAACACTTATTTGCCCCCCAGGAATGAGATGAGATGATTCATGAGTGAATATACTGAAGTTTAGCATAAAGACTGAAAACTTCCTGAGGTCTTGTTGTAACTGTGACATTACCAGTGATGACAGAAATTAACAACATATTTAAATGTGCTGCATTCATATCTTTGGACGGATTCAGGCTGTTTTCCTGTTTCCAGTCTTTATGCTACACTGGCTAAGCTAACCAGCTGGTGCCTGTAGTGGTATCGATCTGATCTCTTATCTTGTCGACTTCCGGATATGAAAGTATAAACAAAAACATAATCTTTCATCTGATATTTACTAGACTAGAAGGTGTTCTGAGGTAGATGACTCGCACCGCAGCAAACTGGCTTCAGCTCAATAACCGCTTAAGTCTGACTCAGTCCAACGAGACTCCCTCTGCCACCGAGCGGCTCCGCTTCCAAACAGTGTTCGCATGACCAAAACTTCAATCTGCCAAAAAAAAAAAGAGAGAGATAGAGAGAGACAGGATGGTAGCAGCACTTTCTAACGCCGAGCCAATAACTCACTCCCCACGGCAGCGGAAACTCGAGCTGGAACCAAACAGCTTTTTATGGCGCCAAGCGGACAGACACCGGGCGCAGGACTCGGGGAAGGGGGGATTAGAGAAGAGGTGCGGGCTGAAACCAACAAAAAAAAAGTACAAATAAATAAGAGTGTGAGGGGAGAGGGAGCTCCATAAATTGCAACCCAGTGCAGAAGCTGCAGGGAGGGCGAGCCGTCTGATGAATAGAGCCATCAGCCTAAGCAGAGGCTACAGAGCAGCCTGCCATCTGCCTGCCCATTACTAGAATGGAGTGTATGACGGCCGGCTCTCATCTGCAGGCCCCACTGGCATCGCTGGCAACCGGGAACATCCCGTGCGTGCGTCTTCACGCTTCCTGAAGTCCAAACGAGACGAGGTGTCCTTGCCTACACACAACCCACGACCACATTCCACCATTGTCTTCTAGTGTGAGTTTAATTCCTGTGGGTGAACGCAGTTGTCAAGAGTATCTATTTGGAGCATATTGTGTGTGTGTGTGTGTGTGTGTGTGTGTGTGTGTGTGAGAAGGCGAGGGTGGCCCTCAGAGAAGAGTTACAGCAGCGTGGCAGACGCTTCACACCTCATTGGCGAGCGAGGAGAGCCAATCACCGGCAACAGATCCGCCCCTCAGGCTGCCGGTCTATTCCTCAGTATCCTTGATGACTCATAGAGGGAGAGAAAGAGAAAATAGGAAAAAAAAAAAAGAAGGAGAGTGAGACGGAACAAAAGGAACAAAAAAAAAGAGAGTAAATGCAAACACAAGAATGAGGGTTGACTCTGTGGAGAGACACTAAAAGGCACAAAGAGACGCACAGACGGATAAGAGCCGGGGAGGGAGACTGGGGAAAACTTTCAAGGGAAAAGAGATTTTTTTTTTCTTCCCCCTCAGTGAAGGTCATTAAATCAAATGTGATTCGTCATCATGGTGTTGTCTTTTGTGTTGCGGAGTTGAGTGCATCTGGCGGTTTTTAGAAGCAGGACTGAAATAGCATAAAAAGCATTGAAAAGGAAGTGGTAGCTTCATGCTAATGGCTTCACCACTGCAGGAACCGGTGTTGCTTGGAGTGACAAAGTTTAAACGTTCATACGGAGACAGACGGTACAGGACACTTAGAAAAACTGTGAAAGCCACACTGACAGATGCTGACACATCACTCCTCTTGGGCCGAGGTGCAACACTCTCTCCTGGCGGATCCCAAGGGTGTCAAGTCAGTGGCTAATAAGGAGACGGACCTGCCCTAAGCACAAACCTACCAAACAATATATATTGTCTTGAGCACAGATGATCTATGATTTCCTCATAATTTCTTTCTGCTTTTTGACCCGAAAGAAAATATTTTGAATATTTTTGGAGCGAGGGCAGTTTCTCAAATGGAATTGCACTTTATTTTATAACCCTACGTTTTGATTTCTACCCGTCTGTGGTGTGAAAACACTTAACGAAGGCCAAATTGGTTCCACCTTCACATGAAGTACCTGGAATGTGATGGCGGCCTTCGGGACCACTCAACAACTCTGGACATAATTCCAACCCTGCCTGTTGCCAGTGTGCAGCCCGGTGCTCAAGGACGCCTCGGTCACACCTGTGGAAGATGCACTGAGATCAGAGAACGGAGGCTTTTTTTCTGTTAACTTCACTCTGTTCGTTTTTATACATAAAAAAAAAAGCCTCATATCAAAATATCATTACTGCCTGCTGATAAATGGAGGAGTCTAACAGTGGCTTCCGGAGGCATGCATATAAATTCCAGCTAATATCGCACTACATTATTTTTCAATATGCCCTTCCCTCATATACTGTTTCTCAGGAAATGCATCGAAGTAAAAACACTCTCCACATATAAGCTCATGTTAAAGTATTTTACTTCTAAGAAGGGTTGCTGAGGTTGTGGTGGAAGTTGAGCCCCGTGTTCAGATCTCATGATTCTCAAATCATCCTTTAATCATATTAGAGGGGATATAATCTCATTACAGGCAGAATACCCCGTTAAACCACTTATCTTGGCTCGGACGTACAGGGTCAGCTAGAGGAGTTCTGCAGCTCGAGTCACGGGGGGAGAAAAGAAAGTGGGGCAAAAGAAGACGGTGCTTGTGGAGAAACACCTGCCATGAACTCCAGCAGTCATTATCCCAACCTTTAAACCCCCCCACACCACACACCCACACACACACACACACAAACGTGTGCGCGCTGTATAATAGAAGAACCCCTCACCCCCTTCGAGACTCGAAAAGTCAAAAAGCAAAAGGACAGCTGACTGAGAGACAGAGGGGGATTAGTCACAACGGATCACATGCTTGCACGCACACACACACACACACACACACACAACCTGCTTCTCTCTCACACACACACACACGCTTCTGATGCAGAATTAAGATAACGTCTCCTCTGCGATCACCTGCCTTCACATCAAACCCAGACGGCATCCCCTCCAACGTCCACTCTCTCTCTCTCTCTCACACACACACACACACACACACACACACACACACACACACACACACACACACACACACACACACACACACACACACACACACACACACACACACACACACACACACACACACACACACACACACACACACACACACACAAACACACTGAGTGTCTGTCTATCCAGTTAAACCCAACCCATAGTCTGGCAGAGTGCAGACAGCGTAGAGAAGCCGTCTCCTCCAAGGCAACATTAGCCTGGGAGACTGAGCAGAGGAGAAACACACTGGTGGGGAGAGAGAGAGAGAGAGAGAGAGAGAGGGAGGGGGGGAGAGAGAGAGAGAGAGAGAGAGAGAGAGAGAGAGAGAGAGAGAGAGAGAGAGAGAGAGAGAGGAAAGAAAGAAATAAGTACATAAATAAAAGGAAGAGGTAGAGATCCTTACTTTCTTACTGAATAGCTATAGCGCACCAAGGATTCATAAAACAGAGCTAAATAAAGAAGGACGAACAGACGAACAGACAGACAGACAGACAGACGGACGGGCGGACAGGCAGACAGGCAGGCAGACAGACAGACAGACTATGAACCAGAACATCTGGGAAGAACGTTCCCCCTGCGCTGCCGTCCCCCTCTCTTGGGCTCATTCACTCCGTTTGGCAAAATGTCGCCGTGACAACACGAGGGCTGCGTATCCATCAAAAGATGTACAATGCTTGCTGTAATTACCATAAAGTACACACACACACACGAGAGACAGAGCCTGCTGCATATATTGATGGAGAAAAAAGTTCAACAACAGTTGCTGCATCGTTTTGTCTTTTATTTCCTCTGATCATCGTCTCGAGTGTTGGTCTGGATGAATACTCAGCACGCAGATACTTTACATTATTAACATAACACACCAAACAGATGCAGGGACGAAACAGATGCATACATGTGCATGTGTGTACAGGATAGTGCATTAGGAGCAGGAAAACAATGAAATAGGACTGACTTTGGATAGTAAAAATAGACTATTATTTCCCTAACAGTGCTGTAGTGAGGGTGGGGGGGGGTATGACAGAGGTGGCGTTCTTTCTTGTGTTTGATTCCGGTTCATGTTTACTGTCCTTGTAGCAGGCCCAGCTCAGGCCTGCTGGGTCCCATCAGACCCTGCTGTTTCCCCAACATGGCAGACAGTGTCACTGCCTCCTTACACACTCACAGGAGAGATAGACGGGAAGGTCATAGAGGCGGGGAGGGAGGGAAGAATCAAAAGGGAAAACGTGTCTATTTCTCTATCAGGGTGCTGTGTTCGGTGCCTCGGGTCCGGTCCGGGTTTGGAGGGTGTGTGTCTCGGTGCTGACTCGTTCCTCACTTCCTCCAGTCAGGGGTTTTGGTCTGTCAGTCGGTTGATCAGTAATCCCGCACTTCTTCGCTCTCTCACGCTTAACCCCCGGTTCTCAACTTGTTCTGGAGGCAACAAAAATAAAGGGAAAAGTGCATTGGAGAGATGAAAACAAAAATATAAATAGACAGAACAAACCGAGGAGAATGATATCATGTCAAAACAGACGGAGGGAGGCCTGGGAGGACAATAAAAGGGTGGAGGATGAAGTGAGTTGGAGAAGAGACCCGAGGGCAGCGGATTCCATGTTAGTGATAAGTGCAACCACAAATCCCCAGCACCCCCCTGTCAATAACCATTTCACATGGCCTACTGCAGCTGGAGGAGAAGAGGGGAAGAAATAAAGGAGGAGGAGCCGAAACAAGCGACACCAGGGAGATAATTACTGTTGACAGAAAGTCCAAATTAATAACGGCGTGGATGACATTCAGGAAGCCCATGTCGGTAACATTATACGATATATATAGGATTTTATTGCAAATTGTGACAATGACACTGACGGTAAGCGAATATGGTGAATTTCCATTCACTACACTTTAATTAACTATCATCGTGAATATTGTCACACGAGTGACTTGACAAAGCTGTTTAGCTCATCGTGGTAGGGAAGTGAAAAATAGATTTAAAATACAGGAAATATGTATAAAACTCACACAATGTTGCTATTTATTTTTTATTCTCCCTTTATTCAGAGCTTATGATTACCTTATTTAAGAGGATTTAGTTTTCACAGATCTGGGGTTCAATAAAAACATGTTTCTTTGAAAAAATCAAGTGTGTTTTAAGTTTTAAGCATTTGGATGATTATTGTAATTGCTAATTAGTATATTATATTACCTTGGTACCTTGATAACATTGTATTAACAGGACCAAAGTGCTGAGAACTGGTAATGTAACAACATCAGATCACTGTGCTCCCATTTCTTCTCTGAGCTGATCTGATGAGAGACTTTGGGTAATCATTTGTTCTTCACATTAGTTAAATGCGGCTAACCTGAGGGCTTCATTAAAACCTCCATAGGTGTCTAACTGCTTGTGTTTCTTACCACGATACTGATAAATGTGTTCTCAGATCTCACTGATTAACTTTAACGTAATCACCGATTGGAGAGACGGCCTATGTGTGCACCTATGAAATCAATGGCAAAGAGAATATTCATAGACGAGATTGTCTGAAAAATATCGTTAAATCTACTTTATCAAGAGCAACTTGCATTGGAACGTCAATCCTCAAGATGCTGTCGAAGCAAGATCTTTTTCCATTTTGGTCCTTGCAAACATAACACCCTCTGAAACCACAAACTTGGCCCTTTGAGAGTAAAAGGGAGATGGAAGGGTCAGTCTAAAAAATGAAGTGGGGAAGGAAGAAGATAGGGAGCAAGACGCGGTCATGCGGCGGGAATACGCAATGAGGAGGCGAGCGGGCGGATGGAGAGATCGGCTTCCGTGATAAACTCTTATTCGCGGAGGGAGAAAGAGGGACTTCATCCGTCCTTCAACCGCCTCTTCCTCACTGTTTGCTATCTAGACCTGTTAAGTGCTGAATGCATTCGGGATGCGACGAGGGATGAGGGGACAGCGGATGGAGGGAGTGGAGGAGGGATGCCGGCAGGGCAAAAAAAAAGGTAGAAAAGAGAGTGAAAGTGGGTTTAAATGTTATCGCCGACAGTGGCGATAAGAACACTAATTATCAGTGACAAAGAGCGGGCGGCTGACAACGCTTCTCTCTCGGCCGACTCCAGTTGAGGGGTCATTATTGTAAACCTGAGATTTGGGGGATTTGGTTTTTATCGCCAGCGAGATGGCATCTTGCACATCTACACCCATGGCACAGCGGGATTTAGTGGAATTTAAGATTTGAAGCGAAAAAAAGCAGAAAAGAGATTTTTTTGAAAAACATATGACCGATGCTATCGAGCGTCTTCAACAGGAAAGGGCAAAGGAGATGAGAGACGGCTGTTCGAGGGCACGTTTTGGATCTTCGGACCTCCAGAGGTCAAAGCCATGTCCTTTGACATTTGTTCTCAGTGGCGCTTCCTGCTCGGCTCTGATAAAGCCGTGTAAACACCCTAATCAGGAAGCTGCATCAGCTCATATCAATCCTACTTCATTCCTTACCTATTTTGTCGGCTGTGTAATTCTTATTATTCCTATAAAGCCTTATCAACGGAACTGCGTTTTCTTTTTTTTTCCGCCCCTAATGACTTTAAAAGCAAGTCTTATACAGATAAGCGCAGACGAACAGGAGTGTTGCTGTGATTGCCACAGGGTGATAAACACAAGCGGATTAACATATTGTCTCAGCCTCGCTTCCAAACAATTTACAAGATCATAACAGCATCCGGACTGTGAACGAACCCTTGCTGAATCCTGACGAGGCTACAGGTAGCTGTCTTAAATTTGCACGCACACACACACACAAACACACGCGCGCGATGAATAAAACATTGTGCAATTTACATGATGTATAGCTTAAAAATCTGCCTGCATTTGACTTTTAGATCTAATACCAATACCCACGAGAGTGAGCGCGACAAAATTCGGTTTCCCTCATTTCCGGCAAAACAATGCAATTGTACGAAAAAAAAAAAAAAAAAAATCTAATAGAAAAGCTCTATGAATGTAAATTGAACCTTTTGGGGCCAAGTGATGTTACATATTGCAAAGTGAGAGAGGGGGAATGAAGTTAATATGAACCTGAGTGACATTACTATTACCATACAGTGTGTGACTGCAGGAGACAGATGGCAGGAAAAAAAAAAACATTTGCACTTGGCAATGAAAGGAGAGAGCATGGAGAGGACAATGCTATCTAACTAGCAGCAGCTACTCCCTTGGTCTTATTACATTAAAACACACAGAGAGACAGTCAGGGGAACGCCTGTGTCAGCAGGTATTATGGAAATAGGCCGTAAGGTTTGAACCGGCTATTTAGAGTGAGCTTTATTCAGGCGCCAGTAGCCCGGTGGAAATGATATTCTCCCGTCTAAAAGCAGGGAGGCGGCACGCGGGAATGGACGCCGCTATGTATGTGCGCGAGCGTGTGTTACATTAATTCATTTAGACGTTTAAAAAGGGGAAACGGCTGCATGGCTGTACCACACACACACATCTATGACGTATGCCGGAGCGAGCACACACATGGGGCTACTTGGAAATACACACATCGATTCGACTGAGAGCTAACACCACAGGATAAGAGATGCCTCAACTTACATATCATCTCTTCACGAGGGCGCATGTGCATACTTGTCATTCTTCACAAAGGGGGAAAAAACAACATTATTTTTGGAGCTTTTATAAGGATTTTAGGAAGTTGCACACAATGAAATGCTCATTTATTCTACTTAACAAGCATGCAGAACACATGAACATGAGGCGCACATGCAAAAAGATGCTAGACTCAAATTATTTCCACATGAGATATGAACAACGTTGAGTGTATATGCACCTGTTTGGCGTTGCTGACACACTGCAGGTAGAGGGCTGCTATGTTGGAGCACTGAAGGCTTTTTCCAACGTTCTCCTTGTAGCAAGCGAGGATCTGGCCTTGCAGGTCCGCACACACAGGATACATCTCATACCGCCTGTGGAGGGGGGGGGGGAGCGTGAACACAGGGAAAAATATGGTGTTAAAATTGAGGGCAAGGTGGGGCTAGAGAAAAAGTGTGATGGGGATGGATAAAAGCGTTAAAAAAGCAGAGTCAAAGGTGGACAGGAAATAAAGCATACATGGAAAATGTATTAAGAAATGGGCGATACAGAGGGATGAGCATGAGCTGTAGAAATCAAGAAGAGAGGAATACCAATATGTTATTATTTAGAAAATCTGCAGTACAGCAGTGTGTGCATCCCCCACCGTTTCTCTTGCTACCATCATTCCACACCAAAAACACCTGAAGCAACAATCAGAATGACGCTATCAGCTGGAAAGAAGGTCAAAGGGCCACCCAGCCTCCACAGCCTACTGTGCAGATGTGCGTTTTACAGCGTATCGACACAGAGGTCAGAGGGTTTTCTAAAAAAACGGACAATAAGAGGTGTCAGATAAAGCTGCCAGCCACGGTGGCTTCATCGCCTAAAAGGGGAGAATCATCAGCGCTATGGGACCGCCAACTCAGCAAATCAATGCGTGATGCACGGTTAACAACAAAAACCGCAGTGGTTTAATCTAGACGAGCAATAAGGTGTAGTTGTTGCAATGATGATAATGATGATGAGGTTGAAATTACCGGCAAGCTAAGTATACCTTCCATGAAATTGGTCCCTCTTCTTATGTCTTACTGCTAAAAAAAGGCTCCACGGGAAACAGTATTGATCACGCTACTGGGCGCTGGTTTGCAAACTGCATAGCTTTCACCTTGGAGTGGTCTAAATGGCAAATTCAATCCTTCAGCTTTCACAAGGTGCTTGTTGTTGTACACTGTGAATGCTAATATGTCTGGTTATAGGCTACACATCACTAGCTTAGCATGGCCAAGTCTGCCCTTGAGGTCTGCTTTGGCGCTGCCGTCTTAGCCGGCGTGATCCAGATGCTCACACGTCTAATAGTAGATGCTACACTAAACTTCACTGCATTTAAATGGGACTCTTATGCTAGATGTATGCAAGGAGTGGGATCCTTTTAGCCAATCTAAGTAGTGGGATGTACCAGCGGCGCTGGTGGCTCGCCCAATGTTAACTGCTTTTGTCTGTCTCTTCCCACACCCCATAAAAATGCATAATGACGACACATGTGCATGCGAGGGCTATTATGCTAATGGCGGTGTCATCGTTTTGTTCACACCAGTGCTCAGGACACTCCATCTGCCTCACTAAACGGCTTGCACGGGTGTGAAAGAGGAAGAGGTTTTTATGCCCGTCAGCAACTCTCCAAGATCTCAAAGGAGTATTGGGGGGGGAAGAAGCCGAGCCCCTGGAGTGAGAATCAGATGTTTGATTTGCCCCCTGGGGTGAGAAATTAGCCTCCCCCCAGTCGGATACAAAGCAGCGGATTGGTGGCACGGGTCATTACCCAGGGTGCAATGCAGCAGGAAGCTGGTGCAGTGTGTGCAATGTGTACATATGTGCATCACCACATGGTCATATTTGTTAGGGAGGCCTGGAAGAAAAATCCATAGTCCTTGTAAGAGCGGGTCAGTGACAATTTGGGAACATTAGAAAATGCTCTCCACACCTTCGTCAGTAGTGATTAATCAATGCACTTCATCATTCACCTTCAGAATTAGTGCTCAGAGGCCAAGCGGGTTAACACAGACATCCACAGCGTGTGAGGAATACTTCAAAGAGTAAATATAGTCAATTTGGTCGCACGTTGCCTTGCTTTCCTGCCTGAAGATCAATACCACTCATGTCTGTTCAGTACATGTGTAGCTACATCCAGGGGGACGATAGCTTAGCTTAGCAAGAGACTGGAAACAGGATTGTTTCTTGGCTACAGCAGCTTCCTTGAGGTGTGACGTATTAATGAGTGAGTTTTTAGAGGTGCTGGGAGGACGGTTTCCTCACCTTTGTAGCCAGCTGGTTGTAACTTCTATATTTACTGTACAAACATGAGTCACATCAATTTGCTCTCCCAACTCTCAGCGAGGATACGAAGAAGCATATTTCCCAAATCGTGGAACCACTCCTTCAGATTTCGGTCGATTCCACGGCGGGTCTTATCACTTTGAGCGCAGGCGGGGATATTCCGCTGCTGGGCGTGCGGAGAAGGTTCTGCATTTGTGGATCCATTGGGGAGGAATTCAGTCATTTGCTAGGAGGCATGACAAGGCCATTGCTCTGCGTCAGGGTACTGAACGATGACAGCAGCGCTCGCAGAAATCACTGCCATCCCTATTCCTATGGATGCCGGCGCTCATTTATTACACCGCCTATGGGCATCTACGGGGACGAGAGGAGCGCCGTACATCCGCTAATTACTTTTTTTTTTAAAGCGTTCGCGTTAATACCAGGTGCATCCTGCTGATACAAACCACAGTGTTTATCACCAGTAATGGCCTCTGAGAGAGAGAAAGGAGGCCAGAGGAAGGGAAGGAGAGAGCGAGAGAGGGGGGATGAAGGGGGAGGAGGTGGGGATTGAGGAGCATTTCTTGATGAGGAACTAGACAGTGGGACTTCTATTTTTTGCTCGGCTCTCTGGTTCTCTCTGTGGGGGAAAAAGGGCTGAGACAGTGGTGGAGTTTATCATGGAGACAATAACACTGTCACACACACTCTGTGGCGGCACACTGCCTCCTCTATCATCGATCATTAAGATTAACATTAAGTTCCTGCAGCCAACCACAACCACAGAGCTGGTGGGGAAAGACTCCCCCACTCCCTCCCCCTCAGTTTTACATTAGGAGCCCTCATGCCATTTACTATAGTATGACTGCTGTATTGCTATGCAGCAGGGGGGAGCAGATGCAAAACGGTCGGCATGTCATACCATGAATACGCTGTAAACCATACCTAGAATATAACCACCCTTTTTTTATCTTTGAATAAGGAAATGCACAATAATATTAAGTCATGATATACAATATATCAGAACAAATAATACACGCAAAGAACACTTTAAAACAATCTGAAAACAGATGTTTTTATTTTATATTTTTATTACTGACCCAAGGTAATCACCAAATCCTTGCAGCCTATTTATGGAAATACATTCAAGGTATTGTGCTTTTATTTGTGATTTTGATTCTTGCATTTAATTACAATGACCTAACAATACCTCCCTATAGCTATATTCTTCAAGTTGATCTCAGACCGAGATAGAAGTATCAAGAGTAAAACGCTGCAAAGTGGAAACACATTAGATTCTTCCACTGTGGGAATCATCTAGTGTAATTATAAATAGAGTCAAAAACATATGAATCATCCAGTTCCCATGTAACCTGACCAGCATTTATAAACAACTGGAGAATACAATCAAGTATCACATTCCCAAAAGCAAAACCTTATTATTTTTAGCTGTGAAATAAGAAAAGAATACAAATGATTGGCCAGTGGTTCCCATCTGGATTATTAGAGGGTCCTCAGACATGTTTTAACGATAAGAAATAGTCCCGAAATGACAAAAGGTTATTCTACAGGTTAGAGAAGCAGCCATTGCTAACACACCCTCCCCTTCTCTTTTTTTTTTTACATCTCTATCTTCCCTTTATTCCTTCCCTCAACCCCCAGAGGTTCATGGGATATTTAATAAAACTGCATGTGATGTGAGACCCTGAAACCAATAGAGACATCTAGCCAGATACAGTTGGTTATTATTTGCACTTTATGTGTATGTGTGTGTGCTGCACCCTCGCACCCCAGAGACAGTAAATCTAAACAGTCATATAGGGGTCTCGCCTCGTGCCATCATTATAAAGGTCTCTATAAAAACCACCACATCCACCCACCCCCCAACACACACACACACACGTCCCTATTGCTTTGATCCACTGATAGGAATGAAATGGTGGCGTAAAGGTGAAGAAAATGACAAAAAACGAAGGAAATGTGGAATATTCGCTGGTAACTTACACCACAGCTGACGTGCATTACATTGAAAACGTAATAATTGATTCATACGTTGATTTTAAATCAATAAACCCACGCTGAACTCTATGACTGGAGATGTACTGTGTAAAAAACATCACCATGTGGCTGCATTTCCTATGCATGTTGTAACTAACGAACGTAAACTGAGCTTGCAGTGAATCAAGAATCATATGCCTGTGTTTTAATCATTATGTGATTGTGATACATGGCCAACACAAGACCTAATGGGCAGCTTGCATTACTTCTGGGGCTCCGTGGATTTCTCAAGCAAGGCTGAGTGCTGAGGATTGATGTCATGTTTTTATTTAACGAAATATTCTGCTTTAATCGATATTTGTTGGCAGTTAGTTTTGCAAAAAACAACATATTTACAGCGGTAAAAGAACTGCCCTCCAGCAGGCACACACACACACACAGGCATCACAAGCAGGTTCAACTACATCCCCAGATGATGACTTTTTGTTTGTTGTCTCCATAATCTTCCCTTTGTTTATCAAGGACCACATTCATTTGCGAGATCAATATCCACATTGTTGTTTGACAGAATTATAACATCGACGTCGGAGGAAATCTATTGATCGCGTGAGGAAAAGTCATTATTGTTTGGCTTGTTTTCAGTGGCATCTGAAATTTGCAGAAATCGGCGAGGTGGGGGGGGGAGCTCTTGAAAAAACATTGCAATGGAAAACATGAAAGATTGGGATTCAGTGTGGCTTATAGAGATAGACGTGCTCAGATTTTTAATTTGCCGTGTGATTTATTCACAGCAATTATCAGCGTTTGGTCTGATGAGACCTTTAAGTTGGTTTTCAGATATCTACATTAGTTTCTGTGCTGTGTGTCATAAATAACAAAGTGAAGGAAGGGAGGGGAGACCAACAGAGAGAGTAGAGGGGAGGGAGGGAGGGGGCACTCCATTGAGAAACTGGCCAACATGTGTTTGTGAGACGGAGGGCAGAAAGGAAAACACAGTAAAGTAGAGAATGTGGGAGGGCAGGGGTGAGAGAAACAGAAAGCCCACTTCCTCTGTAAAGTTTACTTCAGGAGAGAACAGAAAAGGGACGCCCCCCTTTTTAGAGGAGGGGCAGCGATGATATGAGAGGGCTGAATGTGTCCCATTAACATGTAATAAGGTCTCCCTCCTCAAACTGTCCTTATATCATTTAATACAATCCCGTCTTCCAAGCCCCCCTTGATGTACAAGTCAGCACATTTCCAGGGAGGGGACATATTCTGACAGGTTTATGGCTACGGCCACATTCTTCAAAGACCATGTTGATATGTTGATGGGTGGGGGGGTATTGAGATCGATGCTGTGATTTTCATACAGCACGCGATGTGTTATGCCCTGCACACTGAGCGGGGAACAGTGTCAGTGCATTTTTCAAACCCAATGTATATTGACCATGACTACCATCTGCTGTAACGACGTCAAGCTAGTGGACTAAAGATGACATTCATAGATCTCCGTTAAGGGAAAAACATGCTTCGATAGTGTGAGGCACATCTGGAAACGTGTACGTTCATCCGTCATAATTTGAGATGCATTACAACTCCGAGGAGAGACACACAGATACACACAGTGTGGTGAGAGCTCAGAGGCAGGAAGGCATACAGACGAACAGACACCGTCCCTTCCCTGGATGGCAACTATCCCGCCTGCACAAACTGGCTCCAGAGGACTGTTGTTCAACTTTTTATTCCAGCTGCAAGAGCATATAACATACTAACATAGTAAGCAGCGGATGGCTACAGCCAGCAAAAGAAATGAACACAAGATAAACTACAATTACCGTCCTGTGGTTGGACACATTTTTCACATCCATCCGTCCAAAATGTCATCACTTCATCAATTGATCACATCTCAATCTTGAGTTTTGAGCAAAAGGTGGTTTTGTGAGGTCACGGTAACCTTTGATTACCAAATATAATCAGTTCATTCTTCCCTTCAGGCTTTCTTGAGATATTGTAAAAACGAGATTGGATGACATTACGGACAAAAAACCCCAAAAGCAAACCTTTTTGTCACTGCGGAGGCATAATATGACTGATATGAATGTGTTTCCATCAATGCTGGATAGAATAATGTGTTTGTCGCCACTATAATGATGTAATTTAAAAACTTTTGGTACAAGTGCTGAAACAATACAGTTTGGCACCAATACTTAAATCGTATTTTATCTTGACACGTTAACTTGATAGTTTCTTCAAAATCTTTTTTTTAAAGATAAGAAAGGAACACTTTGTTGGCTTCTTGACACAAAACTGCTCCAGATGATGAAAACGCTTTCCTTACATAAATCACAATCTCTAAAACTGGCAACCGGATCAAACCTGATCAAAAAATAAGTAAACACAAAAATATTCAGGTTAATTACCCTTGTCTACAATACAGAGCTTCTGTCAGAGACAAAGGAATCAAAATGCATTCATCTTTTACAATAAGCAAGCAACCATATGAAGTAAAAAAGCCATTTGGTGTTCGATCACATGACTTTACTAATAGACTTCTCCTTCAATTATGAGTAAAAGTGCTTGGCAAAAACAGGTAGAAGCCTTTTTATGGTCTGATTTAGTCAGATTCCACTCCAGTATTTATCTTCCCCAAATCACTAACTTGTTCTTTCAATCATACGCACACACACACACACACACAACAGATCCTGCAGCTCCATCGACGGTATGGATTACGCTCGGCAGCCACCAGATTGAGTTCCAAATCGCCACATTCTCTATTTATCATCATTTGGGTCCACTTAAGGGTTAATAGGGTTAAGGGGCGGGTGCCGGTTCCCTCTTAGAAAGCCCTCATGCTCTCTCTAGTTAAGGCAGGCGTCAGTACTGAGGGGGGCAAATAAATACAAATGATGCAGTTAAGGAGAAAAATGACACACATTTCGCTCACGCTGCTTTTTAAAAGCACAACTGAGTGATCCCCCCCTGCAGTGAAATCCATCAGTATGGATAAGAGATTGAATGAGAGGAAGGGACAGAAATGGAGAGAATCCAGAAAAGCAGGGAGACTGAGAAGGAAGAGTGGGACGGAGGAAAAAGAAAGGGAGTCTATGTCGGTCCTGAGCACCCTGAATACACGCAGGAGAAGAACCAGCCTGTTTGAGATACATATTGAAACATCCAGCTGAAAAGGACTCGCCAATTGTGTGAGGAACACCTTGAAATGACAAGGTTCACCCAACGCGGAGAGTGGCGGTGCTTTTGTGGCCGCTAAATATACGGCAGACATTTTCTGCATAGCCGATGCTAAATGTCACTTCTTTTCTGCTCCATCATTCATGCTGCCGCGCTCACTGTATGAAAAAAGCCCCAAAGAATAAAGCAATAAACGCGGTGAGTGGGTTCCCCCGACCATTTCCAATGCAGCAAAGTCACTAAATCAGCCACTAAAAGGTGTGCATGTGTGCCCACGCGGTTTCCTGGGATTGTGTGTGCCTTTTACAGCCGGCACAGCGAAAGCTCTTAAGGCCGAAAGAAGAGCTTTTAGAGCAGTTATTGACTTCTGTCTCCTCAGCTGACCACCATCTTGTCCCTGCAGCCGGGTTGCCTAGCGACGGAACTGCGGTTCACCCTTACATGACAAAAGGGGTCAAAGTGCCGCTCAGTCTGTCCTGCGACGCCGACGACTACTTCAGGAGGAAAACACCTCTTCTGTTACAACTGAAGGACTTTGCCATGACTTTCCCGCTAATTAAATTCCTGTCATTTGTTAGTAATTAAAAGTGCTGCTTGGCGCACTTTGTTAATTTTGGGACATCGGTATTATTCCCTTAAAAAAACTAGAGCACTGCCAAGAGTATGGAAAGCATCTACACCTTATTTACATTTTGTGGCAGCAGGGTGGATTTTGCAGGAAACCTGCTGGATTTTTCCCAGCATATTTATCCTCTTCAGTGGTGAGAAAGCTAAAACAAATGCACAACGCAATATCCTGCAATGCTGCGTTGCAGGGGAAGTGCTGGATTTTATTATGTGGCACAGGATTTCCAGATTTTTAGTCCACTTTTATGACAAGAAGATTTTATTCGAAAATAAGGAAATGTGGGCTTTAACTTGTCGGAAATAAGCATAGTCCTTGTTTACTATAATTAAACCAAAGTATTAGAATTCATTTGTTTGCTGCTCTGAAAAACTTAACAAGCAGCAACTAAATGACTACAGGGGTTGCTGGGAATATTGTGTCATGTATTACTGTAGATAAGAAAAGATGTTTCAGTTGTTTATGGCAACATGTTTATGGTTTTAAGGGGCTGAAAAAGGGATGAGTGGAATCTACTTTCTCCCACATGGTCTGGAGTATTATGAAGAGAAACAACGAGCCATTTACATTCAACAAGTTTTTCGCTCCACGCCTCCTCATTCCACCTCTGCGTGCGTGCGCGGAGAGACGAAGCGAGGACGGCTGCTGCTGTTATTGTCAACTGGATTAAATTAAAAAAAGATTTATTCAAAAGAGCTAAAAAAAATAAATAAACAACAGACAAAGGGAGTGAGTACGTAGCCTGAGGGAGGAGAGGAGTGACAGTGAAGTGACAGACCAAAATGAGATTTTATTCTCTATAGCTGACTGTAAAGGAAGAGGGCGGGGGGACCAAACAAGTCTTGGCTTCGACACACACACTCTCGGCCACAAACACAAAAGCCTGAAAACAGAAATTCAAGTTCCTGCGAGCTCAGAAAGGGAGACGGAGACATAAGATCCTTCAGTATTACACAGTCCTGTCAGACCCTCCCATTCACCAATATTAGATGTGCCCGCCCCATCTCAATCCTGCAGGGACCCTGGACAAACACAGTGACCCGCTTCAACAAAGAAGCCCAAAGCCCCACCAAAGGTTAGCACTGACAGGAGGTTTAGGACCATGCCACTGTTCCTCCCTTCACCATTCCATCATTTCGCATAATCTCACATCCATCATTTTCCTCCGTGGCTGTCGGCTTGCATCTCAAACTAAAGCCCCCGTCGAGACACTGCACACATATGCACACGCACGCCGAAGTGAGCTCCCGCTAATTCATTCATGCTCACATACAAAAAGCACACGCACTCTTACGTACATGTGGTGCAGGAAAGGTCACACATTCAGTGCTGGACAGTGTGATAATGCATCAGACTGGGATAAACAACCAGTGCTGAAGGTGGCAGGATATAAATCAGGTGCAGGCAGAGATGCCCTCTTTTCCTGGGAACTCTTATCTCCAGTCATTGTCACAGGGAAAGTGGATAAAGCTTTGGTCTGATGTGTGTGTGTGTGTGTGTCTAACACATATGTGATTACATTATTTGTAACATGTTGTGTATATTTTACATATGTGTGGAAGGACACGTGCCTCCTGTTAGTATTACTGTGGCTGAGAACACAGTCTCAGTGAGAAAGTGTAAAAGAATGTATGTAGTTCTCTTCATATATATATACACATATACATAAGTGTGTGTGTGTTTGTGTGTGTGTTGTAATGAGGTCATAGTGATGCAGTAGCGTTCCGGTTCGAGAGCTCCATCATTCTCAGAAAACTCTGGCGGGAATACTGCAGGAGAACGGCAGGGAACAGCTGTACTGCACACGTACGCAAACAACTACACCTTTACACACTGTCATAATGCGCACGTGCGCACACGCACGTGCACACGCTTCCCATCCCTTGAGTATCAACCTCTCACACTTTCATTTATTTCTTTCAACCCCGCCAAGGAAAATGACCACGCTGTGCGATGAATGGCGAAGCTACGCGCTGAAGCCTATTTATAGACGATATATGTGTAACTTGTGTATATAGCACATAGCATCGGGCAGCTAAGCCAAAAAGGCAATACTATTACTGATGCAAGAGAGAGACATTCTAGAGAGGGAAACAGGAAGGACATTTTCATCTTCCTGTAATTCAAGAATGCCAAGAATTGCCCAATCCTGTCTAAAATCATGGTCATTTCTTCCCATGTTGACTATGACAGAGCATGGACCCAAACAGCCGCCACATGAACAGGTGTAGCTATGACACATAAATTCCTCACTTACACCATCCACTCCTGAGACCTGATTTCCCTGATCTGAATGTCACAAAGTAATAACAGCTTGGTTGTATTGAATAATCCCACCTACTCCCAGCTGATCTGACACCATATGTTACGTACAAAAAAACCCCACCCAACACCACTAATTAAAACTTCTAAAGGCACATATACAGATGTTATAACCCTCGACAGGCAGAATCCTCTGGTCCCACACATTCTTCTTCTACGCTATAATAAACCGTAGCCTAAAATCAGCCCCAACACTAATCAATCCCTGGAGTACTATCACTCTCTTTACAGTGGTACTGACATGAGCTGGAGTGGGGAAATGAAGACATTCTAATAAGAAAGATGTCATCTCCCACACTTTATAACATCCTCACATTAGCATATCAAATGCTAATTCTATCAAGTATGGATAACACCCCGGATTTTTTTCCTTCTTTTTCCTTTTTATCTCTGGGGGACATTTTCAACTTTGAGGAAATCAAAAGCCCGTGTGAGACAAAAAATATTTTCTGCTATATTCAACAGAGGGCACAGATAGCATCTTATCTCTGTAGGGTCTCTGTCATATGAGAGAGAGAGAATGAAGAGAGAGAGCTTTGAGGAGAGGCACACGCATTGTGTTCAACACATGAGTGCATACAAACATACACCATCACACATGAACTCACACGCATAAACAAAGATGGGCCAAACATGCCCCGTTAAATCCAATTAACCCTCTGCTCTGATCTCCTCAATGCATCCCTGCCCCTGTCTCGCAACACCAGGCCTTCCCGCCATTTCATTAGCACACACACACACACACACACACACACACACACACACACACACACACACACACACACACACACACACACACACACACACACGCGCACACACACGCACACACACTCCCCCCCTCCTCTACCTTTCCCCAATTGTAATCCAGTCACGACTCTGCTAATGTACCTCCTATATAATCCAATCAGCCAATCACCGCTCTTCATTCAAAGGACTGTGTCACATGACTACCCGCACGTTAGCCCGGCGTTCGCTTGCAGTTAGCGCCGTCATTTGGCACTAATGTTATTCTGGTGTTTTTTTTTTTTTTTTTTTTTTGTCTTTAATGTGATTTGGCATGTCTCAGCTCCGGCTTCCACGAGCCTAGAGCGAAACCCCCCGGTGGGCTAGGCTAATCAGTTTCTAGCATTTCTGAGGGAGACAATGATCCCGGTGTTAGCGATGGCTAATGACATGCTAACACAATTAGCCTAGCCTCCCTGGAGGACAGCTCAGAGCCAGGGCCCATTCTTGCCCCACCTCCGACAGGCTCCTCATCCACTTTTCCTACATTACTATGGAGCCTAATGGCCTCCTATTAAGAAGACAGATGGAACACGGATGGCAAGGGATTCAGCCTCTTCTTGAGTTACATATATGTGTCGGTTATGTGCTACATCCATGACTGATTGGATGTTTAATATTATCTCCTCTGTTGACAACTTCAATGAAGTAACACTGCAAGGTGTGGCTGTAACTTCAATTTAGAGCATATAGTAGCGTAGCATAATCACAGTGGGGACAATACATTCACCCTTGGTTATGTAATGCACTTTGGATCTAAACAGATGCTATATATATAGGCCTATATACAGTAAATATACCGGTATATATAAATAAATGAAGGGAAAAGAGTTGAAACTAAAACTGCTGCTTTGATAATCCCGTTTACAGCTTTACAGGATGAATAACACCGAAGAAGCACACAAGAAACGTCCCGTCAGCTATTATCAACATGCAATCAGGCTTATCAGTGAACCACATCATCAACATCCGCTAATGGACCAGGCTAATGTGATTCTGATTGAAAGACATTGGTTAGAATGTGGCTAGCATGATTCAATAGTGTGTTCACTGGTCCACATGGACTTCTAATCTTCGATGAATGCATAATTTTAGATAAGATTACCCAAGATAGTAAAATAAATACATTCTATGCATGACAAACAGGCTTTCTTTATGTAAAAAAAAGATAATAAAGAGGAAGAAAGCAACAATGAAATCTATTTTTGTAGGGGAATGTAAAGAATGGGTTAAATTTTAAACTGTTGGTATGTGAGTTAAAGCCTTTGATGTACTTTGGGTTGACTGCATGTAAACTTACTTGAACTTGGCGTTCACTTGGTCGGCAGCGTTATGGTAGTTTTCGGTGGTGACCTTGTAGAACTGAGCACTCTGCAGAGGGACAGAGGGAAAAGCCAATGAGTTAGATAAATGCATGGAAATGCAATTGTAATCTCTTATATAATATATATAAATCCATCCAATTTATTCACACCGTCCCCTGCTTTCAGGTTGAAGCTTTTTAGGCAAAAGGAATCATTTCAGCAAAAAATATCATCCTGCCTACAGTGCAGCTGAGCCTACATAGCCCCGCCTCATCTACCACCACTCAATCTCCATTAAAACTTTATGAAGAAGGGGATATGTCCAATACAGTCGGGTTTATTGTCCACAACATGGAAGCTCATGTTGTGATCTGTAATGTATATATAGGTTGTAAGCGGGGAGTATGTGCTCGGAGGTATGAAGTCTGCAAGGGTGAAAAAAATATTGAATTTTCCCATTGTGTTTTGTGTGTTTGCCTCTCTGTGTGTGAATTATGGGTATTTGTGTGTTCATGTGTGCGTTTGTGCTTATCCGCTCACAAACGGCCGCTGTAATAACAGGCAGCAATCCTGTAAGGTCAGAGGGTTGCTAGTCAACAACGTGCAGACCACCAGTCATAATCCCCCGGTGACCCATAGCAAATGAACCCATCGCAGGACCCCCTCAACATGAATTACCTCCTCAAACACGACGATATAACATAGGTCCTCCACCGTTTATACTACTCGGGGAACAGTGGTTTTGCCAGCCCTCGGTTGCCGTTATGCACATTTATGATCAAGTGGTGAAAGGTTATAAAGAGTGATGGATAGCTTGATTGAGAGCCGTATCAGGTTTGATCCGGGGGCGAAACAGGCCACGTCTACCAAAGCCAATACCTTCCCATGAAGTACTCCACTTTAATAACACTAATACTTGCTCAAACAGTCACTTAAAAAATCTAAGTTCACACAAGGATAATAGTCATTTCCTGCACACATCAGACAGATTAGAGGCTTTGTGCCATCTCCTGTTGGGTTAATGTTGAGCTACACAATCACTACTGCATGATGTCATGCTGGGTTGAAGATCCTTCAGATTATTATCGGCCAAAATCATAAGCAGACCTTTCTAAAGTTCTCAAAAAGAAAATAATTCATTCACAAGAAAAATACTTTTTGATTTAGTGCAGAGAACTGTCTTGCATGTTGGTTCTGGAGAACTTTTAACCAAAACTTTCCAGGGTTAACTATTTAATCCCACAACTTTGTTCCATCTCATCTACAACTGACCCTTCGCTAAACCTGATTAGTCTTGAGCCACACAGGCCCTAGACAAGGCCCGACAATAACCTTCGGCCAAGATTTTGTCGTGCAAATCTCACACAGATTCTGTGACCAGCTAATCAATGGACATCACATTCGCTCGATCCTCTGGAATATATTACAGATACACTAGAAATGTGACAAACTTAAGCATCGTGGTCCCGTCTGCCCTGACTTAACCTTCTAGCAGGGAAGACATTAATCATAGTTCAGAAGAGATCAATAGGAATGAACTGCGCTGCTGAAAAGATCAATAGTTGTGTGTTGTAGAGCTAAAAGAAGATGGGACATGACAATGCTGACAAAAGGTCTGATACAGATTGGAGTCCTCTTCATTTGGATGGACACATTCGGAGACCTTTACTTGTTCATATTCTGTTAGAGACATCCTTTAAACCAATCACATTTTTTTGTATCAATATGCTCTCCATAACAAAAAGATATGTTTTAGATATACAGATAGTACCTATAGTATAATATTTCATAGGGAGTATATGTATTGAACTGAAACAACTGAACTGATTAATATACATTCACATCCTTTGCTAAGACATATCAAATTTACTGAATACGTTGCTTCATTTATTTACTCTTGAGATGTCTCAAGTCCACGTATGAAATTCAATTAATTGGAAATTATACCTATGTGGGGTCCCATATCCCATGAGAGAAATTAAGTCATGAAAACCAAGAAACCCTCTTCTCTTGTCCAAGATAAGAGTGATTTTAAAGGCAAAAAGGCCCCTGCATGAAAGTTATACAAAACCATAATGTGGAAAAAATAAATGGCACTGGAGAGTTAACTAACTCACTGCAGGCGTCCCTCAGACGGACAATCACTTGTATGTAAAACACAATAAAGAAGTATGCCCAAAGTTTAAGAGTTAAGTTGTAAGGTCCTGCTGTATCTGTGCCCTCTTGGCCTTGAATCAAGTGCTTTTTCAGTGTAGACAAAGACACCGTCACGGGCTACGGAAAAAGGATTTAAAAGAGAAGCTTATTCACAGATAAAAAGCCTAAAAGCAGATCTTTGGGGCTGCTAAAGAGGCAAGAATAAGACTTCTCCTGGGCGCTGAGATTGAACCATTGGAAGAGAAAGAGATAGTCAGGAAGAGCCGGATTTGCGTCTCTGTGTAGAATACTAAGTATAAAGTAATAATACCTGCCTAAATGGGAGAGTTGGCACTAATCAGCACAGTAATCCACCTGGAAGGCGGAAGGCCATGTGCGACATTGACTGCAGGACCACTTACAATACACCTACACACATTAACACACCTACACGCACAAGGTACTAACACACACACAGCATGGGTACATGTGTGGACATGCTGCCTAATGCATCGACACTTATCCTGGTGGTAATATATTAAAAAATCACAAAAAAAGTTGACTCGCTCGCCATCAGAGAGGAGTGTCTTTTGTGAGATTACTGAGTGGCGTCAAATTGTGATTTCCTGCTGTCGCCTCGACTGATTAAGAGAGTAGCCCTGACCTTTTGTTAGCCCTACCCTCAGTCTGGTTGGAAACATTCCTCCCTGGATCAAAATTAAATCTTTTTAGGAGCTGAAATATATAACACAGTTTTTGATTGCCATTGAGTAATTCTTTGTCAATGGATGAACAGAAATTGTGTAGCTACAAGACCCTTGTTTGGAGCGTACCCAATGTCCAATCTACCTCTAAAGCAGTGTTTCTGTTTATTTTCATCCTATTTACTTTATCTGCTTTCCACCAGGGTTTTTAGCTCATCTGGAGCCAAACAAAATGCTGGTGGGGGGTGTCACAGACAAATTAAGTCATTACTGCTAATGCACTGCAGCGATATGGAGAAGATAGAAGCCCGTACCGAAACGCAGGCTCCGGCTCAATTTAGAGGAAAAAGCCTCAAATTTTTAATGAATAAAACAAATAACTCCCCGTAAAGATGGCTTCTCTCTCTTATCTGCTGCTGAGCAGGAGGGCCGAAATTGGGAGAAACCCCACCACGGCCAACATTACGGTTCTGCAGAGCTAGAGAAAATGAGACTTCTGCTGTGTGCAACTTGCACATATGGAGATCAAAAGGGCTGGAAAACTATTATTGTTCTCATCCTTCTGCACGATATTAGCCGAAGGTAAATAAACCTGCCAACCATTAACTCTAACAAAGTGTTCAGGCAGAAAGCAAGGTGAATATTAGAGGTGGCGAATGCATACGATATCAATGGAAAGTGTAGGACCTGACACCCAAGACGCAGGGTCATCCCATAGCTAGCTAACGTCTGCAGTTGTTCAAAAAAACGACTGGTTGCCAAGCAACCTCACAGATATCCAGATCGGTTTCCAAACTTAATGCTAAGCTAAGCTGACTGCTGAAAGCGGTATCAATCTTCTCATTTAAGCGAAAAAGTGCCCATTATGTTTGTTATTCCATAAGTGTATACGAGCAATTTAAATCACTTTTATGCAAATCACTGTTCCAACTGTGAGGACAGAAAAATGGATATCCTCAATATAATGCTGTCTAATAAAATACCACCCATAACTATAACCTAGAATCTTACCATTGGATGAATCAACCTCTATGAGCCCTATGACAGACATTTCCAAACGCCGTATCTCGGCGTTCCTGTTTCGGCGTGTGGAACGTTACTGCTGTGGGATTTATTTATTTTTAAAATAAACGAATGTACCGCCCTGTTGTTGTAAAATCACCATTCCTTGAAAAGGCTTCCCGTTTAATCCCCGTCTCAGACACAATAATTCAACACTGCAGCACTCTGTCATGTCTTCACTGCGGATTACTGTGTCTCCAGTTATACAGCGAGCAGAGGCGGAGAGAATACATTGATCACTGCATGGTGAGAGAGAAATGTTGAATTCAATTTTTAACACAGCAAGCAAATGTGCTTAAAATTTGAGATCCAGAGTGCAAAAGGATGAAGGACAGAGAAATGTGAGTCCGAGGGAGAGATGAAGATACCGAGACGTAGATAGAGATAGCAACTATTACTGTTTTTTAATACTCTTTCCTCTGTATTTCTTCCTTTCACAGTGTTGTGGAACTTTGCTATGAGATGGCAATTGCTGCAGTGATTGTCCTCCATGGGAGAGCAGAAAAATCCAATTTCATCGATATATAAGGTGAAAAGAAAGATAGAAAAAGAAGAAGGAAAATCCCTTCTGAATAAAAAAAATGAAATTGAGGCATGGAGGAAAAGAAAACACTCAAAAAAATAGAAGAAAAGAAAAAGAGAAAGAGGCAGATGGGGCGAGGAAGGAGGGCTAGAAAGAGACACGGTTGAGGGGGGAAAAAAAGAAAAAACATCGGCAAGTTGATTGTTAAATATGAGATTGTTTTACAGCAGGGCAGGTATTGAGTGAAAATGTAATAAATATATAGATATTGTTTTCAGGGGCTATTTGGTAGCTGTGGCCCCAACGAGTCGCAGCGGCGGGCTGAGCTGCCTGGGAGCTTGGTGATGGCCTGTCACTGGAAGCCCCTCTGATGAATGGCCATGTTGGATTGAAACAGACATGTAACATATATCAGACTTATAGTTTCTCTCTCGCTCTCTATTGGTGCTGGTGTGCAAGACGCTGGGGGGGATCCTGAGGTAAAGGGAGGAAAGGAGTGAGGGCCAAGCTGTGCACGGACTAAAGCCTTGTTTCTCCGCCCACCAATAGGCCACACCATCACTTGGACAATGTCCTGACTGAATCTGGGCCACAGATTTATTCCAAATATTACTATGTGGGGAAAAAATGCCCATTAAGAGGCCAAAGTCGTATATTTAAATGTCTCTTTAACTGTCTATGTTAACAGTCTACAACCTAAAGTTATGAAATTAATTGAAAAAAGCAGCAAATTCTCACATTCGAGCAGCTGAGAACATTTGATTATTTTTCTTGTCTAAGTCTAAGAAGACCTTTAGTAATTTGACATGGATTCGGATACTGTTTATATATATATTTATATTAAGATTGCATATCTTTGTTAAGCTGTTTGACTTTCAGCGAGTACACAGGAGCTCAACATGCCCGAAAAATAAGTGAGTTTGTATGGTAAACTCATGTTGGGCGAAGAGAACGGGGCGGCGAGGGAGGGCTGAGAGTGCCAAACGGGGCCAGAACATGAAAAAGCAGCGTTATTAACACAGTCCAAACAAACCGCACCCCCAATGGAGTCCCAAGCCGCTCGCTGCACAGTAAGACAACATGCAATATGTCTACCATTGATCCTCAGTTACACGGAGGATCACACACCATCACACAGTCCACGCACATCAAAACGCACACATGGTCGCCACTTCTGTTGTGTTTTCGTCTCCACAGGCCAGAAATCCTGATAGCATTTTGCAAATAAAAAAACATCGGTTTGTTTGCAAATGTTGAGGGAAAGGTGCTTTGTAAATATAATTCATTTTTAATTTAATTCCTTTGCGTGAATCAATCAATATATACAAAAGTGTGCTGCTCCTTTTTTTCTCACACTCATATAATACATTTATTTATCATTCAATAATGCGTTGTAATCCTCTCTCAACCTTTTCTTTTACGTGGGTTTTCTTTATCATTCTGTGACATTTTATCTTTTTCACCACACCTCGGTCTCTTTCTTTCTCTTTGGTCTTTCACGAGTTCTTATCCTCACTCACTCGTAAATGTCACTTTATCGTAGCTCTTGTGATACCTTCTCAGGTAGAATCTCTTTAATTCTTGTTTGTCTCCAGCTGTCCTGTCTTTTCTCCATTTAGTCTCTTCTTCTGCTGAATCTCTTGTGTCTCTCTCTATCTTCCGTCCGTCTCTGAGGTGTGAAGGTGATTTGTTGACACTTTGATGTAAGATATATTGACCACTGACTGATGGATGGTCGCTGCCTAGAGTCGATAACCCCTGTGTTAGTTGGGAGTCATCGCTTCGACCATCAGCGCTCACGTCACGTGTACACCTATATGGGGCGATACAGTAGAGCTACGCTGTCTAAAGGTGTATTAATGTAACACAAAGCGGAGGAGCTGAAAGTGGGAAGCTCAGCTTTACGGCTGGATCTGTGATGTTCAAGTGTGATGAGACATCGTCAACATCTTTAGGTCTTTTGCCAAGCCATCAACCTGCTAAAGCAAGTCGATCCAAAAGGTATAGTTGTTTTCTTTGCAAATGATCCGTCACTAAACTCCCACCTTGCCTTGACATCAGCAAATGGCGTCCTCGCCTCTCCCCAACCAGAATAGTACAGACCGATGCACTTTCAATTACTGATGGGAGTCCACTACCACTCATTACCCACTGGCTTAAGAATTCATCCTCAGTGAAGGAAGACAATTGGCTTTATTGACCCAACACTGTCTTGTGTTGAATGGGAACTAACAAATCCACTCTAAATTATTTAAGCACAGTTACTGCAACACTGAGTTATTATAATTATATATTTTTAAACCAATTTCTGCAGTAATGGTATGAGCATATGCACAAAATAAGACATTTTTTTCCACAAATAAATCACATTTGAACCATTTGGACAAACACAAAACGTATTTGTCATTGAGGTCCTTTTGAGGACAACGCGTCCCCCGAGTATGTGATATTTTGCCATTGTATTCATGTGAACTAAGAAGAAGAATATGTGAGTGCCTCCCCCTTCCATAGTGAATATCTGGCTTCACAACGGTGTGAAATTTCCATGTTGTTTCCACCATAGAGAGCATTTGACTTTTTGCACTCTCCAAAGGGGAGCAAACTCCTTACCAGCATGAAGGGACCATTTTAAGCACATTAAATGTGGCATTGTGTCCTTTCTAAGATATACTTATGATCTGAGAGCAGTATGAGGGCGTCCTTTTAACACCCTTTGACAGGGCATTTGACCCCGGTTGCCCGCCTTGCAGGCGTCTCTCTCTGGGGCCAGCATGGAGCCGCCATTTGAAGTGGGCTAAGCACCACGACTGACCCTTGTCCACCTTCATAGGACACGAGTTTGACAAGGACCATCAAACTAGTGTCATTTTCAAGGGCAGGAGGACACACACAGGGATGAATGACATGTAACCTTTTATCCTTCAGACGGAGGTAAGGAGGGTTGAAATTAAAAAGGGGGGAAAAAGGGCTGCAGAGAGCCTGCTAGAGAGACAGAGAAGAAGAAAGGAAGAGAGAGCGAGGGATGCACACCACAGTGGGGAAAGCATGCAGAGTTTAAGTTGAGGGATGATAACACAAACAGTGGGGCAGAGGGATGAAGAAAAAACGAATAAATGGTACTGTACTTTGGCTGAGCCCCGGTGGTGACCGAGCCCACTGCGAATGCCGGCTGAATTGTGTGCATTAATCTGTGTGCGCTTGTGTACGTGTACACTGGTGTGTGTGTGTGTGTGTTTCTGTGCGCACTGCTGAGTGCATTATACATTAATGGGGGTATGTTATGAGAACTTTTCCCCAGGCATCGACTAGAGCTGCAGTGCGTCATGTATGCTCTTGAAAACAGCAACAATGCCATCTTGCTTGGTGACTGTATAATGCAGCATTGAGTTTTTACTTTGTCTCCTGTTGGAAAATTGAAATTGCAAACTGCACTTGCACTATTGACTGCTCTTGTAAGTTGTGATTCAGCTTGGTTATTCATCTTTTATAGGTGCAAAAGTCTGCAATGAATCCATTTCCATAAGCAGTTACATAGATATAGGGTATGTATAGCTCTATAGTATGCACAACGCATCAGTAAGTTTCTGCCTTTTAAAAATGCATGTTAAGCTCACCATCATTTAATGAGGAAAGATTTCTGCTTTAATATAAGAAATATGAGGGGAAAAACAAGTTTTTAAAAATTCATTCAGAGTTCCTTGGTTAAGAATTATACCGAGTGAAGTGTTATAAAAGCTATACTGATTAATAATCAAAAGGATGGTTCAGATATCAACATTTTATTCCTGTAGTAACTGATAAAGCCTAGTTTCTTACCCTCTCCTCCAGCCGGGCCACCTGCTCTCTGTAGAAAGCATCCTGCTTGCTTAGGTCCGACTCTCTGGCCGCCAGCTGCTTGGCCTAAACACACACACACACACCACATACAACACACACACACACACACACACACACACACACACACACACACACACAAGAAAAAAAGCCATCACTTATGTGCTCAGTGGAGCGTTGCCAGTGATCACAGAATGCACACATACACAAGTGTAAATGCACATGAGAAGCAAATAATGAGAAGTCAGACAAGACCGTATAAAGAAGAGACACTTCTCTTCATAGGCATCAACTACACTGTGAGACACTTTGTGAATGACCTTTTTAATATGTTTGATGTGTGCACATGTGGACCCAGAGAGGTAAAGATGCATGTAAGGAGAATGTGTGCATAGAGTTAACGTTTAGAAAATTACACCTGTGTGTCCACGTGTGTGAGACTGATGATGCGTTCGGCATGTATTGTACGTGCTTCTTTGTCCTCTTGTGTTCAATCTTGAGCCAAACTCCTATCGGGCCGAGAGGATAACATCAGTTCTCAGTGCGAAGGAGCACCATGGCCTGGCATAAATATCTACCCAGCACTACCAATCTCCACTGTCCTCCCCTCTACTGTGACCTTCACTAAACGTACGACTGACTCTCTGGCTGATAGAGAGAGCAGATAAGATTTCCAGAAGAGAGGAAAAAGCATACACTAGGAGGGCCAGCTCAAATCCAAACGGTAATAACATCTTTACTAATCGGGATTTCTAACTATGGAATGACCTCTCATCATTGACTTCTCAAAGCCTATCGCTATATTGATGATTGTATGATAACAATGATAACACAACATGTATAAACTGGTGGAATTTGGACTTATAGCATCATAAATGACTGCAGTTAATGAGATCAGAAAATAAACAGAAATCATCATCTCATCTACGTTTTACAAAGAATTTGGGATTTAAAAAAGCTGTAAAACAAAATATGGAGCAGCTGAAATATCTGGTGAAAAGAAAAAATGTGTCAAAGGAGCTGAAAGGGAAAAAGAAATCCTTGACTATCATACAGGAAGGGCGAGAGAGAGAGAACCGTTGAGTCTAGAAGGTAAAGACCTCTCGACTTACCTTCCGTCCAATCTCCTGAAAGGGAAGCGTTGAAGGAAACAAAGGGGAAGGACGAGAGAAAGAGTGTAAAGAGGCACTGATTCATCCATGAACTTCTTCAAAGTGACATTTGAAAAGGTTTAGTATTCAGAGGCTTAGGGTGACTGGCTACCAC
Source organism: Eutrigla gurnardus (assembly GCF_963514095.1). Lineage (NCBI taxonomy): Eukaryota > Metazoa > Chordata > Actinopteri > Perciformes > Triglidae > Eutrigla > Eutrigla gurnardus. Next base: position 11,016,327 of record NC_139932.1, on the reverse strand, counting down.
ACTGTTCTGCTTGAATACTCACATTTCATCCACACTATCTCCTCTTGCACTAGCATATACACAAAGGAATATGTCTATGCTTTACCACAATTATCTATGTTTGTATGTGCAAATGCATACATGCAATCAAACTCAAAGACACCTTTTGTAGTCGTATTCGACCAGGCGGAGAAACTTTGGGATGCTGAACGAGACGGAGAGAGTACGAAGAAAACACAATGTATGGGGAGAAAAAATTGCATTACCCCCATCCAATCTCTACTACACTGATAACCATCTGTGTTTGGCGACTCGGTGCACTGCAGGTGGAGCTGCGTGCGCTATGCATTGTGATGAGGAGTGGTGAGGAGTGTCTCCGAGGGGCTGCGCTCGCATGAGATGAGTGGGGCGAGTTTCAAAGTCAAGCGGATGCTCTGTGCTCACCCGCTACACACCACACAATAACCAACAACACAGGGGAACACCTGCACACACACACACACACACACACACACACACACACACACACACACACACACACACACACACACACACACACACACACACACACACACACACACACACACACACACAGTGACGTTCCAGCTCCACGTCAAACAATAAGGTAAAAAACACTCCATTGCGCCACTTGATCACAGTCCTGACAACGCTCAGTTAAGCACCGCCATGACCCAGTTGCTGCCGTCTCTGCTGTCCTCAGCACAACCTGACATTAACCAGCCTTATTGTTGAGGGCGGTCAATCGTCTCCATTGTGTGCCCTTACATGTCTTAAGTGCCATTATGTGGCCAGTGTGATACAAAAGCTGGAGCTGCCCGCGCATGATGGAATCAAGTTGAACTTGAACCTCAGTGATGGTGCCGGCCGAACGTACCCTGAAGTACACTCTTAACAGTACGCTGGAAGTAGCGCTGTCATGACCTTAAAATGTTTTATCGATTCCGAGCACGCAATCAGGGCTCCGAGGATGGAAGGAAGTTTTTTTTTTTTTTGACAGACTGGGTTTCGTTGGATGAGGTGCCAAAAAACTGTCTCCCTACAACAGCTCAATTTAAGAGAAAGAGGAATGGGATGATGGGATGGAGGAAAAACACCATCACCGACGGGAGAGGAGATTGGCAGGGGAGGTTGTGTACTATCACAACTGTGTCCAAACTCAATGTTACGCTGATAGGTGGCGCCTAAAGACTTTAGCTTTCCAGGGAGAGAGACAAAAGACGCACACAGACGCCGGGACATAAACAACGGCGCAGACACTGATCTGAAACGCACACATCGGCACATACGCACACACCAGCCGGAGCAGCTGTACCCACAGCGAGCGGGTGGAGAGATAAATGTGTGCTGAAGGCGAGACTAAAGGGGTCATTAAAAGAGGAGAGGTTGCGACAGAAATATGTGCCTAGGGACTTTTTTTTTTTTTTTTATCTGCTCACTTCTGTGCACGTCTATGTGTAGGTCTATGCATACATGCGGCCGTGCGCGGGTTCAATTTCCAATGCGAGCAGGTTGGCCCTCCCCTTTGAGACCCAGACGCACACACTATGTCAGGATTACTTCCCACTGATTAACCCCATTCAGCGCACGTTAAAGATAATCTAATCATACTAAAGGCCAAACAATGGGACAGACTTCACCACTGGCCGTGCGGCTTTTGTTCCCCTAATGAAGAGGCGGTCACGAGCAGAGGAGGAGAGCTGGGGGGTAAGTGTGGGGGGATGGAAGAATTAAGATGAAAAAAATTAAATATAATAAAAACTTGAAGAGTGGAAAGAACAGAGAGATAAGAGACAAAGAGAGGAAGAGGACAATAAAAGGTGATTTATCATTGGAGATGTCAAGAATGGAGAACTGGCTGTTAGATGGGGACACGGAGTCTGGGCCAAGTGCATCTCCTTAAGTTTAGAAGGAGAGAAAAGGATTTGCAAAGTACAGAAAGGAAGATAAAAGTTAAAGAAGCAGGAAAAGGGGAACACTCCAAGCTCTTAAAACTTCCCAGCTCTGAAATCCAGACTTCTCCACAATGATTTATTTTCTGATATTACGAGCACTTTAATAGTCCAGAGGAGGATGTAATCCATTTTGGCTAATTTACTCATTCCAATTCAGCCTTGCTCCGTCTAATTTTCCTGTGCAGACACCCATGACAAGTGGAAAAAAAAAACAAGCCCAGTAAAGAAAAAAACAACACCCAACAGTCGACGACCCAGAAAACCACATTAATATCAACATGCAAACTTTTACATCCCCCCCTCCTGTTCCCGACTCCCTCTGGTCTCTGATTAAGTACAGTAGCACAATGGCTGAGGGTGACAGGCAGTTGAGAGTGAGACCACGGTGGTCAGATTAAACGGATCGCTTAGGCGAGGTGAACGCCTCTGTGAATATCAATTAGCAAGTCGCTGAATAATTAAGGACAGCCATGTTTTTTAATTAGCCGACTGCCGCAGTCTGAGCTGGGAGCGAGGGCGGAGGAGGAGAGGAGGAAGAGCGCAGGAGGGGAGGAGAACAGAGGAGGAGGATGGAAGAAGGATGAAAACAGGTGGATTTTGCTGCGTCAGCCGCCCCCCCCCCCCCCCCCTGCTCCCTCACTCATTTGCTCACATCCTCCATTTTCTTTTACACCTGCTTTTCTGTTCTTAGTGTTTGCTCTTTTTTCTTTTACAGCATTCTATGGGACTGAAATAAAAATACTTTGAGCACAACGTTCAGCAGACATGTAGCATGTACAGTATCTACATGTGTTTTTATATATGGGACTCCCTCTTACAAAACACATTACATAGAATAATCCAATTACATCATATCTGCATTCTTCCCTGCTATCCTTCTTGAATGACACTGCATTCTTTCAAAGAACAAAACAATGACTCCCAAGATAAGTGAAAGCATCAGTCATTTCAGCGAATGCCCCAAAACAAAATATATAAAAGTCGAGCTGAAGCAGCATTTCAAGAGTTCCCGTACTGTGACACATTTCAGAGTGAAACGTATAGGCAGGCGGGACATAATGTTGGGAGGGTTTGATCGTTCAAAAGATTAGCTCATGACCTTCTCTAACTCTGTGTAGTGCCGCGGTTTGTAGATTGATTGATTGATGGATGGATGTCATAATAATATTGTATGAAATTGGTGAGTACGAGCTGATGTGAGCAAGCGTCATGTTGTGGTGTGATCACTTCATTTCATGTTCACATGACAAAGACGTAGCAGCCGTAGGACATTGGACTTCATGACGGGATGCTGTAACTGTGACAACAACAGGTCAATAACCCCAACCATGTTCACCTAACCTCAACTAAGTATTTATTTTGACCAAAACCATGATCTTTTCCTGTCCAAGAGACTTTTGGGTCTAATCCTAACGAATACATGACAGTACAGCGTTGTCATCTCATAAAATACATGGCAGATACAATTATTTTGTCTGGCCTATCAGAAAAGGCATATATTGTTCCATTTCACTTAATTTTTGAGACTTCAAAGGATAAAACTCTCCAATATTTTTCAAGAAAAAATGTACCACTGTATTACAGACAAGTCTGAAAGGTATGTGGGACTCATTTTTGATACCAATACTGGACTTTGGCTCCAAACTTTGTAAAGCTAAATGTAGGAATAAACACATAATTGTGTATTTAATGCCCTCAAGTTGAGAACTATCGACCTTAACAAGTGGATCTTCTTGGGGTTAAAATTAAATTAGGTTAACAATAATTGCCGACAGCATACCTGCAACATATGAACCACAATGTCTTCAACAAAAAAAAAAGGCAAATTTTTATGGCTATTAGCAAATCTGTACGCATTACATTTTTCATTTCACACCTCGATGACGGAGACCTCTGCATTGTAACAATGAGGTGATTCACTGTTACACTGTACGCCCGCTACATGCTTATAAATCACGCTAGATGAAAATCATCTTGCGAGATGCTGTGATCGATAGAGCACAAATCAAATCTCATCACATTAACTAACAGCACCTCATCCATAACCTCGGCCTCTTTTGTCTCCCCCCCCTCTGCCGCCCTCAGCTCAGTCCTGATTCACCCCTGTCTCGAGTAGCATCATAATCAATGCTCCCTCACACCATCGGAGCGAGTGCTGCAGCACGGCGGGTCAGAGCTGCTCGCCGGGGCCCCATCTATCACAGACCTGCGCGACAGGGCCCTGTGACAAACTAATGCTGAAGCAGCGGGCCTCGGGTCCCGTGTGCTCCGACAGGCGGGGAGAGGGGGGGTCAGAGGGCAACGCAATGTGACCGTGCTCCGGTGTTAATTGGTACGGCGAAGGTGTAGGTGGCATGTGGGAGGTTAGAGATGGATGGAGGGAACGGAGAGGAAGTTCATGGGGTGGAGAAGATAGAGAAGATGAAAGGCAGGGAGAGAGATGGGTCAATGTGTGGATGGAATATGGATGACAAGATAGTTGGAAGGTGTGGTTTTTTTTTGACAGTTGTCGGGAGAACTGTCATACCAAGGAGAGGTTTGACGAAAAACACATTGCGTCTTCCTTTGAGCAGGCATTAAGGAATACATAAAAAGCTACCTGGCGTGCACATACACAACCGTTTCCAACACACATCCCTTCCACAAATCTTGGCACATCCCGTAACTGCCTCTAAAACCACTGCAACTCTATCTTTAAAAGCTATCACTGGCAGATCAAATCTAAGTGATGGAGTGTAAAAGGATATCGCCGAACACAGACCTTACCGGCTGTATTAAGTATTACCCTTACAGTCACTAATAAAACATTTGTCCTGGTGGCAGCGGCTGTAAAACTCCATTGGAAACCATTCACTTTGGCTGGTTAATTAGCATCATGGGGGTTTTACTGAGCTGCAATAACACTTAGGTTCAAGGCTAGCTATCAGTCTCCACGGGAGGTGGCGCGGTTATGGGCAATGTGATTCCTGTCAGATATAGTGTGGTCAGTTAATGGGCTTAACCTTGACTGATAACACTAAAGGGCAAACACTTATTCACACATATATTGATGGCTGAAACACATGTAACTTTTTTTATGACTAACTCTCCTGCTCTAGGGTCCGTTGGCACAGTTGGGCTGCTAAGACTGAATAAATCCATATAAAATCTTGATTATATCCAAGCTATTATGTTTGGTCTGATTCACTGAGATCTTTGAGAGTTTTCTCCTTCAGGTCCTTTCATTTTAAGGTGAGTGAGATGATTTGTGAGGGCTTGAAACCAACTAGTTCATGCACAACTTCTCTGAAAGCAAGAGTGTCACTGGGTGTTCAGAGGAGCCACACATTAAGGTTGCTTTTCATCCACACACAACTGGCCAAACGCTGCATTTAGGTGGCATGCTTGTCAGATTGTAGGGATTGTAAAGTTACAGTTGTTGGAAGCAGTCCGTCCAATTCTAAAGACAGAAAAGACGTGTGGGAGGTTCAGACAATCCAACGAGCCGTCTGTTTGAAGCATACTGACCCCTGACGGTGAAGTTACCTTGTTTAAGAAAGCAACACGGACGCTGTAGAGAGTAGCAGGATGCATGGGGAGAAAGTGTGGGAGTTGCAAGAAAGGCTGCTGACTGAGTTCCAATGAGTTACAAGCGTCTTACACCACTGGGCAACAAGGACGCCCTGGAATAAACTTGACAGCATGGGCCGCGCCGTCACAACATAATAATGCAGCATCCTGGGCACCTCTTCACAGGGATTTATGTCAGGGAAGCTGGGAATGGTCACAATAAAGTCAAAAGGAGCTCCGGTATCATTAATCACGGAGAACAAGCTGGCTGTGGCTAAGAAGCTCCGACTGGAGCACCACGCTGTAGGAAGCAGTCTATGTTTTGCATACACAGTTTTACCCTTATGTGGCGTGACCAGTGCCATTTTTCACAAATTCTGACAACAGTCCGGTGTGTTTTACAGAAAAGACTTGAGTGGGCGAACGCTGCTTCGGTCATGACAATGTAGTAAAGTGGCAGATCATCAAAAGAATTAATTATCTGCCATGTTACACGTGTTTTAATTTCTTTGCATCCTGTCCATCCTCTACAAGTAAACAAGTATATGTTTGGAAATGTTGGTAACTTGACATTGACAATCAAATGACTGCAGCGTGGAGCATCCTTGTAGAAGAAGACCTCAAAGCCACAAGCTGCAGACGGTAGTATTCTCCCGGGGGGCGTCTCTTAGCGCAGTGAGTAATGACCTGGTGGGTCAAAGGCCTGACCTGACCAGGACAGGGGCCGAGAGGCCAGGACAGGGGCCGAGAGGCCAGGAGGTGTAGGTGGCGAGTGTGGGTGTTTCAATGTTTGTGCATGTATCCTGACTGCTGGCTGTTTAACGACACATTAAAATGAAGTGTCCTTGTGGAGTCTGTAGCTCATTGATTGTGAACAGGGGTCAACAGAGGGCTTGATCTGGACCAGCTGGCCTTAATGATGCTGAGACAGAGGTGTCAGCCCACTCGCACATTTACATCTCTGTTGCACTACTCCCAAATATGGACATTAAAGAATAAACTTAGTTTTAGATGCACATAAACAGTGAGGTTTAAAGTTATCATTAACTTGAAAACTACAACGAAAGTTCCTTGAAGACATACAAGATTGAAAAGCAGGGAATATTCTTGAAAAAGCAAGATGAGAAAAGATCATCCAGTGAAAACAAATGGTCCACAAAAGGTTGAAGTGCTGGTAGAAACATGAAAAATGACTTTCCTTTCTACTCGCAGACACTTGGAGCCCCTCGGCCTTTGTTGGAGACACCATCTCCACCACTCCACTGCCAGTGCCTCCACTGAGGGACGGCAACAACATCTGCTGGCTCGGAGATTGATTAATTGGCTGATCGGGCGCCCGCGGTGTAAACTGATTGATTGATCATCTTGTGGTGGGAGCTGCCTTTATCAAGAGCCCTGGGGAGCGAACCTCTGGAGGTCCCCAGTCATCTGTCATGTCCAACACACGGAGAGAAGACGAAGGAGACATGAAGAGCTGTGGGTTCATTACCGAGACATGGGGGGGGGGGGCATGTATGGTGGAAGTCCCTCAGCCAAGAATGGAACGGAGGGCATACCGAGAGAACAATGGGGACATGGGGGGGAGACGATATGCTGGTGCTAGTTGAGGGAAAGAATGATACAGATAGGAGTGTGGACAAGCCAACAGAAATAGGACTAAATTATCTTCTCATTTAGTTTATTTGAGGCTTCTCTTTCAGGATTCAGGGTTTATTCTGGCCAATCAACCTCCACTCACTTAAAATTCCTGACCACATGCCTGTTTAACAGCGAGCGGTACATGTAATGGGATACAGGGATGAAGAAGTTGGCGGATGAAAACAGGTATGGCGAGTGTTCGTATGCGTTCATTCAGAAACATAAAGCGACGGCAGGGGGAAAAAAATTCCTTTAGTTGACAGCAGAGGACACAGTGAATGACCTGGGAGTGGAGAGGGGGCATATTGTCTTTGGACAACAGATGTCCCTCGGGAGGAGAGTGAATGAGCGAGAGGGAGTTGGTGGGAGAGAGATTGAACAACCTAGAGCAGAGAAGAAGGTGAGAGGAATGTAGAATGAAAGACGTCGGGGGGTGGGGGGGGGGGGGGGGGTGGACAGCCCGAGGATGTGTTCCTGACACCGGACCTCGTCGACAACTCGAGCTGCATGTGGCTGACCCGTCTGTGAGCCTGCAGCATGTGAATCCTTAACCGGAGCCGCCTGCATGTGTAAGTGACTGGATCCTTGTGTGATTATGGCTGTGGGCATAGTGTACATTTCTCCGTGCTCGTGCTGCGCATCTATGCATATTCATTCCACCCAGCAGCAGGTGGTCTTCTCAGGCCTGATGGAGCCGGAAGGGGGCCGCAGTCCACCTTCAACTACTGTCCATCAAGCCCACGTCAGCAGATTCAGGGTCACCTCTAATGCAGTGGCTGAATATTCCCTTTCCCCATTCCTCCATGCCCTACTTGCCTACTGTTGGCTGTCCAATCGCACCATGTAACAATTTGATTTCACAAAAACTCACAAAAAATTCTTCCTCTCAGACTATTTCACTTTTGTTTAAAGTTTACACCTCTTCTTTTTTATATATATATAGTTTTAAGTGCTGTTTTGGATTGGTTTGTTTCCTAATTGGAGTTTGTAACCTTGTTTTGAAAACTGCTTTGTGAATCAATATCTCTTTGTCTGCTCTCTATTTATTCCCCCATCTTCTATCCTCTCTCCATTCTCTCACCGCTGCTTTATCTCATCCAGATTTTCTGCTTCTCGACTCCCATCTCGTCTTCGTTCCCTCCATATGTTCTATAAGTTCTTTTCATCGTTCAATCAAAATCTCTACCTCTAGCACCGTTAGTTGAGCCGACTCTTCACTAGTATAGAACCATATTAATAGCGCTGTCCTGTCAGAGCCAAGAGGGAAAACGCCGGAGAAAGACCGATAAAAAAAGGTAAAGGGACGAGCTCAAAAGAGAATACCTGTCATATTAAATCCAACATATCCCCTGTATTGCGCCACACACACAATTTAACTTGCTTTTCTAACCTTTGCACTACAATATCTGGCCAATTAAGTCTCAGCGTGAACCCAAAGAGGGTGTAGGAAATAGAAAAATACTGCACAACTATTCTCAATGATACTACAGGCTACAAAGAAGTTGTCACTATTAAATTAAGCACTACCGTACACTGACATCACAGTTTTTCACGTGAAAAAGGGAAGGAATGTCAGATTCAGCATGTTTACATTTGTATTTTTTCAAAATCAAGTCACACATCCTTTAAATAAATGTCCATTTCTTGTTAGAATATTGTTTTTCCCAGATGTTCTTCATTGCAGAACCAACACACAGAATTGAGGTTCCCTATTCAGGCTCAAAAAGGAGTCACATTGGATACAAATTAACACCATGGCAAACAACAGACGGCCACCATTATAAATCTACAGCACCACAAATAGCCAGTCACATTCACTGCTTATCTACACCTTCTCGCCCTGAACACTCTAAAAATCCATCAAATCCTGTTCAAATCAGTTTAAACCTGCCACAGCTCACTCTTAAACCAACTAAAATGGTAATCGCTGTTGTTGCAATCCCTTTGACCAGAAAAAGAAAATCGATTCTTCACTAAATGACGGGTTATACGCTTGCTGTAGGAGTGTCTTTAGCTGTAATGAATGGCTGCAATTAAAATTCACAAGTAACACCCTCTTGCTGCATTCACTAATGGCGACGGCGAGGAATTTATAGAGGGGAGAGAAAAGTCAAAGTTAAAAGACTTTTTTTTTTTGGAATCTTTTGTCTTGCTTGGCTGCAAAGAGCACATATCTCCCATTTGCAGTCATGCATTTATGCTCTTAGGCAATTAGTTTGTTTACGAGTGAAGTGCATTTATTGCTCAGACAAAAGGTGAAAAGCAGCACGCAGCACAATAAGACTATTCAAGTTGGCTTCCCAAAAATGTTTAGAACAAATGAGGATGAATACATACATAAATACATACGCCGCCCATTGAGGCCGAGGCAGTAAATTGACGCTCTCGTGTCAGAAAGAAGCTTCGCTGACACGAGTTTCCATCCATCAATCGAAGAGCACGCCGTACCCCGGCCCCGCTGCTGGACGCTCGCGGTGCCAATTAGCCGACAGGGTAAGGGCCTGCCGCACAGTGCCAGCCACGAGCCCTGCCAATTAGAGCCTGACCTTCTGTCTAACCCCAATACTGGCACGGTGTGTAGGCACCACACCCTGGGCAGGGGTGAGGTACGGCCGGCAACATGTAAAGGACGGTTGAGTGGACACCCTCCAAGACAAGAGTGAGAGCGGTACAAAGACGGGAGGGAGAGAAAAATAGAGGGAACAGTACACTGCCAGTAGGAAGACAGAATATCTGCTCATTTCAGAGTTTTTAAAGTACACATTTCATCAAAACACGCAGACAAAAATTCACAAAAAAAGAAAACAATGTCTCTAGCATACTTAACTCTTTACAAAACTGAAGGATGAAAGCTTTGCATGTCCAAATGAGGAAATAGACAGCAAACTGATTGTCATGTTGCCAGTTTGTACTTTTTCATGTAAATTTAATAATATAGCCACAGTGATTTCCCCTCGTTAGATCTGTAATTGTAATAAGTTTAACTTTGTAATATTGTTCTGTCACATATGAAAAGATAAACAGTGGTGCCCCGTAGGGTTTCTATTAAAAACAACCAAACTACAGATTAGTTCAGTGCAAAAGACTATCTTTTGCAAAACTGTAAATATTAGATTTATCTCACTCAAGATAGTACTGCAAAACCGGTGTTCTCAACCAGGGATCCTTGAGGGAGTTCTAAATGGTTTGTTGAATAGTTCTGTAGTGAATTATCACTATTTAATTTACTACAGAAATAAACCCAATGAGGGCAAGTAAGAGGTTATCTCCTCAAGTGTTGTTGACTTAGAATTCTGGAATTAGCATATCTAACAACCCAAATCTTTTCAGGTGGAGGTCCTTGAAGCAAAAACGTTTCAAACGGGGGTCCGTGACCTAATGTGTATCAATTAAGGGGTCCTTGACGTGAAAAGGGTTGGGAACTGCTGCTGTAAAATAGAAAACATACTTTTTCCAATTGTCAGTATTCAGAGGTAGAGCAGAGAAAATATTCCATTCTTGATGAAACGACTGTTCAATCAGTAAATAATTGAGAAAATGTTTTCTCAAGGGCTGAAAACGGTTGTGGAGCATCTGTCAGGAAACAAGTACAGAGCATAACGGTAGGAGATATATAGGGTTCACTCTATGTGGTAAAACTGGTCTGATGGGAGGATGAACACGGTTGCATGACAAATCAAAGCATCGCCAAGATCCCGATTTCACCACAAATGCAACAGGGGGCAATTACTCTTCATCTCGTTAACATGAGCAGACCTTTGATAACACCATGTAAAATAGTTGACGGTCTTGCGTCACTTATTGTTTAAGTCAAAGTTTTTGTTCTTCGCAAACTGGAGGATCAATCTCTGGTGGTCCTACTTGTTTACCTTCAGTTTTGGGTCAATTTGTCATTCAAGTCACATCATCCTACTGCAAAAAAAACATCTAATAAATTCTTTTTAACTTCACACAAATCAAACAGACTGACAAATGTTCTTAAATCCAGTTGCATCAAGCCTGGCAGGGGTTACGCTTAGAAGAACTCGAGTAACTGGAGTCAAAGATAGGATGCAATTTGTCCACGGTGAGCTGAGCATAATCCAAAATATATGTAAATCAGAGTGTACCACGACCCCTCTTTATCTCATTTAAAAGTAAAAGACATGAAGACCTTTTCTCCCCCCAATCTTCTGTATACGCTGATGTGGAGCGAAAAAATAATACGTTTAGAAAAAAAGCCAATTTTTTTCTATTTCTCTCTCTATATATTTATTTATATTTTTTTTCAAATACCACCAACGGGCACCAATTCAAAAACCAGCAAGTCTCCTTTAATACCTGGGAAATTAAATTGTCTGCCTATTATCAGGCAGGTCCAGTTGGTTGTATCTAAAATGTAGTACACAAGTAAGTACAAAAGACTTTCCAAAGAGAAAAAAAAGCACGACATTTGCTAGCGACTGCAGTTTTCAGAAGGGTGGAGGGGGGGGAAGAGTACCGGGGTGAGCAAAGGAGGGCTGCATTAAAAATGTTAAGCTTTACCCAAAGTCATTTTCAAGCCAGCCAAGCATCAAATGGAACACAGTTTAAGGAAAGAGTAGGTACTGATTTTCTCCAGGAGCTTTGACAGGATGGACATGTGGTGTGTGTGTGTGTGTGTGTGTGTGTGTGTGTGTGTGTGTGTGTGTGTGTGTGTGTGTGTGTGGGTGTGTGTGTGTGTGTGTGTGTGTGTGTGTGTGTGTGGAGCAACAAACTCTTGGTACTCCGTATTATCCCATGCTGTGAAAGCAGATATAGTGGAAATATCATACATCAAGACTGTTTTTATTACATTTCTTTCACTTTTGCATTGAATTAAGCACAGTATTTATGTTTATTAAGGCGGTCTAAGGTTTCTTTCCATCGATACTTTTTTGTTTTGATGTCTTTTTGTTTTATGTCTTGGTTATCCAGGGACTTACACAAATCTAAACATATCCTTCTGTTGCCAGTTTATGGACTTTATGCTGCTGCCTGTGTCTTTCAATTAGACTGTTAGCTTGGTCTAAAACAAAAAAAGAAAAAAGTAAATGTAAGACGTGAGTGTTTTAGACCACTTGCCAACTGTAGACAAAACCGTTGCCGCCAGGTAGACCCCACCTAGGCCACTGTTTGGAGCTCGGAAAGATTGATGACTCTGGGTTTGATTGAAAAGTCTGCCTCGGGGTTAGAGCCTGTGTCTCGGTGAAACACCGTGGCCAGTGATTGATTGGCCACTGGGCCGGTTTGGCTCCCGCAGGGAGCAGAGTTGTTGGAAATCAAAAGAGGGGACGGCGGAAGTCTGTGATTTCATTAAAACGCAGATGTGTCGACTGACAGATGGTCGTACACTGTAAATAAGTGCGTGACTCATGTGCTAATGCATCTCTCCGTCAAAACGCATCATTTGTCAGCACATAAAAACAATATTATATTTCTATCGAGCTCATTCATTCACTGGTCTTCTCTGCTTTGACTTCAACCGGAATCCACTGCAAAGAATCACAAATTCCTAATTGATGTTGCTGGGAAATTAAGCACTAATTGACCCATTCTCTAATTAAGGGTTTATTTCTGTGTAATGACTCTACTAAGTAACTACTTGATGAGGCCATCTTGACCAAATAAAGGCAACAATCAGAGTTCTTCCACACCGGGCTGCTTGCTCATTAAATCACAATCATCTGGAATGAATCTGATTGACCACATGATGAGAAGACACGGTCCGCCCTTAGGTTGCCGAGCGCGTTGGAGACGAAACAAGGCGGTGTTAAGTGCTGTGACCATTTTCTTTTCAGCGGGAATTTGACCAGATTGACCCCTTGTTATTTGCAGCCGCTGTTATCTCCGACGTGAGGCTTTTTTTCCCTCCTGCTCCTGACAAGGCATAATTAAACATGACAAATACAACTTCACAAAAAAACCCGATGGATTGTCAAACGCTTATCTAATTCTGAAGCATTCAAACAGCGATTCTGTCTGTTTTTGTTTCCTAATAGCTGATCAAAGAATGCAAAGAGGTGAAAGCACCACGCAACTATACCGCTGTGCTTAACTACCATAAACCCCTGGTGTACGCCGGTGTTCCCCTTTCTTCTACCGCGGTTCCCCCTGAGTGGCAGAACATGTGTGAGCGCTGACACCGAACATGTTCCCCTCAGACAACAGAACCCCAGGAACCCAACAACAATGACAACACGCACTGCTGCCTACGCTGCTGTGAAGTTTCAATTACTGGTAGACTTGGTGGCTGGCTACTGCCAGTCAGCTTGACAAGGAGGGGAGTGACTAGTGGTGGAAAAAAGGCTGAAGGACAAGTACTCCCAGCAGGGTGGCAGGAACCATCTACGGCCGCGGCTGCACCTGATTTGACACTGCTACGCCAGACTGTTTAATTGTACTTTTATAATGGGTTTCATTTGCACTTGGTCCTTTGGCCTTTGATGTTTTATGCAAAGCACTTTGAATGTCCTTGTTGCTGAAATGTGCTATGTAAAATCACCTGCCTTTAAACACAAGTCATTGCATTAGATGACAAGCTTAGATGTCCTCAAATTGTTTGTTACAGGAACAGATAAGAGTGGACAGTCAATTTGTGCATGAATAGAGGCATTTCTTTTAGTATTTTTTTTTTAATTAGTGCAGTGCGCCCACCAGTTTCATTTAAAAAAAAAACATGTTCCGACATTTGCTTCTTCATAGTATTTACTGATGCACGTTGGGTGTAATGGAATCTAATGCAGAGGTAAATCAGTGTCTGTCTCCACAGTAAATCATCTGTTGAGTGTTCCATGCTTATTTAATAGTGCGTTAGAACGTGACTGCTGTGAAACAATCAGAAAAATAACTTTGTTTCCTCTCATTCAGAGCACCGCCCCGCTGTCTGCCATTCTTTTACCGCTCGCCCTCAGCTCATTTGAGATATCCGTCTATTTTTTTTTTTTTAATGAGTCCGGAAGCCAAAAGAAAAGCCTAACTTTTAATTGTTTTTCACTTTTAATGTTGTCAAACAAAGAGATATGCTCAAGGTACAACGGTTGAAGCAGCAGTGCTGTGTGTGTTTGACCAATCAGCGACTGTCATCCTGCAAACTACACCCAGAATGTTCCTGTACTTTTAAAGTGCCTTTTCTGGGGGTTAGAAAATGTTCCCAGAACTTAATTTAGACCCTCAAACCGCAATGAGTTCCTCAAAAAGGTTCCTCGGTTCCCCTGGGGAAAGTTCCTGCTGTCGAAAAGGGGCTTAATTATGACAAATTACTGTTAACAGTTTCCCTAAAATCTGCTGAAATTTAAGGTGGCTTTTCCTTATACATTTCTTTCCGTTTCTTTTAGTGCTTAATAAAGAACGAATCAGAGGCGGTGCACAATAAGAATCAGAATCTAAGCGGAATCTAAAAATCAATAAAAACCTAAACGCTACCCAGCCCTAGCCTAACCCCGCGTCTCGGGGCAATTCTCCAGAATGGGCATCACTGTAATTGGTGCAGCTATGGCTGCCGAGGTTATGATCATTATAGGTGAGTGTGGGGAGGCATAACTGCTCACAGCAACGCTCTCATTGTGTGTGAAGAAGAGGGGGGGGACTGTATGGGGTCCTGCTGCTCACCGTGACCTGTATCTTAATGAGGAGGACAAATCAATACCACGCCGGACAAAGAGCACCACGACTACAGCTGCTAGACAAATGTTTTTTCAGCGGCAATGAACATGGGAGCCGGGTTGAGGTCAACTCACATTCAATTAAAACAATTTGATGCGCCATAAAAAAAAAAATCACAGATGCAATAACATCTACATTCTAACTTAATATTCAACCTTCAAGTAAATATATAATATTTTCTATCATCTAGATCATGTTTCCTTTTTTTTTTTTAGAGGAAAGCAATGTCTATTATTTTCAGTAGAGCACTTTATGATAGCACCCTGTTTCAATAGGTTTTTCTTGACCACATTTCAAAAACACTACTTCAGGGCCTCCTAGTGGCCGAGACAAAGTCCCCGGTGAAAGTCCGGTCAAGGACATTTATTGCATGACATCTCCGTCTCTCTCCCCATTTCTATTTTCCGTCTATATTAAACCAGCAGGGAAAAAAAACAGTCCTGCACAATTGGACAGACAGATAGATGACAGATGCAATCTCTACTCATGTAGTTGAAGCTTTCTTAACTTTTTCCCCACTACCCACAATGCTGAAAAACAACATCATTTCTTTTTGACACCAAAAACTGCTCGCGGGCTGAGATAAATCCAGCAGTTTCCAAAACACCCTGACTTGTTTCAGTGATTTTCCCAAAAAAAAAGAGTTATTTTCTGGGAACACAGCAGAATAATGTTGCGACGACAAGATTTTATGAGTCACCAGTCGATGAACCGGAAAGTATATTATTCACTAACAGAGGACAAAGTAGGTACATTTCCAACTATCGCCTTAAAATGATAATATCACTGTTATCATAAGGATATTTATGTAGTGAGAATCAGCTAAATATTGTATGAAAACAAGAATGAGAACACAATTCTTAATCTTCATCTTGTATAGTGATTATTGCTCAAGGACATAACAGTGTAGCCTATAAGATATACATGAGGTGTTCACAGGTTTACTGGGAGGAGGACTGAACAAATCACCTCTGAAAGCTCTATCAGCCACCAGATTATGTGCTTAGTACAGCAAAGCACAGCCTCCCCCCTCGGAGCTCTTTCTCCATCAACTTATTGACTTTGTTCAGCAATCGGAACCAGTTTCACCTTCCAATTAGTGACACTTGTTCATAGGAATGTAATTTGTTGGGTAACCTATGCAAACGGGGTCTTTGACTCATCCAACGGGGTAGTTAAAAGCACATCAAGTGAAAATGAGCAAAAAATAGCCTATACACTCATATTCTGAATTAATTTGTGGGTTACTTGTTTTTTTATCTTTGAATACAAAGAAATAAAGTCACAGGGAGATGGACAAACAGGAGCGAACGCCACAAACAAGACCTCAAAACATGTTTTATGTTTCAAAGATGAGTTGGCTTTGGGTGGCGGACAAACGGAGTGAAATGACAGTGGGTGGTGGGAGACGTCTTGGGCGAGAGGCTGCCTTTTAAAAATGGAAAAGTCCATTTCCAGCTGAAAAAGAATAGTGGCTGTATGGAAGAGTCTGACTTGACAATTACATGGAGTGGTGCGAACGCCACCGTGCCTCCCCATAGGATTCCATTAAAACTGCAGCACTCCAAAAAGAATGCTCAAACTGAGGAAATTATCACACAGGCACGCACGCACTCTTCCACAACCGTAATAGCCTCTGACAATGATTCTTCTGCTTCAAGGAATGAAGAGACAAAGTGGAGGGAGAATAGAAAGTAAAACTAAAAAATACAAGTTCACAGAGTTAAAGAAAGACTGTATATATGTGTGTGTGTATGCTCATTCTCATACTGGATGCATAGCCACTGCAGGGGCAGCCGTCTCTCGTCTCAACGGCTGCTAATAGCCCGAGGTTAGCCTTTGGGCCCATAAGCAAAAGCTTCATAGCATATAGGGGGAAAAGTTCTCTTAAGCACAAGGAGTTAGTACTTCAGGAGAGTGCAGGCAATGATATGTGCAAGGACTCTCCTCTGTGACGGTCCAGTAAGATCCACCACCCACGATGCTGCTCATATATGACAGACACAAAGCAGGTCTCCTGTCTCCTCTATGAGAAATTAAATTACAGAAAACCTACAACTGAAACGGACCTTCTCCACAGATGCTGAAGGGAATAACACATCACATCATGCGTCTCCCTCCGTCGCCGCCTCTCCTCCCCCCCCCCCCTTTCGTTTTGATCGCCGTTCCAATTGAGGGATCCCTCATACACTTGTCCTGCGGCGTGGCATCACGTCAACGCTCCTCTCCTTCTCCCTCAACAAAATGATTCATTTTTCTATTACGGCGATGAGCGTGTGAAATGAGCTATATAATCAATAGCATAGGTTTGTAAACAGCAGCCGCACTCAAGGGAAAATGTGTTTTCTTTTTTGAAAACAATACGCTGCCTGCCTGCGTGTGTGTGTGTGTGTGTGTGTGTGTGTGTGTGTTAAGGAACGTTCATCTGACAATGTTTACAAGGGCAATTTACAGGAAATAAAGACACAGGCTGCCCAATATGAAGGTAGCTTCAAACATATCAAACTGCAAAATGTGGATGCCACAAAGAGATAAACCGCAACTTACGGTTTGTTTTTTTAAATTAACTTTTACTGTGTTCAGATTTTGCATTATGTAGCTATGATGTGTTGAAGATAACAGTGAAAAAAAGAGTTTAATTTACTGTTATGGGGTGTGTGTGTGTGTGTGTGTGTGTGGGGGGGGGTTCGATGAATTACAGCTCACGACGACGCTCACACACACACACTCAGCCCTGACATTTGTCACTGTACCAGGCACGACCTGTCGGTTACGATAAATAGGTTCGCCCCCGTGTGTCTCTGCGTTAGAACGGTGATCCGGGATCAGTGAGTCTGCGCTCGCAAGGTCACACAGCTAAAATGTTCAACGTCTGTTTGTCGCTGCGGCGACCGGCACTTTAAACAACTGACAAACCGTATGTGTGTGCAGACTTACATAGAGTTGAGCGCGGCGCGTCTCATCCTCGGTGGCGATCCTCTCTCTTATTACAGCCTCCTGGAGGCTCTCCTGGGCCGAGGCCCGCTCCGCAAACAGGATCCTGGACACCTCGTCCTGCACCTTGGACTGGGCTTCATCCTGAGCCTGGGCTGCTGCCCGGGCCTTCTCCGCCTCAACCCTGTGGAGCAGGACACACAATTATAAACACTTTTTAACCCATTTCAAAATATTATGTGTTTGTGATGTACGACAACACAACCTAATAACCTCAGACTGTACTACAATAATAATGCACCTATCCATACAGGACTACAGTATATGTACTATTCTTTGCCCTACAGCAGTCTCTATAATGCATGCCTTGCTACTCAAATTTTCAGGGTACAAAATGTTGCTGTCCACAGTACATTGTGCAATATCTACTGCACTGCAGACCAAGGTCCCTTTTTGTTTCTACATACGGTGAACTATGCAATCTCTTTTGCAGGCTTCAAAGTCAAGATACTAGAAGAAAATGCATTATCGCTGAATATTGTAAAACATAAATTACAAAAAATAATCACATTGTTAAGCACACATAGTGAATGGCTTCAGTGATATATGACGCTAAGCATTATTTTTCAGGGTAGCAGAAATTACACATATTAAATAGAAATTACAGTGCTAAAAAATGAAGGGAACACTTTTTCAACTTGAGTAATTTGCGGATAAAGATCTGTGTTCCCTTCCTTTTTTTGAGCAGTGCAGTATATGTGGTGTTTACACTGTAGCAGCACCTATAATCATATGCCTGTATGCTGTAATGTTGCAGTGTCGCCCAAAATAATTAAAAGGTCACAAATGCATTTACAGTGTTAAGGAAATATAGAAACAGGCAAATAAACTTGTGTATTCATTTTAAATTCTCATGTCATATTCATCCATACACATGCTGCTATTCCACAGTTTGCACAGAGGGGGCAACACAAGTAAGAAACTGCTTCACAGTCAGTTGACACCTGTTGACAGTTTGAATTCAATTTATATAATTTCCAAATAATTCACATTAGACAGAGAACAACAGTTTCACCAAACAAGAATCATCATCAATCCAATGAAGCACTGATATAGACGGAGGCAATACACTCTCTGCAGACACAGGACCGCCATTTGAACCCTGTCACTGGGTTCTCATAGTTGCCTAGCAACGCACTCCCTACTCAGCGACAGTGTGCTTGATTTGAGAAGAGAAGGAACGTCCCTGAAACCCTGAAAGTCTTCCTCTGCTAGGAATCAAACAGTGATGGCGAGGTAGAATAAACACAGAAAAGTGAATTATGACAGACTGAATGAAGACGGCGAGGATCACGATAAACGTCTGCCGAAGAAAAGTCCTGAGATCTCTGAAAGACGAGCCTTGATGAGAAGAAGGCTGCCTGAGAGTGATTGAGGGTGACTTGTTTTAGGATTTATTCCCCAGATAGGAAAACGGTTATTTTTTAAATTCCTTTAGATTCAAATTAACCGCCTCTGATCCATCAGTTGTTTGGTCTACATTATTAATCATGTGAAATCCCTATAGTGTCTATAAGTGGAAACCACAATTTAATTACGTTTTTGTTTCCATACTTTCAAAGTTGTGCTTTTAAAAAGGTGGGAACTTTTTTGTCGTGTTCATTACCAATTAAGTTAATTGCATGACTCATTCACACCCTCATCAGAATTGTGCATTGCTCGTTATGATCATTTAAGTGTGTTGTAACAGCATGTGGCTTTTTCTCCTTTTGGCTCAGTTTGTCTTGATATATGAAGCACCCGCTGATCAGTCAATGTGAAAGGTTTTCATCTTTTATTCCACTGCAAAAATCTCACTCATCACCTCACTCACCTGTGAATATAGGCAAAATCTAGACAGTGAGAAAAGTTGACGGACAGACTAGTCGGACAGATCGCCGTCTCATGCCTTCGGCTTGGAGTAGATGATGGGTAAGTCTAATAAAAATATGTCTGATGTCTTAAAGCTGCCATTTGCCCTGCAACACCACTAAATGTCAGAGAGCAGGAGGAGAGCAAGACGAGACGGAGGGGAAAAGACAGAAAAGGAGAGCGAGGAAGGAGTGAGAGTGAGCGGTGGCGACATGACATGTTTGGCCCTGAGGAAGTGAAGCAAAGAGGGAGTGAGGCAGAGAGTGGGAGAAAGAGATGGAGGGAGACGGAGAGAGACCAGCCATGTCCAGTCTCACAGTCCACTGGGCTGCACACGTCAGCACACTCCATCCATCATCGGGCTTCAGCTCTCGCACACACACACACACAGACACACACACAGACACACACAGCCTCCTAATGGCCTTTTACATTCACCATTTCCCCACAATCAACGCCTGTCTGCCTGCACTGCTAATGCACCAATAAGCTACCTTTACTCAAGAAACTTTAGATGTTGCTTTTGCTTCTATTATAACAAAGAGGTGACAGCATGCAGGGTTTTTAAAAGTCAGTGGACTTTTTGTAGAATTTAGGTTTGTCTCAGGGCAAATGTACAATAAATCTAACAAGTATTACTGCTACTAGAAAGAAATGTTCAGAGATAAAGACAAGACAATTCTGCAAATGTATTGTGCCTGATTAAGCCTCGTTACCAAGACTTCGCATTAATTTCGTTATTAAATATTCATGTGCTGGAAGTTTGGAATGTTTTAAGAACAACCAGCATTCTCCTACGCACCTATCAGTGACGCTGACACGGAGGCGTGCAAACAGCTCCTTTTGTTTACCTGCTTTATTTCATAAAAGAAGACAAACAGTGAAGCAGAACTGCAGGTAAAAATCGTACAATATTAAAAAATGTATTAAAAAAATATTATTTTTTGATTGATTCAAATAAACAGTTTGGGGGGAGGGGGATACATTATTCTCTCATTAAAAAAAAAATTGTTTTATTTAAAAAAAAAACCTAAACATGTCATGTGTCAAGGTGGCCAAAAGCTACAACCTAGACAAGTGAAAGACGGGGGGGCCAAGAAAATAGACGGCCTTGCAAAAAAGTCCCTCAACTGACTTCCTCACAAGTGCTAACCCAAGCAAAGACTGCTATCACTAGCCGGATGCTATCTGTCTGCTTCACCTCTATTGCTTTCCAGTCATTATTGCCCTGTCCCTGGGATATTGGACGCATTTTTCATTCGACTGTAGAAGATTGGCACTGGGTGGGAAAGGGGGGGGCTTTGAGGTAGGGAAGGGAGAACGGAGTCAGACAGAGTGAGGAAAAAAAGACAGCATCGATGTAGGGGAAAGGGAAAAAAAATGTTTTCAGAGGATAAGGGCATGATGTTTGGCCCAGTACTGGATAGAAAGTGAGGATAATCTTGGCCCGGTAACGTCTGTTTAATGGCTCAGTGGATCGAGCCTTGAAAACAAAAAGATGGAATGACAGTGAGGTACCATTAATTTGAAAGGAGGAGAGTGAAAGTCAGTTGGACTGTGTCAGTATTTCAGAAAGGCAACTCTATTTCCAAGAGATGACCCTGAATAATATCTATTTTTATTTTTAGGATGTTTTTTTTAAAAAGAAAAAAAAATGTTTAAGAGATTAGATCCGTAGCAGTTCATATGAAAAACTCATAAATTGAGAAGCAGAGTAGCTGTAACTTCATGTTAAGTGACTTCAGGGCAACACACATACACACTTTTCAATAAGAGAGATAAAAATAATGATGGATGGTCAATACTGCAACAGCCGGTTCAAATCCATTAAGCCATTATCACTTATTACACCACAGAGAATATTTTCAAATATCATGCACAAATTCATTTCTTCTACCTTTCCTCTCTTTATCTTCCGTCTCAGCTCTCCACTCATTAACGCGTCCTGTTGTCTACCTGTCATTTACACAAGATGTGTCTCAATAAATACTGCCGGGCAGGATGGATCCTGACAGACCTGCATAACGGTGCAGACTCAACCC
Source organism: Eutrigla gurnardus (assembly GCF_963514095.1). Lineage (NCBI taxonomy): Eukaryota > Metazoa > Chordata > Actinopteri > Perciformes > Triglidae > Eutrigla > Eutrigla gurnardus. The sequence continues at coordinate 10,994,639 of NC_139932.1, read as the reverse complement.
AAGTGCCTTGAAACAAAGACGTTTAAAGTCCCGATGCAATATTGATGTTAGGAATAATGTCGCTGAATGCTGCCTATGAATATTTTATGGAGCTAAGCACTCTCCCTGAGACACAAACACACACACACCACACCTGACTGTTGGTGCTATGAAATGCTGGAACAGAGTTATAATTAAGTGTGTTGGAAACAAAGGACAGTGCAGTGAGAAGATTCATTAGAAGAGCCCCCACTCTGCAGAAGGAACACATAAGATTATTTATTTAACTCCCCCTCTGTTTTGCCCACAACTATGAAGGGATAACCGCAATGTTCTTTGTGCTACAACCAAGCACACTGTGGAAAGCTCATTTTCACGTCACCTCTTTGGTGATTCAGGGGCCTGATGGTTATCGTTCTGTATCGCCAACACGGTGTCTTGGAGTTTAAACACTGGGATTATATTAGAAATTACTTGATGTTTGTATTGAACTCCTTATAACTGATTCCATCTGTTCCGCATAAGACCAGCTTGAGTAATAGACAAACCACAGATGGAAGTTTTGCTCGGAGATTGAGTCAATAACCATTACTGTTCCACCGAATAGGTCAGCGGCAGGATAGAAAAGTGAAAAACGCTGATAATTTCTTATTCAAAACTGTGTATTTACACTTCAGTGGACTGTTATTCATACATTTAAAATGGCCTATTACACTGGGGATGGGAGAACTTTTACAACAATATAACTAGGTTTATCAGAGACAAAAAGCACACATTTGAAAACAGAAATTGCTTTGTTGGGAATTAAATCTATTCATCATAGTGAAACACCGTCTACTGTGGTATTGCTAGGTGGATACTAGTTTGTTTGCAGGGTATGAATAGACGGTTGCTTCCAGCTGCTTGCTCACATGTTTGGTCACAGGTGGTTGCCGGGGTTTATCAGATGGTTCATGGGGCATTATTAAGGGGTGACTAGCCGATTGCTATCATGTTCTCTCTAGGGTATTTCAAGGTGATAGCTAGGGTGTTTGGGATGGTTGGGTTCACAATTGTTGTTAGGTAGCTTGTTCATTGTTTGGGTGCATGAGATGGTTGCAATGGTGATTCCTTTGTTATTGTAGTGTATTGTTTGCTGTGTTTTATGCCTTTGAAACTGAATATCAGTATGATTATTATGAGTACTACTATTATTATGATTATTATTATGGGTATTCATATTGTTACTACAATTATCTATCATCACCAGTGCAGTGCCCTTACATAACTGGCTGATTTGCTCCCATTATGCCGATTTGTTTTTCCCAGTAAGGCCCTGCTCTACTGTGTGTGTAAATGGCTAGGGCTTAGTTAGGTAGTTGATTGGGTTTAGGCATGAGGAATGAGATTGGTTGGGGTTAAGGTAAGAATATCGTGGTAAGCCAATCAGAGACAAGGAATGGCTAATCAGAGTAGCAGAGTAAGGAACGTCATGCTTTTGCAATCCTAGGAAATCAAATTTGATTCCTGTACTGTTATTTACAGCGCTGGCGCTGTTGTGCCTGTTTGGGAGGAGCTCAAGAAACCGCTAATTGCTCATTGAGTGCAGGGAAGAAGAGTTTGCTTGTAACATTATTATATCCAGATCCAGCTGCAAAAGTGAACTTCAGATGCAGATGCAGATGACATGCTCGACTCAGACAGCAGAGCCCTGAAGACCTGCCCTTGTTGTTTATTTAAAGTTTAGAAATATGAATGTGTTTCGTGTCCAAAATGCACCAAAGTGCATCGGGTGCCCATCAATACACCTGCCGAATGTGTAGTCAGATATCAGATGAACGGTTCTTGAGGTAAGCTGAGGACATACAGACAGAAAGATGTCTTGCTTTATTGTTAAATTACTATGATTCTGTGTGAGAGAATGTGTAAAGTTGCTCAAGAGTACTATGTCTTTGCAGTAGTCACAGATAAAATATCATGGAGCGATATTAAATGACACACAGACACAATCCTGGCTAACTCAGGTTGGATTCAGGAAATATTTTGATTTTTAATAACCTGTGGACTTCATGACTGTTAAAATGAGTTGGGGGTTCAGGCGTGTAGTGTATGTATTTTGTGAACAAAAGTGAAAGATTAAAATGCATAAAATCTGTAAACTGGACTATCTGTCTGCATCTGACCTGGAGGCAACAAAGAATTTAACAGGCTGCCTGGTTAACGGGAAGACGGGGGCTCTGGGAGAAGGTCAGTGTTCTCACTCAAAAGTCTGACACGCAATTATATCGCCAACACAAGCTGCTTGACTACATGCTGAAATAATGGGCAGGAGTTTCACAACAACAACAACTAACCTTTAAAGCGTTAGAGCTGGACGCTCAAATACATGGATTTCATGCACGGGAGGAGATTGAGAGGGAAGGTAGGGAGAAGGCATGAAAAAAAGGGAAGGAAATAGAAAGAGAAATAGAGAGGGGTGATTGAGAAACAGACAAAAGATGAGATGGAGAAATGTGGAGGAATAGAAAAGAAGGCGATAAGGGAGGAATAACATGACAAGACAGTGAAGGAAAGAAAATTACCCAGAGTGGAAGAACTGGATTGAGTGGTGACACGGGAAGAGTTAGGTTGAGGGAGGGGAGACAGGATGGTGGAAGGGTTCTCTCTCCTCATCCCTCCTTCTCTCTCATCCTTTTCTCTGAGTCGTTCTACTCTGATGCCTCACAGAGAAGCAGCAGAGGCAAATCTGCTCCCTGCAGCCGCTCCTTGCTACAAATGAGTTTAGGCTGCACCCAAATGAACTCCTCACAGAGCCTTTACTCCACTCCTACCAGAGCAAAACATGCAAAGCCACATCTCTGGAGTTCATTTATGTCCCTCAAGCCAAACAGAAGAAATGCTTCCATAATCTAAACACTGCTGTTGCTCAAAATCCCCCTGTTCTGTGTACTCAATATTACATCGGCTGGAATGGAGGAACTGTACTCTAGCGTAACTAGGTTTTACACAAAAGCAGACTGAATGTGTTTGGGTGCCTTACGGAGTTCCAATGTCCTTTAACAAGACAAAAGATTTAGCCTACTTACCTCTTACTGCTTTAAAATATAACTTTTCTATCTATTGTGAAATAACTTGCATGAATTATTTATATTTTTGAGGTTGAACATGACCTTGAGATCATGGTCTCATGTATCTGGGGTATCTGTGTGTGTGTGTGTGTGTGTGTGTGTGTGTGTTTTCCCAGTGACCTGGGGGTTCAACTATTCTTCCATTTCCTTGTGTTCAAGCTGTGCAGCCGTATCACTGCAGGGTTCTGTAACTAGTGAGGCACTGTGCAGTCTTGTTAGCTGAACTTTGATACACACACACACACACACACACACACACACACACACACACACACACACACACACACACACACACACACACACACACACACACACACACACACACACACACACACACACACACACACACACACACACACACACACACACACACACACACACACACACACACACTTTACCTCTTACTTCAATTTTACAGCCATTCTGTCTTCCAACACAGCGAGGGCCATAATCACTGTGCCTTATTTGCCTCCAACAACCAAAAACTCCCAATAATTACTCCCTGCACGGTGGGAAGGTGAAATACCATGGCAATTTAATGATTGTTTGACAGCCCGGACGGGGAAAAAACCCATCGTGTTCCTCTCATCTATTTCAATTAAAAGACAGCATCAGTCACCTTTATCTGCAAAAACTACAAATTAATAGAAAAGGTCAATTGCAGTGGCAAAAAAAAAAAAAGTCTCTGTTATGCTTTGATTTTTTTTCTTACTTGGCTGCACTTTTCTTTTTTTTAGCTCTCCTTAAATCTGAGAATGAATCCCGAAAGCTGTCCCATATATAACTACAGGAAAATGGACAGACATCCACAAAGAGGTGTACAGGTACTAATGTATTTGTACTGGAAAAGTTCAGTACAGGCAGTTTGCTTCGGTATGCCTCATCATCGGTTTGCTCTATGACCGGCTGTTTTTATCTACGACCAAACACACGGAACAGAAAATCTGCAGCGTGAGTTTAAAGGCCATGCTACTTGGTTGGTTAAGCCATTTAAATGTGCGTCCACATGTGGATTTAGTCTGTTGTGCATCCTGTCCTGTATGAAGGAGCATTAGTCTTATGATGGGTAAAATTCACATTACAGACAATTCTCTGATATATTTTTTGTCTTATTATTTATTGAAAAATGCCAAGATAAATAAGAATAAGAATTATGGCGAATAAGCAACTGTAAAATATTCAAAATAAATCAACAAAAAAAAGTTATTTTCTGCAACCAAAACCGTCCCGAGACGAGATTAAAAAAAAGCGAACCGTGAATTTTGCATACCATTATACCTCGGACAAATACACACTCACACAACGAAAAATTAACAAAAATAATGTCACCAAAATTAGGAAAAAGAAGAAAAAAAACACACCCAAGGCCATAAGTTAAACTGACATTAATAGTCTTCGCCACACATACACACTGTGCTGGATAACCAAGGATTGTTTATCTACCATTTCATGTTCAGTTAAGTCTTCTAAAATGAAAATGCAGCCAAAGCACAAACAAAAATTGAGGGCTTGAGCCTCCATGATTTCAATTAATTGCAAGGAGGGGGTAATTTTGAGGCACTTACTGTTCTGAACAGACATCAATAAGTGAGCTGCAGGAAGTGGTTACATAAAAAAAAAAGTCAAATAAAATAGCCAGGAAAAATACAATCAATTGACAAATGATTTCTCAAAACCTTGTTAATTTCTCTCTTCATGAATGAGCCAAATCGAGGCTAATTGCTAGGCTAACACTACCTCCTCCTGGATACAGAAAGGCTTTTTTCTAACCCCCAATACAATACAAGGGTGTGTTTAGGGGCTAATCACGGTTGTTCATTCACCGGAGTCTGCTGGAGATTGTCCAGGACTATTAACGACGGGACGCAACAAGATTATCGGACATTATGGCACGTGCACCTGCTTCTTTAGGGTCAAAAAGAAGCGAAGAGTGGAAGGAGGAGGAGAGGAGAAATGTGCTCCTTACATGAACAGTGTTTCTTCATCAGGTAGGGCTAATGGATCACCCACTCAACACCCAGGAAATTACCTCAGGATAGCCACCCTCCTTTCTCAGGCATGATTAATTGATCCGGAAAAGGAGAAGAAGAAGCACAGATAGCGGGGAGAAAAAAAAAGTGCTGATGTGCTTCGGAAGAGAGGTAGATTGGAAACACAGTGGGGATCGGAAAGACTGATGATGACCTTTTTGACTATTAATGGAAGCGAGAAATGGTCACATCTGAAAACGTCTTTGGTTTCTAATGAAATCTTGGAACCGGAATCGACAGTAGGTGCAGTATCCTGAATCAATCTGTGGTGACCCAAACAAGGGAAGGGGAGAGAGGAAAAGGAGAAGAGGGGCAAAGAGAAGGTTTGAGGAATGGACACCACGGAGGGAACACCAGGGAGCCTTGAGTGTGTGTGTGTGTGTGTGTGTGTGTGTGTGTGTGTGTGTGTGTGTGTGTGTGTGTGTGTGTGTGTGTGTGTGTGTGTGTCTAACCAGGCTTGCAGCTCTTGCTCTGCCTTGGCCCGATCCTTCTCCAGGCCTTTATACAGCTCATCAGTGATCTTCCTCCTCAGGGCCTCTTCATCAACTGGGGACAAAAGGAGAGGTGGGAGAGAGAGCGTTAGAGGGGTTTCTAAGTAAACAGCTGCTGTTTGCTAACAGGCATATTGGGTTTGTTGGGACACTTAATAGAGTAATACTGTCTAAAAAGAAAGAAAAGATGTTGGAAAATCTTAAATAATCATTGATCATAATGTTGTTCAAAATGAAAAAGAAAAATAAGAAATCTATGTTTTTCTTCAGTAGTTTGTTCTGGGATGTCGAAACTAAGACAAGACAATATTATCATAATTATTTCATCTTTATTAACAAAGAAAATACTTACTTCCGTAATGACCGACTGATTTATCAACCAAACAATTAATGAATCGAGAATATAATCAGCAGATTAATGTGCAAAAACAGTAATGCCCTTAGATTTTACAGCAATATATCACGAACACACCAACAGAAAAATGCCTGTATTGCCTAAACACACGCAGGGGCCCACACATCCTCAAATAACAGCAAGACACCACTCTATCCACATATATTCATGTCAGGGACACCATACATGTATGATTCCCCATCTCCGCCGGTTTATCTTGGCAGGTAATTAAGCATGAAAGTAAAGATGCCAGCCCACGACCGGGCCAAAACGTGCTCTGAAGACAGAAGTGTCATGCAGTGTGCCGCAACACTGCAGTGACGGGGACGGGGCGGTGGGGAGGGTATGAGTGTGTCAAGATTACTCTCCCACCGCATTAGTTAGATAGGATAATCCCTATTGTCAGAATCTATTATTACCTGGTAACATGTGGTACCAGCAGGCCACACACCTCATTCCAGCTCAAAAACAAGACCTAAATGTGCTTTTTATTTCATCTTGGTGTTGCAACAAATATACAGACAAAAGGCAAAAAAAATCTGCCTTGTACTGATGTTTTAAGAGTAAAAATAAACATTTCAGGGACGCAAAAGATTGAACCTCTTAGGTAGCTGTTAATTTGTCTAAATGTTCTTACTAATTAATTAATTACATTTTCAATATTAAAAGTAGAGAAATAGCTTCAATATTAAAAGTAGAGAAATAGCTTCAACATTAAAATCGTCTTCCATGGCATGATGTAAAAATAAGTTAATGATACTGTTGAACAGATGGACACTAGTTACCAAGAGATGGCCACAGTTAATGCAACTAGTGTCACGCCTGAATAAAGGCTCATTAACGAGCATTTCTCCCTCCGCCTTCTGCTAATTTAGCCTCCTTCGCCTCCTTCGGCAGCTCTGTCACACCCACACTGTTACAACAACCTAATCTTTTCTCTGATACTACAGCGTCTTCTCTTCTGCTGCACACAACACATAACGAGAACTCACAGCATGACAACTGTTTGGTACAGTAAAGGGAATGTATAAGCAGCAGTTGGGGGGTTAGGAAGAGAGGGCTTCAGAAGAAACACGAGCGCGAACAGAGTCGGTGATTGACGGTTGACAACTTTCCGCTGCCTATAGTGCATCCTCAAAGACAGAGCCTGCTGTCACCTAACTGTCCAGAGTGTGGGAAAATAATATCCATCATGTCTGACAGCACTCAGAAGCACCATTGATCCCCACCGCATTGGAGAGTCTAATTACAACTCTGTTAAGAGAGACAACCTGTAGTGCAAGCTTCCCGACGCTGCCATAGAGGGACATCTGTCGAGTTTTCACATCAGGTAAATATGAAAACATCAGATGACACGCTGTGATCGTCTTCTGTTGACAAAAATAATGCTGTAGCAGTCAGACGTTCAGAAATGTGTATTTAAGGTATGTGAGAGAACTATCAACGGGAGGCATGAGACTCAGCAATGTAGTGGATAAAACTTGTGTGTGAGTAAATAATGGTGAAAACATCTTCAATAACCTTCGACTTGGCACATCTGGATAGGCCACAAACATGACTCCACAACAATTGTTTATGCAGCTTTAAATGTGTCAAGTTTACTGAACTTACTGGACAGTTTAAAATGAAATAAACTGTATTTGTAATGTGGTCATATCCACATTAATAACGTTTCATATCATCATCCAAATGCACCCATGGACGCTCCCTAAGCATCATAACATTAGGTCAAACATAACAATATGTAATCTCGTCAATATTACTCTTGAGAATAGCTTTCAGCCACTGTGAATCTGTTTGATGAGAACTCCTCATTTACTTACCATTTCCCCCAAAGATCTTTCGAGCAGATGAATACTGGACACTTTAAAATCAGAGGTCAAATCCTTCCATTATGAACCTTTTCCATCAGGTAAGACTGGCATTTCTGTATCAACCCGCCCTTTAAATTATCTCACGCTTACATTGAAAATATATACCCGCTAGCAATGCACTATTAAAAGTAAAATTCTAAAAGTCCTCCAAGTTCAGACTAAGCAAGTCCTCGTTTATCACTACATCCTCCCCAGCCCTGCAGAGAGAGGCTTCAGATAGCTAGCAGGCCCGCAGGGTCAGCCAGAGAACAGGTTCTGATATGATAAACACTGTCTGGGGTCCTTGAGGGAGGCTGGTTAGGGTCAGAGACAATTCCAGATCGACAGAGCCTGTGTCAATCCTGAGTAGGACATGTAAATGTTAAAAAGATTAAAAACTCATCATCTTTTTAGACGTGTCCCCCTCCTTCCCTTTTCCACCAATCACTAAACCCTGTGGAAAACCCATAGAAGAGAAGGAGAGGCGGCGGAGCACAGGCTATTGGCAGTGGAGATAATAGACGAAGGCAAATTGCGTTTCTCATCAGAAGTTTCATTAACCCCAGGACCCGCGTGGAGGGCATAATCTGTAACATTACCACTTCCTCACGTTTCCAGCTCGCGCTTAGTCGAATCACCGCACACCTTTCACTATGTTCACAGAGGTAGGAGGGGGGAAAAAAAGAAAAAGGTGCCGAGAGCAAGCTTCCCGGCCTCGGCAGACAGGTGCCATTTCTGATTTTCTTTTTTATTCACACTCCTTCCTGTTAATTCAGTCTCATGTTATGACAAAGGACCCAACTGATCAATTCACATTTCCGCAAGATAACAAGAAAAGTCAGTTTTTAAAGAGGAGAGTGATATATTTCACAAGTTTCACAAGCCAGGCCCATTTCTCCCATCGTTTTCCTTTGCTGGTCCCATTTTCCCCACCGGGGAGACATCTTTAAGCAGGCTATTAGTCCGGCGCAGTGTGTGGGCTCCGGCGTATGAATATTTATCACACATTGGAGAAGGTGTAGGAGGTTCAACCTTGACTATGGTGCAATCAGCACACATACTGACTAAGGCCCATGATTTAGAGACAGCTGACCTGCTGCGAGCCGCACTCGATACCCAACTCTCGTGGACGCACATAATCAATGAGCGCCTCATTAAGGTCGTACCCTTTCAGAATTGGACTGAACTTTGCAACTTTTTAACGAGATTCGTATTCATCATACCTTTTTTTTCCTTCTTTAAAAAGAGCATGCTTGATCAACCGTCCCAAGTTTTACTTATTTTTTTTCCCCCTCTCCCTTCATAATACTTGGAGACCTTGGTACATTGGTGAGGTGACCTTAAGAGTGTATACAAAATACCTGAGTAAATGTCAACTTACATTATTGTTGTGCGATAAGGGCCAATGTCAGGCAAGAGTCAGCAAAAAACAAAACCGCAAACCACGGTGACTAGCAACAATAATAAAAATATATATACAAACACACCCTTAACAAGTGCATATAGTCTGCTCCCAAAAAGATGAAAAGTAAAGAAAGTCCTTTCTTTGTTTCTGTTTTAATCGGTCCAGAAAGATCTTAGCCTCCAACAGAAAACGGAGGACATACATCCACTTAAAGAGGAAAAAGTAGATTTGTAATCTTTCCTGAACACTGTTATGCTGTGAATGCAGTCGGCAGTTTCTCGTGATAACAACACTCACTTGCACCTGTCCGTGAATTAAGTGAGATATTGTTGTATTTATCTTTTTTTAATCTGAAAACTAATTTGCGCAAACAATGGAGGAATAACTTCATTCAGCGTGGAGAAAAAATTAAGCTTTGCTGTGAAAGTGCCCTGAGAGTTAATGGAAAAACAGACTGACAAAGAAGTGTTTTTGTGTGAATATACAGGAATGAATTCTATTTATTTATAAAAACGTTCTTACTGATTTGCTCAAACAAAAAGGCAAGTGGCTCACATAATATCCAGCGTTATATCACAGAAGCCCTATGGCTAAATAAAAGTTTGACACACACACACACACACATTTGTGGCCACCCACTTCCCTTAATGAGGACTGGTGGTTTGTTGTGTGAAACTGTGGAGGTGTCGTTTTAATCACTGCAGTCAGTGTGGCGTGGCATAAATTGGCCTTTTTTAATTACCTTGCTGATTGAGCACAGTCAAGGATGGGGAGGCCTGCCCACAACCTAGATGCCACCCTCTGAAGAACCAGCACCCACGCCCCGTTATGTTACAGCGTAATGAACAGGTAACATTCAGATGTCCTCTGCCTTATATGCAGAGAGATAAAGGTGTTCCCACACTTAAGACAATAAGACTAAAAACTTTACTTTGAGAGAGACGTCCAAGGATACGGTTATCCTATGACTTTTAGACTTTAGTTACTAAAACATTGTAATGTTCTGATTTACAATTGATGTGATCGATAGTGACAGGAAGTCATGACATTTCTTTCACATGACAAAAAATACGGGATTAAACTAGATGTAGAAGTTCCTTAGCACTTTTAAATAGGAATCATTATGAGAGTTAACCTTTAATAAAACAACAGCAACAAATATGGAAGAGTGGACATATTTTCACCTAATAAAGTTGATGTGTTAGTAAACCGTTGCCTTCCCGAAGGTAAGGAGCAACATTAGCATTCATTTGAAGTCGCATATCTGGTTACGTAAGTCCAATATTCCATCACCTTTAAGGTCAGATTTTGGCGGGGAATGTCTGGCTGTTAAGTGGTGAAATGTTCACCAGCAAGTGGAAGGTTTGTCTGTCTGCCATGTGATGCTGGACAGGTAGCAAACCATGGATTATCTGACTGCTGTTGCCAAAAACGACAGTAATTAAAGCAGGCAGAGCTGAAGGACGCTGTAAAACATTGTAAATGCCCCCTTTCACATACAAGTTGTCATGTGATCCCATTGTTAAAAAAAAATGCATTTAATAAATGAAAGTGAGAAAAGAAAAACCTGAATATGAGGAAAAGTAGGCACACTGTGGTGTTTAAAGGAAAACACCACCGCATTTCCATACTGAACTATGTTCTGCTCTGATGTTAGACGAGGTGATACATACCTCCCTCTCCTCTGTGCGTGCACTCAATGGCTCTTGCGCGCACTCCGCGCAGCGCTAATTTGCTAGCATGTAGCTTGTCCTTAGGATCCAAAGGGGGGTGAAGTTAGAAGCGACCAAGCACTTCCACGTTGTCCCTATTTAAATACGGTTACGTGAGTAGTTACACGACCCAAGTTTGGTTACACAAAATGAAACATGCCAATTTGTCTAAGCGGATAACAACGATAACTATATAGTATGGCGGAATAACAACTGGAAGCACTTCGACGTAGGCGCAGTAATATCATCACTCCTCTCCCCCTCTTACTTCCGTCAATAGAACCTACGTGACCTGCACGCCATCGCCTGCACTACCTGTAGTAGTTTGTGCACAGTTGAGGAAGCATCAGGTTGTAGTAAGATAGTTTGTGAACAATCAAACATCATGGTTATAACGTGCATCGTACAGGGTTGTGAAAACAAGCAGAAGGTATATAGTCCCGTCATGTTTTGAGTGATGATATTACTGCGCCGACGTCGAAGTGCTTCCAGTTGTTATTCCGCCATACTATATAGTTATCCTTGTTATCCGCTTATAAAAATTGGCATGTTTCATTTTGTGTAACCAAACTTGGGTCGTGTAACTACTCACGTAACCGTATTTAAATAGGGACAACGTGGAAGTGCTTGGTCGCTTCTAACTTCACCCCCCTTTGGATCCTAAGGACAAGCTACATGCTAGCAAATTAGCGCTGCGCGGAGTGCGCGCAAGAGCCATTGAGTGCACGCACAGAGGAGAGGGAGGTATGTATCACCTCGTCTAAGATCAGGGCAGAACATAGTTCAGTATGGAAATGCGGTGGTGTTTTCCTTTAAGCCCCTCACAAACCACAGGAAGGAGACGGGTCACCATGACAGCCTGAGCTCCACAGTGATGTGGCAGAATGGAGGGCCAGTAATTACAGCATAAATGTATTAACATTATTTAAAAAATAATTAATCATTTAATTTACATTTAGGGGGTGGCAGTGAATCATAATATGACCACGGCTACTGTGAGGCCCAATTTAAAAAATGAAGAGTAATTACATTCTGTAAGAAAAGTTAGAGACAAAAAGCTTAGGGTGTCTCAAAGTAAACACCCACATAATAAACATCATTAAAATTCAATGTAGCTGGTCTTAAAATAAATCCTTGGACAGCTCATTCCCTCATAACCTTTGTCTTCTAATTAACATTCTACTGAAGAAGCGCAGCGTACGTGTCAGGATAAAATGAGCCACCAAGAACAATTCATTTCTCCAGTTTTTGAGAATTCACTCCCGACTGTTGTGAGAAGAAACAAGGCCTCTCAGGTCAAAAATTGCAACTGCAAGATTCTGGGATGTGAAAGAACTATAATATATTTTATATTTTCTAAAAGAATTTAGTTAGTCCTCACTCAACTTCATTATCCATTCTATATATATAAATCTTGGACAGCTTCTCTATTCATTTACATGGAATAAACTACCCTTGACCGCCAGAATATACAGTCTAAATCAATACCATATTAGTGAACAACATGTGCCATTAAGCAATACATCGAGTGCATCTCTCCTTTTCAATACTTGTTTGTGAAATGTATTACAAAACCTTATTTTCAGCATATTAGAATTAAACTCACCGGCTTCAGCAGCAGGAGGTGGTGGTGGGACTGAAACTGGTTCAGGCACAACCACTGGCTCAGGGACAGGAGGAAGGGATACTGGCTCCACTGGGGCCTGAGGAGGAGGTTCAACTGATTCACAAGGAGCGGTAAACTCAGGCAGGGGAGGTGCGGCAAATGGCTCAGCAGGCTGCGGAGGCAAAGTGACCCCTGAAGGATGGGGCGGCGGCAGGCTGGCAGACTCAAAAACAGGAGCTGAAGAAAGCGGTTCCGATTCGAAAGTAGCTACGATGGGCTCCAACTTAACAGGAAGAGGAAGTGGTATGGGTTCGGCTACAGATGGAGGGGCAATGGGTTCAATCACATGTGGCGGAGCAATGGGTTCAATTACTGGAGGAGAAGAAGCAACAGATTCATTGAAGGGGGGAGAAGGCTTGATTGCAACTGGAGGAGGAGCAAGTGGAGCGATCGCTTCCACCACCGCTGGAGCAGGGCAGGGAGCAACAATCAAGGGAGCAATGGGAGCAGAAGCAGGGGCAGATGAAGCCACAATTACTGGCTCAACAGCAGCAGGAGCAGGGGTGGGAGGTGGTGCCATCACAGGCTCAAAAGCAGGAGCAGGGGTTGGAGGTGCCACCACAGGCTCAAAAGCAGGAGCAGGGGGAGGAGGTGCCACCACAGGCTCAAAAGCAGGAGCAGGGGTGGGAGGTGCCACTAAAGGCTCAAAAGCAGGAGCATTAGCAGCGACTGCGGTTGATGAGGACGGGAGCACCATGTCAGTTATGGTGGGTGCTGCTACCTGTTCTGTCGGAGGCTGAGGAGGGGGTGGTTGAGGTGCAGCCACAGTCTCTGTGACAGAGGGGGCTGGTGGAGGAGGAGCTGGAGGTGCAATGGGTTCTACAAGAGGAGGGGGAGGTGGCAAGGAGGTGATCGGGTCAAAGAGGGGAGGCACTGGCCGCAGGAGGGCAGAAGGGATGAGGGTAGGTGCCACGGAGGGTGGAGGTGGAGAGGGAGCACGCTGGCGTTTAGGAGGAGCTTCGGGTTCTCTCATGCGGTTGATGACATTCTCAGAGAGCTGCAAAGGAGAGTAGAAAGATGGTTTCAGTGGAGGAATGTTGACATAATCAAGTTGTTACATCGAATGCATAAAACATTCGTCTCTTTTACATTTGTCTTTGTGCACACACTGAACATATGAGACTCAAGTTAATAAGTAAGCTGGCAGGCTGATTTGTGCAGCACCAGGCCTCGCTGTGCATGCTTTTCACTCGTAATGTTAATCAGCTTCATACTTAAAAAAAATATTCTCAGCTAACTCTCTGCAAGGAAGCGATTACAGGTATTTCCCAAAACTGCTCCTCTGTAATAAAGCATTTAAGACAAAGCTTTGTAAGCGATCTGTTTATGCCATGATAACAGCACTGACCTCAACAGGATTACGCCTCATTGTACTTGGCGTGTGAGTAATAATAGACAAGAGCCATGCCAACTACCGTCTTATCTGATCGACTAAAGCCTCTCAATCTATATTTAACACCAGCGGAAGGTGGCAGGGAACAACGTGTGCCAGCTCCCACCTAACAACAGAAGCTCCCTCCTGTCACTACATGTAACTTCATCCACTCCTGCGAGAAAACCTGCCAAATGATCATGTATCATGTATAACAGAGAACGTCTGTCTGTCCACTCTCTTTCACTCATTGAGCGACTGACAGCGGAGCACGAGGCTGGTGACGTCAACGTCAACATTATCTGACAAAAGGGCACGTAACGGTTGACTGACAGCCGGGAAATGACTGTGATATGTCCTTTACGTGAACTTGTTGTGTAGCTTTCAGGGTGAACGCAAGTCAGTGGTTCAAAAAACAACGTAGCAGAGCAGCCGGTATCGCTAAGCAGTCATGAGTCACCTGTTTAATTAACACCGAGCAGGTGTGTGTATAGTCACTTACCCGTATGCCCTTCACCACCGATATATTGTCGTTTTCATCCGACTCAAACGACACGCGCCGGGTGCTGTTGCTCGCTCCCATTATCAGACCGCAGGCTGTCAACGTGTCAGTTATCTTACACGTTCTATGAAAGACTCACATTCACTTTCTTTGTTGTTGTTTTGTTGTTGTTTTTTTGTGTATAGTTTGCTTGCGTTAGAAGCAGATATAGCTAGCTAGGGCCCCCCCACTCACACACACACACACACAACACACGCCTCCTGCTTCGGCGAAGTCCACACTTCCTTAGCATGACGTAATCGAAGAACGCGCGAGGGGATTGGACAGAAGCGGCCCTACATCGGAGCTTTTCATTGGTCGTTGATGGAGTGTGACAGCGCTATGGACATCATCAACGTGCTCTCGATGTGATGTATGGCTCGATCCAGAAAGACGGAACTATAAGACTTTTCCCCCATAGATATATTGGAAAGTGACATTAATTGTGTTAATTATATTCCCCTAAAATATCATATATAATCCTATCATCTATACTGGTATAAGACATAAAATTGTAGGTGCATACAAGCCCAGCACACCAAAACAGTTTGCTATCAAAAAGACAACAGATAAAACAACAGAGCTACAAATGTAGGGAGAAAAGGAGAGCTAAGATATGTGTTTCTAATTAATGGAACAGTGGCAGATAAATGGATGGATTTGAAATGACTTTCCAAAGCCCCATTTCTTGGCTACATTCTAACCTTTACTTCAGGTTCGTGCAACATCCTGAAAAAGACTTAATAGTTTCATCATTTTTTTTAACCTAAAGCTATTTTCTTCTTCACTTCATGTCTTTGTTCCTGACAAATAAATCATTTATAGCATTTTGCATCATCTTGACTTGAAAATCATCACAATCCATGCAAGCCACTGCCACTGATATTCATCTGCAGTCTTTCTCTGGCATCAATTGATGATCTCTCTGCAGAGCTTCCACTCGCATTTGCCATTCATCATGCTGACATTGTGTTTAACTGCTTTTGAAGGGAGCAATGTCTCTGCTCACCATCCTTGTCTTTCCTCACTTTGTTTTAAACACATCTTAAACAGTCACTTTTACTGATATTCCCCCCAGACGTTGTTATTTTGAGTGCTTAATCCTGGGAACTAATGTGTGAACACAAAATGTTGATTTCTTTTCCCACGATGAGTGTCAGAGTATTCTTATTCATTTTTCTAAATCTGCCGTCTGCTCCCAGCAGAGAGGATGGGGAAATGAAAATAAACAAATAAATAAAAAAAATAAATCCTACAGTCGGCAGCACCACAGGTTTGGTTCTCAGACCCAAAAGCTGAGTCATGAAGCAGAACTAATGTAATAAAAGAAGGCTTTGCTTGGTAGTGAGGAGGCTTACATTCAACAACAGGCAGCAAGTCAAAACCAACAAACAAATCCAAAGGGGCAAGGCAAGCAGGCAGTTAATCAAAGACCTTGAACTATATCCATTTCAAAAACTCATACAGTCGACATACAGTTGATTTAAAATTGGAGCTGGAGATTTTATCTGCCTCAATGAGGATATTATAGAGAATGACAGTTCATAAGAATAATCCTCTATATCATACACACAAGATGATCTAATATAGTTTTATAATGCTCTTTTCTGCTGATATGTTTTTGTGCGGTTTCACATTCTCCCCATCGTTTACTGTGCAATCAATGTAAATCAATAAAAACCTTTTTAAGAATTCATTTTGCCCGTGTATGCGATACATTTATTGAATAAAAAATCATATCTCCAGAGGATTCTGATATTTTTTATGTTTAATATAAAACATTTTTATATCAAAATATTGACAAAAATGGCTGACTGTGCTGTTTGTTGCAAAAAGTAACACATAAACTTCATATGAGCAAATTGGAAAAGAACAAATTATGGCAGAAAGGATTTTATGGTGACAGAGATATGAGGATGTCAATCACTGAATACGATGGTATGTCCTGAGGAAAAACCTGATTTCACAACAGATGACATGAAGTGGTTATTCCAACACTGATATGGTATGGGGGCTGTGGTAGGGCAGATGTGGGGCAGAGCTGTGGCTCAATTGGAAGATCGGCGGTTTGATTCCCAGATCCCTCCAGTCCGAGTGCAGAAGTTTCCAAGATACTGAAACCCCGAAGGGTGTGCCATCCGCATGTGAATGTGCGTGCATGGGTTAGATTAGATTAGATCCTGTTGTGCAGGTGGCACCTTGCATGGCAGCCTCTGCCATCAGCGCGTTACTTGTATGTACTGTACTGTAAAGCACTGAGTCGTTGACTAGTAGAAAGCGCTACATAAATTATCCATTTACTATCACCAATGCAGGTCTTCTTGGTTCGGCACTATGAGTCAAACTTAATTTGGACAGACTATCGATGTATTTGAATTTATTTGCATTTAATCACAAAACACAGTAAAACACAAGGAGCTCCTGAGGTTACATTGCTTTTAATGTCCTGGGTTCTGTTCTGAGATAATAGGTATTCCAATGGTTTAAATGTTGTCACATTGTCACGGACAGATTTCCCCAAGGGGCCCGCCTCATCTCCACAGCAAGTCTATGCAGAGATTACGTAATCAATAATTACAATGTAATGCCCTGAGGGCACTCTCTGAAGAGACTCAGGCAATACTCATGGACAGAGATACGGTTGAATTGTAGAGTCTTGTTTTTTGTACATTACAGAATTATTACAATAAACCTTTATATTATTTTGACTGAGTCCTGACTTTGATACTAAGCAGTCATGCTGCTTGGTTGTCTTGTATTGGTAATATTGAATTTGATGACTATGTGCAGGCGAGCGAAAACAAGGTTTTTAAGCATGTCCAGTGACCTTGGACCTCATTACTGATATCTTCCCAAGATTTTTCTTCAAAGTTGTTCTTGAGAAACTTTCGAAATCTACATCAGATTAATGACGTGTTCTGAAACCGCAGAGTAGTTCTTCACTGCGCTGTTTTTAAATAATGCCGAATCCCACTTTCCTTGAAGGCATGTGCCTGTTCATCTTGATTAGCCTCGAGATTAGGTCGGGACTGCAGGGCAGTGTGCACACAAAGGAAGTGAAACACCCAAAGTAAAGTCTAAGGAGCGTGGAGCGCAGGACTCCAAGTGTAAAAAAAAAACCCTGAATTATCTTTAACCTTTGTGTTATTACTGCTGTTTGGCTTTAACGCTTCTCCTTCCTTCCTTATGAAGTTTGTGTTGATTCCACATGAGACATCCATAAATCCTTATCAAATTCAATTTCTCTGTCGCCCCTGCAAAACTGAGAGCTCTACTCAATAAAGATATCAATCGACTTAAGTGTGTCTGGTAAAGAAATAAATATAAAATGAGTTTGGTGCTGTATCATCATGTAGGTGGTTGATTAAGTTGGAGAGACACATGTTTTGTTTGATCCAATTCAAAATCATGTGAAAGGTCCAGAGGGCATATAATAGATGCAGTGTTGCTGTTTTCCTTAACCACATTTCCATGGAAACAAAGAAGTATCTTCCTAATCACCAAGGTTTCAAGGGTTGGAGAGGTGAGCAAATACACAAACTCCCTATCTTTCTGTGGTATTTTGCTCACAATTATGAAAAAACATATTAAAAGTGACCTAACACACAACATCAAAGTAGGTTCAAAACAAACAACATGAATTGTTTAATGACCATCATATTTAAAGAAACGCCGCTGCTTAAAAACATGCTTTTTCTAATGGAGCTCCTCTACCTTAATCTATAACTATTGTTTTTTAAGGAGGAATTATGTTTAATTTATTAGACCTATAAAGGCTAGTCCCACAAATACCTTATTGTTGCCCTTGCATCTGATCCACACAGGCCAGTCAGTTAAATAAATCACCTACTGGCCACACACGTCAAGCTGAAAAATAACCTTGGTGCTGCGTTATTGGAGAAAAGAAGCCCTGTAGATTAGCTGGACTGATGGGACATGGGCCATAAGGTGATAAGAACTTCAAAATTAAACTTGGACCTGAGGCTCGGCACCTTCAGGAGAAAATCTGTGGCTCCCGCATGACACAGCGATTGTTTCTTTTTTTGTGCAAGAGACACAAAGATCACCCACAATGTTATCTCGTCAGTCCACCAGTGCATCAATCAGGGTCCAGGCTGCTGGGAATCGACCCCGTTTGGTCCAGAATCAATGCCCTCTCCCATTCTCATTGGAACAGCAGAGATTGTCAGAGATACAGCACAGGAGAGGCCTGCCAAATCCAGCACTATGTTCTATTAACTCACTGACACACACTGTCTATCTCCCCTTTTTCGCTGCTCAGCCTTTCCTTTGTGAGTCTCAAGAGAACTGGACTGAAAATGTGACAATGAAACCCTTTTTCTTGTGGGGTGATTTGTATTGAATTGGAAGATAAATAAATACTTAAACTATAATTATACCTCATCATCACACCACACAGCAACCAGAATCAGCATGCGACTGTACCACAGTGCAGAACACACTGGATGTGTGCCATGAAACATCTTTATCATCCATATGGAGATCCCTGTTGATGGAGATCAATCAAGCATGGACGGTTCAAAATAATACATTTAAATGTGATTGAATAAGTTGATATTTTCTTTATGATGCATTTTTAATTTTATTTCTGAGCAAGAACCCAGAACCCTCTAAAATATGGAACGTGTGTAAATACCTGTTCCATTCAAATAGAGAATATTTGTACAATTCATCTTAAGCTTTTACATTTATATCTTTTTTTTAATGAAGGCTCATTTTCTATAGCCTACCTCAGCGTAACGTAACGCCGTACGTTTCGCGTTTGTGACTGCAGTCAGATAAAACGTGCACAACTGATAGCGCTACTTCCCATGTTCAAACTGCAACTCCCAGAATCCCCTCCTCCGCGTGACCTGACTCTTCTGTCTTCCTGTTTGGGTGCCGCAGCTGGAAAAAAAATGGCAACTGAGACGGGGAGATACAGGAGTGCAGTTAGCAAAAACAAAGACCCTTCTGGTCTTCTTATCTCTGTCATAAGGTAAGGTTTGACACATTCATTATATGGACTACACGGAGGCTATAAGACGACAGACGGCTCTTGGACTGCTTGCATTTGCTCTCAGACGGGTTGACAGTTAGCTTTTATGCTAAAGCTGCGTTAGCAACATCCTTCCTGTGTTGTTGATTATTTGTAGGAAATGTAAGGGTTATTATGGCCAGGGTGCTACGTTTATTAAAACAATTTGTCTGTGATTTTTAAAGTTGCACTTGAGATTATTTTGTAGCAGCACAGAAGTTATTGTCTGGACTCTAAAAAAAAAGATGAATTATTGACACGAGAGGCATTAACTGCAAGTACTGTGACTTTGACCAACGGTTTTGACAGCTGTAGTGTCTCAAGGCTAGTTGCTTTTGCTTGGTGAGAGGAAAATGTGCATGCAAATAATGGGATATAAAACAGTTAAAGTGTTTCCAAAGTGGAGGCTACGGGGCCTTGTTAGTGTTCCAATTAGTCCTCATTAGATGCACTAGAATTATAAACAAGAAATATGGAATATATCCTGTAATTTCTTAATCCGATGACTTGGCATTTTTACTTGGCATTTTTACCTGCCATAGCCAACATTTACCATGTGTTTGACAGGTGCTAATTTAATTCCCCTGAATGTAACTACTATACTGTCGGGTATGATGGCACTCGGTTGGTTTTCTTCTTAGCTCAAACTCTTTTTGTAATTGCCATTTCCTGGGGCTCTCTATTCCAACACCGATGCCATATCAGACTCGTGGTGGAGATTTAGTTATTTCCTTTCCCTCCTCCCCAATGCAGGACTCTGTCCAGCAGTGACGATGTGCAGGACAGGGAGACGGAGAAGGGTCGTCTGGAAGAGGCCTTCGAGACATCTGACAGGGATTTAGATGAGCTGATTGTTCAGCATTACGCCGAACTCACCACTGCCATCAGGACCTACCAGAGCATCACTGAGCGCATCACTAGCTCCCGCAACAAGATCAAACAGGTAAAATGAAAGACTTGCATGCAAAAATAGATACTGGAGGGTTTGTGATAAGCCGTTGCTGGAGTTTCCAATGGATTCACTGCAATGAGTCTAAGCTGTGTAATGAAGAAACAAAACACGTTTTTCATTCATTTCCATTTGTATCTTCATGAAGAGTCTCTTATCTCAGTTTTTAGACTTTTTTTTTTCGATCTTGAGGACTGAAACACTGACTTAAGTAACACAATACCTGTTTACCCAAGAAGAAAGCTGCCTACTTAAAAATCATCAGCTGAATCCTGTGGCTCTGGATGGAGATCAATCAATCAAAAAAAATATCATGTACATGTACTTTTTCAGCACTGCATAGACCTGCCGATGGCAGACATTTTCACTTGTTATAGTACGAAAATTAACAGTGGTTACTAACATAAACCAATCTACAATATTCAAGTATCCCAGTATTATGGGGCTATGAGAGTAAGACTAGCATGCACAATGCCTGGAACTGATGCTTCAAAATGGAATTCTGCCATCATTTATTTTGATTATTTACAACTGTACTGTAATATGTCACAAAAAGGCCTACTTGCTGATATGTTTTATCCCTTCTACTGCTAGCCTGCACCTAAATGTAGTCAAGTAGTCGCTCTTACTTTTTTTAAATTTTTAACCCCTGCAGGTGAAGGAGAACCTGCTATCTTGTAAGATGCTGCTCCACTGCAAAAGGG
Source organism: Eutrigla gurnardus (assembly GCF_963514095.1). Lineage (NCBI taxonomy): Eukaryota > Metazoa > Chordata > Actinopteri > Perciformes > Triglidae > Eutrigla > Eutrigla gurnardus. The sequence goes on along the minus strand of NC_139932.1, from coordinate 10,973,398 downwards.
ATGAGCTGAGGAAGCTGTGGATTGAGGGCATCGAGCACAAGCACGTCCTCCAGCTGCTGGATGAAATCGAAAGCATCAAGCAGGTGCCTCAACGTCTGGAGGCCTATATGGCAAGCAAGCACTACCTTCACGCCACAGATATGCTGGTGAGTGGACTAATGGCCAGATATGTGGTTGCACAGGAGCATAAATGCATGTGTGAGTGTGTGAGCAGCACAGATTTTCAGTTAGATAGAGAGGCGGAGAGACAGACGGAGAGAAAAAAAGAAATTGTGTGATAGATTTTGTCTTCCAAATATGTTTTTGTTTGGTTTGATGATAAGTGATAAGAAGGGGAGAAATGGAAAAAGGAACAGATTGTTGTCTTCTTCTTGAAGCTGTGGGAAAACGACTTGACACACTTTATGCAAATGCATATGGGGCATAACTGGGGCCCCTTGCTTCTGAGACCCATGGTGTGCACAGTACTCATCCAAAAACACCAGTGTCTATGAAGTGTTAATGCTAAGATTGATTTCCTGGTACCTCTGATCCCTCTGAAGAATCATTTTCTAGCCTTAACAGTCCAGTGTGTGCAACTCTTGCACTTCAAGAGAACATCATCTAAGAGCAGTGAGTGCGCTGCAGGTGTGTATGTTTGCGTGCACTCTTGTTCTTTTGATGTGAGTTTTGCAGTATGCTCGGCAGGGGAGCTGAAGGATGGTATTAAGGACAAAACGAGTAGACTCTGTGATCCACTGCTCCTTTGCTTCACTTCCCCATGCTCGCTCCCCACCTTTGTCACACCCACACGTCTTCGTTCAGACTTTGGTAATAATTAGTTTGCTGGAATGGGGTTATCTGAGGAGGAGGGAATAAGAGGGATGATGGTCGGCCCAAAAGACCGTGAAGAATCCTCCGTGTGGGGGTGGAAAGAAGTGGAACTTCATTCAACCTGTGCTCAGTCAGTACAGCATGTTTTGAAAGGTTGAGGAAATTCAGTCAGTCAGTCAGTCAGTCAGTCAGTCAGTCAGTCAGTGAGTTGGACGCTTTCCCTCTGTCTTGCACACTTGAAATGGGGATAATGCACTTTCATTGGAAAGCATACTTTAACAGACATTTATATGCCTCTACTTGCTATGCTATTGGATGAATCTGTTTTAGCTTTTGCTTTGGTGACTATTTATGCAGTTCATGAAAAACTAATGTATGATACAGTACAAAACAAAATGTTTCTGCACCTTTGACACAATGAACTAAATTTGTAAGCTTAAAATAATTAAAGGAAATACAGCACATACTGTACATGCTTAAAACTCAATGTTTGTTGCTTATACTTGTAGATTAATGTCTGCAAGTGATGGCTAAAAGCCATGTAATACTGTGTTTCTTAGTAAGTAAATACAATAAAATGCCTGCTTGTTTCTTGTGCACATCAACCTATGGAGAGAGTGGACTGAAAGTTGTGTGAGTGTGATGAAATCTCTCAAGAGAAACTTAAGTTGCAGTTCAATCTGACTGCAGGAATGTCACCGAATATGACAATTAGGTTTTTAAGGAATATTTAAAGACCTTTTTTTTTTCAGTATACCGCATCCCCCCTGATAAACTGTTTGCTGCCGAGACACTCTCTCTCCATGTCTCTCCACTGTAACATCATACTGCCTGTGTCACTTCTTCTGAGAGTCCCTGAAGTGTTTATTCCCATCATGCTGTCACTCATTACAGCACTCATCTGTCAGATTAATGACTCCCTGCGCCTTCTGTTGCTTCTTCTCTCTCCATAATCTATTTCTCCCCCTTTTTCACTCTTTATTTAACAGAAAAAAAAGCTGTAAATGGTTTGTGCTTGCAGACTCTTGGAATATATATCTTTGTTATTATATCTGCCGTGTCACGGGGAAAGAGTAGACTAGCCAGCAATAAACTTCCCATCCTTTCCACCTCTCATTCGCTGCCTCTTGCTCTCCATAACAGTGTGTGTGTGTCTGTGTGAGTGTGTGTGTCTGTGTGTGTGTTTATGTGAGTCTTATCTCTAAGGGTTGACAATTAGAATTCAGACTATGCTCTCTGTCTGCTATTGAATGGCAGTCTTAGACCCCATGGGTTTGGTTAAAAACGCGTCTGGCTTTGTTTCCAGAAAATCTCCTCTCCTCCTCTCCTCCTCTCCTCTCCTCTCCTCTCCTCTCCGATTTATTCTCTCATTCCCTTGTTCCTGTAGTGTCACAAAACCCAGGTGCACACACATAAAATTGCTGACACCCGGCCCCCCTTGGAGCTCAGAGCTAGCGATAAGCTGTCACACTCTCTTCTTTTCCCTTCCCTTCTCTTCTCTCCTCTTTTTTTCTTTTCTTTTCTTCTCTTCCCCTCTTCTCCTCTCTTTTCTTCTCTCCTCTTTTACAATCTCTGTTGCTCCCAAGAAAATTCACTTGAGGCTTCATATCCCTCATTACGGTGACAGGCCCAGCCCCCTAACGATGTGAACCAGCCTTCCTCTGTCATCCCAGCCCAATGGTAATGAGATCCCCCCCCCCCCCTCCCAACACACACACACACACACACACACACACACACACACACACACACACACACACACACACACACACACACACACACACACAGATAAGTGTTAAATGATTTACAGTCATACAATCAAACACATATAATCTTACTCAGACACATCTGGAAGGTGTGCGGACACACACACACACACACACACACACACACACACACACACACACACACACACACACACACACACACACACACACACACACACACAGGACCTGCAAAGCCAGGCATGCAGAGTTATTCTATTAAACCAAAGGGGGCTGATCATGCAGCGCATTAGCTCATCTCGTCACTAATGTGGCTCTCATTTGCATCAACACACACTTGACTTTTGCACCCCACCCAGTGCCACCCCCCTCCGCCCCTCCACCCCCAAGTACCCATCCCATTCTGGCCTGCCTCGGCCATGCAAATGTTCTTCGCAACGCTATCGTCTAGTCATTAGTGCCCTTGATGCAGAAGCGTACACATAAATACACACGTGCAGACTGCCGCATTTTATTTAATGGCATCGTGATTTATTAAGTGCAAACATGCCAAAACCACCGCTGCTGCTGCTAATGAAAAGTGAGGAAGGAGGGGGGGGGGGGGGGGGGGGATTGGGATTGGGTGAAATAAGGACAGTGACTCAAGTGGGTATGAGGGAACTTTAGGTCATTTTTTGGAGGGCAATATATTTTTTGTATATTTTACATTTTAGTATGTATCTATTCGTAGGTCAATTTAACATAAAATGGGTAAATTAATTTGCAGTTGATTCCATTGATCATGTGTCACCATTGCAGACCTTTGTGGAGTTATTACAGAAATGTGATGTTTTAAAGAAACTTTGACTTACCATTGGTTTCTGTAAATTTACTTCAGAAGAAAGTGTCATTTCAAATGAAAGGTTCTGTAGCTGGTCTGACTGAAATTTCACGTTAATTATATATATTATATACATATTTCTATTAGACATATCAGATTCGGGCAGATTTTTTTCCCCAACAGAGAAACACTAACGGCAGGTTAGTGGGATAATCATTAACCAATCCTCTAGGTTTTTTTTCCGTGTCTATAATTGTGCTATATTTCTGAGTTTTATGTTTTAAGTGTCAAGGAACAATGAATGTGCAGCCCTCCCATGTTTGTAATGTGATGATTGTTCCTCACTGGCCATGAAAATCTTATGTAAATCGGCCACAGAATGAGTTGCAATTCGATTTTCTGCCATTTTTTGAGGTGTGTCCAGGTTAAATTTTGGTCCAGATATATTTTTTGTGTGTTATTTCTCTAACCTATAACCTTTGTTTGGCCGGTATGTTATCACATGCAGGTGTCAGCTGTGGATTCCTTGGAAGGCCCCCTGCTCCAGGTAGAGGGGCTTGGAGATCTGCGGCTGGAGCTCCACAGCAGGAAGCTCAACATCCACCTTGTACTCATTGATGAGCTGCACCGACATCTCTACATCAAGTCCACAAGTCGCCTGGGCCTCAAGAACAAGGACAAAAATGCTGCTAAGGGGTAAGGGGTAGTTTCTTATATTTCTTCTATTATACGTATTTGGGAGTCCAGATCTCCTCACATGAATAGAAATATGAAAATAATGATTGTGCATGCTTTAAAATATGTGATTATAGTTTTATTATTGCTTCCTTTCTGAGGTCTTGCAGTGTTTTGCACAGTAGCACTACTAGTGGTCTTAAATGTTACCATCTAACTTTGAGATACAAAAAGTAGAGATCATTTAATTTTGTTTTCTTTGTAAACATCCCTAAATGATTTAGCTGTAGTTAGCCTTTTATTAAAATGTGCCGTTGGTGAGTGTGAGACTTAGCAAGCCGGTTTGTTTGGTCCTTTTTGTTTTGCCCATTATGTCGGAAAAACGAAATGTAGCTTTCAAAGTGCTTTCTTTGAAAACTTTTGACTTCACAGATGTGTATTCATTATGAGTTATTCTATCGCTGGGACAACTTGCCAATTATTTACTGTATGGAAACCAACCAATTACTGACAAAAACAATTTGACCTTGTATAACATGTTGCCGTACTTCTCCGTGTTTGTTCTTTTGTGCCGGGAAACGGATGACAAACACATCATTTATTGTAAAGAGGCAAACATCACTAATTCACACACAGGGAATTGGAAGATATGCAGTAACTGTAAGAACGTCAGATATATGCAGCTGTCTGTCTGTGTGCCTGTAAACATTGCACTGTTTGGTTTCTTAGGAAGAAACTCGGGATGAACTGATTAGACTTTCCCAGTCCAGTACTGATAGCGACACCTGGGATTTTGGGATCTCGGCTGATACCGAGTACAGATCCAATACATGCATTTTATTAATTTCTAGCAGTAAATAAATAAAATGACAGATTTCAACATAATGCACTTTCAGTGTGACACCAGTGATGCTTCAAATGATGAAGCAGGTTTTGCAGCCACTAGCAGAACAACATGCCGCCATGACCCAGGGGCCAGTTTCTTATTTCATGACGCCGCCGCATAACTTATTAGGAATAATGCGCCATAATGACTTCAAACACACCGTTGATGCTGCTGTGTTCTGTGGCGGGTTGTTTGCACGTTTACATGTGTGTCTGTGTGTGGGCTGCAGTAATTATGGTGGCGGTGAGCTGGTGAGGTACAGTGATTTATTACTGAGGGTCAGCCAGTGACAGGTCCTAGCCTTTCCATATTGGGTCTCCTCTAACAACAAGCCAGCCTCCATACACCCCGCTCACTTAGCAGACACACTGTGCTTATACCGCCCCAACTTTAAGGACCTGGATTGCTTCCACCTCCAGCTTAAGGCTTGATAAATGACTCATTGGAAAGCAGCACCAATCTCACCAGGAGATGCAATGCTTTTTTTTGTTACGACGGTAGATTGTTTTTTGTTAGAGCAGGCCAGGTTAGTGGGTGAATTTCTGTTAGCGCATACTAAACTTTTATATGTGTATAAAATAAGCTATTACTCCAGATGTTTGGAGTTAAATTGAGCCTTACAGTCATAATAGCATGATTTATATGAGACACAAAGCCATATAGTCAATAACATGACTCGTTTTATCCCGATAATCACTGGATCCCTGGATTGTTTTTCTCTTCACAGCTCCCTGGCCAAAGACGCGTCTCCCATGCCTGCGTTGGATGTCAGTAGCCTGTCCACCCCACGCAAGCTCTTGGATTCATCCCAGTTCAGCACACCTGGATCCAGCAGTGGTATGATCCCTAGATCACATTAGATAGGGGAGGAAGAGGGAATAATTGGCGGTGGCTTGGCAGAAACAAGGCAAGAAGATTATGAAAAAGGAGCAAAAGCAAAAAGAACTGGGAGTTTTAACAGGATGCTTCATGGAGGAAAAGAAAAACATTTGTTATATGGTTTGCTCGCCATTAAAATGGCATACATTAGGGGAACTACAGTACAGAGATAAACACATCAACAAAGCAGTGTTTTTGGTCTCTTTGGATGAGAAAGTGTGTGGATTTTCAGTTTGCAATTTTATTTTCCACCGTGCTGATATTCTCAGTGATAATGAAGTCATTAGCATCATTCTGTCTTACATCCATTTGCATGTCATTATAGGTGGGTACTGCCAACTCTTCTTGCACATACACACGCAAAGTTTCATTGAATGCACACAGAAACTGCTGATCCGAACTATTGTACAAAGGGCTAAACACACCACTGATGCATCTTTGCACACACACACACACACACACACACACACACACACACACACACACACACACACACACACATACACCACCCCCCGCATCTCTCTCCTTGCAGTATATGTCATTACATCTTCAACTATGATCATAATATACATTTCTCTTGCTAACATTATAATTATCTTGTCCCCCCTATCTGTACCATTAGTCACCCAGCATCTCTGTCATCACAGCAGGGAAACGGCATTCATTACGCTCAAACTGGTAACCAGTGTGCTTTAACAGGGACTGATAATAGAGACTATAACCGTATTCAGGAATGTATGAATTCTCTCTTGGTTGTTGGGGCGTAGATTCGAAAAAAACTGCATTCCTTCCAGGCAGAGAACAGAGGAACGCAAACAAGAAGATAATGAAAAAAGTTAATCCTGCAATAACTTGGCGTTCCCATGGTGTTTCTGAGTTTTTTTATTAAGCCTGGCACTTTTTTCACCACCCACTCTTAGCATTCTAAGTTTCTTTTTAGCTCTGTGGATTCCATGAAACCATACGCCGTCCTGTGCATACCACTCGGTGTCCCCAAACATATTAGCACACTGTTGCTGCTACCTTACTACCTCTTCTTATCACTTGGGAGGAATCAGGTTCTAGCTTAGCATATGATTGGATCTCTGAAAAGCAAGGTTCCCCTGGAAGCTACGATGCAGCCAACATTTTTATTCCATCCGGTGGTTGTTTATTAAACTGATTTCGAGCTAAATGCAAAAGAAACTTCTTTTGTGTTTAAACTCTTTATTTCATTGAGGGCTTATGTCGGCTACGACTGTCATTTCAGTTATTTATCTATGTATCTCCACCCCATATGCTCTCATTCACCCATCGCTATGAATGCGTGTCTCACGCCCTACAACACACACACATGTACGACTCTTCACTAATACATAATAAATATTTGTTCAATTCACCACCCTGTTAAAGGTCAAAGCTAAACCACAGTTTTTCCACATATTATGCATAGAGAAGACTGGCAATTAACTACCGCCAGGCAGTAAGTGCCGATGCACCATCGTGCTAACAGCTGTGGTCACGACACAGCAGCCGGTTCCATCAATGGCCTAGCGTGCCATTTTGTCTAATAGCATTAGAGCACCTCATTTGTAGCTAGTAATTGTCATAATTATTACACAAACTACAGTTGGAATGGGGGAAAAAGGAAATACACCCAAAGTCCATTAACTTGCCATAAACATTAACTCTCTTAACGTACTTTGATGGGGGATTGGGAGGCCCCATCTAATGGAAATTAGGGCATCATTCGATGCTGCCACTCTCAATTTAGCCGCTAATGTGGCTAAGTCGGATGGAAAAAGCATGAATGGGGGGGAGGATAACAGGACAGGTGCAGGTGTGCATTTAAAAGACAAAGATGAAGTGTATTAATGCAGTTGAAGCTGTACTTATATTTGTTTTAGTGTGTTATTATAAAGGTGATCGTATAACTGGATATGTATTTATCCCACTTTTATGTTTGTGAAAGTGATGGAGAATTTACAAATGCTTCGGGAGTTGTAAAATGTATAAAAGTAGTAGATTTGAGATGTTAGCTCCAAGGACTTTGAGAACTATAAAATAGAGACCTGGATTATAAATGTGCTCTTTTTTTAAAAACGTCTTACAACTAACCATTAGTTAAATATTTATATCCCTATGACTGTAAATATTTTGTAAGCACTTACAGTACGTGCTATGTGTTTTCATATACTGTCTTTAGTGCGTGAGCTGCAGCAGGATGTACGGGAGTTGAACCAGGCGGACCTCCCTGAAGTGGATCCAGAGGAAAACAGCGCTGAGTTCATGGGCATCCTTATCAAAGTACCTAAATGCACACTACTGAACACTACAAACACATATTTGCGAATTTCTACACCTCAGTTGTGTTACACACCCCACTTACGCGGTCTATGCTGTTGTTTTCTTTCCTGTGTTCCTGCTTCAAGTGAAGTGTTTCTATCGATTGCCCCTTTTTCTTCAGGCCCTAGCCAAGTTGAAGAAAATCCCAGAGACCATCAAAGCCATAATGGAGCGGCTGGAACCTGAGCTGAAACAGATCGTCAAGAGGTCCACCACGCAGATTGCAGACCACGCGTACCAGAGAGGAGAAAACTTGGCCCAAGAGAGCCAGCCAAGGTACAGTAATAACAAGGCAGGGGGGGAGAAGGCAAGACACACTGAAGGACGGAGGGGCTATGTTAAAATATCAACGCTTCCTGAAAGTGGAGACCAATTCCCAGCAGAAGGGAGATTGCTGTAATTCAGTAAAAATTGGAGAAAACTGGAAGTTAATAATAGATTGTATTAAATGAATTGGGAATGGGAGATACAAGTAGATAGCCACGAAGAGGAAACTGTAAGCAGTTCTGTGGAAAGACAAAAATCCATCTTTTTGAAACGATAATGTTTTCCTGATAGAAAGTAATGAGCAGAATTGGCGATGTTTCCAAAAAAACACGATCATTGTAAACAGCATTATGCAGTTACTGTTGTTAACAGTGAAAAAGACCGTAATAAAGCTGTCACTTGTAATCCTCACAGTGTTGCATCTAGGCACGAGTTTCATTCCAGCAGCCTGCTTGCTTATTCTTCTGTAGTTACAGTACTCCCATTAGATTCAGATCCCCAGTGTCATTAAGTCCAGTTGTTGACAAAGCGTATTTTTACTTATACAGTCCAGCTGTTTGTAAATACTGATTTGGCTTGGATTAGTCGCCAGCTGTTTTTAGGTATGTTTAGAGCAGCCTCTAAAGCCAGGAGACAACAGGTTTTGAATGCAGCCCCACGGTGTTCATAGTCAGACAGTCAACCAGGTATGAAACACAGTAAAGACCAGGACTGGAGGCACGCCTGCCTTCGACCATGAAAACAGATACTCTGCTGCTTTAAACCGAGACAAGTCACGGTTATACACACACACACACCCGCACACACACACACACACACACACAAACAACTTCACACCTGCCGTAGAGGACTGCTACATTTTAAAAAGCAGTCACATCGCCTCCTGCAGACTTCTACACATACAGTGAGCAGACTTGGGAAACACAGGTCTCAGTCCACTGATCCTGAACCATTTAAGAGGAACGTCTTGTTTTCTGTCAGGGATGTTCTCTCCGGCCTCGTCTGCCTTTCCCTCTCCGGTTGCCTGCTGAATCTCATCTGACCTCGATGTAACAGGCCACCGTGTAGCTCATCGGCCAGCTCCACTCCTTACAGATTGTTTTAAAATTGCGTGCGTGTGCGTGTGTACGTGCGCCAGCGCTTAACGCCGTATTCGTGTCGGGAGCGTTCGCATTTCGGGCGGACACTTAGATGTTTGTGTGTGTGCGTTTGTACTTGGATGCGTACACACCTAGTTCTGCTTATGTTCACTTCAATTTAAAGTCGAGGCTTGTTGCTATGGAAACTCCAACCAGTGTACCACTTCCAGGGAACAATGGTCTTGCATATTGCACACTGTATTTTTATAGCAGTGCACACTAGCAGGCAACACTTAAGTACTTCCAAGCATATATGGCGGGTGTGTGGCTTACTGGGAGGTTTATGTTCTCATTCACATCCTCCGTGATCAGCCACCTGGAAGTGCATTTCCATTTCCGACTCCTTTCACACCTTTTTACTGTTAGTAAGCTACTCCGAACAGGTTTCCACTCCATGCACCGGCGTTATTAGCATGCGCCGCTGATCTGTGAGCAGTTCAGTTTAATTTACATCAAATCCGACTTGTTGAACTCCCCTTTCATCATTTTATGCATTGCAAAAACACAGCATTTCTTTTTTTTCTTGCTTTGTTTTTGGTTTAAAAGGGATTCTCAATCCAATCTGAATCCCTTAGAATGAAAGCTGATTTAGAGGGAAGACACGCTTGAATGACAAAAGATCATTAAGATAAAGTTGTTTAAATCCAATGAAAGACAAGAAAAGCACATTGATCACAAGATCTCTTTTGTACAGTTTTGATTCTTCCTTTTCAGGAGTGTAGTCACTGGAAACATCTGAAGGACACATTAAATATTTAAAAAGTCCCCTATTTGTTATCATCTGTGTCTTACAACAAACCTAAACCAAACCATAAGTTGTGCCAGTGAGTTATGGACTAGCTCTCCCTGCTCTCCGAACTGTTGATCAGCCACGTGTGTCTCATGTTCGATCCTGAGGGGAAATGAGAAGTGAGGCCTCAAAGAACAGACAATATGGATTAGGATGGCTTCCACTGGGAGATAATGAGGAGGACAAGGCAGTCTGCACTTTACGTGTGTGTGTTTATGTGTGGAGAGTGTGTTAGACATTGAAGTTAAAGAAGTGTCGAGGATATCAGAGCCCCACATTTTCACGACCCTGAATTGTTTGTCAATTTCTGAAAGTTGGTGGTCTCCATTTTATTGCCAGTCCTTCATGTTTATACATCAGACATTGGGAGCGAGAGGGAATTCTCTGGCTCGTTGGCATTTCACGGCTCCTCTCTTGCCTCACAAATATCTTCCGTTCCCTGAGTTATAGCTCATAGTGATTTGTGCTTGCTTCCCTCTCCATTAATAACATTTACTTGCTGGTACTACCAGTGTAGTGACAGACAGCCAACCAAAATGCCCTTTAGTGACACATCCATCTTGGCCCTACATTATCCTGATACCTTCCCGGGAAAGCTTGGACACGTCACAAAACTCTTAGCATGCGTACTTGTCTTTCAGTCGGTGGTAATTTGTACTGACGAAGCATTAATGAGGTTTGGGCTCAGGTGCTTTTGAATGTGCTTCATAGAAGATGGAGGGTTTTTTGGTTTGGAACCTAAACTTGTATTCTGGTTAGTTGCACTTCTGGCTTATAATATATGTTTAGCAGAACAGCTGATTGGGTAGGTGCAGGGCAGATTCAGTTAGATCTGAGGGTATATGGGTAAGATAGGGGTCTCACAGTAGGGAGCTTTAACGATCTCTGGGCTGCATAATATTTAATATATAAGAGAGATGAAAAGAATAAATCTATGTCCATCTGGGAATGCAAATTGTCAATATTTAGAATTTTTAAACTGTAGTTGGATAGAAAAAGTAATAATAACAAATAAAAAAGAAAGCATCAATTATCACCAATTAACTAAAACCCAATTTATATGTCAGAAGAGAAATGACCAGCGTTAAACGATGCCACTATATTAATATTAACTGTAGTATAACTCCACTAATATAAAGTGGGCACTCACTAGCATGTGTGCACTAGGTACTCATTCAGACTCAACTAATGTAACCTGTGTTCCCTCTTTACTTTAAAAGCTTTGTCCTTGTGCAGAAAGCAGGTATGGCAACAGTCTGTATGAAAGCATTAGTGTAGATGAGGAAAGTGTGAGTTTCCTGTCCACAGCGTAACACTCAGATCAAGTGGAAGTCTTTTTTAGTTTTGGCTGCATGCTCTCTTCTTCAGCCCGAGCCATTTAGATCTAATGAGAGTAGCTGTTCTGTTTGAGTGGAGGTTGGGCAGCTCACTGCTCTCCCCATAGCCAGCCCAGGTGCTGGGTTTATTACTGGAGGACAAATAGCGAGAGAATAATAGTGAGTATCTCCTGAATCCAAAATGTTCATGAAAACAGGGAACTGAAACACCCTAATTGGTGTAAATGTGGAACGTTCTCAGTGGTGATTTGTGGGTAGATTATCTGTTGCTATCTGTTATTTCCCTCATTTTCTACCAGGACAACTATAGGGCTCTTTTTTGAAGGCAGACTTATACATAGCAGTTTTACAATTACCTTCATAATGTAGGAAAATATGGCGGAATAGGAGTCGTTTCATCATTTCGAAGTATCCATCAGTGCATATATATTCATCCCTCCGATGGCATCCTTGGTAGTTTTCTGGCCAAGGCCAAGACATACTGTAGGAGTAGTGTATTCTCCTAACCAATAAACTGTCTCGTGAATGCAAAATAAATATGTGGAAAGAATCGCATCTACTTTGTTTTATTTTATGCTTCTCATAAGTTCTCTCTCCCCTCTTCATGCCTTCACTCCCCACTCCCCTTGCTCTTCTTCCCTCTTGGTTCTCATCCTCTCCCTCCCTTTCTGCTCTTTCTCTGGCTCCCTCTACAGGCTGCTGCTGGAACTGCTGGAGCTGTTGTTCGATAAGTTCAAGGCAGTGGCCCAGGCTCACAGCGTGGTGTTGGCCCACATGCAGCAGATCGCGGTGCGGTGTCCGCGCGGCGCCTATGAAGAGGGGATCAAACTATACGAGCAGGCCGACGTCTCTGCCAAGATCCAGACAGTGCTGCAGGTCAGATATGAGCAACAGGAATAGAAGAGTGCTGTGCATATATTTAGTTTTAACAAGACGCTAGATATCATATAAAAACCAAGCTTTAAACGGCAAGCGCTATAAAGATTTTACAGTAATCAAATGTTCGTGATCTTTGTGGGAAATTGGATTACACAAAACAAAGTTTGTTTTTAATCCTATATTATCTCTGTTAACAAAAACACATAGAATCTACGAAACAAGCCAGCATCAATGTATGGCATTATTTTTTTCTTGTGGCGTTCGTTATGGTTGCTACATTAAGTAAAGGGCCATATTAATTTTTCATCCACTGCCATGGGGATTTGTTCACCACTGATGTATCTTCCAACCAGCACTCGTCTTAAAACATTGATGTAATTCACCTTCTTTGATAGTAAATTAGTCAGTAGAGAAACTGGAGTGATGTGAGGGATGGCATTCAATCTGTCAGCAAGGAGTATCGAGAGGAAAGACAGGGGAGCATGATTGCTTGGGTTCGTTTTAGGTTCTTAAATTGGTGTGTATTTATGCTGGGTTCTCTTGCTCCCTGCTCCTGTTTGATTGGCTGAGTGGACGAGCAGCTGTTGAGCTGACCTATGTTGAATCTCGGAGGGAAGACTGTGGCGGTCGTTGCTCTCAAACGATCGGCGTGCGTGCGTGCGTGCGTGCGTGTGTGTGTGTGTGTGTATCCTCCTTCACTGGGAGTTGTGTGTAATGCTTAATTTATCACATTACTGAAGCATTTCTCATGTGTTTAACCACGTTTTAACTAGCATTAATTTGTTGAAGAGGATGAGGCGCTTCCTACTTAATTTTAACATGCATTTCACACCCATTCATGACTTAGAAGTACTTTATATATATCTTTTAGGGCCCTCTGAGAAAGTACAGCAGAATTTGTTTCCTACTTTCTCAGAGGACTGACCCGAATGCTTTGATTGTCACCACGGTGATCAATAGCAAAAACATTAATGTGTTTTTTTTTGTTCTTTTTTCTCTGCACGGGCCAGTGTTTTTACTGATCGTGAAAACTTGACAGAATGCCATCTCGTAGTTAAATCGAAAATTGAAAGCCCCATCTATTTCTAACTCGCACTCTACGGCTCGTCTGCTTCCAATAACTTGAGTTTTCACCAGCTGGCATGCATGGATTCCTAACTACAGTGTGTGTGTGAGCGTCGAGGTGTACGCACGTGCGTCTCCCAGGGTGTGATTGTGCATAGGCATGTGCTATAATTGCTCAGCGCGGTTATAGAAGGCATTAAGCCATTCCCCAGCACGCATTGGCATCACTGCCAACACCCAGTTGCCAGGGGCTTCACTCTCCCCTGTCACTGCGATGTTAGATAATGTAATCTCTTGATTAGAATACTCATTACGTGAAATGAGGTTTTCTTATTCACTCACTCGTGTTATTATTTCCTGACCGATTGTATCAATATGAAAGCCCCTCGTCCAGCCCACCCTCCCTCTTGCCATTTCTCTCATCTCTTGCTTGATCTCTAGCCTTTCTCTCCCTTTCCATTTCCCTTCTTCAGTCCTGCTGTCTGTGTATTACAGTCTCTCAATTTCCCAATACATTGCACATACCCCCCCCCTAACTTCCTTCTTCATCTCATTATCTTGCTTTCTTTTTCTCTGACAATTCCCACACTCCCGTTCACGTCCTTCGTTTAGCCCACTCTGTCTGTCTGTCTGTGGGTCGCATATCGGCAATGAGAGACATTAAATTCCTACCGCTCCCGCATCGGCTCTGTTAAATTTTATAGGATACTGAGTCCTGATCTCACGTCTGAAGACCCTCAAAGGTGCAGGAACCTACACAGCATTGGTCAAAATCTGCTTACGACCTTTGTTAGACCGTATCTACTGTAACTGCTAGACGTGATTGATTTAAAAGTGATGCTTTTACAATTGGAATGAAGGCTAGAACAGAAAGGAAATATCTTTTTCTCCCCTGTACATTTAAATCATTTGCGTCCCTGCCTGTCTTGCACCTCTTACTTATTGCAGCTCACATCTTTGACATGTACAGAAACCTCTAGGTAGGTGTCGTCCCCCCCCCCCTTCCAGAAGTGGAGATACCAGGTTGACCTTTCCACATGACATACCAGCAGACAGATGCAAGAGCCGACAGGAACACAGGGTGCACCCAGTTACAAGGCCTTGGCAGAGAAACGCCATTCGTCAATGTGCGACTGAGGCCCGCTAGGCTTAGAATGGGGAGGAAAATAAACACACTTTGAAAAGTCAGGATGATTGTAGTGGTTCTATCGATTATTCACACTATTATTGAATTTGCATTTCTAAGTGTACACCCCTGTATGCCTTTGCTACGCTCTACCTCTTTCCATGATTGCCTTTTCCCTTTTCCATCAGGAACGATCCCGTTGTTCAAAGCAGTCCGTTGTATCAAAGAAATCACAGTCGCTGGAATTTTTGTGTATCCATAAATGATTAATATGCTTGTCTTTCCTTTTAAAAACACAATATATTAGCATCTGACGGTCTCTCAGCCTGCCAAGTTTAATGTGATATAACTGTTAGTCAAAACAACATTAGGTGCCACAATGCACAAAATCCACAAGTTTTCTTTTGAATCATTAACAAGATGGAAGACACAATACGTTATCAGGTAATTGGGTAATGTGGTTCATAAAAGATCACAGTTCATAAACCGGCTCATGAATTCTTCATTAAGACCACCCAGTGGGAGTGTTATTTAATGTATGTTTGCCACAGAGTGTCTCCGGCTACTGACGTTCATCACCCTTTTGACCTTGTCGGCCGTTTTCAGTTTGAGGCGTGCTAGTTTGTTAATTAGCGCGGCATTTGCGCGTTCTGCGAGGATTTGTGGCCGGGTGACTGCTTGCCATGTCCGTTGTCCGCTCTGAGTGTGTGACCAGAGAACAAATCACTCTTTTAACGAGTGGCTTCCTCTCGGCAGACGAGGGAACTTTGAGCCTGCATTCAAATAGATGGATAGATGCTGGCTATCTGCCTCGTGAGGGAACTGATTTGAAAACGTCACCAGAGAAGTGAAACTCTGTATAAACATTTTCAGTGTAGCTGGAGATAAGAAGGCGTGCGACAGGGGTTGAGCTTTTTTCGATACCGGCTCAAAATATAGAGTAAAAAAAACAACAAACTTTGATAAAATTGACGTGTACGTGCCTGTGTCTGCTTTAGAATACGCTTGGCGACACTAAACAGTACATTTTCTCTCTTTGGTCCAGTGATTTTTTTTATTCTTTCAGTATATATTTAACATATTGCTTCCATCCATTTCAAACAGAAACTTCTAATATTCTTTCCTGTTTTTATGTATTTCTGATCACGTTCTTCCTCCCCTCTCTCTCTTTTTTTATATATTACAAAGACCCATAGCATTTTGCACCTCTGCAGCTCAGAGGGAGAGCCAGTCATGCTCCAATCGGAATATCGGTGGTTCGATTCCCAGCTCCTCCAGTCCCCGAAGGCTGTGCGATCGGTGTGTGAATGGTTTCGATTCGATCCTGATCCTCTTCCATCAGCGTATGGATGTGTGTGAATGGGTGAATGTAGTGTAAAGCCCCTCACGTGGTCAAAAAGACGAGAAAAGCAGTTCCGTAGCTTAATTTAAGCTCGCTTAATAAATGAATCCTCTCGTTGCTGTGGAAGACAAATATATATAAAACGTACAAGTGGGTTAAATATGCGGCGCCTTCCCTCGACTCATCAACGGAGTGAAAACGAGGTGAATTGAGCTGCCAGAGAGCAGCCAGAAGACAATGATCTCTTTTAATTAGATATGAAGCATAGACATGGCTACGTTGTTCTCGCCTCAACATTTTAATCAATGTGTCACCTTTCTTCTGCCTTCCACGGCGCTGTCATATTTACATATCGCTGGAGCGCAGTGAAGTCTACCATCTCTATGGCAAACCCCCCCCCACATCCCCCATCCCATATATATTTACTACATCAAAATCACTGGAGACTTTAATCAACTGCTCATGTATGTTTTTGCAATCATTTCCTTGACTTGTAGATAGACTTTATAGTTACACCGTGTTGCAAAAAGGGTTGTCGTGTACAGAATAAACAGTGCTCTGTCACAGCAGCATAGTCACACACTCCTAGAGATACATGGTGCTGTTCATATTACATTTAAAGCCATGCGTAACATTATTTACTAGTTAGAATTAAAATAATTCAATAGATAAGGGCTATTCACTACAGTCTCATTGAGCAACAAAATAGAAAACTGACTTGACTTTTCCGTAATGGTAAAAATTCATTCACAATTAAAACCATTTTAGTTAATTGTCATTGTCAGTTGTCAGTTTTGCTATTCAAATCAAATAAATGTTAATTATTGCCCCTTTCAACACATTCACTGCTAATTTGTGTATCACTGAAAAAAAGTAAGTAAAGTAAATCACAATTTCTCAGTATACTCAATATTCTGGATAGTATCCATAGAAACACCCCTCGACACTGTAAAACGTTTGTATTATTCTTTTTCTCTCTTTGTTTCAAACAATAAATGCAGAAAAAAATGTTCCACGTTAAAAAAAAAAAACATGTTGGGGACACGTCAAGGACACAGAGGAATGAAATGGCTTTTAGTGAACGGGCCGGCACATCCTCCTTCTTTCGTCAACAAGATAGCCTTCAGAAGATTGACTGGATGCGGTTCGCTCCAGGTGGGAACCCCCCTCTGGTTAGCGGTGGTTCAGTTCTGTGGGAGCAGTTGTGGCCAGAGCTCTGTCAGAAGTTGTGAAGGTTATTGAAGTTGCTGGAACACAATCAATACAGGGTGTATAAATAACACTTTCTCCGTCGGCCAAGGACACTTCGGGCTTTAACTTCAAGCTCGTAGCGAGAGATATCGGTCAATATGTTTTGTGACAAGACACCAGCCGAGGGATTTAATGGGAAAACAGCCGATTTCAATAAAGCCTTGAGAAAGCGTTGAGATTGTTCTCTCGGCCGCTTTTAAGACGTCTTAATAAGAAAGGGTGGAAGCGAGAAAAGGGGAAATGAAGTGATATTTAGTTCTTCAATTTTGGCCAATTGTCTGACAGGTTCTTCCAACGACAAGTGCCCACCTGCAACGCTTCAACTGATGCTCTCTTAATTGCTGGGTGTTAGGGCCTTAATGAACAGAATGGAGGATGAGTGAGGTGCGACGTCGGGGCATTCGGTTCGGAAGAAAATAAGCGGAATGCTGGTAATGAATTGCAAAGGCGGACTTGGATGAATTTTCTTTCTTTTCTTTTTTTTAATGGAACTTAGCACTCAGTGGAGTGATTAAAGTTTGGGACGAAACCAAAGGCACTCAAGTGCCAAACAAGTTTGGTTGACAGAACTACATTTGTGATGGAAATGATTGTCCTTGTTAGGGGGGGCACTTGATAGAGGTGTGAGTTTTGCATGAACGCCCACTCTGCTTAGTATCTGGCGTTTTGCCTGATGTCTGACATGTGTACATGCAACCCTTTTTCATCCATTGTCTCACAGATTCACACATTAATATGTATTTTTTTATGGATTCAGCCGATTAATGGCCTCGTCTCCTTACAGCACAAGTTCATCGATGCTGTTTTGGCTGATTCATTTAGATCCATCTACATCGTAGAAGATGCTGAGAGGATGCTTTGATATTCAAGCACCAGAGAACAAAGAAGGAAATGTGCAAAGAGACTTTGTTTCCATCTGGTCCTACCTGTCCTATCATTTGTCTTCCTCTGATAGCGGTGCCATTTACGTCAGGCGTTACCGATGCTTCAGGCTCTTACTTTAATTAGATGTGGCTCCCATTCGGAACTGGGCTCCTGGGGCCATCGCTAATTAATATTGTCGACCACTGAATTTGTTTGTTTTGGTCACTTGCCTATCTGGGTTTTGCATTGATGTGATGCTCTGGTCACTGATGGAACTCTTTGTTTTGTCTTTGCCTTTTGTATCACCCAATGTCTCCTTATTACCGTTTTTCTAATGTCATCATTTGGTCACTCTTATATCTTTGCAACACAATTCCCTCTATTTTTCCCCTCTTGTTTTTTAATCCAATTCCTTTGACTAATTCCTGTTTTTTCTGTTGTCCTTTTTCTTTGCCACTTTGCTAGTGTGCCCGACTGATGAGCTGGTCATACACAGGTGACAGTAATAGGAGGTTGGCTTCTTTGTATGCATGAGTAGCGGCAATTTTAATGAGATTTCACATGCTTGACCCGATGGGTAAGAGGACGGAAGAAGGAAGAAAGGGAGATTGTCTTATGGACACAAGTGCAGTACATGCAGGGTCATGTAAGTCATTGTGAAAAGGAAGCGAGTGCTCCGTTGTTTTATGAGTGAACAGCAGATGAGCACAATCTTCCGTAGACAGGAGGGATGACATTTGTGTCAAACGGAAAAAAGAGAGGAAGGCTTTGCTACAAAGTTGTGTCCGTATGAATGCAGTTACAGCGCATCATTACAGTACATTAAGCTTTACTGGTGGGAGACTGTCGCCACCCAAAACACCACCTGTAAAGTTTCCTTTTAATGGTGCAACATTTAGGAGAACACCAGCCACCTGAGATTAATCATCCTCAAACTCTGCGTTAAATAGGGATTGTGACTTTGCATGCATGGCTTCCTGCTAAATTTGGAAGCACCAAATGCTAAGCAACAGTAGGTTGTGCCTTGTTTATATTGAACAGGTGCATGGGGAGAGTAGTGTGGATGATTGCAGCTCACTTGGAACATGTGTCGATAGTTGTTTGCTCAAATTAAGCCCTCTTTGAATGTACTTGAATAGAGTAGTTGAGAGGTGGAGGCGACGTTGACTCACAAATATATAGTAGTGCAAATGTTAACTTAAAGGTGTTCCCGAGAACAACGTGACTTCAAGTGAATAAGATGCTGCTGTGATGCCAATTGTAATTATACAACTTTGTCGTTTATAAAAGAGAAACTTATCGAGGCAGCTTGTAAATTTGAGGCGACGTTCACAAATCTTGTTTCTCTCCACTCAAGTCTTGTGCCCTTGCCAGAAGTAGAGATGTCGGGAAACCAGCGCTGTTTTTCATAAACGTCACTTAGGGTTGTTAAATGAGTACCACCTGGTTATTTAACTCGTGTTCTCTCTTTGTCTTCCTTATTTTTCCTCTCCCCATTCCCATTTTCTCTTTAGCATTCCGTTCAGTGTTCATTCGACTCCTCTAATCCTTTGCTCTTTCTATTCTCCACAACTGCACCTTTATCTCTTGTCCCGCGTTACTTTTCTGTCTCCACATCCCTCTCTTCCGCTATCTTTCCCTCTGTCCTAGCAGTCCAGTTAATTGCCTCCAAAGTTCACTCTGTCTCTGGGCTAATGCAATTTAAGTAGGGTCGGAGCCCCTTCATCAGCCCAGTGCTGGCATTTCATTAAGTCTACTTGGGCGTTAGCATGCAAGCAAGTGGGGGTTTCGCTCCATCAGCTCATCATTAGTAATTAATACACTGATAGGATTAGCCGCGGCGTGAGGCTAGTGGCGAGAGGAGGCCCTGGCGTTGCCAGTTGGAGAGGGGGCGTGTGTGCGGTGGCCTCCGGTGCTGCCTGTGATGTGGGGAAGTACGCTACAGAGTAATTACATGTGCGTTGGAAGATATGGTGCATTTGTTGAACTTGCATATTTCCATGTGCGATCAGCTGTTATGACATCGGACTCATTGAGCCTTAAATCACAACAGTTTTAAGTTACAATCGTGCATTTTTATCTCTTTTATTAACCCTCTGAATGAATCACACTCAAAATGATTCAGAATGATTAAAAACAAATAAATTATGGTACCAGTTTGTGCATTATTTGTTTCATGGCTGTACACATGCACATCCATGTGTGTGCACATCGACACACGCATGTGAAGTCTTTCCCGTGCACGGCGGAGGGAGCTCTCCGCGGCGTTAATTACATCATTATGGTCGGGATGGATCTCCATCTGCTTGGCCATTACTCCTGTCCCATTCTGGGCTGACCCACACTGCGTCTCCGAATTAGACACACACGGGCTAAATGGCCCTGCTAAATTATGAAGCTATTCGATATGGGAGGCTATTTTAGAACGTATGCGCGCGCGGAGGGAGGAACGAAGAACGGCGAGGGAGAAAGGGGAACGATGAAATGCGGTAGACGAGGCAAGGGAGAGAAAATAGAATTGAGACATGATGAAACACTGAGGGGTTTTGAAAAATGAGAGCCAGTGAAAGCAACATATGATCGAGGAGAGGAAGTTAACTTTCTCTGTCTGGCCACAGCCTCGATGTGATTGTCGTCAGCTATTGTTAGAAGTCGATAAGATTTTTATGAAGCATGATAAGACGTTGATGGATTTCGCCATGGATCATGTCGACAGATCTGGGGAAATGGTCGACGGAAATTTTTACAGAGAAAAAGGGACCCAGTCATGACGGTGGGCTTCATCCCTCTCAAAGTTTGGATTTAAAGAGACACCGCATAGAGAGTTAGGTTCAGTGTGTTAATAAGAATTATGATCCAGGTGTTTCAATCACACACAGCACCGAAAATCAGTTTTTACTATTCCATTTTTTTTAACATGACCGAGTGTGACTCGTGTTTTAGCCATGTTTTGAAGTGAGGTCAGCAAAGAGAGAGCATAACCTGATGGTTAATGTATGTAAATGTGGTTATTTTTCTTGTTACTACTCTAGAAGTAGACCTGCTGCATAAAGGCCTTCCGGGTCGCAAAAAGGTACTCATGAATACATTGATAAGTGAACAGAGCAGTCAGGCGGGGGTGGGAGCTTTAGCGTCATTAATAAGCTTGAGTACTCCGTGTTACATAAGGTATAACAATGATAGGAAGATAGTGTAATAAGAGGAAGCATATTAATGTGTTAAATTCAGGACTAAGTAAGTAGCTTTAGTGAACGACGCTGTGTTTGACAGTTGAGATTGATGCTTTGTAGTTTTTTTTATGATTTTTCCTTAAAAAAATCACATCAAGTGTCCGTGGACCTTTTACGAGTGACTTTGTGATATTCCATTAGACCTACTGGACCGTGACTCATCTGTTTTTGCAGCTTGAAAGCAAAGTGTCACCAACATAGAGGAGCTAAATGTTAAAAGCATACATACTTTTTTATATAGTACATAAAATATATTTATCATGTCCCCTTGTAATTGTAAAAAACAACAGCCGTTTAAAATGCATGGAAAGATGTTGAGGCTGGAGGACAGTCTCCCATAAAGATTCTGCTTTTTTGCTTTTGACCCATTAGTGCTCTGTTTGTTGTTTAGGTTCTGCTCATGGAGTATCTGGACGTGAAGAACAGCCGCAGTGCCACGGAGCCGTCTAATCAACTCTCTTACGCCAGCACTGGCAGTGAGTTTGCTGCCTTTTTCGCGAAGAAAAAACCACAACGTGCTAAGCAGTCGCTCTTCAAGTAAGGATCGCACCCTTTGCTCTCTGCCTTGTGTTAGACCAAAAATACAAGAATAAAAATGACCCTACATATAAGAGAAGTCAAAAATTGAAATATCACAAAAGACTAAAAACATATTTAAGCGCACTTAATAAAGAATAAAAGCTGAATTGACTTGACTTGTATGTTTGACCTCAAGCCATTGCACAGTTCTTTTTTTTGTTTCCTGTTAACATTGTGTGTTGTACTGTTGTAGCCTGTGCCCACGTGTTGAACCTTTTATGTATCTTGCAGGTTTGAATCATCTTCCCATGCCATTAGCATGAGTGCCTACTTGAGAGAGCAGAGGCGTGAACTCTACAGCAAGAGTGGAGAATTACAAGGTGAGGAGGGGGAAGAGGGATGAACGGAGAAACGGGGGGATGAGTGTGGGTTGAGGAAGACTCCCGAACAGCTGGATGGGGAGACGTGAAGTGAAGAAGAGGGATAGTGAGATGAACGAAGGGAAAGCAAGATGACGGAGCGGAAGGTGTGAAAAGTATTGATGGAAAAGTGTAAAAA
Source organism: Eutrigla gurnardus (assembly GCF_963514095.1). NCBI lineage: Eukaryota > Metazoa > Chordata > Actinopteri > Perciformes > Triglidae > Eutrigla > Eutrigla gurnardus. The sequence continues at coordinate 10,950,909 of NC_139932.1, read as the reverse complement.
AGGGAAAGGCAAATCTGGCAGAGAAGGAGGAATACATTGTGTGTTGGAGAAAGCAGGGAAGGAAAGAGCAAATGAAACCCAGAGCGAAGGTTGAGGTCGGGTGGAAGGATGGAAAGAGGGAGGGAAGGAACCGAGTAAGAAAAAAGTAGTGACCTTCTAGCTTGCTTAACAAGCAGAAATAATGGGTAAGAGCAGATAGATAAATGAGTAGAGAGATCATGAAAAGATGGCAAACGTGTGTGTGTGTGTGTGTTGCCTTGAGTGGCAACAGGATAGAGAGAAGGTGGAGGGGAGGCGAGGGTGATTTGGTCATGTGTGACTAAGATGGAGGCAGGGGTGTGGAAGGATCAAGCCGGAGAGTGATGGAGGGATTTGGGAAGATGGAGAGGTGGAATGAGAGCACGACGGAGCAGTATAACAAAAAGTGGAGACGGGGAAGGGCATGTCGCAGGTCGAGAAGTTACACTCGGGGAAATAAAAAAAAAAAATAGGCAGACAACGGGATGGTGGAGAGGAAAACGGCGATAGAGATGGAGATTGACGAGAGGCAGGGAGACGAGTGACTTTGCAGAATCCGCCTACAAGGAGAGGCCTTGAAAACCTCGCACACACACACACACACACACATGCACGCGCACACACAATAGCACAGCGAGTGAGCTGCCCAGCCAGACCCTGGAGAGTCTACGCTGTTCCACGGCTCCCACTTCTTCTGTTTCTCTCTTTGCTCACTCTTTCTCTGCCTATGACCTTGAGGTTTCAATCAGCAGTGCCTGACAGAGCTGTTTGTCTGCTGCTATTCCTTTTTTTATTTATTTCCCCACACCGAGCTCCGATTGACATTGTCTGGATGAAATAGAAAAGGTAGGAGATGGAGTGAGACAATAACATCGAGGCACTTTTAATCTGTAGAGACTCCATAACACATAGATAAACGATCCTTTGACGATAACTGCAAAACTAATTATGAATATTCAGGCTCACCTGTTTACATAATGTAGTATTAATTAGGCTTCTCTTGGTATTTATCTTAAAAGTAAGCGTAGGACTGACTCTACGAGGCGTTTTAATGCGGCGTGTAGTTCTGCCACTCATACAGTAGCTAGTCTGTAATTGTATGCAGAAGCGTACTCCCTCCGCTCCCCCCGGCACCAAAAAGAACAGCATTGATTAACTGTGGATAAAGGAAAAGCCCCAAATGGTCTTCAAATAACAGCTCACTTTTTTTTTCTTCTTCTCCCATCTGTCGGCGCCCCAGAAAGAAAGGGAGGGGGGGGGGAATATATATTTTTTTGACTGGCTGAATGCCTCGGAGCGTTTATAAGAAGATGAGATTTCTCTGGGCTTTCATTTCACCTGTCACAATGCGTAGCGCCGGCCACAAGCCCGGGCCGGGGCCTGAATGGCTCCGAAGAGATTGAAGGAGTAAGAAATCATTTAGAAAGTGAAATAAGTCGACTGTGATGGAGGGAGAAGAACGAGAGGAAGAGGAAGGTTAAAAGTCATTGTTTTCATCAGGGTCCAGCGAAGAAGCCATTAAGAGATTTCTGAAGGAAGAAATTAGAAAAATATGTATTGAGACGCGGTGTGGAAAGGGAATTTCTCTCCCTCTCTCTCTCTCTCTTCAAATTAAACTTACTGTAGGGAAAGAGGGAGCGGGAAAAGAGTTAGAAATAGAGATTGAGTTGATGAGTTCTTCTGGCTGTGGGATTACTCAACACTTAAAGCTTAGTCATGTGTGTCTTAGTCTCTCTACTTGGAGTTTCCTAAACTCTTTTTTTTCCTCAACGGTCTGCTTCAAGTCAATATAGTTATTAACTCAGATGCTCACCAACACAGCCTTGGAAATAAGAGTTTGATTGCTCGTTTTAAATCCAGCTATGCACTGTTGACAACAGAAGAAAAATGGTCATGCACTAAATACAAGTACAAAGTCAGAAGTACAGATGCCGCTGCGGTATTTGCAGATGCTGCTGCACTATTTTCTGCATTTTTGTGAGGGAAACTACGTGCTGATATCAATGAAATGTTCATGTCTGAGAGGTTACAGTGTGGCACACGTCTTTGTTCAGTTCCCCCCATCTTTAAGTAAGAATCAGGCCCAGCGGTGGCTCGTATAGAATGTGATTTTGTAACCCATCCAGAGTCGCGTATCTCTAATGGGTTTAAAATTAATCTGTAATATCTGTAATTTATGTCTCTTGAGTGTTGTAAGGACTCGCCATATATCATTACACACAGGCAGACAGCTACACGGGCACACACTCACATGCCTCGCATACACATGCAAACACACAGGGGGACTTAATTGCTTGCCTTCTCCATCGAAGCACGTCTCGTACGCTTCAATTAATCCGATGCTTCATCTAAAGACTTTATTACAGCTCCATATGTGGCCACATCTGGATCATGCATTTGGAACGTATGTAGCGAGACCGCCAGCCAGAGCATGTGTATAAAGTGTTCCATATATACAGCAGATCCTCAGCTGTCCGTCTCAGAGTGTTTGTATCCTTGGCGAACCCCACTACTCCAGAATCACAGAAACCCCATCAAGATTCAATCGCACTCTCAATGAATAAATTATGAAAATAACAATTGTCCAGCTATGGATGTGTTGCCGCGCCCCCATATCCCTCCGCCAGCCTCACCCAAACACCAGACTTTTACATCCCCTGCTCTTTTATTAGCTGTCTATCATATGTGTGTGAACGCAGCCAAGTATCCCAGTGGTCATCTGGAAGGTGAAGTGTGAATACATACCAATAACCGTGCTGCGTTGGTAATGCATTTACAGCCTTTTTTTATGGTATTGCAATGTGTCGTGGCCATTCATTGGGGTTTGTGCGATATTGCCTTGCCCCAGGGCACCCCCCCCCCCCCCACCCATCCGTACGTTATAGCTGTCCACAAAGCCTCGGATACATGCGTAAACAAACATACACACTCCCACCCTTTCACTGCAATCACATACATATACTCCCATTCCCAACTCTTTCCCACCTCTGACCTCACTCCACTCCGAAGGTGTATTTGTAATCAACTCGATTCCAAATCTATTTCACACGTTCCCTTTTGATATTCAAATGGCTTGTTCACAGGGCGTCCAGGCAGACAAAAAGAACGGCCTTGCCGAGTCCCCCCTACAATATAGATACAAACAGCTCTCTATCTCTCTGCCCACACCTTTTCTACATAAAGCTCAGTCTTAAAGCTTGTGCTGTATTAGGGGCTTCTTGTTTATGTATAATAGCATCATGTTTCCCATGAGAGGGGGAGGGATGGGGAGCGGGGAGAGGAGGAGGAGGAGGAGGAGGAGGAGAGCGGCTGCTAGGGGGCGACCAGAAGTGGTGTTCCTTGTCAGGTTGATTTGTGATTTGTTGGGGGGGGGGGGGGGGAGGGTGCAAATGGAAAAATGTCTAGTGGGAGACATGGGTGGAGGTGATGGTAGGTGGGATATCAGGGGTGGGGCTAGCAGATGTTGATAGCCACGTGTTCACAGAAGTGTATGTGGAAACAGCATGTTCCTGCCAAGTGATGTGTGATGTTCCACACTTTGGAAAATTATTTTTCTTTTTCCTTTTTTGCTGGTGGAACGAATTATGTTAAATTATTATGGGAATTATGGGAAAATCTGTTTTCTGAAAAATGTGGATAATTCAGCATGGTGATGGGGTCATTAGAGGCAGCTTTGAAGAGACGCATCATCTTCACCGACTGCCCCCTGAAATCAGCAGACAACCGTTTTTTTTTTTCATTTTGATAGCTGCTCCAGAAAACCAGCAAAGCAATTTTCGGGTCTAACCTCGTCGTACGCCAAGATACCAAGATATCGCTTCCAGATGAGTTCCTCACTCTCTTCGCCGTGCCTTTTTCAATTATTCTCTTTTCCAATAATTTATTCTCTTCGTTTGTTGTCGGAATTCAAATGTTCACTCATCTTGGAGTCAATACTTGACTTCCAGTGACCTTGCAATTAGGATTTATCATATTCATAAACGAGCCTGAGATGGAACGGCGAAAAAGTCGATGATTATTATGGGATTATGTCACGCTCCTCTCTTGCTCTTTGCTACTCAGAGATTGACATTTGTTTTTTATTTTGCGTGCATGTGTAGATGTCTCGTGACGGATCATGGGTAAATGAAAGCAAGCCAATGTGTTGAATGTTGATATGGATATTATTTGTCTAATTTAGAATATGTCATCTCAAAGAACGTCTATATAAAATGCACACTAGCACCACGACTCTGTGCTTGGTTGTTGTGTGTGAGCAAACAGTATTTCACTTACTACGGGAGTCCTTTTAACTGATTTATCCTTTTAGTCCTCGGGTCATTCTAAACTCTAAATTGCAGCTTATTTCCCAAAAGATGAAATAAAAGACAATAAGCTTATGTCTCTTTTCCAAAACTTTGTGCAAGGCAGACAAAAATCACATAAAGGAAAAACGTCTTCTCTATATCCAGAATATCATCAGGTTACAGTTTGAAAGGTGTCGTTTAATTGACCATTATTTCGAGTGTAGCATTACCCTCAAAGCTGAGTGATGATGAAAAGGTAACTGTCACATCACCGGCTGACGAGGACTTTCATAGTGGCCAGATGTGGGCGTGTATGTACGCTACATGAAGTATGCATGCCAAGCAATGTCATATGTGACATGTCCGACATGCTGTAATTGAATAACCTATACTTGAGTTCTGTAGCCTGCAGGAATGCCATTAGAACATGACATGTTTCCCCTCTTGCTCCTGCGCCAGGCCTTTTATGAATCACATTGTTCCAGCTAGCGACGTAACCGGGTTTGTAGATAAAAATATGCAAGGTACCTCTGTTACCTGACAGGCTATTACTGTGAAAAGCCTTTATTTGTGTTCAGCATTAAAGCAAATATGGAGCAGCTCTGCATATTGTGGAAAACGGGCACACACTGCTGCAGGTGTGCTAGCTTTCAGTATCTTATTTTGTGTGAGCTTGGGCTCATCGTCTTTAATTTGCTTGTACATAGATTTCAACAAGGTTGATTTGTTAAAACATTAGAGATATGATTCCCTTCCCCTCCTCTTCCAAGACGAGCGCAGATATAAATGCAGTGTTGGGTTTTCGTCTGCCGTGGGACTATTGATTGGATTACAGCAGCTCTGGTGCTGAAATTAGAGCGGAGCGTGGAGACAGTGTGGAAAATGCACTGTGGCTTGTAATAATGATATCAGCTTTTTATCGTCTTCTACCTCACCGAGCACCTGCTTAGAAAACTGGAAGACAGAAGTGTGATAATGGAGAAGACGTGGCGGGCTGTTATTTGGACTCAAATTCAATGGGCTCTAATTGGCATGAAAGTTTTAAAACAGTCTTTGCAGAAGCATCAAAATGAAAAAGCATACAGTAAAATGAATATTAACACACTCATTATCTTAAGTCGTCCACTTCTAGACAAAATGCGAATTATGGAAACACAAGCCAGCAACACCTGCTGGAGCCCAGGAGTGAAACTGGATGTCAAGCAGAATTACCCCTACATCCACATTAGAGGCTGCCTGCGTGTCTCCGTGAGTTATTCCGTCCGTGCCTTGATGGCCTTGAAACTAAAATAGTGGAGAAAAGAGAAAGCCCCAGATACGGTCGATGTCTCCAGCCTGTCAGAGAGCATGTTGTCACATAATCAAAAGTGAAAACTTTTCAGGAAGAAAAGTCTTTATCTCACTCAGACTTTCTGAGATTAAACATAAATATGGCTAAAGTGAGAGTTCTGAGACTTCAGACCCTGGCGAGGTGACGCAGAGATAAGGCAGACAGTAAGCGGAAGTGGGAAGAATAGAAATGACGGGGGGGGGGATGCAGAGGACAACAGAAGGAGAATAGAACAGGGTTGTAATAGTTTACACAGCGCAGACATTTAATCAGAGAGGAAGAGCTCGGTGTATCTTCCCAACCTGAGGCCAATTTTAATCAGCATTGGTGTTGTCATTATTGGCGGCTTTGACTGTCACCTCTGTGTTTACTTTTAATCTCAGACCTGCTGATTGGAGAAGATGGAGGGATGAACAAATGGAAAAGGGAGAGGATGAGGGATGGAAGGGTGGCAGGTGGGACATGAGGCTGTAGACACCTTCACTAGACAGATAAACACTCACCTCGGACTTTCCCAGCATGCAACAGGTTCTTGTGGTTAAGACGAGGGTGTGCTATGTGCTGTCACATTCCCTGCTGGGTCCAATCAAAGATGTGATGACAATTGACTTTCTGGCCGGTCGTCTTTCTTCCACTCACACTTCCACTGACATGTACAAATGTAATTCTTTATTGTGGTTGACGGATTTAAGAGACCGTGGCAGAAAAGAGTGTTTTTAAACCCTTGATGATTGGATGCTGGTTTTCTATGCTATATACAGTTATCAGAAACCTTATATTTCCTTCTGGTGAGGTATGGAAATTATTATTTTTTTAATCTTTTTTTATGCTAGTGGGCGGCAATGACGATCTGTTGGTCTTCGGTTGGTCAGTCGGTTGGTTGGTTGGTCAACTTCTTTGATCCAGATTGAAGCAACTCAAAAACACCTCAAATGCAAGGTCCAACGAAGATGAAAACGTGGGTTTTTCTTCAGACTTGAAATAAACACACTTTCCTCGCATTTAGCTCCAAGCACTACTGTGAAAAAGTAAAGCGCTGCTAGCATGGCTGTCAAATCTTGCCTTGCTTCTGTGAAAATGAAAACCTTGATTGTGTTACCAACTTCTCCTACTACTACTTAAAAAGACTATTTTCCAACTTTGCCACCACTTTCCAACAGATAGAAGTCTTTGCTGATGTCTGAAACACAAACAGCGTGCATGTCCAGCTGTTGATAAGGTTTCTCACCCCACACAAATCGTTCCTCACTTGCGACGACGTTTCCTTGTGTCTGACACTCTGCACAATTAATATTCATCCTGCTTCTGGAGTGCATTGTTGACATACCGCCACCGACAGATGTGCATTCATTAAACTCAGGACCACAGAGACACATTGTGTGCCACAGTGAGGCTTTAAATAATTAATCCAACTCAATTTACACCTGAATTTATTTATGCTATTATTTATTTATACCGTTTATTCTCGGCTAAGGAATGGATTTGGTGTTCTGGTTGGTGGATGCCGACTCATCAAATTAATTTTAATAATAGAAGGCTCTCATTAAGACCCAATCAGACATGAAGACAGTCTGAGTGGAATGGGATGCCTGGAATTGACCAGAGAGTCATACATTATTGATACGGAAATAGTTCTCATTAGATCAGGTTTCAATCCTGTGACTACGGAGCCGACCGCCAATCTGAGTTATCCACAAAGAATATTACCTGAATTGATCACTCTCAAACTAATTTTCATAGGGTAACATACGGAGTAATGAGGCCATTGAGGTTGAAAATTGGATTATTATATATCTTGCTTGCTGTTTGCACAATTTAGCATGAAACGTGCGGCGCTGGCTAACGGTCGCAATCAAAGGAAGCCTCACTCTCCTTTTTTATAGGCCTCCAATTGCTGTACACACTTTGGAGAGGGGCAGAAATGGCGGAATCCACATTTTTTGAAATTTAAACTTTTGTGAGCCTGCGTTGTGTGCGTGTGGGACATTATTATGTTTATAACACAAACCTAGCTTGGCACACTGGCTGTAAATGAGAGATTTTTATTGTGATTACTTGCATGCATGGCTAAGCCTATTGTATTCAGACATGAACACACACAGCTTACACATAATAAAGAATGTTATATATTTGGTAGTACATATAAACGCCCTCAAACAGGGAATCTTTGGAGTATTTGGACAACCGTCTGTCCTTTTTTTTCTCCATACAGGCACACCAATTTAGATTGAGGACACAAAACAGATTCAGACCACTTGTAAATTAGGGATTATGACTGTTCCTTTGCCCGCCCGTCTGGATTTCCTCATCTCACTCCCTCTGACTCACTCGCAGATGCATTGAGAAACACTCTGGGTTCCCGGGAGACGCTGGAGTGTGTTAAAGAAGGCATCACACGTTTTCGTTCTTTCCCTGCCTAAATCTGGGCAGGGCCGGAATTCATCACAGGATCAAACCTGTTTCTCATCAAACCCATGAAAGTGTGGCTAATGCAATTTCACTAAGTCACTGCCTGACTTGATTACATGTGGGCTGGGGAGCCCATGCTAAGGCACCGCGAGGGGTCTGGGTGGGTGTCACTATGTGAGTGTGTGTCAGCATATGTGTAGTTTAGGTTGATCCATTTGTTTTAGGTTCTCTCTATGTGTTTTAAAGCCATCGTAGCTCATGTCTATACATATCCTTAGCTCTTAAATTCATGGATGTGTTTGTGGATTGAAGTAGTGTGTCATCTCTGTGGAATTGCGTGAGCGCTGCAGACAGAGCAGTGGTCCTCAAGGGGGATTTCAGGCAGATTTGGCCACATTAGAATGTGTCACCTCTTCCTTTCCAGCTTTCCTTGCCGTCCCACTGAGCACCACACCTCTGCAAACCCCTCCCACTAATCCTGGATCAGACCACACACCAAGGGACCGAAATTCACAGACGCTCGTCCAAAGAACGCCGGGGCGAACACTGGAGCACACGCGTGCGAACACGCGAGCTCTCGCAAACTAAATGGCACTTTGACACATTGCTTGGAGAGACAGCTGGCAGCGGTTTGGTGGCATCCTGACCTGAAACCGGAGCCACCCTGTCATGTCTGGAAAACTCTGTGGAATCCCATGCATATTAATGCGGGGCGTGTTTAATATTCATCAGGGCTATGCCCCTGTTGGCAGCTGGTCTCAGACCCCATGGATCAATGAGGTCTCCTCCGTGCTCCTTTGTCTGACACAGATGCAGATGTTTAGAGCATGAAATTAAATTGGTCACTCTCATTGGGAATACATGGTAGTTAATTTGGTGTGTGTGTGTGGTTACCGGTTAGACGTAGTTCTTGGAGCAGATGGGCAACGCTAACCCCAGGGTTTGTGACATGTCGACGTCATTCATGGGAACTTGAGGACGAGAAAACAAAAGTTTATCCCAGCTCTTTCCACGTTGACGATGAGTGAGAGAGAGAGAAAGATGGAGGAGATGAGGGAGGGAGGGAGGAAAGAGGAGCAGGAGAGCGCGTTGGCGGCAGCTTTGTTTAGAAGCCTGTAATTGAGTCTTAATTGAATTGGCACCAAAGGAAGGATGAATGGATGGAGCGACGGAGAAAGTGAGTCGGAGTGAATTGGACCTCATCTCCGTCTCCACTTAGCAACGCGAATGTGGGCTCGCCGTGCGGGCGAATTTTCATGGCAACAGATTGGAATCAGAAACCCTTCATTTCAAAGTTTGGGGATGAATTGTCATTTTTTTTTTAATGAAAATACAGAGGAGTGTTGTGTGCCGTACTTTTTCGGATGAAACTTGTTCCATTAGAAATGTATTATGGAGCCCGGGCGCGGGGAACAATGGGTTGATATGCATTTGAATGCGAGGCTAGGCAGGCAGCGCAGGTAATGCGGAACAGGCTTTTCGCACTACGGCAGAGTCCCTTTGTGTTGAATCACACGAGCTTTGCAAGGTCGTATTGGACATGGAAATGAAACAGAAGCAAACAGCGGTGCAAGGCTTTGTGCCGAGCTGAAATCTCCCCATTTCAGAACACGCATGCACACACACCCTTACCCATTTCAAAACCCTATCAAAGGAGCTTGGATCACTGGCTTGTTTGATTCCTGGCCAAGTTTTCCTCTTAACTTACTCGGTACACTTGACACCACATCACGCTCATTTCGACATTTTTAACAGGAAAGAACTGTCAGCCTGTTGATGCTATTATTCTTACAGAGTCTCAAATATTGGAAGGAAACCTTTTAGAAGGTTTCCCCACACAGAGAGCTCTATTGTTGATGCATCAGACTCCCCTTTATTTTGACTCTACAAGGTTATTTAGTACATTGTCTGGTTTTTCCAGTCTCATTGATGTATTGCTACTTAGTGCTGTGGGACTAAACCATAAACCTAGACCCAGAAATAAATAAAATAATAATTTCTCCTCTGCAAAAAAGGCAGGAACACCTTTCACTGCTCTGCTTCTGCTATTCTTAACCATCAACTTTACTTGTGAACACCGTATAAACGTATACTTAAACATGTGCATGTGCATTCATGCATGGTATTCTGTCTCTCTCTGTCACACACACACACACACACACACACACACACACACACACACACACACACACACACACACACACACACACACACACACACACACACACGCACACACAAAGAAAGACAGACAATCCTTTTGCTTTGCAGTTAGCCGCATCGACAAGAAGCGCAATTTCTTCTCCATCAATTATATTGATTACTTCAGGATGAGTGGAGGTAATGAGCTTTGGTGTTCTTTCTCTCCCTTATGATCTCCCCTCTTCCCTGTCTGCATCACCCCCCCCCCCCCCCCCCCACCTCCTCCTCTTCCCCCCTGTGTCTAACTCCCCCAGTCCTCCTTTCTCAGAATGTTACATGGCAATGATTTTCTGATTAACCCGGTTAGCCGTGGGCTTCATCCACGCGGTGACGCAGAGGCATGGAGGAGTCATCTAGATTTGTGATGGAGAGCTGCACCGATTGAGTGATGTGTGTATTAGGGCTGAAATTGTTGATTTGAGATAAAAAAAGCAGAAACGATTATCGTTACATGCCCCTTTCAGGGAGATCAGGGTCATCTACGGAGCAGCACTCTTAGGGGGGTTTGTTGGTGATGCTGTGTTTTTGTGAACGCACACAGCACGATGATGATTTTCAAGTTTTGAGTCTGGCTGGGCAGTTTGAAAGAACATCCTCCTTGTAAATGTAATTTTACATGTGATTTGCACATTTACAATTTACATCACACATGCCGATGCAGCGCCAGCTACAACGCGACTACGTATAGATGTGTCTTTTGACATGTTTGGTTTGAGTCGTGTCCTGTCTCCTTGTGTTCCAGGTGGTGCTGACGACAACCTGATTGAAGGGGGGGAAATGAAGTTTGTGTGTAAACCGGGAGCGAGGAACATCACTGTCATCTTCCAGCCTCTTCTCAGGTACGGCTTTAAGTGATACCCTGAACAACGCATGACGGCGAAGGAAGGCTGTCGTCACTCGTCTGCAGTGACACGCCGCCTGCTGTATGAGTCAGTGGTGAAGTAGTGTACTGGTTTGATGACTGAGGGGAGTCACAAATTAAAAACGACTGAAGCGGAAAGCAAATCTTAATTTCAAGCTAGCCGATACTGCTAATTTTACAGTAGAAGAACAAATAGGGTGCAAAGCAAGGCAGCAGTCGTGTTCAAGTATTGCAATACATCACAATACATTGAATGTCTCCTGTATCATGCTTTGTAGTGTATTTCCAGATTAATGCTAATACTCTGATTTATTCACTGTAGTGCAGAGATCTTCAACCCTCTAGGGGGTCCGCAGAGTTACTGCAGGAGGTCTCCGAAATTATTTAATCCCAAACTTTATTTCTTCCAAAAATTTAAATATGTCCAAAAATACACATTAATATGAATACAACCTATTATAAGCAAATATAAATCTTCCTATTTATTCAATGTTATGAGGTGAAATTGTGATGTAGAAATGCCAATATAGAAATAAAATATGTTCTGTAAATGTATGAGTCTGTCAACAATTGATATTTTAATGGCTTAGCATTGTAAACATACGTCATTACAAAGTACCTTTATACCTGGCACTATAAGCTGCACTACACATTATTTTACTGGTTTAATAAGCAACACAATTTTATATGATATGTAACAGGGAGTCCCTCCATCGTGTCACTATAGGCCTGAAAAACGTTGAAGACCTTTGTTCTAGTGTTATACTGATATATTTTGTGGACTAAAACATTACATTAGGATAACATACCATCATGAAATTTCTGAGTTTGACATCACCTCTGATGTCCAGCAACAAACGACTTAATTGGATCCGATTCATATAAAGTCTTTCCTGGAACAGGGCAGGATTCCATTAACTTTGCTACACATGTGTGAAAGGGAGACGAGCGTCACACTGGTCTGTCAGAGAAGGATGGCCAAGCCACTCAAGACATATGAAGGCTGGGACATGACTCAATACCAGTAAAATGTAAACTAATTCTATTACACGGGCCTCTTACTGACCATCTATCGATTTCAACCTTTTTAACGTTTAGCGGGATATCGTAAATCAAACATGATGTAATAGACTGTTCCTCCAGTTCCAAATGTTTTGTTGATACCATCCAGGAATTGGGATTGCCTACCACCCTTTGCTTTTATTTCCCATTAAATTTGAGTATTGTGAAGGGTTGCCTTTTGTGGTGATCTTCTGTATGTCTGGTAGTTTTCTATACAGCGCCGCGGTCCCAGGCGAGTAGTGTAAATCTAATAGTGAAGCAATTTAATTGAGTTGGCCTCCATGCAGTGATACATTACCTTCAAGGATCCATTAAACAGAGACGTTTCCTACTTCCACACCACGACGCTTGGCATTCACTTCTGTAATTTCACCATCCTGATGCGTGGTTTTAATGCGACATGGCATAAGTGTTCCTTTTTGGCAAACATTTTGTTTATCCCTTGGATTTTTATGTTTTGGCTGTAAAGTGATCTCGAATACTCAGCCAGTGGAGAGCGATGGCTTCACACAGGCCATCTGGGCTGTAACTGTATTGTGAGGTAGCTAATTAGCTTTACTGTTTAATTTTACAGTAAGCGAATACAGGCAGATGAAGAAGAAAACACATTTTTTTAAATATTCTGCGAAATAGATGATGCATATCATCACTAAATGCTGGACTCAACAATATGGAATTTGCAGAAAATCACCCAGTCAATGTAGTAGCTTGCACTTCATCCATCAGATCCAGTTTTGCTCTTCATTTACATTTACATTTAGGGCATTTAGCAGACACTTTTGTCCAAAGCAAACTTACAATAAGTATATTTGTCGAAAGAATAAGTACATTTGTCATACGAACAAAGTACATCACATCTCTGCTAACCTAAGCTGTGTTGTCAGTTGTCATGTTACCTTTCGTTGGATTGATTGATGCTCTTTGACAGCAAAATACTGCCAATGTTTATATGTGTGCGTGTGGGTTGAAGTGTGGATGCAAGTGTCTTTTTTCTGGGAGGGGCGCTTAAAGAGACAGGTGTCAAAACAGAGCGTTACATGCAGTGGGTGAATACAGATATATTTAGACAGAATGAGGAAAAAATGGATGCGTTTATTGCTGTCGACATGTGCGAACCTGAAAATCAGCATGATATGTCGTCTTTAAAGGTGAGCTCAGGAGTATCTATCTTCAGTACCGTGATGTATTTATGTGTGAAACAGGACAGGAAGATGGGAGGAATTTGATTTGATCATTCAAAAGATTAGCTCACAGCCCTCCCCAGCTCTGCGTAGTGCCATACATGCAGATTTATTGACGATGACGTCATATTATTGGTTGACGTTGGTTGCTGATTTAAGCACGTGTCATATTTTGTTTCCCAGGAGGAATACAAAAAAAAATTTGATGTTAAAATAGAAAAGAAATGTACTTATTTAATTGTTCAGTATGATTTGTTTAATGACATGGATGTGAACTAAAAGGGTTAAAAATGCATCTTTCTCTTCAGCTCTATTTTATTGTCCTTCTTCAGTGGTGTTGGACTCTGTTTATTTCCCTTACTGATGCTGTGGCCCTCAATTTTGCTCCCTCCCTCTCTTCGACAATTAAACACACATGCTGGCTATCAGGCCCTGTTCACCGCGGGTCCGGCCAAGCTTTTGTCTGAACAAATGACCGAAAATAAAACAGTGACTAGCTTTCTGCCTACCTCTCCCATGTTGTCTGTAATGGTTCGTATCAATCACACCAAACGGCCTCGCACACAGGGCCCTCTCTCTGCCTCCCTCTCACTTGCCCTCTCCAGACTTTTTCGTGCCAGTGGAGCGCCGTCTCTTGCAGATGGTTTTCTAGTGGCAAAGCTCTGGCACTCCGTTGATGGATCGCTACACCTCCTGCAGCCAGCCATGCAACTCATGGCAGCTTTAATGACAGAAGCAGTTGGGTGCGCAGGAAATCAGCGGCGTGACGGCAACGTGCGGGCATACGACACAAAACAGCCTAAACATTTGATTGCAAATGTCTTTTGCGTGTTGAGATATATTTCTTTACGCTCCTCCTAAATCAGTTTTTCCTATTGTATTTCTGTGGATCTTGTCTGCTTTTAAAAGCTTTTGCCACCGTGTGAAACTTCCACCTGTTTCAGAGAGGGTGAACTTCTGATCAATATGCATTAACAGCCTGCGTAACGATCAATCAGATCACTTAAAGAGCGTATATAATAATTCCCACTCTTATTTATAGCCATAGCCTTACTTTTATATTTGGTAATCAATCAAATGCGAATGTAATGCTAAGCTTCTTATTCCATTCCTCTTGTGTGATTACATTTTATCTTTCGCCTCACCAAATATCACTTTCTGCTGCCGCATTAACCTCATTTCCTGGTGGGTATTACCATTTCGTCTCATGTCATATTAAGTACTCCGTTCGTCGTTGAGATGCTGCTGCGTGTGATTGGCTTGTAATTAAGAAAGTCTCCTCTTTCGCATCAAAATGCCTAAAAGTTGGACGAGTAAACCCAGTATGAACTGAACCTGCTGATAAGCTTGTGATGGTTAGTAAAGCCAAGTAACCCAAAGAGAGCCTGACTAAATTGAACTTGCTCTAAGTCGGATATAAGTCGATCGCTGGAGAGTCGGGATAATCATGAACATTTTGAGTGAATTGAAAAAGCTGTCTACCTCCCTATCATGGTAGAGAAGTGGAAAAATAGAGCGCAATTAAAAAAAAGAAGGGAAATATCAGAAAGAACAGACTCTTGTCTTTTACAGTCTTCACAAAAAGATGTAATCCATCTGTGATGCAGTAATAATCAGATAATAAGACAAAATGTGAGTTAAAGCGATAGTTATGTTTTGCTGCCATTTTAAGAGTTTTAATCATATTTTGATGATTTTGATTAATATCGTTAATCACAATTATTTTGGCCAGGATTGTGACTGGAGGTGTCATGGACGTCCCACAATCCACTTTATTATACATGCTTTGTTGACTTCAGCACTATTCCCATGTGCTATCGCATTCATGTACGTAGGTGTGAGCCGTGTCTGTATTGCAGTACATCGTGTGCATTTGGGCTCTGGGCTCATTTGTCACCTAGTCTTGTTTGGACAGAATGTCCAGAAGTTGCCAGAGTGAGCAGTGAACAGAATTTGTGTAGCTGCATCTGTGATCCAGAATATACTGGAGGGATTATCTACCCCCACCTGCCCTTGGAAGGCTTCAGCCTCCCCCAGGAAGAGCTGGAGAAGGTGGCTGTGGAGGATGACATCTGTCTTACCTTGGTAAGCCTGCTGCCACTACAACCTAGCCTTGACTATTAGCCAGAAATTGGACATAGAGACCTTGTAAGGAGTGGACTCTTGTAATGTGCTCAATACCTAATGGTTGCCTTTCTGATTTCTGTCTTTTTCTTCGATATTTATGTTGCCACAGTGCATAGTCCTTTCCAGAAGTAGACACAGTGACTGCTATTTCCATATATATGAACTCAGATCAATCACTAAGTATCAACCTGATTGTTTCAGAGTCTGTCTCTGTCTTTGACATTTATTCACTTTGTCACCACCAGTAAATAGGTTTGAATTTTTTTTTTTATTATTTTGACAAGGCTAAGGCAGCTGCAGCCTTGCATGCGAGTTGTGTGTGTGTGTGTATTTTTGTTGGTGCGTCTGGTTACAATGCTTCGAGAGCGGGACCGCGTGACCTCGAGATTGACAAAATATTTTCCCCCTTGGGATATCTGCCACCTCTGTTTTCAGCTGAGCAGTGTGGGGGCTTGTAAGCAACTGAATAAGATTGCTTCTGCCCTCACAACTATGGCAATCCAACCCCATGTGTCAGGGCGTAGACTGTATTTTTATTTTGTTAAAGGTGCACTACTCAAGGCTAGTGTTTGTGCATGTAGCAGCCAATTTAGTTTGCCTTGTGGGGTCTCTCGCTGACATTTGGGTGGTATTTACACCCCTTTCTCCGGACGAGGTTGGCATTTTGAAAAGCTCGAGCAGGCCCCTAATCCCTCCACGTTCACCTTCCACAGGATGACCAGGCATGGCCATGCCTTTAGATGTCTGCGCTATTTGTGGCAGTGTGTGCTTTTTGTGTGTGCAGGTAAAGCCGAGCTGCTGCGTTGCCCGAAGTTAATACATAGACTGTACATAAGGAATGGACATAGCTTGTTGACTACTCCTTTGAAGCCTCTAGTTCGGTATTTGGTCATTGCCATCTTGGCTTTTTGTATCCAGATGACATTTTTAGGCAAAAACTTGGAACTAATGATAGATATTATAAACTCATGTTTTCTGAA
Organism: Eutrigla gurnardus; assembly: GCF_963514095.1. Lineage (NCBI taxonomy): Eukaryota > Metazoa > Chordata > Actinopteri > Perciformes > Triglidae > Eutrigla > Eutrigla gurnardus. Next base: position 10,934,455 of record NC_139932.1, on the reverse strand, counting down.
GTAAGTAGGGTCATTTTCTCATAGAGTTCTATATAACTGGATGTGTTTTTGCAACCTTAGGCGTCGCTCTTTGCTGCCTAAAAGAAGGAATGAGAGTTTAAAGCACTTCTGCTGTGGCTTCAGACCCGGAGGTTGCCGCCTGGTTATCATCACTGAGTGAACCGATGGCCAGAGCTTTGAAAATTGTTTCATTCATTGACTGAAATTCATGAACTTGCTTGCTGGGGGGGCTTTATGTAACAGTATCATACTCATGCTTGGCTAATTTTCTTTCCATTTAATTTCGCTTTTAATCTCGCTGCTTTCTAATTACTAGCTCTGACTCCAAATAGATTTTTTGGACTTGAAAATTGACCTGCGGGGATGATTCTTTTGAATGTTTCAGTCATCTTTCAACACTATTTACAGATTTTCAGAATTTGATTCAAAGCCCTTTTGTATGTGTTATTGCTGTGCATTTGAGTAGCAACACATGAAGGAAGCTTGGACTTGTGTTCAGATAATTTCAGACCAGTACATGGACTGGGTTGAACACTTCACTGCTGTTTAACAGCCAACAGGGCTCTTTATGCATATACAGAAAGTGCTTATTAAAAAGTACTCATGTTGATGAGCAGATACTTGAATTCCTACAAGGTCTACTCAAAGTTGTTGCTGCTAAGTGTCCACGGTCGAGAGAAAGGGAGATTCAGCGGGTCGGAGATTGACAGAGATTGCTCGGGGAAAGCGGAGAGGAAAGGACAGTGGAACTAGTGATGAAAGGACTGAGGAGCGGATGGAAAGCGAGATAGCAGGAAAAGGATAGAAAAGGGCTCTACCTCCTACCTACTAGCCTGTAGTAAAAAACACACCATGAGTCTGCACTAATTTCACACTCTCATTAACTCCCATCCCGAGCGGCACACACAGAGCAAGAGTTAGAGGTGAAATTTAGTATCTTTAAAGAAGTATTTAAAAAGTACTTTTGAGGTTTCTCAAATCCTTTACCTGTGACTTGCACGGTTGATTTGTCAAACACAGCGTCTCTTGAAGAGCAAAACCTAAAATTAGAAGTGTGTGAGCTCCTTGAGAATTCGTATTATTACCTGCTGAGACACATATATACCTCGCTACTCATATTCAGCCACTTATTAATTAAGGGGAGCACATCCAGTGTTAATGGATCATTATGATGTTGAGTTTTGTGGTATGATTTATTTTCTGGTTTATAGACGCGACGCACCATTGCACAGTTTGCATCCTGTTGTATGTACTGTTGTCGAGTGTGATATTAGTGTTAACAGTTAATGCAAAGATCGTAAGCCTAAATTAATTAAGGAAGCGAGAAGGTGACACGATTTGTCAAAGCCATAGAAGCAGGCAGTTATTATGATCGCCTAGTCATCTGCATACATCTCTATGTTTTATTGTTTACTCCCGATGAGCAGACGGTGTGTTTATTGCCTTCTCTGTCGAAGCGGTGCTGCAGTAGTCGCCGTCCATACGCTCCCCGCTGCTAAAACGAAAACGGCGCCCATTACTCAGGTATTTATGATCCATAAAAGTCCCGCAATTACGCTTCTTTACACGTCTTTTATGATGTTGATCCGCCGCATGGTTAATTGGGCAGCGTGAGCAGCCGCGTTCCCGGTGAGAGCAAACAAACTTAAGCACAAGGATCAAACTTCTCTTCCCAGCAACAAGATTTTGTTTGATCAGAACCATCCATTTTTTTCCCCCCGACAATACCGGTGTTTGTAGTTGCCCACTGAGTGTACGACCTATTTTCAAACATGCAAATCCCCGCTGTGGCAGAATCGGAAAATGGCGAAAAAAAACGATTTGCGGTTGAACCCTCACCTTCATTTAGTGAGGCATGTGGCTTCATAATTACTGGTGAAGACGACGGTTTTCCTTCAACAATAACATCTGAAGTCAACCTCAAAGGGGCGTCTGCGCGCAGGCTATTAAAATGCAGCACGGACGTCTTGTCTTAAGTCTCGCTCACTCACACATACATGCACACGCTGCTTTGCTCTGCCAGCCCTTGCTCTCTCTTCTAATCTTTTCCCACTCGTTCAGGAGGATTTTCCTCAGTAAATAGCACCCTCCCTATCTCTCTCTCTCTCTCTCTCTTTCTAACCCACACCCATTAAAAAACCGGGAGCATGCTTGGGAATCAGGTGGAGAGAGGATTTTTACACCGGAAAGGTCAGAGAAAGAGAGCAGGAGAGAGAGAGAGAGATAAAGAAGGCAGAAGAAAGAAACCAACAACAGAGAGAAGAGAGCAGATGGAAGGGAATGAAAGAAAAACACAAAGGAAATGATGATAAATTAAAAAAAAAGGGGAACAAACAGACAGGTGGGGAGGGAACAGAGAGAGATAAGTCTGAGGAAGAAGAAAGGAAATGCAGAGGGATAGAAGGGGCTCTGAGATTGCATGTTTGCTGAGCGGCTTGTTGCCTCACTTTTAAGTTATTTAATGTATGTGCACTCTTCATATCTGCAACATGCAGCTCATGAAACGAGCGGATGACAAGGAAGAGACTGGACCAGTGTGACCAGTTGGTATCGGACAGAAAGACATATGGCCACATTCTCTGTGAATTCAATCGTATTGATCAGCCTTGTATCCGAATGGATCGTTAAAAGCGTGTCTGCTGTTTTTGTTTGCATCGTATCTTATTCATTATGTCTAAATGGATGCTTTGTTGCCTGAGAGGGAAAGTTGCTCACAACAACTAAATAGTAAATAATTCAGCAACTTGTGTAATACTGTAAAAGCTTAAGACACATGGAAGGAAAGTAGCCGGAGACAGATGGAAAGCAAAAGAGTGTGTATTTAAAAAAAAAAAAGAAAAGAAAAGAAAAAATAGAGCTGCTGGATGTCTGCAAAACACAATACCAGTTTGCTATGAATCTGTCAGGTGCTCCTGTCTGTCACGAGCTGCAGCAATGCCGTATCTGGTTTTTTTTGGTTCTTTTATCTGTCTGATGCCCTCCCCGCAGGACAACACACACACACACACACACTCACACACACACCATGTTCTAAATAATACTGCCGGTTTTATCGCTTTGCAAAAGTGCAACTTCAGCCACTTTCTAGTGAGGTGCACAGTTTTCAATCTCCTCATGTCTTACAAGCATGTACAGAGACAGACATACGCACTGTGGGCATGACACACACACACACACACACACACACACACACACACACACACACACACACACACACACACACACACACACACACACCAGATATTGTGCAGGAGATTAGATCCATCATTGCGGGGGTCTTTTCTCTGGCTATAGAAGGTGGATAAACTCTTTGATTGTGTTTATCCATCCCATAATGGAATCAGACTCGGTTCCCAGGGCAACCTGTCCAACGGACTCATGTGAAGCAGACAGTCGTCAGTTGAGGCTTAAGGGGGTCTAGTTTGTCTGAACGCTCAGCAGTAGACTTCTTATGAAGTCGGCTTTGAAGGTCCCCGAAGGTTTTAGGTCCATGTGGGCAATAAATAGCTGATACTGGGAACTGTTGGCTGCTGGGATTAGAGATAAATTGTGCCAGAACACAAAGACAAACATTTCTATAGATAGACTTTATATATATATAGATACACACAACACACAGTGATCTCTTTGCAGCTTGTCCAGGTGACCAGGTCGTAATCACACAGATGTTCACATGCCGTCTCCGATCCATGCTGTCCTCCACAGTGCATGAATGTCTCTGATTGGCTGCTTTTTGGAAAGAGATTAGATTGTATTCCTCAGGAGATTTGTGGGTTTTTGTGTGAGTGTGTCTCAGTGAATTGTGTTACCAACAATGATTCAGTCTCCATTTTTTTTTTTTTTTTGAGTGTACGATAATTTAATTAAGCCTAATATGGTTCTTCAGACCTGTTGCTATGAAAAGACAGAAGTGGGAGGACAGAATGCCCTGAATGCTTATTGAATAGATGCCAGAGGGATCTGCTGCCAAGACGAGAATTACTGATCCACAATGAAGGGATGTTTTCACCATGTGTTGCTTTCTGCCACATAAAAATGGGAGTTTTACTACCTTCCAAATACTGAAATCCTGAAGAAAACCTGATGTACTGTATGATAAAGAACTGTATTCTATGTTTCTTATCCCGGAGATGGGCAATTTGCAGATATTCTCTTGTTCCCGGCCCACACACTTCCTTCTGTTTTCTCCCTTTTGAATTCGGCAACAGTCGTCTGTCTTTCCTCTTTCCATCCTTCTGTCCCTTGACAACATGAGCTGCCACTCTATGTTACTGTCACATGAGCGAGCTCCAGCCCCCACATCACAGCAGCCTTTGATTGGCCAGGCCTTTCCAGGTCGGTGAGCCGCTGCCTGATAATAACCTTGTTTGATTGCTGGAGCAGAGATGTAATTGATTGATCTGCTCGCCCTGTCTGGGGCTCGGCTTCTGAAGTAGCTTGTACGGCCGTGTGTGTGTGTGTGTGTGTGTGTGTGTGTGTTGCTAGGTGCTGCTTGATTGTGGGGGGGGGGGCCTAGATCAGCACCCATGTACACATAAACTTTGCCTCAGACGTTCTGCTGTTGTATAATATAATACGCAGCGGGTACCAGTGGTGGGCAGATGAGGGAAAGAGTGCGAGGAGTTTGTTTTTTTAACTCTTCCGAGCACATCTTCGCTGCTTAACTCTCCAAACAAGCCCCGCTAACCAATCAACAAGTCATTAAAATGCCCGAACTCCCTCTGAAAGGATTGTTTGTGATCTCCTAATTGGTGGTTGCATAAGTTAGTCCATCTTTCTGGATAGTTAATTATTCTCAAAGATGGATGGTCTCAATTCAATACAGCATCTAATCCAATAGTGACTAAACAGACTCTGGGCATTTCTAAGAGACAGTGTTTCACAGTTAATAATTGGGGCTGGAGAATGTTTGTCCTTTTTGTGAGTAAAGTCAAGGTCTGCAGGCTCACTCGGTCTATCATTTGTGTTTGTGTGTCTTACGTCACTTTCCCCTCTCTAATTAATTTGCTCTGTATAATTTATTGTTTGGATATCCACATAATTGCCATATTTGACTCACATCATACTCCCGAGTGTGAATAGAGGATGAGCAAACCAGTTGTTAGACAAAATGTTTATTTGCTGCTCTATTCAATTTGAACTTTTTGGGTAATTTGGCCTCTTCCTGTAGCTTTGAAGGATCTATTTGGTTTATGTATATATTTATTTAACTTATTTTACTCTCCTGGCTCAGGAGTGATTTTCTTTTTTCAGATATGTTTTCTGACTCTGGATATAAAAGCAAAAATATGTCTCCCCTTCGTGCTAAAAAATACATTTTTCCAAACCTAAACCGTGAGATGAAGAATAAGCCACAACTCTGATTAGGACAAGATGCACATTTTTAAAAGAGATAGATACTCGTCCTCGTTCGTCCTTCCTCCCCTATCAGTGAGGGTTTGATCCCCGACCAGTCATGCTGGAGTCATGGTGTGCCCATTGGGTGTGCAACCAGTGGAAAAGTCAAACTGGCAGACTCTGATTGAGTCTGTATATCGAGCCTCTCCTCTCCTCTTCTCTCCTGTCTTTGCATGACTTATCTAGACGTAAAGCTTATGAATGTAAATATATAGCTATATATGAAGAGAAGAGGGGAAGATCAACCATTTTAAGTCATCCAAACCAGCAGAAGTACTCTTGCTATTTCCACATCGCCTCCATCTACCGTCCTGTTTTGCAGTGAAGCATGGAAAGTCAAGGGAAGGAAACACTTTTGCAATAAAGTGTAACAACATTGAACTGCCCAGTGTCCCCCCCCCTCCCCATGTCTGAGTGGTCTCTTCTCTAAAACTGTTTGGCTAAATTCATCACATCCACCCCAAAATAGAGCTCACACCCACAACGACGACGACAGTCAGGCTACTGCATCCACGGATAGGACAGAAAACACCATGTGAGGGGAGCGAACATCAGAAGGGAGGTGGGGAGGGAAGGGGAAAGGCAAAAATCCATTATGTTTGATGTTAGTGTCTCACCCCGGCAGCACATGCTGGTGGAAAAACCCTATGAAATGACATTAGGGGCGTCTTGTAATGTGATTTCAGCTATGTGTGAATATGAGATTTCTAATGGATTTTAGCACATTAGAGCAGTCTTTATCTGTAGTATTTATTCCCCCCTGGTTTCAAATGCAATTTGCTAAGTACGATGTTTCACTCAGCTTCAAGCTCATAGCTTTCTGGCCAGAACGGATGTGGGGGAGGATTATATTATTTTTCTTCTTTTGTGGGGCACGCTACATAAAGATATGATGATAAATGTTCCAGGCGCAGCGTTTGCGACAAATTAGTACATTATGAGAGAGAGAGGGATTATTTCAATAATGTGTGCAGAGGTTTGCAGAGAATAATAGTTTAATCAGGAGTAAGGTATTTGGGTTCACTCATCCATCCTTATGAACATAAGGTGTGCATGTGTTTGGGGTTTAGATATCCATTTACCACTCCACTCTGTGTGTATTCATGTGCTTTTTTGAGTCTACATGTGATATTGTATTGCTGCAGGGCCCGCAGAAAGAGTTAAGACATGTGAAGACATATATATATGGACAAAGTCACAGGTCCAAGGTGAAAGCTTTATTTTCATAATTTCAATAAAGTAATGCTTATGCCAAGCCTGTTAAAAACAAATAAATCAAGGCTGACTTGTAAACAAGTTGAGTTATTTTGTTTTATTTACTAAGTATTGACATGAGAACATTCTGCTGCTCTCTCCTGATCAGGAGAGGCCGGCGCTCCTCAACATTGTGATGCATTGAATATGATTTCTGCCAGAACGTGTGATGAATGAACGGACCGGTTCGCTGCAAGACGGCCGTCTCTCTAACAAAGTGCCATTTCCATAGCGCTCCGGTATCTCACATTGCTTACATTGTTAAATAAAACCGAAAGACAAAGACTTGGTGTTCGCCTTCAGCTTTCCTGACACCTTAATATCGGTCTCTGACTGATTGGGGTCACAGCATCCCTGATTAGCATGCACATTTACGTGTTCCTGCCAGCATTTCCGCAAATTGTCCCAAATCAGCCAATGTGGTGCACTCGGAGCTCTCCGCAGGTTTAATGAGCTAGATTAAGACGGAAGTAATTTAACCCTTGCCTGCGACACACACACACACACGCACACACACGCAGTCTACATAGACATATGTACTCATCACACCCAAACAAGCATTAGCTCAGCCACACATACACACACTACCACCGCCTCACCTCCTCCCTGTATTACAGTTGGAGATGGAGTGAGGCCATTATGCAAATGTCAGGTGTCAAGTGTAAATGAGATTGGAGGGATGGGAAACAGAAGTATTGAATATCACGCCGGCTCCCTTGGCAACCGCACCAAGGTAATGAGAGCATTCCAGGACGTTGACTGGCGAAAGCCTTCGTTACACTGAAAGATAGCGGAGTGAAAAAAAGACTGAATAAAAAGATGTTATGAGGAAGTCTATTGGGCTTAGTTGATCTAGGAAAGACTAGATAACGCTACCACCTGCCTTATTCAGTATGAGACTTTGAGTATGAATACGCAAGGTGAGGGAATTCATTCATTTCTAAGGTTGTTGTCCAGTGGTCTTTGAAAGTTACTATATATTGCTTTAAATAGATAATTACATTTTCTTTTTACCACAGCTGAACGCTACTGAACTCCTCCATTATGTTATCTAGGGCTGTGAATGGTAATCATTTATAGCAGGGATTCATTTAGATTACTTTTTCATGGTTTTGTCCAAAAATGCAATTTAAATCTCCTAAAATGTGGCGTTATAGAAGCTCAAAACAAGTTTTTTGTCGATTGATAATAATGTTACCCATGTGATAATTCATAACACAGTATTTGAAGTTATTTAGTGCCACTGTGTGTCCGTAAAACCATACAGGCATGTGTTAATGTTCATTGAAGGTCACCTCATCATCTGCTACAGAACTTTGGTCTCGCTGTTTTTAAGCACCGGTTACCTCTCTCTCTCTCTCTCTCTCTCTCTCTCTCTCTCTCTCTCTCTCTCTCTCTCTCTCTCTCTCTCTCTCTCTCAATTTATGTCTCCCTCTCTCTCTCTCCAGTCTGTCTTTAGCTGCAGGCCGTGTCCTGATTATTATGACTCCTCATGCCTAATCCTCTGTTCCTGTCTCCTCGTCCGTCTGACTCATTTAATGCCGGCCTCGGCCTCCCCGTTAGAATAACAGAACGAGGAAATCCTTCGATCACCGCTAATAGTTTAATAATGGATGTAAGTCTGAGCAAATATTCCTAAAAACGTCATGTGAATGTTAAACAGAAATACAGCTCTCCACATCCACATTCTGGTACGCATTTTCAAAGCATCTGACCTGTTGAGAAAACAAAGCCTCAGCAAACGTAAACCCATGCTTTATTTAAAAGAACATTTATTTTGCGTGAGCATCTTTTGATGTGTTGGTATTCAACGTGCTATCTCCAATAACTCTACCAGTGATACATTTTCAGCTGACCGTTCAGGATCCTGGCGTTAGCCAGCAGAAGCTCCTGATTGCTCTCAAATGCGCTGCAGACTGCAGGCATCTCGATGCGTTTCAAGGGAACTGAGCAAGATGAAGCCATACGGAATGACACCGACATGCTTTTTGTAGAGCCAAGGGGGGATAGTATGCCTCGCACACTCTCCCTGGTGTCGTCTTACAACTACTACAATAAATGCATTGATTCCTCTGTTGCGTGTGGAGAAGCAACAAACGCTAATCACTTTGCAACAAATCATTTTCAATATTTCATGCTAACAAAGTAGCAGGCTGAGTCAATGAGTGTTTGTGGAGGAGTGGAGAACTCGGCGATATTACAGCGTCCATTAACATCCCCGATTCTTTTGACCTTTGGATTGGATTACCCACATAGAACAGATGTTGTTTGTTTTAAACAAAGGCGTTAACGAGGAGATTGGAAGATTGGAGGATTGGAAGAGTCTCAGTTCTAAGAGATCCTTACCGACGAGCTGTCACTTCCATCATAGACTTAAACTCTGCATTAGAGTGCATTTGGGTGAAAGAAACTTTGAGTATAGAGGCAAAGAGAGCTCCTTTAGGGTGGTTATGCTTTTAGAGAAATCGCTTGCTGCAATATTTGTATTCCGAAATGGGGTTGGGGAAGGATCTAAATAAATGACAAGGAGGAAGTTGAGAAATGTTGACTTATTTTTCCAAAACTGAAATTAGATTTTTTGTTATCACAGAGATGTTCTCAAAATTAAATATAGTTTTTGTGAAATTCAGTTCGGACAGTAGCATTTTATATCCTGTTATCACTTAATACTTACTTAATTACTTTTTTTGGCTGCTTTAAGAAGTTAAAAAAACCTTCTCTACTGACATTTCAATGCTCTTTTTATATCAATTATAGTTCATTGTTAATTAATTCCAACTCCCTCTCTGATCTGATGTGAACCACAAATTACTCCCTGGTTTCCATAAATGTATAAATGGTTTGGATCCGAGGCTCTCCGACCTCCCTTTGGTCATCCTGATGCCTGAAATATTTCACCGACAGATTCTCTATTTACGCATATGGCCATGTACATGAAAACACATCGCCCACACACACACACACACACACATACCTGTCACTTGAAAGTGAAGCGCACCAAGTTTAAGGTCAGTACCCGCTCAAGGTTCTCTCTCTCTCCCCTGAGAGCTCTTTCAAGTGGACATACACGCTCTCCCACAGAGGCCGAGACATGACGCACACTTCAACAAGCCAGCTTGGACAGGCAATGAAAGGATGAATGAATAATTTAACCCCTAACATGATATTTCCCCTGGCAGTAATGTATACAGGAAGTCTTTCATGTGCATGTGCATGTGATATGTCCGTCTGTCTGTCTGTCTGTGTTTGTGGATACTTGTGCGTCCTGTGTGAAGCCACCTTTGTGTATGCCCTGAATGCTGAGAGGCGGCTATTTCGGCGGCGTAATGTGATGTGTGGGAGTATTATCAGAGCTGTGGGTATGACAGACACCACCGCCCTAGAACTGACTTCCTGGAATTGCATTTTGTTGGCAGTCTCCAATATGAGACCTGTCACCCCCGCTCCCTCCAGGCCATGCAAACCGTGATTGAGGCATTTCTGTGAGGTGTCACCATCGAGGGGGTACGCTCGCGAGGGGTTTTTGTGTTTCCGTTTCTGTCTATCTGCCTGTGGGTGAGGGGTAATAGGCTGGCTTTCATGCAGATGAAGAGTTTTTCACAATTTCAATCACTCACCCGCTCTCCTATTACCTTCATTTATCCTGTTTCTGTTGCTGCTTCTTTCAACCTTAAATTTGTCCTCACTCTTTTTTTTTTTTTTTTACCTCTCTCCTTTGCACCCATCCTCACCTCCCTCGCCCCACTCCCCCCTCTCCCTGTCGACACAGTCATAGCTCGGGGAGCCCTTTGGTGTATTACAGACCTCTCACCACTAGTTCTCTTTATGACACTTTCTCTTTTTAAATTCAATCAGGCTTCAATGGAGCCCCCAGAACCATTTCAATTTACTACCTGGACGCCACAGGATGGAAAGTCCTACGCTAACATAAAGGTCTAAATGGAATGGAAGCCTAAGAAAGAGAGCGAGCGAGAGAAGAGGGATGGAGGGGAAAGGTACGGCACAGAGGGGAGGAGGTGCACTGAAACGGTGCCGCGGAGAGATAACGGCAATGGAGTGGTAAAAATAGAGAGAGGGAGGGGGAATTAGGGGAAAGAGGGCAAGAGGGAAAGATGGGGCAGAGGGAAGAGTCTGAAGCATTACGGGCGGATAAGAGACCAGAGGAGACGGCAGGGGAGAGAAAAAGAAGTGAAATGAAGGGTGAGAGATAGAGAGGAGATAAGGCCATGCAGTAAGGAGAAGAGGTGATAAATATAAAGTGTTTTTTAGGCGAGAATATGATGTGAAACAACTCACCGAGCAACCTTTTGTGGGGAATCCATCAACCTCTAGAGGTCTCCGATACTATGCAGTGCTCCAATACTGTGCTGCGTGTATTGGCTGGGAGGCATATGAAGGAAATACAGTGAATTACATATATATATACCTGAACGGGAAGATGAAGCTAGTTTCTGTTGTTGGTGCAAAATGTTTTTTTATATACAGTATATAACTCAGCAGATTGGCAGTCTTCCACCTGGGGCCGTCGAGTCTTTGAGAAAATATCAAAACCATCGGCGTTTCCTCACAACAATCCTTTTGACCTCGACTTTGCCGGCTTTCTTCAGGGCAACTTTCCATTCACTCTCCCCTTTGGGCTAAAATAGACTCCTCATGTCCATCTTCGCTGCCAGCCTTTGTGTTGTTGTTGCGCAGGTTAAGTGTTTTTCTCAGTAGTTTGAAAAGTGCCTTCGCACTTAGCTCTCCAAGGGATAGTTGCCATTTCAGTCTTGCTGAGTCATCCACCGAACCATGAGTGTCCTTCAGTGGCTCAAAAAGACTATATCATGGCCGTCGACACTGATTAGAAAAGAGCATAATGTGTGTGGGTGTGTCGGTGTTTACCAAGGTCAGGAAAGATGGACCCAACACCCATTTAATCATCATGACTCGCTTGCTTTATCGGCACTCAGCCACGCTGTAATTTATTTTTATAAAGTGATAAGATTAATTTTCCAAAGGTAGAAAATACACAGCAGTGTGTCACTGGCCCAGAAACACTTTTTTTATTTTTACTAGTATATGATTTTCTTAATTGTTTCAGTTCTTTTTGGCCCTGTGTTAAGGCTGCTAAATCCTATACTACTTTAATTAAGCTTCCCTTTTCTTCTTCCTTTTTTGACCAAAAATCTGGTTTTGTGTGTATATGTTTTATAAATTAACTCTTCTCCAGCTGCAACATTGTGTATGAACACAACACATGAGTAATCATAATCCATTCATTATTATGCACTAGAACAACAAGATGTTATTATTATTTCTTTAGACAACCCTCTCTTGGACTAGGCTAAACTGCCAAAGTGAAGGCAAGCTAAATTAAGTCACTTATACTGTTTGGATTAGAGTAATAATAATAATTTATGTTATAAGTGTTGATTTTTTTCATCAGCCTTCTTTTTAATTCCCAGCTTCCTTTAATTATGCAGTGTCCGTCCCGCTGTAAATGTCACCTGTGGGACGCCACTTAATGCGCGGCTTGTTAATCAGACTTGTTTTATAAGGAGGAGATGAACACTTAAATACTTAAGCATTGAGCGGAGCACAATCAGACCAGATATTAGTCTGCACCTGCCCGTCTGCCTGAAGAATAGCGTGTGTGCTCGTGTGTCTGGACTAAGCAATTGGTGCCTGCCATTAAGAAAATAGGTGTTTGAAGGGGGGGGACCATGCACCTGCACACATGCACACCACGGGAGCATGAGCAGTGCAGTCACCTGCCTCTTTGTCTGTGATCAGTTCAATTCAGGCCCTGTAGCCTCCTATTGTGACATTGAGGCATCTTTGCCACGCTGTGGTCTTAATGGCTCGATGTAGCATGTGGCAGAGTTGAAGCTCCCACAGCTCTTCTCCATTAACGGGATAGTAAAAGGAAAAATCTCAACAGTTAGCTGCCATTAAAAGTGAATGGTATGTTCGCTGTGTTTCGCAGGGGCGGTTAACCTCAAACTTTATTTTAAATGGCGAAAAACATTTATGCAACTGCTTGATGTGTGAGGTTTTAAAATATTGCCGCCATTATGGTTTTTTGTACTGCTAATGAAGTACAGCAGATGGTTCCGGAAGTCTAAATGTAATAGCGTATAACATTAAGACAAATTAAGAGTTCATATTAAGCAGCATGTAATTGTCTACACTATTTGATATCCGCTATCCTTTTTGTATCATAATAACTGATCTTCGCCACCCGTTGCAGACTCATTAGTAAAGCTGTGAGTCCATCTTAGTATTTACCATTCCAGTTTGACAGCCTATTATACAGAATTCATACTTCAGTGACAAGGAATAAAAAGATCTGGTCTGCTGACAATTTGAAAGCTGTTGTGAATGAGAATGAACCAGCAGCGGACAGGTTTTGCACCCCTGCTGCTACTATTTCCTTGCCTTAGGCAACGCGCCAAGGAAGGTGTGCGTCATTCAAACCAAGTTTTAGTGGAGTGGGGGGGGGGATAGATCTTCATTACACACAACTGTGAATATAATAATTACTACCTGGGCAGACAGTGGTTCAGCAGTTGGCCATAATTCACTGGCACGCTATTATCACTGAGCAAGCAAGCTGGAATTGACTCTAATATGCATGCATTGCTTCAGCATTCCTGAGCTGACCACATGATTGATTCTCATGACTCGACTGTACATTACTTCTGGGCTTGAGTCGACTCAAAAAACGCGAAAAAGCTCCCAAAATATCAGACCACCGCCACCACAAACCCTTGATGGCTAACGGCTCCATCCGACAGCTAAGGGTCAAATAATAAAGCCAATAATCTTTGCCCATCTGTACTCCCTTTCTCGACAGTGGTAACTGAATATACCTTGACTACATTACTCTGAGAGGAAAAAAAAAGACTAATGAGGGGGGGAGTCCTGGGTAGAATTAGAAAAAGATAAAGAGATGGTGGGTGGAGAGCACGCTGTAGGAAGATGGAGGAGTAGGCCACTAGCAGCGGTAAGGGGGTGATTTGTCTTTGAGGCTCTGTGGCGTTGGTGTTGGCAGCGTCAGCTAAACAAGGCCATCTCATTTCCTGTTGTCTGCAGGAAGCAGCTGTCTGCTACCGCTAGTGCTGCTGCTGCTACTCAGAGCCCCTGGTCATCAATCTCCCCCGTTTTAATTGGTCTGCACCACACTGCGACGGGCCAGCGAGCGCACACACACACACACACACACACACCGACAGAAATAGGTGCAAACATAAATGGGCATGCAGGCAATATACGTGTGGATGCACACGCAGAATGAACATATGTTGCAAATATACACGCATGCACCTGCATACCTCTGTGTGACATACCGGAGATACCCAGTAATCATATGCAGGGAACTGATGCATGCATACATCTATCAGGTGACCGGGGGCACAGTCTCCTCCATACTAATGTTGCCATTCTTCATGTCTATTTTTATGAATTATGTCCATTTTTACAGTCTTGCCAGATGAATAGTAATGATAGAGATTCTACTGTAAAAGAAAAAGAACACGTAGCTTTAAATACTGTTGATCCTTAAGGGAAAATCTACCTTCTAAAAAAATATTTCTGATTGTTTGTGTTGCTTTCAAACTTTGTATCTCAACAAGGTGAACTGTAAAAATATATTTTTCACATGCGCACATTTCATAAGCCAGTTCTGCTGGTTGGTAATTAATGTATTCATCAACTCCAAAAAAAAGGGCCCACGTGTTTCCGAAGGAGGATCCACATAATTCACTGACAATTTTAAGAAATAAATATTTAGATATTTAATTTCCAAACAGAACATAGATATAAATCTTCTGGATTTATGTCTAGATCACAGTTTAATCCTAAAAAACACCATTATGAGGGTAACCTCACACATAGTTTTACCTAACGTTATTCTTATGGCATCTTTCATCTAATTGGGAACCAAAAAAATATATATCCTATATTTTTTCCGTCAATTGTAAACAGCTGGTGTTTGTTTTTCTTGCTGTGTGGCCATCACGTTTAAGCCTGTTAGTCTTCCACTGTGATCTATACAGATTCTATGCAGGGTTACGGGAGGATGGACCCCTGTTTTTTTTTTATCCTATTAGCCTCGCTCTCCCAAGTATTGCTCCTGATTATGAAGCCCATTTATACCTGCTGCTGTAAGCATGTAGACACACAAACACACACACACACACACACACACACACACACACACACACACACACACACACACACACACACACACACACACACACACACACACACACACACACATCATTTACATAATGCATCTTTGCACCTTCCCATGGCACGCTCCTTTTCTCTCTTTTTTTCCTCTTAAACAAACACAAGCTCAGGCCCCCCATCCATACACACACATACACATACACACAGACACACACACACACACACACACACACACACACACGCAAATACACTGAAAGCCTTTTGCATATATGATGCTGCATCAGGGGCAAGAGTGGGATATGAACAGCAGGGAGTCTGGCAGAGGAGTGGGCGGTGTGTGGGAGAACATATGCATTTCAGCAGGCACTGATAAAAACACACGCTGGTACACTTAATTACACACAGCATTGTCACATTTAAAATAATAAATAAAGAGGAACCAACATATTCAGCCATCTCTTTCTTTCTCTCTTTGTCTTTCTCTTCTCTAACTCACTCACAAACACCCGTGCAGCAAATCCTGTACAGGCTTCAGATGGTACACACCAACTGGAATCTTAATTCCTCCCTTAAAACCATTTGTGGAAGAAAAAGAAGAAAAAAAAAAAAATAGAAACTTCAGTTAACTGGTCATGGAGCCTGAGCTGGTGGAGAAAGCTGACACAGTGCCATCCAGTGGTGGCGGTGTTAATTGCTGGGGGCCTTCAACCATTTCACTGCAAAGTGTTGTGGATAAAGCCATACAAAATGTGAATTCTCCTCATCCATCTTTTTGCCTTGCTATTCTTTGATGCAGTTCTGCAGCGATATCCCTACTGTGTGATTTCCACTGTAGAAACAAATAAGTAGTGTGCATCGGAGCGGTAATATTCTCAGAAAACCATTATTAAATGTGCAGTTGGACAACAATTAAACACTGCCGTTCTAGTATTCATTGTCTCATCTGAGAACATATTTTGTGCCAAAGTGGCCCCGTTCATTAAAATCCTTTTTACGACTTTGAAATCGCCCTGAAGTGACTGGGTAATGCGAGGAAGAAGGATTGCATGTAGATAAGTGCTTTCAAGTGTCAGCGGATGTGGCGTATTGATGTATTGACATATGGCTGTATATTTTTATGTGTGTGTGTGTGTGTGTGTGTGTGTGTGTGTGTGTGTGTGTGTGTGTGTGTGTGTGTGTGTGTGTGTGTGTGTGTGTGTTACGGTGACAAAGACAGACTGATTTCGAATGAGCCACGGACACAGGTACGCACACACATGCCTCACTCTCCGTCTCCTCCTCCTGCTCTCAGTTGGCAGGGCTTCAGTGTGTCCTGTCCTTGGTGTGTGACAGGTCTTTGCAGAACAAGCCTTCCTCTCTGGGGCGGTCAAATCAGAATTCACCATAGCTGATGGGTTCGTGCCTTGGGGGAATTCTGGGAGATTTAAAAATGCTGAGTCTCTAATCGATCTTAGCACACTCTTATCCCGCTGTCTTTTTTTTTTTAAATCTTTGTCTTTATCCCATTCCTCTTTCGGCATCATTACGCCACGGCTGCAGATAGAGATGGATGACAGGATCCCAACCCTTTCCATTTAAAGAAGCATTTGTTACCTCGGGTTTGGTTTCCAATGGGAAATGAATTCGGAGTTGCTGCTATGAAACATCTTTGTCCCCGTCTGTTCTCATTTGTTTCAGCTATCTTAAAAAATCAAATCCGTGGGGTTTCTCTGAATGATCAGAGAGCAGCGAGGATGCTGGATCCCCGTTGGTATAAATACATTATGCCATTCAGGAATGCTATAGTCTCGACGTACATACACAGAGGGCATGGCATCTACAATTATCCATCTCCAGACCCTGGGCTCTGACATCTGTTTCTTAATGACAGATAATTGCATGCTGTCAAGTGCAATCATCGGCAGGTGCTGTTGAGAAAATGGGGTTGGTGTGCGACTGGTGCAGCCATGTTGGATCTAGAGGAGACACACTTCTGAATTTATCAATCTGGGTTTTTGGTTGGTCTTTTAAAAATGACATTACTATGCAAACTGCACTATCAATTATGTTTTTCATTGACGTAAACTCAACAATAAGTGTTGCCAAAACCTTGCAGTTTCAAAACCGCAAAAGCACCACAAGGGTTGACATACACTGACACACTTATAGAAATGATATGAAACTAGTTTTTGGTATCTGTGGTTTGCAGAGTTGTGCAATGCCGACATTTTATTCTGGTGAATGGGTTGTTTTATCGTGCCCGTGCATACGCATGTCTTTGAGAGTGTCTGATGAATTCTTGTCACTGTGAGACAGATTGTGAGTGGATGGACGGATGACGATGAAGCCAGTCTGTTGTCTACTGGGTCTTATGTGTTTTTGTGTTTTCCCGGTTCGTGTACTAATGACTTTGGTCAAGAAATAACACTCTTCTGAGGTGGATTTCTAAAACCAACAGGAGGAATTGCACTCAGTAATCACATATTGCCTGAAGTAGAAGGATTACTGTATCAGATTATTTTCATTATCGGTTAATCTGCCAATTTTCTTAATCAATGGATTCATAATTTGGCCCAAAACAGCCCAAAGGGAGAACAAATACTGTAATACCTAAATATAATGAGTTCACTATCACATCAGAGCAGAAAATCTTCACAGCTGAGAACTTGGAACTAGAAAATGTTTCACATTTTTCTTCGAAGAAACACTATAAAAGGATAAAAATATTTTTCTGTTCATTTATCTGTCAATCGACTCATCATCTAATGTTGTGATCACAAATGCAAGTTTCTTTATTTGACTACAAACGCATGTCTTAAGTCTAAAACCATGAAGTCTTTTAAACATATATGTTGACCTTATGCACTCATGCCACCGTTAAGGCAGTGAGGTAGCATGTTGCGTTGCTAGCATGCTGAGAGAAAAGTTAAAGCACATTCTTTATTATTTATTGTTTCTATGATCTGAGCACTCATTGTAATCAATGAATCAATTAGCACCAGCACCATGAACTCTCGGTCTTGGTCTTCTCGTCCTTTCTAATGATCTAATTCCCTTATAATTGATGCTTTCTATCACAACGTTTGCTGCATGCCAGTCTGTGTAAATGTACCACGGTATTTTTAGGCCAGCTGGACACAGTAGTGTGTGTGTGTGTGTGTGTGTGTGTGTGTGTGTGTGTGTGTGTGTGTGTGTGTGTGTGTGTGTGTGTGTGTGTGTGTGTGTGTGTGTGTGTGTGTGTGTGTGTGTGTGTGTGTGTGTGTGTGGGTAGATAAGCAGATTATTTAAGGTCCACACTGTGCGGTTGCTGCTGTGTCTCTGCAGCGCTTCCACCGCATCTCCTTTTGCGACGTGGCCAACCAACCAATCCTCGGCTGCATACATCTGCCATATGGCTGACGGGTGCGTTGTGTCATCACCTCGACGATGACACTGACATTGTTGATCCGATCCAATTATAAGCAGAAGCGGACACCATTGCTGGATTCTCGCGGTTTTGAAAGAAGTGAATGCATGCAATTTGTGGGTTCTTCCATTAAATGGCCTTTTATGTCGTACTGTAAGGCGCATTCATTCCGGTAACAATAACAGGTGTTGAACCTGCTGCTTGTGTGAAACAGTGTGACATTTCCCTTTAAAACAGCAGTCAATGAGGAAAGAATTAAGACATTTTAGAAAGGGAATAAAAACTCTGACGCTCATATGGAGGGAGAAATGGTAGCGCAAGAGCTAACAACTGATGAAAAATGTCAATTTAGACCACTGTGAAGTGAAAGCTCAGTTGTAACCTTGAGAGATCAATTGAGGCTGGCTGTCATTCTTAGCGAGAGGTCAGACTGGCTGCCCATGTGTTTGCGTAGGATGGCACATAGTACGACTTTTCTGCAAATGGCCTCGCACGGCCCTTTGGCGGTTTAGTGACTCATTCAGAGTCGGGACGAGCCGACGGATTGAGTGCGTGTGCGTTAACTTGTTTGGTGTCATTTGTTATCGCCGCCATCATCTTCCAGAAGCTTGTTATTCACTTGTGTGTCACGCCATCAGCGAGGAACATTTGGAAGCAGCGGTTGTAATGATAATGAGCTGGGAGCGATGCTCTTTCAGGATCCATTTGGAAAATCTTTGAGCTCTGCCGTGCCCCTGTGTTATTTACCCATTTGCATTTTAACCAGCCTTACGACTCTGTATTCCAAATGATTTTTCTGAATCCTCTCCCGAAACATTCCGTTTTATACAGGCTGTCCTGCTCACTAACTCTTAAAATGTAAATTTGCTGACACGTGCCTCGGGGGTTTGCTCACCATTGCTGGCCCCAACAGTGCTTTTAGCCTAGTTACCTCGGCTAAACTTCCCAGCACCACCCATGGGCTCCGTATCCTCGTGAAGGGGGCCCGCGGCTCAGCTCCAGATGGCCGTCTGGATAGACAAAGCCGTTTTACTGCCTCGTCCCCTGCTACATTACTCAAACGTTATCACCCCTGCCTACAAAAATCCATCTGTGCTCACACGCTAACTTGAAGATCCATCATCTTGACACTTGTATTGAAACAATGACAATAATGACAGCGCGAGATGGATCTCGGGACAACGCGGTGCACGTTCAAACCGGCGACGTTTGTCCTGAGATCAATTTTTTGGAAATGAAGTTGTCAGCAGAAATCGTATTTTCTTTTTTTTCCTTTTTTTTGTTGTTTTTCGTCAAGGAGGAGAGTTTAAGTTGTGCTCTCTACATATTTATACAAAGAAGCCGGGCGTCTGGCCCCCGTTGTTTTGCAAGCTTGACGGTTTTAATGAGGCCACAGAAGAGTTTCTCCTACTTAACTTTCCGTTGCGGTAGAGTTTCACTGGGAATCAATGAAAGATTTCGAATAGGTTTAGGTTCCTCCCTCACTCTGTCTCTCCCTTGCTCACTCTGACATACAAGGATTCACACACACACAAACACACACACACACACACACACACACACACACACTTGCCTCAGCTCTTGCTGACTAATTGGGCACGGATGCTGAGTAGTGTGATCTTGCAGCGTGTGCTTCAGCATGTGTTTCTATGTGTGCGTGAGCTTTGTTTTTATGTACGTTCAAGCTTATCTTTAGGTAATCAATCATTCAACTCCACTGATCTATACTTCCTGCATAAACTGTGTGTCCATGGTTGTCTGCAATGCTGCAGCCTCCTGCGTCTGAGCCCAACTGTACATTAGCACACACACACACACACACACGGTTTCTAAGCATTGGAGTCGTCCTCCTGCGTTTTACAAATGGCTTTGTCCGACCGAATCACCATCTGAAGTCATCTTTGTAGCGTGACCCCTGTATTATTTTCCTATTATCTAGTTTCTTTCCTCAGTTTTTCCCCGATTGTCTCACATAAACCATTTTTCTTTTGCGTTCCCTCGCTGTCTCCCTCTTCCATAATTTTAGGTCATATATATTTCAGGTCTTGTAGGTCAAAGAAATGCTTTTGCGAGGAGTTTGATTTATTTGTGCATTTATATGTGCTGAGCGCCTGAGAAGGCACTCGCTCTTGCATGGTTTGCCCTGTGGTGTGTGTGCGAGACGAGGCCAGTGACCAATGATTCTCTGACAAACGAGGTGTGTATGTGCCTCGAACAAAGCCATACATTACTGTCTGACTGATCCCACCAACCAGACACCAGCTCACTGGGGGGAATTCAAAGAGCAGCTCTGATTGTTTTATGTCATTCACACCATAAATAGTTTTGATATTTGCAGTTATTTGTCCCGCATAGTTCACTCTCACTCTCACAGAGAAGCTGCACACGACTGCTGCTGCACACACACTCATCTGAGAGTCGTGCTGATGGCACCAAGCAGCTCCACTGCAGCTCTTTTGCTCTTTTACATTCACAAACTTGCTCTAAGACACCTTGAGAGTCATACAGACATTCCCAAAATGAGTTCCCACGGCACAGCTATAACCCTTCCAGTCGCTGCTGGGCCCAGCGATGCAAGGTGACTGTGTTTGCTGGTCACAGGCCTGTGTCTCATTGCTCCGGTGGTAGCATTAGCCCCTTCCGCTCACAGGTGGCTTTATGACGTCGGTGTGTTCCTGCTGTTCTAAGTGTTTGTTTTTCCCTGTCTGTTCAGGTTCATCCACGAGATAGAGATGAACATGGGGCCAGGTCAGGCCAAGCAGTGCCAGCTCCGAGCCTTCCTCACGTACTACATCAATGACCTCTTCCTCAACCAGGTTAGTGGAATGACAAATTGATGTCTTGTTTACTGTCTGACAGAGTGGCACATTAGCACCCAAAGACATGCTTGAGTTGAGCATTGGAGCGTTCCCCAGAAAATACATTTTTTCATCATAAAAATCTTGGCTACGAGGTACTGGTAACACTTTATAACAGACTGGTACTTGCTGTATGTTAAACATATTCTGTTATTGAAAGAACAGTCTGTTCTTGTTACTCATTAGCTGGAACCTTTCATACTGTACTAGATCTCATATTAGTTCTGCTGACACAACTGTGGGGCCCTTGAAAGTCAATGGGCCTAAATTTTGTACTGTACTCCATCAGGACTTCTCGAAATCAATAGAACTAGATCATAATGGCATAGTGCTCCATTGTACTACTTAATCCTCTCAATATTACCTCAATAGAATTACTGTTTTTACTTAACTACACTCTAACTTCCAGGCCGATGATACTCCATCGTAACCTTCCTATATAGCCAGACAATAAATAGATTGCTTGTGCGTGTGTGTGTGTGAGATTTCTACATATTATTTAACACCTCTGTGTTTTGTCATCTGGTGTTTGTTTGGTTTTAATGCTCTTCTAGTCAAATGAATGTAAACTTCTGCTTTAACCCGAAGATTTGACCCCTCTGGCTTTATCAAGAAATTTCAACTTTTAAGTGGCTTAAACAAAGAGGTTTTTTTTTTTCCCCAGCTGACTATCTGGAGCTGAGCAGTGTTTTACATGAAATGTTAGAAACTGCTATTAATTACAGGGACTTTTGTTTACACTGATGTGAAGACCATCTTCACCCTCTGGAAATTCAAATTGTACACTTAGAAAAATAACTAGATACAAGCAGAACTCAACACAAAAGTTGAGTTATTCTAGCTTCATGCCATTTCTCATTACCCACACAATGTAAACCTTTATCACTCAACCATTAGGTGCGAACGGAGATCAACAAGGAAATTGAGTCCGTGAGCAAGGCAGCTGACCCCTTGAAGATCCTTGCCAACGCTGATACCATGAAGGTTCTGGGCGTCCAGAGACCCCTGCTGCAGGTGAGGAACATCCATCATATACTGTACATAATAATATCCCAAAAAAATACGTATCATGTACTGTTCAATATAACACCTCAAATCTTCCGAGAGACTACTCAATAAAAAGTGGACACCACATGCTTCACGTATTTCTTTTGGATTGGACATTGATCGCACGGATGTGGTTCAAGCTGTAAACAGCCCTTTGCTTTTGATGACACACATTCACACACTTTCACACAGAGGCACAAAAAAAACAACAACAAAAAAACACTGGCTGTTTGTCTGGCACCATTTCCCCTTTGTACCCCTGTTCAATGGAGGAGGGCTCTCTTGAGTATGCTCACCTTGCGGTCGTCTGTGATCTCAACTGGTTCAGGGGCAGACAGACACACACACACACACACACACACACACACATGCGCATGTACGCACACACACACACACACACACACACACACACACACACACACACACACACACACACACACACACACACACACAGGCACAACCACTTGTATCCACCAGTCTCTGTTTCTGTCTCTACAGAGAGCAAATACGTGATAACAACAGCTGACCTCTGCAGAGAAGTAGTTTTCGGCTCAAATTCACACGTGACACGAGCCATGACTGTCGTTGCACACCAGCAGACAAGGAATATAGCTTTTAGAGAGATGCCTTTCTATACAATGCAAGCTGTCTATGCGTCTACGTGAGATTAATTTTTCACAAAGCCTCTCTTCTACTGGTATTTCACAGATTTCAGATATCCACCTTTGCAAACTGCTGTCACCTCAATATAATAGAGGTGAATAGAATATCAATTATGTTTCAGAAAAGTTGTCCAAATTCCAAACAGTCCGAATAAAACAATTGAACTTAGCTACATACATGATACATACACACATACACATTGATCAAAACATTGACTGCCTAACTGACTGCACCACATTTAACCACAGACTCGTCTTGCTTATTTTGGCATCCTTTCTTATTCAACACAAGCTCGTGGCAGGTTGAAGATTACAGCAGCGCCAAAGTCAAGATTCAGACAGTTGGCATGATTTTCTGTGTCACAGTTGTCAAATATTCATCATTTTTTGCTCGAGTGAGGCACTCTTTGTCTACAATATCGTAAAAATGCATGGATCTCTTGCACATGTATGTGTGCGTGATGTGTATGTGTGCGTCTTTGTCCATGCAGTTGTCAAGGAAGACAGTACCCCAGAGCGGTGGTTTGTCTGTGCTGTGGGTGTTTGCGTAGCAGACCTTGGATATGTGTGTGTGTGTGTGTGTGTGTTTGTTTCTGTCTGTCAGAGCCTTCCTGTCTGTGTGCCTGGTTCTCTCACAGGGAGGGAACAGCGGTGGCAGATCGTTACAGAGAGAGAGACCGTGGGCGTTTGGAGTTCAGCAGGGTTTGTTTACGGCTCGGGCCCCTCCTTAACGAGCAGTGCAGCATCTTGCTAATTATGCTGCTGTGGCTAATGAGCCTTTCTGCTGATAGTGGGGAGTGCAATAAAACACTCCTTTTGTTTGGGCTTTTTGCCTTTTTTAATTGGGCTAAATAAAAGAGCTTTGCGCTCTTCTTCTCCTGCCATTCACGTTCTAGGGTCAGGATGGCATTTGTGTGTGTGTGTGTGTGTGTGTGTGTGTGTGTGTGTGTGTGTGTCTGATTTCGGTACTTTTTGATGTGCGTATCTGTGAGTCTGTTTCGCTACCTGTGTGCGGTTGCGTTCTGGGTCTCCAATTTGAGAGCCTGCCCACTGTTTGATGGCCTTCATCCACAGTGTCACCGTTACGACAGACGGCCTTCTTCCTTAGTGCGTCGTTTTTATTCATTTAGCTGTCGTGAGAGCTTTTGATAAAGGGGTACACCTTTTTCCTTTTCATCCTGAGAGTATACACTAAAGTAGGTGTTTGAACTGGGTCTGCACAAAGTACTTCAGTCTGTCAGGAGCTTCTCACTGGCCAGGTGGTGAATCTACCTGCTCTGTGACTGCAATGGGTAATTAAAGATTATAGTGAGGGTGCGATATAACGGTTGCTAGGGTTTCCAATAATGGAGCGAATGCAGTTGTGTGTCAATGCAAGAGAATGTGAGCGCACGTTTATTATATGTGCTCCCTTTAAGTGCCATGATGCTTCCTGTGCCAGGTGTTATCAGAGGGAGACACACTTGTCTGGCATCAGAGCCGGCGTGGTTGGCGAGAGGGAGAGAGAGAGAGAGCTCAATATTGCTACACCACATTAAACACAGTCTCTCGTACACCTTGGCTGGAGCCGCATGCGGAAAACCACAGGGGGCCACATTTTCCGAGACGCATCTGCTCCCTGCGAGCAGCGAAGCACACGTTGATGATGTGTGCAGTAGTTTGAGTTGGAGGAAGACATTAGCGTTAAGCATGTGTGATATTTTTTATGTTCTGGAATAGAGCTGAGGAGTTTAGAGCCAAACAGAAATGTAATGGCTCACATGCCAGTGCACATAGATGGGGTTTTTTTTTTTTTACACAAATGGATACGCAGTCACATCACTCTATCACTGCTTTCACATGTATCGCATCTGCATGGAATTTCGATTATTTTCTGACCCTCTGCGGGGTTTACCTCTGCTCTGTTTTTTGCTATCCCCAGCAGCACGACAGGAATATTTATACATGCATTTCCATAGCATTGACTTTTAGCGTCGACCCATATTATTAAATACATTTATGTCATGTGAATTCTCTGACCTTTTGTCAGTGATAGCTTACCAGCAGGAATGGACAAAGTGACTTTGTGGAAACACTGCACAGGAGTCAAGGTGAATATCACGCCTTAGGTTTGCTTAAACAGCCCATAATAAGCAATACACATGCAGTCGGGGGGCATAGGTTAATAAATAATATCGATATGGGCAATGATTTGCCTATCACTCGGCACCAGCGGCGTCAAATACTGCATTTATGTATCATGTACATATTTTACATCATAATCATATGATGATGAGCCTGACACCGGCTATATATATTATCCACTTGGAGCATGAGATAAGAGCCTGGACCGGGACAGTATATAGTTCAGTGGTAAAGGTTAACGTCCATTCATGTGTCTGTCTGTGTGATAGCATAGCTTGGGCTGATAAGTCGCTCGAGGAGCAGCCGCGTTAAAGAAAGCAGAGAGGCAACCAAAGCCACGAATCAAAGTCGGCTTTATCTCTCTTTCTGTTTTTTTTATGCTTATATGATATCTGGCTTTCTCTCTCGGTTGCTCGATGTCTTCGTTGCTGTCATCTCTTGTGACCATAGATATTCCCATTGTACTTGTTTTCCTTTCCCTTTTGCTCATGGGCTGGACTCCCAACGGTATAGTAATGAATACGCTGGTAGCCCTAGCCGCGCGATGCTATCCGTCCAGGTTTGGCGTTGCCACTGATTGATTCATTTAATTAGAGTTAGATCGAGGGAAAACAGAAGAGGGGGAGAGAGAGGGATGGGGAATAGAATGAAGGAAGAAAGCAGGATATGGAGGGTATGGTCACTCTGCTGGATAGCTCTGGAGATTGGCTCCATTAATCTTGGTAGAACCCCCCCCCCACCCCCCACCCCCGTGTCCCCTTTACACGCTCACTTTGTGACACACTAACATACAAGCATATGTGCACATGCAGCTTCACACAAGCGCAATGAGACCCAGCCCAACGAAAACGGCCTCCTTTCTTTGTCCAAGTGACAGTGGTGTGGAGCCACCTGCGTGCACACTCGTACGGCCCGCTCGTGTTTGTGAGGGAGCGCATGAGTGCGGATTAATTGTTTGTGTTCTGCTTGTTCACTTCATCAGCAGAGACCCGGGCCAGCGGCGTAATTGCATTGCACATTGGTCCTCTCTTTCCAGCTAAGTATCATTCAGCTTCGTCCCCAGTGTTTTCCAAACAATAAGCGCTAACTAGTCCTTTTGTGTGCACGCGTGTGCACAGCAAGTGCATTTAGGACTCGTACATGTACATGCATGTATTTGCCTGCTCCGGGGTGTTTGTATGCACAGGAAACTTGTGCTGGAGCCATATAAGGACTGACTCTCTGTCAGCTGCCGCTCACTGCATTGCAGATGCGTTTCTGCTGCCAATAGCCTGCTAATGATGTTGACCTTTTTGCAATTTCATATTAGCTTTGTGAGGCAGGAGGGTTGAAACACGCATACTCACATATACATGTGTTACTGCACACACACACTCACACTCACACACACACACACACACACACACACACACACACACACACACACACACACACACACACACACACACACACACACACACACACACACACACCATCACCACCACCACCAGAAACTGTAATGACACTGACCTTTTTATTTGTGATGATGTTTGTAGGCAATGTTTATTTGCAGGGGGCTGATCGCTTCCTGTTGATTGGCTCCCTGCTGCCCCCCCCCCTACCCCCCCCACTAACACCCCACCATCACACATACACAGTGCAGATTGGAGCATTGATGGGGGGGAGGTTTCTCTTTATTGAGGACACTCGGCACCCAGCTCCCATCAACAGACATGGCAATCACAGCACAATACACCTGTTAGCTGCCTCAGCCTTGCCCTGATTGGGACACAAGTAGGAGGAAGAAGAAGAAGGAGGAAAAGAGGGTATTACGGGGATTTGTATACACGTGCACACCCACATGCCATTACCAGAAACACAACCAAAAGCCATCCCCCATGTTTATGAGTAGACAGAGAATCTCAGCGAAACTGCAATACACCCATTTTAATTCTGCTAAAAGAGGCCCGTTCACCATAAAATAAGTAATCTCAATGCATTCTCATTTAATCCAAATGTGTTCCGGAGCCCCCTACGATATTATCTGCCATGAAATGGAAGGTGCCTAAGCATCGAGCTGACAATTGTATGGCTGTTAAGAATTATCAAGGAATGGGGCACCTCAGTAAAAAAAAAAAAAATACCACTCTTACTTGCAGCAATTTCTGCTCCACTTGAAATGAGCCCCTCCAATCTCTTTTTTCCTGCCGAGGAGTGACAAAGTTGTAATCACTAAGGCAATGTGGTGGTTCCCGGAGAAATTCTGATCCTGTGTTCACATCTTGGCCTTTCTTGAACTGCCGTGATGTGCAGTATCTCAAACTGGTCCGATCCACTCTCATGTTCTTAAAAGGTCAGAGAGAGGTTGTAGGATGAAAGGATTTCTTCACATTTCATTGCTTGCTCTTTTGCTCTTCTGTCCTCAAAACACTTCTCTCAAATACACAGCCCCAAGTCCTACAGCTCTCTAGATATGTCTTTTAATGATTAATTGATTGATTGTTGTTATTGTTATGAGTTTAATCTATACATCTTTGAAGTTTAACCTTTTGCACATGGGTTACTTTTCATTTTATTCAGTTTTTATTATTAAAGGTACTGAAATTCTTAAAATTGGCTTCTGTACGATTAATATTAACTCTTAATTAGCATTATTATCTTAGTATTCATGTCCAGTTTCAAATATTTTTAAATATACAGATTTATATTGACATCTGTATAAGGTTTCCGAGACTACTACACTGAATGTCACACACTACAGTATGTAAAGTATTTTCTCTGGCACTATGTTATAGAAGAAGTCACTTTTTATTCAACTGAATGGACTGAAAGTCTGATAAATTCAGAGACTGTTTTTTTTTCTTCTTCTTCTTCTTTAGCCTAACTCTCCTCAAAGCCTTTTTTCTCTTCTGCCTCCTTTCTCACCGCTCAAGGTGTAACAGTCCCCACCACCCACCTTTGCCTGGTTATCTCACACCAAACACATACACTCGAGGCTTGCATCCGGCTGCCCTAGGCCTCCAACCTGCCTCCCCCATGGAAATGTTCCTCTCTTACAAATGTGACACTGCTGTGCTTTGTTCGGGCTCTTTATATATTTATGTCAGCATGCTAGATGTATATTATATATGTTTATGTATGTGTGTGTGTTTGTGTGTAGTGAAGGCATTTAAACAAGTGAAGAAAACAGCCTCACAAACAGCAGCCTTAGGTAGTACAGGTTCGCCCCATGCAGTCCTACCACTGACAGATTCTCTGTGTGTAACAAGACATAATCTTTGCCTTTGGAGTGAGTGAGTTAGACAGAGAGACAGAGAGAGACAGAGAGGGAGAGAGAGAGAGAGAGTTGAAAATGTCAGCTCTACCACAAACATGCCCTTTGGTTTGAAAGAAGGTTTTGGCTGCGGGCGTCTGATAAAAGTTACAGCTTGAATTTTCAGAAGCAAGTTAAAGTTCTGAATTTGCGAATAACAATCTTTGTGTTGCTGTGAGCACACACATTGTTGTGTGTGTGTGTGTCTGTGCACATGAGTCCATGTGTGTGCATGTGAACCAATACAACGGCTCCATATGGGCCTAATGAGGCACAGAGAGGAACATACCCCCTCACAGAACACATTAAACTGTTTTATAATGTATATTTCACTTTCTTATATACATTTTTCTTCACTCACACATGCCGGTGACGGCCCAACTCAGTTCTTCTGATTCATAATTAATATGAATAATTAATTATAATAAGATAATGTATGTTTGGAGCAAATAAATAAATATATAAAATGGCAAAGACATCTCTGACACCCACTTGATTGAAATGATAATTACAATACTTGTTATGAAAACACCAAAAGGATCAGTGACTAATAACAACAGCCTTTGGTTACTATTTGGCATCATATCTGAATTGTTGGGTGATTCCTAAGATGAGCATGTGCAGAATTACCATTGTTTTTTTGTTTTTTTGTGTGGGCTTGAATAGGGTGAGTGTAATATAGAAGCCCATCTGTAATCAGCCAAGTGTGATATTGCTCCTCATCTCTCAATTAGAACACTTAAAAACACTGCGTCCCGCTTTGCATTAGAAGCCATCGTGGCGGAATTGAATGTCCACCCAGAATGTCTCTTTACTCCACCGTAATGTGTTTTAAGGCCATAGTGGAAACATCGCCGTTAAATCAAGTTGAACATCATTATTGTCGCAAGTGGTTCATTTAATAGCCAGCCAAAATAACATCATGGATTCCCTTTTAAAACCTATAATGTTCCCCAAAACTGAGGGTCGTATACCAGGTTGTATACTGTGGGAATTACTGAGGCGTGTGTGTGTTTGTGTGTGTGTGTTGAAGTCAAACAAGCATCCATTTAAATTTCTGAAGGGTCGCAGTCCAAATCTTGAAATCTGTAATCGGTAAATTTAAAAGACAAATGAGAAAGCAGAGTTTTGCAGATTAATTTAGGTTGTAGATAACAGTCCTAAGGGAAATCCCACGAGGGTCCAGTGTCATGTTTTGTCTTTTTTGTCACATTATACACACTCCAGTAGGAAAAAAGCACAATGCCTAGTTGTCAGAGTTTAAACAAACTTGAATAGGAGCCCACGCCCCTGCACACACATACAAAGAAGCATGTGTCGTGGTTGAGCGGGCACAAGCGTGAGGGCCATCCGGCGTGCGTCGGGGGAGTCCTCGGGAGTGTTTCCCCGTCTGTGACGTTGATGAATGATCTGTCAAGACGACGTCCCACTCATGCCCAGCTTCCCCTTTTACCCAGGAGGGGGACCGGCCTCCCTGGGAGAAAAGGGGAGACAGAGGTTATCATTGCATGTGTTCTTGTTTGTGTGGGCGAGCGCAGTTGTGTGTGCACGCACTGCTGAGTATGTGTAATTTTGGCAACCCCTCGGTCAAACACGTGACTGGCGTGGGCTCGGCGTTACACGAGTCAGTGGTTCGGGGTCAGGGTGGGAGCGAAACGGCAAAGAGCACGGGGTTAAACACTTTGAACCCGGCACAACCTTGAGGGGCGCCCCACTATTTTAATGGGGAAAATCCATGAACCGTTTCTGATTGAAACCTGAGGCCCTTAGGTCCCCCGCTCCACGACAAAAAAATCACAGAAACCTTATAAAAATAAATAAAAACCTAATATATGAGTAAATAAAATGCATTTCCTCTTCCTACTTTCCTGTATACCTCAGGATGACACTTAGCTTGTAGGGCAACAGTAAAGAGTTTGGCAATGACATCCCTACACTCCAACTTTATTAATGTAATTCCCCACATTTTGCTTTTCACTCACTCCCTCACAGGACATAACTACTTTAGGAACTGGCTCAGTGTGGTTTCTGGAGTGATGGCCGTGCATTAACAGCTTTTTTTCCCGCCGAGGCGCCACTCTGAGTGCAAGGCCCGTCTTGTTGCCGTCATTAAACCACTGCCGCCATGGCCTTCGTTTCACTCGGCAGCTTTTACCCCAGCGAATGTTCGCATCCATTTGCGAGACGCGAGTCTAATTTTCCTTGATGAGCACGCTTTAACGTAGTAATGATGTAAAAAGAGTGGAGGCAAAGTGCAAACAAGCTCAGCGTCGGGGGGTAATGCAATACTGTGAGGTGGAATCGCAAGAGAAATATGGGTGTTTTTCACACGATGACAGAACGTTGACCTTTGAGCTTGAAACACGCGGGAGAGAGTAAGATAGACATAGACTGAGAAGCCTCCACAGTGGCTGTCGCCTCCTCTGTAACGGTCAAGTAAGATAGAGGAGTCGTAGCAGGAGACGCTACCCTACCACTCTCACTCACTCTCTGGCTCGGCCCTCCCTTTCTCAATCTGTCCCTTGATTACTTTTTAATGATTTCTGCTGCCTAAGACAAATGGCTGTGTTAAATGAGCAGAATTAGACAAGGGAGCCGGGCACAAGAGCATTTGTTAGAGTAGGAGTAATGGATCGGGCGTCCATTGTTTACTCTTCTCCATTCTGCGGCTCGGCCTGCTATCGAGTTCGAGGTCTTCAAAGTCGAGACGGCAACGAGTGGAGGGCCACTGTTATAATTGGGATAACGTTTTTGACAATAGCATTCGTTATACTATCATTTTGAATTTCTCCTATTTTCCCCACATGTTTTATAATTAACATTATATAATCTAATGTGTAAAATCCAGCTGTGACAGCCTGATTAAGGCTTTAATAATAGGCACACCCTGGCTTGGACTTTATAATATATAATTGTATTATCTGATATAACATAATTTAAATGATGAGCTGTTGGTATACACCCCATTTGCCTTACGCTTAAATATGCCATTTACTTTGTAAAGTCAGTACTTGATGGTTTCCCTTAATGTGTCCTAATAACTTTACTGTATATACTAAACAATTCCAGTTTGATTTATCTAAATAATCTAATTCTTGCAAAGTCAATTGGTTCATAAAAACTGCAGCACTATAATGGGCTCCACTTCTACTGACTGAATAAATGTGTCATGCTGAATTCTCCCTGAGCCACCCACTGAATCCTTTCAGCCTCGGCGGTGCTGACCCTTTAATCTGACCTCCTGGGAGTAGACGAGTAAAAAAAAAACACAAAAAAAGCCTCCAGCGATCAGAAAAGTAGCCGATTATTATCTCTGCATTATGTCACAGTAACAGGCATTGGTAATGTTTTACCCTTTACGGTGTCATTTAAGTGGTTTACAGCACTAGAGGCTCGACGTCTGATTGTTAGGACAAATTCAAGGACCACCTTCCCAAATTCACTAAAAAAAGAGTAAACTAAACTGGGCTGTAAATATGTATGCAGCCGTCAGATGAAATGACCAAAACAAATGTAATGCTTACCCTCGCCCACTAGTATAGAATAGCTGGTTAATGGTGTACCGCGGGTCTGCTGCCAGAGCTCCACTAACAGCGAGCCCTCCTGCAGGGTCTATGTATTTCTTCCTACCCTGGCAGGCTGACAGGGAGTCAGGCATGGACAGCAAAGGGTGCTCCCTTGGCAGAGACGAGGCCTTGGTTAGCACTCCATGGGCATGGGCACCGCTACGGATCATTACTCCCCTCAGTGGAGTGGTTTGTGTGTGCGCGTGTGCACGCTTGTCTGCTCGTGGCAGAATGAGCGAGGGGGAAACTGAAACACAGTAAGAGCTATTAATATTAATATCATTCTATCACATCAGGGGTCCTTCCATATTGTGGTGATCAATTACAGTCACAACTGCCCCCTACAGTCTTTTCAACCACTAGCTACTGGCCTTGACTATTACTGAAGTTGATAAACCCCCCCCACTAAAATAACTGAGATAACAATAACTGTTATATCATGCAGACTCCGGGGTTTGTACATTTTACCTTTCAAAGATTCAGGCATATTATTGATAACATACTGAGATCATGTGATTTAGTAATCCAGATGTTGACTCTGGACTAGACTATCTAGTTTTCCTGCTTGGTTCTGGCATGGAGCGCTAAAAAAGCAAGTACTTCCTTCCAGTTGCCAAAAGCTTCTGCTCCAGCAGTTGTTTGCGCCCGCCCGCAGGTCATTTCCATTTTTACTCATCTTTGACCGAGCCGCTAACATTCCCATTTCATACCTAAACAATGGAACTCCAATATTAATTTTGCATAGGAAGAATATTGAGATGGATATTAACAATATGAATGATGAATAGAAATTGCATGTTTAACTCAAGATCCCCCCTCTCTGTTTATCTTTGTGTGGGTTTTTTTTTTGCTCCGCTTCACAGGCGGCACCGGCTTCCGCAGTCGTGGCGAATTTCCGAGTGAGCGCGGCAAGGCTATCACCCGACTAATAGCGAGTTATCACTGTTATTGGAGATGTAGGATAGATTAGGTAAGTGCTAGGAGCAGGCAAGCTGGAACCTACCGAGTTGTAATCTCATTTAACAGCTCTTGAATTGCTCAAAGGTGTGTGTTTTCTGGAAAAAAAGTTTGCTCTCCGTGTGTATGTTTGAGTGCGTCTGGGGATATGAAGCCGCTCTGCTGTTCCCGGGCCAGCTATTAGTCACGCAGGAGTGGCTAATCTGTAATGGCTGCTGTCACAGCCCCTGCCGTGGCTCCTGGTGATGGGTGCACTGTGACAAATGCACACACACACACACACACACACACACACACACACACACACACACACACACACATACACATACACACTTTCAACCTGAGAACACACATAACACAAAGTTTAAAACGCACACAAAAAAAAAAAAATATGTGCACTCACACTGATTCACTTACACGCAAGGAATCATCCATTCCAGCAATACAGTGTTACAACTCCTGACAAGCTCTCCAGCACCAGTCATCAGTCCAGCCGCAGGTGACAGATAGACAAGCGGAGCCGGAGTCATCCTGCTATATTGGCACTGCGGCAGACTGGATCTGACTGAGCACTTGCATACAGTCCTCCTTCATTTTCGTGTCGGTTACTTTTTCTCGTCCTCAAGTTCAAAACTCTACACTTTCATGTCTAAATGAAACCAAGCAAGCACTCAGTGCTTTCCTCCTGTTTCTGCCCCCCCCCCCCCCCCCCCCCCAGAGCACAGTGGTAGTGGAGAAGTCCATCCAGGATCTAATGAGCCTGATGCAAGACCTGAGTGCCTACTCCAACCAGTTCCTAGAGATGGTCTGCGACAAACTCAAGGAGTACAAGGAAATCTGCAACACAGCCTACAGGTATTACATTACATTTAGCTGACACTTTTATCCAAAGTGACTTCCAATAAGTGCATTCAACCGTGGGGGGTACAAACCCAGAACAGCAAGAATCATGTAAGTGCATTAGCTTCAAATAAGCCAAACTACAGAGTACAGCTAGAAGAAGGAGGCTAGCTGAATCCTTTTTATGTCGTGGCCAGAGAAATTGGCACAATGTCCACTTTGTCTCAAGGACGCACTGATTGGATTTTGGTGGGCAAAGGTCACTGTGACCTCACAAAACACATTTGTGGCTCAAGAACTCAAGAATCTTCTCACACAAGTGTGTTAATGGGATGAAGTGGAGACATTTTGGACAGCATTCTATTGATTACATTTAAAAAATAATGGGGAAATATCAGTGTAGATATTTAATGAAGGGCTTTACACACACTCAATGGCACACACTTTGGTGCCAACATACATCCATGCTCCCCTGGGGACTATGGAACACCTGGCCAGGTAAAGAGGGTGGTGGGAGCTAGGGAATATGGAGGGGTGAGAGAGGGAGGGAAAAACGGGCCGGGAGAAGCAGGAAGAGGACTGGAAGACTGCTGGGAGTCCGTCTGTACTCTGTCACAGGTCAGCCTCAGTCTCACCGGGAGTGATAAAGACGAGCCTAACAGAGGCTGCCAAAGTGTACGTGTGTGTGTGTGCGTGTGTGTGTGTGTGATGTGTGTGTGAAACCCTGGAGTGCTTGTGTGTCTCTACTTGTTAGTATTATATTAATTGCATAACCAAGCAGTTTCTCCAACCCGGATATATGCACACAAAGCAAATATAGGTTGGCAGGCTTCCCCATGCTGCTATAATACCACTTTACATGTCAGTACAGATGCTCAACCACCTGAATATTGATTGTCTGAGTGTTCTGAAACAAACAACATGTCTTTGATTGATTTGGAAAGCTGAATCTCTCTTCTTAATGTCATTATTGTCTTCTGTTACGAGCAAGGATAGCAACAACGTGTGTTATGTATTTTAACTTGCCTGTCGTCTTACGTCTTTGTGCTATCAGGGGTGTGGTCCAGTGTGAGGAGAAGCTTACCATCAGTGCCTCCTGGTCTAAAGACGAGGACATCAGTCGTCTGCTCCAGTCGCTCCCCAACTGGGCAAACATGGCTCAGCCCAGGCAGACGCGACAGAAGAGAGAGGATGAGGAGGACTTTACTCGGTACACACAGAGAACATATGTACCAGTTCATCTAAATGTGCAGCTGCCGTGTGTCATAAACAAACAAACAAAAACCCTACACTCCAACAAGTAGGGTAGCTAACTGTACCCACACACACACACACGGAGAAGGAGACATACACCACCACAGTTGAGCAATCACGTAGATAATCCCTCCCTCCCGTCTTCGCTCCTTTATTCACATATTATTGAATCCTCCGTCGTTGACTGAGAAGCACCCATAAAATAAATCATGATTGCTCTTCTAAACACCCACTTTCAGAAGGAAGTAAAGAAACGAGGGAAGAACAAAATAGGAAAATATAAGGAGAGCAGACGGAGGCAGGGGTGGGTGGTGTGGTGGGGTTGGGAGGGGGGGGGGGCAGTCTTATCGAAATTGCCTTTGAAAGTGCGCACTCTTCAGGGAACACTGGAGCTCATCGAAGCGGAATAGTAAAGTAAATAAATAAATTGGTTATGTGGCCTAAGAAAGTCAATCTGTTGTGTGTACGCTCCCTC
Source organism: Eutrigla gurnardus (assembly GCF_963514095.1). NCBI lineage: Eukaryota > Metazoa > Chordata > Actinopteri > Perciformes > Triglidae > Eutrigla > Eutrigla gurnardus. The sequence continues at coordinate 10,899,169 of NC_139932.1, read as the reverse complement.
CCTCCCTCTCACCCCCTTTTCTCACACACACACACACACACACACACACACACACACACACACACACACACACACACACTGTAAAAGCTCAGAGATAGCAAGGGGGAGACAATAACATTGTTTGATTTGAGAGCCATAGATGTTTGTATCACTGCGAAAGGGGGATTAGCTTCCACACGACTGGCAACCCAGGGTGTTAATAAAGCCTCATTAATAAACTACACATGCCTGTGTGTGTGAGTGAGACATTATGTGTTTGCCGTTGTTGTTCAAAAGGATCTTGATCTTGTGGGCATCCTGGGGACTCCGGAGGCCGGTCCCCGGGCCAAGAGTCTGCAGCACCGCGGCGCTGATATTTAGTTATCCAGCTTCCCCGCTCTCTTCCCATCTTTCATGCCAGTCACTAACGCTGCCCATCCAAAACCACAAGTGCTCGTACATACAGTGAAGAGGAGGGGTTTTGATCTTTTTTTTCTCCACCCTGTAAATCTCTGCCGTCTGTTCGTCTTCTACTTCTAAATGTTCTCCATCACCTGTTGTTTTTCTCCCCCACCGACTGTTTAAAGTAACTCTGTCAAAAGGATTGTCTGAACACCGTGTCCAACATTCATGTGTCCCTATCTTCCAGACATCTCTCTCTTTATCCGTCTTGTTTCTATTTACCTAGTTTGGACAACTGTCCATCGCTGCCCAGTACACGGCTCCTATTCAGCCCCACGTCATTGCACATAAAAGCATGGGATTATTATCATACTTTAACCCTCGTAATATAAACACCCACAGTATGAGCACACTTTAGAAATAGATGAACACATACATTTGCACACCTATTCCATTCAACGACCCATTATGTTTTATTTTTCTGAAAATTGGCTTCTAATATAGCGTTTATGTAAGCCGCTCACTGCCTCTGCGGAGCCAAACCGAATTACCAAACTGGTAATTTTATGAAAACTTAACTTAATGCCGTAGAGTGATTATAGGGTTTTTCATAGTCATGCCTCTTATTCTTCAAACATAAATTTGTTCTACCCTTTTTTATTAGCAGTCCTTTTTTATAAGGGCTTTTGCTGCGATGGTAAAATCATGTTTTTCTTTGCAAACAATATCTTGTGTGAATCCTCTAACATTCCACACTCTCTTATCATTTAGGGCGGCTTTTGCCAAGGAGTCCGAGGTGCTTACCGGGAACCTCGGAGACAAGTTAATCCCCCAGAATGAGATCCTGCGGGACGTCAGTGACCTGAAGGCTTTGGCCAACCTACATGAGAGCATGGAGTGGCTCGCCGGGCGCCTTAAGACGTTCTTCACCAACCTGCCTCATGCCTCCAGTAAGTAAAGGATATGGAAGTAGTTCATACATGTTGACCAATGAATGCCACTGCATCTTTTCCTCATTATGATTGATATAGCCCACAAAACCAGGTGTGGCTGTGGTCAGCTGATCAGGGGCAGACATGTTTGACTGCCGACGGCATGTCACGGCACTTTTACGTTGCATCACTATGACGATCAGCTAAGAATCCTGCCGACACTGACAGGGCACAACCTGCAGTGGAAAATGAAATCTAGAAATGTACCCGGTACCAGCAGTGATTTGAGTAGAGTTGAGTCGAGCTGTATCATGCAGTGGAAATGTCACAGTGCTGTAGTAGCAAACGCTTAATTAGAATCCGCTCAACTCCTTCTCTCCCCGTTCTCTTGGCAAAAGCCGACATACTTGAGGTCTCATACTTCTATGCATAATTAAGGTGGCATATCTATGCATGTTGGCAAGAAACCGTGACATCACAAGATAGCATGTAGGAAGTGATTGACAGACTGTATGCTGATATGTATCACCTCAATAACTAGATTCTCCCCATCGTACCCAAATCCCTGTTCCTTTAAGTGGATATCTTTACAGGTGTTACTCTGTTGATGAAATTAAATTAAGCAAATATATATATATGTCACACTGACGCCATCACAGATAACTGTTGCTGTAAAAGGAATTATTGTCTTTGACACATGAATTCTTCTTGTTGAATGGTTGAGCTGCACCAAAAATAAGATTATCCTTCCTGACGTTTTCTTTCCCCAGTTTCCTATATGCCAAAAAATATTACTATTCAGGAAAATAGTGTGTACACGTTAGTGTTTTCTCATCACATCCAACAGAATTCAGGAGTATGATAGTTTAGTGAGGCTTAAAACCCGGAAGCACCTGGGAAGAAGCCTTCACGGACCGGTATATTACAGCCTTGAGCAATATTACATCATTTTCTTCCCAGGCGACATTGCTAGCAGTCTCTCAGTTCATTAAGCAGTTATTGATCAGAATACACTGCAGATAAAACACATTGTCTGGATGGTTGTCACAGTCGGGGACATATGAAGTTTCCTCATCCTTTGCTGCGGTACTTTCCTAGCAACACTTCTTACCTGTGCCTCATTAAGTTCTTGTTTGAGTGTGTTATTATCACACACTCATTACCTTCTCTACTGGAGTTGTCAAAGTGCACTTTACACACACTCATTATCGTGGCTCTACCGTAATCAGGACTCATAGATAGAGTCCCTACTCACTCATCACTTTTGTATCATTAATCACTGATCACAATGATCTGCCTACGTATAGTATGACATGTGTGTGTGTTCACACTCTTGTTAATCACTAATCGTTAACTAATGTTTTTATCCTCCTCACTTTAAGAACCTGTTTAATCTCTTGATGAAGCGTCTAGCATCTTGTAATATTCTCCATCAAGTCCACATCAGCATAATATGATAGCAGTCAAGGACTTATTACTCCTATGAATGACTCAAACAGTAGTAGTGGACTGTTTTTGTAACTTTTATTGGCAGACTCTTTATTTTGTTATTTCTCATCAAAACAAGAGTTTAAATATGCAGTTTTAAAGCTTTCCCTTACACCACGAACAAATGTCAGACATGATTTTTCCCGTAATGTTTATGTAATGTGTTGTTTATGTCATTCTAAGAAACTAATCCAATATTTAATATATTTAAAAATGCTGTCAAGCGGAATTTGTACCGTTTGTTGGGTGGTGTATTGTCAATCTAGACATGATGATGCTCTTGAAGATTTTTTCTTTCTTCAAGAGTGCTGTTGTGTTTATCTTGCAGAGAGACGTCTGTGTTTAGATATTTAAAGTCCACTTTCTACTATTTGTTAGTGACACGCTTTATGCAGCACTGGATTCAGTTTCAACACATAGATGTTTTTGTCACCTGTTTATACAGCTCGTTCATTCACCTCTGTAGTTATTGTGTTTTAGTACTCGGGAAAACAAATTTCGGTCCTCTGGTAAGTTATGCACCTCTCCTAAATGGGGGGAGAGAGAGAGCATCAAGTCTTATCAGCGATGGCCACTCTCTCACGTCAGACCTGTGATTGCTCTGAACACGCTATGTTGCTGTCGCGTATCGCAACTTTTCTTTCAGACATGAAACAATTAAATGAGAATTTTCAGATATTCTTATTTGGGCCTGACTTTATCACTATCTCTTTTTGAACTGTTCCCTTCCCCTCTCTCTCCGACGCCAGCTTTCTTCGTTTATTCATAGATAAGAATTCAATAAAAGTACGGAAAGGGACGTGACATAATTATCATTAATTCTGGCGGGTGGCACTAATGGGAAGGATAGGCCAGTCACTTATCATGCTAGGACAGCCTCCGTATTGTTCATTATTTAGTGTTTGCCGAGCTGATGACGGACTACGTGTGTTGGTATGGGTGTTAGCGTGTGAGCGTGCACGTGTCTGTGTCTACATAAGCATGCAATGTGTAAGATGGGACAAGGGTACGGCAGGGAAAAAGGACCCCACCTTATCTCATCCTCCAAACCCCCCTCTCCCTCCTCACGTCTATGCCTCTCCAAATTGGATTTTATATTACAGAAGCAGTCAGGTATGAACAACTCATTTTCCTTTCCCTTCTTTTTGCTTTTTCTTTCTTTCATTCCTCTTTCTGGCTGTCTTACTTCATTCTTTCTTTCTATTTCTTTCTTTCCGTCTTGGTATTTCTTTCATTCTCCCTTTCTTTTTTGCCCTCCGTTCCTTCTCTCCTTCCTTCTGCCTCTTCGTCATTCTGGCACGAGTGTGAACATTGTTCTCTTCGAGTGGTCTGGTAGATTCTCTCCATGGTTGGGTAATCTCTTCAGTGATGTTTGGTTTGGTCACCTTCCTGTGTGATTGAATACTCCCAGATACGTCGTTACACACATTGTTATGCACTGAAGTATAAAAAATACATTTAAGTTTGTGCAGTTTTGTGTGTGTGGATACCTGTAGGGAGAGCATATATGTGTGTGTGTGTGTGTGTGTGTGTGTGTGTGTGTGTGTGTGTGTGTGTGTGTGTGTGTGTGTGTGTGTGTGTGTGTGTGTGTGTGTGTGTGTGTGTGTGTGTGTGTGTGTGTGTGTGTGTGTGTGTGTGTGTGTGTGTGTGCGTGTATAAATATTGTCAGAGTGGATTAGAAGTCCAGTGCTGCGACCAGATGGGTGATAAGACCCTTTCTGCAGCCACCTTCACGGCAAATCAGCATCAGTGGTCTGTCTATATACACACACGCCTTCACACACACACAATCTATTTTTGGTCGGAAAATGGGTGCTCATGGGCAGGGCATTAAAGTCACACCATTTATTTAACTGTAGCTAATTGAGTCCGGACCGGTGGGATTGTTTGTTGTTATTGAGCTGTCTTTATATGAAAGGGTGAAGAAGGAAAGAGAGAAGTTGTACATGCATATAGTCTTGTATGACACTGTTCACAGCCGAGGGCTCTCACTTATACGGCACTGCATAGGATTTACACTAAATGTTTGCTTATGTATGTATTTATGTGTATGTATGTATATGCATGTGTATGTGTATATATAGGCTATGTATGTATGCATGGGTGTATGTGTGTATGTATGCATGGGTGTGTATATATGTATATATATATGGTGGAAATTGGAAACTCGTACAGGAGCAGAGGCCACAGGAACCTTGGTAGTATCCCATGTTGGTACACCCATGCTTTGAGAGCCCAGTTTTGTCTGTCTTCTTCAGCCATCTCTCCAACTCCTCGCAGGTGTTTCTGATGGAAGTTGTATCTCTGACACTGCTGTCAAAGACCTTTCCCAGGCTTTTCACTGGTTTTTCAGACAGGGTTGGGATTTGAGTTCCTGAGATGGTGAACCGAAACTTCTCCACCATCCTGCCCTTCTTCAGCACTACAGATCTGGATTTTCAGTGAGAGACCTTATTCAGTGGTTTTCCAGTTCTCATCCTCCCCCCCCCTCTCGGGCTCCCCTGGGGGTATTGTTCATTTTATCGTTCCATAGCTAGCTTTGAGTTCCTCTTCACAGAGGCTGCAGCTAGGGTTGCTAGCCCATGCCACCCCGGTTGCCGTCTTCCCGAGCTGCCATCTGTCTCTCCAGAAGTCACCAGCCTCTTCCTGGTTGTCAACCAGCCTGTTCCTGGTTGTCACTGATTTCTTCAGACTGACAGTTTGTGATGATACATCTACTGATGCTAAGCTAGGGCACATCGTCAGGGCTCAGCTTGTGCTCTAGCAGCATTTGTCCACGGATCTGCTCTTTTGATCCAGAGCCACCTCGATGCCTTCTCTGCAGCCTCGTGCTGTTGCAAATGGCCCTTCTCCTTCTCTCACCTGTGATGCCGTATGCAGTATAGGCCTTGTAGAGGGACTGCCCCGCAAAGCCTCTGCACCCCGACTCCACAGGTAAGCACCAGTCTCAAAGACCTTGGTCCTAAGTTTGGAAATGGTACCAGGGCTGTCACCAAATTATGCTGCCACTCTGCATACCGGAACACCAGCTTCCACTTGCCCTATTGCACGGGCATTATCTTGAAGGGACAAACGTGGCATGTTTATGCTTGGAGCACACAAACTCAACAAAGTTGCAGGACCCATGCACACAAGTGCTGTCAATTAGACCTGCCAGCACTTGAAGCTCAAAATAAGAGTGAATACCAACAGAAGAATATTGGGATTTTGGCACATTTTTTTGGGCGTTTAGCTGTTGCTCATTCCATGAATGCATGATCCTTACAAGTTGAACCTCGTTGTAAAGGTGACTAATCAGGCTTTCCAACCATATAACATACAATACCAATTGGTATGGGGAGGAATAATCAACTGAAATAACCTTTCCAAACTTTTTTTTGAGGAGTTTGTATTACGCACTGTTCTTGAGCTAATCTGAAGGCCACATGAAGTTTGGAGGTCTGTAGTGATTACAGAAAGTCGGCGATGTGTAAAACGGACTTACTAAAAATATAATTCAAAGTGGTAAGTAGGCTGTACGCTGACACAGATAAGTCATTCCCACCGATGAAAATCTGTATCTCGCATATAAAACATCATAGCACCTGGAGTAAAACCTGTCAAAATATTAGTTAATTAACTTTTTAGGACATACTGGCCGAATTAATAAAGTTATTCGGAGTAAACCTTGTCAAAATAAAAATCAATTCACTTTTGAGGTGAGAATGGCCAAATTAATTTAGTTTTTTGAAGGAGGGAAAAACCGGACCACCCGGAGTAAACCTCGTCAAAACAATAGTCAATTCACTTTTGAGGAGAGAATGGCCGAATTAATAAAGTTTTTTGATGGAGGGAAAAACCGGAGCACCCAGAGTAAACCTTGTCAAAATAATAGCGTGAATGGTTGCTTGTCCCTACATGTCGGCCCTGCGATGGACTTGAGTCCAGGGTGCAACCCGTCTTAGCCCGCGAGACTGAATACGGGATAAGCGGGAGAGGATGGATGGACGGACGTCCTGCTCTCTGCAGTTGGCATCTTTCTTTGCCCCTATTGCAGTGCTCTTACTCTCCAGAGCTTTTTCTTCTTTTTCTACTTTTTTGGAGAGCTTCTGATGTTCCTTACAAAGCCTCTCGTTCTCCTGTTTCATGGTGGTGTTCTTGGCTTTCAGGGGGTTGTAGACGACGGTCAAAGCTCTTTCCCCCTGGAGTTTGTTTTGGAGCTCCAGAGTCTGGTGCTTAAGAGTCTCGTTTTCTAGGCTCAGGGCTTTGTTCTCCGACTTCAGGGCGTTGCTTTTGTCCAGTAAAGTCTTTTCCTTGGAGAGCTTTTTCTGCAGCTCCTCTAGCTGTTTTTTCAGAGTGTTATTCCGCATTGTGTGAACTTGTCTCTCCTTCTTCATGAATTCAAATTTTTTCTTGAAGTTGGAAGGAGCGAGATTTTTGCTCAACTCCTGGATGTCTTTGGTGATTCCGTCATTCTTCAGCTTCATGACGTCCATTTGTTCTTTCAGCTGGGCGCAATTGTTCTTCAGGTTTTCCTGGTCGAGAACCTTCTGGAAGGCGTCAGAGTGGGCTTTTCTCAGGACTCTGTTTTGTGCCACCAAGACTTTCACTTCAGCTTCTAATTGAGCATGATTGTCCTTGTTATTTTTTAGGATTGAGAGATGCTCATTCATGAACTGGGTACGCTTTTTCAAGTTGTGGTTGACTTTCTGCAGAAACTCTTTCTTCAAATCGTTGACACACTGCTGCCTTTCGTTTAGCTGTAGGAGTTGTTTTGTCAGGGCGTCGTTTTGACATCTCATGGCTTCTTTTGAAGCTTTTATTTCATTGAAGTTGACCTGTGTGGCCTTTTCCAGTTGTTTGTTCAACTTGTGAATTTCCTGCTGCAGAGCATCGTTACACTGCCTCATCTGATGTTTCTCAGCATTTAAGGATTCTAGCACAGCATTGGTTAGCTCCTGCCTCCTGTTCAGCTGCGAGTGTTCCTCTTGCAGAGCTTTCTTCTGCTGCATCAATGCATCCAACTCTTTCATGTTTACTGCTTTCATTTCCTGGTGAATTGCATCAACATAGCTGAAATTTTGGACCTTGTCAATGAGGGCGAGCACTTCATTTCGGTGGCCATCACATTGTAGCTTTGTTTCTCTTTGATCTGCCATCAGTCTGCAATATTTTTCATCCAAACATCCCCATGTCCTAAATTCTCTCTGGGCCTTGCACAGGTAGCTGTACAAGGACTTTAGCATGTCGTTTACTTTCTTTAGTTCCTCCTTCATGAAATCGTACTTCGTAGTGTGGCTGATATCCAACTCATTCATGGTCTGGTTTTCCATTTCCATTTAAAAGGCTTTTTGTTTTGTCGTTCACAGAAATGCAGAACCAAGTTGTATTGTCTGTGTTGAAGAGATGATTGGCAATGTGTTTCAGTGAGACTGACTTCAAAGTACCCTCTACTGCCACCTATATTTATAGACTATTAAATTCCGGAATTTTGCTACAAAGGCAGTGCCTCTGATCAAAGGCAGTGACATCATCGGTGTGCTTTGTTCTTTGTTGCCATGGCAACTGTCCTTCTGAGTTGCATTCTATATGGATAACATTTTTTTGTTATGAATTTAATTCTACATACAACAACATTGACATATTAAACAGTTAAGTCTGTTAAGTTATCAATAAACTAGCAGCTAGCAGCTATTGCGTATTATAAACAGTAAAGACGGACAAGGTGTTAATTTAACAGGATAACACAATAACTTGTCTGAACTGAAAAGTCAATCAGCAACTAGACAGAACCAGTGGTACCCTGCTCTACAAACTCTATTTGACCAGCAACGATAATTTGCCAAGTCATCAGAAGAACAATAAACAGGACTGTAACTGAAAACATTAACATGGACCAGATCCCTGTTTACACTGTGGAGAAATCTGGGGCCTATACTACAAAGCAAGTTCAACATACCCAGGGTATCTTTCAGTCATGCAGCTTAAGTAACCCTAACAAATGCAATGGGAGATAAGCGGTCACATGAAGCTGGTTATCAACTCGTTAAGTCAACTCAGGGTTTCCCTTTCCAGCTATGAGCGCGTGCACGTAAAAGAGGCGGCTTTTGCAGCATTTGACCAATCACAAACATGGATCAGTCAGGTAGCGGAGCAGCATATTTCACGTACGAGGAGCAAACCATAATCTTACAGAAATATGAAGAAGTTAAACATATAATACAGGTAAAAGGCAACAATTTCATCTGCCAAATGCAGGAAGGACAGCTGACAAAAACTCGCCAACTGTGTGAATGCGTAAGTTGTATAGTATTAGTAGTCGTGTAATATGACTGCCCCATCATGAGGGAACTACTAGATCTGACAAAAATATAACTTTAAAATAATGAATGTGTTGCTTAGATGTATTCTTATAACGTAGTGTATGACAATATCAGCCTAATTCTTTCAGCTGCAATCCCGGTGGTGTAAAACGGACTTGGGAGCAAATAAAATGAATATAAAAACATAATTCAAAGTGGTAAGTAGGCTGTACGCTGACACAGATGAGTCATTCCCTCCGATGAGAATCTGTTTCTCTCATATAAAACATTGTCAGGGAAAGAAAAAGGGTTTTTGCCGGTCTCTGAACACTCTAGTTCTCCGAAGAGACCCTCTCACAATCCACTGAGCTTCTTTTTTTTTTACCCACGCACCAAGAGAGCTGATTGGTCAGTAGGCGGCGTGTTTCTCCACGTTGATCTCTTATCAGGAACATAACCTGCTCCGGAGCAGGTTAGCTCTGCAGCGTAAGTTACCATGACGATCTACCCCTACCAGTGTCGTAGGACAGAAAACCCAGGATAAACGCTTAAATTACCTCGCTAAGCCCAAATCCTGCTTCATAGTACAGGCCCCTGGCTTCCCGACAACTTCACCAACTGCATCTACAGATGAACCTTCCTTCATGGAATCATTTTATGTTCACAGAAACCCTGAGCTTAACAATACAATAAAACACAATCTGAACACTCTCATATATAAACCTTACAGTTATAATACTGTTTTCTTTTTCTTTGTTTTAACTACATCAGACAACATTTTAAAGTGTTGTTATTGATATTGTTTGGATTGTTCTAATCTTTATTTAAAAAATTCTCCCTATTCATTGTGATTTCTCCGTGGTATCGATAATGGTATCCAGTATTTTCCTGGGTATCGGTATCAAGTTTACAATTATACTTTTATGACAACCTTTATATTATTCATTATAGGGATCAAAATATAGTGGTCAAAACCTGGTTATCACCTTGAAGCTGCACGGAAGCTATCTCAGATGTAAGAAATATAGAAAGGGAAGAAAATACTGAATTGTTTCATTGTTGTTGTTTAGCCTCTATTAGTTGTCACTGGATATGGGTAGTGGATGATAGTCACTCATAGTCACATTCCCTGAGGCAGCCCTCCCTCTGCCAACCAGGTGTGTGTTCACAGAAGTGGTGAATTGGAGGGTAATAATCAAGCACACACTGCTGCTCAGGGAGCTCCGTGGAAGATCCCAAGACAGAGGAAGTTTCAGCATAAAGTCACACACACACACACACACACACACACACACACACATAGAGGCCTGAGGGGCAATGTCAGCATGACAGACATTTTTTGTTGTTGTTGTTGACTGCTGTGTGTGTTTATATGAATTTTAGATATTTTTTAATAATATTTGCCAGTGTGTCTGGGAGCCTTGTGTACTCAACGTGGACCTGCAAACAGGAGCCCATGAACAGTTTGGAGGCGTTTTCATAGTGGACAATCTTTTCTTTTGTTCAGACTTTTGCTTCCCACCAACACTTAATGTGCTTGTGTGCATTTATGTGAGACCTGACCATCATAACATCGGAACAGGCCTCTAATCTATGCTACAGGGTTTCTGAAGAAGAACCATGATTTCTCCTTGTGGGAATAAGTTCCTCCTCTCACACATTGTTTTAACCTTGACTATGCCGAGTGTAGGTCTTTCCCCTTTAGCAGTTTTTTTTCCTTGACTCCATTTAACAAGGCAAGTTGACTAAGAACTCATTCTTATTCAGTGCAGAGGCCTGGGGGACAAGTTGCAGAGGGAGATGATGATGGTTTTTTTCACTAGACCATTTTTCTCTTTTGTTTTTCTGTCTGTGTGGGTTTTATAGCCGTTTCTGTCCAAAATGTCTTGCAAGTGTTGATTCTCTCCTTTTATAAGACACAATTAAGCAGTTTGCTGGTCTTCAGATATGAAAATACTTCAGTCTCATTCTCCATTTTTTTTTCGTTCTCCCCCCTCAGTTTCTTTGGACAGAAGTTAAGTTCCCCAGGTGCAAATGTTCATCCTTTTCCAGAGGCAGTAAAATAATTAATAACTCCCCTCTTCTCTTACACAGTCATTTATGAATCATTCATCTTACCACCACTGCAGGATTCTGTCCTTTGCCTATCTTTCTCTATTTTCCTCGCCATTCCTGTGCTTTTTAAACAAAGCCGATCATGACTTGCATCAGATGTTTACCATCCGTATTTGTCGTTTTAGTCTCTAAATGGCACTCAGGCCAAAGAGTGCACGATTGAGCTTGTGCTTAATATGAATCGTCCCTGTATGTATGCATCTGCATGCTTGCATGTGCGTAAGAATGCGGATTCCATCACTGATCTTCTCCCTTAATGTCTGCCACCCTCATCTTCTGCAGATGGCGTGCAACAGACGTTCCCCTTAAATGGGATTCAAAAATAATTGGATAAGCACAGCGCGCACACATACACGCATACCTTCACATGAGCGCATAAACAGATACATGACACGCGCGTACATAGCATCGCGTTTAATCAGCAGAGAGAAAGAAAAAAAAAAAAAAGAGGGCAAGAAAGTTGTCAGTCAGGACCAATGAGTCGTCTCCTTTTGCCCGTCTGTCCCTGACTCTAATGGTGCCCCCCCATGCTGCGACGACTCCCTCGCATCATCAAAGCAGCGCGGGGTTTGTGTGTGTCTGTCTTGTGTTTTTGGGCATGTGTGTGCTTCATGAACACCCCCTGGAGAGACCTCCAGCAGTGTGTGCCACAGCGAGCCCTTTTTTTCCCTCATTCTGCTGCCAAAGTGAGTGAGCGTAATGCACATGAGAGGAAACAGAAGCCTTCGAGTCACTTTCACACACTCGCCTATGTGCACACACACACACACACACACACACACACTTTTGGAGGGAAAACACTCCAGGCAGGGGAAGTAAAATGATCTTGCTCTTTCTCTTGCGTGCACACACACACACACACACACACACACACACACACACACACACACACACACACACACACACACACACACACACACACAATGGTCTTCATCGGATAAATATCTGCCTTTTGTTGGGAGCTTTAAATACGACTTTAGCGACTTGCTAAATGACAGTTTTATATACATCAGGTTGTGCTAGCTGCACCAAACACTTGTTGTTAATGTTCCTTCCTTTGCTGCAAATAGACATAAAAAAAAGTCATAGATCATTCAATGTAGCGTTCAGGTTACTCAGCTGCGTTGGTTGTATTTATTTATTTGTGGCTTTTTGTTGTCAGTGTTGCGTTTCAGTGCTGGATTCTTTATCAATTAATGATTGGATAAGATGACTGGGGAGAATAAACAACATCCGCTAAATGCAATCAAATGAAGTCTATTAATGTCATTATGCTCTGCTCCCTTGAGAAATCACTGTGGATTTTTTCTCTTAAGACCAATCTTGTTTGTTGTTCCCGTGGCTCATTAAGCTGGTTTAATACTGATATTGCCAACATCAAGATCTAATCCTTTAGCACTTAGGTTTCTGCTGGTGGAGGCGGTCGCTAATGTAGATGTCTTGACTGTTGATTGACTTTTTCTTTCAATCCCAAACACACAACAAAACCCATAGTTTGTACGTCAGATTGTGAGAGTTTAAGCCAGTCATACAGTAGTTTTACCCTCACACTGGTTAAGTGTGAAACAGTCAGATGAACAAAAATAAATATATAGCCATCCTACCCCCTAATTATCTCAGAAATCACACGGGTTCCAGATGTGGTGACAATGTAATGGATTAAAAGAGGAAAGGAAGGCTAATAATTGGTTAACTTACTGCTTTGTGGAGCGAGAAGTGAGAGAGGACAGAACATTTTGATACCTGATTTTTTTTACACACACACACACACACACACACACACACACACACACACACACACACACACACACACACACACACACACACACACACACACACACACAAACACACTCCCACACTATCAAGAGGTTTACTCAAGGAGACAGTTAATTAGCAAGTAAGTTCCCACCATGTACATATAGCACTTCTACAGACCCAGACATAACACGCACACCTTTAATAAGAAATACAGTTTCCGGGCTTTATCTCTACATGTTAGACACACGGGGGGCCATAAGCGCAGCTGTCAGAGTGATGTCACATCACATCACATCCCCTCCCCCGGCGTGTTTGCTTTGTTGATTGGATGGCCGTGGCACATACCCAGCTGCTGTTTGCCTAAGCCAATGGTCTTTCCTCTTATCAGGGGTTAATTTAAAGTAACTGTAATGAGGACAGAAGCACCTATTCACCAGCGCATACAGAATATGCAAACATAAACACAGAGAAGCAATCACCCTGTGAAGGTGGCAAGGAGTTTCAAGCGGTGAATGAATTACGTGAACAGTAAGATGTGAACTTAAGTTGGCCTTAGTAATGTGTTATTACACTTTCTAAGAAGCACCTGTATTATATATATAGTATGTTCTCCATAGATGTATGTCTCTTTCATAAGTTCTCTCAAAGTTTGTTCCAACTGTTAAGGTCTGGTTGTCTTAAAGGTTTCTAGTAAATCAGTGTCTCCTATTAAACTTACTGTATTCATAAATTCATAAACATTTGTTTGTTAGCTGTCCTAATTAGCCATGCCGCTGGTGAACTATATCCATTCTTTAGTAGTATATGTATTTGACACATCAAAATGCAAATAGCCAGTGTGTTCTTCCCCCAAAAAGTGAATTCTGTGCATTGATATTCCTCATGTGTCACTTCCCAGCTGAAGGAAACCCAGGTTTTTGATTAAATCCTTTACCACCCACTTACCTTGAACATACTGCACATGTTTCCCAGTTAGCTGGAAACCTCAGAGGTAGCTGGAAAAACTCTCTTAGCTTCACAAGCTAATTTAAGTTCAGGGAAGTCAAACTGTCGGACTTCTATTCCAACAGCAACATTTCTAAATAAGAAAAATATATTTAAAAACTGTCATCAGTCGAGGGCAAATCTCCTTAAACTTTAGGGATACAATATGTGAATGAGCCCTTGTACAAGCAATGATGCTCACTATGTGCAATGATGCTCACTATGTGCAATGATGCTCACTATGTGTTTTTGGTGAATATCAGTCGAAGGTGTTGGTCATACAGAGGGAACACTAATGAACAGGTCGTGGCCTTACTTTAGACTTGGTGCCACTCGGTGCATGTGAGCCTGTGAGCATGCATGTGTGACCTTCGGAAGGGCAGGCAGGAAGAGTAACTGGGGAGCTGGCTTTGACTGCGGCACATCGATCCTGGACCCCTGCATTCTCCTGCTCAACAGTCACTCTTCGTACACACACACACACACACACACACACACACTCTCGCCTCATTGACCAAATAGACTTACATATGACTGACGGGGCCAATTTCTCTCCCTTTCCTCCCCTTGCTAATTTATGGCCATTGATCTCCACCGGGCTGAATTTATATACACTCATCATGCTCCCTGGCTCACACACACACACACACACACACACACACACACACACACAGGTCTTTTGTGTGGTTTACAACGCAGTGCACTGACACATGCTCCTGCTGTCTCAGCACAAGAGGTGAGAAGAAAGTACAAGAACACGCTGAAGGACTCAGGAATTGTGTGAAGTTGAGCTAATGGCTTTTATTTTGTGTGTACAGCATGAGCGGGTGTTATTTTGTCAGTGTGGCCGCAGGGGTCAGGGTCGACTACAGAGCAGCTAATAGGGCTTTAACAGATCGCTCAAGCACTCTTCAGCAGCCTTCAGATATTTAAACTTTATCCTGGATCTTTCATCCCATCTTTCTGTCTGTTCTGTCCACCCAGGTGCATCTCCGTGCTCGGCAGACAGCCAGGTGGTCGGTGAGAGTGAACGGAGCAGAGAGCAGATTCTCCAGACCCTAAGTGACCTGTCAAGGGGCTTCCAGGATATTGCCGACCGCTGTCTCCTGGTATTGCACCTGGAGGTCAGGTATGCAGCAGAAACTCACCCACGCTAGTCAGAAATTGCAGAAATGAAAACACACGTATGGGTTTTTTAAGGTATTGTTATTGTCATCTTATGATCTTGGCTTGTGGCCTCTGGCAGATCCTTTATGAGTGCTCCAAAGCTGATGTCACTGTGGGACTAGAAGTCATCAGGAATCCTTGCTTTCAAGTTTAAAATATAGGGTCAACCCAATCCAATTGATGTAAATAAAGTTCTTAAATCAATTCCTCTTATTTAATTGAATGTATTTACTTAACATTTGTTTATTAGTTGTTCTTATTAGCCATTTCGCAGGTGAAGCATATCCATGTATTAGTGCCAGTCATAGTCTTTACACCAATATACTCCGAGCTTAGTGCTCGTGTGTTTATAAGTTCCACGTTAAGATGTGCCACTGTCTTCTTTCCCAGGGTTGATGGATGTTAACTCAGTAGAAAAGCGGCACATTTAATTATATTTACTCCCCAGATTGCCAGCCGGTGCATCTTGATTAGTATTTCTGTCTTTGTCGTGCGTTTTCGGGGGTTTGCTATGTCTGTGCAGCGGTTGAATGATGCAAGCAGTCACTCTCTTCTTCTTCCCAAGAGCTGTGCATTGACATCACTTATCTGTGTCACTCCCTGAATGAAACACAAACCGTTACGGTATTACTTTAAATCATGTGGACAATAATTACCAAAAAAAAAAACACATAAGTTCCGGAGTCGAGCTTATACTTCGTCTTGAATATGTGTTTGTGTGAATGTCAATAACCAAGTTCATTTACCACACCATATACTTCCTTCCCCACAACCACTAATAGTCCTCAATCATCCCTCGCCCCCTCGTTCCATCCCTCCATGTACCGCCATTTCCCTCGAGACTATTGTATAGCTTATGCAATATTGTTTATGATTTCAGTAGAAAACCCTCCCTGAGGCTGATGTCTAGCTATACGCTACACTCCATTGACTCTCCCCATCTAGCGAATTTCCCCTGATAGTGGTACCAGTTAAATGAAGCCATGAGGAAGAGAGCAAGTGGGGAGTGAAGAGGAGGTGGGAGAGAGATGCGTGTGGAGGTTAAAGCGATGGTGGGGGGGGGGGGGTAAAGAAGGGAGATACAGTAGCTAAGTGGGAGAAATGATTGAATAGAGAGAGAGGGAAGTGCGGTGAAGGCACTGAAAATGTGGTGTAGTTGTTGGCGTCGCCTTAGGGGGAAGAGACATTCACCCATATCATTTTATACCTTTCTGCTCAGGGCAGTGTGATGATGGAATTATGAGAGTATTGACTCCTTAAGTCTAGACAGAAATGAGTGTTCTGTGGCCCTCGAGGACCTCCGACTAAGATGAAGGTGTTTAAAAGGGCAGGAAGATGTAGCACAGTGTTAAAGGTTGTGTTAAAATTCACCCCTCTACCCATTACAGTCCTAAAAGTAATATTAAAGATATGTGCTACCATGGTAATGAAATGTTAACATGGACTAACTAGAGCTAGTGTTTTTATTTTATTGTTACAGCCCAAAAGGGTATGCTGCTTAACAGTTATCAAAAATGAGAATGAAAATCAAAAAGAAAGAGTTAAATGTTAATGTTTTACCCTTTTCTTGTATTAGATCTCATGTAAAGTTAAATCAGCCTTGTTCGTGGCAGTTGGATATGAGTTTTTTTACCAAAAAAAAAAAAAAAGTCAATAGAATAACCCTTGAGCACAGTTGCTGATCCACAGTTACTGCTCACTGGCTAAGGTCATAAATCTGTGTTTGTACTGCATCTTCATTGGAATCTCCACGAAAAGAAATCTAGATATAATGGAATACGAAATGTCTACAATGCAGCGCTTTAGGCATAAAAATGAGCCTCTCTGGCATACACTCCATCAATGTTAAAACATGCTTTTGTTGAGTCAAACACAAATATTTCTAATGATATATATATACATATATATGTGTATATATTCTGGTCATTTGCAGACAGGTCAGTTAAAATAAAATGTAAACATTTTAGTCAAATATTACTTAAAGGTTCATATAAATATGTAAGTAGTAATTCATTTCTAAAACATCATTGCTTGAATGAGCGCAGGCTGACCTAAGATACCTGCAGGTCGGGTATCATTTTGTCATCAGGCGAGTTTTATTTCAACACAAGACCTGAAGTGGAAGACTTTTTTATGGGCAGCAGGCTGTAAATTTACTTGATGTTTAATTCTTTTTTAATACCTCTCGGAGTTGAACACCACACTGTATTTAGTGGTGCTCTTCAGATTGACCTTAACTAATCATATTTCTGGACTGAATGGTATCATGCAGTGATGGAGTGGTAGCTAAATAAGGTATTTTACAAGCATGTTTTGACAAGTGAGTCAAGTCTGCCTGTAAACTCTAAGGACATATTCTAAGGACTAATATAACCCACGCTTTCTCACCTCCACAGTTTATGAAACACCTTTATTTTTTCTCTCTACATCCTGTAATATTTTGAAACACACTTGTTATAGTTGAGCTGTTAGAGGGGCACTGTTTTTTTTATTATTACGGCACAATCAGATCTGAAATGTAAAGAGAACAAACATCTAATCTTCTGTCTATCCTTCAACTTCACTATCCTCCCACATCTCAATCCAGGGTCCATTGTTTCCATTACCTGATGCCCCTGACGAAGCAAGGTAATTATGCCATAGTGGCTAATGTGGAGAGCATGGACTACGACCCCCTGGTGGTCAAACTGAACAAGGACATCTCAGCCATAGAGGAGGCCATGGGGGCCGGCCTGCATCAGCACAAGTTCCAGTACATCTTTGAAGGTCAGTACAGACATAGGATGAGGTCTAAAGAGCTTCTTGAGAAATATGTCAAATTATAATTTTCACAGAGATTGTTAATCTTCTCTCTGCCTATCTGACAGTTGTTTATTTTCTCTTCCTCCCTCCCGTTATCCTCCCCTTCACCAGGTTTGGGTCACCTGATCTCCTGTATCCTAATCAACGGGGCCCAGTACTTTAAGCGGATCAGCGAGTCTGGTATCAAGAAGATGTGCAGGAACATCTTCGTCCTCCAACAGAATCTCACCAACATCACAATGTCCAGGGAGGCTGATCTCGACTTCGCCAGGTAAGAGTCCTTTTTACATGTACAGTAACACACCCCAACCAGAAAGCCTTTAGTTGTAGATGCACTTAGTTTCCACCGGCATGGGTTTGTAAAGGCTCACAACCTTGGAATGGAGTAGTTGGCAGAAAATATTTTTGTGCTGTCAGTGTCTCTAAATTGTCATGCGCTTGCCAACACTTTATAAGTGCTTGCTGTTTCCCTTGCGTTTTGCTGTTGTCATGGTGATAAAACCCCTGATATCACAGGACTTTCCCTTGAAGCCACGATAACAATAATAACCTTATAAATAGATATTTACATGTGTTAATGTGTTGAAATCTGTACTACAATCACTAGGGGATGATGATGATGCAGTGAAGATTTCTTAATTCTATGCATTAAATATAAAATCCAGGGAACCACATTATGAAGCCATCAAATCTGAAACAATACGCACAAGCTAATGATCGATTTAAATCACGTGATGTAATGGTACAGCTCTACTTCACACCTGCACAGACACACACACACACACACACACACACACACACTCGTCGATGCACGAGACAGATGGTCAAGTCAACTCTGTGTGTGTGCACGGTTGTCAGTGTTTATTTCATATTCATACATTTATATTTTTGTGAGTATACCTGCTGTCCAGCCTTGACAGGCAAGGGGGGAAATCAGTGCTCTGAGAGCTTTGTGGAGGAGGAGAAGAAGAAGAAGGAGAAGGAGAAGAACAAGAAGAAGAAGAAGGAGGAGGAGGAGGAGGAGGAGGAGGAGGAGGAGAAGAAGAAGAAGAAGAAGAAGAAGAAGAAGAAGAAGAAGAAGAAGAAGAAGAAGAAGAAGGAGGAGGAGGAGAAGAAGGAGGAGGAGGAGAAGAAGAAGAACAACAACAAGAACAGCAAGAAGAAGGAGAAGGAGGAGGAGGGAGGGAAGAAGAAGACATAAAGAGAAGGGTGATTCGTAGTATTCATAGATATTTTTTTTTTTATCCCTTTCAGAAACTTGTGTCCTTGACAGGAAAGAGTGTGATAGGAAGGGTGATGGAAAAGATGGCGAAAGAAAGGAGGGCTTGCGGGGAGGTAAATTGAAAAAACTAAGTGAATGGAAGTTATAGAAAAATATCTTTCACTGGAAAAGGCATAGAATGGAGTTGGAGAAGACGGCGTGGACGGGAGAGAGCGGAGTGAGAGATGAAAGTGAGAAAGGCACATAAAGAGAGAAAGGGAAGAAAAGGAGGAAGATGACATGAAACGAGTTTGCAAGGAGAAACAGAGTGAAAACTTTATCAGTCAGATTTTCTAACATTATTGCTCTCAGTAGGTATCAGTCTCTTTCTGCCTCCATGCTTTCTATCTTTCACAATACTCATATTCCATTATTTTGACGAAGGAGCAGAAGAAGTGGAACGTGTGCTTTCTTGGACAAATAAATGGACTTTAAATTGTTCTAAAAACATTTTGGCTACTTCCACCTGCTGAAAACCAACATTCAACCAACCTCAGTCTCCCTGCATCTCAAATGTGTTGTACAACTTGTTTACCTCTTATGCTTTGTTGTCGAGTTAATTAGCTTCTTTTGTGTGTCATGTATTTGAGTGGATAGGTGCTCTCTGTTTGGACATCGCTATTGTTTGTAACGTGCCGATATTGCAAGCCAAGTTTCCCTCCGGGGGGGAAAAGAAAAATAGACAAAGAAGTAAACTGAAATGTCCTCTACTGTACTGGATGTGGAGTACCATTGATTACTGCGTTATTTCTACCCTCTGTCAACTTTGATTATGGAGAAATGGCAGTGATGGCTTTTCAGTCCTTTTTTTCGCTCTTTCTCCCACTCTCTGATTACGAGGCGTGGGCGGTGTGGAGGTGTTGATTGGGAATTGCAGAGTGCATTGTTTACACATTCATGGCTTTTGGATTGGCCGGCCTCCGGCTCCAAGACACAGCAACACACACCCTCACACAAACACACACACACACACTGCCACATACGCACATGTGGTTATGTATCCCTTTGCTCTCACCCAAGCACACTTAGCCAAGCCAATCAGCATTTTTGAAATCACCATATTTATGTTTAGGACATGAATATTCATAAAGCGTGCTCCGCAGCTCACACCTGTGATTGGAAGTGACCATACGGCTTGTATGAAAGTATGATGAAGATGAAATTATGCATTTGGGGCTCACTAAGAAGGAAAGGTTTCCTTTTGAAAAGATGTAGACTCTCATTTCTGATATCGTTTGGCATAAATATAGCATGAAAGTGTATGGATGAAACACCGCCATGCCCACATATACACTATGTGCTCTGACTCCGTGAGTTAGTTACTCACTTATTCCCTGGTTCTAATTTATTATCTCTATTTGAGCGTCTTAAATGGAAAATTGAGAAAAGAAATTAGCGAGACAAATTGCCCGCCCACCATATCGTGACTTTTGAATGAGGTGGTTTAATACTGACAGTTGAAAATTAGTTGAAATATAGAATAAAATAGCACAAATAGAGAATTTCTGCCATGTTTCAAAGAATATGTGCAACCACTTGACAAAATCAATTATTTAGAAACTGAATCCTCTATATCTCGGAATTGAAGCCTCCAGGTGATGACATGCTCACAAACTGTACGTAGTATTTTCAAACAACAGTTTAGTTGTAAAGATATTTGCGAAAACTAGCGTTGGCCAACCATTATGAGCAGTGAAAAAGCAGGCTGAGGCAGATGGACTAGAAGGTGAGAAAAGCGCTATATAAATGCAGGTCCATAATGTTCAGACTTTACCACCTTGAGAGAAACACGTGAATTGAGGAAAGGAAATGACCACAGTGGGAAGCCTGCTTTTGAGGAAGGCTGCAGAAGTTTGCCTGTTTTCCCATGTATTGTGCATGTTAATCTACGTGTATGCTGTGGCTGTGTGTGTCTGCATCTGTGTGCTTGTATGGCAAAGAGAGAGACCTGGACAAGGGCACCGCAATAACCACTGGTCTGAGGTAAATCTAAGGAGAGACCCGGTAACCAGCACTGCAGAACACAGGGAGCCTCTCTCTCACTCCCCTTTCTCTCTTGTGGATTGTGATGAAAGATGGGGAAACAGTGCCACCCTGTGGCCGAATCCATGTTTTTTAAATGCAGTATAATGCTGTGAAAACCAGCAGTATGTCAGTTGTTCAGGTTGTTGTTGTTGGCAGGGTGTTAAAACCCATATGCTAGGTGTACGTGTGACCATTTGTGTTTGTATGGAAAGGTCCTATGGCAGCCTGTTGTCTCTCGGTCGGAAGTTTGGCAGCGATATCAGCCGGCAGGTCAAGGTCACACGAACGCACACACCTCAACACCGACGCACAGGTGGACACACACACAGACCATCTGCTCAGGAACAGTTCAGGGGCTCCGTCCTAGACTGCAGAAATGTGTGTCACTGGAGTGTCACATCTGTGTGTATTGACTGCTTCCTCAACCTTGTGACTCCATTGATCTCCTTTCGTTGTCCTATGTGTCCACCTCTCTCTCTCTCTCTCTCTCTCTCTCTCTCTCTCTCTCTCTCTCTCTCTCTCTCTCTCTCTCTCACCTTATAGTGATTACCAGTTTCTTGACAGAAGCAGAGATGATTAAAGGTGATGCCGTTGGTGCTTCTATTTTTAAAGACAACAATAGCTCCCAAGGAAAAAAAAAACTCAAAAAGTTTCAATAACTTAGCGTTGCCTGGTAACGATCCACTCCAGCCTAAAATAATTAGCTGTCACCGAGATTTGGATGTTGTTTTTATTTTAGCACTGCTTGGTTAACAACTGACCTCAAAGCATAAGAAAATGGCAGTTTTCTTTTTTTCCCTTTATCTCATCCAGTTCCATTTCTGCTCTGCCCATCACTTTGATAGTTTCAGCACTAGTTATGTCAGATCAGGTGAGGGCTGGCTTAATGTCATGGAGTCTACGCTGGGTGCCAAAGCTATAGGATCATTTAAAAATGTGTGTGACTGCATTAAATACACTCATGGACTCAGCCTCAAATTACCATTCTATTAGAACAAAGCTTTTGAATGCAGCACACCAGCTGACAAACCTTCTGAAACCACAGACACAACAAGAATGTCCTTCGGGCAAAAGTAAATGCAAATACACCTTAACCTGTTTGTCTGTGTAAATTTATTCTATGCCTGGCGTCACACCATTTAGGGTATGTGGGCTTTCTCTCCCCCCCCAGACACACTGAGATGTAACACACACACACCCGCTAACACAAACACGCATACGGTGGAGCTCTGAGCTGCCCGGTGACCCGTGTAGGCAGGTTGCGGGGGCTGTCATAACATCCCGAGCTAACCAGCGAGCCCCTTAGCCCGTAGCTAGGCTAAACACCAGTCTGACAGGCTCGCTGCAGAGATGCCCCAGAGTGCAGCCCGTCGCACCCACCTGTCTGCTACTGGAAATTACTATGTGTGGATTGGACAAGAACCTTGTGTGCTGTGTGTTGTCCTGAGGTGTACCGCCCCGGCCCCCGCTAAGATCCAGTGTGTGCGTGCAGGCACATAAACCCCCCAGTGTGTGTGTGTGTGTGTGTGTGTGTGTCGAGGTGACAGGCCGGTGTGTCTGCGGAGAACGTGGTAATAAGTACAGTTGACGGCCGTGTCAGGAGGTAGTGGGTGTCAACAGATAAAACTGTTTGTATTTAGGCCTCACTTCAGTACACCATCACTTCGCTCAGCTTCCGTCTCCCTTCCTGTCACCTTGTGTGTCTCTCTTTATCTCTCTCTCTCTCTTCCCTCCTGCCTCGGTCCCTCTTTCTATATTTTTCCTTTCTTCGCTACCATCCAACCACCACCTCTGTTGAATTGTTTTTTTTTCATCCCCGTTGCCTTCTTCTTCCAGCTCCTGCACGCACACAAAACAGAAGCAAAGGAAGGGCTTCTGTTTTCTCTGTGTGTATGTGCAACATGCCATGATGATGGTCTTTGCTGTGTGTGTGTGTGTTTGTGCACCTTACAGCATGATGACACTGGCGTTTGCTGATGAAGCCAGTGTGTGTGTGTGTGTGTGTGTGTGTGTGTGTGTGTGTGTGTGTGTGTGTGTGTGTGTGTGTGTGGGCCGCAGCATGATGGGACTGGTCTTTGCTGATGAAGCTTTCGTTTCAGTGTCTCTGCAGACTTTACCTCATTACCAGTTGAGAGACAAAGGCACTGCTTTGGAGGGAGAGAGAGGGGAGGAGAGGGAGAGACACTTGTAAAAAAAACTACATCCACACAAAGCTGACTTATTTTGAAAACACCATTTAAATATCAAAATGACTACTTGAGCATTTTCACATCATTTTTTTTAACGATGCCTCTTCTTTTAGAGCCAAAAGTGCTGCAAGATTTATCTCCATTTTTTCAATTTATACCATTTTTTGTTTCCACTTTTTAGTGTCTGTAGCACCTGAATCTGTTGTTGTAGCAACAGGTCTTGATTCCAGCTGATGGAGAGGTTCAACCACAGTCTCTCATCCGTTCATCCTCCTCTGTCTTCACCTCATATTTCTCCCATGAACACGCCGATAGAGGCGACCTGTAATGGCCTTAATATTGTACGCCCCGGGAATGAATTGTGCCGATTCTTGTCTTTGTCATTCTTTTCTTTGTCTTTTTCTTCATGACTACATCTTTTCGTCTGTGTTTCTCATACATATCTGTCTATCCGATGCTGCTCCCACGCGTCATTAATTAACTTAATATTCTTTGTATACAAGGAAAGGGAACGGGAAGGGGGGGGCTAATTAAGATTAAATAGAAAGCGGAGGCATGTTGGTGCATACACACACATGCTGGCTGATTTCTACAGCAGTGCTCTTCTAGACTGGACTTCTAGTGGAAGCAGGAGGAAATTGGACATAAATAGAGAGAGACTTTGAGGAAGAAGGCAATCAACAACAAATCACTTTGGTTTTGTGCTGGTTTCATTAACTAGCTGTATCTTCAACTGATAAAAAGACGTGTGTGTGTGTGTGTGTGTGTGTGTGTGTGTGTGTGTGTGTGTGTGTGTGTGTGTGTGTGTGTGTGTGTGTGTGCGCGTGTGTGCGTGTGTGCGTGTGTGCGTACGTGCATGCATGTTTGTGTGTGTGTGTGTGTGTGTGTGTGTGTGTGTGTGTGTGTGTGTGTGTGCGTGCGTGCATGCATTTGTGTGTGTGTGTGTGTGTGTGTGTGTGTGTGTGTGTGTGTGTGTGTGTGTGTGTGTGTGTGTGTGTGTGTGTGTGTGCGTGCGTGCATGCATTTGTGTGTGTGTGTGTGTGCGTGTGTGTGTGTGTGTGTGTGCGTGTGTGCGTGCGTGTGTGTGTGTCACCGGGTGGGCCTTTCTTGATGGTCGGGTGCTGAGAGATTTTAATCGTATTAACAGACCTTACCCTGTTTGCCAAATGGATTTCCAACTGCTTGGATAATGAACTGTTTGAAAGTGTTTTCAGCACACACTAACATACATCACTCAGACACATTGATAGACACACACACACACACACACACACACACAGGCAAACACACCTTTGTACACTGAATGGAGGCCAGATTGCCAGCTGTCCTCACATTGAACACACACACACACACACACACAACCAGCCGTCTTCCTGTTGATGCAGCTTTTCTGTTTTGATATTCGATGGTACAAACAACAAACAGCACAGTGGATTTAATACCCCATCATCAGTAATAAATGAGCATCAGTGGATCAGCTTTTAACAAATCCTGTGTGGTCTTTTTCCTAAATGCATCACTGCCAGGTGAATTATAGATGCTATTATTCTCTAGTTAAGCCCTGTTTTATGGCACTGATTAAGTGTTTTTTATGTTCACTTGGTGGCTGCTGCCGCATCAACAGCTACGGTCCAAAGCTTTGCTGTTGTTTTACTGTTAGACGCCCCGTAAATGAGCAAGCATTTTTGCATTTCCGGTTCCCTCGTCTTGAATTCAACCCTTTTTTTGGAGTGGGTTTTTGGTTAGATGCCTGAAATAAGACATAAGTTTAAAAGATTTTAACGTTTTGTTCTACGATATTAATACGTCAGTACATCTCATTCGTGAATTTTGAAAAAAGGCAGTTGCTATCAAGTGGCTGAATGAGATTACACAATATAGTCATGCAGACGAGTCCGCATTTACAGCCCTGTTCTACTTGTGCATTGATATCCTAATGTTAGCTTTTGTAAAACGTGTTGTTCATTTGTGAAGCTTGTCTTGCTGAACTAACTGTGTAGTTGTCATTGTGTTTACCACAGAGCGTATTTTCTGCTATAATCCGAAACCCCACTGGCTTTTCGTCGAGGCAAACAATGCCACGCTAACTTTCGGAGTTGGCCTCCAAAAATACGACATCCTTGCACCGCTCTATTGCTTTTTCAGACTGTAGAAAATTGTCCAAACATAATTTGGTGTGACTGGTGCTCTCAGTCATAATTTGAGTTTTTTAGCAGTGCTGTTTGTTGTTAATTTCCCACCATGTGCATAATTTACTCCTCTACCAGAAGGGTTTTCTTAATTGAAACGGTGGGCTGAGCCTACGAGCTCGTCAGTCAGTCAGCCAACGCAGATCCAACAACAAGAACTTGGAGATCATTTGCACTGGGACCACTTACTTAAGTACGGTTTAAATGTTCATTCATCAATATTTGTGCAAAATACCCACAGCCTGTCCCAGCTCACACTGGGCGACGGGCGAATGCACCCTGGACAAATCACAATCTGTCACAGGAGTCATATAGATGTATATGGCATGAATTAGCACCCACGTACCTTATCAACTGTGGAACTAAAAACAACACTAAACTGTACAAAGTCTTTAATCACAGAGGTTTGCAATAATTATGCTCCTTTAGAAAGTCAGAATTGAACCACCTCACATATTCAGGTGCATTTTTAGTGCTCTGCTCAAAATCAGTGGTTCCTTTCCTCAGCTAAGCTGCTTCCCATTGAGAGCTGAGGATGGATATTTGAATGAGGCAGCCCTCTGTTCAAATCTTCTTCCTTCCACAAAAGAAGTGCGTGTTTTCTTGAAGTGTTTTTCCTATTAGATCAAATAACAGGATTTTGCCTGAAGCTTTTGCTGGGTTTGGGAAATGAAATGATAATGCTTTTTTATTTCTACATGAGGTAAATGTGCCAACACCTTCCGTGTGGATACAAACGTATAGAAAAGCACGGCGCACGTTCAACAGCGCCGGCATTGAGACATTATCGCAGACACGCGGCACATTTCATTATGAGATAAAACCACATGTGGGACGCGTCTTTATCCCGCTCTTTTGACTTTCTTCTGTCTTGCCCCCTGGTTAAGGAGTAAACCATTGTGACCCTCATCAATATTGACAAGCCTATTCATGAAATGAGCTCAAGGATGGAAAAATGAACAGACCTTGGATAGCAAATTGAGAGCAGGGTGGAGAACGAGACGGAATGCAAATGCTTCGATGACCAAGGGCATTTCTTGTCAGGGGAAGGCCAAAAAACAGATATTATGCTCCTCTATTTCTCACTCATCTCTTCAGTCATCACTCTTTTCCCCTTCTCCTTTGCGTCTCTCCATCTCCATCTCATTGATTGTACCCCTCCATTACTTTTTTCTACTGTTGAATCCCCCAAAATGACAGCACATAAAACACCTTGGAACCGAAACTCCCCGAGTGCTCATTAAGGCCTTGTTAGCATCGAAAATTATCATCTCAAGTAGGGAATGGGTCGTGGGTGGTTGATGGAGCTAAACAAATGACATAAGGAATCCTTTTTCTAGCCAAAGTGTCTTTTTACTGCGCCATATCAGAAATCACCGCAGATTTAAATCCATTTACTTTCAACTTTCCCTTGGCACAATAGAGAGCTTAACCCTCTTTCTCCAGACGCTTTGATGGACATAATTATAAATCATTCTGTATCTACGACGCCACACAAAGAGCGATTTGGAAACAGGTGGACCCAGCATTTGTCAGAGCTACAATCATCTCTCTTCACTCAACGACAAAGGAGCCGAAGCCCACTGCTTTTGAGTGACGGGCATCTGCCTTTAGATAAGACGGCCTGTCAATGCTAGTGAAGGAGACTTCTTTTGGAAAGTGTTTCAGTGTTGCATGGAGACGCAAGCTCTCTGCATATATTGCTACTCTTGTTACACGGGGAGCCATAAACCATGTCTGGAGGTGGAGTAGCGTGAGCAGCATGTTAGCGGCTTCAGTCCTTCTTCCTTGTGTGGGCACAGGATGCGTTCAGGCACACTATAGAGTCAAGGTCACCTGAGTCTTGGCAGAGTGCGATGCCCAACACACGGTGTAAGAAACTCAACAAACTCGCTCAAAAGTGAAAGGATTAAGAAATATCGAACCTGGTGTTTTTCACGTAACACAAAAATGACCACATGATCACTGTGAGGAACCCAACAGAAGAACTGCTAAATGGACTTTGTGATGACATCATTTTATAAATAAATAATAATAATTAACACGATTTCTTTCCCCTAATTTTTAACATACATGCCAAAATACAGTTTGTATGTACCTCACCTCTTGTCCTCTTGCTCGGACTGTTTGAGAATTAGATTTGTCCTATAGCCGGAGGTGGATTGTGGTGAAATCTAGTCTGCTGTGTGCCTGAGCTTTGTTGTTCCTGTGTGTGTTTGTGGCCAACACAATCCCTCACACATACACACTTTTCAAGGTATTTACATGTTTTGCCCCCGAGCAAATAATAGGTGTCCGTCGTGCATCCCGACTGCTGGATGTGTGAATTATGAATTGCGTTACTTTCCTAGTCCATTTGTAAGACTAAATGTTGTCTATTGTCTCTGAATGTATTCTAATGAGCATAACTTTGCTCACATACACAGGAGGTAATTCAGTAAAAAAAAAATAAAAAAAAAACACATTCCAGCAGTAAATATTAAAATGAAAGTGAATACAGTCTCTCCTCACTTCTATCTGGCTTATTTGACCTTTTATGTCTGATGTTTTTGTCAGCAGTTGGAAGTACTGCTATTCTCCAATACTCCCCTTATACTCTCCCTTTGTGCTCTTTCGTTATCAGTATGTACTTCATGGTCTTTCTCAAGTGGCCCTTTGTGGCATCAGGTCCTGTTTAAAGACCTATTAATTCTACTCACAGCCCTTTCCTCTTTAGGCTCTGTCAACAGTGTTTCATTAAAGCGGTCTCAGTAGTTTGTAGCCGGTGAGTGTTTTCCTTCTACCTTCATACACCCGGTGGCGGCCGGGTGAAGACCCTTTTAAGAAAATTGGGTTCGACAGCAACAGCGGTTAGTTTGGCTTTTGTGTTTCCCTGTTGTTGATGTTGCTCTTTTTGATTCTGCACCAGAACAATGAAAAGGGGAATATAAAGGTGTTTTCCTTACCTTACTTTCCTCGTTGATAACCTTTTGACATGTTCCCTCTCTTTCCCTCGCATCTCTCCTTCCAGGCAGTACTACGAGATGCTCTACAACACCGCAGACGAGCTCCTGAATCTGGTGGTGGACCAGGGCGTTCGCTACACGGAGCTGGATTACATCAACGCCTTGTCCTTGCTCCATCGCAGCCAGACGGGTGTCGGGGATCTGAGCACCCAAAACATCCGGCTGCAGAGGCTGAAGGAGATCATCTGTGAGCAGGCGGCCATCAAACAGGCCACCAAGGACAAGAAGATCACGACAGTGTAATGACAAAACGGTGCAGGGTCCGGAACGGGGGGTCGAGACCTCTGTCTCACTTTTTTTTTTCTTGTGTGAATCGGTTCATGGATGCAAGAGTAAGGAATGGGAGTTCAAGAATTGGGTTAAAAAACATTGAAATAGAAGCTTGCTCTAGACGTAGATCATAATGTGTGTGAAATCTGTATATATATATATATATATATATATATATATATATATATATATATACAGTATGTGTGTGCGTATGCAGTCCTTGCTCACTCTAATTACCGCTGCAGACTTTGCAAGTCTAGTTTGCTATGTATCTATGTGATAAGGTAACCTACACTACGCTGTCCATTTCCACTTTTTGAAAAGAAACCCCAGTTGCGGCGCTCGTACTTCAACCGTGACTCCGGCTGCAGATAAAAGGCGATTGTCTTGGACACTCACCCGAACTCAGGCCCCATCTCATCTCATTTTCCTATTAGATCTAAACTGCTGCTCTCATTTACACCTCTATCTCTCCTCTCCTGGCAGCCCCACGAGCCCACTGATTCTGTCTGCAATAACAGATGCCAGATTAGACCGTCTGAATGGGGCCACATCTTCCGCCTGCTGCCAATTTTCGGTCGGTCCCCAAAGAATTCCCGAGCCGAGAATTGTATCATAACTACGGCTGTAAAAAAAAATCTGTTTATGTGTCCGCTTTTTTATAGTTGGTGCAGTAAACTAGCGTGGAAAGTTTTGACCTCATTCATATTTTTTTACAAATTGGACAACAAAGACGCCGTAATTAAGATATTTTTTGCTGATATCCGTTTCAGAGATAAGGTTTATTTCAAATCCAACATACCGCAGTGGAATGACTTACACTTTTCTGTGTTAAGCCGTGTGTGAGCAAGTATTTCATCATACTAGCTCTGTAAACTGAAACTGGCACTTGTGAATCTTTATTTTGTTGTCTCTGCTACACGCGCGTCACTCTTTTTTAAAATTAACTAAACATACGAGCTCAAGAGAGGATCACAAATCATTCCCCACCCTGCAACCCTCCCTGTTTTTTAGTTCATTAACTTGGGTGAGGAGTACTTAACGAGAGCGGGAGAGGGGAATGGGAGTGTTGTCAATACAGCGGGCCAGGCGCTGGTCTCCCTGAAGCCCACAGAGCAATCCATCATAATGACACATCGGCTGGGATCGATGGGAAAACAACCATGTAGCCACGGAGGGGGTTCGTCTACCACGCTGAAACGTACACTCGGTGTAAAAATCTCAAATCTGCTCATTCAGCTGTTCACTTAAGAGCTACTTTTGAAATGTTATACATGGGAAACTTTAATACAATGTTAACGGACTGTGTCATTTCACACAAAGATAGTATTGTACAATTATCCCAAGTCCAGAAGGCTCATGCATTGGACATACTCCAAATATGCTAATTCAAACCACTCCTGCTCTCCATGCTTTTTTATCCATGAATGAAATATGTAAAATATAATTATGGTTCATTTTCTTATGAGACTAAAATCTGCGTTTTGTGTTTCTTTTTCTTTATTTTGCACACCTGCAACCGAAGTCATTTCACTGTTTCAAGTAAGAATGTGTTGAAATCTATACATGTGTTATTCTTGGACAAGTTTAAAGATCCTCATCATTCCTCTGCTCGTCGAGTGTCATCTTCGAAGCGCTCTGAAATGTTTGTCTAGTCTAAATAAAGCACCCACGGTCTGTTAATGCTGATACACTAAAAAGAAATAAATCCTTCAAATTCCACTGTGTTTTTTTTGCTATTTTGTATTGTTCTCTTTGTGCGGGCGCATAACAGTCATATTTTCCATGGTAGTGCAGCTCACAGTGACACCTTTTCCACACATGACAGCACAGTCCATCACTGTTTTGATGCACCCGAGACGCTGCTGCCTTATAGCGTACGAGCGAGACGGATCCAAAAGCAACACTCGAGGATGTATTTTCCCTGACAGGTGTGATGCGTTGTCTGACATGGTTTGAAGCATGAAGTGCAGCCTGTTGGAATCAGAAAAATAAACAGACAACATACCACCTGGAGCCTTTTGTCCTTGTGGGCATAAATCCAAAGGCTATCTGTTGGCATATTGTGATTTGTGTGGCTCCATAAATGAAATTGAATTGCTGTTTTTAAACATAGTTGCCTACATTTAGCCTTTTATTGTTTATTTGTTGGCAAATTGTGCATGTCAACATGAATTAAATTGTTGAATTTCGAAATAATAATGTTCAAATCACACAAAGGTTTAGTTTGTAGTTTATCTCACGATTGGGGATCTTTCATGGCATAGGCATACGTTCAAATCACCTGGATTTTGGGTAAGCATGTGAAGTAAATAGGGTAATGTGTTCTGTGTGCTGGTTGCTATGATGGCTGTAAGCAAACAAGCCATGCCAGGACTTGGACTTGTAAGTATATTTTCTATTCTCCTTGAATAACGTCACCTGTGAACGAGTTAATCGTATCTAGGTGTCTACGGGGCCGCTGGATCAAGTAAACTGCAACACCCACAATTCCGTTCGCCCCTCACAGTCTTGTGGTTGCCCTAGCGACGACGGTGGATGGTTCACCCGAAAGGCTAACTTGATAGCTAGCTGGAACACGGATATATTTACCGTTCGACTTATTGTTTATCACACAGCCTTGCTTTTGACTGCGTATCCGTCTTTAGTCGCCCGTCGCCGAGTTGTTATTATGTAATAATGAAGGAAACGGCGAGTCAACAGTTTTCCTCGGCGTCACCGAGCTGCTGCCCCCCAGGGTCCCACAACGACGCTCCCCCTGAAGAGGCTCCCGGCGGCGATGAGCTGGAAGAGAAGCGAGAGATGGAGGTAAGAAGTGGGATAACGTTAGCTGGTCAAACGTAATAAGCTACATGTACTGTGTTTATACATTCTAAGAATTCAACTTTTAAAACTTTCCTTTCAATTTTTTATCATTGTAACGTTTTCTTCGTAGCAAAAGTGTAAGCTATACTGTGTGCTCGTACGTGGATATTTATTATTTATATAGTGGCTGCATTTTAATGACGCGGTTTCATTAAAACTTCTGTTCCTTATGCAACAGATAAAGCAGATAACCTTGCACCAGAGATCTGGGAAAGTAAAACAACAGAGCAAGGTCAAATGTGCCATTTGTGATAGTGGTATTAACAGTAATTAGTGTGTTGTGCGTCCTTTTTAAGCATAATCTGTGTGTGCGTCCGTGTGTGTGTGTGTGTGTGTGTGTGTGTGTGTGTACTGCATGATTATGGAAGCTGTGAGCACTAGGTGATGCTTATAGTGGCCTCATGCCATATGCATTGTCTTCTAATGATGTAACTGCGTTGTTGTTGTTGCAGGGATGCCCACAGTTCACTGTTCTAATAAAAATCCTACATTTATTTGCATTTGTTTTACAGGAGGATGGCGTTTTAACTGCTGAGGTGGTCTCCCGCTGTGTGTCCAACCTCGGACGCTTTGGCACTGGAGTGCAATATATGTACCACCACCTGCGTCTGCCTGTAAGACACTCACCTACACAGACGGCATCAATGACGATTTATGGCTTTCAGTTGTGTCCACTGTCTATTTATCAATCTGTGACAAATCACTTTATATTCACACTGTGTCATGTTGTTGTTGTGGTGATAGATTTTCAGGAGCGCTTAGTTTAACCAAGGTTGTGTTTTTTGCTCCACCAGAGTCAAGATCTCAGTGACATCTCTGTTTTACGCAATTACGTCCATCTTCAGAAGCTGGAGCTATCACACAACAAAATTAAAGGTGTTTTTTTTATTATTATTATCATATACATGATCAATCAGAAAATATGTAATTAAGATAGGATTTGAATATTTGATTGTTCTGTTGCCCTCTTTATCCTTTGATTAATTTCTCTATCTTTTCTCAACTGCTAGATGTATCCTGTGTGAGCCACATGCCCTACCTCGTCGCCCTGGACGCTTCTCACAATGAAATCTCCAGCTTCTTTGGATTCCAGCCACCCAGGGGCCTAAAAGTAACGCAGGACCTTGAGCTGACAGGATAAGACCATATTTGATTGGTGGCTTGGGCTTCACTTTCTTGTGCTATTCCCTCATGATAGGCTGGATTTCCATAGCCCATCTGTAGTCTGTTTGAATATGCTTACAAAGCATTAACTGCCCTTGAATGACAGTGAACTTTAGCAAATTGAAAATTCCTTCCCAGGATTCAGTTGAAGAAGTTATTCGGTGAGACATACTGAAGACTACCAATACTTTCATTAATTGTATGCTGCTTTTTTTTTTTTCAGGAGGTCAATTTCTCTTACAACCGTATGACAAAAATGAAGGATTTGTCGACTTATTCATCTCTTAGTAATTTGGATCTGGGCTGTATCCTTACTGATAGACATCTATCTTTGTCTTTGCCTCTTTCTCTATTTCGTAAAATCATTATAGCCTTTTTAACCTATATATGATGTCTATGAAAATATATTTAACAAACACATTATGTGCAACTGCTTTTTTTGTGTATTATTCTTGACACGCCCATACTCAGACAACAGTCTGAGGGAGATCAGTGGTCTTGGGCAATGTTGCAAGCTCACCCATCTCAGCCTGGCACACAACAAGATCTGGAGGATCAGCGGCCTGGACAGCCTGCCTCTCACACACCTCTGCCTTGTAAGTCACAGTCAGAAATATGATAAACAGAGTGCACATTAACACAAAAACATCCATACATACTTTTACAATAACATTCAAGCACATAATTACAAACAGAAATATTCGTGTCTTTCACTTACATGTGTCACTTTGCTTTCTGTTGGCTAGTTATCTATAGATGCACACAGACCGAGTTATTTCAGAGTTGTTCTTCCTTGTATTTTACCTCATGTATGGTACATTTAATCTATTTATGTTTGCCTCTCTGTTCTCTCCCCTCTCCTTCTTTTTATGTCTCTGTTTTTGGCTGCATTTTTACATTTAGTAAAACCTTGGCCCTGTATTCGAGAATGACCATATGGTCCAACAGCAGGCCTTTTCTCTCTGTCTCTCTTTTTGCTTGTGTGTGCACGTGTGTGTGTGTGAGAGAGAGAGAGAGAGAGTGTGTGTGTGTGTGTGTGCACGTGCATGTTCTGTCCTTTATCAGTGTTTCCTCATTGTCAGCAGCCATCGGTCTGGCTGTGTCTGCCCCTGTCTGTAGCTTTGCTTTGGGACCAGCTGCTGGTGTTTGAGTGAGCCTGGACCCAGTTCAGCGCACACATGCAGACACTCACCCATACCTAGTCCATCCAGCATCCGTCTAATCCCATCACTGACCCCCGCTTCCTCACACGCTGGCTCCCTAAACAGCACAACCCTGTCAGCCTGTTTCCCACCCCATCACAGCACCGACCTGGAGCTTCAAGGGAACCAGCGCGGTCGCCCACCCCCACTGACAGCAGCCCTCTGCCAGGCAACGTGCTTGGCACGAGCAGGACGAGGTGTGGCTAGATAACAACTTGAGTCAGTGGAATGGAGAGAGAAGCAGGCTTGAGACCCCTGACAAGGGAGGCGTGCTCAGATCTGGTTCTAGCTGTCCAGAGTGCTGCGCTTGCACCTTGCCAGCTGTGTGGCTGTCAGTCCTCGCCTGTCAGAATTTAGCAGAGAGGCAGGCCTGCCACTCATCTCAGTACTGCGGGGAAAGAAGGTTCAGGCAACCTGCAGAGTGACCGTGGCACGTCCTTAATATTTAGCAGTGGGAGTCATTGACTGTATATGTTAGTAGAATGGGTTGGAAGTCACTTACGCGTGCATGCATATTAATGAACACCGTGTACTTGTGTCCTCTTTCCTGTCTGTCCAGAGGGGGAACCAGCTGCAGAAGATTGAAGGGTTGGGGTCTCTGAAGGGTCTGCAGGTTCTCGACCTGTCTCTGAACCGCATCACCAGTCTTTCTGGCCTTCAGAATCTCCACCTACTGGGATCTATCAATCTGGAGAAAAACCTGGTATTGATCTATGTTTATAATTTGAATAACAACAAGCAAACTATAACACAAGGGCTTAAGTGTGTGGATTTGCGGTTTTGTTTCAGATAAGCCAAACTCAGGAGTGCAAACACATTCATGACCTTGTCCTGTTGAGGGACCTGAACTTGCTGGGAAACCCTGTGCAGGTAACCCAAACCATGGTTCTACAAGGTTGTTTAATGTGTGGAGATATACTATGTATGAGCGGTCTACATGTGTTCTGTACCCAGCCTGTAAGCACTCTTCTGTATGCCTTTTTAATGTTGATGAAAGAAATCATGTTTTTGTAATATATGCTATCTGACTGTAATTGGTAGAAGCAGCCTGATTACAGATTGGCGGTCATCTTCCTCCTTCAGCATCTGACTCTGCTGGACCAAGAGAAAGTCACTGCTGAAGAAAAGGTATGAATAAACACACTCATTAATCATTTTATGACCAATTTAACAGCATCAACATAACGACCTCCATGAATAATCAGGGCACTTCATTGATCCCTTTTTGTTTGCGGAGCTTTGAACTGATACTTTCTATGGATGTGGGAGCGCTTAAACGACACTTGATCACTTACCTCATATCCCAGGTGTCATCAGTAAACAAGTATGACCCTCCTTTGGATGTGGTGGCAGCCAGGGATCACATGACCAACCTAGTTTTTCAGCTGATGCAGCCCCAGGTGCTCTACGACAGGTTGGTACAAATGTACAGTATTGTCTAAAATCCTAACCTCTGAATGTTCCTCTCTCTTGTTCCTGAGTGTAAAGGAAAGGAAAAAGGGATAATACAAAGTGTTGACAGAGGTGAACGTGAAGGTTTGCATTCAAATAGGTTGATAAGTCATAATCATAAACATCTAAGATCAGCTGTCAAGAAAACTATTCAAACATGTGCAGCATTTATCTGCAGTGTTTCTGTTGCACATTTTATCTACGGTACTCCCTAAAAAGAAAAAAAGAATTAGTTCATGCATCAGCACTCTTTTGAAAACATCCATCATCAGCAAATAAAATGCTGCAGCTGCAGTCAATTTACCATTCTCCTGTGCTTCCTAGAAAGAGCACATCCATATTGCCCACGAGGCTCCCATTTGTATTGAGCGCAGGAGTGGCTTCCATGACCGGACAGCTCGGGCTCTGCCGGTATAGTTTATTATACGCGACCGCTGCTCGTCTCAGAGACGTACCTGTAAAGCATGTCAGAACCCTGTGCACTGTATGTGTGTGTGTATGTCTCCAAGCAGTACTTTGGCCAGTGCAGACTCTCCGTATCCTATGCTGGTTCTGACCGGTCCTCAAGGCTGTGGGAAGAGAGAGCTGGCTCACAGACTGTGTCAGGAGTTGAGCGAGTACTTTGCCTACGGGTCAGTCCTGAAACTTTCTGTACACATAAACACACAAGCTCAATAGTACTTACACGGGTAATAAAAGAAATGTCTAAATTACACCTTTTTAAAGCTTTCACAATAAATCTACTTTCAAGATGCTGCTGGTAATAGCATTAGAGGTTTGGCAAGTCAATTATTATTTGTATCTTTTACATACGGCTGTGAAGGTCAAACATCTGCTCGTCATATTAACCATTCAGTTGAGTCTGGCCAAAGCAATGAAAGTGAACTGAACCTGAAAGCTGCTCAGATCTGAAAATAGCAAGTATATTCTCAGTGAGGCTTACTCAGTACTTGCAACCCTTTAAAGTGTTAGTATAAATACACATGGTATTAACTGATGGAGAAAAAGGAACCATCTGCTCCTGAAAACATAAAAGGATAGGTCAGATATTCTGAAGTCTATCTTACACCATATGTACATTGTTGATTGTTGTAACAATCCAGGAGGATACTGTTTGTGAAGCAACCCCTTTGTACTCTATCACAACTGTGCTGTAAGAAAGTAGAGACAAAATCCACAGTCTTTGTTCATTACCAAAAAACATTCTTAAGTTGAGCCAAAGCTCAATATGAGGCTTCAGCGGTTGGAGCAGTATGAAGCCTTATAAGCTTTGTGTGAACGTCAGAATACATGTATGTATACACAGACCAACAACCGTGTGTGTGTGTGTGTGTGTGTGTGTCCGTCCGTCCACAGAACTTGTCACACCACAAGGAATCCCAACTTTGGAGAGGAGAATGGAATTGATTACCATTTTGTCAGTGAGGAAGACTTTCAGAACATGGTTCACATGGTGCGTTTGCTTCTTTTTTTTTTGTATATCACGCACTCCTGGAGTGACAACATGATAACAAAATACAGGTTTCAATATTATTTGAGGTTCTGAACTCAAAATTATCTCGTGCACTCGGTGTCACAAGTTAATTAAATGTACACTGGGCTTTGAAAAGCTTCTTTTTTTTGTGCTTGAGGCGCCGAACTCCCTCGGCAAGTTTCAAATTGAATTCACTCACTGGCCATAATAAATTGCGGAGCTGAGATGATTAGTTTTACTTGGATTGATTGATTTTTCTTTAACTGGCAGATATTTCGATTAACACGTATGCATTTATTGAAATCGAGGTGCAATGGCTATATTAATTACAATTTTCTTACGGCATCTCCTACAACATTTTCCATACAAGTGATGATTATTAGTGAGAGACAATGACACAGAGAGCTAATGGGTTTTAATATCATTCAAATGCAGACATTCGTCAAAATTCAATAGTTTGCACCTCCTTTGCTCAAAGGCTCTGCAACTTCCAGGGTGTGATTTTATTAACATGATCTGTTTGTATTTGTGTTGATCAAAATCAACTGAATCTGAGTCATCATTACATTTTTTCTGCGAGTCATAAAAATAGTTGCTTCGGCC
Source organism: Eutrigla gurnardus (assembly GCF_963514095.1). NCBI lineage: Eukaryota > Metazoa > Chordata > Actinopteri > Perciformes > Triglidae > Eutrigla > Eutrigla gurnardus. Next base: position 10,861,562 of record NC_139932.1, on the reverse strand, counting down.
ATGGAGACATTTGTTTCCCATCTTGTCCCTCTGGTCAAGCTGGCTTTTATATAAGAATGGCGATGGATGATGGATAGAGGGTCTGGGTCACGTAATGATTTACACAGCAATGGCTTTGATGCCGAAATTGATTCCTTTTGTCTCCTCCAACAGAAGTGGATCAGGTTTACTTCACCGTTAGTCACTCCTACCAGTTGATTTGCCCTTTCTTCTCCTTCACCCTTCATTCTTCTGTTGTCAGCCTCTTGGTTTATTGTTGTCTTGTTCTCCCTTTCTTACTCTTCATGCTCTCAGCTTTTCACGTGTCAGCTGCACCTCTTCCTCTTCACCATTTCCACTCACATGTGCTTTTCAGTAACTACGCAATCATAACCTCTTGAACCCACTTCTCGCGGCGGTTCAAAATGAACCCAAATCAGCACTCCTCGGTGCTTAGTGTACTCCTTACTGCGATGTAAACACAGGCGACACCTGCTGTGTAATTTTGACTGATTGTCATTCGACGCTGGCAACGTGGAATCGCAAGAATGATGTTTGTAATCGAGTGTTTTAATGCTTTTCAATTACTTATTTAAGAAGAAAAATGTTCAGGGCAGTTTAAATTCCTGCTTGGCTTAGTATCTCCAGGAGAAACACCATCTATCTTGGTAGTAATGCTAGTGACTCACAGTTAATGAGTTTTCTCTGTGTTGTTATTATTATATAATAGCATCTGTCATACTGTATGGATTTCTAACAGGCAGAGAGGTGATTTTGGTGTTATAAATTATGCTGCTCTAATAAAACTGCCCCAAAAGCATGCAGACAAAAGGTCATGGGGTCATGTGTGAGAAGTAACAAAGAGAGAGAGAGCTCTTTGCCCTGACCACCAGGTCAACAGTTCAGGTCACAGGTGGACAAATGACTTGAGGTTGTTAATCTTGCCAGAACATGCCGGGATTGTGTTTGTATGTCAAGCACTTTGTGCACTTTAGGAGATGAATGAAGCCCATAACCGTAGTAACCAAGATGATACAATACAGTGGTGCACTCTAATCTTCTCTCATTCTTTCCCTTTGTAACTGGTAATTAGGGTAAATTCATCCAGACCATGCAGTACGGGGGTCACAGCTACGGTCTGACCAGAGATGCCATAGAGGATGTAGCCAAAGAAGGGCTAGCCTGCTGTGTGCATATGGAGCTAGAGGTGCGTATAGAAACCTCTTATGTAAGAGTACATCAAGCAAACCATTACCATATGTGGTCAATAAAGCCTGCAGATTGACAGAGTGAGCCTCAACAAAAGACAAAATGTGGCCTGCAACAGACGAGGTAACGCTTGTTTTTACCTTTGCCGCTTGTCGTAAATGCCTTTTGCTACTGAAGCAGTTGTTGATCACTTGTGGTCCACCGGCCACTTAAGAGGAGTGAAGAATCCGCCGTCAACGACAGTAGCGGTCAATAATATATGTTTTTCAAAAAATGTGAATCACTACGACCATGAGAGCTCCTTGAGCATACAGCTATAAATGAGTGCAAGAAATACTAGGCCCATTGGCATCCAGTAGTATGCAAAGCTCCCTGGCAGACACACACAGGGCCCTCAGCTTCATCCACCAGGCTGTCAAGAAGCTGAACTCTCTCCCCTCTCTCCCCTCTCTCCCCTCTCTCCCACCCCCTCCTCTCAGAACACCAAGTCCTCGTTGTAACAGAAGTGCAAACTGTTTGTTTATCCTCGCAGGGTGTGCTCAGTCTGAAGAACAGCTACTTTGAGCCTCGATACGTCCTGCTCTTCCCTGCCCAGGTGGAGAAGTACAGGGCCCACTTGAAAAACAGTGGACTCAATACGGCGCAGGTTGACATGGTGATGTCACGTGTAGAGCTGTACGCCAATACCAACCGGCAACGACCGGGGTTCTTCGATAATGTTCTCCCCTGTGGTACGGCAAGAAGGCCCTTTTTTTTGTTTTGTTGTGACATGGAGTGAATTAATTAATGTTGTCTGGAGCTGTACTTGTTGATGAGTGCATTAGAGAATAGTGATGGTAATTAAATGTCCTCTTGTGGCGAGTTAGGCCCATTTTACTATTCGGTTAATGAAACTTTAAATGTAACACAAAGTGTAATTATACAAATTCAGAATTCATTTTCAACAAGCTAAGAAAAACGCTTAATTGATTCCCGGAGGAGGAAATGTTCTCTCCACTTATTCAACCTTTTGGATATAATGTTAATAAGAAAGGAATTTGGCAGCGTTTGCTGTGATTTGCTGTGTTCACTGGCGGTTTTGTCATTGTAGTGCCTCATGTAGCTTTAACAACAACCAAACTCCCAGTCTTACTCTTGCTTAGAGCAGTCCAAGTGTCACTGGTATAGCCTAGGATAAATTAACGCACTTCACTTAAATCCATGCACTACACTTTCAATCCAATTACCACATGTATTAAGGGCACGCTGCGACAGAGGGGCCGTGTTTATCATTCCCCCATGAAAGCACTTAGACATGTTAGCCGTTTTCTTAATGAGATGAACATACAGGGACCGTAGAACCTCATCGCTTTCATGCACTGCGAGCTACCGCCTCATTACACTAAGGTCATCATCCCCATATCTTTGATGCATTACTGTTTGATGGGAGATGCATTGGCCTTATTCGTAATGTGCATGTCTCTCTCTGTGTGTGTGTGTGTGTGTGTGTGTGTGTGAGTAGATGACTGGGAGGAAGCCTATCAGACTCTGAGCCAGGTCGTGAAGGACTACCTGTTGCTAGAGGAGCAGGAAGAAGAGGAAAACAACAACAGAGAATCCCCTGACAACGCCTCCGCCGGTGTGTGTTTGTTTGTTCGTTCAGATCATCATTAGCAGACTCAAAGCATCGGGGTGCAAGACTGCGTGTAGAGTGCAGATAAGTGTGCCCTGTTTGTTTAATTTAAAGAAGCAATTCACCATTTATTTAAAAGGTCAGACGCAATTTACTAGACAGGAAGCAATCTTCATCCTGTTAAAACAGCTATAAAGTGAAAATACTTCTTGCAGAGCGTTGCTTAAGTATCTCTGTTTGGATGACATTTTTTAAAATCAAACCTAGGTTACAAACTTGAGGTGCAAAGTTTAAAAAAACATGAGCATTTACCTCAAAGGAAGGGTCTGATGAAAATATGCTATTGGTTGCAATGTGGAGTATAAAAAATTCAATGTTTTGGAGCTTGACCCATGCTCCATAAAAGTGGCCATAGATAAGGTGTCAATTTAATGTCTGTAAGTCTGTTTTCATGCTGTATATAATCTGTTTATGTACATGCATGTATAAACATTAAAAGCATTGTGTTATATATGCTGTTACCATCATATACAGCATTATACAGTACAATAACACCTGTCTCTTACTCTCCCAGGTGACGAGCCAGAGGAGAAGCCACTCTCACCACCCCTGTGGAGGTCAGGATCAGGTGCACTCGCCTCATACTCTGCCAGAGCTCTTGACCCCTCAAATCCGTCTTACAGGCACTATTCTACCAAGATCCAGGCCGAGCTCAGCCCTCACAAGAGCCCCGCTGTGAGTTACAATATGCCTGATGAAAAATGTATTGGTAATGAAGACTGTAAGTGAATGTTAAATAGACATCTAGACTGTAAAACATTTATGGGGAAAATCTTTTAACAGGATGCTGGCTCTTTTTCCTCTTCCTCCCGGCCATACATCATCGCTCCCCCGCCCCACTTTCCTCCTCCTCTCCCCCATCAACCCCCGTTTCTCGCCGGCTATCTCTCCCCGCCTCTTGCTTCCTCTCACCTTCACACTTCATCTCAACCCTTCTATCCCTTCCTTCTTTTCTCCATCTCTCTCCCCTCTGCAGGAGCTGGCTTCCATCAGGAGGCGTGAGCAGCTGGTGAGAGAGGCTTTTGTGGGGAAGAGTCCAGGGGTCTACAGCCAGCTCTTTAAAAGGTTCATTATAAGTACCCTGCACTCCACTGCACTCCACTGCTTAATTTCAAGCAGGCACTCTCAGCTGGGCCAAATTGGTTTAAATTGTGCACTTGTCCTAACTGCGTTTTGATGGTTTGTTTTGAGTTCCTGTTTGACCTTGGAGGTGAATTGGCAGGTGGCAACATTATTTGAATCGGAGAGCTTGTTAATATGATGGGCTTGTGTTGTCGCCCTCGAATATATCTGTCACCAGTTATGACTACGCCGAATCTGAATGAAAAGATCTGAATGTGAAATTGCTTTTTTCCAAACGCCTGTGAAGAAGAATGATTGAATTTAGTCCTATTTTCTTTTTCGGTTTTGTTTACCACAGCTCTGCTCAAACAGCTCCATCATCACTGCAGCATCCCGATAACCTTGTTAGTGACGACAGCAGGTAAAAACACACACACAGATACACTTGCATGTGTTCAAACGCTACGTTGCTATACAGATGTGTATACACACTTTAAAGCATTTTGATTTAAGATAAGGTGACAGAATGCGGCCTCATAAAAACAATGAAGCTGATTTAAGAACAGGAAAACAGCTTTTGTAGTAGTATTATCTACCCTCTAGGCCTGATTTTACCACACTTCTACCTCACTTCTACTGGTACGAGCCACGTGATTACATATCTGAAGACACATGCTCTCTCACAAATACACTCCCACTTTTTTGGCTCACCTGTTGGTACGCTTAAAATCAATAAACAGGGGTTACTGTTACACAATTATGGATAATAATTGACATATTGTGTGTGTGTGTGTTGGGGGGGAACTAACATGCATTTATCTCATTAGTTTCAAAAGAATGCATATGAGATACATTCAGCGATACAGTACGTGTTAAGTCAAATTTAATTTGTTCCCCTTCAGGGTTCATGTTCTCAGATGGCAAGAAACTTGAAAATCTACAAGTTCTGTCACAGCGGTCTGAGCAATACATGCCCCCAGTGTGTACCTTTAGCATTACTCAGCCCTTCACTATTTCTATAGAGGATTCCAGGCATCCGTCTTCTTGTTGCCAGTGTTTTTAGTAGGAATGTGTCTTTACTTGTGAGTGTGTGTCTCTAGTAACAGAGGATCCTTTTGTATTTGTCTGATGGGATTTTTTTTGTTGCGTATAGTCTTGTGTGGGTATATATCAAGCATCCTGGATTAGCTGTAAGAAAGCAAATAAGTGAATAAAATGACAAAAGCATATCCCTGTTTTTCAATATCAATAAACAAATTAATGTCTGATAAAATACGGTCAATATCTCCAGCTCTGGAGGTACCTAGTGTACTCAGCAGGATGGTTAACCTTCCAAAAGCACATTCTGCTAGATTTTCTTTCAGCAGAAACTCTTTACTCTCTGTTTTTTTTCTGTTTTTCTCACGTTTGTCTCTGTTCCTTTTAACAACCCCGTTTTTGTTTCATTGCATCCATCGCACCTCCCGCTACATGAACGTCTTCCTCCCTTTTCCCTCCCTGTCTGGCTCCTCTTCCCTCACCCTCTGCGGTTTGTCTTCTCCTCCATCCCTTCCTTTTTCCCGTTTCACAAGCAGCTCGGATGAGTCTCGTGCCAATTCGGCGCTGACCGTACTCGGTTCAGCCGGGGGCTTGACTGGTTCAGTGCAGAAGCTGGATATGTCTGTCCTGGGACACACCTTGGAAACACTCAAAGGTTATTGTTGTTGTTTTTTCATTATTATTGTAGGGCACTCTGTGTTGTTATGAATAGATAGCAAAGATGAGGGCAGGGGAAAAGACGTTTTAACAAGTAATTTCTGATATACGTATAATGCTTTTAGTTTTAACCCCTTTTAAAAAAATAGGTAAACTATATTTCTTTTCCACGTGTTGTTCATTTTATAGGTTAAAAACAGTCTTTACTGTCTGTAAATGACCAAAACAGTATATCTGATTATAAGATAAGTAAACTGAGTGTACTAAGTGACAAAGATATGTTGATGTGTTGATCTGTCGCTTGCATCAAGTGAAATATTCTCATTTCATACCTCATGGCTTCAGGCGAAACTCCCGAAGCCTCCCATCCAGACCCAGAGCCGCTAGCTGCGGCCGTTTCTACCTCCTCTGATAGACGTCCTGGGTCCAACGCCAAGCCCATACTTCCACCGATCCCCACTGGGCGCAAGACCCCTGCATCACCCAGCCCGGCTCCTTCACCCCGGCCGAGCCCCAACGCATCAGCCGGAGAGGGAGGAGATGTACAGAGTGTGGGATAGCTTCACATATTTCAGAAAATCAGAAGCAGTCAATCAACCAATACATGTATAAAAGTACATTCCTTTAATATACACGGCCTGTTACATTAAAAGAACATCAAAAGACTGTACCTGCAAAAGCTAAGAGTCAACCGCAGAACACATGTTTGTCTCTATCTCACCACAAACGTGATACATCCAAACCTTGAGGTTGGATCACACTGCCAGTACTTGTCTTTCCTTATGAGCTGTCCTTCATGCCACAGCACGTCTGGATCCTTTGCACTTGCTATATACTTTATACACGATAAGTGATGATGTTAATGACCATATACATATGGTGACTAAAGCATAATTATAGGCAAAGTTGTGCTTATCCTCTTTGTAGAATTATTTTCTCCCTGGCCTCAAGGTTTAGCGCTGACATATATTATGATTAAAGCTTAACACACAGGTTGGAGAGTATGTCGTTCATGATGAATATTGTGTGTTGAAGAAAATGGTTATTTTTGTATTTTTGCCTGTTCGAACTCTTGAGTCAAGAAGGTGATTTTTATCAATGTGACATTAATTTTCCTGCCAGAAAAGTGGCATTATGATTCCTACTGTTCAGTAATCTCATCAAATAGGATTCAGCATTGACAGCTGGATGCTGATTTTTCATACGCGGCGTGGAGCTCTTGTCATTGAGTGATGAATGCATCATTAATCTTTATCTCTTCGGATAGGAATTATTCAACAGGAAATTCATTCATATGGAAGTTGTTGACAGGTATTAAACAATGAGCCATCACTAACAACTTAGTGTGTTTTTGTCAGCGTTGCACACAGTCGTGCGTACTTGTGCACCCATGTGTTGCACAGTGTTAATTTTTGGATTCTTTGTAAATTGAAATTGTCATGTGTCACAGATGTGTGCATTGCTTATTTAACTGGTGCCCCGGCGTGCTTAGAGGTGCATGTGAACGTGCACATACAGTGTGCATGTTTATGCAGAGATCCTGCACACACCTGGCCATCCATCACTGTCTGTCTCCCTCTCAGGCAGCAGATGTTACAACCCCGTCATAATTCTTTGGCAGTTTGAAACCAGACAGTGTCTTTAGGGCCCCTGGGGTCTAACCTACTTACACTGCAGTCTGCACTATAGCTTATCATGGACTAACCAATGTGTCTTCCTGTGCATTAAGATAACACTGGATGCTATGCTATGTGCATGATAAACTTTGCAAAAGCCTTAAAGCCCAGAGAGAAGTGTAACATGAGGTGCAGACGAGAGGATGAGTGGCTGGGAGTTTTGGTTTCTTGTCATCGTGGATGCGTAATCATATGCAACCCCTCTGACACTCCGCACTGTCTACTGAACCTCACGTCTTCCCTCACTTCACCAGCTGCTGGAAAATAAACACGTCACACACTTTCTTGAAGACACGCAGCAACACTTCACCAAAGAGAGAAGGAGAGCACGTTTTCTTGGGAGAAACAAAGACTTGCTTGCATCTGTGCCTGCAGGAAATAGTTGTTTTGGGAGAGATATGCAGAAGCACATTATCAGTTTTCACAAAGCTGAAGTGCCTGATGTTATGAATTCATTTTTTTTTTTTGGAGGGGAAATTTGCTACAGAGGGAAACAGCATTAATCCGTATTTTCATTCCAGAGAGGATGTTGCACAAAATATTTGGAATAGAAATAGTAAGAAATCACAGAAATCTGAAACATTACTACATCAGTTTGACTGAGCAAATACAGTATCAGCCTTGTTTCTAGTGTGGATCTTAAGTAGTTGCATTCCTGTGTGAAACGACGGAGGATGGAAATAATGCTGCTAGCTCCATTCAACCTATTTCCACACTGTGTCAACACAGGATCAAACTCTGGCCAAACCTGCTATCATGCTGAGATAGTTGTTGGATTTTTTAAAAACCCAATTAAACATTGACAATGGTGGATCTAAACTGTGAGCTATACGCTTCCTGCTACTCTTACAGGGGTGTTATTGGAAGTCAAATAGACTCAGAGCTTTAATTCCTCCATTCTCAACCCAATCTTCTTACCTGCACTCTTTCTCACCATCCCTTCTGACCAGCTGGACGTAACTATCATTTGGAATTTCAATCATCTTTCAATTATACAACTGTTTTACAGCACTGGGGTTTTGTTGCTCCTTTCAGGCCCAGCAGTTACCCTCACTGTTTTCCTTTTAAAATGTTTTGGGGAAAAGACGGGCGGGGTTATGAGGCTGAGAATGGACTTGGAAGACAGTCTGTGAAAGTACAATTATATGTTACAGGCGTAGCTGTAAGTGTGTAAACTTTCACATGTGTGAGGGAGGAGCAGCGACACGCCTTCTCATTTCAAGCTCAAACATACACGAACTTCCTGCGGAGATGAAATGATATTATTCCCCGTCTTTGATGATTCACGGTGCTCATAACAACTTATTCGGCTGCCTTCGTGTCTTCATTTGAAGTAATGTTTCCCGTATGTGTGGAAAGCACATGGTTCGAGGAATAATAGTGAATCAATAGATCATATAATTATTTTTAAGATACGATCAGAATTTTGTGCATATGATGTTTTGATGGTTCGTTAAACAGACTGCTAGGTAAATGGTAATAAGCAATAATATGAGAGGACTATAGTTACTCTCTAATGTACAAATTAAGATTTTCCATACAAAAAATACCAGTTTGTAAAATATGATGCACGATAAGTCCCATTACAATACACAGCGGTACATTTTGCTGATGATTTGATTTTCACTGAAGTAAACGTCGCAGGCAGGGCTTTATTGTTTTTGCAGTGTGGTGTTTTTACTCAAGTTAAAGCTGTGAATATTTCTCCCACCCCGGCTCTCAGATCACAAACACATTCATACATAAAAGGCATTATTCATGGCGCGGTGAGCCCTGTAAGATTTAGTTTCTCTAGGCCTTGACTTGAAGTTCTTGTCTTTCCTTGCCAAATATTTTCTCTCAGTATGTCATCATCCTCCGTAAACATAATGATGCTTCACCTCAAGGGTAAGAGCTACAGATTGGAAGCTGTTATCAATGGCAAAGACGTAGGTATTTGGGACGGAAGCGCTCTTTTATTTATCTCTGCAACCCCTCTGTCTCCGTGCTCGTGTAGAGGATGTTGGAATAGGTCAGGGTGGTGATATAATGAAAGCTTAAATAAGACACACACAACACACACACACACCTCTGCATTAACTCTGCCGCATGATGTGGCGCCACACTCAGTAACTATGGCAACGGCACACTGCACTGCACCTCCCTATGTGTGTGTGTGTGTGTGTAACTCCTCACTGTGTTCCCTGCGGACAGATTAATTCCCTGCCAGATTCATTCCCTGTCAACTTGCTGAAACAAAAAGTTTCTGTTTTAATTAGTTCGGTGCAGTGTCTCGCTTCATCTATCTATCTGTACGGTGTCTCTCTCTCTCACTTTGGCTGTCTCCCTCTCCTCCTTCACTCCTCCTCGTGCTCTCTAGTGTAATTAAAGACAGTGAGTGTGGATAATAGAACCGTAATAGTGTGTAATTGCCATAATCAATACACATTGCATTGCTAAGGAACGTGTCATTCATCAATACACAGGGAGGAGGGAGGACGTCTCGCACACTTGGCCCTCATTCATCGGTGTGTCTAAAAGGAAAAAAAGATTGTGTTTTGAGTTGTAGAGTATGTGTTCATCCTCTATAATACAGTAACCTTAAGGGAAAACACGGATTCACTTTCTTGCAGAGTGTAAGTCTCACTCTCATGTGGTAATTTCAATCAATTATTCAATCATTTATTGATGACCATGCGGCCAAGGTCGGAAGTTTGCTTTCAGTACAGCAGGGCGGGGACGCTCAATATACAGTGCATGACTATCACAACAGATATGTTTTCACAAAAAGCTGAAGTTTTACAAGATAATAAAGTTTAGGTGCAGTTCATCTGTGAGGCTTCCATATGTTCCACAAATGTATTTGTCAACATAGAAGAAGTATAGAAGTCAAATATTAAAATATTCTGAACTTTACTTTTTGTAGTGTATGTGGAGATTATTCATTTTGAAATATAGCCTAGTTTGATTTGGGATCAATTCAATTCAATGATCCTCCCCTAATTCTTCTGTAAGTCTCACTCAATCACAATTGTTGGTTTCACATAACTTTGTTGCTAATTACTTTTCTTAGTGGTTTATTTTCATCATTCATACAATACACAGGCTTAACATTGAACCAAACTGTTTCTTACATAAGAACACAAACTAAGCTGCAAAAATGAAGTAACACAGGATTTGTTTTGTTGTTAGGGAGCTTGCAAACATTAGAAGTGACAAGCCAACACAGCAAGAATGTCCAGAAAGTCAATAGAAAGAAAACTTGACAGAGGAAGAAAACACAGGTGGAGGAGGTGGACATGCCCAGACAAATACCCTTACTGGAACAATACTGCCCCCTCCAGGGTGGGCTGTCCTGGCAGCCTTAGGGGAAAGAGAAAGGAGACGTGTGAGTGTGTACCCTTATTCGATCTTTCCTTTGATTTTCCCCCTCAGGGTCGTGACCCTTGATCGTACTTTTAACCTTAGCTTCGACGTCGACTCTCTAAATGGTGGCGACAGCAGTTTCCTCTCCCCCTCAGCCCCATTTCTCATGTTTCATTCAATTCAAAATGCTTTATCTGCATGAATGTAAGGAGGACAATATTGCCAAAGTGTCTCTCTCTTTCTCCTATCCTGTCTCACCTCTTTTCTCTCCCTTCTTCCTGCAGATGTTTTTCTCCTCAGTCTGCTGCTCTTCCTCCTCTACATGCAGCCTCCATCCCCTCATCTCTCTGTCTCCCACTCTTTCATCTCCCATGAGAAGTGTTCAACCATACAGTGAACTGAAGGCTAGACCGTGCCACAGACGCACCATGTGTTAGCCATAAACCTTTCTTTTTCCTTGTTGGTCATTCTTTCGTTTCATGCTCGCCTTTCTCTCTGTTCTTGTATTTCATGCTGTCATTCAGAAATCCTTACTTTTCATCTATTCTGTTCCTCCAGCCTCTCCATGCTATTCTCATTACCTTACAACAGCACTTTTTACTGCCTATTCCCAGGCTCTTATTTCCCAAAAGCTGTTGCCTTGTTACACCCACAGTCCACTTCCCATGGATTCGAGTGTTCCGCTGAATATTTCATCTTCATAGGAAGCGCCTCTGACAATGCAACAAATTACTGTCCTTGCCCCCCCCCCCCCAACTGTTTCCACGCATATTAAATTAGACCAATGAGGGACATTTCAAAGGGCACATGATGGGGGAGAAGAGTCAAAACACACAGCAGAGGGAGGAGAGACAGAGGTAGATTATGAGGACAAAGGTTATGTGACGATTGTGAAACCCCCCCCCAGGTGCCCCCGCTTTGAAATCCTTCACCCCGCCATATGCTCAAGATTTAATGAATGTGTGATCTTCTTTGCTGGTGGAAACTCGAGGTTTGTGTCGTCCAGTGAACAGGGTTTGATGTAGAAACAGCCTGCAGTCGACGGACGAGAGAGGGCTTCTGTTTATCTCTATGTTGTTTTTCCTTTCCATAAAATCCGAACGCTTTCGAAGGTCAGTAAATGGCAACCCTCGCAGTTAATAAAAAAAAAAAAACACGCGGCAGCTCGTAGATAATGTTAGGAATTATGCTGCCATATTTTCTCTCACTTTGTTGAACCACATTTACTTCTCCACGTCTGTTGGCTGTCATGTTGATATGCAAAAAAAAACCCCAGACTTTTCTGAATTTTTATGTGAACACTTACTTTTATATAACGTGCATGAAGCTTTCATATCGGCGCCCCCCCCTTCCCACACACACAGCCATTTTCCATTCCATTGAGTACTGCCGCAGAGCTCCAGTGACCTGCTCTCAGCCGACACACAGCAGACTTGTCTCTGCTTGTGTGTGTGTGTGTGTGTCATCTCTCAGCCATGGCCGACATGCAGTATTGTACACAAGGAGACACATTCCACTGAGTTCACTGCCCGACTGATGACTGACGGAGTGCGTTTATACTTACATGTGACCTCATATCCTGGTTAAGATCAAAGTCAGGACTGTGTGAACATATGGTTAACTCTCACCAATGAAACAACAGGACGCTCTTAATATCAGACCGGAATCACAGCCCACAACGAATGTTCACGTCAACAAGAGATAAGGTACTATTACTATTAAAGTCTGACTACAGTGAATATATCCTCCTAATATGGCAAAAGCCTGATATAGACTTTGTCTCATTTTGGCCAAAAACGCAACTCCTTTTATTATGAAGAACACAGAAGTTTATATTAAGTAAATCCCCCCTAGGCTAATATTGTTAGCATGCATTAATCCACTGCTAATAATCATCCTCAACAAATGCACAAATTACTCCTGCGATATTTGATCAAAACTAGGATATTATTTAGTTTTTTTTAATTTACTTTTTATTCATTTAAAAAAATGCTAAGAGCATGGCTGAGCCAGCAGCTAGCAGCTAACGGTACTAACAGTGAGAGAGCTAACAGTGTTTCCCTGCAGCTTCATTCTCAACAGGTTGCCATTACTCCAACCTACTACTAGTTTGTTGCTACATTGTTCCCTGAGTTTCGATCTTTAATAATGTATGTCTTCATTAAGAACCAATGGGCTTCATTAAGGCCGGGAAGTCAGCAAGTACTGCACACTAACCTGTCTTTTTTTACGGGATGTGTTGACTGTAACGTTCTATTCCAGTACTAATGGGACTATACTATATACCTGAGTGAACTGTGTTCCTGTCCTTCACAGTCCTGCTCTGTGAACTCAGTCAAATCCAGTTCTACTTTCACTAAAGCTGGATTAGGTAGCGGTGGAGAAAAAGCTCAGAAGTCTTGCAGCAAACTCCTTCAGCACTGTAACCTCTATAACTGAACTGTCTTTGGTTACAATACATATTGTGTGTGAAGGATCTGTACAAAGAGTCAACATCTGGATTAGCTGGGAGGCATACAAGTGCATAAAAAGTCCTTTAATGTAACTGCAGAAATGTTCTAAATCTGTATGTTCAACTGTGTTTAGAGCCATAAACATAAATGATATTCAATTACCACAAAGGGTTTTATGTCATTTTCTGCCACATGTGTTGTCCAGGGGTTTACCCATGGACTTGAGATAGGTCAATAGATAGTTTAGTCTAAATTCCTGTGCATTTTACAAACTGTATTATTTTCAGAGAAACACCTGGATTTATAAATCTTTATCTCTTTGTTGTTTGTGCTTTTTTTCCATGTCAGAGGAGTCTGTACGAGTCTATGGGATGGAATGCAGCATGCAGGCACCCGGACTGATATATATCTATGTAACGCTTATGAATGAATAATAAACGCATAAAGGTGCACACACACACACACACACACACACACACACACTATTGAAGGGTTTGGTTTTTTCTCCCCCTTAAGCAAAGCGTCCCCATTTATGAACACTTAAAATTCTCTTGAGACACTACTTCAACATGTTGAGTCAAATCCTGTACGAGTGTTGGAGTATGCAGACGGAGCGGGATGTCATGACTTCATGCAACTTGGTTCTCCAAGGTTCTTCCTCTGCGTCGAGCTGTATGAAGGTGCAACATTTCAATGATCAACTTCTTTCTGTCTAAGTGACATGCAGTCATGCAGGCGGAAACATATGTCTACGATGAATTCAAAATGCTGCTCAGTGCCGTATCTCTTATTTTGACCTCATTCCCCATCTCCCCTCTATCTTTGTCTCTGTGGTCTCTGGAAGGTTCAAAAGGCAAATGTGGACAGCTGCTGCCCTTTGACCTTCAGGGGTTGTCTAGTTCCCAAAAATCCCACATGCGTCTCAAGCATGCAGGTCAGACACACACTCATCCCCCCTGAGATAGAAAGGGTTTGTCTTTTGTTATCAGATTTCTGTGTGGCATTGTGTATTCATGATATAGCTTATAAATGGTTGCTACGTAATTATTATTATTATTATTATTATTAATGTAATTGCAGCCAATTTCAGTCTAATATTTATAATCATGACATTTTATACTGTAGCTAAATATTTTCAAATATGTACAATCTGATGTCATTAACTGAATTCAGCCCCTGGTCTTCAATTAGCAAATGAATACAAGCCTGTATTATGTTAAGAAAGACTACATATTTGTTTCTGTGAGGTTATTGACTCACATTTTTACACGTGTAGCTGTGTCTCTCCTCTTTGTGCCGCGTATCGGATTTACTGTGACACTGTGTCTTCTTAAGCACAGTGAACAGAGCTGCTTTTGTTCATTATTTTGATATCCTTTGTGGGCTTCAGAGTGGTAATTGGACACACGCTCATGACTAATTCTTTTTTAGCCCAGACTTCTGCCGCATCTCAATTCTCTGCTCCGGTGCAGCTTGTAGCAACAAACCAGCCCTCACGCTGAAACCGCTGTTTTTTATTCTGTTGCCATGACAGCTCGCATCCCAGTCGGAGACGGGGGAAGTTGCGTGGTTTATGAAATGAATTCATCACGACAAAAAAAAACTGTCTGCGAGAGGCGAGCCCCGAGTGTGTGCACACCGAGGGTCTGGGCGTGTGTGTGTGTGCACTTTTGTGTGTTTCTGGCTTGTGCACACTGTGGCTTATCCTGTCTGTGTGCATCTCTGCTCACTGTGTGGGGATGTATTTGTACGTATGTTTGTAATGCTAAAAGGCTTGGCACAGGAAGGACCTTTTTGTAGTGCGTGGCGGTGGGCACTCTGCCCGGCTTGTGTGGTTTATGGATGCGAGTCAGAATTGCGTTAGCCTCCGGCCAGAGAGAGATTGCCCATCTTTCCTGGTGCGAAACACCAACAAATGTGCCAACACTGACAGCATTAGAAACTGAAGAAACTGATACAAGCATCAAATCCCTCTGACACACATCTCATGCTGTCAGTCTATCAATAGGTCCATTACTGCCGCACGAAAAAGGAGGCAGGAGCGCAAATGAAAAACCAGCGTGAGAAAACTAGCATCCAAGGTGGATTTCACGCTACAGCAGCGGGTGACTGCTCCTGATTCTCAAAGTTTAATTGTGAAAAAGTGTAGAAGGTCAAAGTTCGCAGTTGCTGATACATTTTTTCAAACGAAAAAACACCGTCTCCGTTTTAGCTCCAGCTAATGATATCGCTGTAATATACCCACCGATTATACGGAACAGTGTATAAAGAAATAATCAATTCTGAATTTCAAACCGAAACTCTGCATAATTAAAGTGCCATGTGAGAAATCCCACAATTAACAGAGTGCCTTACAACCGGCGGCTAAAGTAATGTTTGAGTCTCATAACCTCTGTGATGGAACCAGTGGAGCAAAAAAAAAAAAGGAGGTGGAGAAATGAAGATTTCAGAAATGCATTAAATCTGTATTTCATCAAATTAGAAGTAGAAGCTCCTTGAAAAGCCGCCACCAGGCAGGAATGGTGAATGACCGAGGCTTTTCCAAACAGAATATTAATAGGTTATTATACTCACTTGTACCTCCATTTCGTACATCATCAGTGGCCTCGGCGGTAACACAGTAGTTATGGAATTGATATGGCTTTTAGGAAAATGAAACTGTCACATTAAAGATGGCTGCATAGTTCATATTTTTACCCATTTTTTTTTTCATCTGCAATTTTGGGAAGAGAAAAGGTGTTTCATTCCCCCACTTAGAAGAAGCGACGGTATAACCAAGGATGTCATTATCTATGAGTGATATTTTTATTGGGCTCTCAGTAAAAGTTGGCCAGCCCTTGAGATCCGTAATGACTGACGACCACACAAACAGACACACACATTGACATGTACCTACCTGTGTGCACACATTTTTTTTATTCCTTGCCTTCTCCCAGCCATGACAACCCGCCTCAAACGCCCTTCCTTCTTAACTCCTGATGGTTTTGCTAATTCACTGTGCTAATGTAGCCTCTTTTTCATGAGCTTTCCTCTTCTTCTTCTTCTTCTTCTTTCCCGGTGATTCCCGGTGCACATGATTGTGTTGTGGTTAGCCTACAGCACGAATTTAATCAAAGCTCACTTTCGCGTCGGCACCTCCCGTGACTAGGGGGGATTTAGGCCCAGTTGGAGAAGGAATGCAATTAGCTGAGACAAGCCTTGTTAATATTCCCCATCTGAATACCCCCAACAGGTCCAAAACACCTTTTATTTCTAATCACACCTTCTGCTGAAAGACAGTTTAGCTTTATTCACGCCTGATGTAACTGAGCCAGGGAGGCTATCAACACTAAAGTGGGGGATGTTTGTAGTGTACGCTGCTGATGTGGTAAAGATGCATTAAGTTTATGTTCATCTCACACTCTTGAGTGCACTAGTAGCTCCACACTGATGCTCCTTTTACAGTATCAGTGGGAAACAGTGGAGAGATATACGCTCTAAGACACACTGACCTTTGACTGTCTGAGTGGTTATGACTGATGCACCCTCCTGAACTTCCTTAGCGTATGCTAGGGGTCAGCGGCAGGGCAGCACGTAGCTCAGACGGCCCTCAGGCCAAACCTGAAGTATCCCACCTTTAACTCTTCACCAGTATCATCTCCTCTGTGGAAGTCCCTCCTTTTATATGATTGGCGGGGCGCTGCTGCAGCACCCTCAAGGAGAATTGATGGAAAATCCTTCGAGATTAGTGCAGTATAGGATGCACGGCGGGATGCGACGTTCGTACTCCGGCCACGTGTCGTTTGAATGAACAGCCGTGTGCTTTTGACCCACTCCGCTGCCAACACACCACGTCATCCCACCGAAGCCATATTCATCGTATGAAACTGATCAGATAAGAACAAACATGCAGAGTGAATATTTAGAAAGCAACAGTGCTGCTGTATTTAAAACATGCTCCTCTTTTATAGGAATTGAAATGGTTTCCCTATGAGTAATATTATGGCATATGGGAAATATTAAATACAAGTTTCTTATAGCTTTGAAGTTCGATCAGCCTTCTATGAGGAGGATGACGTTCTTCATTTATTCATTTGTACAGGCTGGATTGTTAAATTTTTACAACTGGTTGAATTTGTATTCATTGATTTGGATATGCAAACAGACAGATGATTTCTTGGTCTGTTTTACAGCTGTAGCTGTAGCAGATGAGTGTTATACACGTTACCTTTGTTTTGGGAGTCAGGTAGTGCTGATGCATATGCAATGTAGATGAATGGAGATAGAGACTTATGACAGTCATTCTGTGTCCCTGTGAGAGTTGGGAAGGGATGCTCTGGAGGATGTATGACGGTAACATCATACATCATCGCATAGTTTCACGTCTATAATCTAAATCTGCATCTCTGCAGCCGAAACCGACTCAAGCTGAAGAGTTTTTTGCGTGTTGAGTTGAGTTATAGCATGTCAAGACTGACAGCTGGCTAAACCCTATTAAAATAGTCACCACATTCCTGGGGTCCACCATTAAAGGTGACCCAGTGGCCCTCAATACACACACACACACACACACACACACACACACACACACACACACACACACACACACACACACACACACACACACACACACGCACACACACACTGAGGGCGGCTTGTAAAACCTGACAGATTTACCATCTTGCCTCCTCTTGTTGTTTTGGGGAGGCGTTTGCTCCACGAGCTATTTTGGTGGGTTTATGTGTGAGTATACAAACCTTGAGGACGGAGGTATGTGGAGCTTACAAGAACTCATGGTCCAACATGACCTCGGGTGTTTTTATCATCTGGTATTTTGGCTGCATAATCTCTTGTTAGGATGAATGGTGTGCAGATATAGTTTCAATCACACCAGGCTTATTAAAGTAAAAGAAAAAAATATGTTATTGTGAAACAGCCAAATGAAACAAGCAGTGAAAGACTAGAATATCAGTACAAACGATGTTCAGGAGCTGTCTTCTCTCAGCCGGGTGCATTTTCACATTCCTGACACAGATTCAACTCACAGTACGATTGTGGGCGATCGCACACTTTCAAAGTCTTTAACATGGTTTTGCTTAACTGCTTGTTCTGTTACCCTGAGGTGAGACCCGGCTGTCTGTGTCTACGCCTCCATGCACTAAACACATGTACTGTAGAACAGTAGTAGGTCAAAGCTCATCAGTAACCCTCCACCTCTCTCACACTCTCTCTTTCTGTCTGTCTCTCTGAGCCAACAGGTTGCAGCAGCTTCACCCCCACCCCTCTCCTCCAACTTTTCTGTGCTGCAGCTGAGCCCAGGCAAGAACGTCTCCGTCATTCATCCACTCTCTCACATTCAAACACACCCACCTCCTCGTTCACTCAGACACAGACACACACAGATACGCACATTGATTCTCATGTGCCATTCAGTCGATTACCCACGATAACATCCTCTGCAGGAATACAATATCAATTCCAGACTTTTTTTTTCTCCCCCCCCCTCCCTGACTTGGATGAAACATTTTTTGGTGTATTTTAGGAGATATTTTTCCCTTGTCGACCATCAAGAGGTCCCCGGGATTGGGACGATAACAATGATTTACTTGTCTGCTGTGGTAAGTGAGATTGTGTGGGCTCATTTTAGGGCCATAGTCAAAACCCATTAGTTTAACTGCACTTTAATATGGTGCTTTACCAAGAGTTTTGAATTCTTAACGGCCCAAATACCCTTCTTACAGCATAAGTGTCTGGGTTTAGGCCAACACTTTTGATACTGAGCCTTTACTGCTGCTCCTTATAGTGCATTTTGTTCCTTAAACAGCAATGCTGTCTGATCTTTGTGTTTGCTGTTTGTCCATTTTCTTGTTGTCTGAATACAATCATTGTGTGTGATAAGGTGCAATAATTGCCGCGAATGTGCTTTTCCACTTTAGTCTCAGAACATGTGCTTACAAATACACACACCCCGCATCCATGCAGTGCAGATGTCCTGAACGCATGCACATATGGGCGTTTGTCTTCGGCATGAGCGCTCTGCTTCTCTGCAGGAGTTGATGCAATGATTTTACACCTCCGACCTCAACAAGGAGCATAAAAACGAGATATCATTCATTTCACAGTCGTGTCAGGTCTTGTGTGTTCATGAATAATAAGAATGAACCAGGTTGTTTTGTAGGAGCGTTTTCAGGAGATGAAACCATGTAGAATGAATTTCCCCTCCCATGCATGGACTGTCCATGTCAGCTGCCTGCAAATATAAAAGTGACATAAAGACAGTAGTCCTGTGCATGTGTGCTTTTATTTGTTTTTGTGTGTGTTTTAGCTGGAGATCTGAATTTCATTGCACCAAAGACATCGGCCATCATCATACATTGTAGTTCCGTGTGTGTGTGTGTGTGTGTGTGTGTGTGTGTGTGTGTGTGTGTGTGTGTGTGTGTGTGTGCGCGCCTGTTCACTGTTAACAGTTTCCCACCTATGGGGATTATCCATCCTGTGAAGTGGTGAGGTGGAAAATGCCATTATGTAGAAATAGCTGACGTGCAGCTAGACTTGCAGGGCGTGTGTGTGTGTGTGTGTGTGTGTGTGTGTGTGTGTGTGTGTGTGTGTGTGTGTGTGTGTGTGTGTGAGAAAGGGAGATAGGGAACAGGGAGTATCAGGGCCAGAGACTTCATTCTGTAACATTATTTAATCCTCTCGGGGCAGTGATAAACCAAAGGTCTCGGACACAGAATACACACACTTTTCTCCCTGGCGAGGCTGGACATAGTGATTGTGATCCCAGCGTGGTGTGAGTGATGGATGCAGGTTTACTTTTTTATGTGGGATCATTGCAGGCATGTTACTGACTATCTGACTTGAGCTTATGATCACAGACAGGTGTGTCCTGGGGAACTGTTGGAAGGAGATGGGATTTGTAGTGTGACTATATGGATGGCAATGTCCATTATGTTCTGATTGAAATATCTCAACAACTATTGTATCAATTGACATGATATTTAGTACAGCATTCATGCTCCCTATAGTGGAGGAATTACGACAACTTTAGTGATCCCCTCTTTCCTTTTAGCGCCACCCCTCTCTGCCCAATTATTTTGTTTATGATCAAATACCTGCAAATCTAACTCCCATCACCCTCAGTTGTGCGTCGTGCTTACTAGCAAATGTTAGCAAGGTGAAACTAAAAGGGTCAACATGGTAAACATTACACCTGAGAAATATCAGCATGTTAGCATGCTGATGTTTGAATCTTTGCATGAATCATTTCAGAAATATTTGGATGAACTCAGGAACTCATTTACGTCAAGCTAAAACCAGGACTTTCATTTTCTCCTGTAACACATTGCTGAGGATCAGCATTTGCTGCTTGCCTCAGGAAAGCCACCTTTGCCCTATGATGACATGAATAGGAACATTTCGAAAACAGTAATTGCATCAAATTGAAGCTGTCTTCTGTTTAGCTTGACACTCCAAAAACCTATTTCAAAACCCCACTGTTGGACAGATTCAAGACAGTAACTGCATACTTCGACACACACCGTCATTCATCAATTCACATTTGTCCTCTCTCTGCACTTTACTAATAAGAAGATACATGCAGAGACAGATCTTAGATCTGCATTGGTATGTGGTGATGGGGGGGTGGGGGGGGTCCGTGTGTGTGTGTGTGGTTGTATTACATTAGAGTTCAAGCCTAGCCAGGTTGTAAACTAGTCAGCCTAAAGCCATTCAAGCGTTGTCAGACAGAACAGGTGGTCAAATTTTATGGAGTCTAAATTGTTTCACATTGATCTGATTTATTTTGGGGGGGCTTTATCCAATTAATTTTTCTCTCATGAGGAAATATTCAATGTGATATATGGGCGAATAGCTCAATGGGAAAAATCTGTTATATCTTTGTATCGTGCATTATGGTTGAGTGGAGGCAGATCTCTCTTTGATGTCTTGTGAATTTTGCAAGACCACATGGCCATACAGTGCAGACAATTAGGCACATATGCACACTTATGTGGAGATTTATGGGTGTTCGCAAGCTAATGTCAAACGTAACAGCACGAACCATTTCCTAGATCACCATTAATGTTCTGAAGGCGTTGCTCTCTGATGGAGCTTCGTTCATTTCAAATGGAATAATCCCGTACTGCTGCATGATTCCTTTGCCAGGGCGATTTAAGTGCAGGATTTACTCTACTTAGGCATTGATTATGCTCACTTAAGTGAATGTTGCTGTAGCCCTTTCTATTGATACATTCTGTGGTCCTCAGTCCAGATTTAACACACTTTCTGGCTACAAGATCCCCTTTATTCGAAGTTGACGATTGAAATGCAGTAAAGATACATTTCTACATCTCTTTCATGCTTCCCTGAAGTTTCTTCTGTCTGTCAAGGAGGAAGAAGAGGAGGATTTTCTGTAACCCAGAGTGTTACTGGACTTCTATTTACTCTGGGACATCTGATGCTCTCTTTCAGTAGATTGCTGTGAAGAACAGCTGTGCTCTCAGCAGTGAGAGTCATCCATCTGAATGTACCTGTCATTTCAATTCAATTCAATTTTATTGATGGTTTCATTTCAGAACAAAAGTTATCTCAGGACACTTTTCACATAGAGCGGGACGAGAGCACGTTGTTTGAAACACAATCAACGGCCCTTTTCATTCATCGCACAGATACAAAAAAATCATGTATGTAATAACACTATATATATACTATATATAAAAATAACTCATTTTCAATATGAGAGGACTCACATGGTGCTCAACAGACATCATGGTGTCATCCTGTTGAATGAAATGACATAACAGAGGGCTGGTGGAAACTGTAATTAGACACTCGGTGTCAGAATCGCCGCGGGGCTACATTATTTTGGCTCAAGTGCAATGTCGTATGCACACAGACACACATCGGAAGCGATTAGCCATGCTGCCTCGGCCTCGGCTCCGTAGATAATCACCTCTGCAGTGTGAGTCCCATGGCATCGCCGGCCCTCGGGGAGTTTAGGTAATCCTCAGTTTCGGGACAGGTGCAAGCCGCCCAGAGGTTTGGTTGACCAGCTCAAAAACCTTTTGCACCTGTAGAATCATACAAGAGCTTCCTTGAACCTGTCGTACTGCTGAAATGTACAGATGAGGACTGTGTGTCTCTCCCCTTCAAGCTGCTGCAACTGGAAACTTGTTATAACTACTGTTTTGTCTTCAGTCCAAAGTGTTAACTTCAGCCATTCACGTGTATTAATGTACCTGGGGGGAAATAAGCACAGCCTTTAATTTTTTGCCTCATGATTTTGAAGAAATATGTATAAAAAAGCTCACAGTTTTGATCCCTTTTATATGAAATTCGTATCAACTGCCCTTTGTATGGAAAAAACGGCTTTAAAAACAGACATTATGGCCTTGCTAAAATAAATGAGAATTTGATGTTACAGTTTGAAGATTTATTTTCTGTAAAAAATGACCATTATGTTATATTATACTATGTTCTCTGGTCATTTTATATGCACCAAGCAAATGCCAGTAAACGCCTAGAGGACTGACTAGCAAAAGGCATTTGTTCGTATGAAAAAGAAAGCAGGTTTATGAGATTACCAACCGAACTTGTACGATTCATTAGGGTTCAAGTAACTTTAAAGTCCTGATCAACAAATATAAGACAAAACCTTCCATGTTAACACATTTTGAAGATGTCAAAGAGAAGAATTTTTTCACTTGAACAGCGTGAATAATGGCGTGCCACCTGAAGAAACGCTGCCACCTAAACCTACAGTCATAACAGATTATTGCGGTAATCATATTTTATGTTCATGTAGGTTCATAATGTTTAGACTTTCCAATAACTGTTTTAAGAGCTCGGTTGTGCGCAGTTTAAAAGCAGCTTTTAAAATCTTTTTATTTCCATGGCATCATCAGAAACTGCTGTAAAACTGTTTGCAGGGACATATAAAGAAGGGAGCGGATGCAACATTATGCTAAACTAATTTACATTGGCCTAAAATATTACAATCCCAATAAATGTGGTTATTGAGACGGTGATCGATGGGATTCAGTTTATTGACATGACATAATATTTATTGTGTTATCCGCCTGCATGAAAGTCTGCAGTTTGTGTCAAAATATGGCACCGATCCACGATTCCCTCTTCATATGTATTTATTTAACACTGTTTTACTGGAGGCATGCAGAATAGATCCATGAGAGCATATTACAAATGTCGGATTACACCACATCTTTGAGTGGCTCTATTGACTGTTTTTTCCGCCGTCTTTTCATCCTGGTGCTTTCAGATCAGAAGAAAGAGTGGCGAGCGGAGTGGAATTTAGGAATTTGTTAAGAGAAGAGCTGGGAGGAGGAGGAGCAGGCGATCGAAGGAGGAAGAGGAAGAAAGGAAGAGTATGGACTGCTCTTCTGTGTGGATCTTTCTACTGTCCCTTTCTCTCTCCCGTCAAAGCATCACAGCACAGACTGAAGGTAACCCGTTCACAACCCTACACCCAAAAGGATGCACTCAAACACACAATGCATGAACGACAGGGAAGCTTTATTATGCAATGTGCACAGATCTCTGAATTAGAAGCCCCGGATGCTCAGGCCAAAGAAAGGGCAGGTGCTCAGTGAACACAGTCTGTGTGGGTGCGCCGTCATTAAATCTCCACACACATGCACGGGGCAGACACTAACCCAGCTCCACTTTCTCTCCAGACATCTGCTAGCCTCATGTACAGTACAACGCTCGGCCTGTCAAACCCCATCTCCCAGATACAGAACCGTAGCCTCAGGTGCTGCTGGATGTCGCCAAAAGGTCAATCAGCCAATCAAGTTAGATTTCCCTCTCGCCCTGGAATGTGATTGGCAGAAAGTTGTTGGGCAGAATTATGGAAGGAAAACAAAGTATATGTGATGAGACCTTATACTCGTTCAACTGCATAATGGGCTGCACTGAATTCAAACACCATACCATTATGAGGAGAGTAATA
Source organism: Eutrigla gurnardus (assembly GCF_963514095.1). Classification (NCBI taxonomy): domain Eukaryota; kingdom Metazoa; phylum Chordata; class Actinopteri; order Perciformes; family Triglidae; genus Eutrigla; species Eutrigla gurnardus. The sequence continues at coordinate 10,837,526 of NC_139932.1, read as the reverse complement.
GACTGATTTGTTTACATCCACTGACTGTCCCAACAGGGCGGCGATGTGACTGGAAACACATCCCGGTGGTCACATTTCCATTTAATAGTGCCGTCCTACACTTTGTAGCTTCCCTGCTACTGCAATTACTTTCTCCTTAGAAGAAGAAGAACTTTTATGTTCATTTGTCTGGATGAAATCTGAACCTGATGGCCCTGTGAGCGTGTGCTCTCTCTCACGGTTTGCATCTTTTCCCTTGATCTTGCTGGGGCTGATTGCAGCAGCGCATCATTATTTCTTAGGCATTTTCTTCACTGGCAGAATTTTCTGCAGCATCCGCTGTATCCGCTGAGCTGCATCTAAGGCGTAAATCAATGGTCTAACAGGTGTACACAACCTTTGAGATATCAGTATAGATAACAGTCGAGATAACTATTCCTAATCCCCCAGCATGTGTCGTCTCCACATCCTTGCCACGTGGTTCTCGCCTGCCTGCCCAGATAGACGAACCTCTTGATAATTCATCTAGTTTTCCACCTCAGTCCGTGTCTGTCTGACAGAGACCAGCCTTCAGTTGCTTCCTCACCTGCAATCTTCACAATGTTTTATGTGTTTTTACAGAAACCTATGGGGTAGAAAATGTATCCCACATGGCACCGCCACATGTGAGGGAGGTTGTTGTATCATGTTGAGTTGCATCAGTGGCCTTAACTGTGTTTTTGCATCAGTGATGAATCCACTATTGCTAAATATATGACGAAAAAGCCTCAGATAGTAACTCAGCACCAGGGAAGGCTCCGAAATGGTATTCCCAATGATATCCTGTTTCCTTGGTGTGTGGCCAGAGATGTATAGGTGTGTGAGGGAGAACATAATGTTAGGTCGCCATGGGCTGGAGACATATGTCTCCCCCAGTGAATCCTGGGATGGCAGCCAGAGGAAGAAGGTGCGAGATAATAGAGGCGGCGAAGCCCTGTAATGAAATAGAGGACAGCAGAGAAGCTGAGTTATCACTTACAGGACAATCAGCGGTGCCTATCTCTTATTCACGAGCCTAATCAATGCTGTCGTCACTGTGGTTTATTGCATATGTAATGCCGGGATATTGACTCTGAGGGCATTTGCGCACACAGCAGATTTCTGTGGTGTGTTGCTTGTACAGTACAGCGATGTGGGAATGTGTGCAGGCGTGAGAGCCAATGAATGTGTGTGTGTGTGTGAGTGTAGTTAATGCATCAACGTACCTTTTTTTTGTGCATCCGGCTTTTTAACTCATTAAAACCCGTCTGAATCCTGCCAGACGCAGCAGATCCTTATGTGAAATGCATTTGTTTGCCGGAGCGAGGGGACTGACCCTGATTTCGGCTGTGTTTACCTTATTATTCTAAGCGTTCCTCAACGCTGTACTAAAGTTTTATTGCTGGAGTGCTCAGAATATTGATAGTCTCTTTGGTTCACTTGTGTCTCATTAAACATTCATGGGGATTTGTGCGGTGCTCTGGCAGCATGACAGAAACAAGTAAAAAGGAAAAAAAACCTCATGATGATGGAACAAGACTGCTATCTGGTGGTCAGTTTAGGAAGAAATCATTAGGCATGTGGCTTAATTACCAGCTTAACCCTTTAATCTTTTAAAAAAAAAACATGTTCTTTGGATTTGATGATGAAAGGTTAGGGCAGTTTTTCAAACATGTATTCCCCTGCTCCTCATTCCTTGGCATTTGCTTCCCCCCTCAGTATGCAGGACGGCGGGGCAGGCAGACATAGTGTTTCTGCTGGATGAGTCATGGAGTGTGGGCCAGACCAGCTTCTCCAGGGTCAAAGACTTCATCTCAACCATCGTCTCCTCCTTCCAGGACGGCGTGGTGGACACTGAGGTCCACTTCGGGGTCACTGTCTTTGGGGACGTCCCGAGGTAAAAACAAAGAGTAACATACAGCACAGATCTATTTCAATAATCAACATAAAGTCATACTCATTTCAGAAAAACAAACCATATTCAAACACATTTATTCCGAGGAACTCTAATCAGAGAAACCAAACCAAACAAAGTTATACTGATGTTTGTATTAGCTATTCCGGTATTTCTTCATGATATAGGTTTGCTTTCCCTGTAATTGTTTCCTTGCAGGATGCGGATCGCTTTGACAGACTACAGCTCAGTGGAGGAGGTGCTCAGAGCCATCAGAGACCTCCCCTATGAGGGTGGATCCAGGAGGACTGGGGATGCCCTCCAGTTTCTGGTTGACCCCGTGTTCAGCCCCGTCATCAGCCGAGAGCATGCCCCAAAGGTACGAAGCTTCGACTGGGGAGATGTGAAACCTCATCCCGGACTACTGTGTCCGTCTGCTTCATAGGGAATGCATAAAAACAGCTTTCCTGTAGCCCTGAAAGAGACTACATTTACTGTCATGTATGGAGGTAGTATCAAGCAAGAGCAAACATACAGGGAAATGATTGATTGAGGATTACAACCTGAACTAACATGCATGTGTGTGAAAGAAGATGACGAGGTAGAAGTCTGTAGTTGTACAACAAAAAGCTTTGTGGAAAACACAAAGCAAACTGGTCCACCATTTTCACGCCGCTGCAAATCTGATTAAATGGTCTTGCTTTGCACTTGGATTGCAAACTGAGAGTATGTCTGATAGAAAGTTACAACCGGCGACGCATTTCGCTTCGGTTTGTCGTTTTTGCTTGCAGAAGAAGAAAAAGAAAAGGCGGAGGTAATATATTTAGCCTCAGTCGGCCGAATGACTAGTGCCAACGGTGCAAGACACATTGCAATTGATGGTCACCCAAAGATACTCATTGACGTAGATTAGATTAATTAATAATTATGTATCCTACTATTCTTAACTTTGGACCCTTGTCCCAGAAGTGCGTGATCTCACATCCAAATCTTCCACAGACTTCTCTCCATTTCTGTCAGCTACATTTCTCTGACAGTCCAACAGTGCAGTGTAGTCTCAGTACATCACAGCTGGTTAGCATTCCAATCACCTCTCTATCTCTCTCGAGTGTGCGTGTGAATCGTCTTGCAGCAGCACACTTGATGTGGGGAGGCAGAGAAATGAGGATTAGGCTGATATATTGAATTGTACAACCAGAGCACATGCAGAGAAGCAGCAACATTCTCATACCCATGCTTTCCAGCCCCGCCTTTTTTCAACGTCTGAGGGATGAACTGTAAATTAATCAAGTCAATTTTCCTTAATGGGCGAATTACCAGTTTCTGTTGCAAAGCCAGCATCATTGAATTCCACTTTATTTAATTACATATTCAATTATGAATTAAACAATCTCAGATGTCCGTGGGGGCTTTTCGTAATTCTGTTTGTGAGGATATGTGAAATTACCCCAAATACAACGTTGTTGAAGGGATGGATAAACCTCACAAATCAACACATTTTAACAGACAAGATTAACGGTAGAACCTTTTAAACGAACCATACTGGGATTATTCTGCAACTAATCAGGCTATTATTTTATATAGATCGTTTCTTGAGTGAAATATTGTTATATTAGGTTTGCATAAGTGATTTTTTTTTTTCTGCCGCTCTTGTACAGATTGCCGTAATGATCACTAATGGACGTTCAGACGATCAGGTCAATACCGCAGCCAGAGCTGTAGCTGACAATGGGATTTCTCTCTTTGCAGTAGGTGAGTTGCAGAAGCTGGTATTGTGAATTCCTTCAACATCCCCACTGCAGCGGCCCCATATATTTTATCCGAGCTCCGCCGACTTATCTGCAGTGTTTGCAATCAGAAATGCATGTCATACATTTGAATTCATTGGATCCAGTGTGGGTATTTGTGGGTGTGTGAGAGGTTCTTGTTTCTGAGTGTTTGAATGCAACCATTGCAGGTGTATACACTGTTTAAACCGTAACAACATCTACTCAATATGTATTCAGCTCCTATACTGTTTGTCTGTAAAAGTTCACTTTCTGATACTGTGTGTTGCAACAGCAAAGCTTCTAAATCCCACAGTGCGCTCATGAATACACACCGCTGTGTACGTACACACATCTTAACCCTCTTACTCCTCACACACACACACACACACACACACACACACACACACACACACACACACACACGCATAAGCCCACAAGCCCACAACTTACTCCCCTCAGCTGGGAGTGCAATAATTACTGCTCATTAGCCGATGGTGTGCTAATCGCAGCCATTTTTCATGAGACGATTCGGTGTCCTCCATCTGCACCTCTGACACCGAGGCTTGCTCCTCTCGTCCATCACCCGCAGAGAAGCGTCGCATGCATCTTGTGTACGCGTGCAGCACCAATAGGCCTGTATAGCCTGGGTATTATTGACAACAAATATGTATGCATCTACTGTGTATGCAAACAACTAGCAAGGAAACAAATGCACATCCATCTTGTCCAGGTGCAGATTTCATGTAACTGTAATTGACTGTAAACTCACCTGAGAGAGTCTTTATTAGGTGCTTGTCATGGCTCACTTCCAAGTTTCACAGGGCGTTTGATTAAATTGCAGTGAATGTCTTCGGTATACATCTTTTTCATGACTTTACATGAATCACTGCCACAGCTCCCCCTAGTGGTGTTCGTTGGAAAGTATGTGGAGAAAATGCAACACAAGAATGACACAATCATTGCTGCTGTGTAACTGCTATTCACTTGTTTTTGCTGTGCATTGATGAAAGTAAAGTCTTGTCGTGTGTACAGCAGGTTATTCATCATCGTTGTCAAATATCAGTGGACTAAGCGTGTTTTGTCATTCCTGTGACCAGGTGTTCGGGGAGCTGATGAGTCAGAGCTGAGGAGGATTGTGTCAGAGCCTCATGAGGAGCACCTATTACTCGGCGCTGACTACTCTCTCCTTGAAACCATCCTTCCCAAACTGTCCCGCAGGTTGTGCTTTACTGCTTCTGAACCACCACTTCCTGTGAAAACGTCCCCGCCTGGTGAGTCAACACATACAAGTGTATCTTCTGTCCTTGACATCTGTTTGCATTTCTATATTGATACATTATAGCTTGAAAAGTAAAATGATTAATATTTTTCTCTTGTTTCACTCTGCCCTGCAGTTTTCTCATTAAGACGTATTTATCTTAATGAGAATTCTACATCCAGGCCAGCGTGCATGGTTAATGATCCTTTTCTCACATACAGTATATTTCATATATATTTTCGACACCACGCTTCTGCACCTTCTCCCAATCCTAGTGGAGGAACGTGTGGTGGGTCCCAGAGACCTGCAGGTTAGCGAGTTGGCCCACAGTTCCTTCAGACTGACGTGGAGCCAGGCCACAGGTGATGTCACCGGATATCGCCTCCTGATCTACCCTCTCAGCTCCGGTGGACACATCGCCCAAAACCAGAGACAAGTGAGGGGTTACACATGTGCATTGTCATAGTTGTGTTGCTATTGAGATGGACTGTAACATTTCCCTCCCCCTAAATATGCACTAAAGTCCACCCTCGGTTCTTCATACTCTTATGATGTCATTGCATGTCACCTCTGTGACTAACACAACAATTGAGTGATTCATCTCTCATTGCTGCCTGAGTTCCATCTGCGTAACTCTTCTATTCCTTTGACAATATGACACACGAAGCTCCTCTCGTTCTGCTGCTGTCTTTGTATTTAACAGGTTGATCTGAAGGCAGACGTGAGCACAACGATGATGACGGATCTGAGTCCTAAAACAGAGTATTCCCTTACTCTCTATGCCATCTACCCCAGCCTCATAGGAGACTCTGCAGCAATCACAGTTCAGACAAGTGGGTGTCACTGCATGCTCATGCTCCTTCTTAGAAAATACATGAATACTTGTGCACATTTGTTTAGGATTTACCTCGTTTCCCTGAGCAACATTTTGTCCCTTGCAGCTGCTTTGCCTCAGGTGTTAAACTTCCGTGTTATTGAGGAGGGCCTGTTTTCTCTGCGCCTGGGCTGGACACCTCCACTAGGGAAGCTCGACGGATTCAAGATCTTCATCCCAAGATGTATGCTAACTATGCAATTATTATTATTATTTCACACCAAACACACTGCAGACCAGAATATAAATGTCTGAAGTTATCATATTTATTTTTGTATTGTTGGTGAAGACGTATCATTTAATCTACCATGTTCTTCTGGATTTTTTGTGCTGCAGCCAACAGACCAGGATTTATTTATGAGAACCTGCTACCAGGAGACACCTCTTCTCACGTGATTGACAGCTTGGAAGAGGATAAGAAGTATACTATCAGTATTTATGCTGTTTACCCGCTGGGACAAAGTGAAACGCTTTCAATAGTGGGCAAGACATGTAAGTTTAACAGCTTTGCACCATAATTAAATAATTCCAACTTTCTCACATTAAAGTTGATTTTATTTACCATGTATACCTCTCTACACTGAGTAAACACTAACAGAAAAAGAGTTAGTAGCTACACATCTAATACAAGGAAGCAAACGCTAAGATGTAGTACCATAGTATATCCACAGTGTGGTGCTCTCGTAGAAAAAACAGCATTACATCTATCTCTATCTATTGCATACAGTAAAACTCTCATTTATCTCTGTTTCATGGTACACAGAAAATATCTCTATTGTTGTCTTATATGTTATTACATTAATTTAAATAACATTTCCAGCAAAAAAAACGGATTAAATAACTTTACTCTTTGTCATTACTGTGATTCTTTTGATAGTGTAAATACTGAATTTGTGTATGTTATATGTGATACGGGTGTGTTTGACAGTAAAGCTGGTACAAGTTCAGAAGTTCCTGGTCCAGAACGCCACCACAGACACTGTCCAAGCGAGGTGGGCATCGGTTAAGGGTGCCACAGGCTACCGTCTGACATGGGCATCCCCAGGTACAGTTCTTCACTCTTTGCTACATAATTGCACACATGGGTGTTGCTAAGGGAAAGATAAGATAAGAGCCTCTGTGTCTTCCAGATGGCCACATAGAGAACATAAACCTCGGGGACAACTTCAACTTCTACATGATCCAGGGCCTTCACTCAGCCTCTGAGTACACCACCACCATCAACCCCATCTTTGGGGACATCGAGGGGCCCGTCACCACCGCCAAAGTCAACACATGTAAATAGGATGTTTTCTAGTGCGAGTACAGCATTACAGACCTGGATGACATTAGATTTAAAGATGCCTTTTCTGTCTCTCTCTGCATCAGTGGAAAGCAGCTTGGTACAAGCTTTGAAGGTGTCTGCTGTGACCACCAGCGCTGCTGTCGTCTCGTGGAACAGTGTCTCAGGAGCCACGGGATACCGACTGGCCTGGGGACCCACCCCAGGTGATTTATTGTTTAACTATCTCTTTACACCTTCTTGTTTATGTCCATTCTGGTTCTACTCTTGTATATAAAAAATATGTCAGTGTTGTCCTTCTACAGCAAGTTTTGGATAAAGTGAGGTTTGCTTTAATATACATGTTTGCATGCATGTCCAGGTTCCATTCTGATGCTCCCTTTCACCCAGTAACAGAACTGGAAACGCTCTGAAAGAGCTTTTGAAATGCCACTCCTTTTACACTGGACACATCTACCATGGCAGTCTGCCACAGGGATGTGGCAAGTGGCATGGCAAGTCACTTTGATGAAAGATATTCAGATACTGGGGAAAAAGGAGGAGGATGTTGTTTCCAAAGAAGGGAGCTCTGAAGCTGAGCCAGAGTTGAGAGGAATGCCAGGACAGCCAGAAATAATGAAATGCAAGAAAGAGTGATGTGACCGTGCCGTTGATGCTGATGTTATTTTCAGAGTTCGTTGGTCGGGACCGTCCCAGGCAGTTGGCTCTGAACGGCAGCACCACGGAGTACCATCTGAGAAATGTAGCACATGACACTGAGTATGTCCTGTCTCTCTATGTGCTGTTTGGCTCCGCGGTGGGACCTGGTATGAGTGCCACCTTCAGAACTTGTGAGTATAGTATTCTATGGCTCCCACCCACCTGACGTACCACTGAGATTTAGGAACGATTTTAATGGACTCTCACAATTGGTAGACTGCACAATTGTGCCAAAACGCTGTATTTTTAAGTAGAAGACTTCACCACAGAAGTCCAAAGAGGTTGCATTTAGCCCCTTTTTTAGTTTTATTCTCCTCTGTGACCTAAAATTGTGGTCTTTTCATTCATTAAACAATTACATTTAGATTTGTATTGAAAAGGAGTTCACAGTCTTTTAAGAGCAAATGAACACCAGGCTTCAATGTCGGCTGTGACTAGAAGTGTACTAATTGTAACCTCACCCAGCTGTGATGTCACAGTGTATTGGTGCACCCTGGAGTACACTTCTGTCATTGCAGCAGGTTGAGAAGTTAAACCACTGGAGGTCAGCAAATACAAGCTTTTCAGCTGCTTTTTAAGTGTGTCTTCAGGAAGCCCAGGCAAAATGATTTAATGGCTTAGAAATATATATTTAAGAATAACTTGAGCAGCCAAGATGTGTGTCATTGTGTGTGTTGTAAAACACTGCTGAATGATGGGAGCGCATTTGAAGAAATGTGTTAAAATATATTTTATCTGTCATAAATCTCCATTACATAGATGAAATAATGTTATTAATAATGTATTTTTAACAACACATACATGTTATTCATGTTCAGTCTTCCTCTGTCTCAGCTCCGTTGGGCTATGTGTCCAACTTCAAGGTGGCGTCCTACACCAGTACCTCCGTAGATGTAGAGTGGAGTCCCATTGTTGGAGCTACTGAGTACAAACTCTCTTGGAACACAGGTGATTATATTTACCCAGATTTTTCTACCTCCAGCTTGATATGAGGACTATTTTTATGTTTTTAGAGGTTAGTCAAACTTTTTGTTTGTGCATTTGTCAACCTGTCAGCCTCTTGAAAGCCTTTATCTGCAATTTGTGTCTGAAAAAGTGATGAGAAATTGAGGAAGAGACAGAAATATTTAACACCGTATGTAATATTATGTTCTGTGTATGTATTTTTGTGTGCATGCTTGCAGGTGATAGCAGCCCTCAGTCCCATTACCTAGAGCGCAGTGTTCTATTCCATCATATCGGAGATCTGAACCCACAGTCCATCTACACAATCACCATTTGTGCAGTGTACGGCAACTCAGAAGGACCAGAAATCTCTTTATCTCAACTCACAGGTACAAGAAGTGGAGCCCTCACTGTATATATTATATATAAAATACATCTAGTGCACGTAATCCATGGTGATTCATGTTGAAATGTAAACACACTAGCTCGTTGCAGCTGTGCTCACCCCATTGTAATTAATTGGGAAGGGAGAGAGATGTTCCTCATCCCATGCCTCAGCACCCTCGTGGCGGTTTTGTTTGACTGACAAGTCATGTACTTTGCTCTTCCCATTTTAACCACAGTTCCTGTCATTGTCACTTGCGGTATGTGTCATTGAGTCCAAGTCAGCAGAGTTGCTATCATTTTATCACTGTCAAAGTTAGCGTGTTACCCCAAGCTCTAAGTGCTACATGTATTACACCGACAAATGATAGGGTGCGTGAGTAGAGCCACAGCAGCTCGTCCAGCTCAGAGATTTTGATTTCCTGAAGTTTTTTTTATATGTTTAATTTCATTATTGAAATTGATTAGAATGTTGAAAACAGTTGTATGGTGTAAAATGAGATGATAATGGTCTTTCAGCTGCTGTCACGGACTCACAGCTGATCCAGGCAGTGAGGGAAGTGAAGGTTGTTGACATCGGAGTCAACTCCTTCAGGATGTCCTGGAGGAAAACACCTGGGGCATCTGGGTACAAAATCTCCTGGATCCCCTTCCTGGGTAAGGGACCACATAGAAAATCAACCATGTGTGCTTAGACCCTGATACTCACATACTGAACACACATGCATGTATGCACACATGTGGACACAAGCATGCTCCTAAGTCTGCACATGATGTATACCTACAGAACAGTTGACTTCAAATTTAGTGTTATTGATGAAATATTGATACTAAACATTTCTTGGATATTTGCATTATCTTTCACAACTTGTCACTATCATTGTTCATTATTGCTAATTATTCACGGCTCCTAACATCACTTATTGGACTCCTGTGGCTCATTGCAATAGAGTTGCAATAACTGAGCACACGCCGTGTTGTCTCACGTGTTGTATTTTATTATTCCCTGCTGCAGGAGGTGATGAGAAGTCCCATGTGGTTTCTGCTGCTTCCAACACGTTCACCATCCCCAAGCTGCAGGAGAGCTCGGCTTATAAGATCCAGGTGTCCTCCATGATAGGCAATAGGGAGGGAAGCCCAGTCCTGCTAACCGCACGCACCTGTGAGTCCTGCCTGCCCAAAACAGTGAGGAACAGTACGAGATGCGCTCTCAATCTGAGGTTTCAGGGTGGTAGTTATACAATTATATGGTTGCCACCGTGAATGTATCACTTATCAAAGTTTACCATCCTGTAAACAAGTATGAACACATAGTGGACATGGCGAACAACCTTGGAGACTCAGATATAAACGTCCACAGGTTTGAATCTGACCTTAGTCATACTTAGTCATACTTATTAAACAGATCATCATCAGCCAGACACAGCAGATCCATATCACTTTTCAGCATCATTATCAAATTCAGTTTTCCATTTTTCATTGGGTCACAAAGAGCTGGTCCCTGGTCTCTTGTTACCTTACATAAAAATGATCAACATATTGTTATTTGTTTCATTATCATGTGTTTCTATGTGTTTTAGTGGATCTTCCAAAAGTGAATGGCTTTGCTGCTGTGAACACGACAGACAGCAGCACTGTCCTGAACTGGACGCGGGTGCCTGCCGTTTCTGGATACCTTCTCTCCTGGAGGCACATTTCAGGTCTGACAAAGTTCACCCTTAGCATCACGTTAATGTTCATGTAACTGTCAGTCAAACAGGTATTTTATAAGTGAGTGACAGTGCTGTGCTGGATGAATATAATAACTTTGGTTGTTAATGTGTCGACTTTGGATTTCTCAATAAATATCCAGGGCTTGCATAACTATTTGCTGATCTCTTCCCACTGAACCACAACGTCATGCATGTCTTTCAGAAGGGAGGTTTTCATTCCTCTTCCTTTATTCCTAGAAGCTAAATCAACTCTGCAACAGAAACCTCTTCTTTGTGTGACCTTTCAGTGTTGGAGACTCAAACAGAGACCCTGGGCCCTGGTTTCAACTCCTACAAGATCAGTGATTTGCTGTATGGAAGGACCTATATCTTTACCATCAGACCTTTGTATGGAGAAGTGGAGGGCCCCATAAGCACCTTGTATCAGAGAATATGTAAGACACTACTCAATTTGATTAGCTCATCTATATGCTAATTGTTTGCACAGGATATATGTACACTTAGTATCTATATTATTTAAAAAAATGCACTTCTACCTACTTCTTACCTGTAGCACTTTGATCATAGCACTGGTACTTAAGGTATCCTTGCTGAACAGCTACCACTTTAGGACGAGGACCTAACACTTGTTGTTTCTACTTTTTCGCTCTTACTTTATCAGCAAAGATGTTGTGGTTTCTTTTTTTCTTTGACAAATGTACTTATTGTAAGTCACTTTGGACAAAAGCGTCTGCTAAATGCGCTAAATGTAAATGTGAATGTAGTATGAACATACATTTTTCCACCCTGTGTGATTCAGCCTTGAGTGAATCTTCCAAATTATTTATTTCCTTTGCTGAACCCCAGTTGTTGCCACAGCAACTCCTGTGTTTCCCTCCAGAGACCTTCATAGTTATTTTTAAGTACAATCAAGTATTTTAATCAGTTTTGTAATGTCTCTGTGCATCTCAGTGGGACCGGATCCCCCGGTGGACACAGTCCAGTCTGTGCCAGCCACAGTCGCTCCTCATATCCCAACTGCCTCGATCACCCAAACTACCATCAGTCAGACAGTCACCAGGACCACCCGGCACCCCATCGCTGTGCCACCAACTAAATCCATAACCACCAAGAAGCCTCCGGGCCAGCCGAGTGTCACTAAAGCCAAAGCAGCAGAAGTCCCTTCCCTTCGATTAACCGCAGTCAGAACAGAGACAACAGCTCAACCAGCACCTGGTATGGTTTATTCATAAAAAGATCTTGCTGATGTGTTATGATCTACAGTGAGAATATTCTATAACTCAGTTTAAAAATATATATAATGAGGTGTGTGTATAGTTTTTGCATCTTACAAATGTGTGTGTGTGTTTTTGTGTTTTGTCAGTGTGTAGTAAGACCAAAGCAGACATTGTGATCTTAGTGGATGAGTCCTCCAGCATCGGTGCCAACAACTTTATCAAGATGAAAGACTTCATATTCCGAGTGGCTACGTACTTCCCTGTCATTGGTCCTCAGGGCACACAGGTTGGTCTCTTTCTCTGTGTGTAATGTTGCAGCTTGATGTTCTGGCGGCTATTTGGCTCTCAGGCCCTCCGTTTCTTGAATGCGGTATAGGGCAATAACAATTACAAAGTGGATTGCAGTGATAATAAATGATAATTGCTGCTGCAACTGCTCCAGTGGGACTCCAGTGCAAGCCAGTGCCATTAGCAAGAACATAATGTGCGATTAATTCAACATTTGCAGAAAGAATAAACAAGGTGCAATGCCAGGGAAGAGGCAACCGGCAATAAACTTGCAACAAATATTTTTCTCAGCATGTTGAGTATGTGTGAGGAGTATTGATTTAAATTCAACTGAGAATTATAGCATAACATTGAAAATGATTACTGGTTATGATGATGATGATGTGTATTTTCTCTCTAGATAGCCGTGGTTCATTACAGTGATGAGCCTCGGATTGAATTCCGTCTAAGTGACTTCAAAGACAGAAACTCTGTGCTCAGGGCGCTCAGAGCTCTCCGTTACGGAGGGGGCAACACCAAAACAGGTTAGTGACACTCACACAAGCATGCACCACCTATCATCAGGTTGCAGCTTGTTCCTATAACGGTATTTAGGAGCAGAATTTTTTTTATTATTTGTCATGCTATTATATAGTGTCATAGCTAGTGTCATGTGATGTAATCGTATCAAATATATTTTTCACAGGATAAATTATGTCGTATAAAAAATCATTGCATGTGTTTAAAAAGGAATTACATACACTAGCTGTATGCTGTATAACAACAAATAAAACGTGTTTAAAGCTCATATTGATGACATTTTTTTAAAATGAATAATTAAAAAAAAAAATACATCCACAGAGCTTTTAGAAAGGTGCAGAATCAAAGTATCACTTCCCATGAAAAAAAATGTGTTTGATTGTGAATTAATTATTTCAAAATATTTTGAGAATATTTTAGTTTTGCCAATAGAATAGAATAACGCCGTTGGTATCACATGGTATCTCTGCGTAGTCAGGGGTAAGCGGGGGGCATTTCGGTACCAGTCCCAAGTGCTAAGTGACAAAAGGAGGAGCCAAATGTATAGCTACATGTTGCAAAATTAATTAATATTACGAAAGATTCATCACTTGACATGACTGAGTCTGTCAGAGTGTCACTCCACTCAACGATGAAAATGCAGATTGTGCAACAAACTGGCAACCCATTGAGTGCACATGCGCTCTGAGCAACAGCTGTGTTGTGACGTGAATGCAATGGAAGGGTGCGAGTGCGACACCTACTGGCTGGATGTTATCATTGTTGTCAATAGCACCTTTAAAGTTTTTTAATGTGATCATTTTATGAATGAAAAAAGTTTTCACATGTAATTACTAATATAAATAAAAATAATCTGTCATTGAAATAATGGAAGGTATCTTTAAATATAAATGTAAAACTTGTTTGTTTCATGACTGACCATGAAATAATGTCTGAAATTATTTATTATATTATATTCATGTTTTTAAATGGTTTTGTCTCTTATCTCTTTTCGCGGTTATTACTTTATTTTTTATCATTTGTGGGACTCATTCGTTTTACTGTTTAAATTTGTGTAATTTTCAGTCGTAGTAATGTGTTATGAAAGGTACTACAAAAAAACACTTTGATTTATGTATTCAAGTTGTGCTTTGCTTCCACTCCTCTGGTGCACGTCCTTAGCTACGTCAATGCAGTACCTACAAACAGTGCTGTTCAAGTACATTAAGCCTACTGGCTATTCATCAGTGTAAAACTCTGACAAAAGTTTCATTATTTGCTCTCAACATTTTTGTATTTACAAACCCTTCAGGAAAAGGCATCAGCTACGTTCTGCAGGAACTGTTCCAGGAGTCTCTGGGGATGAGGCCGGACGTGGCCCATGTTCTGGTTCTGATTACGGATGGCAGGGCCCAGGATGACGTGGCGCCACCCTCCAGGATCGCACGTGCTCTTGGTCAGTAATATTGTAAAGCCTCTAAAATGGTATGAGGTAAAAGTCAGCGTGGATATGAGTTTGTGAATGCTCTGAATCCGTTTCTCTCTAGGTGTCAGTGTCCTGGCAGTCGGAGTGTCTAATGCAGATATCGAAGAGCTGAATAAGATAGCAGCACCCACCAGCTACAAAAACATCTTCTTCTCACCAACCTTTGATGACTTCCCTTCCATAGAGAGAGAATTTATCAATATCATCTGCAGTGAGGCCCTCCTCTCCGAGTTCAAACTGAATGATGAGGCAAGACACAAACGAAGACATGATGTCTGTCTCGTTATTTCGCCGGACGTCGCCCAAATTATGTCTGGAAAACGATTAGGCATGCATAGTGACCACACAAGTTAATGAAATCGCTTTTTTAATTGACTCACTGGGAGTCTGTTGGAAAGAACACAACGGCAGCCTGGACTTCATTTTGACGTCAGAGCGTCGGATGGTGTGAATGAAACTGCGCAGCCATCTCTGCCACTTAATTCTGTATTATGTCAGTTGACAATCGTCCAGTCCATAATGAGTTCCCTTTTTCCTTATGTTCATTTCCAGTCTGCTCAGTTGGACACCCCGACTGAAGACCCAGAGGAGATGCTTAAGCCTCTGGGTCCCTGCCCCTCCTCGTGCATGAAGGTCGGTATAAACTAAATCCTTTACCACCATCACTATTATTATCATATCAGTCACAGTGAAACCAAATATGTGAGACGAATAAATATGATTATTGTTTATAGTTGGTTGGTGGATCGATAGGTGCTGATGTTAATCTAAACATGGTTTGATTGTTATTATTATTAACTATTAATCACGTCATTTGTTTCTTAACTAGGGCCAGAAAGGGGCAAAGGTGAGTTAACTTAAATGTGTTAAACATGACATTGATTTCCAAATGTACAAAAAAGTTCAGTGTTATTTTGTATCTGTATTCTTGTTCTCATACTTTCAGGGAGATGGATCTGGTCTCGGAGGTCTGGTATGTTTTATCAAGAGTTCATATGTAGATTAATATATCAACACCTTGAGAGATAATATTTTGATGAGACTAGGACTTTTTAACCGCTGCCCTCTCTGACCCTCATTCATGTACCCTAATTACTATTAATAAATGTAGTATTTCTTTTTGTTCATGTAGAAATTTCGGCACAGCCCTGGCCAGTATGATCCTTTCACTTCTTCTAAAGGAGAGAAGGGAGAACGGGTAAGAATCAACATTTACTTACTTTAAAAACACACACATATAATACACACTACCACCATTGTCATCCTCGTCATCATCTCTTTTCAAGATTATCTCACCCATCTGCTGCCTTTTTTGGCTGTATCTATTATATATTTCATGGACAGCACGATGTCATTAAGAAAAAAATATAAAAGAGCTGTTTCCATTTGGTCTATTTTAAAGAAAAATCCCATTTCTGCACTGCAGCTGCTACTAACACTACTGATGGTTCTTATCACACAAAAATGAACACATGAAATAAGATGGAGCTGCAGTAGGGTCATTCACTTTCAACAAGTCTATCTAGAGCTCAGCTGGAGTTCAAAACAGCTGTATTTCAGTGTTGTTATGCGTTGTTAAAACATTTTCTAATTAGTTCAAGTTCCAATTATGAATGTATCTTTTCCTTATGCATCATGGGAGCCGCAAGCTGTGTTCACTTCCATTTCTTAGTGTACATTTTCAAGCGATTTCACTACATTACAATTAATTTACTTTAAGTGCATTTCCATATCAGACTTCCCACACTAAAAAGTCTATTAAATAGGTGGGTAATGCCACAGCTAATGAAATGACAACTAACAGTTGCCAGTTGTCATGGTAACTGATTTCAATCAGCAGAGCTGTTCAGTTTTCAGGTATACAGGTGGAAGAACGTCTTCAGAAATATGTAGAGATTCAAATAAGAGGTGATAGAGTCTGTTTACTGTTATTCATTCCTTGACCGAGTTACAATAAATATGAACACAACTGCCCTTTACCCATAGGTCCAGTATATTATCAAATTATTTAGTAATGTCTTTTTAATTTTAACTGCATCCAATCTCATATCTCTGCTGGTTGTGTGGGCGAGTGTGGCTTTGCTGCGTACGTCTATTATTCTATTTTACAGCACAGACCATAATGTTTTAATGTGACAGGGGCTTCCTGCAACAGATGGTGTACCAGGGTTGCCAGGACGACCAGGGAGACCTGGACCCCCAGGTTCTGCCGGCCAACGGGTAACTAAATTCTGAAAAACAAAACCTCACAGTGACCTTGTTACTGTTATTTAATTTAGGTCGGACTCTGAAAATGTTATTTGCTTTTTTTTTTCAGGGCCCTCAAGGTGTGTCGGGTGATATGGTAAGACCTATATGACTGATATATTTATGAAACAAAACATTTTTTATGGAGCAGAATGTTAGATATCTTTGCTCCATACTCTTGCTGCATGAATCACATGTTTCCTTTGCCTTTCTCGACAAAAATAAAAACATTTTGCATTACATACATTTTTCCTTTAACATCGTAGGGGGAAGTGGAGTTTTATCCAACATTTTTGTGCTGTTCCTGTTTAAAATTTGGGGCACATTTGTGTTTCTGGGCTGTATAGTAACATTGATTTGACTTAACTTGACCGATAGAGAAAAATGCCTAAACCACCCGAACGCCTCACCATGAAACTGACCCTTAGAATAATGACTCATTCAATATTGTTAATACAAATTCATCTGATAATCAGTCTTCCCATGTCTTTTTTCTTTTCTGGCAGGGTCTACCTGGATATACTGGTCCAAAGGGACAGAGAGGAGAGAGAGTAAGTCCAACATGTCCTTTTTAATTTAGACTGATTGCTTTCTGCTATGATTTGAGCTCATGACACAGATGCCTGCTGAATTTAGGATTTGAGTGCTACCATCAATTGCTCTGTTGTGTGTCCAGGTTCATGCTTTTTTTTTTTTTGGTTTCCACTTAGGGAGAACCTGGATATGTTATAGCCGGCGCCGATGCAAATTTCGTTCCCGGTCGAAAAGGAGAACCCGGATCTTCAGTGAGTCCTCATGAAAAAAACTCTTGGAGTTTCCCAACGGTGAACTTCAGGACAATTCAAATATTAATCACTGCATGTTACAGGGACCCCAGGGCCCTCCTGGTGTATCAGGGGTCAATGGAGCTCCAGGCCTACCAGGCCAGTCAGGACCACCGGGATCACCAGGAATATCTGTCAAGGTAACGTTGTTCAGATTTACGAGTCGGCATTAAAAGAAAAGCTGAAACTGTGTCTTAACCCAATTTTGCAATGATGATCTAATAGTGCATCATACTTTATATTGTCAGACCAACATCCAGTATTCAGAATGAAGTGTCAGAAAATTGACCAGTTGTTTTTATTTGCACTCTGTAGGGAGAGCCTGGGGAGCTGGGAGCAAAAGTAAGTAGAAACCCCTCCTATTAGGAAATTTACAGCATAAAAGTATCATCATGCATCATAAATTGTCTCTCCTTTCATAACGAGCCTATTTTCAATGCCTCAGAATCAGATGTTACCAGTTATGAAATATTCATTGTTTTATTTTTATCTGATAATACTTCCGTTATTTTTTGAAAGGGTTTACGTGGGAAGCCGGGTGTGAAAGGAGACAAAGGAGAGTCGGGAAAAGATGTAAGCGCATTGTTGATAACATTATTAGAAGCGGCAAAAGAAATCACATGACAACAACTGAAAGATAATTCAGAGCTGCCTTCTGAAAGTGTTTTTCTCACCTCTTTGTTTCCATCTTGCTGTCTCTCACGCACGCATATGCAAACTACTGTAGGGTATTGCAGGTTTGCCTGGTCCCATCGGTATTGATGGAGTGTCGGGATTACCAGGCCAGAAAGGAGAGATGGTAGGAGTGTTATTAATTTAAAAAAATAAACATATATACATATATTGTAAACTAGAATCTAAGAGTAGAGAACTGGATTGGTAAATATTATTTTTTTGCAGGGTGAGGAAGGAATCGGCATACAAGGTATTCAAGGTCCTCGTGGAGAGCCGGGAGAGAAGGTACATCACAATGAACAGCTAATATAATGAGAATAAGACTAATTGCCTTATGGGGCCTTATTTTAAGGTGGAACAGGATCACCCTGGATGCATTATTATGAAATCCTATTTCTGTTTGAGTGATTGGACTATTGTGTTTGCAGGGAAATATTGGCTTTACTGGACCAGTCGGCCCAAAGGTAAAGAGCATGGCTGAATGTGAACACTCTGAATGTGACAATAAATCCAAAAATGTGTCTATAAAATAACATTTGCACTCTTTTAAGGGTGACCAAGGAGAGCAGGGCATCCAGGGAATCATCGGACTTCGGGTGTGCATTTCATAATTTTCTCCTGTTAAATAGCTAGTAACGTGTATGAATGAATGCCAGCGTATTCTAATCTGAACCTGTTTAAATAAAGGCGTGAATTGTGCGAGAGTCAATGATGAAAGAATTCCGAGCCGGTGATTTATTTTTACCTGCAGGGAAAAAAGGGATTCAAAGGGGAGCAAGGGGACAAGGTGAGTTCATCCCACACACACACACGTCCATGCTCACTTCATTAGGCTGAAAACACGCACGTTATAATTAATTTGATGAAGTGAAAGACTCAATTTAATTCAGCCAAGAGTCATGCAAATATTTGTTTAATTAACCCTGGCCTTCACTCTGGAATAAAGTGTGTGTAGAGGAGTGTGTGCGTGCATATTCGTGCAGTTTTATGTGGGGTTTTTTTGTCATTTAGGGAGATCAAGGAGAGATGGGACAAGTAGGACCACTAGGACCCACTGTGAGTAGGATTACATCTTATATTTATTCATATTAACTACTTGAAGTGCTCAGACAAAATACAATTACTCATAACTTGTATGTATTTTAAACTGCCTCGCACACGAGAACATGTTGTAATCCCACTTAATCAATGATTGCCACTGACTGACCTGAGCATATTTTTTAATTCATTTTTGACTACAAATGAAGCCTGAGGCTGAAGCAGTTTATTTATTCAGCAGCAACTTGAACAAAATGGGCTGGAAATGCCAGAGATGCACTATTTAATACGTGTTTTCTAAAGTCTCCAAACAGACATTCAGACAAAGATAAATGAACAAATGAGGAATTCATTTTTTTTCTTGGTTTTCAAGATTAGGCTCCTTTCAAGATGGATATGATTACATACAATCATGTGCCAAATTGTCAAACCTCACTGGGTATTTTTATCAAATGGGTAATTTTGTGCTGCATCACTGATTTTTAATTTGAGGCAGCGTAGTCCTTTGGAAGATCTAAAAAAAGGGACCATGTTTCTGTCCTTTGAAATACATTTTGCATTTTTTTTATGAAAAAAGTTGAGCTTTTGAACAGAACAGTTAAATAAAGTGTTGGTTAACAAACAAGTGATGGTGTTCATTGTGTAATAACAAGATATTTGTTTTCAAATTATGAAGTAAATCATAGAAAGACAGAAATGGCAACACAGAATTCTGAAATATCGTTCACTTAACGTTGATTTTTCCAGGGACGGACGGGGCCTTTGGGGTTAAAAGGAGATGAGGGACAAAGAGGAGCTCCTGGAGATCCTGCCAAGGGTGTAAGAAAAAACAAGTTCACTCATTTAAAACGAAATATAAGCACTTGATACTCACACCCAGTCTTATTCCAACAGATCATTGGCCCGACTGGAAAAAAGGGTGCCAGGGTGAGTAACCAAAGCCAACTTTTTAAACTTTTATCAACTAAATTGTTGCTCGCTGGTTAAGTTTTCCCAATTAGTTAAAAGATTTAAAACTAGTGACACAAACTAACCTTGTTACATCTCACATGTGTGTCTAAGTTGCGTGCCTGTATTTCTCGGGTTTAACGGGTTTAAAATAAGTCAGTCAGCCAGAGGGAAGTGATTCTCTTAATGATTTTTTCTGTCGAGACATTGTTAATTAATTGGTCGGGGTATTTCTTGCACACTCACACTCAGTCCTCTGGGTCCTCTTATCAAACACAATTATGCTTTTTCTCTCATTAGCTTTTGAAATGAGGCCGAATGCTCTGCTGAATGGGACCCTTTTAATCTCTCGGTCTACCGGCTGCCATTTAAAGTGAAGAGTTCTGTTTGGAAACTGTTGTTTGCCCTGGTGACGTGGATCACGTTGATTGACGTTGTGTGTTTGCGTGTGTGTGTGTGTGTGCATATCTCCTGTCTGTCAGGGAGACATCGGTCCAGTCGGCCTCACAGGCCCCCAGGGAATAAAGGGGGATCGAGGAGACAAAGGAGAAAAGGTTAATAATGAGGAATAATAAACATCGATTCTGCATTTTCTGCAATTTGCTAAATGAGTAAATAGTAAATATCTGTTTGTGTAGAATACCTGTAGATAAATATATAAAGGCATGGTTTGTTTTTGCAGGGAAGTCCTGGTTTTGGGATTCCAGGACAGCGGGGACCAAAGGGAGAAAATGGCGAGAGGGTGAGTCACCTAATTAACACGTGAACCTTGTTTTCATCACATAACACTAAGGGAGAAAACATTTGTTCATTGCTGTTATATTTATGTATTATCATTTTGTTTTTCCATTGACAGGGAAATGTGGGTTTGTCTGGAAAACCAGGACCCAAAGTAAGTGAAACTGACAGTCAAATGACTGTATGATGTGATAGTGGTCACTTGTAATGACAAACTACTGTTACTAAAGCAGTCATGCGTTTGTCCAGGGGCACGATGGGTCTAAAGGTGACAAAGGGACCATTGGGTTATCCGGCAATCCTGGAGATCCAGGATTAAGAGGTAAAGATGTAAGTAAATCCTAAGCGGCTGTTACAGAAAGTTCCTTCCCAGTGTTTATTTAGAAAATATTACATCAGGAGAAACCTCATAATATTAGTCAAAACATAAGGCACATGTAGAAAATATGATATATGTGAGGTATGTGAAATGTGATATGTACAGATGGAGCTCAGGGAAATTGGATTTACAATGCAATACTGACGATAATGACTGTTGACTTTGTGTGTAGGGGACACCTGGGACTAACGGAGAACAAGGAACTAAGGTACAGACAGCTTTAGTTTGTTCTGTTTGTCAGCCATGTTGCTATTCTCTTGATTATGTATAAGCAATACAGTCAAGTACTAAATCAGCAAACTTTAATTGATTACATTGTTTTCTCTTTCATAGGGAGAACAAGGACCACCCGGAGAGCCTGGTGACAGAGGAATTAGGGTATTGATTTTGTGTTCTGCGATATTAAATTCTGACAAGACAAAAGCGTGTTTTATAAAATACAACTTTTTAGAAGTCACACAACTAATAAGTCAATAATGTGGCTGGAAGATAAACATTGCATGGACCAGATGTTCAGTTTGGTCAGAGACATTGGCTTTGATAGCTGCAGTCAAAAGTTTGCACTGATTTGTTCACTAACACTCAACATACCAACCACGTCACACTATGAGTTCCTTTTTGTAAATTTGACTTTGTCATGTTGATCAGGGTCCACTGGGGTTACCAGGCCGACCGGGAGACTCAGGAGACAAAGGGGATGCTGGGATACATGGCCTGTCTGTAAGGATTTCATTATTCATTGTCGAGGACATAACTGCACATTAAAATAAATACATTTAAACAGTTTATTGTGCTTTTAGTGGAAGTTATATCTACGGTGAACCAAACCTCATCACCATGCATCACTTTAAACTGCCATGCTTCAAGATCACCAATGATTTTCTTTTCTTGAAGGGTACTGATGGAAAGAAAGGAGACAAAGGAGATCAGGTATGTTTGGATTAACCATCTCTCTCTCACGTTTGTTGCTTCTCCTGATTGACGCTTTCCGATCATTCTGACGCGTTGGTCCACCATCTTTACAAGCTGCCATCCCTCTGTGACTTCCTGATTTCCGTTTTGATACGTTCACTAATTAACTGTGGCCTTTTGTGTGCGCGCCACCCTTCAGTGCACCTATATGGATTGTGTTTAGCAGTGTGACATGTTTTTTATCATTCTTTTATTGTGCTCTTCTTTTGATCGTGCTGTCACAAAGGGAAAACCTGGACCTCCGGGAGGACAAGTAAACAAACATCTATTATCTTTTTTGACAACTTCTCATCAGTTCAGCCATGTTTGACAAGAGCATTAGTTTGTAGACACAAAGCTCATACAGAACAAGATAAAACAGCATCACATGCAAAATGAATGTCTCTTCTCAATCTGCTGAAACTGTCCATCAATTAGCAACTTAATGATCGATTATTGATGTTGTCCTACCAGATTGTCGCAGACAACAACGTGCTGACCAGAGTGATTAAGGTAACATGCATAATGAATAACATGCAGCATGCTTTATTTTGCTTCATGTTTTTTATGAGGGAATTTAAGTCCTCTCCTCACTATCTTCTTTCCTTTCCTTCCATTCAGGGTGAATCAGGAGTTCCTGGTCAACCTGGGTTGAGAGGAGAAACAGGTCTGCCTGGACCAAGAGTGAGTATCCTATCACATATCACAAACATACAACATGCAGGTTCATGAGCACACAAAAGTATCACATAGAGCTGAAAGCTGATTAGTCAATTGACAGAAAATCAATCTGCAACCATTTGGATAATCAAATGATTGTCATTTTTAAGCAATATATTCCTGTTTTTCTGTTTTTATATAAAAGTCATTTGAATATCTTTGGGATTTGGGAAGTTATAGTTGATATTTTCTGTATTTGGTAGGAGACAATAATAATTAATCATCCCAATGTCTTAATAATTGTCTCTCTCCACAGGGTCCAGAGGGGAAACCTGGACTACCAGGATCAGCTCTGGTACGTATATACATGTATCATTTTGAATGGCTTTTATTGTATCGGGGTTCATTTAATGTTTTGATATAAGAAATTGTTTGTTTTGCAGGGGGGGTCTGGAAGAGATGGACTTGATGGTTTAGCAGGGAAACCTGGAATGAAGGTTATAAAACTAGTGCACACACTTCTACTTGTCATTAAAACCTGTCCATGAGAATTGCATTGAACTGACTATTACAGTATGAGCTTATTGACAAGATGTTTCATGATTACTGCAGGGTGACCAGGGACAACAAGGAGGGCCTGGTCTGGTGAGTGCACCAATGCATTTTCTCTATGAAGAAAAGCTACTTGCTCAGATATCAGAAAATAGAGATGCTTGATTTTGACAGATGTGCATTTAGACATGTCATTTGTAAGTGTTTTGTTCCAATCCTTGTGCTATTTACTACTAAGAGTTGATTTAATACAAGGCTTGTTTTTGCATGTGTGCATGTGAGCAGAGGGGAGATAAAGGAGACCAAGGACGGGTTGGGATTGCCGGGATGCCTGGTTTACCAGGAACTCCAGTAAGTATCACTGAATCGCAACACCTCATATACATTCTTTATATATTTCTATTGATTCAAGCCAGTGTAATATAATATATTGTTGTTTCAGGTGTGTAAATATCATCTGCCTTGTGTTTTTTTCCCATGTTCCCATTGTTGCTTTGTTTCCTCTGCTACACAGGGAAGACCTGGCATTGACGGGAAGAGGGGCCTGCCAGGAAAAGATGTGAGACACTTTCATCTAACAATCGCATCGCTGTGTTTCTGGATTCCTTTTTTCCGCTTAACGTCTGTACTGTTTTGACAAGATTTTCAAAAAATGTGTTGCTATTTTTAGGTGAAATATTACAATTTCAAATGTCTTCTTACAGGGAGAACAAGCACCGAAAGGAGAAGACGGCAAAAAGGTCTTTGATATTTATTCCCACCAACTAAAACATTTATGAAGCTATTTTTTTTTTAATACACATGTTAAATTTCCTCTCATTGCAGGGTGACAAGGGAGACGCGGGGGGAAATGTACGCGGTTTCAAGATCACACAAATAAAAATTATCTTTCAGAACTGCTTTCCAACAACTTAAGATGTTTTTTTCTTGATTGGCAGGGTAAAGACGGCAGTAAGGGGGAACCAGGGCCTCCAGGTTTGCCTGGTAAACAGGTGCTTGTCACATCAGAGGTAATCATGACCACCTGCATTCATTTCTTAAACATGGAAGCTGATTTCTTATTTCAAACCTCTTTCGAAAGCATATTAAATTTGTCACATTGTCACCTTGACACAATTCTGTTTGCTGGTGACTCAGAAAAACATGGCAGCCTGGCAGCTTAAACTTTACTGATTCTTACATGGATCCATTCTCAGGGCGCCAGCATTGACGAAATCCGAGAAGCATTTCCAATCCCAATGGGTCCTCCAGGAGTTACTGTGAGTTTGATTCATATACAGGCATAGTTGCATGGCATACTTCATATTTTGCCTGCAAGGCATCTGAGTCATCATTCAGCGATGACTTTAGTGCTTTTATTGTGGGTCGCAATGAGTCGTGCCATTATCTACCAACAGATATGGAAAGCTTGATGTCATGCATTGTAAATGCATGTTCCCATGTCTTGCTTTGTGTCTGTGTGTTTAGGGTTCACCGGGAATAAAGGTAAGCTGGTAATGGGGTTCATACAGGAGCTAATAAAAAAACGAAATGCTGGCTGTAGCTCATTTGTCTTTTTTTGGTTGCAGGGTGATAAAGGAGAACAGGGCCTGAAAGGAGACACGGTAGTGTTTCATCGTTATCCCACAAAAACATATGTATATGGAAATGTAAATGACAGTATTTTCATTTACTTTAATGTCTCCCTAGGGCGATGCTGGAGCTCCTGGAAAATCTGTTGAGATGAAGGTAACTGCAGTAATTCCTCCACCGGGATTCATGTTGTCGTTTTTTGCACTTTTGAACAATATGTTTTTCCTCTCATTTAGGACATCGAAGCGATGTTTGAAGCCTACGGTATAAGGGTGAGCGCCGAGCGTGACATCATACATTTTGAGTTTTGAAACGAGCCCTCGTCACAGTGGAGTTTGACCTTCTCGATAAAACCTTTTCTCTCAGCTGCCTTTGCTGAAGGCGTTGATCGACAGACTGCTGCAGGACGGAATAGAGGAGCTGCTTCATGTGCTCGGCACGTCCAAGAAAACAAAAGAAAACCCAGAAACTCACACCTCCAACGTCATCGCCGAGTACACAGTACGTAAACTCTAGGGAAGGAGTGGGTTAGAGTTATTTTAGAAAGTTTCATGCCTGAATATTTTTTGCAAAACATCAGTATTTGCAGAACAAAATAAAAAAAGATGCGAGCTGTGCTGGTTACAAATCATTCTGAGTGATTTCTTCTTCGACTCCCATGCATTCACTAAATAACATTAAATTCTTTCAACTCTCACTCTCTTTTTCAAGCGACCTTTTTAATCACAAGTCATTTGAATCCATCAACTCACTTGCATCATTTAATGCAAATAAATAGAAAATTACAAAACAAAGGGCAGCGCTAACAAACTAACGATGCTCGATACTGGTTTTCTACTTGTGTTGTCTCAACAGAGCCCAGTGAAGTTTGACCTGAAAGAGTTGGACACCATTGAGGACCCTGATTTAGACGGACAGCTTCCAGAGTCTTTAACAGTCGTAAGCAACCTCAAAATCTCCATCTTCAGCCGTTAAATCGTGAAAAATCTTTAAGGGATATTTATGTAACCTGTATTCTTTCTCACTAATTGTGTCTTTCGGTGTGAAGGCCCCTTTAAATGAAACCACAGAGAGTCCAACCTTATGGACCGTCACCACACATAACGGAGAGCAGGAGCGCGACGGGATTGACAACCAGTTACAGGGTTCCAGCGGGAAGGAGACAGTAGATGGGGACAGTGACGGGGTGTCTTCACTTAAAATTAAATCGACTGTAGTCAACGCTACTTTCAATAATACTACGGCACAGGAGGTAAGGACATTTTATAATGGAGTGCGCCAACTATGAATGTATGGTTTTAATAAACTGCTGAAAACCTGCTGAGTACATTAATGTTGATCATTTTTGTTTCTACCGAGGTGGTTTAACGTGGAATTACTCACAAATGGCAGTTTATGGGATCTTAGTGTCTTACATTATTGATAACATGTTCTTTGGCATCAAGTAACAATCATTATTGCTATACTTAAAGCTGAAAATAACTATCTCATGGCAGCTTGTGGTCTCTCCCTGTGGTGAGCTTTCATGTGATGTGAGGAAAGAAAGTATTGAAAACCTGAACACACTCAAGTGTCATATAAAGATTGTGTTGCCTAGCACTTACGTTCTGCTGATTACAAAACAGTAAACCTGAAATGTGCGTGTCAGACGGTTTCAGGGTTGCCAGAAACTGTAGCGGAGACTGTTCTCCTCACACAGGAAGACTCCCTGAAGAAGAACTCGGGACAAAAGAAAAAGAACAGGGAACGTGGGAAGGTAACGCTACTATGGACATCTTATCGATGGGTTTGACACAAAAAAAACACACATGAGTATTGTTTCTTTTTTTACATAAAACAAAATATTCCTGATCATTTTTTAACAAGTTGTTATTTGTGATATGTTTATTGATGGATAAAAGTATATTATTCATGGGACATACTAGTATTGCATGTTTCAGCTCGCCCTTACCTTCCAGGTATTTTCTGGTTTCAATTAATGCAACTAAAGTATGACAATCAACTGACAGAGGATAGGTCAACAATTTCATAAAACTCAAAATCATTGGCTGCCTGGAAGGAAGGCAAGGCATTTCTATTTAAACAGCACATTTAATTAAATGTAAATTAGATGTGCTTTAGATTAAAGTAGATACAGCAACAAGAGACGTTTGAATATATTAGAAACTAATGAGAGAATCCTTTCAATTTATGGAATGCCTCCAAGTATATTTGATATGTAATGAATGGGCTTTAACATGCAAAACCTCCAGTGTGGTCCTATTAAAATAGGTCTAAACCATTTGGTAACTTTAACACTAAGGGCTCCTAAACATCTTTATTTGAAGGTGTTGCATTAATTTTTTTGATATCCATTAACTTATTTCTTATTCCCCTCTTAAATATCTCTCTCAACTGATAGTATCAACCTTTTAGCTTCATACTTGATCATCAACGTCTGACGCATGAGAAACCTTTGTCTTTTTTCTCTCTGACTGTCAACTTCTTAACCAGGGCAAAGGAAATAAAGGACGACATAAGAGGCAGAGACAACGCCTGGTAAATGTCCTTGAAGGGGTCCAAACTAAACCATCACTCACCTTATCTTTTGCCCCATCTAAATAAAATAACTAACACAGCCGTCTCACACTGCAAAAGACACACTCTGGCTGCACTAACATGACATTAACATGACATTATTTGTGTAGAAATAAACACTTTAGTACTAAAACGTAATAAAAATAACCATAATGAACTAACATTTCAAATATAACACAATAATGATATAGAATTAACCAGTGGTTGTAAACATGATGTGGCTAGTAAAACTAAAAGCATGCATTTGTGTCAGTGTCCACGTGCTTCTCGTCATATCAATAACCAATTTAAATGGTTACCTTTTGTAATGGCTTTGCAATGTCGCCTCCCAGCAATCGAACACAAATGATAAATTGTGACGTGCAACAGTATCTTCCTCTAACTATTGGCACTTCTCCTTTCATCTAAAGACAAGTGACGGGGACAAGGAAGAAGAGGAAGAGGAGTTTTATAACAGCGAAGAATACAGTTATGAATACGAGGTAGGCAGCTGCTGCAGTGAATGACTAATTCATGAACTGTGGGACACTGCAGTTTAAAGTGATGACTGATGACGTGGGGTCGTTCCAGATTTGGAGCATTGTCGTGGTGGGTGGCTTCCTGCTAACAGACCTGTCAAACTCCTAATCACGTTGGGATTTTTTTTTTAATAGCAGTGTTCCATCTGTGCCCACACTAAACACTGGAGAGAGTTGATTAATGACACACCCACTACCTGAATTAATCCTTAAGAATAAATGAGTTTGTCATTACAGCTCACTGCATCTTCTCTGCACATCATCCTCTGGAGTGTCTGTAGGTTGTAAATGTTAAATTAAAAAAAAAGTTATAATGATTGTTTTTTTTTTCAAACAGGAAGAACTTTACCCAGATGACCCTTCGGCCTCTCAGGAGAGGAAAGACAACACACAGGTAAATTTGCTTCAAACAGCGTGTTGTCATCTGATTTGGGTAAAAATGTTGTGATTCATTTTAAATATAAACTGTTTTTTTTTTATCACATGCAGCTTGAAGTCCAAACAGATGAAATCCCCCGTCCAGTGCATATAAAGGTCAGGGATTATAAATTATCTATCTAAGATGATAACAAAAAGTAATTCACTGTTGCAAGTCTGCACTCTGATAGAAAGGACACGGAGACAGCTGAGCTCAGTTATGAAGAATAACAACATATTTATGCTTTTTTTTTTTTTTTATCTTTGCAGGAGGAACAGTTACCCACACAAGAAACACTGGTGGGAACCATTCATCCTCTAACATCCTCAACAGACAGACAGAAAGATGCACAGGTGACATTACACTCAAGAGTATGATCTATAACTGAAACTGTTCTTTACATTTTGACATTATTGTGTTGTCTATACAGGCTAAAATGTATTCTTACACTGACACAGAGATAGATATAGAGCAACACTGAGAGTAGCACATAAATCAACATACACTACTGGACTATCTTGCTGCTGATCTCAATGAAGGAAGCTTGAAAAGGAGTATCGAACATAAGACAGGAAACCACAAAATTGAGCAACAAGAAGTGAAAGTTTATTACCATTCTCTCAAAATAACCCTTTAAGCTATAACCAAATCAAACGAAACTATAAGGAGATAGATATGGCCCATATCAACACCAACTTTGTACTTTTTTTATTCCCTTAGGTTGTCTTGACGACCACTGAGTCACTATCTCAGCCCATGGGTGACATAGGAAAGGTAAGGGGTGCAGCTGGCATTGTTTGGTGTCACATAAAGTTTCTTTAAATCAACATGGTGCTTCACACTTGAAGTGGTGTTTTCACTGTCACACTCTTATGTCTCCTTTTGTATTACGACCAGGATGAAGTGTCACTTCCTGCACCTCCCGTCACAACAGAAGAACCAGACAAGGTAGACCTTTGATTTGATTTGAAAGGCTTGAATCTTAACCGAATATTTCTGAAGTCCTCCGCATGCCTTGGAATGCAAACCTCTTACACTTAACACAAGACATCTGAAAATGATGGACAAGTGCTTGAACAAAATGAAGCATGCGCTTCACTCATAATATACAGGGCACAGAAATATACCATGCTTTAAGTAATAAGCACTTGCCATCATATTTCAAGGCCTTTCTTCTTTCCTTTTCCTATGAAAGTTTCACCAGTGTAAAAGAAAGGTGCACATGTTTGCATAAGGCTAATACAGTGGGAATGAAAACATACCGTTATAGACCGTACCAAAGCATGAGACAGGACAGTATTTCTGATGCTTTTAGCATGACTTTCTCTCAAGCTTGCCTGAATGGGAATGAGCAGAAACTGAAGTCTAGTCCAACTCTTTCGGGAAATTATTTACTGGCAAAGAAATAATTCCAGAGTTACTTTTAATAATTTCTCTGTCTCACTTTTTTTTTTTTTTTTAAACAGGACATCTCTTAAGTCCCAAGATACTGTGACTATAGGTGTTAAGCATTCATAAGAAAGCACATGCTACATGGAGGTGAACAAACTGTGAACTGTTTTGCTGGTGGGGAGCCCCGAACCTGACCAACGTTTCATGAGGAAGGACTTCTTTCCACACAGAGACTCACCCAAACCTTTGGCCGTACCATCATAGATCTCTATAGAAAACCAGGCACCACTGTTAAAATATCACAATTGTGTCCTCATGTCCAGGTTATATTCATTGTTCACTGTTCAATGTAAACACCAGTGCAGCCCTTTACCTTGTCTACAGCTCCTTATTTATTTATTAAGACAAATATTCCTCTGTAACAAATACCACATTAGATAAAACCAACAATTTCAATATATTTCCTTTTGACAAGTTGTAATGAAATTTTATTTATTGAAAATATATTGTTTTTAGCCCTGCGATAGACTGGCGTCCTGTCCAGGGTGAACCCTGCCTTCGCCCAATGACAGCTGGGATCGGCTCCAGCCCCCCCGTGACCCTGAATACAGGATAAGCGGTAGAAAATGGATGGATGGATATTGTTTTTACTTCACCAAACATTGTTCAACCCCAATCATATTATTCAGAATGTAGAGGTACTATAATCACATCTATAGCCGGGTCAAACGCTCTTTTCGCTGGTGAAATTTTTCTCTGTTAATACGTTGTTTTGTCTGTGTTTAACCTCTCTGTGCATGTATCCTTCAGTAAAGTATTGTTGAAATAACTTCCCAAGCAAATCTGTGTCTTCCTTTCTTATATTAGTACCATCATATTACATACATGAGCACACACATTACTACCTTTTGGTAGGAACCATAAAAATGATCTCATGACGAGTTTTGGGGGCTTGACAGGTGAATCAAGCCCGAGTCAGAGTAAAGAAGAGCGCCCCCTGGCCCGACTCCATGGTAAGTGTCTCCTGGTATTGTAGAAAACAGATTGATGATGCTAAACATGGTTGTAATCTTTTTTATTTTATTTTTTATTTTAGGTGTTCATGCCTGGTGCGCCAGGTGGAAGAACACGTTTCAAGGAGACAAAAAAGGTATTTTTTTTTCTTTCATTCTTACATGTAAAGTATATATAAAGTATATAAATACTATTTCATGTTTGTCTGTGGGCCATATGTTAAATTGCGCCTTCATTTTAATTTCAGCATGCGTCCTCTGGAGCTCAAGGTTACAACAGCTGGAATGTAAGTCTGTAATCAGCGAATTTAAGAAAAACAACAGCTATTAATCCAAATTAAAATGGTGTGACTCATAATTAAACTGGCTCGTGTTCTCAAACATGTTTCTCCAGCACAAGAAGCCAGAAAACCCTGCCCTTCAAACACATACCAGGGGGCAGAGGGAAGAACGGAGGGAGAGGCAGCGATACAGTGCTGCAGAAAGAGAGATTTCTACAGGAATGGGACAGCCTGAAGATGAAGAAGTGGAACAAGAGAAAGGAGTAGAGACGCATGGATATACAGAAACCGGCCCTGATCCAGTCTATGGGGAGGAGGAGAGGAGCGGGGACTACGACTGGGAGACGGAGGAGGACGTCGATCGAGAGAGGGGAGGAGAGGAGGAGGAGGACCTGGAGAGGGAGAGAGAGAGGGAAAGGATGGAGATGGAGAAAGAGAGGGAGGCTGAGCTGGAGAGAGAAAACATGGAGAGGGAGAGGACGGAGCAGGAGGGGGGGAGGGATCTGGAGAGGGAACGTCAGGAATGGGAGAGGAGGAGGGCGGAGATGGAGAGGGGAAGAGAGGGGGGTTATGATGAAGAAACCGGACAGCCATACCCTCCAGAGTATTTTTACCTGAAGGTAAGGGCACAAAGCATTCATAACATGCTCATCATTGTGAAATACTCAGCTTTTCTTTTTGCACATTTAAAAGTAGGCTGTCCACTTTAATAATACAGTGCTTTAAATGTGCTCTACACTCCTTATTCAATAGGGACATCCAGGTGAGAATGGAACACCAGGACGAAAGGTAACTAAAGACATTTTCAACATGAAGATACAACTTAATCAGACATGGTTAACCCTTATAAAGCTAGACATTATGAAACAAGTTGATTTCAGTTACTCCATTATTAAAGGACTTGGGTGACACATTTATTGAGCCAGTGTTAATGTAATATAAAACTGTCTGACGACACTGATTTAAAGGGTAATTTCACACAAATAAAACAGTTTCTTACTTAATGTTGAGATGTGGTTCTTAGAGATTTCTTTAGAATGTAGTTTGTGCTGATCACAGGATTGAAAAGGTCATTTTAAACCAGATTGAGGCCGTTTGAGTAGCTTAATGTTAACCTTAGCATGCCAATATTGTTACCATGACAATACTAACATGGTAATGTTCTGCAGGTACCATGTTCACTATTCCAGTTTAGTGTTTTAGCTGTTCAATCAACAGTTTGGATGGGTAGAATTTGTAAATCGGATGAATTTTACCCTTTAAATTGAAACGCAACGCCAGGATCTCCTGACTCACTGCTATCTTCTCACTGGTCGCACTAATTTGAAGCGTCATTACAATCATCCTGAGATCACAGAGCGCGGATGACAGTCACCACACGAAATGTGTCACCGCTTCATAAAAAAAATGTGCTCGCCGCTCCCCCGACCGTATACCCGCCGAGCATCAGTAAGTGACATCAGAGCTGAGGGAGAACTTCTCTCCCGTCTCGCCTGTCACTGAAGCCATTCGAGTCCAGGCCTTTGATGTCACCCTCTGCTCTATTTCTGTTTGGATGGGAGACAGTAGATTAAAGCAGACATTAATAATTCTCCTTGTTAAACATGCTGACAAGTCTGTTTATTCTGTGTTTTTTTTTCATATATATATATATTTCAAAGTCCTCTGTGTTGGTTTATTTTGGCTCATGAAAAACAATGTGCTGAGGTGCACTTTTCAACTCCTAAGCACTCTTTCTGTCCACAATTTTCCAGGGGGAAATTGGTGAAAGAGGACAAAAGGTAAATATTCGTCTTGTTATTTGAATTTGTAACAGTGAAATCTGGGTGTTTAAATTAATGCCAGTGTCTGTTTTGTGTTTTTAGGGAGAGCCGGGGATCGGTCACAGAGGTCCAGAAGGCCAAGCCGGCCCTCCAGGACAGAAGGTGACATTTCAAGCAAACAAAATGAATAAATACAAGCAATCTCTTATTCATAACATCCTTTCAAAATCAATTAATCTCCTCGCTCTTTTCTATCCCGTTCATGTTAATTGACTTTGCTTCTCCTAGCGGTTTTAATTTAGCAAATTGGATTGGCTCAGTGACTCACTCATTTAAAATTGAGCACATAAAGTGATAAAGGAAATAAGAGACTTTACTCGGAAACAATTATTCAAAAGTAATAAAAGTGCTGAATAATTACATTACATGAACAAAGTGACCTTTAAGTGTGTTTTTGTCTCCCAAACATTTGTCTTTATCGTTCTCTCCTTCCTCTGTACACCTCAGGGTGAACCAGGAGAGTCAGGGCCTTCAGGTGCTCAAGGCATCCAGGGTATCACTGGCAACACGGGCATGCAGGGCTCCCCAGGCATCAGGGGTCCCTTAGGGGACCCAGGAGACCCCGGCAGAGAGGTAAATCTTCAATTTACATGCTGCCTTTTAGCTCGCTTCAATCCGTAAAAGTGAAGAGAGTGGACGCATGTGAATAGATGCTTTATAGTCGTGCTTCTAAGATGTTTTGTGTGTCGACGCAGGGTGACCGAGGTAAAAGGGGCAAGAATGGATCGCCTGGAGCTCCTGGAACACGAGGAGCAGCAGGACTTCAGGTAATACGAATCAGCTAAATCATCATCGCAAGCCCTGTGTTTGATTTTAGTTCATTTTCACGGGGCTTATCTCTCTAAAATAACACACTTCTAATCTAAAACATTTAGATTGATTTGATTTGAGGACATTTTGATGAGGGACATCTTATCTGATTGATTGCCAACGTGAAATAAATAAATAAATTGAATTTGCCACTATCTCTAATAAAGGGTCCAGCAGGAATGCGTGGAGGAAAAGGAGAAAAGGTAAGAATGTTGTATATATGATATTTCAGTATACTTTTATTTTGTTTGGCCCATAAATCTAACATAATAGTATAAAAATGTTGTTTTATGTTAGTAGCAACAATGTGTGCAGTGTAGAAAAAAGGTGATCATTACTTTATTACCCTGTTATTGTCACCAGGGTGACAGCATCCCTGGAGAGCCTGGTGCCAGGGGCTTGTCTGGCTTCCAAGGCAGAAAGGTGAGTCCAGCCAATGCATCACTCTGTTCACCAGCCGGCGTTTATCTAACCTGGTTTTACTGGCATTCAGCACATTCCTGTTAAATTGGTGGATTATGCACAAAAAAAAGATTTACTTTCTTTCCAGGGTGAAAAAGGCACTCAAGGCATTAAAGGAATTCCAGGACCTTTAGTAAGCACCTTTTTAAAAATCAAAAGTATAACATTTCATTTAAGACTTTCACTTATGTTCATTTGGAGAAAGCATACTTCTTTTTTATTTTCTAGGGTCCAAAAGGTTTGCGTGGCAGCAGAGGTGATAAGGTGAGCTCTTGACACAATTTATCTCAATTGATTTGATCACATTTGATCACTTCACTCACAACATACAATAATACTGGAATACTATGGTGTTTTCTTGCTCTAATTTAAGTTTAAAAGACTTTGCAAGTTATTATAATGACTCGAATTTCGATGTTAAAATGGTTTTTCACTCATTTTAAAATCTAGCAGGCGACATACCTAATATGCTGTTTTCTGACATCTTTCATCCCCAAAGTATATTGATGTTTTTCTAGTTGTCGTGCAGTTTCTGTAAAATGTCCACACACTGAAGGTCCTGTAATTTGTGAGACGCTAGATGTCCACTTCCTCGCCTCGTCTGCCTGCGTGTAATTCCTATTTATTTACACATGACTGGCTGTGATGGTTGTTTGCGTCAGCAGTGAGAGGTCAACAATGACAATTGAATGTCTAGTTTCTCACACAGACTTTCACATTCATTCTGAAGTGTCAGTAGTGATGCCAGCTTTCAACCAGACTGTCGGGATTCATCACATTTTATCAAACGTGGATTGCATTGGACTGGATTGAGTAGTGTTGTGTATTGTGTCAATAATAATCATGTTTGGAGGGTCGTTTTAAAAGCTTCTTTCTTTGCAGGGGGATCGTGGGTTAGCCGGAGTCAGAGGAGAACGGGTATGATGATCGTTTGCTGTTTCTTTGTTGGACTTCATATGCTGTTTGTTTGCACACTTTGTGTATCGTTCAAGAGTAAACGACAACTATACATTACTCATGGCTCCATAAATGTCCATTCACTTGACTTGCTTTATCAGTTGTTGCAGATTTCATTTATTTGCAGCTGGTATTTACAATGTAATCCCTTCCTTCAGGGGAGTGTGCTTCAAATCCAAGGACCCCGTGGGTTTAAGGGTTCCAAAGGAGATGCGGTGAGATCATTGGCAATTGCCTATGAGGTTGACAAATACACACAATAAATAAGAGATGAAGAAAAAATACAATCAAATGCTTCACGCTTCCAATCACAAATTAATAAACACTGTTGATATTCAAACATATATAAAACACAAAAAGTAAATCTTTAAAAGGACCTATGAAGAATTTAGAAGACTTCTTTTTTCAGGGTGAGCGAGGTCCGCCTGGTTTTGATGGCGATAAAGGAGAAAAGGGCGAGGATGGCCCTCCTGGAGTCAAGGTAATAACTCCTGATGTAAACACTTGAAAAAAAGCAAAGAAGAAGAATACTTTCATTTAGAGCGTGACAGTGATGTCATAGCGATCAGCATTAAGTCTCTGATAGATTAGAATAGAAAGTTTGCTTCATACTTGGATTTGTAATAAATGGGACTGCAAAAAAAATCTGAAATGTATCTTAAATTGTTTTTTAAGGGCATAAAGGGGGATGCAGGCACTAAAGGGGCATTGGGGCGTTTTGGAGCACGAGGACCGGTCGGCCAGAAGGTAAGTTAGGGTTCAGTTTAACATTTTGACATTAGTTTAACCAGTCCACACTTTTATGTGAGTAATCTTTTTTTTCCTGCAGGGAGATCCAGGAGGGCCTGGACTCCATGGAGAGATGGTAGAGCAACAATACAAAAATTCTGATTGTTTTTTATGCAAAAAATTCTATTTTCAAGTTTGAACTTCATGGAATCACAAACAGTAATATCCAGGATGTGATTTAAGGGTCGCAATGGGGATCATGGAGTGGACGGGGCCAAGGGGGACAAAGGGGACAAAGGACTGCTGGGCCAGAAGGGCAATCAGGTACATTGAAAATCAATACACAATCAATTTTGTTCCTCTGAATTATTAAAGATTCATTCATTTTTTTACAGGGTGATCCAGGAACACCAGGTTTAGCAGGAGACAAAGGGGACAAGGGAGAGAAGGTGGAGGCAGTGATTATTTGATTTTATTGAGTTTTAGCTTGTTAATTTGCATGATATGACTATATTGTTGCTGTTGCAGGGTTTCAGAGGTTTACCTGGACGCATTGGGAATCCAGGCCTGGATGGAGAAAAGGTTAGTCCTGAATAATACGCTATCTAACAATGTCACGTGAGGAAGTCCAGTCAGCAATCTAGGTAACGCTGTCTTTGTGGAACAGGGCGACATGGGGTTACATGGCACACCCGGCATACCTGGGCTGAATGGACTCACAGGGCGCAAGGTAAACATTCAACTAGGGTCCTATTTTCTTTTTCTCTGTTCAACAAACATGTACAAACTCACTTTTCTCCTCGTGCGATATCACTTTAGGGCGATAAGGGACAAGGAGGCATCAATGGTGCCGATGGAGCTCCAGGAGTGAAAGGAGACAAGGTGAGTAAATTCACATCAGTATCACTGCTCAGTATCCAACTCGTTGATGTATCGGAGTGATAATGTACCTTTGTACTCCATGCAGGGTGAAGCAGGCTTCGCAGGTTTTCCAGGTTTTAAGGGGTCAGCGGGGAATCCAGGAAGGGATGGAGATGAGGGACCGCCAGCGCCCCCAGGAGCCCGTGGCATCACAGGGCCTAAGGTACATGACTCCCTCGTTGTATTGAGGAAATAAGATACTGACTTCTTTCTTTTACAGAGAACGTGGGCTCCTCATCAACATTACAGATCTCATCATATCAAGATATCAGGCCGTTCTCTTGATCCTCCTGTTTACTTCCCATTCACATATGTGAGAACAAATCTCTTCGTATCTACATGCTTAAAGGCCATTAATCCTGTCATCCTTGTATGGGACAGAGCAGGTATATGTGCAGACAAACACAGTTATCCATCAGTCTTCAATAAATATACATTTCTGTAGTCCATGTGACAAGAGAAGACTGAGAATGTGACAGAACACAATGAACAGGAGGATGATTACAGTCATCACCATGTCTGTGTCTTGTTCAGAGAGACTAGCAGTGCTCTTTGTATCGCAGCAGTGGATACAACACAGATATGTCCTTAATGATCACACACACACACACACACACACACACACACACACACACACACACAGACACACACACACACA
Source organism: Eutrigla gurnardus (assembly GCF_963514095.1). NCBI lineage: Eukaryota > Metazoa > Chordata > Actinopteri > Perciformes > Triglidae > Eutrigla > Eutrigla gurnardus. The sequence continues at coordinate 10,800,080 of NC_139932.1, read as the reverse complement.
CACACACACACACACGCAGGTCTATTTCCGTCTGCAGCTTTCAAGAAATATCTTCTTCAATTAGCTCCTTTCAGCTACAATTAGCAGACTGTCGGTGTTGACAGAGGGTGCCAGGAAACCTCTAATGAGGATATTCCGAGGACATACCTAATTGGTCTGTCTTTCATACTGCTTGGGAGTGAGTGCGCCGCTAGATTGTTTTTTTCTTGTTACCATTGAGGTTGATTGGAAATCATTTTAAAAACCCACAATGTATTGTCTCTGTGCACATTTGATTTTTTTTGTCAAATAGGGGGCCAGGGGAAGAAGGGGCAGATCGAAGCCATGCGAGAGGGGAACACCTGGGATTTCAGGACTAAGAGGAGAGAGTGTGAGAGTCCTACACACACACACACACACACACACACACACACACACACACACACACACACACACACACACACACACACACACACACACACACACACACACGCACACACACACACACACACACACCTCTGAACATACAAAAGTGCTGTTTATCTTCATGTGTGAAAGGGAACGATTCTACCTTTTTATCTGTCATTGGTTGTGGTGATGTATTGTATATAAAACAACACACTGATGTACCTCATACACAACTTTAGTACTTTGTATGCTATACTATATTTAAATGTTTCCTCATATACAAGCTTCTGTGAAAAATTGCAATTACAGATTTTTACAACAACAAAAAACACCAGAAAATATAGAATAACAGACAAAAATCATTACAATGTTAGTGTAAACGCACGCAAACAAAAATAATTCTGGATAATGCGATAGAAAATAACATAGGGATGGTGGAGGGTTTATGTCAGGGTCTGGCATCGTCACCTTATCCTCATCACAAGCAACGTCCCCTTCTGAGTCATCCTCCTCCTCCTCGTCATCTTCTTCTTCCTGCTCCTCCTCCTCCCCTCTCCCTCTCTCTCTTCCTCTTACTGCCTCTGTGTTTGCAAAGTTCTCACAAAACACTTGAGATGATCTGACGTCTGTTCGTAGTGCGAAGGCTTTGGCTGATTGGTGTTGAGTTAGTGTGTTAGTGTTTGCGTGAGTGGGCGTGTTCGTTGCCAATTCCTGGTCTGTTTTGTGAGAAGTGTTTTCACAAGAGATTGAATATATTTCATGTAAGAAACATGTGTAGTGTTTTGTAGAATGGCGAACAAGTGCAAAGCACAACATGCTTTACACATAAATATAGGTTGAAATGTAATTAATCGCATGAATTTGTTGTTGTTTTTTTGTTTTTTACTGCAGGGTACAATTGGAATTGAAGGAGGAAAAGGAGACAAGGGGGAGCCTGGACTCTCAGTACGTATTATGACACAAACATGTTAAAATATATACTGTATTAAATGCAGAGTAACACCCTAATGTTTAACTGAATGAACTTACTTTGAATCTATTCTATCAAGGCTGAAGAAGTGAAGGAGCTGGTCACCCTGGAGGTGGTAGAAAAGTGTGGTAAGACGTGTGTGTGTGTGTGTGTGTGTGTGTGTGTGTGTGTGTGTGTGTGTGTGTGTGTGTGTGTGTGTGTGTGTGTGTGTGTGTGTGTGTGTGTGTGTGTGTGTGTGTGTGTGTGTGCTCCTGTGGCAGCAGCAAGGCAACCCGTGTGTTTTTTGCCATCTGTTATGTTCTCTCAGAGGAACACACACCATGGTGCCAGCAACAGTTGAGCCATTCACAAACACGAGACCGCCGTTAAGTGGGACACCACTCACTTACACGACTCTTCTGTTCTGTGGATTGTCGACCTTTTTCACTGGAGACGTTTTGTTATTACAGACATGAGATATATGAGTGTTTTATTTTAAAATAAATGTTATTTTCGGATTATTCTGAAAGAATGATTTGATGCTCAAACTTTGTCATATATTCTTATTGTCTAATATTTCAAAAATGTATACAAAACATAACCATATTTGGTGTTGATGATGGTTCGGCCGTGTGTCTCTACAGGGTTGGAATACAAGTTCATGGTGAAGTCTGTGGATCCAGATGGAAGAACCGCAGCGAGTGAGAATAAAAAAGAGCTGGACGATGTAGTTTTATCCCTCAACCGTGACGTCCATGAGGGAGTGATGGAGGAGGAAGGTGAAGAAGTGGAAGAATATGGACACAAACTGGGAGAAATGACCACTCCTGCCCCTGCTACCCTACTAAACCACACTGGTAATAAGAATGAGTTCAGTGTTACACATTGACCCATGTAACATTTTGCAGGGTTCGAGCCCATGTCACGTCATCATCAGCAACACATTTAAAAAGTCTGACCAAGTGTGTGTCACGGCTAAATGGTTACAGATGCCAAACGTATGTGTGTAGGCAGTTTTTCCTAGTATTAGTGAAGACTTTGCAACTGTAATGTACTTAAAGGTGTTTGGAGAAAGAAATATCTCATCTATTGTTACCTGTATTGGGATATGTCAGATTATATTATCATGCTTCTATCATTTAGAGGAAGGAAGATGTCTGAAAAAATAATAAATAAAACGCACTCAGCTCCCAAAGTGTTGCTGTTTACTGAGGCCAGCATGACAAGGTTAAAGGGTCAACATGTACCAAGTAATCACACACTATTCCATCAAGCTCTTGGCGGATACAGCCCCCAGGCAATAATAGCTTTGTGCAACCCAATTTATTTTAATTCTCGCTTCGGGTAAACATAACCAGAAAAACTAATCAAAGAGTGAGTCTCTTTGCCCATTGTCAATGTCAACATGTTTATTCATGAGTTACAATCGTGTGTAAAAGAGTGACATTTAGCTCATTCTGAGTACAGAATAATGAATGTGCACATGCACGTTGGGACACATTTCAATATAATTCAGACGCTTCAAAAGAATAAAAAAAAAAAAACATTGTACCAGCCTCGGCAATGCATTTAAACGCCTGTTGTTACCAAAAGATCTTTTACAGAACTTTATTTGCTATAAATGGTAAATTCCTTCGTTTCTGGATGAACTGACTAAACTGAGTATTCATTGTTTATTTTTGTTAATATAATAATAGCCAATATTAGTGTTTATTTGAGATAAAATCAGATGCCCTCTTGCCGCCTGATTATTCAACCACTAACCTGTAAAACTTCGTTCAGATTCTCTTGAGGGAGGGACTGTGGAGTGGGGACAGAGGAAGAGAAGAAGGGCTTTTACAACAAACACTGCTGGTGAGTGACCACAGACAGCTCATTTTCTTCTTTCCCATCTTTCCTTCTCATTACTCGCTCTGTGTATCACTCTCGGTCTCTTTCTCTTCTCATTTTCACATTCCATGAGTAATGAGTTGCCTGAAATTATTAACAACATGAGGCTGAAGAGAATAATGGAGGAAAAACAAAATCTGTGAGTGTTTGACAGTCTCTGCTAGATTTCATCCTAAAACGTGTGTGAAAACAACAAGAAATTTTGCAGTTACATATTAAGATTTAAAATAATAGTCTGACATTTTGGGACGTTCACTAATTTGTGTTCTGTATGTTCAATACAGAGATATTGGACATATTATACAGAGATAATTACATGTTTTTAAACATGTAATTTATGAAATCCTGTCAGAAATACTCTTATATCTACCCTCTTAATGATAACTCTACCAGGCATTTTGCACAATAGTGGCCCCAAGTGGATTCTATACGTATTTTTTGGAGTGGAAAGACTTCATCATGCAGGAATAATATTTTCAGTGATGTCTCTCCTCCAACACACTTTAACATGTCCTTCATTTTTAACAGCAAATCAACACCTGACATGAGGAATTACAGTAAACATACAGCATCTCAGATTGTGGGATATTTTTAACCTTTCTTTTTCATGCCATTTCAGCAGCAGACCGCTGCCTGGAGCCGATGTCAGAGGGGGCCTGTTCAGACTATGTTCTGCTCTGGTACTTCCACCCTGGCTCAGGGGGGTGCAGGCCGTTTGTGTATGGCGGTTGTGGCGGCAACAGAAACCGATTCTCCTCGAGACATGAGTGCCTGAGTGGGTGTGGGATGGAGAGGAGAGCTGGGAAGATCCAGTCTGATAACAGATGAAATACACGTTGTAAGTAGCTAATTCTTCTTTAAAAGGTTGTGGTTGTACAGTGCTAATGGGAGAATCTAATATTCTGTTCACCTTTTCTTTTATCTTAGAAATAAAAATGTCTTTACACTTCCACAGGTGTGGAGCCCAGGAGGGGAAACTAGCAACCACAATCAACAAAATCATTGTTGTACATAACTGTGTAAAATGTTCTAATTTGTGTTTTGTATCAGATGTATTTATATATTTTAACAGATCTTTCGTGATTTTTGTTACTTTTACTTGCTTCTGAAATAGACAATCCTGAAAAATTCAATCTGTCTTTCTTTGTCTTTGTCGTGCTCGCCTCTTCTCTCTCCGTCCCTCCCTAGTCTCTTTATTGGACACGCTGTCATCTGTCTTATGTTTTCTCAATCGCCTTGCTTCCTGTGCGGCGAGAAAAATAAGAAGCCGATAGCTGACTGCCTGCTGCCACCTTCGCCACCACATATGTTCCCTTGGCAGGGGGTGTGATGGGTCAGGCTGGGAGCCAGATGAGGCACCAACAGGAGCCCAGTGAGGGAGATCACGCGGGGACGGTTTTAGAGTACTCTCCATCAGACCGACACAGCAGTAGCAGGGGATTCCTGCGTGGGTGTTGATGAGGGGGCAGCACACATTCAAGGTTTTTTTTCTTTCTGGCATGGTGACATGTGAAAATACACAACACAACTGAGATTCTCAGGATGTCATTGGTTGATGTTTTAAAGAGGATACCTTGATGTTAAGCTTCAGTGCAACATGCTGCACCTGCTCTACTAACAGTTTTCTTTACCTGAAGTCCTTTAAAAGATCACTCTTTGAAAATATTTAAAGCCCAAATTCCATCCGCCTCAATGTGACAGATACGTCTTTACCCAACAAGCCTCCAGAGGCTTCTCTGTATTAGTCATGACTCTCCGCTGTGATGTACTCCCACGTGTGAGGATGCTTCATAGAGCTGTAAGATGTTAAAGTAGTCCACAGTGACAGGCTGTTCTTGTTGAACCACACCCCCTGCCAACCACAACTAGTCAAGACCTAAGGCAGATGCCACACTGCAAAAAATATTTAACACTTACAATTTTAGCTTTCAAATCACTATACTCAATATACTCTTTAAAGTTAAAATAGATCTACTTGTGCTTGAAATGACAGCACATATTTTCATAAAAAATAGATATTTTTCCTGTCAACAGTTAAATGAATTGTGTGAATTCTGGAGGTCTAACAAAAGGTTTATTGCTTTTCCTTCATCATAAAGCATTTGCAAAGCCAGTTTTAAATTGTGCATTATTTACATCATCACACCATGTTTGCTTGCTAGCACTCTTCTTCTTTTCTGCTTTCATTGGCCCAGTAATAGATTATGTGAATTTACACATATACAATATCGACTAAGATTTACATTTACATAAATAAAACACGAAACAAAAGTTTGTGCAATAGATTTAGGAAGTAAAAATCTCTCCTAAAGAATTAAATCAAACCGATAGTGGATGTTAAGGCTACTATAAAAGTAAATATTCTGACAAAACTGAGTTAAAATGTGTGGGTGCTGCTAAACTTTAATTGGTCTAGGAAATAGCTGACATCACCTTTTGCCAACTGAGCCCCACTCGCTTAAATCCAGTGAGAAAAACAAGGACGGTGACATACAGAAATCATGAAATAAACAAAACTCAGACTCCCAATGCTTATAATAAGAAACTGATCATTCAAATATGTTTAGACAACTTTATTTCCAACAAGAAAAGAAAAAGAAACATGGTCAATACCCCTTCGCACCTGAGCAAACGTTCTAAACACATTCTGTTTCAAGTGACGAACAACAACATAATCCAGCATATATTGTAGTAATGAATGTGGGATTTCTCCATTGATGTTGCAGAGGAGCAATTAATTCCTTTTCAGAGATCGATTGCAGAGTGGGAGCAAGTGTGGGAGGACATCTCATTGCATGGCGTGTCACAGGCTGTGATTACTCCTGCTGTCAAGACTTACAGTCATATTAATTCCTACAATGAAGTTGCTCATTAGAGCATGAACCAGCACTCTTTGATCCTTTTCCTTCTTGGCTTTGAGATGCAGTAATGCATCTCTGCAGGTGGTTCCCATGGCATGTGCTGTGTGTACACTCTGAGTTTTAAATAAAACACACTGTTCTCTGGATCTCAGGTGTCGTTCTTCTATAGAAGGTAAATAGCCATATATACAGCAAATCATATATTCTTTGAAAACCTTGCTGAATATTTTAATCACAAAAACTGTAAAAGATGACAATGTACCATATATATTCCAGGAGTATATTTCAGGAGTTTATATTTCACGTTTTTATGTTTACATTGTAGTATAATCCTAAAAAGTAATTTGGTGAAAGCAAGTCTTCTTTAATCAGCCACTCTTTATGAGAGGTTTATTAGCTGTTACTGATGACTTTAGTCATGGTTAATGTACCATTTATAAAAATACCTGTTTTTGTAAGAAAGAGACTTTTGGTTTGTTCCAGACAAAGTAAAAAATCCCTTTGGCTAATTATCCTCCAACATGACACTTGCTTTGTCTTATTTAGATAGTTCTTTAGTACATCAAGACTCCTCTGTGGTCCATTTACAATCACCTTTTACACAATTTAAAGCTGCAGGCGTTATACTGCATTAACCCATGGGCATACAGACTCAAAGGCAAAATGATAATAGCCCCAAAGCAGTGCCTCTCTGAGGAGAAGAAACACCAGTTAAATCCAATCAATGCAAAAGTTGCTATTGTCTAATAACGGATCTATAAGATCATCTGATGATTGATTGTTTTGTGTGTTAAAATGTAGCCTATAAGACAAGACTGTTTAATGAGTGTATGTGCTGAGTACAATGTATCAATTAACAATGGAAATTCAGTAAACTGTCGGTCACTTTCGTATGACCCTGAGTGTTTTAATGTTCTATATGTTCTGTCTGATTCATGGAACTGTCCGTGGTGCTGAACGGGAGCTGTCCGTGGTCCTTAAATAGCAGACCTGACAAACGTCTACTGTTCTAAAAAGAACTAATTGCGGAGCAACGTGTTAATCTGAGCTTCACTATACGTACAAACCATCACGTGGAGGGTGAAAACAAGCATTTGGCTTCGTATCTGTGGTCGTGATGTCTCACGTTCACCGACTGGAGGTCACATTTCCTAACTTTTTTTTTTTTTTTTTTACTTACCGCTCCATCGCCGTATCACAACCAATGGGATACTTCAGAGCGGACCGAAATGTCAGCGGGATGACGTTGTTGCTGGCGTAGGGCTGCAGTTTGGATCGCTCCTACTAAATGAATGCAGTGGGAATGGACGAGCAAGACACACTGCCGGTCAGACAGCGCGCACTGCTGACCTCCGCGCACACTGCCAGTGGATCAGGATCACACTTTTTACTTCCGAGGATTTCTGCCTGTGTAGTTTTTCTTTGCAGGGAAACACGTGTTGTCTGCCCTCTCTGACTGTATTCTTTGTCGTAGGACAGGAGGGGTAAGTTGTGCGAACAGTATTGCTTGCCGTTAAAACCATCACCCTGTGGTCCAAAAATAGATATTAAATATTCTTGTGCAAAGGCTGAAACATTTTATGTAAGTTTGAACTTGCTAACATGTATTGATTAAAAAAAAAAAAAAAAGGAAAACTTTTAAGGACAGTGAAATTAAAATAGCTTCAGATGTCAGAAAGTGAAAATGTCCTGCTCTCTTTATCTGTGTCGGTCGCAGAGGACACAGCATGCTGTCGTCCCTGAAGACCCTGTTGCTGCTCTCGGTTCTGTGCACGCCGACCTCCAGCCTGTGCCTCCGCCTCTACCACTCCCGGTCCCCGCTGGTGTGCGACGACCAGATGGCAGCCGCTGTCCGGAGCGACGTGGACGGCTGGGGGTCCCTCATGCAGTCCGCGGAGTATCTCTCCTCGTCCTCCGCCGAGTCCAGCAGGGAAAAAAGGACTTCAAGTCCCGCAAACTACCGCTTCATGAGCCGGACGAAGCTCCGAGGGCAGATGCTCCGCAACAGCAGCAAAGGGGACCGGAGGAGCAGCATCACCCTGTCCCTGGACGTCCCGACCAACATCATGAACGTCCTCTTCGACGTCGCCAAGGCCAAGAACCTGCGAGCCAAGGCGGCCGAGAACGCGCGCCTGCTGGCTCAAATTGGACGGAAAAAGTGAACATTGTTGGACAACTTAGATTGAACAGCCATGACCAGCGTTGGCCTCCTCGTTACTCACATGTAATGAATGACTTCGTTCACTTTACAAAGTAGTGCTATTGATTTGTTTCTCCAGAGGAAGGTGCTTTTCTTTCCACTCACACATTACAGGTAAATGATGCATTTCTAATTGGGTTGCTCTCATGTGACAGGTCCTTGGAAAGTCTCTTATTATTATTACTATATTATGTTACTATTATTACTGCCAATAATAATATGAATAATGCTCTGGTCAAAGCACTGGGGAAACCTTCATTTTGGACATCATGTGAGCTAATGAAATGTCATGACTGCACATGGATGATGATTTTTGGATTTTTTGTTCTGTTTTAGGACAACTCATCGTCAAAGTAATAAATGCAATGCTTGGCTGATGCATATAGTACAACTGTCAAATATAGTTATTTACACTTGAATTGACTTATAGTTGAAAACGCTGTGGTGAGAATAATTTTAAATTATGACATAAGGTCAAGAGCAATATGAAGTTAATTATTTCACACTTTGGCAGAATCATATTTTAACAACCTTTCAAGATGGACGTTAGCTGCAGCAAAGCAGGACTGCTTTCAGTTGCTCTCTTTGCCAGTGAACTTAATGTTTAATATGGGTCAAATTTAAAATGTTAACAGCAGTTGTGATAAGCAATTCTTACATCTTTAGTAAAAGACCAATGAAAGTATATATTGTATATTTTGTTGCATAATCATTACATTAGATTATGATTTTTCCCCTCATTGTTTTTTTTATTTATGTATCAATTAAGAGGTTTGCTGTTCCGATGTTCACATGAGAGCCTATTATTATTCACGATTCCAGTGTGAAACATCAACAGTGGCAAAAACACACTGAACACTGACTCAAATACTGTACAAACTAACTGCAAGAACATGAAATACAGTAAAAATGCAAGTGCATGAGAATGTATGTGTTCATCAGATGTCTGTTATTTTTATACTCAAAATAAAGGATTATTTTTCCTCGAATGAAGCAGATGTAGTAACAACATTTGCCTTTTTATATGCCGAATTTTGAACAATGGGACCTATAAAATATATACCTATAAATTCTACTACCCAGGGGGGTAATACTAGAGCCTGACTGATCTGCATGTCCAGTATAAGACATTTGGGATCGTCAAATGTTTTTTATGGCTGTGGTCATAAACGAGACACTGGTCCGAGATAAACTAGCAATGTCGACACCTTGTGGCCATTTCACGTAAAAACACCCCAGGTTGAACGTCAGCTCTGCAGTTGTGGAGTAAAAGGGACGCCAAACAGTCAGGGGGAAACACATTCTTCCCTGACACAAAGTTACTTAATTTTATTTAATTTAACGTGCAATATTACTGCAATTTTCCTCCATTGAATATAGTTTATTTTAATAATAGTTACAATCCTATTTCTAATCCTGTCGAGCATTTGCGGTGAAATCTAGTTTTATCTGTACTGTATTGTCACTTGACGACAGTGACCCCTGCCGGTCATGGCGCGACATTGTATGTTTCGATGACGTGTGCGTTTGAGGCGGAAGTGAGTTTTCAGTTTGGCTACGTGGAAGTAGGGGTGGCTCATAAAGTCGCCAAGTGACTCGCGGAACCTCTACCTGAACCGAGAATACCGAGTGAGTTGAGTCACTTGAGTCACTTGATTCAGTGTCACCCAGAGGATAGAAATCATATCGGTAAAACGCCAGAATAACTTCAAAAATGTTCACACTCCAACTTTAGGCTAATGGTCAAGCTACGGAGTATGGGTCAGTTAAAGCGAAACTTTCACTGAGTGATCCATACGGCAACTAGCAGTGTGCTAGGGGTCCGCTGATGGACTGGGGGATGTTCAAATTCGATTTTACAGTTTATAAAGAGAGTAGTGAGCGATGCAAGTCAATCGTTTTGATTAGTATATGTTGCCTTGGCTTTGCAGCAAGTGATCCGGGTGAATGGAGACCGCAGACTCGGAAGTGCCGGATCCTATAAGTGATTCGGATCGGGTGAGTGAATCGTCTCCCATTCGCTACGTGGAAGTAGCTTCTCTTATGATCGAGGCTAACGAGCGTCCGTCCCCTTCGTCCGTCACCTGTATTCCTACACAATGATTAAAAAGTTCGATAAGAAGGACGAGGAGTCTGGTAAGATTGGACAGTGGTCGTTTGAACAATTGTCAGCGTTTGGAAAAAAGTATGTTGTGTGTCGAGCTGTTTTTACGCTTTGGAAGCTAACGCCGGGCTAGCCTGTTACAGTTAGCCAACTAGCTAACGTTACATTAACTATCCGTTAATCGTGCCTTGCAGGGTAATTTGTATTTATGTAACCGGTATCGAAGTCCATTATAAACAAATCTGCAGGCGCATTGGGATTTGTAAACCTTTTGTTTAATGTCACAATACGAATCACGCGAAGCTAGCAGTTAGCATCACAAGCTAGGCTATGTCAGCTGGATGTTTTGTCGTTTGTTAGGTTCGGGACGTGTCCTCTCTGAGCCTGAACTATAGATGGGTGAATCTCAATTTAGTGATGCTTTAATTTAAATGACGTCTGCCTTTACGTTTACGTGTATCGCTTAGCGTCTATGTCTTTCTTAGTGAGTGATGCATTTGTGTTGAATGCGTGTAGCATAAACTGGCATCGATTTCTCTTCAGTTTGTTGGCCTTGAATGAAGTCCGATTAAGTAACACGACGAGGTTTAACTCTATTGTTTTGACATTTAGGAAGTGGGTCAAACCCTTTCCAGCATCTGGAGAAGAGTGCTGTGTTACAGGAGGTAAAGTATGCACTTCATGTATCACATATTACATATTACGCATCAGCCAAAAAAACAATATTAACCACTGACATGAATTAATTTGCTCCTTCCTGTTCACAGGCACGTATCTTCAATGAGACCCCTATCAACCCAAGAAGATGCCTCCACATTCTCACCAAGATTATATACCTCCTCAACCAGGTAAGCGTTGTCTGACAAAAATGTAAAGAAGCATTTTCTACTGGTATGTCTGTCCACCCGTCTTAAGTATCTCACTTCCATGTTTTTGTGTATTAAGGGTGAGCATTTTGGCACCACAGAGGCCACGGAGGCCTTCTTTGCGATGACCAGGCTCTTTCAGTCCAATGATGTAAGATATTATTAATTATTTAATGGGTTGACTTAATGTTTTTGTTTTAACATTTAGATTTACAGAACTCAAGCTGTATAGCATTGTGGTATTCAAGTATACGTACACTGAGTTTATGCTCTTTCTTTCTCTCTCAGCAAACCCTGAGGAGAATGTGTTATCTGACCATCAAGGAGATGGCCAACATCTCTGAGGATGTCATCATCGTCACTAGCAGGTTTGTACCATGATGTTAAATGGCTTTGAGTATCACCTGTGTTTATGCTTAGTTTTCTATCCGTTATTTCAATGCAGCTGTTTGCATCCAGTGTGTACGACATTTGAATCTCATTCATTTTGTTATGAACTTTGTTTGTTGCCATTATTTAAGAGGAGAGCAACTCTTTGTAAATGTGTTTTGTTACTTTCCTTATGTGTCCCACTTTGTTCCCTGTCTTTAATTGTCCCTTGTGTGGCCTTTTACAGCCTGACCAAAGACATGACAGGGAAGGAAGATGTTTACCGCGGACCTGCTATCAGAGCCCTCTGCAGGATTACAGATGTGAGTGCTCCTCTCACTTTAATTTCTCCCCTACTGTCATCTCACAGTGCAAGAAAGAAATGGTGAAAGAAAATATCCTGTATATATTATTTAATTAATGTTATTCGTTTTCCTCTTCTCTTCTACAGACAACAATGCTGCAGGCCATTGAGAGATATATGAAACAGGCTATTGTTGACAAGGTGCCCAGTGTCTCCAGCTCAGCCCTGGTCTCCTCCCTGGTAAAGAAAGAAAATGGCACACTTTATTATTTCACTCATAAATCCAAAAGTAACTATGTCAAACGAGTACTGTGTGTTAAAGCTCATAGTATAATTTGACATTAAAAGGCCATAGAAGATTATGCTGTTAAGAATGAATATTATAGTATTTCATATCATTGTTGGTGAGTAATGAAGTCCTTTCTGTTTGTGTGTGTTCAGCACATGGTGAAGATGAGCTACGATGTGGTGAAGCGTTGGGTGAATGAAGCCCAGGAAGCTGCTTCCAGTGACAACATCATGGTGCAGGTGGGTAGTACTCACAGGTGGGGTGGGGGGAAAATCCACTCTTATAAACATTATTACTACTTTGTACATGTTGTGGAAGCCCCAGATAAACTGGGAAACTAAACGGCGTCCTGTCTGACTTTATGATTTTACCCAGAGGGGGATCGGTAATCTCATAGAGCTGCATTCACAGCATTGGTCGCTATAAAAAAAACACGTCTGTCTGTTAACACAATACCCAAATAACTCTAAAAATGCTTGTTTTGGAGTTTGGCTCGCTCAGAGCTAAGCTAGGCTAACACCGTAGCTGCTCGTAAACACTAAACGTCATCTCTGCATAAATAAGGCAGCGACCTTGTTGTTTGTACCACAGAAACAGTGTCAGACTCACTGACGAGTGTATGAGAGCTGCTTTCTAAGTCACCCTTTTTGTACAATGTGTTTAAATGCAAGCAGCACAAAGTAGCATAGCATTGGGATATGCTGCTTATTACCCATAACCCCTAATACACGGGTGTCAGTACATGGGAATTCATGGTATTTTTAACCATCGTTTATGTAGAGGAAAATGAATGTCATTTAGTTTGGATTTTACTAATATAAACTTTTTGACAGTGTTCAAATTCAAAGCTGTTGCTTGTGCATCTCCTGTCTTCCAGTACCATGCCCTGGGTCTGTTATATCACCTCCGAAAGAACGACCGTCTTGCTGTCACGAAGATGCTCAACAAGTTCACCAAGTCGGGGCTGAAGTCTCCCTTTGCCTATTGCATGCTCATCAGGATCGCCAGCAAACTGCTGGACGAGACTGAGGGAGGGTGAGTTAACCTTCACCAATCCGACGCTCAAGTAGAAAACCCCCAAAAGGGCATTTGGGTACTGCATGGTACAGCTGATTATTTGTTGGCCCCTAAGGTATCTCTTGATACATGCTGCAAACTGCATGGTTGATGTCAGGTTGTTAACGGCATCGTCTTTATGTTTCAGCCATGACAGCCCCTTGTTTGACTTCATTGAGAGCTGCCTGAGGAACAAGAATGAGATGGTGGTTTACGAGGCCGCCTCTGCCATCGTCCACATGCCTAACTGTACTGCCCGGGAGCTGGCCCCTGCTGTGTCTGGTAAGCAGTCCACTCACACCTCATTTGTTTCTATTTCACTTCTATCTGTATAGTTGACTGAAAGACTAGAATGATGTGTGATGTCATTGTGAATATGTTTATCTTCCTGTAGTACTGCAACTCTTCTGCAGCTCTCCCAAAGCTGCCTTGAGATACGCTGCAGTCAGGACCCTCAACAAGGTAAATCTTCTCATATTTCTAAGCCATTCAGAAATTGCATATGTATTATCGTAATAATTATATGTAAGGCAGCATTAAGGTTGTATGTCTTTCTTTTTCCCCAGCTAGATATATAAGGCACGACTAAAAGTGCTCTGCAGTACTAAATGATGTGATATAGTGAATGAACTACGCTGACATTTTCTCTGTGTCCACTAGGTGGCCATGAAGCATCCATCAGCCGTGACTGCATGTAACCTGGACCTGGAAAATCTGATCACTGACTCCAACCGCAGCATCGCCACATTGGCCATCACCACTCTGCTCAAGACTGGCAGTGAGAGCAGCGTGGACCGACTCATGAAACAGATCTCCTCGTTTGTCTCGGAGATCTCTGACGAGTTCAAGGTCAGTCAGTTAATTTAATCCTGTAGTTGGTAATGCAGCACAACTGAATCCATACATATAGGGTGTCCAGGTATTATTTTAATTATAATATGTTTTCCCCCAACAAATAAACATTTATCTTGCTTAAAGTCCAGTCCAGCAGAACTTGCAGTTACAAATGCATCAAAATGAGGAGCGTTGTTGTCCTGGGCCTTGATGTTGTATTGGCATTGTAACATAATACCTGTTGAAAGTGTGAGAATCTGTCATGATGAGGTTTTTTTTTTTTAATCATCTAGGATTTCAGCTTCTGTGGCCACAAAATATTAATTTCAAATATAGGAATCACTGCTTTGCTTTAATCCTGTCATCTTTGTTCTATTTTCCGTTGTCCTTAATCTCTGGCTGATGCCTATTTATTCCAGGTGGTGGTGGTGCAGGCCATCAGCGCTCTGTGCCAGAAGTATCCCAGGAAGCACAGCGTCATGATGAACTTCCTGTCCAACATGCTCAGAGATGATGTGAGTTGATTATTTACAAACCAATGGCCTTTACACTTTGGAGGGAGCTTCCTTCTCAGTGATAATTGGCCCATAAAGAGACATTTGGTAATCACAGTTGCCCTTTTGGGAGCTTTCATGCTACATGCTTTCCAAATGTTTAGTAGTCATAACTTAAGTCTGGTATACATTTGACAAGTTAGAAGAAAGATACCCATAGATGAGACATGGTTTATAACAGAAAATCAGGTATACATCAGTGCTGAGTAGTTGTCGAAGGTTAAATTAGTGTTAAGCAAAAGATAAATGAGTCAAAATTAAAACATTCAAATAAGTGGATCGTTCATTACATGTCCATCATTGGTAGGGTTTAGTCTCCATATTGTGTGTTTGAGCTCGTCTCCTCTCCCTGCAGGGTGGCTTCGAGTACAAGCGGGCCATCGTGGACTGCATAATCAGTATCATCGAGGACAACCCAGAGAGCAAAGAGACGGGCTTGGCCCACCTGTGTGAGTTCATTGAGGACTGCGAGCACACAGTGCTAGCCACAAAGATCCTGCACCTACTGGGCAAAGAGGGCCCGCGCACCCCCCAGCCCTCCAAGTACATCCGCTTCATCTTCAACCGAGTGGTGCTGGAGAGCGAGGCTGTTCGTGCAGGTGAGACGGAGTGGGATACTGTTAAAGCCTCATTATGTACCACAGCGTTGAATTTTAATTTTAACGACTCCAGAGGCTGACTTGTAATATCCAATTTCCTATACCAGCACTACTCTTACTACCACTTTGTTTCTTCTTCCACCCTCAGCTGCAGTTAGTGCTTTGGCTAAATTTGGAGCTCAGAATGATGATCTCCTACCGAGCGTCCTGGTGCTCATGCAGAGGTATTTATTGACTTTCATTTATTTCTTCTGCTACTGTGTCCTATATTACATCCTTATGTGAAAAAATACAAAGAAAACACTGGGCAAATCCTTAAATGTAATATATCCTGTATTATACATTTCTGTATGAATGAATGTAGTCTGACATCAACGCACGTGTCCCTTCTCACAGGTGCATGATGGACAGCGATGATGAAGTGCGAGACAGAGCTACTTTCTACATGAACGTGCTGCAGCAGAAGCAAAAGGCTCTGAATGCCGCCTACATCTTTAACGGTAAACACGCTGTGTGACTGTGTTTGTGGTTCATAATGACTGCCGGTCAAATCGTACAAACCACTGGTAGGGTAAACGCTCGGCAAATGATGTCAGAAATGTGAACGTCTCATCATTTGTGTGTTGCTCTCAGGTCTGTCTGTTTCTATCCCCGGACTGGAGAAGTCCCTCCACCAGTACACTTTGGACCCCTCGGAGAAAGCTTTTGACATGAAGAGTGTCCCTCTGGCCACCACTCCTATCACAGAACACAAAACGGGTACAACCACAGAGCCATTTACTGATCTGCGTATGGTTTAATACTCCTCTCAGAAACGATTGCGATCAGGAATCAGATTTTTAATCTTGTCTTCTTCCTTCCAGAAATGGCCCCAATTGCCACCAGCAAACTGCCAGAGAAGTTGGCCCCATCACGCCAGGACATTTATCAGGGTAAGATTGTGCACTGTCCTCCTTCATCCAATTCAAAATGATGCAATTAGACACTCATGTTCAACTCCATTGTCTGGCCCGATATGATTAAATACAATTACAGTCGTGTCTGTCCTCTGTCTTTGTAGTAATCTGTCTCTGCGTTTCATCTGTTTTACAGAACAACTGGCAGCCATCCCAGAGTTCCAGGGTCTCGGGCCGCTCTTCAAGTCCTCGGAGCAGGTGCAGCTGACGGAGGCTGAGACAGAATACGTGGTGCGCTGCGTCAAACACACCTTCGCCCGGCACATGGTGTTCCAGTTCGACTGCACAAACACCCTGAACGACCAGCTCCTGCAGAAGGTACCAGCTGAGATGTTTCATGGTCATGTTTTTTTATTAACTTGGATTTTTGTGGTGATCCAGTTAGATATTTTCCCTCTAGTTATGTATTTGGACTATTGATCTGTCTGAGAAAAACCAAATGGTCAAAGAGAAGGAGAGGAAGTTTCACCTCAGGATTCATACAGTAATGCAACATGGGAATACATTTGACATCAGTGTATCGTTTGTCTCTTTGTGTCAGGTCCTCGTGCAGATGGAGCCATCGGAGTCCTATGAGGTGATGCACTACACCCCGGCCCCCAATCTCCCCTACAGCCAGCCTGGTTCCTGCTACACTCTCGTCCGCCTGCCCGAAGATGACCCCACCGCTGGTAGGAACACTGGGACATTATCGGGCTCATAGGACAGATTGTCAACAGATAGATGAATCATCAGTCATTCTGCAGCCCACAGCTGAAAACATTATTAAAAGTGACCACCTTATGTATATACAAGGTCACAGATGATACCTTTTGAGCAGAAAGAGCATTGAGTGTATGAGATTTAAGACAATTGTGTTTAAATGTGTCCTGTCTGTCCACAGTGTCGTGTACGTTCAGTTGTACTATGAAGTACCTGGTCAGAGACTGCGACCCCAACACAGGAGAGCCTGACGATGATGGTTATGATGATGAATATGTGGTACGTAATCACAGCACCTCCACAAACGCATGGCAAATAAACTATTTTGTGCATTTTCAGAAGTTCATGTCCTCCTTTTGATTTTCCCTGTGTTTCCTGTCGTCCTCCGCCCTGCTCTTCTTCAGCTGGAGGATCTGGAGGTGACCGTTGCAGACCACATCCAGAAGGTTTTGAAACCGAACTTCGGGGCAGCGTGGGAAGAAGTGGGAGATGAATTTGAGAAGGAAGAGACTTTTGCCCTGGCGTCAGTACGGACTCTCGACGGTAAGTCAGACATTTAGGCTGAAGTCATTAATGTGCTTACTCAAAATTCAAAGGTCATGGTAGAGAAGTTTATTTAATCAAATATATGAATTAGATTTTTTTCAGCATTCACCAGTAGTTTACATGCTGGACTCGGGTGTGAAGCTTCATTACTTTTTTTATTTTTTTTATTTTTTGAAATAACTGCTTCCAGAGATTTACAAAACAATGTCATAGAAATGTAATGACTGACACTCAGCTTGTTGCGTGACTCATCTGTGGTTTCCTTTCCTTTCTTTACAGAGGCGGTGGGTAACATCATCAGCTTCCTGGGAATGCAGCCATGCGAGCGCTCCGACAAAGTCCCCGAAAACAAGAACTCGCATGTCCTCTTCCTCGCTGGTGGGTGTTGAATGTCACAATGTTTTTGCTCACTGTTTGGACTTCATTATTTATTTCAAAATTATTTTAAACTGCCTCTTTAACTCTCTAGGTTCAGTATAAAATCTTATTGACATGCCCGGTGAATCAAGGTTCTGACAGCTCTCTCCCTCTCCTCTCAGGTGTGTTTCGGGGATGTCACGACGTGCTGGTTCGTGCTCGCCTGGCGCTGGCCGACGGGGTAACCATGCAGGTGACGGTTCGCAGCAGTGAAGAGACGGTCGTCGACGTCATCCTCGCCTCCGTGGGCTAAAACCAACGCAACCACACACAACCATTCGTTTCTGCACGACAAACTGTCTGAGACATCACTTTGTTCGTTTCCACAGCTCTAAAAGTTAAATGTGTAATTAGAATGTTGCTGAAACCATCCAGCTTAAATTGTATCAAGTGTTTCTTAATATTGTCTGCTCTTCCTCATATTTTCTTTGCAGGAATAATATTTCTGTCAAATCTTCAATAAATTCTGACTGTCCAAGTAAGTCAAATTTCATTCATTCATTCGCGTTTATTTTACAAAACTAGTTTTATTTGAAGAAAAGTTGACATTTGGGCTTTTCGTTGACATCAAGAGAAATGTAGAAAATCATTCAAAAATCATTCAGAATGCATCTGATTACAGGACAGAACATTTGGGGAATCAAATCTGTCCCACAGATGAGTTCAATAATCGCTCAACTTTCAGTATCATGCTGGAAGAAGGCCCATAAATTAACACTTTCAACGTCACATTAGTATTCAGATGTCCGTCAGCTGCATGAAGTACAAATAATCATGTTTCTAGCTCTATTGGATGTCCTCTAACATAGTAATTGACATTTAAGGAGTTGATGCTGGTAAATTAGCCCATCACTGGTGGTTAAATCTCAAACTGATGCAGCAGTACTTCTCGTTACAATTATCAGGAAAGGTCTTTGCACTACACGTGACCTTAAATCACTTTGATACGAATACTTATTCAAACCGTTTGTTAAAGGTCTAAAGTCATTCAATACGAGGCTTTACGTTTGGTAACCCTTCAGAAAGAGTGAATAAAATTGAAATATGCGTTGAGAAAGCCGGTGGGATCTTCCAGCTGAGGATAGTGACTGATGTGTTCATCCAAAATGGTGACCGTCGACCTCTGGACCAGCTCTCTGTAAGAACAAGGTGCATATTTGAGATGAATAAGATCATGGCAAAGAAAAGCACTGCTGGGTGTTCCGGAAATTATAAGAGAGTAAAAACTAAGTCTAAAAAATGGTTTTGACTGTATGTTAAAGTATACTTTTCCCTGCAATTTGTCCTCAATCAGATTCAGCGAGTGAGCACAATGAGTATCGTATGTCAATTATTGTCATAACACATCATAGTATAGTATCTCATAAAAAGTCATACTATTGTAAGAAGTAATAAAAGATCGTAGTACAGCGTGTCATAAAAAAGGAATTGAGAAACAAAATGTTGAGTATAGTATTATGTGATACAAGGCCGCATGAAAAAAGTCATATTAGAGTATATAACAAGAAGTTAATAGTATAGTATGTTAAAAAGGTCATAATAACGTATGTCATAAAAATCCATAAAAGTGAGTATGTCATAAGAGAGGTCACCTTACAGAATTTCATACAAAGTCATAGTATAGTATGTAAAAAAGTAATCTAGTGGCTGGAGCATTTAATGTAAGGCCTACAGTGGGTGCAGCAGCGCTTGAGGCAGGTGTTGAAAGAGAATCCTGATGTTGGTTTCTGACTGAGGAGACTGACTTTTTTGGACTTCTTTCAACATACTATACTATGACTCTTTAAATACTGTAATATAACTTTCATGACTTTTTTGGACATGCTTTACTGGGACTTTTGTGGACATACTATACTGACTTTTCATGACTTCTTTTAGACATACTACACAGATTTGTCGACATGCTATACTATGCCTTTTTTTTGTAATTTGACTGGCTTTTGACTGTTTTGGACTCACTACACTCAGACTTGCTTTGGTTTTTATGACTTTAAAATATTTTGTTATTATTTTTTTACGAATTTAAATTTAAATAAATTTTACCATGGCTTTTTATGCCTGTATTGGACTCACTACACTCAGACTGGGCTTGACAAGCGATACCAGCCATTTTTATGCTGGACACCTTTTTATTTAGCGGTGGACAGAGAGGAAATATGGGAGAGAGAGATGTTACATGCAGCACAGAACCTCCAGCCGGGATTCGAACCGGAGTCTGCTGCGTATATGCGTACATGGGTAGAGATGACATGCACAACCATTCAACCACCTGCGTGTCGTGACTAAGCCTTTTTATGACTATTTTGCACTCACTACACCCAGACGTTGATTGACACGCGATATACAAGCATATGTTATGGCTTTTAAATCATTTTTACAACATTTTATGAATTTTGTCGATTTTTCACTTTTTTTTTCGACATGCTATAGTATGACTTTTTTTTTGGAAAAATTTGACTATGGCTTTTTATGCCTGTATTGGACTCACTACACTCAGACTGGGCTTGACAAGCGTTACCAGCCATTTTTATGACTTTTTGGTACGTTTTTACATATATTTTTTTTCACGAATTGCAGCGACTGACTTTTTTTTTGTGAACTTTCGACATGCTATATAGTATGACTTTTTCCCCCCGAAACATTTGACTATGGCTTTTTTTTTTTTTACTGTTTTGGACTCACTACACTCACCAATGGCTTGACAAGCGATACAAGGGATTTTTATGACTTTTTAATTTCTTTCTGCCATTTTTTGTGAATCTTATCGACTGGCTTTTTTGTGAATTTTTGACATGCTATGATATGATTTTTTTCATTTGACTATGGCATGTATTGACTGTTTTGGATGGGGCTGCACGGTGGTGTAGTGGGTAGCACTGTCGCCTCACAGCGAGAGGATCCCGGGTTCGACTCCCGGGTCGGCCCGGGCTCCTTCTGTGTGGAGTTTGCATGTTCTCCCCGTGTAAGCGTGGGTTCTCTCCGGGTTCTCCGGCTTCCTTCCAAAGTCCAAAGACATGCAGAATGGGGATAGGTTGATTGATGACTAACTTGCCCGTAGGTGTGAATGTGAGCGTGAATGGTTGTCTGTCTCTACATGTCAGCCCTGCGATAGACTGGCGACCTGTCCAGGGTGTACCCTGCCTTCGCCCAATGACAGCTGGGATCGGCTCCAGCCCCGCCGCGACCCTGAATACAGGATAAGCGGTAGACGATGGATGGACTGTTTTGGATCACTCCTGGGAGTCTGGCTGTGTTTTCTTGTCCAGTAGAGTCTGCTGAGGTCCTGGCCGACACAGACTGCTAACTTGCCTCATGTTGGAAACCCCATATTGTAGCTCCATCTGCCTGTTGTGTGGCTCCTCAACAACTACCGCTTTTTGGTCTACGGTGACATGGTTTGGATGGATCCATCTCAGGGTGGCTGTGCCTGCCGCCATGGACTACTACTGTTGATCCTACTTATACTTCTACTACACTACTACCAGCACCAAATGCAGATGGAACCCAAGGGCCTGGTCTGCTCGAGATTTCTGCCTAAAAGCTTGTTAAGGCAGTTTTTTGGTGATGTTGGGACTTTGAAAATGTATTGACTCTGAAAATCATGAGCGTGTTCTAGTCCTGCTCAATGTGTTGAAGTGTCCTGAGATACCTTCTGTTGTGATACGACAATTTAAATAAAATGTATTAGAATTTAATTGAAAAGATGACAGTGATGGTCAGAGAATCCGACTGCCCTTTCAGTAAGCTACATGATTATGATGCGACAGCTGATGATTGATGTGGGTCTGCGGTGATGATACGACAATGATGGACTACAAAAAGCGCATTGTTCACTTCTCCCCATGTTGTTGTTTCAATAAACAGCTCATTCAGTGACCAACTTCAGTTTCAGCAGCTCCTCCTTCCTGTTGCTGTTAAAATCAACACCGCTGCCAGTAAACCATTCAGAGCACTGTTCATTCATACATTGAATATCATTAAAACTGTTCAACATTTCCTTGTGAATTATTTATAATAATGCTTTCTTTTTAACTGATGCTCCTTATTATTGAACTTACTATCCCATTTACTGCTGAAACACTAAATGCCCAGCTGGCTCTAAATAAATGCTTTTTCTGTCTTAATTGTGGACAAATATATATGATTATGACTGAACCTTTTTATGACTATTTTGCACTCACTTCACTCAGATTTTGATTGACACGCGATATACAAGCATATGTGACGACTTTTAAATCATTTTTACAACATTTTATGAATTTTGTCGATTTTTCACTTTTTTTCCGACATGCTATAGTATGACTTTTTTGGGGGGGGGGGGGGGATATGACTGAGCCTTTTTATGACTATTTTGCACTCACTACACTCAGACTTTGATTGACACGCGATATACAAGCATATGTGACTACTTTTAAATCATTTTTACAACATTTTATGAATTTTGTCGATTTTCCACTTTTTTTTCGACATGCTATAGTATGACTTTTTTTGGAGGGGGGGGAATATGACTGAGCCTTTTTATGACTATTTTGCACTCACTTCACTCAGACTTTGATTGACACGCGATATACAAGCATATGTGACGACTTTTAAATCATTTTTACAACATTTTATGAATTTTGTCGATTTTCCACTTTTTTTTCGACATGCTATAGTATGACTTTTTTTGGAGGGGGGGGAATATGACTGAGCCTTTTTATGACTATTTTGCACTCACTTCACTCAGATTTTGATTGACACGCGATATACAAGCATATGTGACGACTTTTAAATCATTTTTACAACATTTTATGAATTTTGTCGATTTTTCACTTTTTTCCCGACATGCTATAGTATGACTTTTTTGGGGGGGGCGGGGGGGGGGGGGGGATATGACTGAGCCTTTTTATGACTATTTTGCACTCACTACACTCAGACTTTGATTGACACGCGATATACAAGCATATGTGACTACTTTTAAATCATTTTTACAACATTTTATGAATTTTGTCAATTTTCCACTTTTTTTTTCGACATGCTATAGTATGACTTTTTTTGGAGGGGGGGGAATATGACTGAGCCTATTTATGACTATTTTGCACTCACTACACTCAGACTTTGATTGACACGCGATATACAAGCATATGTGACTACTTTTAAATCATTTTTACAACATTTTATGAATTTTGTCGATTTTCCACTTTTTTTTCGACATGCTATAGTATGACTTTTTTTGGAGGGGGGGGAATATGACTGAGCCTATTTATGACTATTTTGCACTCACTACACTCAGACTTTGATTGACACGCGATATACAAGCATATGTGACTACTTTTAAATCATTTTTACAACATTTTATGAATTTTGTCGATTTTCCACTTTTTTTTCGACATGCTACAGTATGACTTTTTTTGGAGGGGGGGGGATATGACTGAGCCTTTTTATGACTATTTTGCACTCACTACACTCAGACTTTGATTGACACGCGATATACAAGCATATGTGACGACTTTTAAATCATTTTTACAACATTTTATGAATTTTGTCGATTTTTCACTTTTTTTCCGACATGCTATAGTATGACTTTTTTGGGGGGAGGGGGGATATGACTGAGCCTCTTTATGACTATTTTGCACTCACTACACTCAGACTTTGATTGACACGCGATATACAAGCATATGTGACGACTTTTAAATCATTTTTACAACATTTTATGAATTTTGTCGATTTTCCACTTTTTTTTCGACATGCTATAGTATGACTTTTTTTGGAGGGGGGGGGGGGGGGGATATGACTGAGCCTTTTTATGACTATTTTGCACTCACTACACTCAGACTTGGCGCGACAAGTGATACGAGCGATTTGTATGACTTTTTAATATTTTTTAACAATTTCTTATGAATTTATTTTTACTGACTTTTTCGTGAATTTTCGACATGTATAGTATAGTATATATATATATATATATATATATATATATATATATATATATATATTATATATATATATATATATATATATATATATACACACACACACACACACACACACACACACACACACACACACACACACAGTACTTTAGAATGTCATAAGAGTCATATAAAAGTAATAGTAAAATAAGGTAAAAAAAAGAAAAAAGCTACAAAAATATCTAGCATTTCATGAAAGTCATAGAAAAGTCATAGTATAATAGGCCATAAAATAGGTCATTGGTATAGTATGTCATAAAAAGTCATCCTGTAGTATATATTAAATCGTAAACATCATATCGTATGTTATAAAATGTCATAAAGGACATAGTATAGTATTTTTAAAATCATGGAAATGTCATATTATATTATGTCATTAAGAGCCATACAAAGTCATACAAAGCATAGTAGTATAGTACATATAGTATGTGCTATGACATAAAAAAGTTAAGAGTACTTCGGGGATTGGTTTAAATCCAGCCTGAGAATTTAAGTAAAGTATACTACATGTTGTTCAGTTAAAATCCCAGAAAACAGCAAAAAATGCACACTTTTCCCCTCAATTGTATTCATTCACATTCGGCAAGTGAGCAGAACTAAACACTGCCGGGTGATGAGCAAACTACAGATAATCTGAGCGGGCTTTAAATATCAGAGGGAGGGGTACTCACTGGTAAAGACGGATGAACTGAGGATGAGGGTTGACTGGGTCCAGGGGTCCGTAGATCATGTGCACTGAAAGACCAGTAGGGGTAAGAGAGGGTCAGAGTGGAAGGGGGGGGGGGGGGGGGCTCTTGAGAAATTGAGCATTAACAAAGTGGAGGGCGGTTTATTTTCACATTGGAAGATAATAGCCTAGAGAATTTCTGGATTTTAGGCCTATAGTATATAAACAACATGTATTTAGATGCTTCAGTGTGGACCAACTGGTTTTTGGTGCAGATATCATTTAATCTGAGCATGTATACACTGCAGGAGGCCACATTATATTATTTTTCTTTTACTTTACTTATGACACAATGATTCAGAAGAACCTAGCCTAGCTTATGCCTTTTGCTGCATTTGAAAGGAGGACTGTGTCAGTAGGGCACACACACACACAGACCTCCCCCCACTTCACGCTCCTTAACGTGGGATCACAGATGGACTTCCTCGCAGGCTAAGGAGCTTAGCATCAGCGGCTCTCCGGCCGAGGCTGCTGGGTTAATATACCTTTAGGAAGTTTGTTCCCTACACAGAAGAGCTTCCACCTTCTGATGATGCAACTGTGAACTCACGTGGGACAAAGGTGGACGTGAGCGTGCCAACCCATCGCTCTCTGTGTTTTAATCTCTGGTTGATGTACTGCAGAATACTATGACAAAAGGAAAAGTCAAAATGAGTGAACAACGATGAAGAGCTGCAACGATAATTAAGGCCATTTGAACGGAGAACACACACACCTGTCCAACACTAGGTTGCCATCGTTGTAGCGTAAACCCGTCCACATATCCCAGAACTCGGCGTCCGTGGGCTGCGTGTACGGACCGAACACATCTCCAATCCTACCAGTCAACAGAGGACAATATCAACAAAACAACCAGATTTTATGCAATTACATACTGGTAGAAACACAAACAATGTGGAACAAACGTCCAGTTCTCTTACCCTTTTTGGAAGATCATATAGTTGGTGAGACGTGTCAGAACTGGAGCCAGGAAACTAGAGTCCTTCAGAAGCTTTGACAGGAAAAACAAAAGTGTAAAAATCCCAAAATTACATAATTCCACATGAGATTAAGATAAGGACAATCAAAAAAAAAGGTGACTCACCGTCTGCAGCAAACGTGGGTAATGTGTTTCTGGGAACAATCCTGTTGGAGATATTAAAAAAAAGAGTCAGTGTGACACCACATTTGGGTAAATTTGGGTCTTAACTAGTTATATTTCAAATTTCTTGTTTTGTCCAACCAATGGTTCTAAAAAATTGTAATTAACAAACAAGTGAATGACTTAAATAATTCAATGATGATGGAAAGAATGGAGTAAATGTGTTATTTTCCAATGAAAAGATACCATCCACAACATGACCAAAGACAATAGACACCGCACTGTACCTCCATTAGAAAGACACAGGCTGTTAATGGTCAGGTGACCTGTGCGGTTTTGGTCACTTCTGGTTTGAGAGAAAAAAAGAAAAACCACCATGAAGAGAGAGGGAGGGTGCTTAGCAATTCATTATTTTACTCTATTTTTTTTATTTTTACATGAATATCCTGACTGACACACACACACCTGTAGAGCAGCTCCAGGGCCACCGTGTCTCCGTAGTCATGGGACAACAGATTCACTCGCTGGTTGCTGAGGCCCAAGTGAGCCACCAGGGCCTCCACCACACTGGCCTGCTCAAAGATGGAGTACCTGTGTGGTCGCTGGGATGGTCGAGCACAGGAGTAACAGAGAATCAAGCAGGAAGTATGAGAAACACGTTTTTACTAACCTTTATTTACACTGACACAAATTGTACTCACCGGCTTGTCACTGAAGCCGAAACCCAGGAAGTCCAGTGCAATGACTCGGTGGAAGCGCTGAGTTAGCGGCTCCCAGATCTGTGTGGAAACGAGCACACACATTTGATCACATGAAAGCACCCTACTTTCTTTCCCCAATGGTGCTTAGGTGCGTTGAGCAGCTACTGAGCGCGTGCAGTGGGCACCTTGTTCCAGTCGAAGCTGGAGGTGGGGAAGCCATGGAGCAGAATGACAACATCGGAGCTTCCCAGTGCCCCGTAGGAATCTGGTTTCAGGAGAAAAGAGAAATACACGTATGCTCAACTTGGATTCACGATTCACCGTGGCAAACTTTTTAATAAAAGGCAGAGCCTCCGTTTTAATCCAGTGGACGTACATTTATAAATGCATGG
This sequence comes from Eutrigla gurnardus, assembly GCF_963514095.1. Lineage (NCBI taxonomy): Eukaryota > Metazoa > Chordata > Actinopteri > Perciformes > Triglidae > Eutrigla > Eutrigla gurnardus. Next base: position 10,773,345 of record NC_139932.1, on the reverse strand, counting down.
AAATGTATCTTTTTAAAAAAATTGTGTCAATAAGTTAACACACATTTATATTCAGTGTCCATTAATTCATCATTTACCAAACAACAAATATCCACCCCCATGGACAATAAAGATCTATTCTATTCTATTACGTTTCCTTAATGGATGCTTAAGTGGTGGAATATGAGTGGATAAGTGTAGACGTCTATTTATTCTATCTTGCTTCAAAAGGTATTCAGTGGCCTTATTTCAGCTACTTCCACAAATGTAGTAAATTACGCACTTTGATATGGATTCAATCAATGAGGAAATAAAAGAGCAGGCCTGGCTCTGTAAGAGGGAAGGGAGCCGGAGTCGGTTACCACGGTAACTGACCCAGAGTTTACATAACCTCGCTTTCTGGAACTGAAGCCAAAGAGTTTCGCTCATCTCAAAGTGATCTCAGAGTTTCCAATAGACCTGCTGTCGGGAACAAGGTCCTTCAGTTGTGACAATCTGACAAAAACACTCATCAACTGTACTTCTGTCATCTTGTTTCGCTCCCTGTGGAACAGATCCCTCGTCCTCCCCGACGATTTACAGCATCTTTATTTACTTTCATTGCTGCTTTTCAAAAGTTGAGTTTGCACTTAGACTAATGCTTGAGACAAATTGCTACCAAGTACCTGCCAATAAAAATCTTGACCCTTAATCCCATGACAGCTGGGCAAACTCATAATAATATGTTTTATAAGTGACTAATCATACACTGAAAACTGAATTAAACTACTATTATTGTCAGCCCCAGTCACTCTGACTACCATAACAATACTTTTTTTTGACAACCCAATGCTGCTGCACATGGAGGCATGAACTTAAACAAACCCCCTGTTACCTCTGTAGAAGATCTCCTTGCCTCTGAAGGGAAACGCCTCGCCGGCACCGTGCCACTTCTGCAGGGAAGGTGACAGCTGAGGGGGCGGGATGTGAAGGTAGACGGCCACCAGCGGGACGCAGATCAAACCCACATGGACCCACCACTCTCTCATCTTGAGCTCAGCGGTGGGGGGGTCTCATTCCTGCCCCTGCAACAACAACAACAACAACAACAACAATAATAATAATAAACACAAAGCAGTCAAAGAGTAGAGTAATGGGGAGTGAGGACGCCACTCCACCTACGATGTTGACGGTAACGCGTTACTATACAAGGTGATAACAGCTAACGCGCTGCCGGAGATCACCGTCACCCAGTGGGTTAGCTAAAACCGGTTGAAGGAGACCGTTCAGTAACGTCCCTCTCACGGGGAACGCAGCTCCAACAGTCCGCCGCACTGTTTCCACCGCGCGTTACGTTCGTTTTACGAGGCTGACGCCCGAGCAGACTGCGGTACTCACAGAAGTGTCGCGGTCTGTCGTCTGCACACCTTCGCCCAGTGTTTACGCTCCTTTACCGCAGGCGAAATTCACGCTGAGCGGAAAAGCGTGACGGCTTTGCAGAGAGGACACAAAAAAAAAACGCGGATGTCTCACTCTGTTGCTACTTCCGGGTTCCCCAAACGTTTACCAGCGATTACAAGACGCGTCAGACATTTTCTGCGCACTTCTATGCGGTCATAGAAATCCCAGCAGGGTAATTGGTTGTGGTTGTTTTCAGCCGTAAATAAACCAACAACGAGTGAGTCGTCTTACAAATACACAATCTTTGTTAAGGAAGCTACAGGTCGAGGCGCGGAGAGAAGGACGCTGCCCTCTGCTGGTGTGGATGTGAAACTGCATATGATGTTGAGATTGAGAATGTAGAGAACATTATCCAAAGACCCCTCTTTATCAGCAATTAAGCATACTACTACCATTTGTACTCTGGAGTATTTTTGGTTGAAAAAATACTCCATAGTTTGAGATTATTCCAGCTGTGTATGATACACATAGACATAGACTCCCGCAAAGGACACACTGATGTTTCCTTGCTCTCAGATCCTCCAGACGCCTCCTCTCTCCTCGCGCCTTGTCTCCTCGAGGTGCATTTAAGGAATTGGAAGACTCCACCTTTGTCTTATTAACATCAAATTAAAATGAGAGGTTATAACAGGTTATGATGGGATTCTGAAGCAAATACATAGAGAACACCAGAGTCTCAGCCTTCCTCCAGCATCCAACAGCCTATCCTCAGATTTAAATGTGGAAATACGACCGATGCCTCCTTCTAGTGGATGAATTGTGGTACTGCACCCACTCAAAACTAAAACATATTTATTTAAATTGCATAAATAGGCTACCCAGTACCCTGGCTACATGTAAATATCATTTGACAGTTACCCGAGAACATTTCAAATGAGACAGATGGTACTCAAATGTACCCAAAATGGCCAATTTGAAGATTCTGCCTGAAGATCCCTCCCCTAAAACCTCTCCAGCTATGCTTTACTTTGTCAGCATCAGAGTGAAAGTACATTTCAGTGAGTCAGTCCTGAAAAGACCTTTTTTTAAATCATGGTGCAATACTAACTGCCAACCTGCACCAGAGTTGAGTTATGCCTTCATCTGAATCTAACAAAAAGCACCAACTTCATCGTTTATTTAAAATATATGCCATAGCTCTTCCATATATTTGTTCACAGAGGCTTTTCAGTGACTGAGTTGACACTATATTTAACAGTGATTCGGCTACTCTATTCATTAGCTATAATCTAATGGTTCTGATATATTTGACAATTGTACAGTTATGCAGAAAAAAACAGCTTTCCTCACCATCACTCAAGGCCAAGGTTTTCTGCAAGATGTTTGCTCGCCTTTGCTGCATAAATGAGTCCACATTTGAGCACATAACTCCCACTCCATAAATACTGCATGGTAAATGAAAAACATAGCCCTGCAGTTAGGCTAAATACATTTTTTATTTTTAAAAACCATACACATTACTCGACAAGTTTCAAATGTAAATCCAATCACGATATTCATTAAAATGCTCAAGATAAACAGACATGAAGTACTTTTTTATTTCCAAATGTTAAAAGATAAAAAAATAATAATCCATAAAACAGATGGAAAAAAAACATTCATTCCCATTACAGGAAGAAGCTACAGAACAAACTTCTTATATGGATTCTGCTTCTTTTTTCAATTTCTCACTTTGTATGCAATCCTAGCTGCTATTTGTCATCTGTTAAAACAAAGTATTTCCTCAGAGAACGTTGTGATTTACATCTCCACTTCCTGCCCCTGTTCACGGCCACAAGGCCGCAGGAAGAATCTGCAGCCTGCTGCCCAAAGTCACCCCGTGTGGTTGACAAGCACCGTCCCAAACATTTAAGTGTGGTAGCATACAAACTAAAAAGAGGCCTGTTCTCTTTCACACCATTTGCACCCTGAGATGAAGATTTCAGATCAACACACATTTTAGTGGCCAAAACCCTCCCCATATAACGTTGATTGGTGTCAAATCATCCAAAATTGGTTTAGTACGACGAAAGGTATCATCAGTATTGTCATAAAAATACAAAGGTACACTTTTTTTTATTATGATTTGTATCAAAATTATTTTTCCCCCAAGGAACGCTATGAAATAAAGTACCCTGTGCAGATAGATACCAGTGTATGCCTAGTCTTTATTCTTGAAAAATGCACATGTCCAATTCTTTAGCGTTTCCAGTACATCAGGTGTCAAAAATATTTTACAAACAAATCAAATGCAGCAACATTTATCCAAGGTGAAAGGAGTCTTATGGACAGGGTTGAAGAAAAAACAAAAAGCCTTCTCCCCCTCTGCTTTTGATTTTTTTGTCAACCAGAACTCAGAGAGTTAAAATTAAGTATTCTCTAAGGCATGATCTTAAAAGGTTGAATGAAATATGAAAATAATTCACTTGCTTTTTTTTTTTTTTTGACCAAGACAATGTTTCACTATCTAAATACACGACGTCTGAAGTTAAAAGGTTCTCTCTTTATAGATTCCTTTTTTTAAATTAAATACTTTTTCTATGCCTGAGTAAACAAATGTCAATATTGTACATTGGCAGGGGGCTAACCTTTTTGCTGAGAGAAACAAAAAAATAGAAATGAAATGCACCAATTAATCAAAAAAAAAAAAAAAAAAATATGACCAGGGGTCCATATTTATCAAGCATCCAGAGAGGAACTCATTCACAACCGGCCCAGAAGGATCAGAATGAGGCTTATTTGGTCCTACGTTTAGCTGTAGGAGTAACAGGTCTATCCGTGGTGGAATATGACGGGACGAAGCGCAGTCTGAATCGTTATTGTAGCCAAGGCACATTCACGTCGAGTCTATGTGAACTTCTTGAAAAATAAATAGGTGCACTGGCTGAATAAAGCATTACTTTAATCAAGCGGTCTCAATAAAAGAAGGTGACTGTCGAGTCATTTTAGTGTTCTTATTAGCTTTGGCAAAAACAAAGCGGTGACATGCAAATTAGTTATATACCCGTGAGTGTTCCCTGCAACAAATAATCCGGATCAGCCCGTTTTTGAAATGACACTAGTGTACTTCATTAAGACCTCGTGTCTGGCTCCGAGGTAAGACTTGGTTTCAGCTTGATTCCTGGTGTCAGTCTGAGATGCTTGCTAAATACGGGCCCCCCTATATTCCAAAACTCCCTTTAAAACGAGTGAACCTTTCAACATGTGGAAATCCTTGAACACAACATAATGAATGAAAAGAGAATCCAGAATTCCAGAAGGTTTTGTGCACATGAAAACTATTGAAGAAATGGAAGAAGTAAATATTTATAGCAATGTTAGTGGACAGAGGCCCTAATTGTCTTTCCCGTCCCGTCTCCTGTGAAAACACCTCGCCCCGCCGGACCTCTTTTCTATACAAGCCTTAGTGTTTATCGGTTTGGCTAGAAGGTTCTACATTTATCTACAAATATATAACAAATAAAACTTGCAGGCAAAAATTGTTAAGTTTCAATAGAAACACCCTTTTTTTCCTGAAAATACAGCAGTATCTGAAATAATCCTCTCATTCATTTTTTAATTCTGTCCCAGTTTTCTGCATCATACATCAGGAAGCTCTTTTGCCTACAAACAGAAAAAAAGTATCTACAAACTTTGTAAACAGACCTGCTTTTTTCCAAAAACATAAATAACTCAAAATATTAACAGCCAATGGAGCAGAAATAAGTTTTGAATGAGCAAGGGCCAAAGAGATAAATATACACCATTCAGATAAAAGAGAAGCTAAAAGGTTCTTTCATAATTCTGACCATCTTCAAGCCAGGAGGTGGACCTCCCCTTCTCAATTAAAATAATAATAATAATAATAGAATAATAAAAACAGGTCACTTTCAATCCGAGTTTATAATCACCCCTTGTTTACCGAGAAAAACAAAAGTTACCAAGGAGGGAGGGGTGGAGATAGAGTCCTTGTGTTGCAGCGGGGTATTAATAAGAACCAAAAAATAAAAGAAGACCAAAGCATCCACACCAAGCCGTACATTCCTCTGAATGTTTGCTGTTCTTTTAGTCCAGCCCAAGCCCAGCTCACGAGACTCCGCTCCCCTTCTAGACCTTCGTCTCTCTTCTCCAAGTGTTCCTTCCTTTTGTCTGAGTTGAGCTCCTTGGTGGCGGGTAGAAAAGTGGTGGTGATGCGGGGTCAGATCAAAGGGAGGTCTCCAGGCTGTGTAGGGGGCTCCCTGGGGCCGAGGGGGTTCCTGATTTGGGGCCCTCTGGGAGGAGGTGGTTACTGCTCTCCACAGCGTTATTGTTCTGGTTCGGGGAGGGAGACACCGGCGCGGTCGGGGCGACGGTGGTGGGTGAGGGTGGCGTGGGCGTGGCGTTGCGGGGGCTGGCGGAGTTGCGCTTGGTGGGAGCGTCGTCCTCTGCGTCGGTGTCGTCTATGAGGGGAATATGGGGCTCAGAGTCCTCTATCCGAAATTCAGGGTGGGTCATGAAGTTGTGGATTGATGATCGCGACTCGGGCTTCTCCAGCCCCTCATAGAGGGAGATGGAGCTGCGGAATGCATTCACCACCCGGATCTGGAAGGAGGGGAGAAAGGACAGGGAGCAGACGTTTAGTCACATACTGTAATGACATGCGCACATGTTGAATTTTAACACCTGGATAACAACAAACGGAGGGCGCAGGTTTCATCGGGTCAATTTTAGGTGAGTTTTAGGGGTAAAAAACTATCAGTGATGGGAAGAACTCTCGTGCAGGTGTGCAGTTATGTAGAGTTTTAAATTCACAACTTGTAGTACCGTTTAACTCGTCTCACTCATTGTCTGGACTACTCGAAACCACCCAAAGGAATCAACCTCTGTCCTGCCAAATTTATTTATTCTAGTGTAGCAAATATATAGAAATCAAAATGTAAACATGCCACTGAATTTATCTGTTGGGAAAGAAAAAACGCGAATGCCTACAAGCACCACATGAGCCATAAAAAGACTCCAGGTTGTAGTCGTGTGAGACGCACCGCCGACTCAGATCACAGCGTTTGTTAAATAAAAGTGTGTCAGAGAAACGGAAAACTTGAGATGCATCCCGCAGAGACGAACCCGATACTTGACTCTTGATAAAACTATTCTTAAACTTCATGTTGTAAATCAGACAATGGAAGGGTACAAACCAGTGTCAAACCCACTGCAATGTGTGTTGTTTTTTGTGTCAGTATAGTAGTATGTCACAAAACGCATGGTAGAGGCCTGTGTCTGATTAATCAAAATGCAAAAACGAAACCGAGGAATGCTGTTCTTCAGAAAAGAACAAATTCAAAGAGTAAAAAAGAAGAAAAAAAGGACAGAGGCTGGACGTAAGTTTACTTTTGTTGGACATGCTCAAGAAAGAGTGAGGAGAGAGAAAGAAGACAGGAAGAGACAGAAAGAAAGAGAGGGAGAGAGAGACAGAAAAAAGTAAAAGACAGAGAGAAAGGGGTGGTCAGTTACGGTTTATGTTTGTGGAGTAAAAAAACAAACAACATAAAAAAAAAACTGCGGCAGCCAAGCATGTCTACAAGCTGGTATACATGTCAAAAACAGCACAAAGAGAAAAAACTCACAAACGAGACCAGAGACTTTGAACCCATGCAGAGCGTGGCGCTACCTTGTGTTCAATGGTAGTAAACCTTTGAGTATAGCCCATGACACATTTCACAGAATCTAAAGAAGAATATGTGGGGGGTCAGTGGTATTCATTCTTTTCAGGCAACATTTGCCAGTTGGACACATTCTGCCAACAAACAAAGTATTCACATTAAAAAGACTTCAAGAAAAGTTCCCACTCTGTTTAAGAGCAACCTGAAAGGAAAAGGAGAGAGTTTAGAATCCAAGCACCCATCAGGTCCATGAGATTCCCAGGAGTCCCACCTGAGACGGACCGAAACATTACTGTGGCATTGCATCATTTTTCAACATGCCAGGGGGGAAACAACATTGGATCGGCTTTAAATGTGTCTGGGGAAAGTCCCACGTGTTTACGTTCAAGAGCACAGTCATTTATTCCATTAGGCTATTTTCGTGACATCTGTTAGACATTTAAAATCCCCTGCTGGTCAAACGGTCTGCCTGGGAAGATCTGAAAGAGAAAGAGAGTCAACAGCCACACAGTTCTTGGAAGAGGAAATGGCATCCTCAAATGATCGGTGTCTCGATGTAGTGATCTTCTACGCTCAATCGGCAAAACTATGCACAGCCTTGCATCCAAACACACCAACAAACTGCTGTTGCTCATCCACTTTAAGGTGGTATTGGAGACTCTCCCTTGCCACCCCCTCCCATCACACCCCCTCTTCTTCACAACAAACTCCCAGAGAGCTGAAGGAGAAAAGGTCATTATTTCACTGACCGACAAGACAGCCACTGACACTCTGATACAGTTTCTCACAGGAGGTCCCCGTCATGGTTTGTCTGTATTGTTTTAGGCCGTGATCATGGGCATATACTCAAAACATTTACCCGACTAGGGACTAGAGAGCTGCGACACAGACCCATGGGTGCTACAGGGGTCACAGAGCAGACTGAGGCAGCTACAGGCAAACCTGGTGACGGTCAATCCAAAATAGCATTTTTGTCAAATAGCGGATACACATCATCCCCCCCCTCCCCCGAGATTACAATCGAAACCTTTTCATTTCTGAGACCGAAGCAGAAGCAGAACAAAAAACATGATGACACAGAGAAAACACCTTGACACTAGAAGCGACCTGCTTACAGGATACATAGATATATACACAGCAGTGTTATCAAAGCAATATGGAAGATGTATTTTTTTTTAAGTAAAGAGGAGAGGGACATTGGGAGAGGCATGAGAGAGTAAAAGTATCAACGTTAGGTGAGAAGAGTGGAGGAGGAAGATGTTAGAAGAACAGAAGAGATAAAAAGTCTCATGCACTAGAGGAGAACACGCACTCACACCCCACAGTGGCAGAAGCGGTGTTGGCGGCAGTGGCAGTAGTGGTAGTAGTAGAAAAGGCTACATGTGTAGGGCTAGAAACATTGGTTACATCGTGCTGTTGTTGGCTGGAGTTGGAGGCCTGCCGCCTTAGAGCCCCCTGAAAGGAAGTTCCACTCTGGAACGCACTCACTACATCCATCTGTAAAGAATCAGACAGCATGACAGGAGAAAGCCCAGAGGAAATGAAACAACACAGCCAGAGGAGAGAGAGAGAAGAGAGAGAGAAGAGAAAATAAAGAAAAGGCACCAGCAACCATAGGAAAAATGTCAGTTGGAAAATGGTTTCAGGCATTATAGTTGAGAGAGGATCCGGGGGGGGGGGCGGTGGGATTAAAAGGCACTGATCAGAGGGAGCTCTGACCTCACTTTCACGCTTTGCTCTGCAGAATCCTTCCGTACTTCCAGCTAAAGCCGTGCTAATACGACTTGAATATTCAGCTGTTCTATTGTGCTTCCCATCCAATTCAATTCACTTCATCATCAGTACCTTTAAATTACTTGCTTACAGATTCAGACCGAGTCAGAAATAGGCATAGGAACCTGCTTTGGTTCAGAAGCAGAACAGAAAAATTAAAATACAGGTAATTCTTGTATGCCGAAAGAAAGACCAACACATAGACTAAGCTGGAAGAGCAATAGAGAGTTAAAGGGTATATGGCTTTTTATTCCCTTGGTGTTTGGATGCTGTGCTCGGCGGTACACAGAAACTTCTGTAGATTTTTTTACCTGAGTCTGGATGCGATTGAGGCCTCGGAACCAGAGGATCTGGCCTCGGCGAAGCTCACGTTCAGCGTGGTCAATCTCGTCGTTGTCGTCCAGCTCGTCCAGCTCCTCGTCTGGGATCTCCTCTTTCTGGGTGCCGTGGCCTGCCGTTTTCAAGAATGTTAAGCGGCTGGTGGGAATCGAAGAGATTACCTGGAAGACATCGGGATTTACATGAGCAGCACTGACGTATGTCACACCCCTAAGCTTGGCAAAGTGGCGTTTCATTCATGCAGAACGGGGCCACACATCTGGGTACGGACATTAAGCAGCCAGTGATCCTGAAAATGTGCTGCCCCACCAGCACTGGTGATGTGAGACAGACAGTTTGACGTCATTTGGTTCGCTCTTTGAGTTTCCAAGGCCATCCCGCTGTGAAGTTACAGACTAAATAGATAACCACACTTTGGAACGGAGTAATGCTGAAAATGATGAGGATATAAAGTAATGCTAACTAAGTATTAATTATGTTAGGTAGGATGAGTTTGGGCAATCGGCGCAGAGAAGAATTACATCAAACCCTCATTATGACTCAGTCATTGTTAGCAACAGCACTGAGTCATCTCACCCGTCAATCTCTGACTGTCAGAATTTACAGACACATTTTTTTTTTTAGTTACAATAAGGCAAACAAGCTTGAATAATCAACTCCACATTAGTCAATTCTTAAAGTTGAATTTTTTAAATACATTTTTTTAAATATATTAATTCTGTTCACTGTACAGATTCCGTGAATGTAAAAGGCTTTTGACAGCAACATATTCAGATAAATTAAAAAAAAAGAAAGCTTGACTGAAGCTATGCACTATGCAGTATAACTACACCATACGATTACTTTGAAATTAAAGTATTTCTTACAAGTATCCTCCCAGCAGTAGAACATACCGTTACACCCACTACACCAACTCCAACACAGGGGGGCAGTGTCATACCATATTTTTTGTCTCTGGCCAATTGAGGGTGAAATCAGCTGTGTAGTCTCATCATACCTGTCCCCATAGCAGAGAGCCAAAGCCTAAGAAAGTACACCATAGCCACTGGTCAATGGTCAGAGCCACACAGCTGAACGGCTTCCCACCAAACTGCACGATGACGATCTAGAAGAACAGGAAGAGAGACGGAATTAATTGGAAAATAAACTTTTAGATTTAACATTTGCAAGTCACTTGAGATTAATCAAACTTCCCCCCCGATTTGAGTCAAGTACATTCACAAAAACCCCAAAAAGGCCACAGAACTCTCCCGTCTATGCTACCTGGATAATGAAGGTACCGAAGACAATACTACAGAAGATAAGGTTGTTGAAGATGCCTTCAAAGACATTCCTTTCACCATGGATCTTGCGGGCATTGATCTCGTTGAAAAGTTGCATCAGTACAAAGGTATTGAAGACAATGGTGTAGTGTTCAGAAGGTGGGGCGTGGAGGGGTGCGTTCCGGCCGCTGTCTATATCAAACACTCTCTCTCCTGCAGGAACAGTCAGAGAGACAAGAGTCAACATAAACTGTTGGATTTATCCGGGAAATACACAGTAAATCAACTAGGCGCTGTGTGGATGAAGAAAAGCTTCTTACCGGCAAAGAGGAGAGTAAAGATGATGATTAGCTGGAACACTCCCTGACCCAGGATGTTCTTCATCATGGTGCGGGAGATGAGAGGCTTGTTGCGGCCATATGGCTTCCTTAGCAGCAGGGCTTCTGTAGGGGGCTCTGTGGCCAGGGCGAGGGAAGCAAAGGTGTCCATGATGAGGTTGACCCATAACATCTGTACAGCTTTCAGTGGAGAGTCCTGGAGGCAAAGAGAGAGGAAGTGAGAAATAAAATCCTATCACGGTCACACATCCCGTAAAGTCTCAATTACTCTGGAAATTCAGAGCATCTATTACATATATTCAAGATATACAAATGTCATGCGGAACACAGTTTTTAAATTATTTATACATGCAAAACCAACTCTGCTGCTGCTAACCTGTGTGATGCACGCTCCTGTAAATGCTACGATGACGGCCACCACGTTGACAGTTAGCTGGAACTGGAGGAACTTGGAGATGCTGTCGTAGACGTTGCGTCCCCACATGACAGCCTTGACGATGCTGGAGAAATTGTCGTCAGTCAGGATGATGTCAGACGCCTCCTTGGCTACATCTGTGCCAGCAATACCCTGGAGACGGAAAAAAAAAGATGATCACGAATTTGCCTGCATCGGATCACAATATATTGAACATTCTTAAATTTGAACATTATCAAAAGTTGGGCCCAGGTAACCACTTTTAATCCTCCAGTAATCCTTTTTGACAAGACTTCTAGTCTAATTAAAGATAGTAAACACAAAGATAACTCACCATGGCAAAGCCAACATCAGCTTTCTTCAATGCAGGACCATCATTAGTACCATCTCCTGTCACTGCCACTACTTGCCTTTGTTCTATCACTGTGCTGTCAATAATACCTTGAAAAGTAAAACATGAATAATCAAACTCAAAAATTGAAGCCCAAAAACAAACCGTCAACAAAACATCATCCTCATGTGAGAATAAAATATCTACCTTTCACTAAGGTGTGTTTGTCGGTGGGGGAAGAGCGAGCCAGTACTCGTAATTTGGGCCAGATCTTGTCAATGCGCTCTTGTTCAATCTGGAAACATGAGACAAAACCCGAATAGAATCCCAATAGTACATTTTCAACAGTCTCTGACGTAGAGTATTTTGCTGAGGCCCACCTCTCCTTTTTCATTGCGTATCCTGCGGTTGAACTCTTTGCCCTCCAGGCAGATGAAGTCATCTCCAGGCAACAAGATGCCACACTTGGTGGCGATCGCTCGAGCCGTGTTGATGTTGTCCCCAGTCACCATCCGCACTGTGATACCAGCACGCTGGCATTTCCTGATGGCATCTGGGACCTGAAGGAAATCCCAATGGATGAACAAATGTGTATTTCGTATCACTGGCAATATTTAATTTAAGTTCAGGCTTTGTGGAGCGGTCAATAGTAACATCAAACTCTGCAGCTCTACGCAGCTTTTTATCTCTATACATATCGTTTGGATTTATATAGAATGTAGCTGGAGTCTCATTGTTCAGCCACTTCCAAAACACAAGCAATTGTTTCCAGCAAAAAGTTGTGTATGCAACCTTCATCATAAAATGGCAGCAAACCAAGGTAAATGAGTGAGGCTTAAGACCCAGTTCTATTTCAAACATCCATTCCGTTGTCTCACTGTGGAACCAACCACTCCCCGAAAGCATCAATATCATTACTGTATTTGTTCAGTATTCGTCGCTTGTGCCAAAGTGGAGCCACTCATGTTTAGTAATGGCTCCTGTAACTTTCCGAAACAGTCATTCACACCCATTTCACGCTGTGGCCAGATGTGTGGAGGTGAGAAAGGAGACAGGAGGTTTGAACTTCTGGCTTGAGCTCTCTTTTTTCATTCTTGACACAACTATTTCTGTCACTGAGTGCAACAGCATGACTGCCTTTGAGGAGACACGAAAATGTCAGCAAGTATCACCATATTAAAATGATGTTACATCCCTGCTTTCTCTAGGACGGCGAGACTGGGTGACAGTTCCTTTAAACATTTCTAAATTGATTTTCAAAACATTTATTATCAGTCCTTAGTCAAATTCCACATGAACCACTCTTCACATCCGCATGAATTAGATCCACACTATTTAAAAAGAAAACACATACAAGCAATCTAGCATATAAACGTTTTTTTGTTTTTTTTTAAATATAATATAAACATAACCCGATCCTTGGGTAGCGGATGCTAGCACAACACCTGCAACCGATAAAGACAACACCACAGGATTTATCTTTAGTTCTGTTAATGTGTTTGCATCTGTGAAATCCGTGGCAAGTTGCAGTTCTACTCTGATTATATGATGATGTCTGTACATGTTTATATTGAAACAACTGGTATTGAAGCATCCCAACGTGTGCAGCCACTAACCTCAGGTCTCACAGGGTCTTCAATGCCCACCACACTGAGGCAGGTCAGACCACTGAGGATATCATTTTCATTGTCCCAGTCAGGCTCACCCTCAGAGACAGGGAAATCTCTGTATGCAAGGCAAATGGTCCTCAGCCCCTCTGAGGCCATGGGCTCGATGACTTTCTTAACCATGTCATCTCTGTCCCGAGGCCGAAACACCTTGGATTCACCATTCGCTGTAAAGATTTTATAGCACCTAGGAGGTGAAACAGGGATATTAATATTAACGTCTTATATAAATATACAAGTAGAGAGAACCAGGTAGGAAAGAATATCCAGAGGAAGAAAGAAGTTAAGGGAGATATAGCTGAGAAATATAGATGGACACAGGATTGTAAAGGGATATAATAATTTAGATGAGATAACGGGTTAAGGGCGGAGGAGAAGACAAAGCGTTTGAATGGTGAGCTGCAGTAATAAGAAGTCACACTAAGCCCTCTGTGGGTTAAAAAGAAGCCTGCTTGGTTAAGAGGCTTACAGAGTTGTTACCGGCTCATTTTCTCAGCACCAGTTTTTAAGTCGCAAAGTAAGGGGCTTGGGTGGGATGCACTTGAACTTCTTAGCTGCTTAAGCCATTACACATATCATTTACTGCAAAGTCTGGCCAGCTGGAACAAGTAAAAAAAAAAAAATCTACAGAATAAACTTTAGGTGAGTAGAACAATGAATGTACAGAGCTGATCATACTTCATACACATTAGTGCATGTATCTCCAGTTTTAATTTCCAAGACAAATGTAGGTAAAAACACAAACCGCAGAATTCAATATATGAAGCAAAGACGAAAACCCATTTCTTACTTTTTTAGGAGAATTTCTGAGGCCCCTTTGCTGAACATACGGTAACTGCCATCAGCCATCTTCAACACGGTGCTCATAGACTTGCGGACCGAGTTGAAGGTGTAGACTTTGTACAGTTTCTCTTCAGGGATCTCGTTGCGTATAGTCTGGTAGTCACGCTTTAGGTCATTTGAAAAGCCAAGCAAGGAACATTCGGTCTTGTTGCCCACTTGCCTTGGCAGGCCACCTTCTTTCTCTGGAGGCTGAAGGAAATGGACAGAAGGTACGTTCTCAAAGCAAAATAAATGACAAGGCAATATTCATGATGATACAAAATGTACAAGATGAAAATTATACTGATGTAGATTGGATAATTGTACTCAGGAGGAGGTACTCGGCTGCGTCGGATACACCGATTCATAAAGTCTCATAGGTGCTTAATTGGATTTATGTCAGGAGAACTGCCTACACTCTCCGGGCCACGTGGAGCCGGCCATTGTCCTGCAAAGTCTGACAATCCCGCTGAGGATTTCATCCTGGTACCTAACAGCAGTCAGGTTACCTTTTGGTATATCATGGAGGTCTGTGCAACCCTCTTCAGACACCTCATCACTGATCCACCGACAAACAGGCAGCATAACGTAAACCATGTCGTCTCCGGACTCTTTCACGCCTGTCATATGTGCTCAGTGTAAAGCTGCTCTCATACGTGAAGAGAACGGGGAGCCAATGGCGACGCTGCCAATTCTGGTGTTCTCTGGCGAATGCCAATGGAGCTGCATGGTGCTGGGCTGTGAGATCAGGTCTCACCAGAGGACATCAGGCCCTCATGCTACCCTCGTGGAGTCTGTTTCTAACCGTTTGGTCACAAATATTCACACCAGTTTGTTTTATTTGTCACTTCACAATCACTTGTGCTTCATAAATGGACAGATTGATGTCCCCTAACTGATTTGGGGTTAGACTGTGATTAATTTTTCCACACAGTGTATTTTAGAGACACATTGATTTCCTCAAGCTTACCATGATCTTAGTAGTGTAGGCGCAATTGACAGCGATGCCCAGAATCAGCATGTCTAAAATGGAGGAGGGGATGTTCTCTGGTTCAGGGACCTTCTTGTAGTGCTTTTCAGCGATGAAGGCCTGCACCACAGTCATGCGGTTCATGGTGAGTGTACCCGTCTTGTCAGAGCAGATGGCAGTAGCGTTGCCCATGGTCTCACAGGCATCCAAGTGACGCACCAGGTTGTTGTCCTTCATCATTTTCTATTGGAACATAAAACAAAAATTCAAATTAATAAACAACTTAATTCAGTATGGCTTAGCACACATTTCTGTGCTGACCAAAGAAATGTGTGTTAAGGCAAAAAGAAAAATGAGGAATTAATGGTTTCTTGATTGGATAAAGCCCTCTGTTGGCCAACAGTGCAGGGGATCATAGATTAGCTTTAGGGTATCAGTTAGCCAAGTCTCCTTGTCTCAATAGCCTGGCCTGCTAGTTTTAATAGGCTAAAGTGTAAGCCGGTCAGCACGGGCCACAAGTGAATTGGCTAAGGCACTTTACCTTAACAGAGTATGCCAGGGAGATCGTTACAGCGAGTGGCAGGCCTTCGGGGACGGCCACCACCAGAACAGTGACGCCGATGATGAAGAACTTCACGAAGAACTGAATGTAAATGGGTGTGCAGTCCTTGACCCAGGGAAGATTCTGGATCCAGAAGGTGTCTACTACAAACAGCACCACCAGGATAATGACGGTGACGGCTGACATAACCAGTCCTGAAGGGAATGAGAGAGAAAAGGAAGATCAATCATATGGATATCATTATTATGGTTTGGATACACTATCTTTGGAGTGAGAGCTGCTGCTTAGCGGATAGCTGCTCAGAGACGGTGTGGAATAACGGCATGCGTTTACGATGAGTTAACAAGGCAAATAAGTTAGGCTTAGTTTAGTGAAAGAGGAACTTGAAGTCAGTTGTATGTTTCTTTTTATCAAGGGGAAATAGAATATTTTCTTTCTCAACATTTTGAGAGTTTATTTGGTATATTTGTTAGACCAAAAATAGAGAATTTTGGGGAATGCAGCAAACTCACTGCTCTGTCAAATATTGGCAATCTCATTTGTTGGGCTAACAGTGGCGGTTGGAAAATGTTAACATATCACCAAACCTATCATTTACCATCAAGTTCCTTCTAAAGGAAGCCATTTTGAATAGAAATCATGATAGAACATTGGAGACAGACAAGAAAGTGGCAGTGAACGCTGGGATACAACACTACAAACAATCAGCTGTGCCAAAAAATCACACGTTTTTGTCCAACTCACCTGCTTTGCCAATCTGTACTGCTAGTTTTGTCAGTTTCCCCTGGAGAACAGACTTCTCTTTCTTTGGCGGGCTGGTTTTCTTCTTCTCCTCTGCATCACCTCCCTCATCACTGTTCAGAGGCTGCATTTCCATTGCAGCACCATCCTGTGCTTTAGCTGCAGCAAAGAACAAGAAAAACATGTTATATAATGAAACATCCTGACAGTTGCAAAATATTTTAGACACCTTTTTGTGGAATCAAGTGATCCGCAAATTGTTTTTGTACATGATATCAGTTTTATACAAATAAAAAGCTGTCATCCTTTTCAAACAGATTCCAGGATTTAAGGAAAGAACAGTAAACCAGCCTAGCAGTTTAAAACAAATGACCCAAAGAACACAGAGGAGCTGCAGTGTTCAATCAGGAGCCACAGAGCATATTTGCTTAACTCAAGCAAAAGGTCAACATTTGAACCCAATAGTATTTACTCATTTGATATAGCAGTCACAGCAAGTTGCTTCAGATCAGCATGACAAAAATGCTGTCTTATTAAAATGTTTCAAGCACAACACAACAAAGCACTATATTTCAAGATAACAGATTGAAATGAGGAAAAGATGTCACAGCACTCAATATTTTAACATGCTTTTTTTTGGGGGTTTCCCTTTTATCCATGGATCTCGGGAAATGTCACCATAATGATGTTTGCAGTAATCTGAATGCGTGGTTAACAGCTGGAAGAGTTGGAAGTGTAATTATCATACTCCCACCTAGAGATTTAAGTAAGAACAGGTTAACTAGCTAGTAGCTCTGGGATCCGTCTGAGGAATCACCTCCTCCTTCGACACCAACCACAGCAGTTGTTGCCAGTTAAATTCCCATAAATCTCTTATCTTTTCCTCAACATCCCTGAAGACCCCCCCCTCCTCCCTCGCGAGCAGGACAGACAGGAAACCCAAACCCACTTCTGACCAGGTAACCTTGGAAACGCAAAGCCTCTAATAGCAAAGGAGGGCAGCCGGCAGGCCAGCAGGGGCTAGTCTCTCGTCGTGTCACTCACCACGATGAAATCATTAGCCCGGGCAGGCACTGCTGCTACAGGACAACCGACACTTTTCCATTCCTGAAATTTTTGCCGATATTAC
This sequence comes from Eutrigla gurnardus, assembly GCF_963514095.1. Taxonomy (NCBI): domain Eukaryota; kingdom Metazoa; phylum Chordata; class Actinopteri; order Perciformes; family Triglidae; genus Eutrigla; species Eutrigla gurnardus. The sequence goes on along the minus strand of NC_139932.1, from coordinate 10,755,980 downwards.
TACTTATTGGGTTTTTTTTATGAGCATAGGCAGCCCATGTCCAAAGTGTCAAAGCTAAATTGCTTAATGCTTCATGTACGATGGTATGGACAGTAGCATGGCATTGTGTGTGAATGTATGCAGCAGGAAGAGGAGGGGCATTAACACTGGGCTACTGCAGCTGCTGTGGACTGTGGCTTGTTCTGCTCTTACATGGCCTGTGTAATCTCAGTCTAAAGGATTACTGTTGATTCCTGGCAGGCAGAGGGAATCTGTGCACCGGGGACTAGTGCCAGGGTTGTGGTCAGAGACCCAAGCACAACTGATCAGAGAGTCCCAGCAGGACAACAAGCCTGGCTGGCTGACTGAGTCACCACTAAACAGTCTCATTATCATTGTTGCCAGTGTGAAATTGTGCAAGTCTTACAGTTTGACTGTGAATAGTTCAGATTGGGACATCAATAGAAATCAAATTGTGGGGGCCTAAGAGAGAGAGAGATGGGTGGGAAAGCAGATGTTCTGGCTACCGAATTGTTGCATGGCTTTAATCTCCTCATCACTAATCGCTATAACTGGATTCAGTAGCACCTGCTGCTCAAAGCGCAATGTGCCAGGCAAGGACGAGAAAAGAGGAGATAGAGACAGAAGGGAGGGCCAGACAGTACAATGGATAGGCAAGAACAGCCAGTACCAGTTAAAGGGACGTGCAAAAAGACACAACTACTCATTACGTGCCTAAAACTACTGCAGTCAATTGTTCACATATTGAGGCTTTGACCTCAATTGAGACATTGATAAAGCTAAAGGCCGATACATACAGGTAGGCGTCAAGCTGTAAGGCAATTGCGTGTCTCAAGTGACTTACCTTTCTTACGGTTTTCCACAGATGCTTCCTGCTTCTTGTCTGTGGGAAAATGCCCAGTAGAGTCAGTAGCAATAGTAAAACAATTGGTGGGCAACACACAATAAACCGCTATTATAAAATAGTATGTTTATATGTGTATATATTATGTACAAAATTATGTAAATTCTCTTCGATTAAAAGAATATTGCAATGCAATAACCCACTGTTGTAATTTTATGAGATCATCCAAACATTTTTGGTGTTGTGGGAAATTATAGAGGGCATTATTACTATTTGAAATACATTTTACTGACTACCGGATTAATCAAGAAAATATTTGTGTGATAAATTGATAATCAAAAGAATGAAAAGTAAGTGTGTTATCTCCTACAGCTCAGCCCTGGATGTCGACTCTGCTGCTGCGCACGTTTGTTGTTTGTTTAAGTTGTCAAACTTGTGTTCTTAGCGCGAATTCAACTACATTTTTCTACACAGGTTAAGCCCTTTCTGGTGTCAATATATAAAAAAAAAAAAAAAAAAAAAGGAAAAGGAAATGGAAGACAATGGCGTCTTTTGCAAGATGCAAAACTGGTGGTACAAAATGGAAATGTCCCCGCAAACATGTGAACAACAGAATAATTAAGGGAAATGAGTGGGCATACTCACTTTTTCTCTGTTTCTTCTTCTCCTCCTTTTCCTTTTTCTTTTCCTCTTCATCTTCGTCATCATCCTCAGCAGTCCCAAGTAAAGTAAAGATAATTCCAGTTTGAGAGTTGACACCCACAGCAGTGACCAACATTTTCCCTGAGCCTTCCATTACATGGGTGCCTTTGAGACAGAGGAGGAGAATGAAACGTCAGTCAATAAGGGAGGGAAGGAAAGGGTATGAACAGTATCTAACACTGCTTCTAAGAGCTTATTTGTTGCTTTGATTTTTTTCCATTTTGGTTCAGACTAAATGCTGAGCTAGATTTGTTTGCTTACTGAGAAGGTGGTTTAGCCAGGCTTTTCAAGTGGCATGTTCGACTCAACACAAAAAGGTTTTCAAATGGAGGCCAATAAATACAAAAGGAATGGTTCGCTTGCAAGTAAAAATGGAACGAAACACTCTCTGATGCAAATATCCTCCAAACCTTTAATCAAAAGCCAATTGTCAAGCCAAATCTGAGAGTCAACAACAGGGTTTCTCCACAGATCTCTGGGTCTCCATCCCTCTCAGAACACAGGGAAAAGCTTATCGATTTATACGGCAAAAGCAAATAACAGAAGAGAAAACAAGCTTAAGTCAGAGGAAACGAGAGTGAAAACAGAAAGGGAAGGACTGAAAAGTACAAAGCATTTAAAGGTTCTTTCATGCCTCTGTTAATTAGAGGATGCCTTCTTTTCATTCGTGAGAGTGACTGCAGAAGGGATACAGCCTCTGCGGAGGGAAATCAAAAAGCAGTGGTGGAGCAATGTGTGTGCGCACACACAGAGTGCACTCCTCCCCTCTTGGAGGTGTGCCAGTACAGAGCCAGATATCCTAAACGAGAAGCGTTTCTGCACACTTCTTCTCGGGTTCTGAGTGCAAAAACAGAGCTATCAACACAAACGGTGTTGAAGGGGCTTTGTGCACATGGACTCAGTCTCTACACGGCTAAACTGGACCTATTAGAGCTTTAAATCTGGGGAGTTTGGGATGCTAATTGATTACACTGAGCAGCAGGGTAGGGACACCAATTCACTTTCAATTCTAATCCAGTTGGTCACTAAAACCATGCAAATTAATATCACAACATTGACTACGCATAGACTTATCTCTAAAAGCATAAGCCAATTATCATCAGAACAGGAGGTGTGTACTACACTGAACACTGTAGTTATTTTACCGGCTCCGAGCTGATTCAAGTAAAATCTTTGTTTTCATATTGTGTGAAGATTATTGGTGTACATAAAATATCAAACACTGTTTTTAAGCTTAGAAGTGTAGGTGTCAAGATAGTACTGTCAAAACAGATTCAAAGTCTGTGAAAATTTTACATTGTGAAATTGCACAAAGGTCATTTATTTTTTATTAAGACTTAAGTGGCATCAAGCTAGGCTTTGGAGATGATTTATACTATATTATTTAAAAGTAACTATAAATTAGTAAAGAGCTTTATTTTCAACCGCCCCCCTGTGAAAAGTAACAACCTTAATTGTCTTCTGCAACAACCAGCAAGGAGAGAACTTCATGAAAAATGAAATTGAGGCTCCGGCTACCTGATAACAGCATTGGATCTTTTTCTAGTGTTTTCTTGACATGGTCCGACTCCCCCGTCAGTGAGCTCTCATCAATCTTCAGATCATTGCCTTGGATGAGGACTCCGTCGGCAGGCAAAAGGTCACCTGAAATGCACATGGACAAAACACATTTTAAATTTGGAAGAATAGTGTTAAAAAAAAAGAAGAAAAAGTCAGAATTGTTTGATTATTTTAAAATTAAATCAAATCACAATCTCTTCTTACCGTATTTTACTTGTGCAACGTCACCGACGACGATCTCCGCTACAGGAATTTGGATAATTTGTCCTCCACGGGCAACAGTAAATTTCTGCTCCTGCTCAATGCGGCTCTGTAGGCCCCTAAACTGCTTCTCTTTACTCCAGTCATTGAATGCCGTCACTAGCACCACACAGACAACTGACAGAAGAATGGCAGCGCCCTCGATCCAGCCCGCTTCTGACTCATTTTCATCCTCCACGCCGCCAGCTGCCCTTCCACAGTCTGCAGAGGGACAGGGGCCAAATTAATACAAGTTCACTAACAACTTTCACATAAATCACCCTGTCTTATCACATTATCCTGTCACTCAGGCACAATGTAATGTACAAACTGAGACAAATACATGCAGTGTAAAACATTCAGATTTTACCATAAAATAAATTAGTCAGGGGACAAGCAACGGACATTTAAAAAAATTAAATAAAACATGGTATCCAGGCCCAAACAACTAAAATGAAATTCAAACATAAATAGGATAATATCAATAAACAGTAACCTGGAGTAATAAAAATAATAGAAAATAGGATTGTAATGAAGTGTTACTTACTTTCTCTTTGGGCATCTGGGGGTTTATAAAAAGAAAGGCCTAGTGAAACTATGGCTGCCACTTCTAGGATAATCAGGGTGACATCCTGTAGCGCCTCCCACACTAACTGTAAGAAAGTTTTGGGCTTTTTGGGCGGTATTAAATTTTGCCCAAACACTGTTTTCCGCTTTTCAATGTCTCCAGGCTGTCCACTTAGACCTGGGGAGGGAAAGACAAAAGCAGAGGACAAAAGCATTTTATTTGTAAGAATCTTGGAATCGAATGTTACACAATTACACAAACATTAAATATTCACATCAACAAGAAAGCTGTAAATATGTGTAACGTAATTTGAGCACATTACTCTAGGTTGAGCACGTGTCTCAAAACAGGAAAAGTCAGTGAGCTGTGGGCCTCCAAACACATTATCCCCAAAAGGAATCAGCATTTCTGACAGGACACTGTGAAGGAAACAATGCTGGACCGCAACAACACACGCGTCCAACATTTTCACCTCTTTCAGAAATGCAAAAGAATGCGAGAACAGGGGTCAAATCTAATCCCATAAACTGCCTTTTTAAAAATACAATGACCGACTGACGAGAGAGGTTGAATCAGCTTTAGAGTCACAGGTGCTCGTGTATACTACGGCCCCGTCCCGTTATAGAGTCATCTCTCTGACACATCACACGTGTGCCGGGGCCTGAGACACATTCATCCATGCGCACAGAGAGCAGTCTGCAGCCACCCATTCAAATGCCTCCACATTCAAGGCACAGTCGTATATTCAAAAGGGCCTTCGCACATTTGATGATGCATGACAGTTTTTCTGTTCTATTCATGCCGACTGACTGTGTGCGGGTGGCTGTGTACACTGGATGGAGCCGTGTGTGCATGTATCTGTGTGTTTGTAGCGTGGCAGAGAGAAGGTGGAGCAGAATTGGGGGGCCAGGGAAGAGTGACTGTGTTGAACTGCTATGAAGGTAAATGGGGGGGTTGGAGGTGAGGGTGCAAGGGCCTGAGACTAATAAAGAGGGGAGCTACGTTTCAGTGTCTTTATAATGGAAAGGATGACAGACAGAAGGAAGGACAGACATACATCCAGACTAGAAGTACAATGCAAATCATGACACCGCATTTGGATAATGAGTCGACAGCCTCGGGTGTAAGGTGCGATGTTCATCTGTAAACAATTCTTCATTAGAAAAGCTGTCAAACGGAACCACCGCAGGGGAGAGTCCATCAACAGAAATGTTTGTCATTGTTTCAAGGGAACATTCTCTGCTTCCAGCTTCTCAAAATGTGAAGGTCGGCTGCTTCTCTTTGTCATATAGAGGACTAAATACCTTTGAGTTTTTAACAGTTGGTTGAATAAAACAAGCAACATGAATTCATTATTTCATAATGCTTCTGCATGCTTCTAGCGGCCTCTTTGGTGGAAGATGTAACTGAACAGTGTCGACTGTCTCATCTGTGTGATGCCCTCAAATACTCCACGCTGAAAGGAGGTCCATTGTTTTCTCTCGTTGGCGGTCACTTTGCTTCTTGATTACTTTCCTTCTTCACTTCCATTAGTTTTTTTTCTTTTTTTTCTTGAGACTGGAAGTTGAATGGTCTTCTTTCTCTGTTGATCCTCCATTGTGAGTCAGCAGTAATGAAATGTACCTGGCTGCGCCGGTCAAACACTTAAGACTAGAGGGAGCCTGACTCAGCAGTTGGAAGTTACCGATTTCCGATTACAATGAAACGCAGCATACGCTTCCGTGAGTAGCTCCACCTGGGCAGACCAACCACTGCTTACTGACGTAAAAAGAGCAACACATTTTGAATTTTGCACAGCAATGCCACCACAGACACGGAGATCCTTTTTCTGGGCAAAGCAGCAAGTACAAGCACTTGCATTAGTGGGTCACATGATCAATCACCATTGTTTTAACTCACTCTTTGATAGATAGTAACTGTAACAAATAGATGAAAATGTTGAGACTGCCACTTTAAAGACAAAACAATTAAATGAGTTAATGAAAATACGCATTAGTTGCAGCCTAACAAAGTAATAAAGATAGTTTTGTGAACAACTGCTGGTTGATAAATCATTAGAAGAATTTGTCCCTTTAACATAATTTTAGCATTCCGGCTATCTAATCAAACATCCACACACTGCCTCACAACCATGATTATTTGTTCCTTTTCATTGGACAATGATGTGCAATGAGAGCACTGGAATAACTTCTGATTAGCTAAATATTATTCTTGACAACAATCTACGTCTATTTTCTTATATCCCACACATATCCATATCTTTTGGAATTTTCAGGTGTAACAAACCAAATCTCAAACAGATCCTTAAATCAGTATTAAGTGTCAGTATTCAAATGACATGTCATCCTGTCCTTGAAGGTGGTTCAGCTGGTAAATGCCAGTTTTCAATTCCAAAACAATTAACACATCATTTTAACGACCAAGAAAATATGATACTAATACAGTAATAACGGGGAAGCAACTACAGATTATTTTCTTAACCAATAATGCCTGCTAGAAATGCTTGTTTTGTCCAACCTACTAAACAATTATCAAAGGTTTTTATTAATTCATGGTCCGTCAAGCCGTTGTATGTTGTGTACTATGCTGTATTTAGGTTTAACTCGATGAAAACATGGCCTCTCTGTTTCATCTTTCTTCGCATATTGCTCACTTTAAAATAGTTTTGGTCCAATTCATTAAAAGACAATCATTATGAATTAGATGACATTACAAACTGACACTTGCGCATACTTTTCTAGAAAAAGGGGGGGTTAGAAGAATGACGATGACTCACCAGCACAGCACATTAAAAGGGCTACGGGGTTTATACTGCATAGCTGCCTGTTGCTGCTCCCTGGTTGTCTCTCACTGTTGATTTGATTCTCTATGCCTCTAATGAAAACATGCTGACAGCTAATACCCCATTCAATTTTACACCACATTTTCCCTTTGCATTAGAGCAATAAATACAAATGACAGATGAACAATCAACACGTTGCCCTTCCATTGGATACACAAACAGAAAATAGGCTGCCCTTGGACCCTCACATCATTTTAGCACCCAGAGGGTGTCTCAAGTCAAGCGGCTAATCATTAACCATTTAATTTGGATGCTTGTCCCCAGCTGACCCCTCCAAGTACTGTCATTTCAGCCAGCAGCGAGGGGTCAAGGAGGTAAGCCTTCACTCTGGGCCTGTCAAAATGAAATGATACAGGGTCACAATTTCTCTTTTACTGCCTTTACATAACTGTGTGCAGGCAGAGATGTGCCGACACAACGTCTGAGACACCCCTCACTGCAAAAACCGTTTCAAAAGACATCTTACTTCCAAGAGAATAACTTAAGTTTCAAGGATGTGTAAACAAAATGCTGCAAAGAGGGGAATCATGCACACCGTCTTCTTACTTGTGGGAAACTTCGGTAGAAAATTACAACTTAGCCTGACGCCAGATGGGAACTCAAGGTAAGAACTGTGTGATTAAATGAATGACATTGTCTAAAAGTCTGGTCTACCTTCCTTTCTCTAACATGCCGTCCTTGCCTGAATGGACATCTGTCATGACATTTCTCAGAGCATTTACACTGCGCTTTTCACTTCCCATAAGAGCCTTCTTTGTGTTATTTATGTATTTGTTCATGTGTATATTGTCAGTATTATATTGAGTAAAATTAGACAAAAAGGTGGTTACATTGCTGAAAGGCTATCCCCAAATCTGGGTATGTTAATACAATATTATCTTCATGAGAGTGTAAAATGGATCGTTGGATTATGGGATTCCCATCATTTCTGCTCAAGTTATAGTATTACTTTAATCATGTCGAGACCAGATTATTAGGTTTTACTCAAAAAGGTACCCACTGGGTAGCAAGTGATACACAGGGAAATCATTTTTGAAAAATCTACAGACAAAATAAAATGCAGCACAAAAACCGTTAATATCTAGCACAGTTTGTACTAGAGAGTCCGACCAATCCCTGAATACTCAAAGTGGAATAATTTACATAAATCAGGATTAAATTGCCTTCTACTTCATAACTGAAGGTTCTCAAATCACCAAGACAATAAGAACTGCCAGAACCTAGGACACCTGTGTTCACCATTAATAATTAAATATGAAGAAAAATGAAGAAACCAATTGTTCTCACTGATCACAGCTTTCAAACCAAAGATCACTGCATCACCACAGTTCCCTCTAGACAGCTCCACTAACAGAGGCAGCGTCATATACAATACTCACTCAATGGCAAGCAAAGCTGATCATTGTGAATTCATACAGTACACCGGCCCCCCGAGTTCCAAATCAGTACGCTATAATTTTACACTCTGCTCCTTCCCATTGAGGGGGTGTGGTTTTTGGAGTGACAGAAAGAGATAGCCTGTCCACTTTTGTGAATTGCAGTCCAATTCAGCAAGCCTCTCAGCCCACAGTCAATCAATAAGCTGGAACCCAAATATTTGACCACACTCGAATATCAATCAACGTGGAATAACTATAAGAGGGGAAAATAGCGGAACTATGTCAATAACATTGATGCGATGTGGCCTTGTGCATTTGATAAGTCTCATTATGAACAGAGGATCCCATTGGGAGGAAAGAAAGGCTGCTGTGTCAGAAAAGCGTGCTCAAAATATTGATACTATGGTTGCTCTGCCACTTATTTTCGCCTACATCCCCGTTTAGCTTTCAAGCATCAAACAAAATCATCCCCAAGCCTACATACAGACATCTGGGTACGCTTTGGAGTATAATACTGTGACCCTGAGTTGTGACATTTAATGCTGAGAAAATTTGGTTAAGGGAAGGGAATGTTATAACAATACTCCAGTGATTGAGTAAAACAGCTGGGGGACTCACGAGAGACAAATAAAAAAAAAAAACGGTCACATCTGATTCAGCAGAGGCTCAGATGTGTTGACTCATCAAGTAAGATGTGGAAAAATCTGTCGGATTCATACAGAAGGATTGCATCCCTTAATTGCGGACGTAAGATTTTTGTAAACGAGGTCCCAGTCTATCATTTAACCTCAGAAAAAAGATCCTAAACTTCCCATAATGCAGCTCAATCAAGCCCCTTCATTGTACACTCCCTGCCAAGAAAACACCCATGCCGTTCAATCTCCATGTCCCAAGTATGTAATGCAGCCTTCCAGTTAAAATGTGTCATCTCCAAGCCCAAGCCAAGGTAACCCTGGTGACAAATCACTGGTGTTAGTTTCCCAGGCTCGACAGAGCTCCTACAAGAGCCACAGAGAACATTTACGACTGTTTTCACAAGATGAGTACTCCCTATGATGAGTAAACTGATTTTGATGTGTCAACACATGGAGTTCCCCTTTAAATGTTATTAGCGACTCAACAACAAGGACAAAATAAAGCAGATAAACAGAGAGAGGGGAAACTGGAACTTAACTGGTACTTACTTCATCACGGTTTCTTACTGAAGCAGAGAACGTACCAGAAAAAAAAAAGGAGTCTGCACACACAGATGATGTAAACTCATGCATATAACACCAGGCCCGCCTGCAAGAGCGTCAAGTACTGGTGAGCTCTCTCTTTTTACCTCACAAATGGACAAGTAGTCATCCCTTAGTTTTAATATGTTCTAGGGCAACCTCTAGTTCACCCGGGAGACCATGTGCCCCATATAGGCTGCAGCCTGGGTTTGATTTCAACATGTGGCCCTTTGCTGCATGTCATTCCCTCTCTCTCTCCTCCTTTCCTGTCATGCTCCAGCTGCTCCAATAAAAAGGTTATAAAAGCCCCACAAAATAATCTTTAAAAAATATATATATATATTTTCTACCTGTGATTAACGGCCTTTAGGCTTTGCCTTTCATTTAATTTCTCTAGAGCAATGTGACCGGGCAAATTATTTACATTTGTAAAACAGACAAAGGAAATATTTGAACAAGCTTTTAGCAGGGTTCATTATCCCGATTCAGAAAGTACACTGTGCCATAATTAACCCTTTTCAATCTCAGTGCATTGGTATGTTAATTATCAAACTCAATGTGATCCAAAGCACAGCAAATGGATATCCAACTGAACTGAGCTTATATGTTAGATACCCATGCGGTAGCATGGAAAATGGCAGTAATAATGATAAGTTACATTTAGCCTAATCCAAACAGACCATGCTGAAAACTAGTCAAAGTAGAGTGGTACAGCCATGCACAGCTTCAACAGAGAATTCAGTCAAACTTCTTTGGGTGAAGAAAGGAGCTTGGAAATGTGGAATCGGATTGTGGATGTGGAGCTATTCAAGCGTATCCGTATAGTGCAATTGCAAATAACTGAAGTAAAACCACAATAAAAAAATCTATTCATTAGGAATACAGAAATAACCAAAATTTCTCTCATTCTTAGAACATGTTTGGACATCTGTTTGGTGATCTGAAGATGGTAAATCAGACACCTGCTATGCAGAATAAATATAGTATACAGCTATAGCTTGAAAGCAGTTTGATATTCCAAACATGCTTACAGTATTACCTTACCTACTCTCACACCGACAGAGCATCCAATACTGTGTTACGATTTCTTTGTGTGTTGTATTAAAATGCTGAAAAAGCTGCTGAGCCTCGACAATCCACATTCTTTTTTTTGTAGAATGAGAGGGGGAGGACAAGTACTTAATGAAACAACCAGCGGCACTCGTGGTACAAATATGAGGCGACCGACTTGACACAGCCATGCATGTTTGGACAACTCACGCTCTCTCAACAGTCAAATTCCTATTCAGCAATTTCTCCTCTGATTCATACAATGGCCTGTCTAACAGTCGATGATTGCAGCAAAAGAGACTGTATGGTGTGCCTTGTACACCATATATTGTCAATACTTACAAAGGTCAAGGCTTAAATAGCAAGGCAGTGTTTCTTAAATGAGAGATGCTTTGTGCATTCATACAACATGGCATTTATTGCCGTTCTTTTAGTGTGATGTAGCCCAGGAATTATTTTTTTTCGCTTGCTTTGAGACACTGCATACAGAGGACTGTTGCTGCTACAGTGAATATGCGGTGCCGTTTTAATCTGGGATCAAACTGAAAATCCCCTCCCATAAGAGTTCAGTCAAGGTCATTCTGGCGATTAGGCGGACTGTCTATAGAGAAACAACTGAGACAGAAAGAAAAGGAATGGTAAAAAAAAGGGGGGGAAAGAGAGATGCTGTCAACCACCACTGCCCTTCTACTGTAGCCTAACTCTTAGCATCGTTCTACCGTTATGCTGAAGAGTTTGGTGTTGAGAGAGGAAGACAGAGGGGACATTCAAAAGATGAACTCACTCCTTCCCTAACATGTTCAAGTCATTACTACCCGGTCTTACAGCCTCCCGTTTTGTCCGCCACATGTGGGACATTGACCTGCCTGCAGCCTGGTGCTTTGCCCAGGCAGACAGCTGGTCTGTCTGAAGCCTACACACGGAGACACACACACACACACACACGCATATGCACACACAGAGGTGAAAAGGGAGAGAGGGAGGGTGTGAGGGACATATCCACAGGCCTTGAAATAGAGCAGGACTGGCCCAGGTCAGAGCCAGCCTGCCTGGCCACCTGTCTGGCATATGAGTTTTCCAAGGAAGTGATGTCAAGGTATCCACAATGTGGATGATATGGCCAATGACACGCTTCTTAAACTATGTGTGCACCACTGCTACTAGCGCTATTGTGAAAACATCCTGCATTCAATCCCATTAAAAACAGTCATTGTGTTGAGTGTAGTGGAAATATTACTCTACCATCTATAGGGGATGTTTTTAACCGGTTGCAGAGTCCTTGAACATCCTCCCAAGAATCCCCAATTTTTCCTATCGCCTCTGCGCCTCTCAGTTCCATAAGGGAGCGCAGTTCTTTGAGCGTACAGCCAAACTCTCCATCGTGGTTGGCCTCGACCAAGGAGTTCTTCACCCCACTGTATGAGTTGTTCGCCATTGTCTCGCCGCCTCTCCACGCTATTGCAAAGCTTTGCTGCTTCGGCTCAACAGTGGGGATGAAAAAAAAAGAAGAAGTGTTGTCCTGGAAAAGCTTAAATCCTCAAGAGAGCGAACACAGTGGTAGTTCCCATAAACAGCTGACAGGCCCTTCAGAGGCAGCTGGAGTCATACGGCAGGTAACAGGGCAGGGATATTCCAAAACAAGCCATTGCCCTTGGAGAGCTGAGTTCCTAGTCTTTCATGGTGACTGAGGATCACCCACAGAGGCGGAGATCATCATGCAGTCAGATCTGAAAGAAAAGAGCAAACATGTCATTAGTAACGCTAGCAAGTCTTATTTCACGTACAGCAGGTACGTTTTTTAACTGTCAACTCGAACTTCATTTCATGTTTTCTGATACATTCAGGCTCTATCAGACTTAAAAAACTACTAATGCATGTGGTGCATATGATTCTTACCCAATGAGGATATTCCTGTGTGGACTTTTCAGTCATTTGTGATTTTATTTTCACTGAAGCATGTTGAATACTTATATGTTTCCACACAGCTGTCTGTTTCCACACAGCTACCAGTACACCAGCACAGACAGACACTCTTGTTGGATCATTTTACTGCCACGCAAGAGCAAACACTGGAACCCTTAGACGAAACCACTTGGCTGCTGAGAAATGCAGCAAAGTCATTTGCAAAAACTGCCTGCGGCCATTGGCAAAACATTTTGATTAGCTGCACTTGAGTTGTAATAGAATATTAATTTTGTCATCTGGAGAAAACTCTTATCAAGTAATGTGCACTCTGTCTGCTGTCAGTAGGTAAGCAGAGTGGAGCATTAAATAATCAATCTGCTCTGAGCGGCTCCCATGGGTTTTTCTGCACAGAAAATTTTGATATAGTAGTCCTTTCTCCTCTGCAATGTTTATCTACTGTTAATACAAAGAACACTTCTTGCAGCTGTTCCTTCTAGCCTTTGTTGGATTTGAATAGACTCAGTTTGGTTGTATTTGCATAATAATATTAATAATAATAAAAAATAGGACTATTACTATAAATTAGTATTTTGTGTGAAATGATTGCTTCTTTTTTTTTCATTTTATAAGTAAGTAGCCGAGTAATAAGTAGGGCTCATTTTGCAATAATGACCGGCTTGCTTTACATTACCCCTTCCTTGGAAGTTATTGAATTGTGGGTGCAACTTTAAAATGATCCAAGCATCTGTGGAGAAATACATTCCTTTAGTGTTTTTATCTTCTATTTTATTATTGCTCACCAATTTGATTTTGTGCCGTCACTGTTTATGCATTAGATTTATATTGAATTGTTTAAATGTTCGCCACCCCTACAGGGGGCTCTCACTCCTAGCGTTAAATAGTAGGAGTAGTCCTTTCTAATTATTTTACACACACACTATATGGCCAATCTGCATGATCTAGAACAGCATCGTTCTCTAGTACATGCAGGTCTTAAGTAAAGCATTACAGCCAAATCCTTTCAATAAATATCCAGAAGATTGTAACACAGTACCCCACCATGTCAAATGAGATACAGTAAGTGTGTCATATAAAAAATTTAAAAAAAAACCTGAATCCCCAGTCATCAAAGGCCTCCCGCATCACGACAGTGTAACTGGTGGGGTAACGCAGTGAGCAGGGACCAAGTGACTGATTACCTCAGGAAAAGCCTTCTGTTTAATCTAATTAAGACTGATCTGTGGCATCAGGGAGCTCCATGGTGCTCTACATGGGAGAGTCCATTCTAATGAGATGCTGCTGTCCATTCAGTTTTAATCAGCCTAAAACAATGAGGCTGATTCATTCATGTCGACCAAGTTGATAAGTCTTGGTGCGGCTAAGATTGAAACAGAAATGCAGATCACAATACAATGGCAAAGGCTGAAGTACGGCATGTGTTAAGGACAGCTTGACTTGATGAACTTCTTAAATTTATTGGAAATAATCAAAATGATGAGCTGGAACACTCTCTGTACGTTCAAGCAGGAAACCGTGTTAGGCTATAATTCACATGGAACCTGGACTCAGCCATGTGATCCATAAAGAAGGGCACCAGTGCAAGCAGACAGGGACCTTTTTCCTCGTCTGGAAAAAAAAAATCTAGCAGTGATCTCAGCTGAGAAGGTTTTCTCACTTTCGGTTATAAAAAAAAAAGAGAACTAAACATGTTTGAAAGAACACCAATCGACTATCTTCACGCCAAACAGTCCTTCAGATGTGCAGCTTCAAACTAACATCCAAAAACTCAAAATGTGTCAGAACTTTAAAATGTGACGCAGATGCAGAGAAAACGTAGCCTTTATTACTGCTCATTGCACGAATGAATGCTCCCAGCTTATTCCATTGAGTTTCTTGGAAACTATTCTGTCACATGTTGAGATTCTATTTGGAGCCATCTGCCATGGAAAACAGGACAGAATTTATTATTTAATACACAGCATAATTGCAGAGCCGGGTGTATTACTGAGGTGAGAGATCACAGAAATCCCCATTTTGAAGAGGAGATACTCCTAAACCTCTTGTACTGACCTTGGGTTTAGGGTGAGGTCTTCAATGTTTGTTGATATCTCGTTTTATTCATCCACATCTATTTCATCAATTAGAATTTATATAATTTTATACAATACCCCCCCTGGCCTGGTACTTTCTCCGAGGCTATTCCAGGCAATTTCAAGAAGTATGATGTATTTTGATGATATATGATGCATACATATAGACTTGGGATTCAGCAGTGTACACAACACCTTTGTTGCCAAGCCTTTCTGTGTAGCCCTTTTTCACAAATTCTAACAAAAGGACAAGAGTATTTCAGGAGTCATATGTAAAATGTATGTCATCTTGCATCTTGTAATAACATGGATTTGGGAATGTTTAAATGGTATCTGAATGACTTATCTCAAGCTAGGAGGGATATTTCACTTGCCTTGGGTATCACGTGGGCAGAGTACATGTGCCACCTATAGTAATGAATGCAATTCTCTTCTCCATTTCCCCGTCCTCATGTCTTACTCTATGAGCCCTCTCCCACATTCACACCCTCTAAGCCCACGAGCAGCAACAACGCCAAGATGAAGGAAGTGCCAACATTTGCTGCGCTGCGACAGTTTCAGGTTGCGCAGCAGGTCACATGTCACAACAGTGGAAAATCATTGTGATTGGATCTCCAAGCCAACAGCTGGCATGGTATGGTTGAATGACAGAGGCGAAGGTTAACCCTTCCTTTCCACAAACCAGCAGCTCAACCAACGCTCAGAATGAGAAGGATATTTTGCCTTCTTTTAAGTCACAAGTCGCCTCTGTACGGAAGCTAATCACGGCTGCTATCACACGTATTCACACTAAATCCCCCAGCGAGAAGGCTGTGGCAAGTGGAAAGAAGTGGATCAGACAACAGTGGTGGGCATCTCAGAAATGTACTAATATCTTTGTTTTCACATGAAGGAAACCCTCTGGCACTTTGTATACCTCAACGTGCCAACAACTTGATGCAAGTCAAGGATAGCAATTCTAGGGATCCCTCTGCAATGGAGCTGCCTAATGCAAGGGGTGGTATTTTTAGCTTCCCCCAGACTGCCCCCTCCCCCCACTGCTAGCCGTTGCTGAACTGGGTCAGGCCATGTAAATGTGGAGGGTACAAAGCAGAGACACCCAGCCCTCCTTGTGCTGCGTAGCTCGCAGCTGAGAGCGCTACTTCACCCCTCAGACTGGAACCTCTACACAGGTCTCAAATGTTGTCAGGCTGCCAATTCATATGAACGCAGAGTCAGAGGTGTAACCATCAACACACTTCTCCTCTTCAGCTCTTCTTACTTCATGTATGGAAGGACACCTAATGTAAAATGATAACAAAACAATCTCTTTGACCAGGATCTAACCTGCAGCAATTAACTGGGGGTGACAGTGTATACAATTTGTTAATGATACCTGATTAAGTTAGGAATAACTATTTTTTAAATAATTTATTCATAACTGAGGAATTTTGCACAAAACCTCTCATTTGTTTTAAACTTGTTCTTTAAACCATGATATCTGGATTTTTAAATGGAGCGATACAAAAAATAAAAAATGCATTATAAAATCCATGCAGATGAAGCCAGTGCTAGGCTGAAACTAGTGCAGGATTTTACCTCACAACACAGAGGAGACATAAATTGTGGCTTCTGGTCCATAAAACGCCCTAAAACCTTCATTATGGAGGCATTAAACACATTGAGAATGACCAGCAGGTTGCTGCAAAGTGCTCATAATTACGTTGGCAAAGCATGTCCATGAAAATGTCTTGTCGAAAAAAGGATCAAATCAAGATCTCATTCATTCCTGCATGCTCAAGTGAGGTGACCAAGATGTTCCTATTAAGTGTGTTCTTGTTATTATCGCAATTAACAAAATACTGCTGATGTGAAAGATGTAAACCACTTACAGTGCTTAGCATTTTAGCACTGTGTAAGCCGTCAAAGAAGGTTTTAAGTGTTGTCTAGTGTTTCTTCACATCAGTTAAACATATCTTTGATGTCTGCATAAATAGTGGGAGGTCATATTTCGCAATTAAAATGAACAATTTGCAAACATTTCTGAGTGCTGAAATACCATCCTTTTCTGACCGACACATTTTTCTTCTCCACACCATAAAAACTATCTTTTGAAGGACGAAAAATGTTATAAAACATTTAGAGTACCAACCATTATTTTGAATTGTCCCAACCTTTGAATACTTTCGTTATCCTTAAACCGTGACTGTGATAATAATATTACTCCCCCCCCTTTAGAGGAAAGAAAATCAGGGGGGTTGGTTTTCTTTAGCCATTGCAGTCCTTTGTGTCCAAGGATCGAAAATATTCCAAAATGAAGCATCTTTCATCAAGGCACTTTGAAGATGAGAGGCTCTGCGTTCTTTGTTATGCGTTATTCAACATAGCAGCTCAGTGGCCTGAGGTTATGCCACCCTGTCATTTGCTGCCAGTCTGACCTTGCTGTCCTTACCTTTACAATTTCAGGACGCATTAGATTTTAGCATGAAAGTCTTCTCACCAAGACCTGCGGCAGGAAATGCAATTAGTAGTAGCGAAATATATGTAGACAACACTATCATAAACTAAGGTGGAAGTACCTCAAGTCTGAAAGCTTATGCAGGCTAGGGCTAGATTGCTTGACACCACTTTCAAATTCTTCCAATGTTTACTGACCAGAACTGTAAATGCGTTTTGTTTTCTCCCAAAGACTAAATAACATGGGCTACCTTTATGTCTCAGGAGGGGTCCAATCTAATTAGCAATGCTTGTGAAACTACAATCAGTGCAGTTTTTTAAAATTTGGTGGCACTCAAGTAATGGCACAATGAACTTAATATGTTGATTGTTGAAAATAACTCATAGAACTGAGTTCTTGGAAGTGTGTAGTAAATGTATGCGCATGTGTAGTAAATGTATCTATGACACGGTAGGCATCGGCCTTTCTCCACTGGCCTAGTAGCAGGGTTTCAGAAAACGATGACAGTTTGGATGGGTGGAGAAGATTACATTAAAGCTAATTTGGCGTGTAGCAGTATTGGTAATGGTTTATATAAACCCAATGATAATGTTATAAGGTTCAATAATAGCCATAATTGTTTCAATTATATAGATATGTGCAGACACTAATAAGATAACTACAGTTCTATCCTACTTTTAAAAAATAAGTTTGATTAGTGGCACGTCAAGCCATAATGTCCAATAGTTTTCCAGAAATGTCAAAGCTAAGATAAATGTCTGCAAGATTGACTTGTAGCATAGTAAGGCCTTCTAGCTGTCTTGATGACTAATTCATGATATTCAGCAGTGCGTGCCTTAGAATTGTTTTAGTGGACAGGAACAGCAGTTTATCCGATTCGTTTTGCCATTTTATTTTGACTATAATGTCAAGTCAAATTCATTTTAGACACATGTGTACTCACCTTCTACTGTTTTGCATAGTTGCATGAATAAGTAGTAATGAATGAGTCAAACTACAGGCAACCCAAACCCTCTGTTTGGAATAACCTTGGACCTACAATCCACACAGAGAAAGCAAGATAAGGAAAACATCATAAGTAAATAGTACCATAAATACATAGTACTTGTAGACTATATTTAGCTTTCCATGTCAATGTCACCTTAGATTAATGACCTTCTGTGGATTTTCCTCTAAAATAATGCTTTATACTAAGCAGTTACAACATTTTACAAAGAAATAGTCTGATGTTACCAATTCTTGCCATTAACAATACTGCTTACTTTTAAAACGATATGCTTTTAATTGACTGCAGTGCGGAGCGCGACAATGGTCATATCAGGCAGCTGTAAGGGGGGACTCATCCGTGATGAGTTAGGGACAGACTTGACAGGCGAGAACCGCCTGGAAGAAAGTGTACTCAGTATACTGCGTTACGCAGTGCTGCGAGAAGGAGACAGCACTTATTTTAACAGCAAGCTATGATGTTAATTAGTCAAAATCACATACTCTCCAGCACAGCTTATTAACCGCGTGTGCACTGAATAGAGAATGAAAACCTAGAGTTTAGGTCTAGAAATGCAAGTAGAGAAAACACTATCAAACTGAAGCACACAGCAGAGGTCAAGTGATCTTGCCTCTGAGAAATAAGCATTTTCCAAA
The DNA here is from genome assembly GCF_963514095.1 of Eutrigla gurnardus. NCBI lineage: Eukaryota > Metazoa > Chordata > Actinopteri > Perciformes > Triglidae > Eutrigla > Eutrigla gurnardus. Next base: position 10,737,505 of record NC_139932.1, on the reverse strand, counting down.
ATAAGTGCAACAATACCGACAAATATCCTTCAGAGCGAGCAGCACAGTCAAAAGTCTGTCATAATGAAAAAGCATGGTATAGCAAGGAATAAGAAAGGATATTTTTGGCATTCTTGAGTGACAGCAACAGTCAGTGAGTTCAAAGTGCTCAGACACAGCAACAGATAGTGTTACCGATGGTTAAACCGAATCATTGAACAGACTTTGAATCTCTTTATGTTGAATGCGACAGCTCCAATGAAATATCACTCATCGCTAAATCTGTAAAATATATAGTCTTTAATGTCATAAAATCTACAATATTCAGACATTACTATAACAGAAATTGAATTTCAGCAACTGTCATTACATCAAAATATAAAATTCTGACATTAATACTTGAACATGGAATAGCTTAGCTCACATTATATTATGTAATACGTCTACTGCTTTAACTATACTATACCACGGTACACCTTGACTCACTGCATAATCTAATAGTCTAATCCCTTTAAGATCTAGTTAAATTCCATGGTCAAATAGATTTTTTATAATACTTCAACATAATTTGCAAACCACCAGGATCACAAGTCATTACACAAACACCAGGAAGACACTGCTGTGTTATCTAATTGGATAAGGAGTGTGATCCCTTCAACTAGGCACCAAAAGGTGCTCAGAGGCTGCGCTGTACATCAACTGGAGGACTGCAGGCAATGTTAGTCGTCCATTAAAAAAAAGGTCAATATTCGTATTCAACTTACGGTAGATTGAAACCTTAGGGAATGCACAATACATTACCGTCAAAATGCATCCGGAACTGTAATTTAAAGCGCCGTGCTACATTCAAAAGTTGATCCCGGCGGTTTATATATTACAGTTACCGCGCTATGGGAACGCTTTCCTTTCAATGGCGTTATAGCCTGCTAGGTAAATGAATACATAAATGAATAAATAGAATAGGCACGGTGCAGGTTGACGACTAAAGGCTGGGTTCAGGATAGAGTAACGGATAACGCAAATCCAGAGGGGACACATAAATCGACATAACACCGGCATATACACGCGTAACGTGGGCATCATGGCGATCCGTTAGCTGTAAAATGACGTTACCGACTTCCGTTAAATTAAACGTTTACTGTATCGACTCCCTGGTGACAGTCGATAACTTAAATGTGCGACACGGGTCCCCCCGTCTTTGAGCCCCCCCCCGATTTGTCCGCGTGAGCAGACGTTAGCGCGTGGAGTCCCGATGCTCGTGGAATAGCGTTCCAGGTCGGTTAACATTTTTTTTTAGCCCACTAACGTTGCCCTTAGTGACGTTATCCTCTCGATTGTAAAAGGGAATCCGCATAATGTTAAACAGACTGAATGGCATGCCGTAAAATACGCACCGCTGCAACTCCGGGATTCGTACATTATGAACACAGGTAACGTTAAGTTAACCTTCTCGTAACGTTATTCTCCATTTAAGTTACGAGCGTTATTTCACAGTCACTAAATGATAAAACACATCATCTAACACGTCAATCTGACGCCCACGAGAGACTGTAGCATGTAGTCCAACGTAAAAATAAAAATAAATAATAAAAAACGTTCCGGGGTGTACGGTGTTAGCCGACTAGCTCCCAGGCGTTAGCTTGCGCTTATTGCAAAGAAGTGAAATGCACAAAGGGTAACGTTACTTGTCAAAGCTTGACAAGTTGGAAAACTTGGCCCAGCATAATGCACAAGTCCGCGGAAACTAGGCAAAATTAAAGAAGGTATGGCAGCATCCTTGCCAATTAGGCACCTGGGTTAGGAAAACGAGACGCCCAATATCAATATCGCTCCCAAGATATAACATTGGCTAACGATGTTAGCTTGGTATAAAGCTAACCAACCAGGGCAGCTACCCACCGGTGGCTGGCCCTCGTTGATAATTGCACACAAAAAACGAAGACCCAACCGGTCAGTGTTTTATACGCAACACCTAAAACACTTGGAAGCAGCCCCATATCCTGCGGCATTTTGTCGCGCTAGCGCAGAAAATATATCCATAAATACTCACTCCGTTCTCTGAAGAGCACCCCGGGTCCCTCTCGCTCTGTAACTCCCCCTCAGTCTCAGCAAAGACTAGACTCTCTCCCCTGATCTGAGGTAAAATCCCGCCCACTGCTCTGTCACAACCACAACCAAAGTCTCCGACCAGCACAGTCAAGATAGTTACGCTCCCATCTGAGTCCATTGGAAAATCCATCTCCACTGGACCGGAAACCGCACGACACATGCGCGCAGCTGTCACATACCGTAATAACGGTTATCTGGCACGGCGTCCGTAAGCACATGTATCTAAAAAAAAAGTATGAAGTAGTTATTCACGACGGATAATTTCATCATGGAGCAGGTGCACACCATACCACATGTCTTTTCACAATTCAATATAATCATATGTGATTATCTCGTAACACTGTGTTCACTTTTAACGTGAGCATCAGATATTAAAAAGGTACGGGACACAATATTGGACGCAACCAGACAAATAACACGATCCAGTTTCTCTAACGTATATTTTTTTTTCGACGAAGGCGGAAGTAGGTTGACGGGAATCATCTCGCCTCGTCTGATTCCTTTCTGTCACAAACACCGCCGGGGACATGTGATGCACGTCAAAAGGAGGATGGGTATGGACGGCTGGTGTGGATTCCCATTGGTTTAGCCGGCATATCAGTCGCCTATGGAAACGGTTACGTCATGATCCCCTCGTACTCTCTCTTTACTCCCGTGTCGCTTTATAATAACAGGATTATTCAACAGTTCACCCCCCATCATATGATGCTGTAGCCCGTAAAAAGTACACGGCGAAACCTCGCCGCAGCGCCGTTTCTATGCCGTTTGAACTCCACTGAGGCAACACAAGGCTCTTCCCTCGGCGCCTAATCAAACCTGACGTCATTATTTCCATGACGTAGCGCCCTTTTTTCTTCCCCTTCTGGGGATTCAATGCCTGTATTCTTTGCGATTCTTTAGTCCTGTTGAGAAGGAGTCACACACTTGGCAATCAGCCTTCCTATTACTGGACCAACCAACAGTGGGATGCAATGAACTGAATTGCATTACAATGTAAGCAGAGGTCCACCTTTCCTTTAACCGTTCCCATATACTTCTATTAAGCAATACAATTCAACAACAACACATTGATACTGGACCGACTAACCACAGACTGATTACAATTGTGGTGGAGCAAAAACCATTGTAAGATATTCAGTGGTGTAAATTGCAAAGCCCCATTAAAAAAATACAAAGTGCACGATTAAGAATGTTCATTATGTGCATGAGACCAGTTACAGCATTTTTTTCTTTTTTTTCAGTTAATACAAATAATGCACCAGGCATCTATTTGCCAAGTCAGGTTAAGAAACTGTCTTTTGACAAACTACTTTATCTTAAGTTTTACGTGGCGGACCCTAGGTTTAAAAAAGACACAAGCGATGGTAGATGATAAACAGAAAACAACTCTGTTTGAGGTCAAACCTCAGTGTAATATACTTGCTGTCTTGACATAATGGGATTTATCATTAACACAACAGCCTCAAGTGCTCAGACACATTTCTCTCAACTGGTTTGTTAAAGTTCAACGTCTTTTTTGCCTGTGTGCAATTTTCAGAGTTGGAAAATGCCGTGTCCGAACTTGTCCACTCAGATGTACGTCAAGGGGAGAAAAGCAGATTTGTAAAGGAAAGAGGAAGAGAAGAAGCACTGGAAAAAAATACATTTTGTTGACTTGTGCAATTCTTCTGTTCAGTAACAAAGTGGAAAGAGGAACAATCAGTCTAGAGGTTTAGAAAGACAGAAATTGATTGAATAGATAATAATAAATAATAAAAAATGAAAGTAACCAATGATTGCAAAGGCAACCATGATGAAGATGAAGCACTGTTGAGTCGGGGGCACACTTCCCGCACCCTTCATCCATTTCCCACTGTCTGTCAATCTTCGGCTGTCAAACTTCAAACTAGAGCCGTTGCACCGCAGCGCGTCAACGCTGTTGCTTTTCTTGAACATCCATCAGTAGCAGGCCTCAGCTGAGCTGGGACTGGCAAACTGGCTTTGGTTCGTCGGCCTACAAACCCCGAAGCGCCAAAGTAGAGATGAGACCTATTTATACATCTGCCATTTTTCCAGTTCACTGTCAGTAGTTTTGGTGGCTTCCTGATTGGCAGCCTGCAGTGCTTTGTGTTTGGCCAACCCTGAGCAGATGTCCCTCTAAGATGACACTGATGCAGCCCATTTCTCTCGGTCTATCTTTGGCTGGCCATCAGTCTGTTTATCTTCCTTCCCTCCTTATCGCTTACTGTTCAGATACTGCAGAAGCCAGGGGACACACTTTACAAGAATTAAATGATAGGAATGCTAATATAGCAATGTGGCGGTAACTTAATCTGCCTCAAGATCACTATTTAACATGTTAAATCTCATTTAATTTGTAAAAAAAAAAGAAGGAAAAAAAGATCACAGTTGCTGGTTGCGTGGCAATTGCTCCATGCCAAGATATAATGCGGCACATAACCCCCCGCAAATTGTAATTTTTACACTTTGGATTGCGGAAGATTTAACGCCTTAATTAGCCTCAGAGGCGCTAGCATGTTTCTAGCTCTTGTGCTAAGTTGACCAGCTGCTTACATTTGATTGATAGATGAGAGTGATGTTGATCTTTCCATTTAACGGTCCATGGAAAAGGGAATAAGCACCTTTCCCAAAATGTCAAACTATGCCACAACCATAAGCATGCTTCATAAAATTGATGTGCATCAAGAAAAAACAGCATTTTTTATGCAAAACTCATCAATTTCTTTCCATGACATTTTCCTTTGGCAGTGCATTCTTGAGCTAAATATGACAGACGATGAATTATTATCCTGCCTTGTGTCATCAGAGCCTATTTGTTCAGTTGAAACCACTTAATCTCAGCTTCAATCCAGTTAAACACGTCGGGGCCGCAGCAGTGATCAAGATGGTGAAGACCCACACAAAGGACCTCTTAGCTGTATTCACACGACAATCTGGGAGCTGTCTGATCTTTTAACATGTTAATGGAGACAGTGAGTTATTTTGCCCTGGAAAAAAAAACCACATGGACATGCATCTTCGACAGAGGGTAGAACAGGAATCTCAGGAAATGAAGCAAGCTAAAAAAAAAATTCTAGTTGTTGTTTTTTTTTCAAGTTGGAGACCAATCATTTCCCCCACAGCTGTTGTCTGAGTCTTGCTGTTGACTCAGTTTCTCAGTGGAAATTTGCCATATGCTCTGGAGCATCTTGTGAACTACTGTAAATGTCAAGTGTCATTAGCCCGTGTGCATGCTAATGTGTCGTCATGTTTTCTGAGTATTCATTAATGACGAGGCACTCCAAAACTTTCCCGAAATGGGTTGTTGCCTTTGGCTTTTTTGATTTAAAAACACCCCAAATCAGAGATAAACTGGTCATTTTAGATTGGAAGAAAACACAAAAAAAGTTGAGCAAAAGTGTGGACACATCCGAGAACAAACGAGATGGATGTGGTTGTGCGTGTGCCGTGTGTGTTCATCCCAACATAGAACTTTAATTAATGGGGTAGAGCACACGACTAGACAAGATAGCTTGACAAATAATTGCAGGTTCGGTCGCCAAGTGTCGAGCGAACTGGCACCGCGTGAAAACGTGTCTGCTGTTAACTGAGAGAGGAACTTTGTTGCAGAATGGGCATCTTATCGCGGTTTTAGATAGCACACTGCTGTGAACTGATTAAGACATTTGCACAAGTAACAAAGCACAATGGGAAAGCCAAAAGGGAATGGAAAAAATTAATCATGAGCCACAGAAAGATTATCAGTTATTTCCTAAACCATTTTTTACATAAACATATGACTGCTGTGGAAATGCCAAAGATGCACTTGGAGATCATGTGCCTTTTGAGCCAGGGCAAGTGGAAAATGCAAACATAAAGATGTCTCTTTGGTAGACTTACACAACCGAGTCCGTATCATTGAGGACACGGCGTATGAATATTACTTCCTTTGGTCAACTGATCTTTCTACACCACTTTGCTCCTTGAACGGACGTTGGATTTTCCACTGGCTCAGCACATTGGCAAAGAGTTAGAGGTGGATGAGGGGGGGGGGCTTCCTTCTTTTGAAGAGGAAGAGGGAAAATTGTGTTGCATACTTTAGAGAAAGACTGCTGATCGGAAGGGGTGATGATGTGCAAGAATTTTCCAATTGCAAATTAATAAAAATAGTCTCGGCTGCATTAACAAGACGCTGTTTGGACCTTCTCTCCAAGCAGGACAGTAGCTATATCCATCAGACAAAGTTTATATTAAGGATGGGTCTGGCACATTGTAATAACAAACCTTTGTTATCCAACACGTCATTAGTCTGCCACAATTACTGTAATCACATTTGTCCTCAAATCCACAAGAGTCCAAACAGTGTTTTATGTCTGCTGGAGGAAACATCAATTATACGATTAACATTCACTCCCACTGCTGACTGGCAAAGCAAACTGGGAGCACAGACGCACAAAATTGCACCTATGATGCAGGTGAAGGGGTAAGAGAAGATCTGAAGTGAGACCTTGTGAAGCAGTCGTACGCACAAAGACCCCTTGTGTGAAGGAAAGCTGAGAGAAGTGGTGGTGGTAGGTGCGGCGGTGGTTAAGGAGGGGTCTATCGTGACTGAGCTGCTCGCCCTAGGCCTGTGCATGTTTGTGTTTCCAACTACCCTGGAATTTACTGCAGGCACTGTCGAGGGCAGCCACAGAGAGGTGAATGGCCTGCAGGATAAAGGCCAGAGTTGTTGGGAAAAGGGTAGCGGAGAGAAACAGAAGTTGTAGAAAAGGAAGACAGACAAGGAGTTATTGTAAAAGAGTCAGCAAATAAGTGTGGACTGGAAATAGAGTTGGTGAAACAAAAGCTATGTGTGCACATAGGGTGTGTGTGTGTGTGTGTGTGTGTGTGTGTGTGTGTGTGCAGGGAAGAAGAGTCAGCCCTGAGCCAGCAGCATTGAGATTATCTGGCCAAGTTTCCACTCACAAACAATAATTCACCTCAAGTGCCCATTGAGGTTAGACTTTGTCAGGACAGCGACCCACCCAGTCCAATATGAGGGTGTGCGAGTGGGAGAGACTGTGTATGGTTAGAGTGTGCTCCCACCATATAAACATGTGTGTGTTAGTGAAGTCATAGAGGAGCCGTAGAAGGGTGTTAGCAGGGTTGAGGGGCAGCGCCACTGCCGTCTAGGACATGTTTTCCATGGTCTGTTTTCCGTCGATATCTTCTGTATTTACATTGGGCTCGGCTAGCGATGGAGCTGGAAAGTGTATTTCATTCAGGCCAGTGAACATTTACATGTCATAAAATGTAGGGCATATAAATAGTCTTGATTCAATTACGGTCGAGGAACAGAAACCACCTGAGATTCCACATTTAGACTCGTGGAAAACGCTGCCTTTGGAGCACAACAGGAATGAAAGTGGAAAGCAAAATATACAAGAGAAACGTATTGCGGAATCAAGCATTAAACATTGTGTCTCTTTCAAGCTAAAAAAGCATGCGTGCTAGACATATGATAAGGAAAGGCAACAGTTTAAGCTGTTTATACATTGATTGATAGAAGGGACAAAGTATAAAAGAGAGGAAACGTGTGTGCTTAAGTGCAGCTAGAAAGGGAGGGCTAGTTATCTTTCTGGCAGAGGTGACTTTTGGTAAATTAGTGGCAACAGGCAGTAATTAAGAATCGCTTTTTCACTGTTTAGCTGTTCAGTTAGGCGTGGAGCCCATCAGCCCTATAAATCAGCTGCTCTCTTCCCCCAAAGTGCGAGCGGTGCCACAGGGGACCAGGCAAAACAATTAATGGCAACTTAATTACAGTACCACATCTGATTTTTGCTTAACCCACGGAATGTGCAGGGAACAAGAGAAGGGGGCACATTAAAAGGGTGTGCTTCCTCAAGCCGGTGAAGAGCTTTTTGCAATGTCCAAAGCAGAGTGGCATAGCCTGGGCACAGATGGGGCATAGAGGCGTAGATCCAATGGGAACTCGGTGCCCTTTACACCCCATTTCTTCCCTTTCGCATGGGGGCTTTTCCCCTGGGAAGGGAAAAAGGCACGGCGGGGGAAGAGAGGAAGGGAGGGTTACAGACCAAGGTCTATGATTCTTGGTGCAAAAGAACCCTAGAGCACATGTGAGCACACACTGATGGTGCAGAGACAAAATCACACCTTGCCCCGCAGTAGGCAGTGGCCTTGACCTTCCTGAGGGAAAAGAACGAGTGAACATATGTGTCTGGTTGAGAGAGAGGGCGGTGAATGGTTCATGTGGGAGACAGAAATAAGTCAAGGAATAAAAAATTGGTTTCAGTACCAAAATTTCATTGGCATTACATACATTATAAAATCCCCAAACACCTAGCATAACACAAGCAATGTAGAACAAGCATTTTAAAGCTTTTGGACAAAAGCTGTAATTGAACCGATCTACTCAAAGACGGAGAGGCATGAAAATAGGGAGGCTCTGTAATATGTGAGCAACACCAGACACAGTCCATAAAGAACCAGTCATCCTTACAGGATTAAAGGATTTCAGGAAAATCAACTGTTTCATTTTATTGCTCAAAAACCAACACGGTATGTTGCTCCAGAAGAGATGTAAAAATGTGTAAAATCATAGCCCTGCTTAGATACATGTCACGTCCCCATCACCATTACCACTGGCACACCCCTCACCCCTATTTAGAGAGAGAGAGAGAGAGAGAGAGAGAGAGAGAGAGAGAATCCAGCATGATCCTACCATAGCAGATGGATATGTCAGATATGCCTGCTCGGGCTTATTCAGATGCTTAGTGGTAAATGTAATGACCTGTATGGGTTTGTGTGTGTGTGTGTGTGTGTGTGTGTGTGTGTGTGTGTGTGTGTGTGTGTGCGTGCACCTCTCAATCCACTATTCCAATTACCCCGGGCATGTATGGGGGAAACTCAGTCACTTTGCCGCGATGGAAAGGCCACACAGAGCCAGTTATAACTGAGGCTCTCCATTCCTGATTGAGAGACCACGGAGAAGAAACTTGTGTCAGTCTGAGACAGAAAGAATTAAACAGCTGTTTACTTTGCGGCTGAAAATGACAAATTACCAACTACCAAGACTGCCAAAATGGCAGACAACAGTCTAAAGGAATTGCTCCATCATAACAAAATGTTCAAGGTTGCAACCGTGTCCAAATCTTGGAGCGTTATCGGCTGCATGAATAATAATTTGACGGCCTCAGCTTTGTGGTTTGGGCGAGGTCTTGTCTTCCTCAAAAAGGCCCACACAGAGGGAGCAGAGAAATATCAGTTGTCTTATAAATTGAACACACTGGTGCTGACCTGGTTCACTGCAATGCAGTAAGTCAGTTTGGTCTGCTTGAGTTTAAAAAGAACACATCGTGTGCCCTCCAATTAAATTACAGAACACACTGACAAGGTTCAACGAGGCTGTGGTTCCACTCCTCTGAGTCATAACAGTTGTGATGCCGAGCAGTCATTTGAAAAAAAGCACTTGGCCTTTCACCCATTTTCCATCTGCTGTTTGTTAATTACAAACTTTTAAGGATTTATTTAGGTCCAGATGACCTTATTCTGGTTGACCTCAAAATTTTCCTTACATCCATCCTCTCCAGAAATGTTTACTTGCCAGACCGAGCAATTCACAGTTAAACACATTCTGTTTGTTTTATTTCACTCAGAAATATTACCATGAATCTCCTCCTCTCTTATCCTCCAGCCTTTCCTCTCCGCTAAAGTCACAACCTTCAGCTGCTGTCCAACGGCTAATGGAAACTTTCCTCTCTGTTAGTGTGTCATGTGAAGGGCAAGGCAGGAGTTTTCCAATCCTCTGTCTGTAGAAACCCCCATGCCTAGTGTGATGCATCGGGAGCCTGGAGACAGGAGGGCATGTTTGTCAAAGCTCTTTTGGTGGGCTTCCTGCTTTGACCTATAAGAGGACAAGAGTTAGTGTGTGTGTGCATGTTCTGTTTGGAGAGGGAAGGTTTGGGCTCAACCCGCCATCTGAGCGTGTTCTCACAAGGCTTTTTTCCCTCCCGTGCCACCTGTGATGCATCAACTATGCCTCAATTTGGGAATAAGCAACACAAATACACAAGTAATAACGAAAAATGATATCTGTGGAATGGCTCACATTCATTCACGGAGCATTGAAGTCGCTCTGTCCGTCATCGTAGCTCTCCTTGGTATTTGTTAAATGTCGACTGGTACAGTCTATCTATTAGCCCTGTCTATGCAAAATTCCACTCAGATCTCCAGTATGTGAGAAACCATAGAAACAGACTGGCCTTTGTTTCTTGTGCTCGGGAAAGTGTCCTGTGAGCTGAACTGAGTAATACTGCTGTGGCAGATGACTGGCCCACTCACACATTCAGTGTCAAAGGGAGAAAATGGGTGAAAATAACATTTATAAAAAGGTGTGACATTTTTGAAGAGCCGAGGATGATTTTCCCATCAACTCATTCTGATAAACTGATGATAATTACGAAGAAATCAAGTTTGTGAAAACCACTTTCTGTTGGTGTGGCGTTTGTCCTGACCTCCTTTAGTTCTTTACGCTGCTCAAAGGAATTGTTCGACATTGAGTGAAGACACATATTGGCTTTCTTGCTGAGAGTTAGATTGCCGGAGCCAGCTAAGCTAACCAGCGAGCTTATCTCTGGAAACAGAGAGCTTAAGGTCAAAAATCAGCCAACCAACACCTCTAATGCTCACTAATCAATAAACAATGTCTCATTTGTTAAATCTGTGTAATAATCAGAGGATTATTACTTGAACACTCAAGGAAGTTACTGGACCCAGCCAAGAAACGGTCCTGCACAATAATCCCCCACAATATGGTGAATTCACCCCCTTTTCTACTTTTTGCAGGTATTAAACAAACAAGATACAAGGTAATGAGTGAGCTTTAAATGCTGGCAGGCAGATCGTGTCACCTTAGGGTGCAGCCAGGTCAGCTTTTATAGCTTTAATAAGTATATTAAGTTAGAAATAGTCTTTAGCCTCGCTAGAGTGACCAGACGACAAGCCAGTTGGAGCAGTTTGCTCTTAGCCTGGTTAAGGGCTACCCTACTTTCACGTCCAATAGCCCAGTTACAAAAACACTCAGAGGAGTCAGTCTCTCCATGTGAACGGAGTATAAAGAAGTAATGGCAACTCTGAGCTAACACTGGGTCTACCCTCAGCCCTCAAATAACGAGGGAAGAGTGGGCCGAGTTGTCACGGAGAGCCAGAAATGGGATGGGATATATTACATGAATATTTCAGGCATGTATACGACAAGCTCGTCCTCAGTGACGTACAGGATCTTTTCTCAAGGACACCTTGGCAGGACACATGGCTGTTAATGAGCACTGACTGCAGTTGCAGGGATAAAGCCTGTCAGTGAAAAGTTATGGGATGCCACTGCATGATAAGAATTTTGTGGCATGGCTGGACCAATATATATTCCTCCACAAGCTAAAAGCCATACCATAGCTTGGCTAAATTCAAGATCTTAAAATATACTTTGACAAATCCTTGTGTCTGTGAGACTCCATGGCAAGTTTAGTGAGTTAACACAACCATTTAACCTTTTAGTATGACTGAAAATATCACATTTGTCATTGTTTTTGTGTGAGAAATATGCTGCCAATTGTGTTATAGTATTTTTGAGCTCACCTGTAAAAAAAACAGCACTTCTAGCTGTTTTCAAGGTCTGGTTGGCAAACATTAGCCAAGACTCCTTGATGTGCTCCAGGCCGGAACGAAACATAGGTTCTTTCCAGTTTACTTACCAATGTCAAACAAGTGCCTCTTGACTGTCAAATCCAGGGCAGCAGTGACTAAATACATTCCCCAGAGCAGTAGCATCGAGGAACTCCATTCTATAAAAGGAAACAAGAAGGACAGAGAGGAGACTGGTGTGAGGCTGCAACTCATCACTGATGCTGTTATCCGGAACTTAACGTTGGATGTGCTGTGAGCTGGCACGGGACCAGTTTCGGTAGATAGCTAATTGCTATCATTATGGATGGACTGTTTGCTCAAGGTATAAACTGTGGCGTGCTGATGTAAAATAGAAAACGATCATCTGATAGGAACACCAAGCAAGATCAAATAAATGTGTGGGGCTTGTTTTCGGAGTGGTTTTAATCATCACATGCGTTTCCCCTCCCTTTTGGATGTCTTATCGCCCTCGTGTTGAATCACTGCTGTGTTTCCTGTCTCATGATCCCAACTTTCCTCCATCTCTCTGAGGTGTTGTCCCCGCTCCTTGTTTGTAGGTCACAGTCCAGAGCGATGATGAAGAAATTCCAGGTTGGTGGAGGTTTCTGGCGGCGATGGCGGGGGTGTTAGCGATGGAAGGAGAGAGCATTGGGAGCGTCGGTTCCATCGGCATTGTACCTGCTCGTCCATAATGGATGAAGGCCAGCAATAATGGATGAGGCTGGTGAGTAACCTGAGGATGTGGTGGGACATGGAGACTTGCTTCGGGCCTTAGCCTCCTTTTCCTCGTCGTCCTCCTTCCCCTGGTGTCGGCCGATGAGGCGTTGTCAAAAAACACGGAACATGATGCTCACCCGGACACGGCCACATTGAAAACAAACATGGTGGCACTCGAGTGAATGCATATTAGCGCTCCAACACAGAAGCTGACCAGTGAACACTGCAATAAAGACAGGGGAGGCCCATGATCTAATCTTCTAAACTGGATGGAACTTTTAATGAATCATCTTCTGTCTTTGTGATGTTTTTATCAAGTTTGCACTAAAATAAAAATTGGCGAACATCAATTTTAAAGTGGCTATAATCAATATTTATATTGTGTGTCATGACGATGTGAAAGGAGTCACTTGTAGCGATGAAGCATTACTACCCCAATCTGCAGCGCTGCTTGCCTTTACTGTGCTTTATAGTGAGTTTCTTTTTTTAGCTGCCTGGCCTGCTACTGTTTTGGTTTCCTCTCTCCGCTCTCATGCCTTCATTTCCAGTGTAACATGTAGCTGTTATCCGCCAAGCTCTGAAAACCTTCTGCTCACTACCTTCTCAGAACCAAGCAGGAGACATTCGCATTTATCAACCAGCCCGTGAACATAGTGGAGTGAAAGCTGGCCTTGCTCTCTAACTGCTGGAACTGCTCTCCATATTGTTATTTAAAAGGTGACAATTTATCAGTGTTTTTTTTACACTGTTCTCAAGTGGCCCAAAGAAAAAATCAGTTATTGCAAATCTAAAACATTTTGTTCAGCTACAGTTTCTGATGAGTCCATGAGGAAAGACATTTATTGAATTAAAGTGGTGCTCAAAAATATCTCGGCTGACAGTTTCTAACAAAAAGTCTGCATAGTTTGTACGAAGTGGTCATTTACAGCATCATAAAAAAATTGTGGTATTTTTGGAACTTTACGGATTAAAAGTAAGTCTGCTGCTTCATTTATGACTATTAGTTCTTTTTCAATCTGTCTCTTGTGGGTCCCCAGACTGGGATGTGTTGTAAGTATTTAAAGGCAGCTTTTAATTCAGCCAATTTCCACTTCATAACTTATATTTGGGTGGGATGAATCAGCCCGTGAGCCAACAGCTAAGTATTAACTGTCGATGATGAGATCTTGGAGTCAGCTGGCCCCTACAAAGGAAGCCCTGTACCCAAACAGCTGCCACTGCCCACACCAGCCTCACAGTTCACTGCAGTCATTCGAAATTCAATACCGCAGGGCCCATCCCACCTTACAGTAGCAATCAATGACCAGCACTTTTGACAGGCGACACTGCTGTCTGCTGGGTAGATGGTGACAGATGGGAAACAGGGACGGCTCTGTGAGTGTGCGTGTGGGTGTGTGTGTGCGTGTGTGTGGGAGGGGGGGGGGGGGGACTAGTGAACTAGTGAGCCTCATCCTCAGTCACACTGACAATGGCATGCTTAGTCACACACCTGATGGACTGTGAGAAAGAGAGCGTGTGTGTATCAGAAGGCGTTTGAGTGGGTGACTGACTCACGGCTCCACCGAGGGTGGGATCCCGAAAAGACAGCTTGCTACTCCCTCTGCACTCTTCCTCCTCCTTCTCGTCAGCATCCCCCCCTCACCCAACTCCGGCAACGGTGCACTCCATTTATTTAATTAGAGCCCCCTCACTTCTAAGTGGCTGATTGATTCCTGTAGGTGCACAAAACTGGATGTATTGTCATCGGTGAGTGGGCCGAGAGCGGATGAGCCTTTAGGTGTGAAAGTAAAAAGGATTCCAAACATACTCTGTGTGATTGCACAGCAGAGCTTTGGGTTGTGGGTGTGTAGGCACAAACCTGCCAGAAAATCGATCATGCGCTGGCGAGCACAACACCATGTGAGCAAATGAATCGTGAGTTAGTCGGAGAGGAATACGTGTTGGTACAAAGTGAGTGTGACTATCAGGGAAAACGAGAGTGATAGAGAGAGATAGGGAGAACAAGCAGATGGATTCACGGCTCAGCAAATAAAAATCAAACTAACAGTGGGTTTGAATCATTCACAAAAAGCCGATGATGTTCAGCAGAGAAAGCTGTGGAGGAGGACTGTGATATCTTAGACGTGTGACTGACATACCGAAAGATTCCCAACCTCAATGTTTTGTTGCAACATAAAAAGAAAATGTATGACGTTCCATACGTGTTGTATATGATAACTTGTGTACAAATACTTTCCTCTGTGCATCTTCGATGTGTTCACCTGGGCGAAATGTACACACATTTGCATGTAACCTAAGCCTCGATGTGCTCAATGTGTTCAGGTTTCATGAAGTCAAAACACACACTGTGCTTCATTGTTTGCCCAAACTTGAAAACAGATTGCCGATGAGTTCAAAAATGTTGGGTAGTAGGTAGAGTTGGCAGCTCAAGTAAAACAGCCAGGGAAATGTCTGACTGCCACGAGTCCAACTTTTCTATATAATTGCAATCAAAACCAAAATTACAACCAGAGAAAGACAAACAGCACTAACCCCAACATCACACATAGAATCCAACAGAATCTAAAGCCTTTGCCATGTGTGTGTGTACTGTATCTTATACTTCATCTTCACTGCAACAACGTAAGAAAGAAAAAAAACCTTGAACCTTGTGACATTTCTGCAAGCCCATAAAATAACACTTCAGTTCGACACCCCCAGATTGCACATTCTGTGTCATGTCAGAGAAAGCAGTTCTGTAAATCCATTTACCAAATTCTTGAATGGCACGTTCCCAACGGACCCTTTTGCGACGCACTTCATTAGTACTCTTTAACTGAGTCACACATTCACAACTTAATCCCGTTGAATAGAAATGTCAGACACACAAATGCATTAAATACACCATGTGAGTGGGCGTTACATACCAGATTCATATTTTTCACATATTTAAATTGACATTCAATCCACAAAGTAGTTTTGTTATGGCAATTAAATACCCAGATGCATGGTTATATTAATTGCTGAAAGCATTTGAAATGGTCCACCCAACACACTTTAAGACTTAACCAGAAGTCCCCATTTTAAATGAATGCATCACTGATTATTTCAATTAATGTTTTCTATTAAAAGTTGTGTCTATAAAATGCTATTTTGGGATCTCAGAGCTCAAAATGATGGTTTCAATTTGCTTATTTTGTGCGAACAACAGTTAAAAACCGAAAGATAAAATGTACTGCCAGAAAATGTTTTTTTTTTTTACTAGAAAATAACTCAATATGCTTTTGAACACATGTATGCGAGTGTGTGTTGACAGCAGAGCATTCGATTTGCTGCATTCTTCAAAACTATTACTACTATTGTTTCCTTTGTCAGACCCTCTACAGCAAGTCTGGATCTGTAATCTGTGTGCAGTATGAGAACCATCAACATGTTTGAAAATATCCATTAGCTGTTCTAAATTAACTGAAACTATTCCATAGGTGGTAAAGCCCTTTTTTTGGCCCTGAACAGATGAAATATCACGGTAGGTGAGCTATTTGACATCTTCACTCTGATTAAATAGCAAGATGAAAAATTCTCCCATCAATCGGATTGAACGTGACACTGGCAAGGTCCCTCTGATTGGATGTTTAACTACCGACAGTGATTGATGAGTCATCGCAGACAGAATAACCCCCCGGCGGCAGCGTCACCCCTGGGTCGATTCCTCCTCAGATGAAACACCAGCTGACTTGTTGGTCGACATGGATGGGACATCAGTAGTGGGAATATATTTGTTTGATTCCAAATATGTATTTAAATGTATTCATGGGAAATGACAGCTGCTCTCATGTTGGAAATGAGCATACTTATGCAGCCCCTGCAGACACACTCAGCCGAACACGTGCACTAAAATGCACAGACGCGCTGCAGATCATTTCATTCCAGCAGTAAGAGGCAGCTTTAGTTTACAGCTTAGCTGCTGCCTGCATAGCCACCTCAGCACAGCAGCCACCTCCCCACGACAAACATGGATTTGGCACAATAGTACAATATAAATACGATGAGTATGAGTTTATGATTCATGCTTGATAAATGATGGTATCAGCGTGAATCATCTATTACAAACAAACTCTTGCTCTACTGGATTTTGATAGGCACCACGGTAGCAAATCTGTAATATTTGAAGAATATCAGGGGTTTTGTCCTTGTGTGCTGACATGCCAGAGTGATGACAATTAGAAGAACGATTAATTCATTATTCTGTGAGAAATATTTAATAGGTTCTTTGCAATATTTCATGTTCACCGACACAAACGGAAAGTTTTCGACAAGTGAGCGAAACAGATTGCCTGTGAATTCCAGCTCACAAGTTTTCTGTTTTTCAAAAAGATCCCAAACCGCGGCGGCATGTTGGTGCCGAATACAATTGCACCCTCGTGTATGAAACGCTGCAGCTTCTGATCTGGTCACATCAGAGACATCACGAGAAAGGTTTTTATTGATATAAATCCTCTGGTTAATTTTCAATATCTAATGTCCCGATGTGCTGTGGCTGCATGTGGTAATCCACAGTGATGTGATTGGTGAATATCTCAATATAGTGACCTATTTTCTAGTAAGTTAACACGGCTGGCATACCGACATGGCTTAAGTGATCATACAAACCTGTAACTAGATGACTCTCTTGTGTTGCAATAATGTAATATGCACTGCTGGTCTGGTGCACACGAGTATTGATGACTGAACGGAGGCTGATCAAATGTGTGTGTGTGTGTGTGTGTGTGCACATGTGTTCGTTTCCATGTGGTGACGTGTAAGGCAAGCAGCGTATGGCTTCAAGGAGGAGAGAGTAGCTTGCCCTTTTATTGTATGCAGTGTCGCCATGGCAACACAACAGGAAGCAGTGCGCCTGTAGTGAGGATGTGACCCCTGCGATAAAATCAAAGGTAGCATCACTCACTCACAACTTCACGACTTTCATAGTCTGACACACGTGCACGTACACACACACACACACTGACACACACGCACACACACACCTTGATATATATATATATATATATAGTGCTGGTGTAACAGTCAGATATCGAAATAAGCAATCTCCACACTAAGGGACACAAGTGAATATATATATTTGATTGTATGTATATTTTTGACGGACCCAGGACAAACCTGGAGAGCAACAGGAGAGTCCCTCACTGGGACGTATCAGGATGGGGGAGTGGGGGGTGTCCGGGTGTTGTTGCCTACCCTTGAGCACAAAACACTTTATAAATAACTAAGGGACACATGTCCATGGCTCATTAACATTATCATTCCAACACACAAATATGTACACACACACGCACACACATAAAGGTCCTTCAGGATATTAATAACTGTCAACATGTGTAATAAGAAGGAGCAGCTACAGAAAAAAGACTCTATGTCTGCCACAAGTACCCAACTAACAAGCCTTTCTCCACAGATATAGAGAGCATTACAAAAAGCCATTAAAGGGAAGCTGCGATGCCAACTACATTTTCCTAATGCCTTTGATGATTTAGATGTCGGCCTACTTTAAGTAGATCTGTGAAGATTCATAATGTTGTGGATCAGAGCGCAACATTGTTTGAGCCTCAATATTACGCAACTTTGTTTAAAAAAAAAAAAACTGATCAGGACGTTGTTAGTTAACACTTGCAGTAGACACACATGGCAAAGTGAGATGTAGTTATGTAGTTATAAAAGAGAAAATTTTGCTTGTTATACCTCGTCTCCAGAGAGTTAGCGTTTAAAATGGTTATTCCATAATCTGATAACTCTGATGTCTTTATATTGTCTTTCAAAGTCTCCAAATGTCAATGGAAACCATACTTGTATACTTCTTGTACTTTGTATCACAGATGTACTATCCTAAAATGTTGGAGAGCATTTCTTCATTGATTGCTGCCATTGTGTGCGTTCTAATATATGACCCGTTACCATTCATTAAAAGAATCAGCCCAAAGCATAGATGACACATAACGATTCACTAAGCTGCAGTGTAAAAGGGACTGACTGTCTTCCACACTTTGTACAATAATGAGGCCAAGGCCACTATCACTAGAGGGGAGAGAAAGAGGAAGAAAGAGAAAATGAGTGGTGAGTGAGAAAGAGAGTGAGAGAAGTGTCTCGCTTAGTGTAACTCAGCCACTGTGACTGAGGAAATGTCGATTAAGAGAAAAGGGGATGTAGGAGGACGAGGGCTGGAATGGGGATCAGTTGGGGCGCTATGATCAATAATGAATGTCCCTGTGATCAGCAAATAAACACCAGCTTTGGTGTACATTCTGAGGTGGGTGGATCGAATGTAAACCACAACGATCAGCGATGTGTGTCGCCCCTGTGGTAGAGTGAGAACTGGCAACGACAGGGTGCAGCTGGGGGATGGGCGGTAACCAACAGGCAGACAGCATGGAGGTGCAACGTGGGTAATAACGCGGAAGGCCGAAAAAAAGACACGTTTCTTCCTCTTCAACTGACGTCTTTTCTAAGGTTGACAAAAAGAGACGTTCAAAGATGTGAAAGAAACAACCACCTTCTTTTTTTCTTCTTCTTTTCACCTGAAGTAAAATGACGTCTGAGTGTGTTTACCACATTTTTGAGACACTTTCTCACAGCAGGAATCTGAGATCATACAAAGAGATGATAGAGAACTCTAAAGACAGTACCTGTTGTAAATCTAGAGGCAAAACAATCAAGGAACATATATTCCACAAAGTGATAAATGTTTCTTCCAGTATTCTTTATAGAAATATATAGTGTACACTGCTACTAAATAATTAAATGTAGCTGGTCATGCATCCTCTCTATATGCTACTATTATAATAAGTGGTAGCAAAGTGCACAAACCTCAAATAAACGCTGCTTTTTTGGGGCCTTTACATCTGTGTTTTTAATGTCCTCGTAAGTGCAGATAAAGAAAGGGAACTGAGCTGGAGAGATGAAGAAGCATTTTACAGATGTGTAAGATTAATGTACATTCTGCTAGTTGCAGCAAACAGCTGATACTGCAGAAACAAATCAGGCTGCAGCTCACTGTCACACATTCTTTTTGGGGAAATTCTACTTTTCGAACCTTTTTTCCGTCCATACAGAATGCAGATAACTGGCCAGCGTGACTATGTGTGTGTTTGACTTTGCGTACAGTAGGTCTGTAGGGGTCTGTCCTGAACTGACCCTGGACCAGTGATAACATCATTACACTGCAGAGCTACTACCTCCACTGGCCAGCCTGCCGTTTCCAAGGCAATGAACAGGGCCACTCACTTTCCACCTCAAATACATTACAAGACGTGTGTATGTGTGTGTGTGTGTGTGTGTGTGTGTGTGTGTGTGTGTATGTGTGTTTTGTCTTGGCCATTGCACATTTACATACATTACATGTGAGTGTTTATATCTGTCTGTGGTTGGTGTCAGAGTGTGCCTTTGTAAGAATGAGCCCATGTCTGCAGCGGGTGGGTGGTTCAGGTTAAACAAACCCTTATGGTCAACAAGTCAGTGTAAATGGATATTTGTGTATGTCCATCTGTGAGAGTGTGACCGCCTAATGGAGAGCTAAGAAGAAATCTGTATCAACAGAAGCCAATAGCTTCACAGTGCCTCAGGGCTAAACAAAACACACACAAACATGCACTACACACACACACACACACACACAAATACAATCATATTGTAGTTGCTGAAATAGCCTACGCAGTACAGATAATATGAGATACATTTCTGTGACTGTCCCCTTCCTCCCTGGGTGCATGTCTGTCAGCTGCTGATACAGGAATCCAGAGGACATTTTACAAGCTGTAGTGCTGACACCAACGTTTTCCACATTTTTAACCAGGTCTCAAATTAGTGAGGAGCCAGCCATAAGTACATTTATGTGTGTGTATGTGTAAGTGTGTGGTGTGTGTGTGTGGGTGGGAGAGAGAGAGAGAGAGAGTGTGTGTAGTGCTGCTAGCTCCTGCGAGGTCTCCAGGTAATGAGAACCAGGCCAACTCAGCTCACATAATGACTGCTGAGATATTGTGTTCCTATTGTGCACTTGCCTTGGAATCTTTATGATGGGTTTAATTGAATGAAACAAGCAGGGAAATGTGCGTGTGGTTACGTTTGTGTGTGGTTATGTGTGTGTGTGTGGTCATGTGTGTGCGTGTGGTTATGTGTGTGTGTGTGTGTGTGTGGTTATGTGTGTGTGTGTGTGTGTGTGTGTGTGGTTATGTGTGTGTGCTCGCAGTCCTCTTTTAAAGCTGTTTGGGTGGTTATTGATCAGTAATTACTGAGGCTAAATTGCTAGAAATTGCCAGTGGAGCTCTGTGAGACGCTTATGTCTAATTGGGGGGGGGGGGGGAGGGCGGGGAGAAAATGTGATACAAATGAAATGCTTGCAAAAATAGGCTATTAAACATCTAATAAACAAGTGATTTAATCAAGTTTAACAAGGAATTGATCCCGTTGTGACTCCTTAATCACAGAAATAAGACGATGCAAATACGGAAATAAATTCAGAATAGAATAAGTCACAGGGTTGTGGGAGTGTGTGAGGGATACATAAAAAAAACATGAGAACATGTGTACATATAGAGTGTGTTTATCTGTATAAAAGCTGCATTCATCAATCTGCAGAAAGACAACAAATTAAATAATCAGCAGGAGGTTTTGTATGGTCCCAATATTCAAAACCATGAAACCATTTTCTCACACCTTCCTTTAAAAGAAAATAATAAAACACACTGTCAAATGCTCCTCCACAAAACGATAAGATTGTGACAAAAGGCGGGAGAATGCAGGATGAGATGGAAATAACAGACGAGACATTGTTCATTTGTCTCCCAGGGACAACAATGGCTCCACATGATACAGATTGGCTTTCATTGAGCATTGGAAACATGACGTAAGGGGCGAAGGCCAAGCAGTTCGTGCCTGAGTGTGGGTGTGATTGTTTGTGTGTGATGAAGGAAATGTGGACCAGCAACAATTCACACAAAGACATTAAAATGTGAGAGAATCTAAACCACACAAGGCTAGGTGACAGTGAATGGATCCACTCATTTAAATGAGCTTGGGAGTCATGGTGGGAGCAAAAACAACACTTGCAAGGTCCTCAATACAAAACGTAAACAGAATGGCTCGTGACGTAATTTCGAGCGGATTTTGTCCTTAAAAATAATGTTAACCGAAGGGTAAAAACATATAAAAGTAGCCATCATAAGTACATTTCTTCATCAGGAATACTGGTAAACAAACTGCAATTTCAAAGCATTTGAGGCTGAGCTACTCATGATGGCAAACATTATTCATTCATTTGGCCTTGGAGATAAAGCTCTTCCCTTTTCCATGTCTATAGAAACTGTCGTCTCTTTGTTGAGTGTATTTACCGCTCTTAATGTATTTTTTTTAGACTGGAAGCATTGTGCATGAGATTTGATACAAACAAAACACTCGATGTGTTTGAATGTTTAAATAGACATCTGTATGTCAGCTCATCTCCCTAACTGCTGTAAATGAGAAAGTGATGACTGGTCAGTAGACAGCATGTATAAAGGAATTGGCCAACAGCCAGGCATGCTGGGATTGATAGTCCTTGGGTAAAGAGATGTCCTTCCAGAGCAACTGTGTCAAAAAATACACTATTTATCGAGGAAAAATGTGAGAAAGAAAGTGAGAAAAGGAGTCATGAAGTGATAAAAAAAAAAAACATACACATGGGAGTATGTGATGACAATGTGTTTGACATTGCAAGTATACGTTTTCTTCTGGTGAATGACAGGCGAAATCAGGTCTTTGGTCATCTTTGTTCATCCCATTTTGCGTAAAATACATGTTTTATATTTTACAGCCAAGTGCTGACTAAAAATATTTGTAGGCAACCAAAATGGTTAACATTCATGAACTGACAACACTGTGAAAGAATTAAAGAAGGATTAAAAATGCAAATGTCTCTCAAAGACATCTGTTTTAGTGGTAACTTGATTTACAAAATGAACATCATGCTGTATTGTAGAAGACTTGAACATAGTGATTGAGACCATAACCTCAAGTTTCAAATGTTTACTGAGAAAATAATTCAAGTGAGAATTGGTACATTTTCTATAGTTCTATAGTACTGGAGTACAGTTTTGCAAGCAGATGAGTCTCCCCCTGCTGGCCATTAGAAAGAATGCAGTTTCAAGGCATTTCCACATCGACTTCACTTTTCAGACCTCGAAAATGGGGTTTGACATAATGATGGACCGCTGTTCTGAAGGAAGTAGTCAACACCAGAAGCTTGGGAATTGGGACATGTTATTTAAAATTTCCATAACCATGATTTCAAACATAGAATATATAAATATTGTTATACAATCTACGTTTCATACCGTCACTGACCTGCTTCAATAGTGAGCTTAGCAACATTTCCACTGGTTAGCCAGCACTGTCGGACTGTCGTGTGCATAGCAGACCAGGGGATGACATTTCTGAAGCATGAGTCATAAGTTTATGTGAGAGAACATGCGTCAATTTGATCATAAAAGTATTTATAGAGATATTAGATGCTGTGTCTTTCTAGCCAAACAGCTACTGTGGTACTAACACAGCAGCTAGGTGGCTGTCATGCCAACTAGCTGTGGCTGTGTTCGGCTTGCGGGTGTATGGGCGGGACCTCCATACCACAGCTCCAGCCAATGTCCAAGATGGCAGCGCCCATATTTTGGCTTGATTTTTGTACAGTAGGAGGACGTGGACACACATCTTCCATCAATATATACAGTCTTACAGACAGGAATGGGGAGTCAGTCTTCTTCTGTGGATTTCCCAAGTTTTTTAACTATTTTCATTAATATTAAAAATATTTTCTATTAATCTCATGTCAAATGACTGACTCTTTTCTGGTACAACACCAAGTGACACATCCCGCTTTCAGTTCTGACATCTTTATACTGCTCTTTTGTATTTTGTACAGTAAGCAAATAGATGCTCTCTTGTGGTGATACTAATAAACGTCTCCTGTGTCACATTTTGGGCATGTTGTTTTTTTGCTGTGTAAGGAAATACACACTGATTTTGTTCACAAACTTTTGGCTCAGCAATTTCTGCAGAGACGTGGTTTATAAAAGTAGAGAAAAGTGGATAAGGGAAAAACTGCAGATGATCTTAGATTTCAGATTAAATTTGTGTGGCAGATCTGTGAAGATGCAGCCCGTGGCAATGTCCTGTGGGCCTCCCACACAGCCAGAAGCCAACTAGCTGTGTAGGAGTGAGACAGACTGATTGAAATTCGCCTCAAAGCACTGCTCTGCCCTCGCTGACATGAAGAGGGTAGACTCAGTCCGATTACTTTATGAGGTGAAAAGAACAACTCTCTTATGTAGTGTCTTCTGTGGGAGTGTATGTTTGTGTGGTATAGCAAAGGAAAGTGAGAGACATGTAGAGGAACATACAGAAAGAGAAAGAGTGCCGCTAATGGTAAGAACAGATCAAATCAGTGTGTTTTTTTTATAGATTTTAGTACGACCCTCGTTGTCATCTCAGAAAGGACATTTGGGACTGATTTTGTAGCCATTTCTGTACTCTTACATACAACAACAAAAAAACAAAAATTAGCTGCTTTTGGCTGCCAGATTGACAAGCCAGTGATTCACCCTTACTCGTGGGGAGGATGTGGCAACCATAATATGACAGGAAATAGATTCGCATGGAATAGCTATTCTGCAACGGCATATCTTCTGTTTTTGAAGTCGTACATTTCTGCAGAATCAGACCGAAAAGTCTCTTTTTAAAAACCACCAAAACTTGGAATACACCACCTCCCGGGACGTTTCACTACCGAAACAATTAGAGAGTGTGAAATACAAGTTACTGTGACCCTGAGAACCTCATTTATTGCGTTTATTATCTTTCAGGAGGTAGTTTACCTGATCTCAGTGCCTGTTCAGTCAGTTCCTCCATCTCACCCACTGGGAATAATCTAATTTCATCCTTCCAGTTTATTTATTTTCCCTAAAATACTGAACATAAACACCTTATATTGGGTCTAGGGAGTTCATAGACGGCTCCTAATAAAAGTATGGTTTAGATTAGAGCGCTGTGTGTGAATGTGAGAGAGAGGGGGAGATGGTGCACATGGGAATGGAACAGCTGATTCTATCACAGGGTCTACTTCCTCTCCACAGGTTTTCTGCTTCCTGTTGTGTTGCCATGGCGCTGCATACAAAAGAGGACAAGCTAGTCTTCTCCAGGAAGCCATAAATAATTGATTGGCAAGTGGCTTAATCAGCCCTGAGGCTGCCTGGCAATTCCACAGCTAATTCCACAGCTGGCTATAAATAACTCATTACGCTAATTATGGTATGTGAGCACACAGCTAGCCTGCGAGCGCAAACACAGTCAAGCATGACTACTGTGGGTTCAAACACGGTGTCCGTATGGCAGTGTTCAAGTTATAAACCTCCAGCAGCATGCAGGGGAGCACTGCTGCAAAAGTGCTCCTGCGAAGACGGAGTGAGAGAAGCCTGGAAACTTTCTGAAACTAAATGTCTGCCTTCCTCACGGTCTCGGACGAAGGAATCCGGGCATATTATGTCTACTAAAGATAAACTGCTCACATCCCCTCATGTTTGACAAGGACAGTGAATGTGATTCTCGATGACACCAACCTATCAGAACTCTCTAACCGTGACAGGCGTCTCCTGCTGCGACTTTGACACATCTCAATACCACTCTCATTTTGATGGGAGGCTGTCTACCAGATGGCCAGCGGTGACAAGAGGATTCAGATGATGGTAAAGTAGAAGGAGAAGCACTTAAGAGACCTGGGAGAGGTCTTTCTCCTTTGGGCAAAGCAATAATGACCTTACTGTCTCTGTCTATGTCAATAGCACTCTGGTGTCCATCTATTTTCAAATCACATTCAGACTTCCTGCTAATGACAGGAAGTGCTGATAATGCACAGGAAAGAGTCACACGCTGCACTGCGAAGGCTGCGTTTTCGGAAAACACTCCCAACTTCGGATGTTTATTGCCTACCGAAGAGGAGAGGTGCAACACAAAACTCGCTGACGTCAACTAAGTTTGATGAATTGCCAAGGATGGTAAGCTATTGAATCAAAGGCAGCACACGTACAAGCAAATACACATAACCTTTTAGTACAGTTAGTTCCTGGGGGCAAAGTGGTCCTTCTTAAAGAGATTGAGCACCCTCTATTATAATCCGCTGCCACTAATGCAGTCTTTTTTTCCCACAAAAATCACATGTTCGCCTACACTCCACTATTCATCCCTCTCTCTGGTCCTGTTCACTTACAAACACACAACGTTCCAAACAGAGAAACATTTTAAAATCTTGAGGCAGAATCTTTTGACTCTCCAAGAGTGACCCAGGAACACCGTGTGCTGTTTTAATGGTCTCACTGGACAGAATAGAGCTTTGCATTCGGCCAAAAAGATCCACTGAGGTCGTGGGGTGGATTACGTCAGAGTGGAGACCAAGCTATTGACTGACCTAACAGTTTAAATGTTGTTTAGTTAGTCGACAAG
This sequence comes from Eutrigla gurnardus, assembly GCF_963514095.1. NCBI lineage: Eukaryota > Metazoa > Chordata > Actinopteri > Perciformes > Triglidae > Eutrigla > Eutrigla gurnardus. The sequence goes on along the minus strand of NC_139932.1, from coordinate 10,711,546 downwards.
TGGTGTGGCTTTAGGCTAATGTCTGCTGGTCTTTTTGTTGATCGGCAACAACTTTAGTCTGGATTGAAACACATCAATGACTTCTGGATTGAACCATGGAATTCTGTACAGACGGTCCCCAGAGGATGAATCCTAATGAAATTGGTGTTCCCATGATTTTTCTAACACGATCGTAAGGGTAAACTCTATTGACTCTGGTGATTGTGTAACTTTTTCTCTAGTACCATCATCGGCCCTGACCTTATTCAGTAAAAAAGCTTGGCATAGACTTCATTAATTGGCACTTAATTTGGCACATATTAATGATTCTAAAAGGTGTACGTAGCTCAAGCCTCTCCTATCACATCTGGTTGCAAAAAGCCAAGATGACAACAGCAAAAAAAGCAAGATGGCGATGGCAAAAATGCTTGAGGTTTCAAAACAGTACTTCACAAGCCCATGGGTGACAATTATCTGAAAGCACTGTTTGTAGAGACTCAGAGAGCCACTAGCATGACCACGAGCTCTTGTTGAAGGTCTGGTTCTGTTTTTTCTAGAAAATCTCCATTCATCAGCTGTCCTTGTTCCAGTCCTGAGTCTCCAAACATAGAAATATGAATAGCGAGAGAGTAAAACAAATTAAAAAAAATATTTTAAAAACATGCTTGGAATAAAATGAATGAATATAGCGTTTTTTTTTTTTTCCATGATCATAATCCTTCAGAATTTGGCTGAAAAATGTGCAAGCAAAAGGAAAATCAGACGTGTGCTATTTAAGAGGCTCTCTCAACTCTAAATTATATCTCTTTTTCTACCAACTGTAAGTGCTTCTCTGTTTCTGGTCATCACTTCTTCAATATGGATTTCATAATACTTGGTGAGAATTTGAGCTGACTCTGCAGTTGCATTAATGCACAACTGTGTCAACAGCTAAAATGTATTGTTCAATGTGCTTTGTAAGAAAAACTCCCTTTACTTAGTCGCTTTAGCACAATATGAAAGCGCCGCAGTGTGTCAGTCAGATGCAAAGTGAAGACGGCACGGCGCCCCTTCATCTACAACACCAACCTACTCATCTGGCCTCTCCCAACAGCGTGTGCCCACTCATGGGGAGGAGGTGGCAGCAGAAAACAGGCAGGATGCAATGCCAAAGTAGCAGTGACACGAGGCCGGCACCACGCCAACCACTCAGTGCCCACTTAGGTCTTCTGAAGTGTGCTGACTGTTTTAACGGGTGGTCAGTAATTAACACACACACACACACACACACACACACACACACACACATAAATAAAATTATCTAAAATAAACCAAAAAAACAATACGATGATCAAGCTTGCATGAACATTTTATTAGGTGTGAGCCTAAAAAGTTCCATTAACATTCCGGAGTAGTACTTCTAGTGAGTCAGCCCTGCATTACAACAACACAAGGGGCTATGTTGGTTGGGCTGTGCTGCTTCGGGTGTTGGTGACGCATAGAAAAACCAAACAGGAATTATCAGATGAAAAAACCCTGTTTACAATACACAGGAATTTACGACTCAAAATTTCGCTGCCAGTATTGTGAGGACGTTATGTGTCAAAGTTATCCATCAGGAATGTGGGTTTGCATGGATGCAATTTGTCAACACAGCCAGTTGCAGAATGGCGTTGTGTTGTGTTGGGGGCCAGTTGAGCCAGATTCAAGTTTTTTCCTGGACGACCCTGGGTTGGCATCCCCACTGCCCTCATTCAAATGAGCACCCGTGCCAGTGGAAATCGTGGTTGTTGCCAAAATCCAATCTGTACATTGACCTTTTTGGGATGATTCACAGTGCTTCAGCTTGACAATATCAGACTTTGGTCACTCTTCTTATAAACTTAAAGTGTAAGGTGAGTGGAAATGTTGGTACAGTCTGAGATATTTGGAATGCACCAAATCAAATCTTATAAACTGGCCGAGCCTCAGAGCCCTTCTGCAGGTATGGCTCGAAACATAACAGATGCTATCTGAAACATGTAAATGATCTGTCACAACACGATGCCCCCCTCTTTCATTTCATGAAAATGAAAAGAATAGGAGCAGGAGACCGTTGGTGGCCTCAATATTCACTGAGACATCCATCAAAAGGCCTGGTTTCAAATGATCAAGCTATTCTCCCATCTTTTTGTCAGCTCTTATAAATGACCCTCAGGTATATTGGGATGAGATAAATAAATCAGGTTGACACAATGCAACAGAAGATTTATACATGTATTCTATTAATAGACCCCTGTGCTGAATGTGTGGTGTGTGCCAATAATTATGCAACCATGCTTGATGACCTTATTTCATGACGACCCGGAGGGTAAACGTGCCCTTGCGCAAGTTGTGAATAAACATGCATCTTCATAGCCCCAACATGCCGAACGGGTTAACCACTGGGGATGCATTTCTGCACATGACTGCATCTCAACACTCGTCTCAGAAGGGATGCCGTAGACTCTTCGGACCATACAAGTCGTTTCATTAAGAGTTAACAAAAAGGCCATTTGATGTTTATCAGAAGGAGTACAGAGAAGCTTGGGGTGGGGAGCTGTAGGGAGAGGGTCGAAAATAACCAGCAAAGAAGGGAGGGTGACATGGGTAGAGTTATTTCCTTTTCCTGAAGTCATTGCCAAATATGGTCATGGAGCTAGGAATAGGTATTTTCCTCTGCTCTTTGCAGAGATTGTGCCATCAGTCCTTTGGGTGGAGGCGCATTAGAAACATACAGTATTTCCAGTCCGAGAAAGAGTTATTTTTTTCCCCCGGGCAAATTGCTACCAGAGAGTGGGGTCCAAATCGCCCATCCTGCACTGTGGCTCCCATTGAGGCTGACCACGTCTCCATCTGGCATTACTGCTTCCTTCCCAGAGTGCATGGCAGCACAGGGGAAGAGGAGGGCTGACAGAAAAGTGTCAGCAGGGGATGATGGCTAGACTGAATATTCTTAGTATTTTGAAATAAAGACATCAAAACAAGGTGTACAAAATGCAAACAGCGTAGACACACGTGAGCTAACCCTCCTGACCTTTCTCCCTCGTGACAGTTGTGTTCCTTCAGGACTCACGACAGCCTATGAGTGCATTTGTGTGTGTGCGTGTGTGTTTGTGTGACGTAACATTAAGCCCTCGCTATGCCCAGATTCTGCACAGCTGGGCTTCTCAGTATTCCAGATTACAATACGTCACCGCTCCGCTCTCTGCCCTCCCTTCTTCCCAGCACACGCACTAGTACACTCACATCTACTTTCGACACATGCACAAACCAACTCCAGTGATGTCATTGAATTTGCTTCTGTCTTTGCCTCTATCTCCAGCTGCCTCCCTATCTTGGTTTCTATCATGCATACAAATGTGTTTACCCTCGTTCCTGTCAGTTAGGCTCTGCATATTTATCTGCCCTTATCTCTTTTTATATCATTACATTTTTCTCTCTTTTTTTTGGATATTCCTCCCTGAACGTCCCCGCACCCGAACAGCTTGCATCAAGGTTCGCTAGAACATAGCAAACCACTGGCCAGATGTCAAGACTGTGTGTGTTTTTGTACCAAAACACACCCCGGGAAGGAAAAATACTTAAAATCCAATTAAATTCATTGTTTTAGGAAAAAAGAAAAGAAAAGAAGAAGAAGCTTTTTTTTTATTTAGATATTCCATGTCTGTAACACATTTGCTATCAGGAATTTTCCAAAATAAAACGATGAAAAAACCTTGTTTTTTCCATCGACATAGAGGGCTGTATTTACTCTGCTCAAACTGCCTGCGTGAGCAGCGCGTAGCGGCTATGTCACTGAACGGCTGCGTCTCTGCGCTGGTATTCACACCAACACCGTTTCTTCTGGGGGCTGCTTCTGCCAGCCCTTCTTTCTTAAATAATAATGACAATGTTTCATTTCATTTCATTATAATTTCATTTATAGCTATATATTTTAGGCAAAAGGTTAAGAGGATAAGGTTGTGTGCTCATTTGTAAATCATAATAATAGCAATCCACATTTAACAGATGCTTTCTCATTTATGGAGTCACTGCATTTTCCACAAAACTGGCCTGAAAATATTTCAGAATAAAAGCCTTTGTCAACAAATGAAGGGATTTCTTCCACAGGAAGCCACTACATGGCTTTTATTTTGAAATAGAAACAGGAAATAAAAGAAAAAAATCAATATTCAATTTTGCTTTATGTCTCTGACATTCTACAGATGCATGATTGAAACTGTTGTAATGTTGCTTGTTTGATGTCACTGTCAATAGGTCGTTTTCACGGTCTATTTTTGCTGTTAACGTGTGCGAAACGAAGAGATACGTTGGGACTGTGCTACTCACGTCGCCAGTGTGGCTGCTCTAATCTGTTAACATGGGTGCCGACATAAAAAAGCAAGAGGTTCAGCACCACACACGCGCCACTCACACAGGCAGTGTGTACATGAGTGAGTGATGGAGGAGCGCACTGTGGGCGCCACTTGTTTATCTTTAAATGCATGAAAGTTGACCTTTCAGATATGCTTAACTTTCTGTAGAACAGCAGGGGTTTAAAATTTTGTGCAAGTGTGTGAGTTATGCATCGTGGCATATAGGTCATACACTACATTTGTGATTTTTCATTTAAGTTTTCTATTGCTCTGTAATGTTATCTTGGTTTTCCATTCTGTATAGTGGAATAATTTCTCTGTTTTCTCTAGTTATATGATTGCGGGTAAAATAACTGCTTTAACAGGCCCATATTAGTATCCTGCATATGAATAGATGGGGAACTGAACTTAGAAAACATCTAAAAAGACCATGCAAAATTGGCAAAAGAGCTTTGCTTCCAAACAAACACGACCTCCAGTTTTTATGAAGGGTGCTGCTTGTCAAATGGGCCTCGTTTCTTCTTGTGGGTTATATTATTCTTTCTAAAATGGACTTGTTTTCTGTAAATCCTATTACAGCAAAAATTCTTTCCAAATGGAAAAAGTGGCACTAAGCTTCAACTTTGCTCTCGCTGAATCTGTAGGGATTTATCAAGGAACATGTTTCCTGCTTTTAAGTGGACGTAACTGCATGTTTTTACTGAATCACGGAAATAATACCAACCACTTACATGTCTATTTTCTTTCACGCTTTCTCTCTTTTGCTTTCTATTTTTCCCTCTCACAGTGATGTCCACATGTCTGAGAGAGAGAGAAAGAGAGAGAGAGAGTTTCTACAAGATTCTACCAATTTTCCAGAGGATTGTATCAATTTAACCCTGCCATTATGCCGTCTCTCTTGCTCTTAGCTTGACAAGCCTGCAGTTTGCCTACGCGGTCATTGTCTACTCCAAGTACCCCCGTTGTTACAACACGTATACACTAGAGGAGATGGAGGTAAAGGGAGGGATGATGCAGGGAGGTGGGAAAAGTAGAGGAACAGAAAGAGAGGTGATGGATGGGAGAAAAAGATGGTGGGGGAGGAAACACGCAGATAGGAAACAGAAACTGACAGAAGCACACACACAAACACACATGTATACTTGTTGGCTAAGCTGTGCGCCATGCCAGGGAATGGGATGATAGTGGACTGCAGGGGGTTTGACAGAGGCATGTCTGATCCCTCTGTGTGTGTGCTTGTGCGAGAGAGAGAGTGAATGAGTGAGAGAGAGCACATGTGTCTGTGAATATTACCTTCAATCATGGTATGGAATACTACAGCGCACACATACAAGACAGGCAGAGAAACACACACACACGCACACAATAAGTCCTACACCATCAGACACACCAGGATTAGACTCCACTCTCTCCCTCTCTTGCTTTTACACACACACACACACACACACACACACACACACACACACACACACACACACACACACACACACACACACACACACACACACACACACACACACACACACACACACACACACACACACACACACACACACACACACACACACAGCAGAGATTACATTTCCACAGCCCTACTAGCTTCTAAAGGTTTTCGAGGCATCATCAGTATCAAACCATGACGTCATCTCTTTATAGGCTATGACAGTTTATACAACACACACACACACACACACACACACGAGTAAAACATCATATTAATACACACACACATAATATAAACTAGAGCACATGCACTAATGATCAAAAACATGTTTCTGCAGGCTGAAAGTAGGACACCTAACTTATCTGCTGTAAACACTGCGCTCCTCTTCCCGTCTGATCCTACTTGTAAGCTAGACTCATATTCCTATCTGAAGAGAGGCCTTAGGTCTGGCATCCATGCTACTTAAACAGCAGTCAGCAGCATGTATAGAGGTCTAGGTTAAGTACCATGAATCAATAAAGGAACCCACTCAAACGGACCGCATGGCGGTGCCACTGAAAGAAGGGTCTGATTGATTCCGGGAGAGACTGCTGCACGAACATGCATGCTCTGTTGTCGGCTGCACAGTGCTTCGTTTTCACACAGCTCCATGCATTCACACCTGGGTGCTGCCAAGTACAACCACGGTCTACTGCTGGCTACTGAGCCGCTCCACTGAAACAGCTGGTAGGTTGGAAACATTGCAAAAGTCAACATGCCAACGGTCATACGAATTGTAAAAGAGTACTTTTCAGCCCTACCTCAAGCAAAACTGCATCTTGTTTTTATTTAAAAGTGCACTCAGTGATGTTTTGATGCTTTGATGTGTGTGTTTTCATGTGGAGTGCTAGGTTGTACTTTTATGCATAAGCATATAGTTACACACTTATATCAATTAGAGCTGTATTTTCAGGGTCAGGTGCAAAATCTGTTTCCTTAAAATGTTAAGTAAAGTTATTCTAACATACAGAAAGTTTTATCCTACCGTCTCATCCTGCTAAAATCATCCGCTGGGTCTAGTTGCTAACATTGCCTTACGCATACTCACCACCTATCCATAAATACTGCGAAGAAAAATGATATCACAACAACGAGCTGTGGCCAGAGTGACTCGAGGGAAGCTTACATCATTACCTGTCTCAGTGCCATGGTTCATCATGCTGTGCTTGTAGGGGAGGGGGGGCCCGAGTGTTAACGTGTTGCCATGAAGCCGTATCGCTGTTGGGACATACAGGGTGGTGAGCCTGTCATGCCCTGACACAGGCGAGCAGCTAAACTCTAAGTGCTGAGTGAGTGGAATGCCAAGGTCCAGTAAGCCCCCAGGGCAATTATAGGGAAGGAAGTGGAGATTCAGTTAGTTTCAGTGTGTGTGTGTGTGTGTGTGAGTGAGAAAGAGAGAGTTGGGAGACTCAGTGGGAGTTCAAGAGCTCATTTTCAGCCTGAGAGGTAACCAGTGAGCACATGAGTTCATGTGCAGTCAAGACAACGAGGAGGACAACACAGCAAAGTTCAATCTGCCTATTTTCTACAATAAAACTAACCCTGCATAGACAAAAAGCACTACATTACTTACCCGCCAACAAACACATATTCATGCTAACACTGTGCCCTGGCAAAGCTGGCCATACCAATAATTCTATGCTAACAGAGTGCAGCTTGTTTAGCTTTACTGCTAGTGTGTTGGTCCAGTCCATCACAGACTAAAATAACTCGGCAACGGTAGAATGGACTGTCACAAAATTCATTCACGGCATTCATGTAACCCAGAGGATGTATTCTCTTACAACATATCATTCATATACATATACAGTATACATAACACGATACACATTAAAAATGCTAAACACCAGCATGTTAGCATGCTGAAGTTAGCATTTAGCTCAAAGCATCACAGCGTCATAGAGCTGCTAGAAAGGCTGTAAACTCTTGTCATAGTTTTATAGTTGTTTGCCTCTATCCAGGATACATATTTCATTACATGTTGAGTTGTATTGTATTATAGATGGATAGATGGATAGATAGATAGATAGATAGATAGATAGATAGATAGATAGATAGATAGATAGATAGATAGATAGATAGATAGATAGATAGATAGATAGATACTTTATTGATCCCGAAGGAAATTCAAGCATCCAGTAGCAATAACATACATAGAACATACATTATACATTAAACATACATTAGAAACTATACAAAAGCTATATATTTATGGCTTTCTACTATGCAGTATCTGCTCAGACTGATTTATTTTGCTTGCTTTTATACTTGCACCTGCAATTTAAAGCATATATACATAGATATTCAGGCTAGCAGTTCAATTAAAGAAATAGTAAATTGAGGAAAACTAGACAGTAAATGAAGAGATGATATGATTTTAATGACTAAATAATAGTACAAAATGAATTCTGAAGATTTTATTTATATATGTTTACTACTGAATATTGCAGCCTTTGCTTTAAAATTGTATATCACAAAGTAAGGGTCAATTATTATGTCTCTATCACAAACTTTGATCAAACTTCTACTGATGTACTGGATCTCCCGGGGTTCGCAAAGTTAAGAGTTCATGGTGCTCAGTCACATATTAAGACTCAGCTTCTCGCTTGCATACAGGAGGCATCGTCATCCTGCTATGAGTCAACAGCAATTGGAGCTGAGGGATATTATGCACATGGTTAACTAGGTCAGCCGAGGACATACTGTAGCTGTCTAGTCAATTCACCATAGAATTATTTCCATACTGATTGGGGTTAACGTTTTGCAGACTCAAACACACACACTTGCAGATTAAAATTAAACTGACACTAACTTGCTGCAGCAGGGAAATCTTTTGCTTATTGTAGATTTTTAATGCTTCATAAGTTATAAAGATTAAAGCTTGAGCTTTTAAAGGCTTATAGACATACTGTATTAGCACAACAAGGTTATTTAGCTCTTAGGCTTAGGCTGAACTCATGGCCCATCCCCCCACGTCACTCATCAGAGTTCAAAGGGCGCATATAGTGAGTCTCTTCCATAAAACGACTCAACATAAATGTCTCACCCATAACTGGGGGGTTGACAAGGTCAAGTGTCTGCAGGCAATTTAGTGAGCAGACACACTTAATCAGCCATTTTTCCACCATTCAGAAAATATTTTCCTTCCACACACTACACTGTCAAAAATGAGAGCAACACAGACAGTAGAGCTGCATTTAATATAAGATGAACTGCTGGTGATATATTCACCAGACAAACAAAAACAGAACCCTCTGCCCTATCTGAAAGAGAACAAACTTTGCCCTTAGCCAGCCACTGTGCTGCCACCTTTGGTCTTTCAGGCTTTATAAGCACAAGATGGGCCAAACAGGTTGGAACAGTGTCATGCTTAGTCGACAATTTCCCTGGCCCCTGATGAAGGGTTGATGGTGCAGTTTGGACGGCTAATGTGTGTTTATTGCAAGGGAAGGAAGGAAATGTTTGAAAAAAATGTAATATATGATGGAGTCATAGATAACAGTGACCTAAATCTCGTGGCCACAGTCCAATAATTAATTACTCTGCCATTATTAAACAATAAAAACGGATTTAATATTGATTAAGAAATGGTCAGAGGAGGCAGGAAACTCTGTTGCTGTTTTTGTAGCAAGTGTGGCGACTTATGACTCCTATCTATTGGGGTTGAGGAACCCGAAAGTAGATTCGCCTCTTGCTACGTCTTATCTCACTTCCTGTTGATGTGCAAATGTGACCGAACCAGCGTGCAGAATGTGATCTACAGCAAATCAATCAATGCAGAAAAGAGTTGAACAGTGGCAGCATACACGAGTCCTCCAAAATGACAAAAAACAAATACATTGTTGGCCCTCCCCAAACAACACCTGGAAGCGTTTTCTGACTTGGCGCCACCACATTTTTCACAAAAAAGAAAACGATTTTATGATGTGATAACACTATGGTTGAGGCTTGGTTGGGTTTAGGCCCTAACCAACACTAGCTTAATTGAAAGATTGTGGTTTGGGTAAAAAATTACTTCTTCGTTTAAGGTTAGGGGACTTTTGTCATCATGGCTACAATAATAACTACTACTGTTACTATTATACTACTTGAAACAGCAATATTCTGGTTTTATTTGGGAGGCCAGTCTCCAGCAGACAATACAAAGTCATGTTCAACCCTACGTTCATATTCAGCACAACATCAGCATGTTTGCTGATGAGCTTAACATTAATGTTTAAGCTGCTGCTGTGAGATAAATTATTTCACAAAGCAGCTCTGGTACTCGCCGCCCTCCACGCTTTCCATTTTAGGATCAAGCTTGAAACATCAAACAGGTTATGGCCTGTTTTCTGATTAACCACAGCAGCCATGCACTGCAGCGAGAAGTGTGACACACCGCCCTGCAGCTCCAAGGCTGCAGACATAACAAGGACACGGCAGGTAATCAATTATGCCCTCTATGGTATCCTTTCTGTCAAACTGAGGGGGTACAAAATTATGAAATGGCTATTGTGAAACACATTCTTTCGCCAAGTACAGTTTGGACAGGTTTGCAGCCAGACCTTGAAATCAATCATCACGCTCGAGCGAGGAAGGGAAGTTAATTCCAGTCGAGGCACAAGTGGTAAAGCCTGCCGAAGGATTCACATTGAGCTACCAATTGTTCACTGAGGTTTTGTGGTCCTCACATCATGGATTCTGCTGCAATAAGGACAATTTATCAAATACAGTTTCAAATGCTCTGCAGCGATTTCTTTTCCTCTCTCACAAAGCTCTACTTGTCTGTTAGTGTGACTGTAGAAGGAAAAGAAAAAAAAAAAAAAAAACAACTGAAAAAATCTTTTTATTCAGATGGACATCTGGGCTCAGAGGCTTTATTACCAATCCGCAAGGTCCCTCCAGATTTATTTTTGCTACTCTCTCCCCTGCTCTCCCTGCTGTGCCTCTATCCTCTCTCTCTCCACTATTCTTTTATTCGCTCTATCCTCCTGTATCAGAGCCACTGCTTCTGTTGTGCCCTCAAGCACAGTCACAAATTGACAGGGTGAATTCTCAACTGGGACCTTAAACCCCATGGATCAGGCGTAGGCAGAAAGCTCCTTTATATCCTCTCCCTTTGGAAATTGTTTATGTTCATCACATGGTTCACTAGGTGGATTTCCTCAGAAAGGCCTGCATGTTAAATCTGCTAGAAAACCTTTCTGACGACAACTGGGGGTTCAGATTTTCAGTATATAGAAATAAAACTATGACCAAAATGGTTGCATATGTGACGTGGTCACATTCATAAGAGTGCATGATTACCATCAGAACAGAGACATCAGCCGCCGTCTATTCAATCCCAATCTCCAAAGTCTCTAAAGTCAACTGTGCTGAGCAGCTGCGAGTGTGCACGGAGGGTCAAATACACGCTCGCCGCAGTCCTGTGTTTTTACGAGACTGCATTTGTGCACACGGAGCAGAAATGCTACCTCAGGATGCTTTCAGTTCCTTCTGTGTGACTGGTTATTATGTGTTTGGGTGATAATAATTACATGGAATACGTAAACAGCACTACACAGCGTGATGCTGGTGTAGGTAGTGATCGTGTTCCAGCAGTCTATAGCTGATGATTTTAAAAAGCAAAATGAGAGAGAGAGAGAGAGAGAGAGAGAGAGAGAGAGAGAGAGAGAGAGAGAGAGAGAGAGAGAGAGAGAGAGAGAGAGGAGGAGGAGGAGGAGGAGGAGGCTGGTGGAGACGAGAGGTTCCGACTCACTCGCCACTCCTAATGAAAGTGCAGGCAGGGAGAGACCGACTGGGTCAGGTTCAATGATTAATACCAGTGGTGGAATTCGAAAACCTACTAATAACACCATTTTAAAAGTACTCAAGTATAAATATCAGTAAAAATACTCACTATGAAGCCAATGGACTCTTGTTGTTACATTATGATATATTATATTATATTATTATTAATGGTGCAGTAACAAGTCAGATGTGTTTTAATGTTGTGAATGAGTGAAATAGAACTAATGGTATATGTTTTTGTGTTGCTTAATTTTCTGTATAACAATGCATTGTATTTAATATACTTGATGTATGAAAAGTAGTAAAAAATAAATGTACTTAAGTGCAGTACTCAAGTCAATGTACGTTCTACCACTGATTTAATGCCATGCTGCACCAAAAAAATAGTTGTGATCAAATTGTGTGCTGGTAACGACAACCTGAGAAGGTTGATGCCGCCGGTGCCACCATTACTCCCTGCTTGCGATATTGCTCACGATGCAGCGACAAAGATAAATGACCCACACACAAGTGGCCTAATAATCACTTACAAACTGAAGAGAGATTACAGATTCATGACGGTATATCCACTCCATTATTTTCTCTCTTACCCATTAGTTATATAACTTTCATCACAGTCCTCCTCTCCGCCACTCACCTGCCTTCCACTTTATTACTGGTGCCTGCACTACATTATTTATATACTTTCGAGGGCGATGATTTATCCGAGCGGTGGAGGACATCTGGGAAACAGGAAAACAATGTCCTCTCAATCGTAAAAACATGCCTGCTTGATGCCTCAGTTTGGTGCTGGATGATGCACTGGGATTAAAATGCTACAATGATGGATTTGATCCTAAAAAATAAAGGTGTATGCAACAGACATAGGTAGAAATACTGTTGCATTTGTTTTATACACTTGCACTCTGACCTTTCCACCCTAAGGCACGACTAGGACACAATAATACTATATGTACATTCTCTCAAACCTGCACCTACACACACACTCTACTTGTCTTTTCAGGTCAGCTCAGTAGAGAGCACTCTGCGATAATGAGCTGCTCCACTTTCATGACAGATGGAAAATGTGCACGCCGCGCTCTGCTCCTCCCTTCCCTTCTATACTCCACTTCGTCCGACTCGCCCGACCATCTACCCGTCGGCCCCTGCCGCTGCCCCGGCACGGCGTCATATCAAATGATCGGGATAAACCGACGAGAGGAGGAGCCGCTGGGAGTTTGAGGCAGTGGAAAAACCACCTCAACCTCCTCATCAATATTGCAGCCTTACCTGGTGAAAGCTAACACCAGCCGGCATGTTCCATCATGTCATTGGAAGACAGGATCAGATGCCTTGGCTCGACATGCCAACATTGTTACCCATACAAATGATGACGCAAAGCTCACTTCATTATTCATGGCTTCTTTAAAGGCGGAGGAGCAGTTTGAAGGGATTGGAAAGCAGAGGATGTTCAAGAGTCCAATTATGAACAAGTAGGTCACGTTTGCTCTCGGCTTAAAAGCGGAGGAGAGGCAGAAACGTGAACACGAGCTCTCGCTGCTGCAACAGGCAGGCAAGATCAACTCAGAATGGCAAGATCTTCAGGTGTACCCCAGAGTGGTGTAATGTTCGTCACTGATGATGACGGCACGAACATTAAAGCTATAGTCTACGATTTGGAATAAAAAAATCCATTCAGTCTATCAGCCGTAGGCCTGAATAACCTCCTCGTCATCCCGCCTTGTCCCCTCCCACTCCCGCCTCGTCGAATCGTGGAACACCGAGGGGAGGGGTTTGTTTGTGGGGGGCGGGGCTTTTTTCAAATCTGTCTCAGAGGCTCAACTGATTTTCAGAATGTAGACCATAGCTTTAAAGAGACAGAGAGAACAAACATGCAGTGCTTGAATAAAATACATAATCAATATGTGCAGTATTTCTGATCGCATCAGTGAAGCGAATCAAAGGAGAGTTACATATTTAACAGAACTAAACCTTAAAAGAAAAGAAAGGATGTCACAAGCCTGTGTTACAATCCAATCATCCTCCGACTCCTAATTGCACACACACACAAAAATGTAGAATATTTAAACTTTGAACACAGTATTAAAGATGTTAAATCTGAGTGGTGCACAATGCAGGATTTAGCACTACCGCAATGTTCAGTGTCTTTGCTGTCTCATAGTAAAACGAGGGCTGAAGTCAGCACAAAGCGATTCATGTGGAGAGAGATCATAATCCTTAGCTACAGGGGGAGCACCTAATTATTATTTTTAGGGGAAAACTGAACCGATCACTTCCATTTTTTGTAGAACAGTGTACAAAAATACGATTTTAGCAGCGGCTTCTAATTAGCTCTACCAGTTTTAGTCTCCGAGCAGCACTTGGATGAGTCATGCTGCCTTATCAAACAATGTAACTTGATCGCAGTGTACCTAAACACACAGACGATCACTATTTTCTGTTTTACGAAGCTGCTATGAGCGCTGGTAACTGCTGATCTTACTGGTCAGCTGGAGTGTTGTCGTCACTGGGGGTCGCGTGTGTGTGTCTGTGCGTGTGGGAGTGTGTAACATGGTCTGGGTGAGGTCAGGGTTGGTGCACATTTAATCTGCTCTGTTTCCAGGCCACTCCAAGGACATCACTTCTGTATCTATTATTCACAAGTGGTCCGAGACTTTCAAGTGTGCGTGTGTGCGTGCGAGCGCGCGTGTGTGCGCATGCACGACAAATTGCCTTTCAACAGCACAACGCGGCTCAAAATTCCTCTGAATTTTATTTGCAGCTATAATATCAACGCTGTTGCATAATGACACCGTTTCTACCACAACTTGCGCTCACACACACAGACACGCTCTGCTCCCACTCCAGTTGCACAACCTCTGAATTTTAGGGATAGAATGGCCTGGTTTCATAAGCAGTCTGCTGCCTACTGGCAGCTGTGCTGTCAGATGAGGTCATTACTTGGGGCGGGCCACAAGCAGAGACAGGGCATTACACTGGACGCATCAGTAAAAACCCACTGAGTGTGAATAAGGATGAAGGCCAGGGGCAAACCGCGGAGCTCTGGCGATCCTGGCGAAGGCAGGCTATTGAGCGTTTGCACGGTTTCTGTTTTGAGTCGTGTTACCTGGTGGCGCGCGATGCATTGAAGTACAGGAAACGGAGGAGTTGAATGATGCTAGTGTGTGCGTGCAGGCTGGTATTACTATAAGCTCAGTGCCAGGGTGGGGTGAATGGCCTCAGTGCTATCTCTGGAGCACAGTTTGTTTACCCTAATGAACACAACTCAAACTCCAGCCAATAGCAAAGAGGGCATTTGCCTTTTGAACCTGCTCCAAAGCTGGAAATCACAGGGAAATATGAATATACATGAGAACAATGCTCCTCATTTCATACAGTGAATATTTGACGTGCCTGCTTACATACAAACCAATAATAACCAGACATTGACGGCTCTTTTGAATTCTCTGATCCCCATCGTGTACGTCTGTCTTTCTGTGAACTTCTTTGTGTCAGTGATCGGGGCATGTAGAGCTGCAAAGTGGTGCACTGTCAGCAGAACCACTTATTTTGACATCTGTACCAGGAAATGGTTTCAGCTCTTTCCATGAAAGTAAAGACTTAATTTAATATCAATATTCAACATGTCCCTGAAGAAGACTTCTGCTAATACTGCAGGGGAGTAGAGCACTCAAATCGTTTCATCCAGTAGCTAAAGCTTCTTTAAATCCCTCCAAACATGAATTTTTTGACCAATAGGAAAATATTTAATATGATGGGAGTAAAACGCCACTCCGTCCAATAGTCGAGCACCTCCGTTGTTTACCCAAATCTCCGAAATCCCTCCGTGAATGATTATTCAGCCAGTGTGGTGGCAGCTGTAGTGCCGCGCAAGGACGAATGTCTGCCTGTGGGTCTGTGGTGATGCTGTGCTGCATTAGGCTGTGCCATTGCATGCGTGTGACCATTACATCATGGCTAGTCCCTGACCGGTCTGTACCACACACAGTCATGTGACCTCCTGTCAGCATCTCAGGAGTGCCGCCATGCTGATCTGATCAAGACTTTTGCAGTGAGGCGATTTGTAGCTGGAATCCTGCTGCGAGTCTTAATCCCTCCGTGTCTATTGTTCAGTGGAGGAAGCGACTACAGAGTGTGTTGGATGTGAAAGTGTTCACATGCTTTTCTGCCTTCGTACGAGTGTTAATGTGTGTTTTTAGTTACGAATGCGCTCATCTTTCCTCCGATTGTGGGTTGAATTCTACGTCACCTCTTTAACCTCTAGCGTCCCCACCCCCCCTCTACTCTGCACCCCCGCCAAAGCCGGTTTGAGCTCTTTGCTCTGACATCACCACAGTCATCATCAGTGGGCATGGGCGAGACCATTAGGTGAGCAACTGGGGGGAGATTACACACAAATCAGAGCGCTTTAGTGTGGCCATTGCACAGAAGAGACTCTGGAAAACCCACCTTAGAGTGAAAGAATGGTAATTGACAGCTTAGGGATGTTTTATTCAACTCCTTGTGAAAACAGCTGATGCTAGAAGAAACTAAAAGTAATAGTAACATCCCTTGGGCGCAGGAGGAATGCTCCGAAAATCTCTGCATCAGCAGAATAAAACTGCCATTCTGCCTCTGGCTCAATCTCCATCTTTTTGTTCGGAGTCGTTGTAAGTGAGAGGTCACGACCTGTGGATCTGTGCTGACGTGTGTCGGAGTCAGACTTAGAGAACGAGAGTTGGAAAAAAGGAAGAGGCAGAGAGAGAGAGAGAGAGAGAGAGAGAGTCACGGGCGAAAAGAAACAAAGGATGTACGTGAATCTGTATATGTGAGAGCCAGTCGATGCCCTCAGCCTCGACTCCATGACATCATGACACCCAAAGACGGCCAGTGGAAGTTTCCATCCAGTCTGAAAGCCCATGCTTTGTTGGGCTGCTTACACGACTAGGGTGTCACAGTGACCTCCTGGACTGCTGTTTGATGCTCACTGTGTGTGATATAACGCAGGGATCTCTTGACTCCATTAATAGGGTGACAATTTCACAAATGGCTGACTCAGGTTTCTTAAGCCAACTGTGATAGTAAAGAACAGACTGCACAATAGGCTCTGGTGTTAGTTGCACATATCATTCTCAGTTTGAACTGAAACACAGGTTAGTGTGCAGGTAGTGAAAGCAACATGTCAGCAGTGCAGCAGTTTCAGTCTACACAGGATGTCTTGGCAGCCATCAGGGCCCAACACACAATAGTGGAGAAGAAAATAGACTTATGACTTGAATGTTTTGCTCTGTCTGGGGCGTTTTTCTATCCCTCCACCCATGTTTCCTGTCTGCATACTCTCTTCAAGACTGCACTAAAAGTTGTTACTATGTATGTTCATGCATTGTTTTAGCACTAAAAACTATGGGGCAAAATATAACAAATAAATTATAATAAATTATTATATAAGTCAATATAATTTGGACTAGAATCAAACGTAAAAAGGAAACTAAAAAAAGGAAATTAGTTCATGAAATGACAAAATGATATTGTGAAATGTAACAATTGTGTTTGTTCTCTTCCATATAGCATTTAACATTTAAATCTGTGTTTTCAAGCTGTATGTACTATAATACGATATAATAATATTTATCTCAAAAAATCGTATTCATTTTAATTCTGGCTAAAATTATCCTGCATGTGAATCAGAGAAATATTTACTGACTGTGTTTCTCGGTTGCTGTATGGAAAACCCCACTTACAAGGTACCTTATTAGGATAAAACTAATTGTATAAATATTTAGAAATACCACTTGAACCTAGTAGTAACATGCAACAGTGCAAACATGACGTAAAATAAGTGCCATGAAAGCAGCTGTTCACAAATATTAACAACCACAACAGCTGCCAAAGACACAAACACCACCGACAAGACGGCCGTGTTTCACTTCCTCTTTCGGTCTTGACCTCAAGAGACAGGAACCGATAAATAAGAGGCTATAAGTTTCCACTGGACAGACACATTCTCACACCAACAACCGAGCACATTACAAATGATCTGAGTGGCGTCACTAACACACTGAAAAATATTATTTGTGCTCATGTCTCCACGGGGGTTGCCAAAAAAAGTGTGTATTCTGGAAAACCAAAACACATGGAAACTATTAAACTTACAAGAAACTAAACGCCCTAAATTAAAGCAAAACATAAACCTACACTAACACACAAGCAGACAAATATAAGACACAAATCTTTGACACGACAACCTAAATATTAACACATGCTTTATGAATGGGAAGGACGCTGAACCAAGTGTGCATGGAGGGCATTTTTAGCTGGCTAAAATCCCCCGTCTCCTATTGTAAGGAAGACCTTCTAGGTTGTCCGACACTGGCAGACATAATGTTACATTAACAGATCATGTGGATGGATGACACCCCGGCATGATATCACTACAGCCGGGAAGCCCCACTCTGGAAGCCCCTAAACTCCCACAGAACTTCCCCCAGCCGCTTGACGTTAGCCCCCCCCACCCCAGTGTACCAAGTTGGCTGTGGCCAGGCAGTTAAAAATAGCCCCGTCAAGACATATGTCACCATGGAAACCTAAGATGACAAGTTGAGGTCACAGGCCAGAGAAGAATCACGTGACCTTGAGCGCATGAACGGCGGAAGGAAGAGACTACAGAAAAGATGATGAAAATCTCCCTGGTGAGAGAGAGAGAGAGAGAGACCATGACTTCTCTCTTTAAGTCTCTGCCACTATCACTCACTCAGAAATATAAACATGCCCTTTGCAACTGAGCTAAAGTCATTATGTCATTATACCAGCAGGGGTTTTCAGCTGGACATTTTCAGTTACGTACCGTCCAAAACAGGCCACTCTCTCCTTTAGCTTTCTTAGCGCTGTGAAATTTCCCTTAGGGGACATGAAGCCCACAATCATATCGCCATATCGAGTTAGCAACAGAGAGCTAAAGTCCTGATGTCAGCTAGCCTCTGTTCCCCTAGTTTCTGAGCAAGGTCACGTAGCAGGGATGGATCTTTAGTAAATGAACTACGATTAATAATATCATACTTCTGGGAAAGTGTTTCCGGTTTCACTTTGGCTCTTGGATAGTGGGGAAAACCTGAAATCCTGCCCCCCTTTAAAACCTAAAAGAGGAGCCGAGGAGGGGGGAATTACAGTACATGAAAGGTTAGATGGTACGGTGAGCTGAGGGGAAACCCTCCGCAACAAATGTCAGCCTTTTTTGTTTCACAGCTGACCACCCCCTCACCCCTTACACTCTCCCACATACCTTCATCCCCCAACCGATGGATATTTTGAGCTTGTGTGGGGTGACCCATCCGCTGTTGTAAAAAAAAAAAAAAAATAGGGAAGGAATCATATGGCAGAGTTGTGTAACGCTTTCACCTTTCCAGTGAAGCCCAGACTCTTTATTCACACAGTTTCAGCCACATTCGGCCATTCTTCATTACGAGGATGTTGATAAATACATCTGACAGCACAGTAAACAACCACACTTTCAAACTATCAATTATAGTACTTGCTTGGCGCAGCTGTCGACTGCTTCCATATTTCTCCCCACTTTAAATTCTGTGTTGGCACAAAGAGGTCCATTTCTATGGTTTTCCAGAAGTATGTCAGCGCGCAGTTATTTGTGGTAGGATTTTGTTTGCTCCTTTTTGTACCGTGTGTACCGAGAGTCGGCGAATATAGAGAGGGAGAAGGGCTTTTATTATCACGTACTTGAATGACTCTCAAGACAGACCTTGCAGCAGTCGCATATGTACATAAATATAGCAACAAGCAGGCCGACGTGGGGTCAGTGTGGTGCTGTACGGAGCCCTGGCGGAGAAGCTAGTAGAAACGTGTTAGTATGGGTGCTTCTGAAATTTTAAAACCAATGGAAAATTAATATTAATGCGATGTGAAAACGGGTTTTAATTTGTATTTTGTGTCCAGAATGAATTCAAGGACAGTCCAGCACAGTTGTTCTTTTGTCCAAGCTGGTGTAGTGCTGGTCTCTGCTGCGGTTGGCCTCTGAGTGAATGAGAGAACTGTCATCTATTGCGGAGCCTAATTGAAATTAAGTCCGTCTTGAGCAAATCCTAAGTGAAACTGGACTGGTGTGGCAGGGCTGGTGGCCAACACAATTCTTGCTTCACGGTGCACACCAGCAGCCCCGAGTTTAATGACAATGAGCCATGAGTGTAGATTAATAATTATAATTAAATATTCAGTATACGTTGTCATTCTTCAGGGATTAATCAAATACTTTGACCAAGTTTTTAAGCTTCTTTTTTCACGAGTACATCACAGCTGATACACTTCTCTTACCACAACTTTTTGCATTTTAGTATTTAAGTTATAAATCTATATCACCAAACCACTAGAGTCCCAGAAACATGCATACTAATTAATATTCAGTAGGTTTTGAGGAGTGAGTCGGGCAGTCATTCCTAAACCTTTTTAGACTACAGCACCCAAAAAACATGCATATATGTAGACAGGTTGTTATTTTAATGACATTAGATTAAATTACTTAGATTTGTGTGACAGATAACTCTCTCGGAAAACAAAGTCATCAAAATAACGTCAAAAAAAGTTATAGACGATTTCTTGTATACTTACTGCAAAACAATACACATTAAGGATTAGTGTATAGTAACCACTGTATACAATTACTATATACTGTACTATTGCAATGGGACACACTTTGTCTCTCCTAATACATGATATTTATGTCTTCATAATTTCACAAATCCAGAACCTCAAACCCCCAATCCTCTTGTGCACTCAAAAATCTTAATCACAAATCCACAGTCGTGCATTCTATATATCATGCATGAAACTTAAACTGGGTCAAACTATGCAAAATTACACCCACTGACAAATGTTTAGGTGGCAGGAGTTCACATATTAATGCTTCAAAGACGATGGCTGTGAATAGTGAAGAGATCGTGGAGTTAGGAGTGAGTGGCCAGAGGTGTGAATGACTGTAGAGGTCACAGGTCATTTAACGCCCTCGATCAGTATCTACCCCCAACCATTCAGACGCACGGACACAAACCTTTGCCTTGCCAGTATTGTGTGCACCAAAATACATCTCTGTGCTGCGCTGCTAAAAAGAAACCTGACAAATACAGTCTCCATACATATGCAAATCTCTAACGCTATAAATATCAACAAACTGCATGACAGAAAAGGCATAGAGAATTAATATGCGGACCACATACCCATAACAACGCTTTATATTATTCATGTGATCACGGTGGAAGCTACACTGCTATTCACATATAATATGAATGGAATGAATTAGGGCTTAGCCTGGTTAGATAGTATAGGAGATTCCCCAAAAGGCAATTTTGCCATCCAATTTACAAGCCACAATAGCTCAAGTGAACGCTGGGTTGGTAATGTCTAGCGCAATTATCCCCTGGGCCATATAAGGTATGATTGCAATGGCCTGCAGGATTCAGAGATGTACACAGGATGCTGCGGACTGGTTGTGATGCAATGGAGGTGACAGTGTGTCTGTGTGGGTGTCGGTGTGTTTGTGTAATGAGTTGAGACTGCCAAACTTAATGGCTCGTGTTCCCTAAAACTAATGGAGGGGTTTAACATCCATCCATCTCCCTTTAGCCTAATTCTTCACTCTCCCAGTGCCCCGACTCCTCGGCCATCACTCAAGCAGGTCCAGGCTGCTAAATAAAGCACCACACACACCTTCTTCCTCAATGTCGCCTTGCTCAAAGGGGGGGTTTATATTCGGGAGGAAGGAATTCGAGCAACTCACACAGGAGATAAACCTGTTCCTCTCCTTTGACCCTCACGCTCCTTTCCCTCCTCTCTGACCTACATTAAGACTGGAGTGGCTTATCTCTCTGAAATGGTTGCCACCAGAGTGAGAGTATGTGCAGGCCCAGGGGAATGATAAAAGAGGTCAGCAGGGATAAATCAAAAGCACGATAGTCCTATTTATGGGTTTATTATGTGCAAAGTACAATCAAGTTTTGCAGCCAATTTGGGGACGGAATGTTCTATAAAGCACAGTTCGTGACCCACACCCCACCTGCGTATGAATCATGTTTTCACAGGACATTGGGGATAAAAGAAGGGACAAAGCACAGAGGACAAAAAGACAAACCTGAGTCACTGCATGCTCACTCTTTCGGGAAATCAGCCCAGTGACCTTTTGACCTGCTGGACGGTCCACCACTTCTCCAGCCTTTTCCTCTCAGTAACTATTGGATGAATTTCCATGATCTTGTACATACTTTCATAGTTTCCAGAGGATGAATCATAATGACTGAAAGTAACAAAATACACAGTGCTGGTTATATATATAAAAAATGCATTCAAATGTTTCCTTACAGTCACCATGAGTCTTCAGCAGCCTGACTAAGAGAAATAACTGACTATCATCCAAAGTAACTGATGAAAGTTCATAAAATATTCTCAGAAATAGCCAATTTCATGGTATGTGCTCGTGAATGAGGACAGTATGGGTCACAGGTTACAGATTAGGCCTCTTCTCAAACTACATTTATCCATCAGCGGAACAGCTATTCATTAATTCTATCTCTGTACCTGGGTTCCCTGAATAAGGTCACTGGCTCTCTGTGTATAGTCATTAGTTTCCAAGTAGAACACATTCTGCTTTGATATTCAACATTATCCAGTATACTAGGTGGCCTATTTTCAATATGTCTATACTTAAGAGAGAAAAGTCGGCTTAAACTAATTTAAACTACTTTTGAAGTATTTTTGGTACTATGCTGCAAAAGATAAATCAAACAAAACAACAAAAAGAACACATGATCTCAAGAGAGAAGCCAACATCACGTTTAAACATAATTCATGAATAAATAATGGAAATTGATCAACATACTAATGTAATTCTGTATTGTGAGTATGATACAAAGACAGCAGTATTTTCTCAATCTCAATCTACATCGAATAATATTGAGGATATAATTTCAAGTGTTTAAGTCTCTAAGTTAAACATGCTGGATTTATGTAAATATATATTTTATCGTACATCAAGTAAGCTAACAACATATCAAGATGACCTTGGGTGACCTTGTTTGTTTTTTACTTGGGGGGGGGGGTTCCATCTTGTGAGTTGAGTTGATGTGGTCATCACTGGTAAATTTACATGAGGGTCGGCATGGGTGGAATTTTATTTGGAATGGCAACAACACATAGTGGAAGTAGTTGCCAGCCGCTCCCATGAACTTCGCTACATTTTTGTTAAAAATCGCAAACAAAGTCGAGGATTCAAATACGTCATCAGTGTCACCCTTTTACGTGATTGTCCCTGCAATATTACTGCTTCCATTCACAACACAGATGTCCCGGCATTTTCCCTGAACTGTTATTAGATGTCGAGCTGAGAAATTGGCAATGCAGATTTCCCTGAATATAGATCCTTGCTCCCATTCACAGATGACCCCATGCAGGAAATGTTCCTGAACATTTCAGGGATAGACTGGATGTGTGAAAAGGACTTATGACTCACACAAATACCTTAGGATCTTTAAACGTGTGTGCGTGTGTGTGTGTGTGTGTGCGTGCACGGCAAAGCGGGGGAAATAACAAATCATCTGGGTTTAAGGGAGATTAAACTGCATTAGGAACAATGGGATATAAAAGGACACAGGCACACACATTCACTGACACACACGCAGCCGACTGAGGTAGCTACTCTCTCACTTCACACACAGAGACTATTAAATTCATATACACACACACACACACACACACACACGCATCAACACACATGCACAAACACATGCACAAACGTCCATTTCCTAGACTGAAACCATTTCTCGGCTGGCAACAGCCCACCACCGGCCTTTTGGTCATTGTGGCATCTCCCTCTGATTGGTTGGCCCTGCACTGGCCTCTGGAGACCCGCGGGGTTGTGAAGATGAGGTGGCTGCTAAGAGACTGAGTCACAACATGCAATGCTCTCTGTTCACAGCATCTCCTCTGCACACTGGTGACAGTTACATAAAGACAGGCGGACAGACTCAAAACAAACTTGCTCTCCTTTCCATTCTAGTTTAGTCTTGATCTCATTGCTGCATTGCTTTGAACATGCTTCAGGAAAATGCGTTTCACCTCTGTCAGCCCTCACAATTACATAACGATTAACTGTTTTTGCTTTTTCTAAAAAAAAAAATAATCCCCCAGGCATGCAATGACAAATCCATTTGGTATTGATAGAACTAGGAGATCCATCATCTCTTAGCTAAACACTGACAGCAACTGCAATCATGTGCAATACTCAGCTTTTGCGATTGACAGTTCATCCTTGACCTTGAAAACAAGTAGTAGCTGTTCTGGAGCTTCAGATTGCATCGTTGTATTGTTTTCTGAACTCGTTAAAAACTTCTTGTGTTGGCTTAAAAGATTAGAATATATTGAGCTGCATATTCCAATCAATATGAGTTTAATAATAAATAGAAAATAGGGCTGGGGGGAATCAATGGATGTAAGAATTCTTAGTTTCTATGATCCTGAATCGACAAAAATACATTTTTAAAAAACTACAAAAAACTACACTTGCATTTAAATAGGAAAATTAATATTTGATTGCGAAAGACAAAAAAAAAAGCAGCTCTACCGCGGCTGTCATACTGAATGCACTGCATGACAGGTGTCGCACAACGTCACTTTCATTCATTGAAGATTAGATTAAGCCGAACCAGGAATAATTCACCAACAACTGTAATGACGGCAGACAACTCGGCCACAGAGAGAGTGACACTGTGTCCTAACAGCAAGCGTTACATTAAGTCGTGTAAACAAACCACGTCAGACTGCAGACATAACCACTTAATAATGGGTGAGTTACTATGTTGTGATGTTTGATTTGGGAATTGTTGTGGATCGATTTTGATCTGAATCGTGACCCCGAGAAATTGAATCGTGAGATACTGAAAGATTTACACGCCTAAAATCAATTATGATTTGAACCATATACAATGAGAATCTTCTCAAACAAAAGAAAAGTGTGCATCCAAGTGACAAGTGCCATACAAATCTGGCAGTGTCGAGTCTTGTAATTTTTAGGCTCGGTGCACTTATTCATGTGGACGTGAAGTGAGACGAGTTTCAAATCCAGACTGTCAAATTCAGTTAGAGGGTATGTTCATCCAATTTGGCAGAATAGGTGACGGGACAGTCGCATTGTGTTGGGCATCAGTTTTGACAACACAGATAAATATCTCCTTTAATTATCCTGATCTCTACATGCCCAAATAAGTTTGGCTTCCTCAAAAAAACAATACCTGTCTAACAAATATGCCTGACAAACCTTTAAAGGAATAGTTTGACTATTTAGAAAATACTCCTTTTTTACTTTTTTTGCTGCGATTTAGAGATGATCACCACTCTCATGTCTGTACGGTAAATATGACACAGCTGGGGAGCTTAGCATTATATAAAACTGGAAACAGGGATAAACAGCTAGCTGGTTCTGTCCAAAAGTAACAAAATCTGCCTAGCAGCACCTCTAAAGCCCTAAAAGCTCTTTTGGTTGCCTTACAGTGTTGAAAGTACTCCAGAAAGTCTCCCCAGTAAAAAGAAATGCCTATTCCTATTGTTGATTTTACACTTAGGTTTTGTCAAGATTGATGAGTGAGCTTTAGTGGTGCTGGTGCGCACATTTTTAAATCTAAGGACAGAGTCAAGCTAGCTCTTCCACGTTTCCAATCTTAATACTAACCCAAGCTCTTCTGGTTGTTGATCTCTTCAGCTAACTCGCAAACAGTCAACATGTATGAATCCTGAAAGGAAGAGAAAAGTACAAACAAATTACAAACCCATGGTCATGTCAAGTAATTAGAGAACAGATCAGAAGCAACAAACTGTGTTGCCACGAACCAAATAGGTGGAACGCGGCTTATAACAAACATCTTCTCCATGATTTTGTGAGAGGGAGACTAAAACACTCTTTTTTCTTTCAAGGTCACTTTGTAATGTGTTCAAAATGTTGCAGTATCTACCCGTCTCCTTAATTGAGCTAATGAGAAAGAGGAAAATGAGGGCATAAACACATACAAACACACACACTGTAGCACAGATATAAGGAAGAGAGCACACTCTTTTTCTCTGGCATTTCCTATTTACCGCGCAATCCAAACAAGCCTGTCAGAGCTGCAATTATGGGAAGGAAACTATGTATTTATAGCCAGGCGAGGATCAACGGCAGAACAACTAGTTGTGTGGCACGGGAGACGGTTATATTTAACATGCTGTGATGTCGACACGTGCCTGGTGCGTTTCCATGGTTTCTCCTCTGAGACGGGGCAGGCGCGTTTCTTATCGGCGCGGCACAGAGACAGATGAGGCAGCGGAGGAGAGAGAGACGGAGACACACAGGCAGATACGACAAGATAGATCAACAGCAAGACTGAAAGGGCAAGAGTATAAAGATAGGAGTGGGAGGGTTTAAAAAGGGGAAAGACAAATAACATTTCAACAATATGGACAAGCTGTATAGGACATTGTTCAGCTCTCAGTCTATACCACAAGCCATCCAGGCATCTTGAACCGACTTTCTCTACAACCATCACCTCATGGAGAAATATTTTACAACAAACTCCTTACTCTTTCCTTCATTTCTCTCTCCTGCAAAGCCCTATTTTCACCACTCCCACTCACTCCTATTCCCTCTGTCTTTTTAGCTAATCTGAGATGTTATCTGCAGTCTGATAAAGGTTAAAGAGGTTTCTGGGTAGCAGCACTTCTGCAGCGATAATCCCTCGCCACATCACTGTGGGTAAGTCAAGGAAATGCTTGAAAATGCATGATGCCTGCTGCTGCTGCTGCTTCTATTCCCTCTTCTCATGAAGCTAAAAACACACACCGCATCTGCAGAGTAAGTAGTGACGGTGGGAGCAGACAGCGTCGATACACACGGTGCGTCAAACACTACAAGGCTGACTACAGTACATTAGCTCCCATTATCCACATTCAGGTTACAAACGGTTTCATACTTGCCCTGCGCAGAAACACACTCCACATTTAATAGGCCTACAGTAGGTGTCGAGGCTCATATCATGCCTGCACATTATATATTCTATAATGCCACACAGTGACAGATCCCCGAGACTCCCAAGCAAGGCTGTGTTATCTACAATAGCACAGAGGGTTGTGTGGATTTAGCTGGAATGGGCAATAAACTGAGCATGGGAATTGGAGAGAGAGCAGAGGAGAGAGAGAGAGAGAGAGAGAGAGAGAGAGAGAGAGAGAGAGAGAGAGAGAGAGAGAGAGAGAGAGAGAGAGAGAGAAAACCTAAAAAAAAAAATGCAGCGATTTGCTAAAGCTCCTTAACCTAACTGGTTTCATTAGCAAGACACTACAGAGGATGAGAGGTGTCATAGCTGACGACGCTCAGGCTAAAGGAGGCGCTACAGGAGCTCGCAGACAAAAGGCAACAGTTTAGGAATGATGCGGCTGAAAAAGAGAAGGCAGACATATATGGAGCGTGACAATATCACGTCACATACTCTGTCTCTTCGTGCTGAAGCTGGTTTCCCAAATTGCATAAAATAAACCATAAATACTGCTTTTTAAAACGTGTAATTATTACTTTATTGCACCACTTTGATACTGGATTCTATTACATTCTATTCTATTACATTAAAGAAATAATACCTTTGGGGAAATAATTACAGCTAAAATCTAATGGCGTTCATTCTGCCCTCGATTTAATGGGAGTTAAATTGGGTACAGAGAGGCTGTAGTGGTGGGACAGTTCATGTTTTCAAAGGGTAACTTAGCATAAAGGCTGGAGAAACAGCCATCGGTTCTGCCCGGAAGCAATAAAATCCGTATGTCAGAGCCATGGACAGGGTTCACACGTTCATGATGAATAATAACTGTCGGATTTGAAAAGTGATGGAGAGAGGATGACATGACGTTCTGAAAACATTACGGGCAACAGTTGGAACCCTTTCCCTGTCCCAACGGCACTGTGCTCGATTTCCATCTATAATCTCCTGCTCAGCCCCGGTGGCATGACACTCATACCCAATTACATCACAAAAGCTACTCAGGGTGCCCTTAAAGTTGAGAGGAGGGTAGAGGGAAGGTATCTGGAAGCACGGGAAATTATGGAGGAGAGCCATCCAGAATCCAGAAGCACATCTTACAGGCCATTTCATGGCACAGGTACGTTTTTGTAGTGAGAGAAAATGGATGTTTGAAATAAATAAAAGGGTCAAATAAGGAGATGAAAACGGGGAGCAAAGGAGGAGAGTCAGAATTGACTGAAGGACTGAGTGACAGAGTAAATCAGCACAGAAGAAAATAGAGTGCAGAGTGAATGGATGCTGGAGAGCAGCCATGGTGAGTGATTCACATCTATTTTCTACCAGCAGGCAAATGAATCGTCAAAAAGAGAAAAAAAAAAAAAGTCATCTCAAAATAGTTTCCCCACCATTATGTATGTATGTGCGGCTTTTTCTCCCTCTGTAAGACAAAGGGCGCACATCAAGGGCATTTTATTACCAGGCACGTGAGTCCCATGTGCAGTTGCACAAAAATAGATCACAAGTTTCCTCCAGTGAAGCTTCGCCACATCAAAGTGAATCTAATCTCCGTAAAATGCTGATCCATAAATAAAACGCTCGGTGGAGAGAAAAAAGGATAAAAAAAAGAGAGTGGGGGAAATCTGAATGAAGATGCTTGAGTGACAGGACCCTGAAGGATCTATTTGGGGAAGTTCATGAATAAGCCAATTATGTATTCACAGGAATGATTCAGTTATTGATTGACCTTTGGATTGACAATGCGTACACACAAGGGGGCAGAGAGCTGTAAGCAAAACAAAACAACCACCGTAAAAGTATATCCTCTATCTTCAAGAGGAAGTTAAGGAACATGACACATATAGCAAAAGGCTATGTATTTAATAAAACACAGCATATTTTACCCTTCCATGCAGGTGAGTCAAGGTAGAAACAATAATTTAGGCACTGGGATGGCAGCGGACGTTTGTCATCTCCCAGCTCTCAGACAGCACAGAGCTAAATGGGTTATGTAAGGATGTTGTTAAAGTCAGTGGATAATTGAGCTGATGAGGCTGACATTTGGAGCCTGGAGACGAGGGTGTGGTGTGTGTGTGTGTGTGTGTGTGTGTGTGTGTGTGTGTGTGTGTGTGTGTGTGTGTGTGTGTGTGTGTGTGTGTGTCTGAGGGAGGGGTGTGGAGTGGAAAGAGCTGTAATTACTTTGTATGTTACAGAGGAGGAGAAGGAGCCAGGGTGAGGGACTTAGATCCTAGCGTTAACACCGGCGTCATCTTACACTGGCTGGTCCTGGAGTATGAATTAGAAAACAGACACAGACATATTTGGATGCTCTGTCGCATCTATTACTTCAAACCGATTAAAAATTCATGCTTCTATAAATATGCTAATTCTGTTGATTTCAGAAGTTTTCTGCTGGAAACAAGAGATTCCCTACTTCACGGTAACGTCTATTCTCAGTGAATGTGAAACTAGTATCAATCTCTGCATTCTGCACGGTGACACTCAAACATCCAACTGACAAAACAGAGACAAAAAACTGTTTTGGGTAGACTTTAAGCATAGGGATGGAAATGACTGTCCACTCCCCTTGAGCTCTCTCTTCAGCTGTATTATTAATGGCCTGCAGGTTGCAACTTTTTGGCAATAATGTGTTTAAAATCATAACCAACACACATATTTGGGCAGCAGATGGCCTGCTGACCTCAGGCCTCATGTCACCTACAGTTATACAGCACTGCTCTGAATACAGGGCGATGATAAGGACTAAATTAAATCATAGCCTGGCGGACTGTCAATTTGTGCAGTGAGGAGGACACACACATGCACACATTCAATACCATGACAGCCCCCCATGGGAGACGGCGTAACAGGCGTCCTTTACGGTGGCAAGGATGACCCATTAAGGGTGCACCTCCGATAATGAATATGAAATATGCAAATTAATCCGTGCACACAGAACATTTGCACACACATGCTATACATTTATCAATTATGTGTGCAGTGTGAAATGTCCATAGCAACGTGTGCATTACAGCACAGAGCAACTGGGCCACGTGAATATGCTTGTGCAGCTTTGTTTGCATAATCCTTACACACACACACACACACACACACACACACACACACACACACATGCACACACACGATGTACATTTTCCTGCAGGCCTTCAAATTGATTTATCCATTTGATGCTCTGTGAAGTATGACTCAAACGGGCCCTCGCTGTTCTTGGCCAATTACACACACACGCATACTTTTTCACACACAACAACTACAACTGAGCATGAATTACATCGCAGCCAAGAGGAGACCTATTATGAAGCTTTTGGTCAAAAGTTCCTCATCAGTGAACAGAACGTGTTCCTCCTAAAATAAGTGTTTGGAATTGACAACCGAATTCACACACACACAACTCAGCATTAAAGATGGTGGCGACTGCAACAACATGACGTGTTTTCACTGCAATGCACCATTCGAGGAAACAAATGCACAGATGTTTCCATCAGTCGGTGCTAATTCAATAAAACTTTCTGTACTACTGCTGCCCATGTTTTTGCTTTTGAGCATAGCACTTACAGTAAAGCATGCAACTAATGCTGCACTCAACTTAGTGGAAACCCTGTCTGAAGGCAGCATTATGATTAGCATTTAGCACACAAATCAGGAATGACAGTTGCATTTACCTGTCTGTGTGAGTGAGCCATAGAGAGAGAAAGACAGAGAACAGGAGGAGGAGGAATCCTCCATCACAAAGCTTTCCGTAATCAAATGTGAAAATAAGAGAGGTCCCTACATCCTTACTGGATACTGACAGAATAAGTCACAAATTAATAAAAAAAATTCTTGTTGAAAGAACTAATATGTGGTGGATCTCCTCAAAATTAGGGATGAAAAACATAGAGAAAGTGCAATAATTGCACCAAAATGTTGAATCTTCAGATTCCCACTAACTGAGACACTGAAGACTTCAAAATAGTATTTAAAACGATTATATTTTGCCTTGTTATATTTTAGTATATTGGATAATTACGCTACTCATGTAATGAACTTAGAGAACCTCTGAATATGTGTGCATGAATGTGTGTGTGTGTGTGTGTGTATGAGAGAGAGAGGGAGATGAAGAGCAAGTATTACCCTTAAAGGGGCAGTGTGACGTGATTGTAATCAAATGTGAAAACCACATTAAGTTACAAACCGCCCACGATCTTTGCAAACTTGCATTAGCATCACGAGAGAAGACCATAAAAAAAAAAAAAAAACACAAATGCATACATGCATGGACAAACTTACAAACGCATTCAGACATGCAGCCCACTCTGCCTTACCCAGTATGTCAGAGGTAGCAACTTTTCATGAACCATGCGTGTTTGCTGAAATTAATGACACAATGTTTTTCTCCCCTCTACATGGTTACTGATGCCCTGATTCTTGCCGGAGGGTGCACATAACGTACCGCTCCCTCCTCTTAATTTGCCTCCATCAATGTGCAGTCACAGTTAAACTTAGACTCAATGTGCCCTCATTTCCTCATTTGTCACAGAGAGAAAAATATTATTTCTGTTGAACTTTTTGGTGACACTGTAGCAAAAAACGCCTGTCATCGTAGAGGTGAGACACAAAAATTGGGCAAATAGGGATGATGGCGCACACTTCTTAGTGTTTTCCTTGAAGGCATTCATGGTGTTGCACTGATTTTTACATCTGGGGGAAAACAGGCAGAAGTAGTCGTGTATGATGCATGCTTTTCCTCCCTGAACACCTGGCCAAACACTGCAAAAAGGTCAAAATATAATCCCTCAAATTGCAACGTCAAGAGAGAATTAGCGACAGGGGGAGGGGGTTTCAAACACTCTTTAGAGATCAGATAATTAGGTTAGCATCCTGACTAATTGTTTTTAGCTTTCCTTTCACTTTTTTTCTGTTAATTTTTCTTGCTTTTTTTTGATGGACTGAGTACACAATGACAATATTTTATCGAAGATCAGAAAATGACTAGCTGATTAATCGATAATAAAATCTGTTAGTTGCTGTGTTATATGACAGAAACAAACATATTCAAATACATGGGATGAGGGTGGGATGTCCTCAAAACAGAGGGTGTTTCTTTTCAACATCCACCTAAATACACTAAAGACAATGGGGATAATACCGATTTTGGATATGGGGCCGATAATCATCAGACAGCTGGGTCGGATAGCGATGGCAATGGGACCAATCTATTCAAAAAAATTACATTTTATATGCGATATCAGTGTTTTCCTGAATTGTATTCCTGTTTAAATTTTGACCGATTCCGCTACATTAAAAAGGTTTACAGTTGAATTCAGTTACAGTTGTAATTCCTGTACATTTTGAAGATTTTAAGTTGTGGGTAAAGGGTTTATTATTTTGATAATAAATAACAATTCGGTAATTATTATAAATCTGTATTTATTGTTACATTTTATTTTAACAACTTAGGAAATTAATGTTTAAGTCAAGCCAGATGTTGGCTCACAGAAGAGAGGATGATCCCAGTCACTTGCACACAGTGAGGCATAAAGCTTATTGATTAAACGCTGGTATCGGATCGATGCTCGGTATCGGCCCACAGCCGAGATATGTCCCTACAAAAAGTTGGATCAGTGCACTATAAATGTTGACTTTCCTTTTCCTCACACCCTGTTTGCCTCTCCATCTATCACTCTGTTCTGCTCTCATTGTGTCCTACCTGTACACTCACAGTGGTCAAGTAGATGGAGACGCCAGGCAGGAGGTAGAGGTGAGAACTGAGCACAGTCAGAACCAATTCTTATCATGCGGCCCCACTGACATGGCTCTTATTTTCAAACCGCTTCCATCTCCACCACACATCCACCCGCGCATGGTACAGGCTCCTTTTAAAATGTAATCTGTTACGGATTACTGAGCACCCGCTCGAGATTTGACCCAGCAATATAATCCTTTGTGTTGATCTAACATAATCTGATTTCTCTCAATTACTTTGTCTCCAAAATACATGGAATATGACGCTAAATGAACAATATTCTCGGGTTATAGACTCATTTGAACAGCACATTTATTACCTGAAATTATTGCAAACTGTGAACAATGATGTAAAAATCACAAGATAAAACATGATTATAATCTACCAGTCAATTGTGTCTTTTTGATCTAATGTTTTTTTTTTACGTTTTTACACACTCAGATATTAAAGTGACCATTTCAATATACTCAGATTACTGTAATCCTGATACATGTTTTGTGTTATTCATCTTAACACAAACACACACTCACACCAAAGCCACCCACTGTCTATCCTCTGCAGTGACATTTTTATCATCCCAGGAGTTGTCTTGAATTCGTTCTCCACTGTGGCTCCTATCTGACAGCCTGATGATCTGAATGGCTGCTCTTTATCTCCCTGGGTTTGAGCTGAATTTAGAGGGAGACAGAGCACTTCTAATCTTAGCGCGATAATTTTGGAGACCCGTACAAAAACTCAAGGACATTAAAGATGATTTTCCGGATATAATAAAGGATGAAAACGTCATTACGTCTCGTCTATGACGTCTAAATACGCACCTCTCAGTGCAAGTTCATCAACGGACTGTGCAGATGTTATTGTGGTAAAACATCAAGCCTGTTCTAAGTTATCATGAAGCCCGAGGTCAACACAGCTTGTTTTTTTACTGATTGTGTCCCTACACATTCCTCAAAGGAAAAATAATTATGGAAGCTGTGCAACCATCACAGAGGAGAGAACCACCGCAGACATGGAATATATTTGACAAACCATATATATTGGAATGGATAGGAAAACAATGTTATTTCAGATTGGATTCTTGAGTTTTTAAATTAAAGAATTGGTGCAGATGCTGCTGTGACTCAGAATGGAAAGCCTTCATAAACTTACATTTAATTCCCATTCACTATGTACTGCTCACTGTTCATCCTTGAGTCCGAGTGAATGTTTTTGCCAAATTTGAAGAAATGTCTTCAAGGCATTCCGGAGATAAAGCCTTCACGGGGATGTGAAGGACGGACAACCTGAAAACATAATGCTGGAGCCATGGCCTTCGCCAGTATAGAGGCATAAAAATACCAGGATTTTAAAAAATCAATTCAAATTTTATGTCCACAAACAGTCTAATGATTTTTGAGTTATCTATGTTTTTTTAATCCAATTTTGATGAGCTGTAATCAAAAAGGTAAAACAGTTTTTAATCTAAATCAGGAAAGCAATACTGCTACTCAAGTATTGTACTTATACTACATTCTTTTGCTGAGGTCAGAAGTTTTAGCTGAATGAATAGGCTGACCTAAAATATGACATCAAAGTAGAGCTGGGAATTTATCATATATAATATCAATATGGTGATATGAGACTAGCTATCATATTAGATGTTGGATTTCATAATATCGTAATACGGTGTTGTCTTACTGTCTTTTGGAGGCTGCATTACAATAAAGTGATGTCATTTTCTGAACTTACGAGACTGTTCTAGCTGTTCCATTAATTACTCACATTTTAGCCACATTACTGATGATTATTGATTAAAAACTCTCAATGTGTAAATATTTTGTGAAAGCACCAATACAATTTTTTTTTTTTTAACTATTTTTATTTTCCCTTCATATTCTGTAGTGTGGTGCCTTCCACATGAAATGGACCTAATTTCAGTGGCCCATAAGAAGAACAGAAATGACGTCAGCAGTGACGAGGCAGATAAATCCTATTGGACACTAAAGCTACAACTCACATCATCCAAGAATGACTAATGCACCAGAGCTTTATAGCATCATCGTTGTTTGATTGTAATGACATTGATGACCTTCCCAGATCCACAATCTATTGATCCGATCTTCAAACCAATTTCAGCCCAGATAGGAGTCTATAAAAGTGCCCTCGTAATGCAATATGAGATGCATGTCTCTCATTCGTCATGGTAACCAGACTTAAATGAGTTAAATATAGAGGCTTCCGGTTTAGCAGAGGAGGGTTTTAAGGTCTATTCTTAGACTTTAGAGCTGGTTTATGCACAGCAGCAGCAAGCAAGCTGCCCTCTGTATCACCTCAGATGATGACATTTCAGGAAATCACAATAACTATTTATTTTTCTCTTTTAAATGCAAAATACACTATTTTGCTGGATAAATCTAAAAGGACTCTTTCAAAAGCGATGCCGTAATTATCGATAAATATATAAAATTAGCATGTTAGCCATGCTTAGGGAGCAGCTAGAATTTTTAACATACCATCAAATGTTATGTGAAATTAATCTGTATGAGGGTTTGTATTGCATATTGCAAGAAGAACAAAAAGTTTGAGTATGAGAACCGCACTGTTTTCATTCATTTTCAAACAGAAAAAGATTATTGCCATTTCAATATAGATGATAGAATCTGCTTTGTGAGATGAAACAATAACCTCAGGGAATCACATAAAGGAACTACTATTAGACATGAAACAATTGGTAAAAGCCATTGTCTACATCCATTTACAGTGGAATAACAATCATAACAATATTGAGGAGTTAAGGATGCAAACAGCTCCCCGTTAAATGTTGTAAATGTCTGCAGGGGATGGTATAAAACTATGGTATAGTTGTTCTGAAGGAGACTTTCCACAGATATTGTTCCCTGTAGTTTTATGACATGATCTGGACGGAATATGTTTGTATACATGGCAGCTGTAGAGTGGATTAGACTTCCTATAGCAATAAATTAAGTCAGTCCTGTAACATGCATGTGGGAAACGGTTATTTGACCAAAATGAAAGAAATTATTTACAAATATATGTGGTCGTATGAATGTGTACGAGCATGGCACACAGGCCTCCATGTATGCACGGTATGCAGGCATGAGCGCTGGAAGACAGGTTTGCAGGGTGAGCCAAAATACATGGCAACACTCAAAAATGGGAGGGGCCGCTTTAAGGTACGTGGCAAACGAACCCTCCTCCCTCTGCACCTGCAGGCCATGATTCACATCAGCAGAGGGCGGCGGACAGAGGACAGGATGAGACTGATACAGGCTGATGTCTGTGTTCCTCATTCTGTCTAAACTTCACTCAGAATTGTGATGTCTGGGAAATTATTTATTTTATTGATATATTCATATTTATTTATGGTATTGACATTTATTTATGGTTAGATCATTCATGATAGAGACCATGCTGTTGAAAACAAAATGGTGTAAAATAAGAAAAGAGTAGTAGTATCGACTTGTGATAGGCATTTTTTCTATTAGTTGATGATCTATAGACCAACTGATTATTGATTATTTGAGAGAATAATCGGTATGAATGATAATGAAAATATGTGATAGTTGCTACCCTTAAATATGTGCTATGTATGGGCTAAAGGATTGTATTCATATTGGCCAGGCTTAAAGATTATTAACTTCCATGTCCCATCACTAAGCCTCACTCCCCTGCTTCTACTCCATCAAACTACCAGAGCTCCCATGCAGCCCACACTGTCACTAATACTAAATACTAATACTAAATCATCACATTTTTGCCTACAGTTCACGGTGTAGAAGTGGACTTCCACATCACCTGGCGATCGAGACAGAAGACAAGACAGATGAAATTAAGGAACTTTCTGTAAAGTCGAGTAGGTCTTTATTCACTGTCGCAATAATAATAAATAAAAAAATTAATGATGATAGTTGTACTAACACACTGCTAATGTTACCTCCACAAGTTTTTAATTATTCAGTTAGAAAAGTATGTTTCCTACTGATCTCTCCGGGTAACGAGTATCATTAATA
Source organism: Eutrigla gurnardus (assembly GCF_963514095.1). Lineage (NCBI taxonomy): Eukaryota > Metazoa > Chordata > Actinopteri > Perciformes > Triglidae > Eutrigla > Eutrigla gurnardus. The sequence continues at coordinate 10,675,196 of NC_139932.1, read as the reverse complement.
CACAAGGTTTAACCATGATTACCTCAAAATCCACAAAATCAGCCTTAAAATGAAGAAAATCTGAAACAACTGCATGAGACAGCCAGAGAGTTGTCGAACAGGGATCAGGACTGGCCAAAGCCTAGCCTTGATTGGCCAGTCTGCGTTCGAGGTCTTAGCGAAGCGTCAACTACATAAGAAGGTCTAACCTAATGGGTCCTGCACCAAATATAGTAAAACACTGAACTGGAGCAGAAAGAAACGGCGGTAAAAAAAAGTAGTGTGATGACTAACAAACAACATATAGAGGATTTCTTATAGGACGAACTGACAGGATACTAATGACCAATTAGAGTGCAGCTGGTAAGAATAGCAGGATCGACCATCAACACCCAGTGACAGGTGCTGCGGTGAAGAGCTCACCCTTCAACCAGGAAACCCACCTACACACACAACACACACACAAACACACACACACACGCACACCGGGGCTCAGGTGTTTCTGGGACTTGGTTACACACTTGCCATGTGCCATGTGTCTGACTGTCTCCCCTGCCAACAGCACACAACACACCCACACACACACACACAGCCTGGAGGCAGCTTTACAGCGCACACAAACCAATACGCATGCATGCAAACCTTACACACAGTGACACTATTATCCCCTGGCCTTGGATGCCAAAATGAGTACATGGAAGCGGTACGTGTCTGTGTGTGTGTGTGTGTGTGTGTGTGTGTGTGTGTGTGTGTGTGTGTGTGTGTGTGTGTGTGTGTGTGTGTGTGTGTGTGTGTGTGTCTACAGCATGTGCGTGTTGACAGATGATATGCTTAAAACTGACACCACCCACACTCTCCCACTGACAGCAGGTTTCATCACAAGGCCCAGACCTTTGTGAACTTAGACGGTACACAGTAGATTGGGAACAAAACAATTTGTCATGGTCACCTTTTCACGCAGAAAGCCATAGAAGAGCATCTGTAATGGAAAATATTTTTTTTTCCATGTGGTTAATAATTGATCAACTGTACAATTACAAACAGGCAGAATGTGATGAAGCTCTAGTGTACAGCACTAGTTAAGATGACTGACGATTGGCTAATGGGAATTGATAAAGGTTTGCTATCATGTGCAGTTTTATTAGATTTTACTTCTGCTTTTGATCTTATAGACCATAAATTGTTGATTGATAAATTGAAATGTTACGGTTTTGGTTCCATGGCTGTCTCTTGGTTTGAGAGTTATGTATCTGACAGAACTCAATGTGTATATTTAAATGGTACGCTATCGAACAGCAAAGGTTTAAGCTGTGGTGTGCCGCAAGGCAGTTGTTTGGGACCACTTCTATTTTCTATTTTTACAAATGATCTCCCTCTTGTGACTCAAAAATCCAGTTTGGTACTGTATGCTGATGACACCACATTATATCATTCTGCATCTACAATAGGAGAACTCCAGTCTGTCCTCTCAAAGGACATAGATGCTGTTTCTGAGTGGGTTATAAGTAATAGACTGGTTTTAAATATATTAAAAACAAAAAGTATTGTCTTTGGTTCACGTCATAGTCTAGCAAAAAATCCTACACTTAATTTACAGATTTCAGGACAATCAATCAAACAAGATGATAAAGTTAGACTTTTGGGCGTTACCCTTAGTAATACACTTTTGTGGTCTGAACATATCAATCAAATTGTCACTAAGATGGGTAGAAGCATCGCTGCTGTTAGGAAATGTGCTACGTATTTAACACCTGCAATTCGCAGACAGGTAGTACAAACATTGGTGTTGTGTCATCTGGATTATTGTTCAGTTATTTGGGCTTCTGCACCCAAGTCTGAGCTTACAAAATTACAAACAGCTCAAAATAGGGCAGCTAGACTTACTCTTGATTGTTCTTATAGATCGAGTGTGGACCGTATGCATTCTTGTCTTGGATGGCTGAAGGTTATTCATAGGTTATCCAGCAGTTTATTGTTATTTATTCGAAACATTATTCATAATAAGTATCCTACGGATCTTTTTAATCAGATTGGTTATAATGCTGATGTTCACCACTACAGTACCAGAGCTTCAACTCAAGGTCTACTTGCATTACCACGACCAAGAACTAATTCAATGAAAAGCACTGTTGTATATAGAGGCATTTCGTTATGGAATACTCTTCATTTAAATATTAGGACCATTCCCAGTAAAAAAGCATTTAAGAAACATGTAAAGTCACTTTTTAGACTTAAGAGTTAATCTTTCATGTTATCATTTTGAGAACTTTCTCTTTCTTTCCCTTTTTCTTTCTTTTTATTGTAACTGGATCTGTGTATGTTTTGTAACTTGATCTGTGTATTGTTATTTTATTTTATTATTTTGAGAACTATCTTTTTCTTTTCCTTTATCCTTTCTTTTTATTGTAACTGGATCTGTGTATGTTTTGTAATTGGATCTGTGTATTATTATTTTATTTTGTACTTTTGAAAAGGACCCCAGGAAGACTAGCCTGGCGTTTGTTCGTCGGCTAATGGGGATCCTCAATAAACAATAAACAATAAACAACAATAAGCTCCATTACTGAATGAATCAGTAAATCCCCCTTGTTTGCATGAAAAAAACTAACAATTATTGATTACAACAACAGAAATAAGAGATAAACAAATTTCTAGGAAGTGAGAGATTTTCAATGGCCGTTACTACTTCTAATTATATTGTCTAACCCAAAGAAACACAGCCACCAAAATAAAAAACAAACTGATTAACAAAATAATTGATGTATAAAATGCTGCTCATCTTGCAAGTTGAATAAATGTTTTTAAAAAAACATTTTAAAGCCAGCAGCATAAATGAAAGGAAGACGGGAATATCCATCCAGGTTTTCGGCCTGGTATTATTGAGGTACCTAGATATATTGTGTGCGTGTGTGTGTGTGTGTGTGTGTGTGTGTGTGTGTGTGTGTGTGTCTGTACACAATGGCCTTTGCAGTAGATTAAATCATTTAGAGAATCAAAGCAGCATTATGAGTGTCCCCTTTTTCATTTGATGAAATTGCATTTCGTAATCATGGGTGGTGAGATAGTAAATTTAACCTCAAAGCAGCAACGTGAGTCAGCGGCCCCTTTTACCTTGGCATTTCATCTCTCAGAGAGAGAGAGAGAGAGAGAGAGAGAGAGAGAGAGAGAGAGAGAGAGAGAGAGAGAGAGAGAGAGAGAGAGAGAGAGAGAGAGAGAGACACTCACTTGCTTTACACACATCCATTTCACTCTTACATAACAAGACAATCTCTTCACTCTCTACTTTCAGGATGTCAGTCAGGAATGGCGGGAACAATGGGCTGAAAGCAAAAGTTTGACTGCACAAAATGTCACACCATGAAGCTGTGTTCCCTTCCAAGCTGTATCTGAATGAGCGTGATAGGAAATGCTTTCCTTTCACATGCGTGTTCTGCCACAAAGTGACATGTCTCCTGCATCGTCGTGCAGTGAAAGCAGGGTGTTACATTAGCCAAGGCAGTAGCCATTTCTAGGCTAGAGATCTGACATGCAGGTAATTAGTTTTCCTTGGCATAGTGGAGGCAGGTGGGGAGGGGCGTCTCCAATTGGACAATACCAGCTGTCAGAGTGCCAAGCACTTCAGCACTCTGTCCCAATCCTCTCGGTTTTAATATTGCTCCATTAAGATATTTTCCTCTTTTATACTCTTCCCCTCTGCATGAGACAGATGATAAACAAATTATAAAAACTTCAAATTAAAACTTCAGATGGGTTAGCTGTTGAGGCGTCCAGGTGGGCTGGTGGTCTAAGTCCCAAACCCTGTAGCTGTGATACCTCCTGGTTGACTTGGGTACGACTAGGGTCCATTTTTGCCAAGTTAGACATAGAAATAAAAAAATAAGAAAATGGTTTGGTTTGTTTTTTTAAGTGTTCTATCAAGAAGTAGCTTGTTAGCTTGGGTGACAACTTTGAATTTATATTTCTTTCGAGAAAACAGTAATGTAGACTAGATTTTTTAAGGCCCTGATACACCGAGACGATTATCGGCCATCGGACCGTCTGCCGACGTCGGTGAAACGAGTCTGTTCGATGTGTTCTGTGCCATCAGCCGTCGTCAAAGCCGTCGGCGTTCTTTTCAGCCGATTCCACATGTCGAATCAGCCCCAACCAACTCGTTCCGTCTGACCAATCTGATTGGTGGAGTGCTAGCGAATTAGTCAACAAGACGACCGGCTGTGACGATGGTAAATGAACCAGATAAAGCGCAGACGATGGCAACACATGCTGATGCATGTTCTGTGTTTTGGTCTCGAGAGATATTCCGTCATTTCCGGTTTTCTTTTTTTCGGTAGTCGTTCAGGTATGTATGTTCAGGTAGGTTTTTCAAGTTTGCCACTTTTGCATACAAAGTCGATGCAAAGACATGAATAGCTGTGGATTCCAGCATTGCAAATGATACGAATGATGAGAGGCAAATTTGTATTTTATTTAAATATTTCAACTCTAGCGAATAATTCTTGTGACACGCAAGCCTATCAGCATTGAAATTCTCCTCCTGTCGTCAATGAATCAGAAATAGGATAGGAGTTTATTTATTTAAAACAGGGACAATGGACAAAAAACATTAATCTTGTAAAACAAGAAAACATGTATTGAGCCAGGTTATAGCAATTTTGCTAATTTCTGCCTGTATTTTGTCTCCATAAATGGAGATAAAATATATTGTAGCTGTCTGTGGTCTCCCAGAGCTCTACAATGGAACCTCACATTAGTACCGAGACCGAACCAAACTACTGTATGTGCATAAACCAGAGAATGTCAACAAACAAACAACAAGGCATATGTAGCATAGCATACCTCTGATTGATCCGAACTCCATTCAGAAAGGAATCCCTTATCCCTTAACAGTATAAGATGGTTTGTACTTTTTGATAAAGCAACACTTGTAAAGGGTTTATGAAGAGCTACAAATGGTTTTATTAAAAATAAATAATTGACTGATGCTTTATAGATTAGTTAAATGCCATTAATAAGAAAAACCTTTGGCTTACCTGGTTTGAAATTAAGTCAATTAAGTCATGAAATATTGAAACAGTATAACAATAATAACAGTTATTAGAGAGTGGTACCATTACGTTTCTGTTGTATAATAAACAAGAAAATAGGTTCAAGGCATCGCTTTATTCAACATACTATATGTATGTAATATGAGAGGCTTTTTCTATTATTGATGTGGATCAGATATAACAGGCCAGTTGGGGTCATATTTACAGTGCTGTTCCCTTTCCCCTCTCAGTGTTGTCCGAACAGACTTGTAAGACTTAATCCTTAGAAGACAAATAACGATTTTGACCTTTGATACAAATCCATAATTCTCACAATCTTACCCAGGATTGGTGTAATCCATCTTATTTGATAGCAAAAACATTGAGCGGGATACAGTAAGGCTGTGAGATATACAGCAGATAAATGGGAATGAAGGGGGGTGATGGGGGAGAGAAATACAAAAAGGTTGATCTATTTCAGGACTGGTAATCTGCCTAGAACACACAACGTCAGCGACGCCACATGTGTCTTTACATGTCACCATGACACTGAAGGAAATAGCGGTGCACTCAGTGGTGGGGATGAGCTAGAAAGGAAAATAGATCGGTGCAATCAATGGATGCAGGAGCTTTTCTTAGCATGGTCTCACTTCACAGACTTGCAGGATATATCACGGGGCGGCCTCAAGTGCCTTTGCGTGCACGTGTATGAGAAAGACAGAGCAGGGGCCAGTGTAATTGTAATTCACTTGGTATGTGTCCATGTTTGGCTGTATTGTACCTTTGGAACACGTACAACTAATATGCATTTCGGTACATTGGGGAATTTGGAAAAGAGAGGCAACAGCATACACGGTGGGTGGTCCGAGGGGTCGATACGTGTGACGGATCGAGCATGAACATTTGGTATTCTCTCACAGAACATCATCGGCGGGGCCTGGAGAGAATAAATGCTAAGAATAAAATGTGGAGTAACTCCCCGGGTGGATGGTGTGTGGAGAAAATAGAGCAAATGAACACAGACGGTGACATTCAAAAGAGTGTGACTTTGGCAGGGTTACGGTCCTCAGCCCTCAGCAGCTCCTCTCTCACTGATATTTACTTTGGATTCAGACGATTAAACATCCTGTTAAAGGTGATTCTAGATGATTAGATAGAAACTAATGAATGTGTTTTAAATTAAATTGCATAAAAACTGGTGAGGGTTTTGCCCTGTTCTGCTACATTACTGCAGTGAAGGGCAGTAGACATTGGTAACTGACTAACTAGACATTGGCTTAAGGAAGAGTGCCCATAAGCTGCTTTCAAATGTCTGCCAGAAATGCGAGGTACATTAACAATAGATGTTTTGAATGGTGTTAAAATGCAGAAGGACTTGTTTTAAGGACTGTAATGCTGCCACAAACTCGGTTGCCCTCTCCAAACCTTCCTACCCAGAATGGAAGGAATCAGCTCTTTGCTCAAAGAAGTATAAGTCCTTGGTTAAATTTAAAGTTATTTATTCCTTGTTCAATTGTTGTAAAATTACTGGACAACTAAACATTTCATGTTTTACATCATTAATAAAGCAAAAATATCAAACATTTGCTAGGCTCAGTTTTCCAACTGTGAGGATGTGTTGCTTACATCTGTTATGTTGTTGTGAATTATAATTTACACATTTTTTAAAAATGTATCCAAAACGATTTATTGAATTTCATCAATAAAAAACCTTATGAACTAATTGGCTGATTAGTTAGCAAAAGAGGCTAATGGTAGATGGCTGCATTCATATATACAAAGCACTGTCCAATTTAGCTCTCATTCACCCATTCACACACATTTACAAACCACACTTCAACATCTTCAATTTGTCAAAATCCCCAATCATATTTCACAATATAAGGCTTTGATAAAAAAGAGAGGCATACTGCTTAACACCAAGGTCTGACTTGGATACCCAAATCTGTTTAAGCTGACCCAATCCTAACTGGCTTTCACTGCAGATGAGTGCAATGTGATGAAGTCATTCACTTCACCCCCATTTCTCTGTTGGATCCCTTAAAAGTAATAAAAGAAAATTATCCATTAGTTAATCCAGAACTAATCCATATTTTCTGACAATGCTCCTCCTGGACTCGACTGTCCCAGAGAGCCAAAAACACGCTGAACTCAATCCAAACCAATCATCCCAAACAGCCCAGTCGTTAGCCACCCCAGATGTTAATTCACACTGCTCATTTGCATATGGAAATGAGGACTACGACTCAAAAGTGGAATAAGAGGTACGCGCTTCTTGCTGTCTGAATATTCATGTCAGTATAGTGAGATTTTGTCATCTCCCTCAGAGCTGAAACTAGTCTCTTTTGTGTTCTTTAATAAGTATGGATCTCCCTCGGGAAGTCAGCTTCCAGACTACACAAGCAATCTCGAAGATTAATGCCATTGTCTGTGCGTTTCTAGTATGTGTACGGTATTTGTATCCGAACAAGATGGGTGATATTTCCTCAGGGGCATTTTGTTTCCCCGCAGATAACACGGAATATTCTATGAAGCCAAGATTGAATCACATGGTAGTCAGCATTAAATTGATTTGGGAGCTGGCTGATGAACAGAACACTTGTTTAGTTTTAGCCGCATTGGGTTTTATGCCATCAAGCACATTGTCCATTGATTTTACCCTCCCATGTCACAGTTACGCCATATCAGCAAGTACAAAGAAAGCACACAACATTTTTTTTTGTGCGTGAATGGGCTTCAGCAGGGCTACAGGAGTTCAAAATCATATCCTTAAATGAGTCCAAAAAACGTCATGCAGTACACAAAAAAAATGAGGCCACAATGGACTGTTGAGCATAAGGCGTTTTGTGCCTTTTGAAGGTACCATATGCCTGAATATGGGACCGTAAATCAAGCTTGTTGAAGTTATTCAAACAGCGCTTTATCGTGACCCTGGCATACAGGGAATGAATGAAAAGCCATCTTCCTAATAAAGACAGAGCAGGACGTTGTTCCCTTTTCTCTGGAGGGCATGCTGCTTCTCTGCCTTGATGAAAAGATGCTACCTTGGCAAATGCACGAAGTGAGCTTCTTTTTCAGACTCTGCTGCCGTCACTCAATTATGCACACAGTCTTTTCAATAGAGGTTTTTGTAAAGCTTCAGCCCCAATGCAACGCATTTATCCTTATTTGCTTTGAGGGGGGATTCAGTCATTTCTGTGTGTTTTTTTAAATTCATCTTCATGGTGAATCCAGGTGACAATCTTGTACGTGAAGACAAAGCAGCATTGACTTCTTTCTCTTTCAAGGGCATTGAGTTAGCTTAACACTGGTGAGTTTCAGCAAACACTACACCCCCCCCCCCCCCCCATCGGGAACAATTTTTCAAAGTGGCTGTATCATCTTTGGAAATTCATAAGTGGATATGCTGAAGGACATGACATGTAATACAAACATGCCAGTTTAGAAAAAAAGCCTTTGAGTCAACATTTATTGAAAGAGTCAGCTGTTGTGTTGTGTGATCCATTTTATTGATGCCTTATATTGATGCACTGGTGTGTTTACTTACAGATGAAGACGAAGTAAACAGTGCTTCCTGACAAACAGGATTGTCATTGGTTAATATGTATATGTAGTCATGTAATGTTTGATTTAACCACTGCTGACACCCTGATTTTCCACGTATGATTCATCATAATAAATCTAGTCAATAGCGGAGAGAAAGGTCACTCACAAGAAATGCAATCTCTTTTTTTTTTTAAATGTTTCTTTGTTGAATATTTCAAAGTCATGTCAGGTGAATCACTACTTGTTGAAGTGTCTGTATTATATTATAATGGAAAATGACTGGGAGTCTATTTGGTGACATCAGAAGTCCGACGCCGGTGAAAATCATGGACGACAAGCAACAAAAATAACTGAACTTGAAATATTGTATTACAGGTAATTGCAGGAATGGACCATTCATTTTACCGTGTAAAAAGTAAAACTCTGCTGCTAACAGCTGCACTTGCCCGCTATGACAAAGTATAATTTAAGAAGCTGTATTTTCTCCCTCCGCCCTGGTTTCTAGTAAACACAAATGATCTGTGATTATATGCTGCCATTACATTTCGCTCATCAGGCAAACAATGAATCAATCAGACGTGCACCACCATAAGAGCCTCGTACAGCAGTTTGTTGTGCTCGGGGTGAATTGAGGTGTATTGGTGGTTTTATCAATAGCAAAGTGCGCCATGCTTCCACCTCTAAAACACAAATTTAGACTCTCAGTCGGCAGCCTCACGCAGAGCACTCGGATGGATCATCAGCCCCCTACTGATGGCCCCATCGTGACTTCAGACTCTGAGGATGCTTACGACCAAAACATCAGCCTCTCTGCTTTCCCAAAAAATACTAACATTTATTGCAAGCTTAAACAAAGGGAGGGTACGGGTAAAGATCAAAAACGGTTTTGAGTCAGTATTACAATGTTTTTTTTTTCAATAGTGTGATTAGAAGGACATTTAACTACATTTAACAAGTTTTTTTTATTGGGGAAAATATATGTAAGATGAATTCAATCATTTTATGAATTATTATATCATAAAATGAATTTCAAATTGAGTGAGTAGGCATTGGCTAATGATTGAAAAGGTAAAAAACGGTTTCAGCTGCTTGAAATGAAGATAATGAATGTATGGAGGAAACCAACATGAATATATGTATAATTGCTGGTGGGCATCCAGTGTGTTAATAGTTAATAATATTGCATATGCAGTAATGTGCTCTAAACCGCATGCTTTTAACATTAATGATTAAATAGTACATTTCCAATTAACACTAAGTAGCTACTTGTCTAGGATGATGTTCTACTTTACTTGAGGGACGCAACAATGGCATGTAATGGTTACAAAATATTCATGACGTAGACAAAAAAGTATGAACTCAATATAGTGCACCAATTAAAGGGACAAAAGGTAGGGGGGTTAGGGTAGTGAGGTTAAGGAAAGATTGTGGTTTCAGTTAAATGTTAATAACCTTGGCCAGCATGTCTTATGGTTCCTGCCTCTTATGTCCTGTGAACCCTGGGTCTATGACATCCAGCCTTATGCTTCAAATAGATGCCAAGATGAGACGGTGTTATGTTATTGAAATATAGATTAGTAAGATATAGTAAAACAATTCCCAGCAAACCTTTTGAAATTCAATTTACAGTCATTAATGAGAAAGAAAAGTATCAAATTACCAAATTGGGAATTGCTGAATGGGTAGTTATTGTTAAGTAACTGTTTTTCTGCATCTAGCAGTTAGTTATAAAAGAGCATTTTATCCACTGACTGGTTTTATTTGCCGATTTGTTTCTTACTTATTGCAACTTTATTGTAAAATGTCACCAATTAAATTGTAGATGACTTCCCTAAGATTCTTTTATGTACTTATGTGGTGTTTAACACACCCATCATCGCAAATATAATGCCAGGAAATCCTGTGTATGCAGGTTTTTTAAGTAGAGTCATGAATCACTCTGTGAGTCTACCACATAAATAACACACTGATTACAACAAAGCCTACATGATGAGCTTAAGCCTGTGAGGTGAATTCTTTTTAACAGTATTCTTCACCCTCTGGGCTTAATTACTGATGCACAATGCCTGCTATTTATTATGCATCTATTTTTGTCAATTAGCGATAATCAAACACTATGAGGTAAGATTTTGTGGAGCCAACAGAGCATGGCGGTGTTTATCTCACCACTGAGATAAGAGCGACGCATTTCTGTGGAAAAAATGTGAGAAGTCGAAGAAGACGCAGTGATGGGAAAGAATCATGGCTGGAATAACAATAGTGGGAAAAGTTTAGCTGGCTTTGCTGACTGCAAAGAGAGAGCTGATCCAGTGGGCAATGTCGCCCCTTTGTTGTAACAGAGCTCTCATGTTTATTCATTTTGGCATCATGGCCAAGAGGTCAACAGAGGTGTGTTTACAGAAATCCCCCAATTCCCATAATGGTATGCGGGCAAAAGACACTGTCATAATACAAAGAGGCAGCCAATTACAAGCCCTTAGAGCTCTGCTGATCTAATCGCTAATTTGCCAGAATTGGAATTAAAACAGTAACTGCGATTTTGCAGTGCATTTGAAGCACTTTGTTTGCATAGCTGAAATCCTTTGCTTCAATGCATTGTTACATGCCACACTCACACGACCTTTGGCCGACCTCAAACATTCAGTCACTAACAACTGCTGATGTGACCTTTGAGCTTTTTGGCGACAAGGGCAGATCTGCAGCGGCTTCACCTGGCTACGTCCTCCACGGCGTGGATGTGGCACAATAGCCGTTGGTTATTTTGGACAAATGTCACCCTCCCTGCAGCCAACCGTGTCTCCTCGACAGGCAGAAAATGCGAGTTCACTGTGAGTGGCCGCATGCCTCCGATGCTCTTCCTGAACCCTGCAGCATCAAACACCTCACACCTTGCTGCATGTTTAGCTTCACACTCGGTAAATACAGTAATTAACCAGATGCAGTCGACCTTTCATGCATTAGTCCGCGTATCTCTCCAAATGCGACATAGGAGCATCGACTCGCACATATGCAGACGCTAAAACGGAATCTCTGTATATCTACGCCGGCATCACCCACCCTCTTGTAGCACCATCTTTCTTCAAATGTCATATGTGAAATGCTCACGTCCTGGGGACAATGAGGGGGATAGGGTTTCCTGGCAAGAATTAGCAGCACCCAAACTTAGAACTGACTCCCCAAGGATGTTGGAATGTGTGTGTGTGTGTGTGTGTGTGTGTGTGTGTGTGTGTGTGTGTGTGTGTGTGTGTGTGTGTGTGTGTGTGTGTGTGTGTGTGTGTGCGTGTGTGTGTGTGTGTGTGTGTGTGTGTGTGTGTGTGTATTGAAAGGTGGAAGATAGATGCACACAGTAAAATTAGCTTCTTGCCAACAGCCTTTGACAGTATGTTCCAGTTATATCCTTCATGTGCCGTGGAAGTTAGAATACCAGACTACACATACAGATAATACATCTAATGTTAAGAAGTACGTTTTGTGCTGTATGTCATTGTGACATATATTTTTTTACAATGAACCAATGACAATCAAATTTGATTTTAAGTCCAAAAAACACTTTGCTAGAGTTACTATGATATGTTATAGACTTACAATCAAGTTACAGTATTTGTAGTATGAAATTCTATTTTTGTTTTCCCATACAGTCTTTCTTCAACAGCAGTTGTTTAATGAACTAGTCTGTCGACAATTGATCGACCATTTAAGTTATTTGAGGAGAAAACATGCTTACAAAGCTAAAATGTGACTTTTTCATTGTTTTCTTAGTCATACTCATATAATACATCTTAGGGTGGATTTTAGCCCCTATTCCCTGTAGTGTAGTCACAGTAAAAGGAGATCACTTCACAGTAGACTAAAATGCTTAAAAACTCCAAACCTGTCCTTAAATTAGGAGCAAGTTGGCACTTGTTTTGGTTTAATCATACTGGGCAGGCTTAATATAATAATATGAATAATATTTGAATATTTCAAATGTGCTTACATAAAAAGCATGCTAAATCAACTAATGTAAACAGGTTTGGTAAAAAATTGTGGCCGGGGGTGGCATGAGCTTTATCATCATCATTTTTTATCTGTCACTGGCAGCATCAGAGAAGCAGCAAACTCACCTACGTACTACATGAGAGCCAGGCCTTTTCAGGCAATAATGGATCACAAGACATTTGCAGGCATGCTTCTTCCTCTCAAATACAAACATTTACTGCATCTGTAAATCACACAGATCTATCAGTGTCACTCCCATGCTGGTTAAACACCATGACGCCAAGAGCTTTAAACAAATTCGAAAGAGCTTCAATTTATGCGTTAATAGTAACAAAACGACTGAGGTGATGCTATCTCGTCTCACTGAAGTCCCGTCTACAGTGGCAGTAATGACCTATGGAAGGAAATGACAAGTTCCACTCAGGTTCACGCAGCGCCATCAATCACATCAACCTTTCCTGCACAACACGTTGGTTGTGATTAAATAGAGGGGAGCGTGGAGAATGTCAGAGTGGGAGAAACAATGGAGAGTTCCAGCAGGTTGAAAAAATATATATATTATATCGTTTTACAGGTACAGGTACTGTACATCTTCCTATACCATGATATTACATAGAATTTGATTGAGACCAAACAAACCGAACCAACCAGGAAAACACAACACAATTTGTTTCAACCAATCCAAACAGTTTAAATGTGAAAACACCTCATTTGCAAATTGAGAAAGTTATCATGTGTCTGTGACACCATCAGCCCAAATAACACTGCGCAAGTAATCGTATAATAAGTGCAATCACTGTTTTTCGCTTCCATAATTAATTCAACTTTAAATTTTTTTCACCAGTCTGACTGGCAAATCAAAACAAGCACTTAGTCTATAAACAGTCACAATCTAACTGCATTAGAAAGTATTTTCTTCCTAAAAATGCATTACTAAATCTTACCTGCAGTGATAAGAATTAAATATATTTTTAGAGCTTTAACAGTACCCCCCGAGTCAGAGATTAGTTGCTTGTATATGATAATGTTCTTATGGGAAAATGCCTAAAATGAAGCACACAAAAAAATAACTGCAGGCTGTGGATTGTGTGTGTTTGCATATACATGCCCGCTTTCACACACTTTCATACACACAGCTTAGGGACACAGGGCGTGATGTACCAACCAGCAGTGAACCCGAAGGGAGTCGGATTGCAGGTCATCATTGACGTCAAGAGCAGTTTGATTCATTTGTTAATTTGTATTAATTTGTTGACACTTAATTACCCGAAGCCAAAAAGCGTCCGTGCATAATGCAACATACACTCAGGCCACACCCATGATGAGGAAAAACAAATGAAGCCACGCCATAGGAAAACAGATACATAGTGAGGCAGACAAGCGTGGGTCACAACACGTCAGCGTTTAACTAATACTGACTGCCACTACTAACTCTTAACACACACTTAGTGTGGCAGCATCTTTGTTCAAACCCACAGTTTTTGGGAGTTTTTCAAGCACATTCAATATGTCAATAAGTGTTCCCTGAGATGAAATATATACAGAAGAAATCTTCAAAAACAATGACACGCATTTAAAGCCTTTCCCTCTGGAAACTGGTGATTTTTTAGAAACAGTGAAGCCTGCAACACATATTCCACACAGCACAATGCAGTCCTGCAGGTGAAGTGGCACTCATGCGGTAAAAGCCACTTTTCAAAGTGATGTGGTATTCCATAAGAAGATGACATATCGGTGTAATATATAGCACACTCATAACCATTAAAATTGAAATCAAGTGGCACTCACCTGAGAGCCTGTTGCCTCTGTCATCTTGTCTCTACCCTGCTTCCCTGCGGTTTTCTGCCCCTCATAGATTCATATAGTAATAGAAACAATGTTTCTATTAATTAAGTTTCTGAGAAAACATTCAAAACGACAAAAATTTAAAATTTAAACGCCTCACCTGAGAGCCTGCAGCTCCACCTGGCTCTTCTGACGTTGTTGTTCCTGGAATGTACCAACATTTTGTATAAACTAAGCTATAACGTTCTCCTACTGTTGTTGCAGTTGAGTCGTTATTCTTGACGCTTTACGTCGCTGCTTACGCGTCTTCTTCCGTGGACACGAAGCGCTTCGCTACGTCCGTTTCGGGGTGTTTTTGTTTGTGCTAAAGAGGCCCTCTAACGTATCTGACGTAACGCTAACACAAGCAGCTGATGTGCACGTGCTAACTAGGTAGCTAGTGAGTTTCGGTGATTTAACGTAGGCAACGTTGACCGACGTTAAAGCCATGCTAATGTGTTCCGAGTCAAAACAGGCAGAGCGAGGGCAGCCGATAGATGGACCAATACATTGTCCTACCGTTTTACTTTTTATACTGCAAGAACACTTAAAACACTTAAACATTATTTCTGTACTTTTACTTCAGTAACAATGTGAATGCAGTTCTTTTACTTGTAATGGAATATTTTTACATTGCTACTTTTATTTTGCTAATTTAAACTATTGTATGTACTGTTGGGATATAAAGTGTGTGTCTTTTTTATAAACTCATCATGTTCAATATGTTATATGTCCTTTTACATCATGGCCAGGGGACTACAGATGAAAACTAGCCTTCTGGCTAATTCTGGCTTTTTTTTTAACCATGTGTAACCATGTGTTTTATGAAATTGCACTGTCCCCTTTTAAATAAACTAATTCTAATTCTAAGATTGTGTCGAAGGTACAAACGCCTCTCATTTAACCATAGGTTATATACATACTGTACTTGAGTAAATATACATACCAGTAGCTGAAATTTGGTGTATGTGCTGAAGCATATGAGTTATGTTGTGTATTAACTTAATGTGTCACATTCAAATAAAAAAAAGTGCCTACTGCCATAAATCTGTTAAGGTTAAGCCACTGTTAAATAGTACTAATTTGATCAGAGTAGTTAGGCAGCTCACTGCAATGATGATTTAATTGCTCTCATATTCATATTAACTGTACTTCTGTTCCAATTATAGTTATTTAATCTTTGAACCACAGTAAAAGACGATTTTATTTCTTGCTCTTGTCTAATTTGTAAAAGGTTGTACATCATTCTTGCTCCGTATCCCTTTTTTTTATTCTTATTTTATTTATTTATTTTACAAATGGAGGATGTACAGGCATGCAGATCAGCACTGTAGTGGGACTGTGGGCAAGTGGTTTAAGTCAGACAGAAGGGATGACAGTTTCTTTGTGCCCAAGGGAAGCTGTCACTGGCACCGCATACACTTCCCCTACATGCATGTGTGCATGTGCCTGACCACGTGACCAAGTGAGACGTAAGACGAAGCGTCGATAAAATACCTTTTTTTTTTTTTTTTTTAGCAATACAGAGGCATGAAACGATCGGGGCACAAAAAAAAGAAAAGAAAAAAACAACAACATTGATCATGGAGACATGTCGAGATGCGATTGTTATCGACAATCGACATCATGTTACACGAGGAAAGTGAGGGTATGACCAAAAATAGAGATTGCCTCATTTACTGCACAAACAGAATCACTCTCCGGTGGATTGTCACTGTAGTCGATCGATGGGAAATATGCAGATGTTATGGGAATTAACAGAATAGCAATTGACCTCCAAAAGCTGTTAAACCAACTGAAGAAACTCACAGACACACAGACACACACACATAGGCTATATATATATATGTCTGTGATTGATTAGACTGGGAAGTTAATGGTCACATATCAATATCTCTGTGTGTCAGAGTCAGTGTGGATGGGAGAAAATGAGACCAAGAGAACGATGGATGTAAAAAAAAAAAAAAAGGATTGATTTTCCTCTTCTCCATCTTACTCTGTTTCCTGCTCTTTATTAACTCGCATCTGTGCCCCTGATGTCTCTTTCTAAAACACCTCGGTGGACCCCGTAGAAACCATATTTGTCCAAAAAAAAAAAAAAAAATCCTGATGAATTGCTGTCCTTCTCTTCACCGTGTGTGTGTGTGTGTGTGTGTGTGTGTGTGTGTGTGTGTGTGTGTGTGTTTGTGTGTGTGTGTGTGTGTGTGTCTGTGTGTGTGTGTGTGTGTGTGTGTGTGTGTCTGTGTGTGTGTGTGTGTGTGTGTGTGTGTGTGTGTGTGTGTGTGTGTGTGTGTGTGTGTGTGTGTTCTGCGCTGAGTGAGTGAGACAGAGCACAGGGGTTGGGCGAAGAGTGCGACAGTGGCTAAAAATAACCCAGTGTGTAGGCTATGTGTGTGTTTGCAGCCAATCTATACACTCCTTCTTTTCTGAGTGCACACACACACACACACACACACACACACACACACACACACACACACACACACACACACATCCAAATCACATACACTAATTTTACATTTTTGAAAACCCTTATTAAAATCCCCCCCAGCCCACAGCATGTGAGTGCTGATCACACTAGCTCTCCTTTGGTTGCAGCGGCAGCCCATGCATGCGTCCTCCTCCACCTCCTCCTCCTCCTCCACCGGGCATCTCACTGCGCTCTCTGGAACTGGAAGAGACAAGCCCCCATGTTCTGACTGGGAGGGGGGGGGGGAGGAGGAGGAGGAGGAGGAGGAGGAGGAGGAGGAGGCTTCCAGCTCAGACAGAATTAACCAACTCTCGCTCTCGTTTCTTCCCTCTCCCCATCCCCGTCCACCTCCCTCCATCAGTCTGGCTGTAGACCGAATTGTAAATTATTCCGCTTGGAGTTCAACTCATATGCCGATACAGGGCTCATCATACACGGGTTGTTCTCCCTTCTGTGTGTGTGCGCGTGACTGCTGAGTGCAGGTGCATCCAAGCCAAGCCAAGCCAAGCCAAGCCAGGCCGGGCCGGTCCGGGCCACAATCTATGCCAGGAGCAGCCCTGATAATAATACAAAAAAAAAAAACCAACACAGCAACGCGGCAGATGGTGTGACATTCAGCCTCTGTCAACGGGAGGGAGAGAACAGAGAGAGGCACGAGAGGACACGGGAGATAGTGATGGAAAGCGAAGGTGGGAGAGAAACGGGAGCGAGCGTCAGCGACGTCAAAGCGCGCTTGACGTTGACTCACAGCGCCACCAAGTGGACGGTCCACGCGCCCCTCCCCGGGCTTCGCTGTGAAATAGACACACGATTTTTCCACACAGTCAACAGAATGATTTTTTGCCCGTGCAGGGTTAAACACACAGCCTCCGCTAGTCGTTTCTCCAAAATACACACATGCACGCACGGTCACACGGTCCAAATCCCTACAGAGCTCTACCTGGCAACGGGATACAAACAGGATCTCTTTTTTTTTTTTTTTCTTCTCTCTCCCTCTGTCTCCTGAGTGGCGATGAGCTTATTTACAGTATGCTTACATAGACAGTATAATTTTATAATTAAAAAAAACAACAACAAACGCCTAAAAAGGATTTGTGCTGTTGACAAGAATCAGTAAAGCAGGACTGGGAGGAGTATGTTTTGAGGCGTACAGATTAATCACCATAAATTAAGCCAGCCACCAGCCCCAGCCATGTTGAACTACATTTTTTAGTGTCTCCACATCTAAAAAACGTTCCTCCCCAACAGTAATCCCTGTGTGGGTGGCTGGGCCGGCTAAAGGCACCCATCATCAGACTGATTCCAGACTAGGACCTTTGTCACATGTGCCTTTCCCCCTGTATGCATTTTTAAACTACCAGAAATTTAATAATTGAAAAAAAAAATCCTCACAGGTACAAATCTTAAACTGTATATCTAAATCTGGAATAACATGCTTCAGGGTGGTGCTTGTTTGTCTGTGTTTGTGTTTGTTTAGGAAGAGGCAGAGAAAGAGAGCGTTATGTTTGCATGAAGAGAGTTGAATCACTTTCCTCCCGACAATACGAGGTATGACCCAGCTGCCAGAGTTCATCCCATAATGCATTATAAATACGAAATGGAGTTATTAAATTTGACCTAAAGGAGATAGGCTACTGGGATTTTTTTTCTCTATGTTATAAAACAAACTAATTAACACAAGATATGGCAATTGGTGCAATTGTTTTTGCATGTATTTCATCTTAAAAATAGTACTGTAGTAGTAAAGTATTAGACAAGGTTAACCAAAGCAATTGTAATTCGTCCTGAGGGGGACAGAACGTCTGTATGAAATTTTGTGGCAATCCATGTGGCAGATGTTGAGATATCTCAGTCTGGACCAAACACGAGCGAGAACCCACAGCTAAAACCCAGATTTTGCTTTTAGCTCTTAGTCCTTTCCCCTTCTTTTCCTCCATCTGGTTCCCTCGTCCCTCTCCAACAGTCAAACCAAACGCTCCTGATTATGTTTTAATTGGACTAATATAATGTCTCGTATTAATGTGGCCCAAAGGGACGTCTGCTCATCGATTTAAGTCAGGGGACACAGCACGGGGGCTGTCATCACCCCCCCCCCCCCCTGTTGGGTGACAGAGAGGTTTGTGTTTCGGCGTTTGTGTGTTTTGTAATTGCAGGGCACGGGTCTCATTAGCATTTTAGCAGCAAGCCTGGCGGGAAGGCAGACTCACAAGATTGGCTAATGACAGAGATGAGATAATTTACAGAGAGGGCGAGGGTGAAGGCTTCTTTCCTTCACAAACACAAGCAATGCGTGCGATCCCCGTGCTCCTCCATGCCCTCCGAGCACACGTACTGAAATAGGGAAATAGCAGGTAAATGCCAGCCTGAGGCTGTTAGTACAAACAGCACAGATTGAATCAAACTGGAGCCACATCAGACCATTTATATCCATCCAATATTTTACATAGTATTAAAAAAAGACAGAAATATAGACATCATACATGACTTTTAACAATTACATTACATATTACATCAGTCCTCCATTAATTATCCAAGAATTGCATTAATATCACATTTTGTGTGACATTAAATGAATTTTTATAAACATTCCCACATACCTCAGGTCTATAGCAACCTGGCATTTATGGCATGTAGATCGAGCCACATTACATGTACAATTTCAGATCATATTATGCTATTGAACTTGTCCAGTAATATATATTTCCCTGCGTATAGACGTTTATATTTCATGCTGTATGGATTTCTGGATCGTTGGACGGAGCCAGGCTGGTTCAACCTGTTTCCAGTCTTTATGCAAAGCTAAGCTAACTGTAGCTTCACATTTAACAAAAGAAAACATGACAGCGGTATCACATATAAAAAATCCCTTTAATTTACATTACATTAAGTGAGCAGGTAAAACTCTTGGAACGGAGACACATACCTCCCTCTTTCTCTCCATCTTTGGAAAAAACCCGAGAGGGATGACTGACATCACAGACGGCAGTGAAGGAAAGTGAAAGAGGAAGCAGAACAAGAGAGGGGCAGGCGATGAATGAGGACAAAGCAAACCGAGCAGAGCAGCAGACTGAAAACACTTTCAAGGCTGTTTTCTGCTGGCAATTGAGGTGTCCTTGCGGCGGCTTAAAATGCTTTTTAGATGATAAATTAAAGCAACTGAATTTTATAACTAAAGCTGGGAGAGATGAAAGGAGCAACTGCTGGACGTAATAAGAGTGAGTCACAGCTGTTTGCACAGCAGAGAGGTACCAGATAAGAGCGGCAGGACAACATAGTGCGTGCTAAAAGGTTTGGAGGTAGCAGGCTTCTGTTATTGCGTATTTGGTCCACCCATTCCAACCTGCAGACCCATTAAAAACAGATTTTTTTTTAATGGTAGACCAATTATTTAATTGTTGCTCGGAACATTATATGAACATATCAAAAAATCCCAAACCACATTTTATTACCTCTCATCTTGAAAAATATCTCAAGACTGCATGTTTATAATTCAACACAGCCAAAGGCAACCAACTCTAAATCAGTGATATCGTAAACAGTAACATTATTCTGTTGTATTTCATTTAATTCAGCGTCAAATTAAGTTCTATTGACTTTTATGAGTTATTAAAAAAAATCCCCATAAACCAAACTCATGTCATGGAAAAAGCATCACTTATTCATGCAGGAAAATGAATGATTCAGCTGCTGATTCAGAAAACCAAAAGCAGCGACTCGGTGGTGAGTTTGAGTCTAGAAAAAGCAAAACCGAGGTGACACAACCGTCGTGAGTGACTCCCCAAACTGTTTTTCCGAAACAACCCCGAAACTCTGGAGCGTTTGAATTTTTCTCCTGAAGGACGTTTTAACCACCGGCTCCTTGACAGGACCGTGGCAGCTCCTTTCTATTCCTGGATATAGAGTGCAATTACGCTGACGGACGAATGAGGGAAAATGGAAGGAAAGAAAGGACTGTTTGTTCTGCCTGGAAATGGAAGCCGGAGTGGAAAAAAGAAACGGTTTGGGTGGTTGGTTGATATAAAGTATTAGCAGTGACAGACCAGAAATGACTTCAGGCACTCCAGGAATAGACCCAGAAGTCTTCCAAAGTGTGGGAAGGAAAAGTACCAAAATGTCAATCTCATTGCAATTCTGTCCACTTCTTGACGAGTGGGAGGCTCACATTTGAACAAGGAATTAAAACACCCATGTGTCCTTGTGTACAGTTGTGGTGATTTAAAAAGCTGCCCTTTCGCAAATATGGAAAAAGAAATGAGTTGTGACATTCAATTAAGCTCACGCCTCCACCTCCAACGGTAATCACGGCCACTTTAGATAGACAAACACGGGGACGGTTGAAGGGGTTGGTTGTTTATGAGCATCCATTTGGCCCGGAGATCCATATCATTTGCATAATTATGAACAGCAGATATGGTTGTCATGGGAAACAGACTGGTGGGATGCAAGAGAGAAGAGAGCGAGAGAGAGAGAGCTGCCATGCTGAGCAATACCGACAATGAACAAAGTATTCCAGCTATTTAATCTCATCTAAACCGTGCAAATAAACTGAAAATTAAACCCAAACTTCAAGTTGTGAATCTGTTAACTATCATCACATTTCTTAATATGTTTAGACTTCGATAAACGTCAGCCGTGCGGTTGATTAAAGCAGAATCGCGTTAGCCCAGTAAATTAATCAGCAATTTCCCATGATATGACATCCCAGTGATCACAATATGGACCCAACAATGAACAATATACACTTGTCGGGGGCCCTAATCTGACCAAATGGCAGAGGAAACATGAAATGTAAACAGCTGAAATCCACTCAACATAACTCAACATGCCCTCAAGCCAGAAAAAACCTGCTCCCGATTACAACGGGGCAACGCGCCAAGTCATAAAGCACTAAAGTGAGTACTGAAGCCTGCCACAAAACTTCATGGCTTAATGCACAAGCTGTGAATTTTCATCATTTAATGTGTCGGAGCACCACAAATTACATGACACGCTGAACACCGTAATACCTGCTTTTTATACCTCACGAATGGATAGAACGGTGCATTTTACACTCGTTAAAATGTTCCCAGGGTATCCCCTAGTGACTCCACTTCCAACAACTGGCTGGCGGAGAAGTAATTAATGGGCAAATCAAAGTAATCACTCATGGTGAACAAGAGGGCAGCGTGGCCAAAGAGACATGAAATGCTTCCCAGGTCCAGTGCTTTCAAACCCAGCTGTTGTGTCATTAATTGGGGGCAAGTTTAGTCTGCTGGCGCACAGATAATGTGGCTCATGGGCCTCCTTACACAACATCGGCTCAGTGCGTTGGCCGTGCACGTTAAAAGCCCCAACACATAGTGTATTAAATCATGTACAGCTAGTATTACACATAACAACCTGGTTAAAACCAGCCACCTCCGGTTTGTCTTCCCCTCCAACAACCATACACACTTGTAACCAACCTTCTTCAGATATGGATGGGTCACTCAATGGGCCTACAGGGGCCAAAGTGTCAGGGGCCTTCACCTCTCAAAGGGACACGTAGAAACCAGGACTCCAAATGGCCACAAAGAACAATAAAAACAAGTACAAAGAGACCAAAACAGCTGCAAAGGGAGACACAAAGAGAACACAACGTGACTCACAACTACAAAGACACATGAAATGACTATGAAGACACACAACATTACCGTGAGAGACACAAAACAAACTACAAAGAGACACAAATTAATGACAACGACCACAGACAAACAGAATAGCTACAAAAAGACACCAGTCACTTCCACCTCCGGTCTAAATGTGAGTAACCGAGTGGAAGAATCGAGCACGTTCAGTGAATCCAACCTTGATAATTAAGTGTTTCTGATTTCTGAATTTAATTTCTGTACATCCAGTTCGAGGTTGGTATAATGTGTATGTTTTCCTGCTCTGTACTGTACGTCTTGTACTGCTTGCTCTGAATGTGCCGTCTCTCTCACAGTCGACAATTCTTCCATATTGTCTATGTGCCTGAGTGGACTGACACTTTAGATGCCTACTGTAGCATTGTATTTGTGGTGACAGGCTAGCCGAGCCGTGCAGGCATTTATGACTGACTTTGACGCAGATCCACCACGACAAGTTGACATATTTCTTCTGGGAGAGCTCACAGAACCACAAAAGTCTCGGGATGGAACAGAACAAATTTAGATCGAGCCGCCGAGAGGAAGTGCGGACGTTTTTTTTTTGACAAGAGCGACACCGAGGGGCGAAAGAACCACTGAGGGATGGGATGTGTGCTGCTGCCTCATAAACATCTGCAGGCCTGATGATAGACATGGCACAAATAAATTAACCTTTTCTTTCCTCAAATAACGGCTTCCAATCTACAGGCGATGATGGTCTGTCTTTTTTTTTATACCCCTCACGCATCATCATCTTAAGGCGTCGAGAAGGTGTGAGTCATCCTTCACTGCAGAGAATTTAGCAGAAATCAATTTCCCCCCCTTTTTATTTCTGGCACTGAGGCAGAGTAAGCGTGATTGATTCCACAGCTTCTCTTCCTCCATACGTGTGTTTCTATACGTTTGGAAAACGTGGACGTTTAATCGTTGCACTTTTACGACCGCATGTGACATCAGGGGCCGAGAGAATCGTTTCCATGCACCGCATGCATGTGCATCGGAACAAAGGCGAGGCTGTGTGGGCTGATGGCTGATGCACTTGAGCATTGGGTGGCAAACAACTGACAGGCAGCGTGTCCAGCAGCAGGTGATGGGGTGGGGGGGGGGGGGGGGGGGGGGGGCTCATCGTCCTCGCCTCTCTCATCACATCGATCCCCCTCCATCCTATTTGGCTCCTGGCAAAAAACGCACAGCTCTGCGGCAGACTGAAGCTTATTACATCTCACTTTAACCCAAACACACACAACAATGCGGCCGCCGGCATGCTGGAATCTGCTCGAATGCCTATTTCATATGAAATGAAAAAAATGTTCTTTCCTAAACATTTAATAACCTGGGGACTCTGCACTATGCCAGCTGGAGCACAACCAATAAAGCAATATAGATGCAACCATTCCAGTAATTTGCCTACTTATAGCCTCTACTGTGCTCTCTTTAAAGGACATTCAGGTTATTTTGCACATTTTTCGTTAGACCTGGCTCATCCTGAGACCTGAATTGTGAGCCTTTACCTCTATTTCTCAGGCTCTTGTAAAAATGTTATTTGGACACCAAGGTCATAGCTTTAACTGCAGTCATCATGAGCCACGTATGGACACCATGAGCGTGTCATTTTTGGCAGATAGACGGCTCCAGCGGGCACAGGATTGTTGCCGCTCTGTAACTACCGAGCTCCAGATGTGTTATTTGAGGCTATTAAAGACAGAGGTTTTCTATAGGATACGGGATTAGAAGGTTGTTATGCCTTATTGGATTTCATAGTGGAAGCTCAAGGTCAACACAATCCCTAAATCCATACACCAACCCATAAATGAGCCCATTTAAACAGCCGAGCCCACGGAGAAGCAGCAGGTTATTTCTACGTGGCTTCTCGAGGCAAGCAACCGCATCTACAGGCCGAGCCGCGCGCTGAACGCTCGGACTTGACATGGCGTTCAGGTACCGACTCAACCATCTGTTGTTTACACTCTGTTGCCCTCAACGGTATCTGACAATGACACAGTTGTTCCTGCCTCTGCAGTGACAGGGACACCGCGACTCACAGGGCGCCGTCACTGATCTCCTCTGCACATTTTCACAGCTGCAGCGGTCGAGCAAAGCCAACGCCGGTTAAAGGAGCGCTGAGAAACGAGGACGATTGAATTCTTCTGTCGAACAAGGAGCACAGCTGCTAGAGAAAGGAAACCAAAGTTATATACCATTGTTTCAGGAGTGAGGTTTCAGCAAACGCTTGTTTTTCTGAGTAGGAAATCACACTTAAAGGTTATCTGGACGAAATTGAGCATTAATATAGCAGCAAACCACTATCTTCTATATAAAGATAGGTCTCTTTTTCTCTGTTATCTGAATGCAGCTGATCACTGTTAGCACCGTTAGCTTCTAGCTTCTCCAAATTTGGCATATCTGAACCCTAAGATATGTGGCCACGCCTTCTCACCTTCAACCACCAATCAGCAGCCACGACCAGCAGTCTGCACCTCTGATGCCTCCAACCTGTTATGAAACGAGGTCTGACATGAGAATCCATCACTCGGGCTCCAAAGCAGTTGTAAAAGTATTGAGCAACATTGACAGCCCACTGTGTGTGTGTGTGTGTGTGTGAGAGAGAGTGTGTGTGTGGGTGGATGTGAGAACTGATGAGTCACACTTGCCATTTGCGCTGTGCTCACAAATTAACACAGGATTGATCAAATCGAGGCAAGATGCTGTGTGCATTTGTATCACAGTGAGTCGTGTGTATCATCCCGCAGCAGTCAAAAAGACAGTATTAAAAGGAAGAGCAGGGGGAAATTGTGTGAATCCTGTTTGCAATTCGTGTCTGGTTCTTCTAGCCGACAAAACAACTTGATATTTACAAAAAAAGCGCCTGGGAAGAAGAACTGAAAGGAGGGCAAATTAAAAGAGGCCAGACGTCTATATTTATTTTTGAGAGTAATGTTTGCACACAGGAATGCACGTACGAGTGGTGTGACTGAATCGGGTTCGTCTGTTCATGTCCTTGACACAGTTAGAGGACTGTCTCCACATGCTGCGGATTCCTTCCCCTGGACAC
Organism: Eutrigla gurnardus; assembly: GCF_963514095.1. Classification (NCBI taxonomy): domain Eukaryota; kingdom Metazoa; phylum Chordata; class Actinopteri; order Perciformes; family Triglidae; genus Eutrigla; species Eutrigla gurnardus. The sequence goes on along the minus strand of NC_139932.1, from coordinate 10,649,678 downwards.
ACACACACTTCTCTCTACCTGCCTATTTCCCTGAAACTGCTGGGTCAACGGCCATTAACGTCCCCTACTGGGTCTCTGCAGAGGAGCAAGGCGAAATGGGGAGATGAGGACGGAAATAGATGTGGCACAAACATCCCTCAGTTCCTCGCCTCGGACTGTTTTGACTAATGAGCCGGTATGGCAGAGGGGTTAATTCCCAAAGGGTGCGCAGGGTAACGTCAACGTCCCCCTTCTTCTTGCCCTATTTTTTTTCTTGTGCGAGCGTGTGTGGTCGACATTGGAACGCTCACCCGAGTCCGGGCACGGCTAGCTTTTTCTATTTGGGTCACGATGAAAAAAAACCTCTAATGGAAGGCTAAAGTAGGTCTAGGACCAGGACACTGTCTTATATTAATAACCTTCATAATCACAGGGATGTAGAGACCTGAAACGGCAGCGCAATAAACTGGGGGGGGGGAGAAGAAGAAAGGAGGAGGATTACAGCGTCGAGAAACAAGCCGATGACCACGGGGGTTTGATCCCCCAGATGGACCGGATAAATCTGGAAAGGGAAGTGGAAGGAGCAACACTTTCCTCCTCTTCATTAACACCACTGAGGTGCCTTTGAGCATGACCGTTAACCCCCAACTGCTCCACTAGAGCTGCTAAGTGGCTAACCAACCACACTGTAGCTGTATGTGGAGTGTGTGAAGGTTAAAAAAATAATAAAAAAAATCCATCCTAGACTATACGCTTCCTGCTAAATTAAAGGTGTAACGGTGTCCATTAATCCTAGTATATAGAGAAAAAATAGATCTCTTGTTTAGTGCAGTTTCAGACTAAACTGTGTTAAAATGGTGGGAACTCAAGCGGAGAGACACTCATCGAGATCATGTCTGCCTGTTAAGGACAAGATGGCTGCCATGACCATCTTTCTGCTGCCACCTACTGTACAGGAAACTGTCCAAACACTGGATTTGCATTCCACCTGAAGGATTTAAGTTGTTCCCCACAAAGGGTAACTGTAGTAAATAGGCCTAGTAGTATAATCGTGTTGTGGATGGCATCTTTTTCGGGGTGCTTAAGCCAGGGTGCTAAGCCCATCGACGCCCATTTTAACCAAAGCGTTTACATGACAAGGATGTTTTTTAATGCTAATCATTCAGCATGCTGATTACTCACCCACACGCCCACCTCCCCACCACTTTCCAGTGAGAAATCACTTTGAAGTTCCACCCTTGAGTGGGAAAAAAAAAGCTGAAATATTTACACGTTAGTTAGTCACTTCTCTCAACAAAGGATGTCTGCCAGAGTTCCTCCTCGTGGGAGTTTTAAATTGCTGCTTCCGCTGTTTGGGATTCATGTGCAGGACGCTTCTAATCTGATTTCTCCGGGGTGCGTCCTGAAGTTCAACACCAAAAAACGCACGTCGGCCTGGACAGATAGTCATCAGCGGCTGTCAACCCTGTATTTTTTTGGCATTTATGTGGGGTGCGGAGACGGATTTGTGGATGAAGATTACCTCTTTAATTCCCTTCACACATACTGTAGCCTGACATTTATCCTTGATGTGTTTTCACACTCTAAGTAGGGCTCGAACTCACACCAACACAAACACATCCACTCGCACACCAGATTCTTTTAACGGCTCCAATTAAAAAAAAAAAAAAAAAAAGGAGGCTGTGTCCAGAAGTCCCCGTCAGAGCCAAATCCCAGCTCTTGGCCGGTCGCCCTCTCTCTTCATGTTGGAGCCAAGAGGCCGAACTTCCTCCCCTTGAGTGAGAATCTCTGCTGAGGTGGGGACCGACAACTTGCTGTGAAGTGACTCTTTCTGGGAAGAAAACGCGATACAATGATCCCAGCAGACAAGTTTCCTTTTTCACTAGTCATAATGAGACGGAGGTCAGAGGTGAGCGTGTGCTGGAGCTTGTAGGGATTCCCAAACAACAAATCTCTATTTATTTCTTGGGATACTCTTTAAATATTTATGGTCTGGAATGTAAGCCTCAAGTTAAAAAAATGTGTTGGAACCGGTTTAATCAGTGTGATCTATGTCCAGATTTAGCACTACAGACAGAAACATGGTAACCTTGGATTTATGTGTTTTTGCCTCTTAATCTTTAATTCCTACATTTTATGAATGCGTTAAGCTAATGTCAACAATTCAGTTTATATTGAAGAGAAAATAGTTCTGAGGCACGTCGTTTAGATGTGTTGCTCTATAAAACGGCTTAACAAATATGAATTTATCATTGGAAACTACTCTTCAAATGTTGATTTAAATGTTTTCATGCAGACTGAAGACGACGAAGGAGCCGTGAAGATTGCAGGCAGAATAATCTATTGTTTGAAACCACCAGATGGACAGAGGAGCGAGAGGAGCTAATAAAAGTACAGATATGCACCAGTCACAAGTGGATGGATGCTGTGGCAGCCCACAGGACTACCCATTAATCAGCCAGCAGCAGTCCTGTCCACCTCCACACACACACACTGTACCTTTAGGTGTAATTGCTGACCATCACACTTGGCAGTTGGACCACAGGGCGAGTCTTTTTAGACTGACAGACGCAGTATCCCGGCAGCAAACGGTGGGCCGAGGCCCGGCAGCAATAAGAGGAGGTGAAGTCGATGCATCACTCCACAGCAGCCGCTGTGGCCATCCCTCAGAGCTATCAGCCTCTGAATCAGACAGGCTGAGATTGAAAGAATCAAGATAACGGCACCGCAGTCTCCCCCCCTGGTGGGTTTTCTCCCTTAAAGATATGGGACTATCAGCATGCTGTTTTAGGAGCTCCTCAAAGATGCCACGATGGTTTCACCATTCAATTGCATCAGCTGTATTAGATTAGCTAAACCTCATACAGTATAATCACATCAATCCAAACAGGGATTTCATTTGAGCCAATTAATCTTGTTCAATCATCACTAGTAACCGGAGACATTTGTCCATGCCAACCTGCTGCCACACGACTCCAGTATTAAAATAAATAAATTAAAATTCAGAACGTAGTGTTCTCCTTGCTGGAACAAACGCCATGAAAGATGATCTAAAAGTGGACCAATAATCAGCACCTCTCCCTCTGGATTCAACTCCGAGTGACCTGCAGGAGCAGGCCACGTTTGTTGGACGCTACCGCCACCCTGTGGCAGCTTGAAATATTACGGAATGATACAGAACAGTGACGTGGGAGGAGTCTGGTGAGACTAATATGGAGACGTTTTTATTTTTGGTGAACAGTGTGGTAGGAGTTACAAGGGGTGGTTTACAACACGCTGGGAACTCACTTGTATTGCAACTTTCTTTAAATTGTGTCAGATGTCGTTAAACCATTAAAATGTTAACAAAAACTACTCTTATTCTGTGGGAAATCAGTTTTATTTAAGCCACAGCCTGGGATGGATGGATATATACATTTATTTTTATGAATTCAAGTTGAACACTATTATATACACACATAGATTAGAGGTATTCTCTATGATAATTTTGAATACATTTAAAAATGTTACATTATTATTCTTAGAAATCAGTCAACTAGAATACCTTTGACGGCCATTAAAAGGTGTGGCTTATGCAATGCCCCTGAACTCCATGTACTAGCAGCTGGGTGAGATGAGTCAGCAAACGGTCCTTTTTGCGTTACCTGTAATTATCCGATCATATATAATCATCCCTGTAAATGTGTTCATTTCATCCTCTTATGCAAATTATTTTTTTCTAGAGTATATTTTAAACCGTTTACACTTTTGCCTCATCGAGTGTTATGCAACACAGAATTTTGTAACAGCTTGGAACCTTCTTGCTGAATGGTCTACAGACTATTGTATGTGTATAGACTTATATATTAACTAAATATCTACTTATAACTTATGTGAAGTGGAAACATCAGAAGCTTAGATTTAATGAGATAAAAGGGGATACTCAACTTGGCAAACTTCATCTGTAGCCACACATACAGGTGTATGATCAGTCTCTGGATCCCTCAATATGGCGTAGAATAGCTACGCCTGCAATTTCACATCATCTTCCACACATTAACAGGTAACATGGAGTTATTCAAATAATAAATTCAAGTCAGTAATTTCTTATAAAAGCACATTTATTGAACAATATAATCCTCTCACCTACACACCAACAATCACTTATACTTTTGGTAAGTACAATACATAAATCGGCTTAAATAATAAACCATGACTATCACACGTGACATCATTTGGACTTCTTGGAAACAGTAAAGAACCATCGGGCAATAAATGTCACCTGTTGTCAGTCACCTGAGAAGCGACCTCCTCGGTCTCGTGCTCTCCTCACAGCAGAGTCATGTGTCCCGGCAGGGTGACCTGGAAAACGCTCAGACAACAGTAACTGTGGAAAGCACTTTTCAGCGCCAACATCGCATCACAACGTACCACTGTTGCCACAAATGACAATGCATTGCGACACAATACCTGCACCGGGTTTACCTGGATTTCACAATCCGTAGCCAGGCGAGAGCTGGTGTGCGCTCGTTTAGTTCCTCGGGGCGGCGCCACACGGGGCGGCTCAGGGTCGCTCCCTACTGGGTTAGCCCGTCCAGTGAGCCACTGTGAGATAAATAAAGCCCAACCATGAATCGTGCGACAAAATCACATAACACGGGCTTTTCAAAAGAACAATCATCACAAGATGCACATATTAAACCCATGTCATGCATTTACAGTTGTTTATTTCACACCTTGTCATTTGTTCTTATGGGAAAGTCACTGCTGAACAGCAGGCCAGACCAGTTTCACGAGGTCACGAAGACCGGTTCATTCCGGTTGGCTCGCAGACCGGTTCATTCCGGTTGCCAATGCAGGGCGAGCGCTTCCTCGAAGTCTCTCTGTTCGAAGTCGAGTCCGCTGTAGTGTTCCGGGTCTCCGCCGCATGTCATGTCGTCGTACGCGTTAGCCATAAGGTACTGCGTGGTGTTTTCCGGCGCCATTGATCCCGATGGCTGGCGGTGTATACAGGCCGCTGCGGGACTTTCCACGTACACGGACTCCCCGTTCTCGTTCTTTCCAATGTGCCCTAAGACTTTGGCGAGCCTGGCCAAAGTCCGTGGCCGCCTCTGTTCCCGCGGCAGGCACTTTCGTAAGGCCTTCAACGCGCTGGCCCGACATTTCTCAAGGGCCTCGTTTCCTTCCGTAAAAACACGGTGACGTTTCCACCTCAACTTTGATCCGGGTTTGATGGTTTTACGCAGGCAGTCGCTTTTGATGTGCTTCGATCTTGTATCCATTGTTTCTACACACATCTCCGACCAAAAAATAACTGTAGAGGTAAAAAGATGGCCTCCGTTGGGCGAGTGACTTGGCGTCTTTCGTTCCTTCTCGCTGGAAAACAGGTCAGAAATGTCTTCTTCGGAGTTAAAATTGAAAACACCGGCGAGGGATACCCTTCAAATAGCTTTCTTCTTCAAAAACTCTTAAAAATAGATCACGTATTTGCCAAATTCTCGGAGCTAGCAAAATACGTCTTACCCGAAGATGTCTCCAGTTAGGACTACGTTGCAACGGAGGGCCAACGTAGCATTTTATCAAAGAAAACCCCCACAATCCTTTGCTTTCCGAAACTAACGGTAGGGCTACATGGCGATGCTGCCACCTGCTGGTGTGGAGTGAGACATATGACACTCTGACTGATACTTCAGCAAGGAGACGGAATCCTCAAAACCGATAAAATAAATAAATAAACGAGACATTATGGAAAACAAACACAATAGAATACATATATACTAGTAACATTAGATTGTAAAATTATCCAATAGTTTTAATGTAAAATGACATCTTTTGATGATTTATTTCCCTTCTCTGCCCCATAACTCTGTAATCATCATCAAATACTGTAACCCACAGACCTCAATCTAAACTGAACAATCAGAAGACTATGCCCGGATGATTGCTACTTCCCTTCTGTGAAAATGGAGTGATAAGAGTAAAGTGATAAGTGATTTGATAAGCGCACTGACCTCTTCAAATGATAAGCACAGTTATCTTACTCATCCTCAAGAGAAACTGGTGTTTTGTTTTTAACTTATTCACTTGTAGGATAGTTTGTTTTACATTTATTGTAAACTGAATTATTATTTTAAAATGAATGAATGTTCTATCAGTGCAACCATATAACCAATAATGTCACTGGCAACAGGTTTGATTTGTTTATCAACAGCAAGTGCGATTTGATTACAAGAAACCGGTTGTGATCTTCTTATATATTTCAATAAAACACTGTTTAATTTAGTTATTATTTATGGAAATGAAAATTTGAATACACTCCAGGGAATAAAACAATGCAATCTCTATATCTCACAAGAATATTTAATATGATTACGATACAATATACTTTATTGTCCCCACAGGAAAAATGGTCTTGGACTCAAAGTCTGCCTGGACTGATTGACGAGTCTAGATCAAAGTGCATTATGTGAAAGAATATTAAAGTGATTTTTCCAAGAGTCAACATGTTATGCTTGTGTTCCACAGGATGGCAGACTCCAACATGAAATGCATCTTGTAGACACTGACTAGGTGTTTATTTATGTACCACCAGAGGGCAGCATGCAGATGACTGAGTGGTCGTTGTGCTTTAAGTGCTGCAGACTCTTGTGGATGTCTGTTTCCCTTCACGGTGGCTCTGAGTCTCTTTGAGCAAATTAAATCCTGCAGCCATCCAATGTGTTTATGTGTGTGATCTTGATCGTAATGCTATTTTACGTCCTCCAAACAGTTTGGATGCCATGACAGTTGCTTTCAAGCTTTATATTCCAGCATGAAACACACATTACAGTTTACAATAAGAGCGATAGATTTAAAGCTCTGTGAGTGGGTTGAAGAAGCTGTTTCCACAGCTATTGTTCCAGGCAGTTAGCTGATGACACAACCCCATGCCTCTGGAAATAGTTAACTCTAGGCAGTTAGGTAGTGGATGCTAATGTCTGCTGCTCACCTCTTTACATTCGCTCTTGTGTTTTTAAAGGTTTCATTTTGGAAAAGTGTTTTTTTTTATACTCCATACAGAGTATGGAGGACAGGCCTGCTGTTCCTTGCCGTCGCCAAGGTTATGATTTGGCCGTTCGCTGCTCGGGGGAGGGGTTCAGCCGATGGTCGGCTGATGATATCTTGAGCAAGATGCTGAATACGTATCACTGTTGTTCTGAGGCTGACCCTGTGCTCAGTGGAAGGCCAACAGCCAAAAGATGACTATCTCCCTCAGGGTTTTTACAGAGGATCAGAGTATATTTCTCTGAGCTCCCCCCAACACAGCATACTGTCTGTGCTAGCTCCTATTTCTGGTGTGGACATGCTTAGATAGCTTGGTGTTTTTCTCAGTATATCACACATCTAGACAGTAGAGGAGTTGTCTTTCCCCCTCAGTTTCACATCTTCTGACCGCAAACTGCACTGCACTTCTGCCTAAGCTTTCGGTTTCTTTTCTGCTCAACGTCTCGGCTTTGAAGATTCTTTGCAGCAGCAGCTTTAAATCCAAACAGTGTTGCATGAGAATACATCTGCAGAAACCTGCACTCATAAACACCTTCAATTTCCAGGCCATAATGGGAGGTGCATTTGATGTGGAGTTTGTGTTTGCCACTGAAGTGCTGATATTTAGGTCTGTGTCATAGCTCAGCAGCTACTCAGAGGTTGAGACTGTAAAACCAGCAGCTGCATTTTCATGAAATAGATCACATTGCTTGAGGTTTAAGTGCCTGTAATGATAACCTTATCTTAAATTATATCAAATAGAAGGAATAAAAGGAATAAAAGGGTTTTAACAAGATGGTTGTAATTAAGTTACGTGAAGCTGCAAACTGATTTTTAACCACAGGGGGAAAGAAATGCAGCAGCATCCAGATGAAATACATACTGGCAACTTTTTAATGGCTGAATGGTTCAATTGCTTTGCAGCAGATATATTTACTGGCCTTTTAGCTCTGGCCTAGTCCACAAACTCCCACGATGCTTTAACTTCTCCACCTCCCACTGACCGGCATTGTTTTATTGCTATGTAGTTGTAGTAGTGTAAACTTGGCTGTCTCTGAGCTTGTTTGCTGAAGTGGTTGTATATGGGTTAGTGGCTGACAGTCATGACAGAAACTCAGCATACAGTGTTGGGTTTTATTTGTCATGGGAATGTGACTGAAAGCAGCCCTCTCACATTACAGTAAGTCATTCGATTCATTGTCATCAAAAAGCTCTTATCAAAAGTTATTCTCGAGTTGCCATTATGGGATCAGGGAGACGCTGAGACGTAAATGTTGCCACCTACTGTCCAGTCACGGACCCTCTGAAATCAATAAAACACAAGCAAATATTTTTGTTCTGTTCATTACTGGATAATGAAAAATAATGTATACTGTCTTAAATCTCGCTCACACACAACTCTATTTGAGTATATCTTCAATCTACCCAAATTCTCCCATGTGACCCCCCCCTCCTCCGTGACCTCCACTGGCTCCCTGTTGCAGCACGCATCCAATTCAAGACGATGACACTGGCCTTCAGGGCCATCAATGGAACGGCACCCATCTACCTTCAAACACTGGTCAAACCTCATGCCCCGAAGCGAGCACTTCGCTCCTCTACTTCAGCTGGCCGGCTGGTACCACCATCGCTGAAATCAAACAAATGTCGCTCAGCAAAGTCCAGACTCTTCTCTGTTCTGGCGCCTCAGTGGTGGAACGAACTCCCGACTAATGTCAGGACAGCTGAGTCATTTGCCATTTTCCGAAAAAGGCTCAAGACTCACCTGTTCAGACTTCACCTCGACTAGCATGACCCACTAACAACCCCCCCCCCCCCCCCCCCAAAAAAAAAAAAAACAGTACCTATAGCACTCTGATCGTACTGTTGCTCTTGAAGTACTAACACTTGTTCTATTTTTAGCTCTTACTTTATCGGCAATGATTCGTTGTGGTTTCCTTGTTTCCTTCTTTTGATAAATGTACTTATTGTAAGTCGCTTTGGACAAAAGCGTCTGCTAAATGACCTAAATGTAAATGTAAATGTAAATCTATACAGAAACAAATCAGAGTAAGATGATGTGGCATATCATAGACATTGGAAGATGTAAACTCAAGATCCCTTTTTTTTCTCCACAGTTTCTCCAAGTACATGATAAGCGTTGGAAATGAGCCAGCTTGATGCACTTATTGGAATCTCAGAATAATGATAAGAACATGCCATGACACGCAGCTCTGGTTTCTTCAAAGAAGTGATTTCAAAGGCACCCAAAATCAATCTTCCTCTTTCTGGTATGCAAATTTGATACGGTGAACTTAGATAGGGATGCTTTTTGCACAGTAGGATGCAGGTCTTGATGTGTGTGTGTGTTTGTGTGTGTTGTGTGTGTGTGTGTGTGTGTGTGTTTGAATGCTGGCTAGTTTGTGTGTGTGTTGGGGCTTGGACAGAGTTGTGTGTGAGCGATATTCACGGGAGCTGGGCACAGTTCAAGTTTCCTCCGCAGTGCAGTGGCTCTGTGGAGAGAGAGAGAGAGAGAGAGAGAGAGAGAGAGACAGAGAGACAGAGAGAGACAGAGAGACAGAGAGAGAGGGTGGGGGGAGGACAGACAAGTTAAAAGGGAGAGAGAGCAAGAGAGATGATGCTCGGGTAAATCCCCCAACTGCTCTAAAAAACCCCACACGCATACACACACACACACACACACACACACACACACACACACACACACACAAACACACACACACACACACACACACACACACACACACACAAACACACACAGACACACACTCATTCACAAACCACCAGCACACGCACACATTTCTATTATATGTTGTGACTTTGCATGTGTGTGTCCAAGACCCGGGGCCGTGTTGACGCCCTAAATGCAGATGCACTTGACCGAGTCCCACACAATAAATATGCCACAAACTCAATCAGATTTTCTCACTTACAAGCAGTTTCATGTTGTTGATTTGGTTTCTGTCTGTCCTCAAGCCTCCATCGTGCCCGTCACTTTCCTTTCCAGAGGACAGACCGCAGCCTGTCCCACAGCTGTTCTATCTACGGACGACAAAAGGTCATCCGAGTATTAAAATGAATGATTTATATGATATACTCTAGCCTGGAAGTCTGGAGCAGCATTTTTCATCTCTGGTCACGGCAACTGACTGAATGATTTGTGGTGAGTTTCCATTCCATTCCAGTAGAAACGCTTCTAATGGAATTAGAAAGTGGCGGAGCGATCGTGGCTAAGCGTGTGTGTGTGTGTGTGTGTTTGTGCTTTGGGCAGAAAAGGAATTAAAACAAGCTTCATCATCACGGCTCAGGAACGGACTAATCATTTAAGTGTGTGACTGAAGGTCAGATGAGCTATAATCACATCAAGTTTGCTTCTAAGGCAGAATCTGATTGGCATCAGTCCCGACATTTACCTGAATTAGTCTGACTCACTGGATCTACTATCTCATGCGGCGTCCCCTTCAGCTGCCAAGCAAAGGGGACTGTCGATGCATCCTGTGCTCAGCGTCGCCCCAGACGACTGTGATTGGCTCCAAGGAATACAAAGTGTTTTTCCCCTTACACCAGTGTGGAGCCGGATCCTTCTTTAGCTGTGTGACAGGGCGCTGTGGAAACAGGTCTGGCTATGCGAGAGCGGGACGAGAACATAATAAACAGACAGAACGGGATAAACATTTTTAAAGGTCAAGGGAAGTGGTGACACGACGCAGTCACCTGAAGCGGAGCAGCAGAGGCCCGCCGAGTGTCACGTGTCGAGACGCTTCTCAGGTTTTGCTTCTCGCTCGTTCAGAGAAACAATGAATCCATTTGACTTTGGCGAGCCGATGGCTTTTTCCACCAATTTCCGGATCGAATGTGATGACGTTAGGGATCCCATTTAGCCCCGTTAAGTTGCAACATCACTTTTAAGCCATCCTAAAAAAAGATCTCTGAATATTGCTTTTTCTAAAGAGCCATTTACATCGTCAATGGGTGCCATTGTGTATCCTCACAATGCTTTTGGAAAGAAGTCTTGTTTATATGTCTGTTTGGGTGTTTATTACAACGACTACAATGTTTAGTTACTGTAGGAAACATTCATCAAATTTGATTTTATTGTGACTATGTTGCAATTTTACGACGCTGGATGAGGGTGGAAGTCAATGTATGAAACAATACCATTAGAAATACAATAGCATTGATTCAGTTTATGTGTTTTCTGTTAAATGTTTCTAGTTTAGACATTTGAATGAAGTTATTCATTGTTTTCGGTATTTGAAACTCTATCTGTAGCAGCATTTTAAACTCAAAAGTTTTCAGTTTTCAAAATTCAAACGTTTAAATTATCCCCCCTTTTTTTTTAGCTTTGTGACCAATAGCTGCTTGGCATATTGGGAGACAGGAAACAGGCTCTGAATGTTCTGGGCTGAGTTGGGGGATGCTTGTCTTTGTTCAGGCCCACGTTGGTGACCATTCTCACCTGTCCCTGAACAAAGCAGCAGGCATGTGTTGTGGGGGGATGGACGCATATATTCCTTTTAGTATGATAATAGAGGGCAGAATAGCCCAGACAGACAGCATTGTGTGACTGGATGAGGATCAGGACTTGAATCTCCACTCTGAACACGTCCTTCAGGTTGGCAACTAGAAATAAATATCTTGAATACATCTTATTTTTTTTACATTTCTAGATTTTTGAGCTTTCAAGTTGTGATGGTTGACAATTATTCACATACTGTCGATGCATGTTTTATGTATTTGCATGGCATGCAAGCCAAGGTTTATTTTTTATGGCTTAATGGAATAAATGAGAATATACTATATGCCCCAACGCATTTCTTGCAGTTAATAAAGCTTTATTTATTTTCTTAGAAATGATACATCAATTACAGTAATTGGTTACTGAACAGACTGTATATAATAATTGGCAACTATTTTGATAGGGTTTTTTTAATTGTGTTACAAGATTACATTTGTTAGTTTCAGCTTCTAAATTGTGATTATTTGTCTTATGAAATGGTAACCTGAAGGTTTTATTAACAGGGTTTAAGGAACGTTTGATGGGGAATTTCGAGACCAAATGCTTGATTAATGGAGAACATATTTTAATATTCTCTCTTCTCCTTTATCTTTTTTTCTGAACAGATTCAATCTGGTGCTATTATTAATACTATCATTAGAGTTTGTTGTGCCAGCACAAACATCCAATGAAAAAGACCTTGTATCTAGGGTTTGGTACCTGTTGCCATGCCAATGGAATAATCAGCACAGGAAATATTGCCATCCTTCAAGCGGAGGAACATCATCAGCACCCTTTGTGCAAGATTCACTCCATCGCATCGCACGTGATTACGTGGGTGTGTATGTGTGTTTGCTTTTTGCCGTTTTGTTCCATTCACTCCGCCGTGTCTGTGTTTTTTCGGCTGTAGCACGCTCCCCCACTCCCTACGCCCACCGGCCACCTGCTGCACCAAATGCATGCTGGGATCTCTCAACCAGACGGATTGAACAGATGATCAGCTCAGACAACGCCTCAATGTTTGCATCTGCTAACATGCCAGGAATGGGCTTAAAATATGGGTCTGGGGAAGGGGGGACGCTTCTAATTCTGCAAATATGAATTCTGGGTAAAAGTGTCCTACATTCAGTTCATGTGGCGGCGCGTTCAGACCCAAATCAGGCGCCTCTGTGTGTGTCAGCGTGCACCTCACTCTGCTGTGACCCTGGCTCTAGCGGGATGTGTCTAATGAGAGCTATAAATATCCTGGAACAGACCTGGCCGGCGTTCACAAGACCGCAACCTCTGCACACACACACACACACACACACACACACACACACACACACACACACACACACACACACACACGGACTTATTCCCATCACTCCTCCTACAGAGGATGACAAGATGAGAAAAAAGGGAGTGGGAAATATACTGGGAGAAACAAATAAATTATGAACAAGGCTCTTCAGCCAATGAAAACGCAGACCCCCCGCCTGCTCTCCCACCTCCCCGTCTTTCCACCCACTTGTCATTATTTTCCAAACTGTGCCCCGCATCCCTTCCAGCTCCAACATTATGAGTCATGTCTGCTTGCGTTGGAGTCAAAATATCCCTGTCAATACCCGTGATAGCATCAACAACAGTAAACAGGGGGAGGAAGGAGGCTCAGTGTGCGAAGAGGAGTGAAGGAAGGAAAAAAAAAAAGATGGTGTGCACTCAGGCCTACAAACACACTCCCAAAGAGGGTCATTCTAATTATGATTTAAGGGGCTTTCGCTCTCTGGAGGCAGTTGTTGTTGATGATTCAGCAAGGTCACACATGTGAATCTGCCTTAAAAATGAACTGCATGCCCAGCTCCTAAGGCACACCGTAGCATGTGATAGACGGGGCTCTTCCTACGGTGGCAAATTTGAATTCACATCACGCACGTCGGAAAGAGACTCCGTTGGCATCGTAACAAGCCTGTAACGTTGTACAGGAGGAGATTACATGTGACTATGGTTCGAGGACGGATTTAAAGCGAGGATATCACGGTTACATGGTCCATGCCTTTCCCTGCTGATGCGTCTTTAATCCAGCTATGATCTTTACTTGCACACACACAAAAAAAAACGCTGGAAAAAAGAGCTTTCTGTGCACGTTGAAGGCTCTCAGAGAGAAGATCATGTGGTTTCAGCTGTTCAACTATGTGCCAAGTATGCACTCCCTCCAACAAACTATTAAAGTTTTGCTTGTGTCGTCATGCAAAAAGTGGTGTGAAGATTATGTTGCTTATAAGCTCAACCGATACATTTCACAAACTTTTGTTTGCCATAAAGCTTATTTTCAGCAACGATCCAAATTCCAATGGAAACATCCATTTGGCTTTTTGTCGAGGGAACCAGTTTGATGCTAACTCAGGGTTGGCCTACAAAAATACCACTTGCCTTGTAGTTTTAGATCTAAAAATATATATAAAAGTCTTTGAAAAGCATCAATAGACAACATCATAAATGAAACGTCAGGCATTCTGTAATTGATAAACTATACAAATGATGCAGAGGAATAAATAATGAATGGACAAGGACCGGATGATTACGTACAGCATGTCTATATACAACAAAATCAATCCATTTATTGACTTCTAATTACCCAAAACTGCAGTTCTTTCCTTCCTTAAAATGCATTCAAATTGATCGCCAAGCACTTCCTATCCAGAAATCATGCGACCATTGGTACAACTCTTTCTTTATATGGTTCTGGTTTGCAGTCATCATGGCTACATTGGTGCATTCATTTCACAATACAATTTAGAATTTAGCCACATTTTGTCTTCGTCCTTCCAATCACCAATGCTTTTAACCACATTGATTTTTTTTTTTATGTTTGCCATAAGGAAGATCATCACATTTTCTATGTTCAGTCTCTGCCAACGGCTGGCTCCGAGCCAGGTAGTTTACTGAGCTGTGAGCTGAAGGGCAGGAGTCTCACGGCTCCAGAAAGAGCTGGACAACAAGATCGGTCCAGAGACTCACAGCTGCCACTTTGTCCATCCAGACATTTTGACCTCAGTGCTTAAAAAATACAGAACAATAAATGAAAGTTTTGAGTTGACTGTTTTGAGACTATGAAGCACGTATGATTGTAGCTACATTCATCACCACTAATTAACTAACTAAAGATACATGTGATGTGCCTTTGAATTCGCTTGCTGATAAAAGAGCTTCATTAAACAAGCTGAAAACGAACCGAAGACAACATTGACGTCACCTTTTTGAATGAGAAGCTAACAAACATTTCTCATTTACACAGCAGATATGGAGGATCATTAGCATTCATTTGGCGTTGTGTGTCAGTCTACCTGATGAATGTAAGCCTCAATCGTCCCCGTTATACAGTGTTCCCCTCTAATTGCTAATTAGATCAGTTTGCAGCTTGGTCCTGGGTAGTTGGTGCACAGTGGATTTTTTAAGGTTGTGGGCCAATGCAATGAGTTAATGGACACTAAAATACTGCAGGGAGCTGCAGGTTCCCGTGAGGATTATCTGCGGGTTCATATGAGCCAACCTTTTTACATTAGGCACAGACAAGTTGATCCATTATTACCATAAAAAAATATTGATTATAGCTGCTTGCTCATTTGTGTATTTCAAATAGTTCTCTTAATACTCCCCCCCCCTCTCGGTTTGAGTTATGGCTGAATCACATTACAGAATCCTGATCTGCTAAATCAGCTCCTTTTCAAAGCAGCCAAAGTTGTGCTGCAGCCCCTAAATCTCATCTCCTTCCAGTCAATTCAAATGGGCCACATGGGCCATCTCCAAATTACCCTCCATTCATTGGAAACAATCCCAGAGGCTTCCCCCCCCCCCGGCTATGTGATACATTATGGAGTGGATCGAGGGGAATTTGGCACCAGGAAAAGAGCTATGACAGAGAATGCTCTTTTCTTTCTCCTTATTCACTTTTTTCTTTATTTAAGCAGAAACAAGACACAGAAGACACCGAGAGCTCTCATCCTCCCTCCCCTGGATTCTCTTAAAAAGCCTTGAAAGCATCTCCCCCAAGCCCACTTTAAGCCTGCATGAAGGTAAAAAAATAAAAAATATGAGCACGGTGATGATAGTGCACATGAATGAGCCTAACAGAGTAGCTCCTCTGTGCCTTGAACTCCCTCCATTCACTAATTGAAACATTCCTGTGCAGCGCTGACCTCCCCACAAGTCTCCCTTGTTATTCCTCCATAATGTCAACACTGGGGAGGGGCTTGCGAGCGACGGGGCCCGTAGCTTTTAGGAGTGCAGCCCCGTACCCTAATTGGCCCAGTGGGCTCGGCTGCTGGATGTAATAAGAGCTGACGCTGGGCACCGGTGGGGAAACATGTTTGCGTTTGCGTGTCCCGGCGGCCTCTTTGCGGGTTTCTGCCTCCCCCGGTGCATTATAACGGGATGCCAGAGAGCTCGGGCAAGGCCAACGCGCACGCGTGTGACAGCGAGGGCACATGTGTGTGCATACGAAGAGGCAGAGAGTATCAACTGAATGAGCATCAACATGGAACGACAGAAAAGTCATGATAAAGAAACATATTTGATTCCATACTCAGTTGTACAGCATGTGCACATGCGTACATGAATATAGTCTAAATATAGAATGGATGCACACAGTAGTGCATCTATATTTATGAACTTGGATAACCGCTTGGACCTGATCGATAAATCCCATCAACCAGGAGCATCCAGCGGTTGAGATCTGCCTGATGGCATAGACACTATGTTATGCACACAGACCTTTTCCTGTTCCTGCGTCTGCTAATGTTTGTACAGGACAGGTCACAGGGAGCTCAGCTGCTGGATGGGGAGGTTTTCTCTGACTGTGAATCAGAGGGAAGCGGAGAAGGGGAATTTAGGGGAAATCCATGGGCTCTCTGCCAAAACCTCCATTGTTTTAATAGCCAAAAGCTCTGGGATGCAGCGATGGCGTGTGTGCATCTGCGTGCAGGAAACACGACACCATCCAGCTCCGTGTAAGTGGCCACCATAACGTGACATTACGCTATTGATCAGCTCCAGACATGTCCTTCAGGCTTAGCAGAGCCGCTGAGAGTTAATAACCTGGCGCTCAAATGCTCAGCGCATGTTAAGCTATTATATACTCATTTGGTGACAATGAAGTGTATCAAATGGCATTTACTTGATGAGTGTACTATCAAGTGCAGTTCGTGAGTCTTAACTTTATTACAAATGTTCATGATTTTTGGCTATGCTAGCGGCGTGCCTCAAGGGATGGACATGTCTAATATCTGAGACTAATATCCCACCAACCACTGGGTGGATTGTCATGAAATTTGGTGCAGACATTCACTTCCGTTTCGGGATGAATTGTAATCACTTTGGTACATCCTTAACTTTTCCTTTAGCGCCATCATCAGGCCAAAAAAATTAAAAAGGCCAAATACCTGCAAAACTGATAGCCTCAGCCTTGTGTTTAGTGCTTATTACCAGTGGTGTAGTGGAGGGAAAACGCAGGTATGTGGGTTATACCACCTCTTTTTCTGGTGGTTTACAGTGTACAAGACTATCAGCCAGAACACCATTGGAATATATAGGAGAGTATACCCACTTCCTCTTCTGTAGCAGTACACCACCTCATCAACTACCACCACACCACTGCTTATTACCAAATGCCTGCATGCTCACACATGAAACTAAGATGACATGGTCAGCATCACATCTGCTCCACATCAGCATGTTATCATTGTCACTGTGATTAGTAGTATTTGCATTTAGCTCAAAGTACAGCCTCACAAGCTGTGTAAAGATAGATCACGACAAACTATGCAACCCTAAATAATATAACCATACTAAAGAATTATTGTCACAAAATTATGATCACTATTTAATGCGCCCAAAGTGTTTAATAATACATTTATTATATACGATTGGTCTAAAGACAAGCAGAATCAGCCACCAAGAGCACCTATGGTATTACCCATTAACAAGGCATAGCCAGACAGGTGGAGTCTTTCATTATAGACTTAAAGGAGGTGATCTAGCTGCTGAAAATAGTGTTTACAGTCGGTTTACTGTCCAGCCACCACTCAGAGCAGAGCATGAGCAGAGACTTCAGCCCCGTGGCGAGAATCAACCAAAAGAATTAAACATAATGAAGTAATTGAAATTGAAACAAGATTCTCAATACTGAGACATACGTGTTTATTTTAGATTTCAGTGTAACTGAACAAAACCCCCATACAGCATATTAAATCTAAACAGCTCACCACACACAAAGCCTTATATTCAGGTCCATGTCATGAGAATGAGTAGATTCTTGAGCTGAGCTGTTTGCTGTGGAAAGGCAGTAACACTGAACCGTGTCCAGGAGTTGCTCTTATAAGCTTTAATAGTGCAGAGACGGCGTGCATGCGAGAGAGACGGAGAGTTTCTTAATCCCAGGTTCCCGTTTGCTACTTTCTACGTGCCAGAAATAGACATAAGACGTAGACTTGGCAAGTGCAGCAAAAGTGAGGCATGTGGCCCAGCATTTCAGCCTAACACGCAGAAAATTATACATAGTATATATACTGTACATAGTTGTTGGAGGAGGGAAAAGCACGAAGCTCCTAATGTAAAAATTTATTGTAGCTGCAGGTCTACAGGTTTACTTCATGGCCACGAACACAATAGGCCTTTCACAGCAGCCATGTTGGCATGTCAATGCAGTGTAAACACCCATTATTGCCCTGTTCCATTTAGGTGAGCCGGTATCGTGCTTGCTGGCTCAATGGAATCTGCCGTGACACGAAATACTGTAGATCGACCATAATTAATTTGATCATCTACAGCTGTGTGCGGCTACATTTAAAAATGGCTGCCGTGAAAAGGGTGACAGCACGTCAGAAATTATCCCGAAATTCTTGACACACTCTCAAACGACACGGACAAGATGTGAAATGGTCTCATCCCGGATGAAAAAGAAACGAGACGAAGGGCAGCGAAGCGTGCTGACTATGACGGCACTAACATGCAGGTAATTGACACCACCTTAATTATCTCGGTTTAGCGTGTTTGTATGTTATTTGCGCTAGCGGGTGCCTTGTGCGTTGGTATCAGATGCCAAGGGCCGTGACAAAGCATCGCCGTTTGACTGGGAATGAGATGATTCATCCTGACGGAGCAGCAAACTCCATCCATCCATTGTCTACCGCTTGCCCTGTATTCAGGGTCGCGGGGGGGCTGGAGCCGATCCCAGACCAACAACCATTCACGCTCACATTCACACCTACGGGCAATTTAGAGTCATCAATGAACCTACCCTCCTTGAACCGACACCTTATCGTGGTGGAGGGGTTTGAGCACCTGAATGATCCTAGGAGCTATGTTGTCCGGGGCTTAATGCCCCTGGTAGGGTCTCCCAAGGCAAACAGGTCCTAGGTGACAGGTCAGACTAAGAGCGGTTCCAAAGCCCTTAATGAAGAAGCTAAAATCGAGGACGTTCACGTCGCCCGGATTGGCGTCACCGGGGCCCCACCCTGGAGCCAGGCCCGGGGTTGGGGCTCGCAGGCGAGCGCCTGGTGGCCGGGTCTGTGCCCACGGGACCCGGCCGGGCACAGCCCGAAAGAGCGACGTGGGCCCGCCCTCCTGTAGGCCCACCACCCGCAGGAGGGTTCAGAAGGGGCCGGTGCGGTGGGATTTGGGTGGCTGTCCTGGGCGGGTGCCCCGGCGACCCAATCCCCGGACGGTGACTCTAGCCATGGGGACATGGAATGTCACCTCACTGGGGGGTAAAGAGCCTGAGCTAGTGCGGGAGGTAGAGCGCTACCGGCTACAGGTAGTCGGGCTCACCTCCACGCACAGTCTGGGCTCTGGAACCCAACTCCTTGAGAGAGGCTGGACTCTCTTCTACTCTGGAGTTGCCCGCGGTGAAAGGCGCCGAGCTGGTGTGGGCTTGCTCATAGCCCCCCAGCTCGGCCGCCATGTGTTGGAGTTTTCCCCGGTGAACGAGAGGGTCGTTTCCCTGCGCCTTCGGGTCGGGGATAGGTCTCTCACTGTTGTTTCGGCCTATGGGCCAAACGGCAGTGCAGAGTACCCGGCCTTCTTGGAGTCCTTGGGAGGGGTACTTGAGAGTGCTCCAACCGGGGACTCCATTGTTTTACTGGGGGACTTCAACGCTCACGTGGGCAACGACAGTGTTACCTGGAGGGGCGTGATTGGGAGGAACGGCCTCCCCGATCAGAACCCGAGTGGGGTTCTGTTATTGGACTTCTGTGCTGGTCACGGTTTGTCCATAACGAACACCATGTTCAAACATAAGGGTGTCCATCAGTGCACATGGCACCAGGACACCCTAGGCCGGAGGTCAATGATCGACTTCGTGGTTGTGTCATCTGACCTCCGGCCGTATGTTTTGGACACTCGGGTGAAGAGAGGGGCTGAGCTGTCAACTGATCACCACCTGGTGGTGAGTTGGATCCGCTGGCAGGGGAGGAAGCTGGACAGACTTGGCAGACCTAAACGCGTTGTGAGGGTCTGCTGGGAACGTCTGGTGGAACCCTCTGTCAGGGAGGTCTTCAACTCCCACCTCCGGGAGAGCTTTGACCAGATCCCGAGGGAGGCTGGGGACATTGAGTCCGAATGGACCTTGTTCTCTGCCTCCATTGTTGACGCGGCTGTTCGAAGCTGTGGCCGTAAGGTCTCCGGTGCCTGTCGTGGTGGCAATCCCCGAACCCGGTGGTGGACACCGGAAGTAAGGGATGCTGTCAAGCTGAAGAAGGAGTCCTACCGAACCTGGTTGGCTCGGGGGACTCCCGAGGCAGCTGATGGGTACCGGCAGGCCAAGCGTGCTGCAGCACGGGCGGTCGCTGAAGCAAAAGTTCGGGTCTGGGAAGAGTTCGGGGAGGCCATGGAGGAGGACTATCGGTCGGCCTCGAGGAAATTCTGGCAAACCATCCGGCGCCTTAGGAAGGGGAAGCAGCCCTCCACCAACACTGTTTACGGTGGAGGTGGGGAGCTGCTGACTTCGACTGGGGATATCGTCGGGCGGTGGAAGGAATACTTCGAGGATCTCCTCAACCCCACTGACACGTCTCCCATTGGGGAAGCAGAGGCTGGAGACTCAGAGGTTCATCCACCCATTACACGGGCTGAAGTCACCGAGGTAGTTAAGAAGCTCCCCGGTGGCAAGGCACCGGGGGTGGATGAGATCCACCCTGAGTACCTCAAGTCTCTGGATGTTGTGGGGCTGTCTTGGTTGACACGTCTCTGCAACATCGCGTGGCAGTTGGGGACAGTGCCTCTGGACTGGCAGACCGGGGTGGTGGTCCCTCTATTCAAAAAGGGGGACCGGAGGGTGTGTTCCAACTATCGGGGGATCACACTTCTCAGCCTCCCCGGGAAAGTCTATTCCAGGGTGCTGGAGAGGAGAATTAGGCCGATAGTCGAACCTCGGATTCAGGAGGAACAATGCGGTTTTCGTCCTGGCCGTGGAACACTGGACCAGCTCTATACCCTCCGCAGGGTGCTCGAGGGTTCATGGGAGTTTGCCCAACCAGTCCACATGTGTTTTGTGGACTTGGAGAAGGCATTCGACCGTGTCCCTCGTGGCATTCTGTGGGGGGTACTTCGGGAGTACGGGGTCGGGGGCCCTCTGCTAAGGGCTGTTCGGTCCCTGTATGACCGGAGCAGGAGCTTGGTTCGCATTGCCGGCAGTAAGTCAGACCTGTTCCAGGTGCATGTTGGACTCCGGCAGGGCTGCCCTTTGTCACCGGTCCTGTTCATTATTTTTATGGACAGGATTTCTAGGCGCAGCCGTGGGCCGGAGGGGATCTGGTTCGGGAGCCACTGGATTTCATCCCTGCTTTTTGCGGACGATGTGGTCTTGTTGGCTCCTTCGAGCCAGGACCTCCAGCATGTCCTGGGACGGTTTGCAGCCGAGTGTGAAGCAGCCGGGATGAGGATTAGCACCTCCAAATCTGAGGCCATGGTTCTCGACCGGAAAAAGGTGGCTTGCTCCCTCCAGGTCGGGGGGGAGTTCCTGCCTCAAGTGGAGGAGTTTAAGTATCTTGGGGTCTTGTTCACGAGTGAGGGAAGGATGGAACGCGAGATTGACAGGCGGATCGGTGCAGCGGCTGCAGTAATGCGGTCGCTGTATCGGTCCGTCGTGGTAAAGAGAGAGCTAAGCCGAAAGGCGAAGCTCTCGGTTTACCGGTCAATCTACGTTCCTACCCTCACCTATGGTCATGAACTTTGGGTCATGACCGAAAGAATAAGATCCCGGATACAAGCGGCCGAAATGAGCTTCCTCCGCAGGGTGGCGGGGCGCTCCCTTAGAGATAGGGTGAGGAGCTCCGTCACACGGGGGGAGCTCGGAGTAGAGCCGCTGCTCCTCCACATCGAGAGGAGCCAGTTGAGGTGGCTCGGGCATCTGCATCGGATGCCCCCTGGACGCCTCCCTCGGGAGGTGTTCCAGGCATGCCCCACCGGGAGGAGACCCCGAGGAAGACCCAGGACACGCTGGAGTGACTATGTCACCCGGCTGGCCTGGGAACGCCTTGGGGTCCTCCCGGAGGAGCTGGGGGAAGTGTCCGGGGAGAGGGAAGTCTGGGCGTCCCTGCTCAGGCAGCTGCCCCCGCGACCCGGTACCGGATAAGCGGAAGAAAATGGATGGATGGATGGATGAACCTATCCCCATGCATGTCTTTGGACTGTGGGAGGAAGCCGGAGAACCTGGAGAGAACCCACGCTTGCACGGGGAGAACATGCAAACTCCACACAGAAGGAACCCGAACCCGACCCCGGAATCAAACCCGGGACCCTCTCACTGTGAGGCAACACACCACTGTGAGGCATTACACCACCGTGCAGCCTCGGTGCATGAAACTCACCAATTTTAATTAAAATGCCAACCTCCCGGGGGTCGTAGAGGATCATCCTCTGGGGAACATGAATGTCTGTGCTATATTTCCAATCCATTTAATATATTTCAGTCTGGAACAAAGTGGTGCACTTTATAATAATACAATTATGTTGCACAAGTTATTCCTTCACATCACTGTCAAACTGCATACTGCACTATGGCTTTAAAGAAAAATAGATTATCATTCCCTAAAGGTGGAACTGTCTATTTACTGGTAACGCAGGACGAACACACACTGATTAATCAAATCTCCGTCATGCATAACATGCTCCATCCATCCTATTAGAAATCTCACAGTCGAATCATCGTGAAAACAGCTGTGTGGAGCTGAACGGTCACACTCATGTCTGCCGACGCATCTTTAAAAATTCATGGCCCAGAAAACAGGCCATGCAGCCGGGGCTGTGGCAGGATTCCACCGATGCCATTCCCTGGCAGCAGCAATATTCATAACCGCTAAACCAACTATGTGGGGAGCACAATTCCTGTACACCCACACAGAGGGAAAGCAAAGGCAAGAAGGAAAACAATCATTTCCGTTGTGTTTTTGGCTAGATCATGCAACATCTGGTGCTCCAGCGTAAAAGGAAACCACACAGCTGAGAAGCATTTTCTTTATTCTCCTTCTTTTATTGGATACTGGTGTTCGCCTTATGGTTGTTTTCATTTTTTTAATACCATATTTATCCTTCACAGTACAATCCAGCTGACACATACAATTGGTTTAGTCCATTTTGAACTGCAGCTTTGATTTATTTTTAACATGCTCAGGCAGGGTTGTTCACATCAGATGACATGAATGAGCGGAGGAGGTGGCAAAAAACAGCAACGCCTTCAAGAAGTTTTTTTTTTTTTTTATATGTAACAAATTCAGTCAGTCAAGGCAAATTTAACACATTTACACCTCATGTTTAAAATAACCAAGCTTGGCATAACATCAAATATTTAAATATGTATATAAGGAAGTTGAGCCCTCTGGACCGGCGTTCATCCAAAATGAAAATGACTGGTCTTTGTTTAACCTAATTTACCGCATGACCACAACTAAAATTGTGTCAATTATTAATCAGAAAATCATAGTATAATAGTACTTTAAATGTAGTCATTAGTGGTTTGTTTGAGGTTTCATTCAAATGTTTTAAAGCTGCTATGTGTAGAATTTGAATATGTTCTGTGGTAGAATTAAAAAAAGACAGCAATTCAGGCCACTGTCACAATGAATGGGCTGAAAGCAACACATAGACTGCACCGATATTCACCAGATTGTATTTTACAGACAAAACTCATTAAAAAACCTTCACATAGCGGCTTTAACTATTATTATTTTTTAACATTTAGTAGTTTCAGCAGATGTAAATCAATTCCAGGATATATTGGGAAAGACTATTCATCCCACTTATGTTAAGGTTGTCCTTTGTGACGGCGTGTCCTCAGAAGAACCGACGTGTGACGCTCCCTGCTGTGCGAAACCTGCACTATGACATCAACACGGACTTGCGTTGTTTGTCACTAAACAGTAGGGGGCGTTATCATCGCTTGACGGGAACACGGCGGCAGGTTTCATAAATCAGGGGTCAGCGCTACGCTTACGAACACTGATAATACGGCTGCTACGGGGATCAAACATGTGACCCTTCCATGACCAGACTCTAACCTGATCTAACCAAATTGGTCGCCCTGCAGCCACACATAAATGTTGTCCAATAAAATGGACAGTACAGCCATTGTGTATTCTATTGCATTCAGGCCTGATCACCTCTTTCTCCCCCCGCTGACCTCGTGTTAACACTTTAAAGAACTAGTCTGACCTTATGCATTTCACCTGTATGCTAAATATGAGGGAACAGCAAGGAAACAAGGGGAAACAGCTGTCTTTATATGTTCTTAAGGATTGATCAAGGCTTCCAAATTAAAAGGTTTTTGTTCAGTAAATCTCACTTTTTGTGACTGACTGCAGCGACATATTTCTAACTCAACAAGACAGCAAATAAGAGGATTTTTCCCAAAACGTCTCTGAAATTTGACACACGCAATTATGATAATGAAACTGTAGAGCTCAACTTGACAAGCTCAACCATTGGATATGAAACCTGTGATTGGAATGTAACAAAACCCCTAAACATTCATGACACGCTGCCCTCATTCGAGATGGCGATGATATTGTTTTTACATGTTCTTCCACGCTAGATCAAGAAACTGACAACAACGTACGACGTTGCTTCGGTGTTTTAAATATCGACGTTTTAAAGTGGCAAACGGAGCGGTCGCGGGAAGAGCACAGCGTCAAAGGATTGAGATGATTTATGTTGGCAACAACTGCAGTTTATTTGGACAAGAAAGTAGCTTTTGAAAAAGTATACTTTTGAAAGAATGCTTTGAGATCTAAAAACTAAATACACTAACAGAACAATATTTACACGACAGATCCATCTACCTTTTTCCATAAGAAATGTTTGAAATCACTCGGGACGGGATGGAACGGAGAGCATGGATCGGAACGGAATGGAAAGAGATAAAGAGTCTGTGTACCAAAAGCACATACACATATTAAAAACCATCATGCTCACATGAAACGCACACCATGTCACAAAGTCTCACTCATTCACAATACTGGGCAGGAGAGAAACCATAAAAAAAAGGTGCGAAGAAGAAACATCACAATAAGTAATACGGATGGAAAGTCATCGGGATCGAGAGCCACGCCTGCATTTGGACTTGAAGTGGTCAGATTTTCTTCGACTTGGTCCAGCAGTGTGTAGCTCTCTTTAATTTAACACGATGTCATATATCGATTGATCCGCGGAGCCAAGAGCGTTACAGACATCCCTCGTTTGAATGATCCATTTTTTGCCTTTATACGTCTCAAAAAGGCACTGGTCCTCATTCAGTTTAACAAAGATTCAAAAATAAAAAGCACAAAGCGCTAAACTATCAACATGTTCTGTACCTTGAATCCGATATGAGTATTTTTTCCAAGGATTGCGGTACCTTCCATGCACGTTCCATGCAGTCATCCGGTATCGACAATATGGCACGGTCACATCTAGAACTCTTAAATAACATGTTTAACAAAAGGAACGTTTTTACGATCTGCAAGGTTGTGTAAAAAAAAAAACAAGAACAAACAAATCACAATGATAACAGAAGCCCAGGAGAGAGGCTCAGTTCTTCCTGTGCTCGGATGCAACAAAAGATAACTGCGTGAAGAAATCCCAATGTACTCTATTAGATGTTCAGCATCTAGAGAAAGAATAATATCAGCCATTCAAACGCCACTTCATGACATCAAGTCTTTTCTGTCACTGCCTCTCTTTATATCGGTGTCTCCCCATTTGAGAGCACAAGGACAGTGTGAGCTTGGTATCAAAGAGACCACTGTTCTCTTGGCTTGGCACTTGGCAAGTATAGTACAGATACCGAGAGATGACTTGGGAACCGCTGCTCTAAAGAAGGCTGTTTTCTCGTTTGTGTTCGTTACCAAAGAAGCCTGCTTGGGAGTGAATCGTACGACCTTACGCTTCGAGGTGAGGTACCGTTAGTTTGAAACAGTTCTTTTCTGATGACTCAATAAAAGCGGTCTCCCTTCTCTTCGTGGCCACTGAGCAACCAACAAAAAAACAAAAAAAAAAAGAATTCACATTAACCCCCGAAATTCACATTTGGCAAACAAAAACAAGATGTGGACACCGGGATGTACTCGTTTTCCCTTTTTTCAGCGAGGGGCTCAAATGCAACTGGGATAAACATTCTGGGGGTATATAGTACTTAAGACTCCATTTCTAATGGCTCCTGCTTTGAACTAAAGCTCTATTTGGCACCAGAGAATGCCAATCAAACGCTTGGTCGAAGAAAAGCGGAGAGAAAAATCCTTTCATACACATACCAGCCAGCTTTCACTCCTCTCCCCCCCTGCCAGTCTTTTTTTTTCTTTTCCGCCATTAAGTTTCAGTCCTATTCAAGCTACGAGGTACCAGGATACCATTATCTGTCTCTGCCTTTTATGATTCCCCCTGGTCCTCCACTCCTTCTGTCTCTGTTTGACAAAGACCCAGAGGGGGGGTTTGGTCCAGCTGCCCCATATGTCAGTCAGATACAGTGGTCAGCATACAACAAAATATCCCCCACACATTTCCAGTCCCAGCTGAGGCTTTAACAAACACACATCCACACACACAATTTTCGGAACGACTGGAAATATGGCAAGTTTTGGGGTCGTGTGTGTGTGTGTGTGATTGGCCCTGATGCTGCTGGTCTGGGTGGAGGACATTCTCATGATAATTAGGGATTAGCTGGCGGGACAGCAGGAGTGTGTATGGACACAGGTGCGGTGCCGAGGTTCCTCAGAGGAAATATGCACACCCGTTTTTGTCACGACGACAACTTCCTGCTTGATTCTCAAATCCAAATGTTCTCATCCGCTTCCCGAAACCCCCACTTAACCCTCGGCCGGCTGCTCTCGCTTCACTCATCAGGAAGCATTAACTCCCTCCTTCCTGAGGGGGGCAGTGTCCCACTCGCATGCGCAACGTGCCGCTTTTGTGCAGCTGCCAGAGCTGGACGAACTCTTCGGGCATGGCGTGGAACCACTTGTAGGGCAGGATGTTGTCGTAGTAATGGTGGCTGACCGGCTGCTCGTCCAGGCCGACGGAAAATGGCCAGAAGCCGTAGGCCGTCACTTCCTCGCACAGCCCCAAGGCCAGGCTGACCAGGAAGAGCCCCGTGGAGAGGCGCTTGGCGTGCACGCTGCGGGCTTTCCAGAATTTCCCCACCGTGCGCAGGAATTCGGGGTTGGCGAAGAGCATGGTGAGGTTAGAGGAAGTGTCCGCCAGGGCGTAGTACGCCCGGAGCGACGGGTCGGTGCCAGGCTTCATGGAGAACGCCGGCATGTAGATGTAGCTGGAGCCGTAGACTTTCATACTGTCCACAAATGCTTTTCTCGACCACAGAAGGTTCTGAAATCTGGGAGACAGGAAGAGCCAAATGTTATTTAAGTTATAAAAGTTGAGTCACTCGTGACCTTATGACCTGCTGACTCATCAGTGGAGCGGTGTCCCCCTCTGCAGAGGAAGTGAGTTTCCTGAGTTTCCCCAGAAGCACAACGGGTGATCCTGGCGGACAAACCACTTAACTCAGGACCACATTAAGCATTCAATTATATGCGAAAACAAATGTAAAGCATTTTTGAATAGGCTTGCTTTTTAAGCACAATGCATGTTTTAATTTCCATTTCCTTCCTGAAAAGCCCTTTGTAAGCTCTGCTTCTAAGTGCCCCGTGAAGATTGACTTATTGTTTCTCAAAAGAAATCAATAGCACCGAGTGGATCTCCTGACATCACCCCACCGATCCTACAGCGTAACCAATTAGCTAAGTATGTTAGGGCCCCCAGACCCGCCCATACACGTATGTTATCTGTGAGGAATGTTTGGGTCTGATCACCTTTTCTCTATGATGCTGGGGTTGGCTGTCACCAGGTGCGTTCTCGTTCCCACGTCCTCCACGTATTCCTTCGAGAGCGGTGGAAGGTTGCACCTAAATGAGCAAAAAGCACGGATAAACAAACACCCACAATATTGAAGCACTTATAGTACAAACAATTGATTGAGTCATTATCCCCTGATGAGATCGGGTTATGATAGCGAGCAGAGAAGCAATTTCTCCAGCCCACATGGTTTACTGTGTGGGTGCAAATTATTCTACGATGGTCGCACAACAAAGCACGCAGAATGAGTCATATCTGAATTCTTTAATTAGTGGAGTGACAATATATCTTTGTAATTACACCCAGTGATGAACATTAATATTAACAAAATTAAACATATTTTAAATGAGACAACTTTCATCAACAAACTGTGTCCAGAGATAAGATAATGTGTTTGGTGGCGTAAATCACAGTGATTACGGAATAATCACCTCCCGCAAAAACCGCGTATGTCACATCAGAGCCGTTTCTGGGATCAGCAGATGGAGGACAGCTGGAAAGGACTCTTTGTTTCTGTGAATGCTGATGCCCTTGATGTAGTGTTTCCTCCCTCTGGGTTTATCAGCCCTGGTTTGCTTCCAAACGTTTGATAAGCTCCCGCTTCGGTTGAGGTTTGCCTATCTCACTAACAGTTCCCTTTTGGGGTTGCTCCCTGATGCTGACGGGTTACTGTTGTTTGAGTTTAATTTTCTTGTGTCAGTTAAATGTGGTTGCCTGAAACACGACTGGGATCAATCAGCCAATGAGGGGCAGAAATCAGTATAAATGATGACAAGACATTTCCTTATATCTACCAGGCAAAACGTATGTGTGGACCATAATTATTACAACTCACTTCAACAATATTTGAACATTGCATGATTGCTACCAGCCAAAAATGAAGGCTGGTAGCAATCATGGTCAATCACATCAGCTCCTCTGATTTACTGACAGCTTGGTGATGGGCGTCTGGAGGTGGAGAGTGCAATGTGTTGCTGGGCCTTTTTTTCCAGTTGAATTTGCATATTTTTAGAGATATTTTAAGCCGTTTAGTAGCCGTGTCTTGGAGTTAAGACACTAAATGGAAAGAAGACCCCCTCAGACAAGGCTTGGATCTGCTGCTACTCTGGATTTCAACGTGTTTCCTCGTGCATTGCCATCGACCGTTCCACTGCTTTTAACTGAGTGTAAACTGACAGTTCCCATAATGAAGCTATTTGATCCACAAACAACTGTGTATTTTTTTTGGCTTTGCATCAAAGTGAGATTAAATAAACCCTGTCAGTTTGACTGGCATAAAGGATAAAGAGAACAGACTGTTGCTGCAAAATAACGCGTCGGATGAGGTTGTCATGTGAACGCCACATTATCGCCTGGACAATCAACGACCTGGATATCAGCTGGCTGGGTGGAGTTCTGCGTCGTCAGAGAGCTCTTGCAGTTGGAGCTGTAGCGAGCTTGTTTTAATATTAATGCACGTATATTTTGCACGTTATGGCCCTTGACTGCGATATAGAACAGACGCCATATAGACAATATGGCGTCTGTTCTGCCTTCTGCATCTTTCAGCCATCTGCGGCTCAATTATGTTCTTTTTTTCCATCTTGATTTACGCTCATTGAGAAATGCACAAAGTAACGCTACCTTTCTCTGTGTCGTTTGTGGACGCTGGCGTTTTAACCCTCTGAATAAATGAATTTGCTGTGCATTCAGCATTGTCTATTGCTTCAACACCCTTGTTAGAAAAGTGTTCTCAGTTTACTCGGAGGTGGTTTGAGGTCACATTCAAAATGTGGTAATGACTCCACCATATTGCAACATGTATTTGTTATCTAGCAGAGTTTGGTTGAATGATTGATTTCCTTTTATTTTGCCCGTATGGCTTTATCTAGCTTTATGACTTTCTCCTCATTCGCTCTCCTATGCTGTTCTGATTTCGTTTCCTCTTCCTAACCTCTTTTCTCTCCGGCGTTCGCTGTGGCCCATTTTTCTCCCGTCTCCCGTCTTTCTCTCTTGGCTACGGACGACACCGGCTCTCATTATCACTAGCGGGCACGACCGCCTCCCGTTTGACGGGGGCGGTGAGGCAGTTATACACAAAGCACACTCTTGAGTCCCTCGTTTCTCACCGCAGGATGAAGTCGGCTTGGTCGATGTCCCGTCCACATTTGCTGTGCCGGAGAATGCCACCGTTGCCCACCACCGCACACTTCTTCAGGGGCAGCTGCAGAGGGTTGTCCTGGTCAAGGTGGGAAACATGCAAAGCTGTGTTAGAGTACACACATACAAGGACCTTGGCTTAATGCTAATTGACCAGCCGGGGACACGAAGTGAGGAACGGACAAAAACCACATCGAGGTCGTGCAGCTTATGAATGGCAGTTTGTGTCTGCCATATGCTCCCATAGCAAAGTCTATATAATATATATGGTGAAATGACTTAATGATGTAGAAGCACACACATTAGCAAAGAAAAAGGATGCACTGCTGAGCGAGAAGCCTTTTTTTAAATAATGAAGTTGATGTGCTAAAGGGCCAAAAACAACCTAATTAAATAGGAACTAAATGTTCCCACATTGTTTCTCATAGAAAACAAATCAAAGTGTTTTCTAAAGTACCCGTATCCCTGCCAGATGAACTCAAGCAAAGTAGTCATTACTGCTGACTGACTGACTTCATATTTACAGCGCAGTTTATTTTTTTGTTGTCATTTCTCTCATTTCATGTTTTGTTAACAATCAGATATATTAACACTTAGGTTACAAGTAAACGCTGGGGGTGGGAATCACTGCCCTGTCATCATTTAAGGTAAAGCCTTGTATAGGATGGTATTAAAGTTGTTGCTGAGATGCTGAAATGCCACGCTTTATAAGGCAAGGGCCAACAGAAATGTACTTTCTCTTTGCCTCGGTTGCATTTAAGTCGGAGGCATGGATTAAGCGAGATGGCGGAAACAATTGCGCTCATTATTCCCCTTAGAGTGCACACACTTGAGAATACACACACACACACGCACACACACACACACACACACACACACACACACACACACACACACACACACACACACACACACACATCTCTCCTTGCCTCAGGGTCTCTTTTAGACCGTGACAGGGGGGTGAGTCAGAGGACAATACCCTGCTAACAGCACATCAAGCAGGGGAGGGGAACCAGCCAGTTGGGCAAAACATTGGAGAGGGGGGACACTTGTTACTGTAGCACATGGTCCAGCTAGTTCTAGAAAGTTATGAATCCACAGATTTGAATTGTTCATCATAATGCGGGGCTGTAACTAACGATCAATATGCTGATTATTCCTTAAATTCAAGTTTTTGTCCAGAAACTACTGAAATGATTCTCCATCGCAAATCTTGTCTTGTCTGTATTAATATGAAACAGAGAAACAAAGCTGGAACCAGCTGTTTTTTTTTCATAATATGAGAGTAAAGCAGATTCTCGGTGTGCATGCGTGTCGTATGTCGTGAGATTTAGGAATGGAACAACACTGTTTTGTCAGACCTCACAGATTGATTTATGTCAAACGTTCGCTGCAAAGCAAAGACCAAAGTAATCTCATGTACAGTCCAGTGGACTGTATGTATGGATGCTCTGTTTGAGCCACCGAACCAGCCAGCAATTAACCGTCAAAGCTCTAATTGGCACATTCCCTGGCAGATGCCCAGACATTGTATCTGTCGCCAGCTTAGTGCAGTGTGGCTGACTGGCTGTGTTCAAACCTGCAATCACAGCACTGGTAGCTGAGGAGTCAGAGTACACACACACACACGCACATCTATATATATGTGCTCCTTCCATCCCACCTAACTAGTGGTTGCCTTCCTTCTGGGAAACACACACACACACACGCACACACACACACTCAACTGGCCATAAATAGGCCGTGCAAGCGTTAGATGGAAACTCACACAAGCACAAAGTTGTACGATGCAGCGGATGCACTGGAGTCTGACGCGGAGAGAAATAACCGCCGGCTACATCCCAGCGACACGGAGAAGTGATGGATGGGAAACATCAAAGACCTCGCACAGGTGTCAAGATAAGCTGACATCGCTCAAGAAAGGACAGCGATGTCCTGCATGAAACGGGTAGAAGATCACTTTTTTATGATTCATTTTAAAAAGGGGTCAGTTCGCCCCAAATCACAATATATCACCCCCGTCATCCTTTTCTCCTCCCAGCAGGATCCAGCCATGTTCCGACTCATTCACTGGGGATTTCACAGATCTGCTTCATAGATTCTACCAACACCCTAATTATTAAATAAAGAGGATCATGAGCCTGTATCTTCTGAATTAAGAGCACAATATAAGCAACAATCCAGTGTAAAAACATGTAACTCTGCAGTACATTCATGCACACAGCTCGGCCACTCTCGTTTTCTCATTTCTTTTTAATGTATTTATTGCCCCTCACCTCCCCCATCCCCTCATGAATGAACATGCATGGCTCTCGCCTGCAAATTAGGGTCACTTCTTCACCGCATTTACCAACCAGGATATTAGACTGCAAATCTGTGGCATCAGTAATAGAGATCCAATTTTCCTTATTAGGCAGATGTATTGCCCCATGATACAAAAAACCATGGCAACAGCACAGACACCAACACCCTCATCCACATGGGCACTGACACGAGGGATGAAAGGGGAAATTACTTAGGAGGAAAAGCAACAAAGCACATCCTCCTCCATTGTTTAACCTGTTAGACTCGGATGGCAGATGGCATTTAAGGACATATACCTTTTTCAGAGATAAACACAGCAGGAGCCTGATTTAACGCCATCAAAACAATGCGTCCTTCCAACCGTAACATATCACGTCACTATAGAAACGGAGAGAAAGTGAAAGATGCACATCACGGTGATGAATGTAAAAGCGAAAGAGTAAGACGGAGCGTCTTTCATTCTTGCTTGTAACTGATCCCGGGCCTTGTTGCCACGACTCTGAATATTGACTCGCCTCACAAGACCATCCCAGCAATCCTGCCTCCCTCAGAGGACGTCCACCTGCTCCCCTCCCCCCCTTCCATTATGGATCAACAAGGATCCCCCGTTATAAACCCACAGACCCCACCAGCAGTGTCGTATTGCGCTGAGTGGGTGAAAAATCACTTCCCATCGGCCCAGACTCAATTGAGTTTGGTGTTAGTTAACCTTTCAAGAACACATCTGTCCGTCTCGGAGCGCCTTGTGGCGAAGGAGCGTGTGGCTCTCTTCATTATAACGTACCTGCACAAACAGCGCGTAGGTCTCATTGTTGACGGTGTGCGAGTGGTAGAACTCGCCATCGTACCACAGAACCTTGCCCATCGGCGAGTTCTCCTTGGTCACGGCGAACATCCGCCGCGGATCGCAGCACTCGGTCAGCAGCTTCCTGCACACAGAAGATGTGGGGGAAGAAAAAAGAAAAGGGTCCGTGGTCTGTGGTGAGCTCTGGATAGTGTGACGCAAATTGGATTCAACAGGACACCTGGGATTCTGGTAAAAGATCATTTAGTTAGCTCCTTGAGTAATGTGGACAGAAGAATTCATCACATATTTGAGGTTCTATGGAGTTTCCACATTTAATATTGAACTCGTGAAATGCGTTGAATCCTCATCATCCATCGGATGACCAATCGGAGAGTGACTTCACAACCACAGGTATACGTGAGCCCACCGCTCTGCAGGTGTCACCTTCTCTGATGATCCTCATTGGCTTTGCCTCAAGAGAATATTCTCACATCCTCAGCTGGATAAGATGTGAAACTAGGCTGTTTTTTAAAGTGTCTTTAAAGTACAGTGTCTGTGCTATTAAAGTGTGTTTATGACAAGTTTGTACAGCCCTGTGGTATTTGGGTGACTATTGTACAGAGCGTTGACATATTCAAACCTTTAGGCATTTTTGGTAGAATAACAGTTATTTTTTCAGGATTTTATGCAAACTACTGTCCATATCATTTCCTCATAATGACAATATGCCCATATGTTTAGAGACTCAGTTATTCCCAAGAACCCCTATGTTCCCTTAAAAATAACATACAATACATTGCATTATTTCTCTGCTCTCAAGGGGAAACAAGTATAAAAAACAAACAATATCTTTCTTTTTTAAGCCAATTTGAACAAACATACTTTTGGAAACACAGCGTTAAGTCATTGGAGTGTGAGACTTGAGACGAACCTGTATAAATTGATGCCTGTCTGGTTCTTCTGCCATGCCTCCCCCTGCCTCAGCACCTCCTCCACGATCTCTTTATCGCGTGGGAGTCTGTAGACGGGGAAAATGTAAAACCAGCAGAGCACCAGCACGCACAGGGCGGCCCACGCCGAGAGCTTGCCCCGGTAGCATCGCACCAACATCTTCCCCCCCCTCGTTGTCTGTCGCACGGCTCAAAACACCGACGCCGGTGCAGTGAAACGCAGGCTCGGTTCAAAGCAGGTCTCTCCGTCCCGCCGCAAAATCCCCGTCGCATAACCCAGACGGGGGTGAAGTGTGGATGGTGCTCGCAAGGTAAGGCGGGTTACCGGGTCGTGCGGGTCACGCTTCGGTCGGGAAATCCGGGTTTGCGCTAGTGAGGCACTGATGGGCGGACGCAGCAGCTCGCGCTCTCGGGGTTGCGGTGCGGGGGTTTCGGGCTCTGCAGGAATCCGCCGCTCTGCTCTCCGTACATCACCACCATCATCACCGAATGATTGCGAGGAATCATGCGGGGCCCCCTCCTCCCCGGCCCGGTGTCCCAATCCGTAAAAAGGAACCCCAATCCTCTTTCTCCCGCCCTCCGGTCCTCTCCTCGGGCCTCCGCTGTCCTCGCCGTGCTGCAGGGTCTGCGGTGCAAGTGGACCGGGCCAGTCCAATTCAGTGTCCCCCCACCTCCCCCTCTCGCTCCTGTCAACACCCCCCTCCGCCGAGACAAAGTGCTTCTTGTGATGTAGGAGGCGCGTCAAGTTCGCCAGAAGACGGCAGGGGCGACGGAAATCCACCTTCAAAATAAAAGCACACAAAGCAAAGGGCCAATGTCAGCTCATTGACTCGCTAGCTAGGTAGCCAATGCTAACACTAGCTAATACTAACCCTCTGGTTAATTTTAACATGAGAGCGCTGTAAATGGGTCTTAAATATGTACGGGAGGCTGAATAATTGGAAGCTAAGAGACTGAGGCTAAAGCAGGAGTCTTTTAGCTTTTAGCTTCGTCTAGCTGCTAGACGTTAGCATCCACATCAGCTGATAATGGAAATAAAGGAGCAGCCTGACTGTTATATAGTAGTTATTCCTATAAACTGAGCAGTTAGATGTATGCTTTAATGATTTAAAAAGTAGAAGGTACACCAAGACATATTTTATGTATGCAAAAAACACAGATTGATTAAAAAAAGGCCTACTATATCATGTTTGTTGTATCCTGATGCTACTTGCTTTCGTTTTTTCAGTTTCATAGTCTCTTCTTTCTTTCTTTCTTTCTTTTTTTTGAAGATGTAGGAGAGGGGCCATTTAACATGCCTGTGCACAGAGGGCCTCATACACCAGCATGACAAAACTACACAGCATAACTCTACTTCATATATTTTTAGAAACCTCAATGCCAGATTCACACTGATGGTTTATATTTGTTCTTTCACTATGATACACACTGGACTTTTTTTTATTTAACTTGGAGCACTTTCAATTCCTCTGTAACAAAAGAATGTGTTAAATGGGCATTATTTTGAAAGTGCCGCTTCGCTGTCCTGTTTTAATCCCCGCTAACTTGACACTGGCTGCTGCAAACGAAAGTGTCTCGCCTTGGCTTCCCGCTGAGATCTGTGACGTGAAGAGCTGCCGCCCCCTGCTGGACGTCGGCTGCACTGAACGATTAAAAACAGGTGATTGATTGAGCTGTATCTGTTTGTCGGAATACCACACCCTAACTTCAGATTGAAGTCACCTCACGATCCCCTTTTCATCCAGACACAATCTCTCTATTTATTTTACCAAATCAGGCAGCACACTCACATAGTCTGCCCTACAATATCAAATAATCTTGTATTCTATTCTGGTTTTCCTGCACATCAGCAGCTGCAGTGCTGTGTAAAATACACCTCTGCTGCCCTCTTGTGGACAGAGTTAGAGCTCACAATTAATTACACTTCATTTACCATAAAGACTGTGTGGTTGGAGGCAGTTACAGTAACTTGTATCCTGTCTGCCAGCTGTGTTTTCTCTGTGGGCGTGTCTTTGTTTTTGTAAGAAGTTGGTATATTCAATATTAAAAAATAAAGAAATATATGCAATATATAAATAAACATCAAAATATATGCAAAAAGTTACTTATTGACAAGTTGTAGGATTTAGATTTCAGGATGAATTTAGGACTTTTAGATCCTAAATTTAGGTTTAGGAAAATAATGAAATATAAATGAAAGCATTAATAACAGAAATAGCAGAAAACAGAAAAAGCTGTATCACTTTAGGTGCCTACAACCAATCACACAATAACAAGAACCATAAAGTTATCCGTACAGTTATATCCCCCTTTCATGATATACAAGCTGCTGAAAGAGTAAGTAGCTTAGAAATGTTGGCTACTCAGGGCGCCTGCTGCCCGCTGCCCCCTGTTGGGGAACTCCGAGGGCAGCGTCAAGGTTAGACCAGCGGGCGGAGGGATGCCATGGCAGGACACTTGGCTGAAGTCATGCGTCAGCTGCTCTCTGTGCCCTGCAGCGTCCAGACAAGTGTGAGACAGGCAGAGGAGCAGAGATACAGTAAGATGAAAAGGATGGCTTAATATCAGTAAAGATCAGTGGTGGACGAGGTATCCAATCATTTAGGCTACTTAAGTAAAAGTACTGCAGTTGAAAAATACTCTTTACAAGTCAATTTATTAAAGGTGGTTTTAGAATAATATACTTAAGGTATCAATAGTAAAAGATTTGGCCCCTGTGAGTGATGTTCTATATTAATGATGAGGTGGAGCTCATCTTAAACCCTTTTTATGCAGTTTTGTAGCTTCGTCTGTAAAACATCCAACATATTTAACAAAAACCAATGATTATGAATGTTATTATAGTAGTAATATAGTAGGAACTGCACCCTCCACCACTGAGTATATATGAAAAGCCTCAGTGGCCATGTGTACAGGGTATATCTTATATTATAGATCTGAATTCTAGAGCTGGTCACGACAATGACTTCAGATGAATTACGTAGGCAACTGACACAACAAACAACCCTTCAAACAGCAGGTGAGGACGGACGGAAATCCTTGAAGATCACCCATCAACAGCCTGCCGTGGAGAATAATAATGTCCCCCTTTTCCTTCTTCCCATTCCATTCCAAATGATTTCAATTGTTCAGATTTACGACCACATAAGGAGAACCGTGGTGCGTGGCGTCGAGCCGCCACTAGTGGGAGCGGCAACAGTAGAAAGTGCATTACAAGCACTTCTCTGATAGCAAGGCCTCCCTGTGGTTTGCATTTTGTGTGTATGTGTTTGCGTAGAGACAGAAGGGCGTTGGGTTGCAGCAGAAATAGCGCTTCCACCTGCTGAGGATCACAGGGGGAGAGAAAAAAATGATGACAGAACATTTGTTGTCTTCCTCCTTTCATTTGCCTCTCACTGCTCACCGAGACATTGTCTCCGCAAGTCCTCTGTTATTAGTGGTGTTGAGGCTGTGGACACTCATTTAACAGGAACTTTGATTGCATTTTAGGGATTATCAGTATGTAATTTGTATTGATTAATACAAACAAATGTGACAAAGCCTGATACATAAGACAAAAACATGTCTATATATGCAATGAAAACATTTAATATACGCCCTTTAATTCGATTTTACATGTTGGGATATTCAATAAAGAATCAGATAATTAAGCTACAAATACAGATTGAAAATGACTGAAATCACATAATTTTATTTATTATTTTTCAAGGTTTTTATTTGTTTCTGTGGCTTCCCAGAGGTCGTCCTTGTGTATTCAAATGTGGACATAATATTCCACAAGCTTCCAAAAAATGTTTTCCCATCCGAGGTAGGTTTCTGCATGGTCACGTTGCTACGTATGTTTACATATAACCCACACCCCCCCGCCAATGGACAGGAACCTAAGATAGCGGACGGCACACTCCGGAGAATCTTGACCATGCAGACGTTGATTTTTCACTCTGCTTTCTAATCTCCGAGAAGCCCCAACAGCTCACAAAGAGCAAAAGGTCCATCATCAACTCTTCACCGTTTCATGCGACTCCTCCGAAGACGTCCTTGCAGCCAAAGCTCTGTTGACCGAAAACACCTTAGCACTTGCATCAGCTTTATTCCAGTATAAGCCGGTGGAAAGAAGAGTAACTTGATGAGAATGAGCTCAGGCCGAGATTAGCTCGGAAATCTTGACGAAGTCAGGCCAAGGAATTGTTGACGGCACATGTAAACACAAAAACACAGAGTGCAAAAGGGCAAAGGGAAGTCAGGTGAGGAGGTCTGGCAGAGATGTTTATGAAGGAATACCTGCATCATCAGCAACAAGAGCGTAATGTCATGCTGTGAGGAGTCAGCACATTCTCACAATAACAATGTGGGCATGCAAATGTCTAGCAGGTATATATAGATTAGCTCTGAAGACAAAGTAAAGTAGTTTTCCACATTGTTCATTTTGATATATTAGATTTTAAAAGATTCTTCTCAAACATTTCTCAAATGTGATGGTCACTTAGCATCTTTATATTCATCTGAAATTGTAATTTCTCCCCAGCCGCTTGCGGCATCGCTCTGCTTGAAATCAAAGTTGTGCGTTTTCAGTTTTGCTCTTATTTTTTTTATGCGTCTCTGAAGACAGTATATTGAATTTGGAGATGATAAAAACAGCAAGCTGCAGGGGAAAAAAAACAAACTTTAGGACATTTCCTGAAATCGACGTCTGTTTATAAGGCGCTGCCAGGAAAAGTGATAAAAGGATAAAATAAAGCTCTGCGTTTCCTCTCCCGTCTCTGTTTTCCATCTTCTTAATGAGACTGCTGAGACGTTAAATTATATATCTACAGCAGCTTTTCTGCTATTCCACCTTCCCCTCGGTTTGACGAACACGGGGCGGCCTCTTGTTATTTAGGGACGTTGTATAATTACACCAACCTGTATTTTTATCATGATAACTGTGATTAGAAAAGACAAATGTCACGGTGAGTAACTCCTGTTATTTAACCTTGATAATGTCACTCTGCACTAGTGACACATGGCTGCCATCCAGACACACATGTACGGCCTGATTAACCTCAGACGTGATTGACCCGAAACGGTCGGAAAAGGAACGGCAGACAATTTTGAGTGAATTGTTCCTTTAAACCTGATGCATTATATGAAGCGTCGATAGTTAAAAGCAGCCGGTGATGGGGAGAGGGGCACCACCTATTCTTGGAAGATGATTGTGTTATTTTAGTATGCATGGTCAATGGGTGTGTGGTGAACTCCTCAAATGCACTCCCCCTGTTTTGGCTCATTATTCAAATTATGAGTGTATTATAAATACTTATAAGCACCATTCTCACGTTTGTAAGCATCATATGAAGCTATAGTCATATTGTGCACCTATTTATATATCAATATATGCCAAAAATGTCTTCACATTTTCATACAGTGCTAGTAACAGCCTAATTCAACCAGTACTATCAGGACTTTCATGGCCAGGCCAGGCTAGCCGTTTCCCCCTGCTTCCAGTCTTTATGCTAAGCTAACAAGCAAACTTAAACACTTCAGTGTGTCCAGTGTCTTTATTTGTTCCTACTGTACCAACGGGGGGGACAATGGGCTTATTTCACAGGAGGGGATATCTAGACAATACCATTAAGGTAATGCTCATGATGTATTATTACACTCCCCTGGTGTGGCGGCGAGTCAGGGGAGGTGATGTGTCATGCTTGGTCCCATGCCAGCGCATTCTTGGGGCCAGACGTTATATCTGCTGTCCACACGGCTCACATATAAAGCTGCTCATTGTCTTCAGCGGCCGCTCTTTGACTCTCTCTTAACCCGTTCTCAGGTAAAAACAACCGTTGCTTTATTGTGTCTTTTTGGTATTCGAAGGCTTTCAGGGAATTTCTCACATTTTGTATCATTTTAAATTGGTTATGGTTTACGTAAATTAAAGTCTATATTTCCAGCACAGCTGTTATTATAGACAGCGTTTTGCAGCGGCAAAGCCTTTATTTATTATAAGTGTATTATTTAATTACTAGATGTTTGTAAAATGTCAGCCTAACGAGACATCGGATTTGCCAGATCTTACTTGTGTCTGCAGCTGTCTTGGTTCTGTCTGCTTTGTCAGATCGAGAGCTTTTTTAACAAATCTGTTGAGGTGTCAGTCGTCAAAGTGGAAAAAAACCCTGAAAAACAACTGAGCTGATGCTGAATTTAGTGGAGGGGGTCGTTGTCGTCGTGTTTATGCTTTGATCCTGTTGTCAAGGGATGCTGACAACTGTTTACTACGTGGCACTGAGGCAACTTACACTGTACTAATAACTGTTTCTCTTATGTGGTGTCTGTTTGGGTGCTAACAGTCGAAGAGAGGTAAGACGTGTAATGATCTGCTACTGCTTCACTCATAATGGATAAATCAGTTCTCTCATATAAACCTAATTGTTTACAGCATCATTTGTCCCTATTCTGGGTTCCAGGAGCCTGACAGACCCGCCGCGATGAATCCCAAAGGGGAGAAGGTGAGCCAGCTATATTCCACAGTGTTAATCCTCCATGCAGGGAGAGGGGACACGCTGTCCTGATGCACACAAAGGCAAAGGTCTGGCAGCGGTTATCTGGCAGGAGTTGCTATCAGCATCACTGAGAGCTTTACCCTTCACTTCATACTAATAATAAAGCTTTATCTTCTCACATGGAAGTGGGGGGCGGGTTTGACACTCACAGGTTTTTTCCAGAAACATATTATTACTGTATATGGAACAGCTGATGAGCTTATACAATCAGAGTGATTCCAAAAGAAAAATCCTCAGAAACTACTTTCTGCAGTTCATATTATATGCATTATGTAATTTTGTCCATCCTTGGTATATGTGCCCTCTTTTTTTTTTTTTTTTTTTTTTTTTACAAATATGAATAATCTCAGGAGCTGTTTGATTAATGTTCACTGAAAATGCCGTTTATCTTCTTCCACAGCCGAAGTCGAAGATTACGGCTTCTCGCAAGCTCTCCCTCAAGGTGAGTCATGAAGTATCTTTTTTTTGGTTTGACTTACACCCTCTACAAGATATTGTGATACCATATGGATCAATTCAAGTTTGAGTCTCTTGGGTGCTTTTTCATTGCTATGGTTTTTGTCCAATCAGATGCTTCTCCTCACACGAGCCTGTGAGGATTTGGAGAGGGAGAGGCAGGAGAGGGAGGAGGAGAAAGTGCGGTATTTAGGAGACAAACTGCCGCCTTTGCAACTGTCTGGATTATCACTGGATCAGCTTCAAGTAAGAGCCAGAAACCACAGTATTGGACTACAGCAGATCACGCATGAGCATGTTTCAGTCATTTAAAACCCTCCTTTCCCCCTCAGACTCTATGCAAGCAACTTCATTCCAAAATTGATATTACGGATGAGGAGCGATATGACTGCGAATCCAAAGTGGGCAAACACAACAAAGATGTAAGTCCCTGAACACTCCTAATAATTCAGTCTTTGCATGTTTATGTCATATTCTAATATTCCTATTTTGTCAGATCCACGAGCTGAAGCTGAAGATCCAGGATCTCGGGGGCAAGTTCAAAAAGCCCGCCCTGAGGAAGGTGAGGGTGTCGGCAGATGAGATGATGAGAGCCCTCCTGGGCTCCAAACACAAGGGCTCGATGGACCTCCGAGCCAACCTCAAGTCCGTGAAGAAAGAGGACGTCAAACAGGACAAGGTGCTGCTTTCCAGACACCCCAAACACATCGCCTGTGTTTCCCAGTATGTTGGTCAACTTAGATTTTGATTTTTTGTCATTTCCGTCCAACCCCAGGTGCTCACTTCCGAAGTGGGCGACTGGCGAAAGAACGTGGAGGCCATGTCGGGCATGGAGGGCCGCAAGAAGATGTTCGACACGGGCGGCGGAGCACAGTGAGGCGCTCTGTGAGGAGTCCTGCCCAATGACGAAGCTGGATCGACTAAGCAGGGACAAGGAAGTCTGGATAGAAACGTGGAATAGTTAGCTCAAAGGCTAAGTGACTTGAAAGCTGTAGGAATTAAGCATACAAGGTCATAAGCATGTGTAACCTCTAGTGCATACCTCCATTTGCTAGACGGCCCTTTTCTGTGCAATGACTCCGAAGCACTTAAGGAAAAGTGTAGAATGAGTAGCCCATTGTTTTGTTTTTTTTATTTACTACCAAAGTACATCATTCTTGCTTTTTTTTGTCATCTTTAGACAATTAAAGTGGATATGAATAAGCTCCAGTCTTTGATGTTTGATCGGTGCTTTGACTT
Organism: Eutrigla gurnardus; assembly: GCF_963514095.1. Lineage (NCBI taxonomy): Eukaryota > Metazoa > Chordata > Actinopteri > Perciformes > Triglidae > Eutrigla > Eutrigla gurnardus. The sequence continues at coordinate 10,607,432 of NC_139932.1, read as the reverse complement.
TATCATGTTTCATTTTTACTGGCACGCTCCGGTTTATGCGCGGCACGTTAAGGCGACGGAAAACAGCTTAACTCGTGACGGATTAAAAAAGGAAGACGATAAGTCGAGGGAGGGAGGGGAGCTGCAACAGGTGGAACCTGCCTAAACCTCACATTGCAGACACAGAAGAGGAGAAAGGACATTTAAAATGAAACTCAAATCTAAAATGATAATTACAAGTCACTAAAAGGCAGTTACTTCACCTCCAATCGGATAATAACCGCCAAAACAATGTTTAATCTATCATCAGAATTATGTGCAGCTCATTTTTTCGGACTTAAATCGTTTCAGAAACCATGAAGAAAGTTCGACATCTTCGTTAGCACTTCTTAATATGTTTTATTTTTAGAGTTCGGCGATAGAAATAAACCACAGGGGACGTGCCTTGAATCTTCTGGAATATCTGGGCCGAGTATATTTGGACCTGATGTGGTCCTCCATAACTCCTACCCTTGGAAAGCAAAACCCCACTGGCATTGTTGGCCGACACATTGCATGCATGCGTGTGCTTCTTCTGTCGACTGGCTGTTATCGCCCCGGCCATTGTTATTTGAAGTATGACATCGACACCAACAATAGCTTCAGTTGGCGTATCGCATGCTTTTATGGTTATGGACAGCTGATTCACAGCGCTCCTTTATGCTTGAGTCCACTTCTCAATGTCTGATGGTGATTGTGTGAAATCTGCTTGGTGGTCTTTTCTTTGTTCCATCGTAAACCTCCGCCGTGTTTAATCATGTTGAAAAGCGGATCTATGACCTCTTACACTCGGACTTAGCAGGCTGGTAATGAGAGGCAACCCGAGTCTCAGGGTCTATAAATAGGCACTAATGAGAGTGACCTTCACACACAACAAATGTTCCAGATGTGCCATCCAGAGTTCATTCTTGTCAACACTACGCCGACTGGTGAAACACAAAACGCCGCCGGAGTCTTGAAAAAGATGAAAAAACACAATCAAGAGTGGCGTGATGTGCCAAAACCCAAAGCAACACAGTGAGTTATGTGCTGATGGGAGGCAACACGCTGTGTTTGGTTGTCGGTGCCACTTGGTGGCAGTCCACAATCAGGAGAACACAGGCGACTACTCTGGAACACTACATCAAGTAAGACGTTAGCTGGAAAGTGTGTTGAGCTGCGGGAATTCATTTCATCAGCTTTAAGATTCTCATCTTTCATTCTCTGGCATGCTTGCAATTTTCTCCAGGTAACACAGTTAGCTCTGTCAACACTCTTGTTTGTAATGTTCTGTGCTGTTAACACTGTTAGCTGCTAACAGATCTGTTAGACCCTGGAAATTGCTCTACTCCCACGATTTTGAGGAATCAAATGGATTTGACAAAAATGTAACAAAACAGCCCTCCCTCTGTTCCCTCGTGTTTAAAAACTGTGACTCTCTTCCACAAGTTGCGAGATAGAAGAAGTGGAGCCTGACGATAAATAATTACCGCTACGGCTGTAAGCAGAGCTAGTTCATTTCACTCGCGGAACAACCCAAAGGAAAAGAAAAATGAGAGTTAGCCTGCGTAGAAAACACTGAAGCAGATAACAATGGTTGCAGCGTGGTTCGTGTGGCTTGATGAGGAAGAGTGATTGATGCCGTTAATCTATAAGAATGTATTTATCGCTGCAGGCGGTGGTGGGTGTGTGGTTGCCAATACTGGGATGTATTTGACAGTAACGGGGTAACAGGGCCTGGTGATTAGACAGGCTGCCCCGTTGACTGGCTGCTCCAGGCTCAGATCAGCTAATGTTGTTGTCACATATCTTGTCAAAATGTCCTACAGCGAGATGTGTGTTTGCCAGAGTAGGAATCGATGCCGGGCCAAATTCACAATGGCACAAACATGGCAGAGGAACATGTATCCTCCCCCACAGTTCAGGTGCTGCTCAAACTACGGCAGGTTAAAGACGAAAAAGAGCAAGGCAGCTTTTTAAAAACTCAAGTAGATGATATGTATTAGTTGAAAGAGTGAGGTTAGTGCAGGTCGACATGCTGGAGCAGCATGGAGGTTCTGGGAACAGGAAGTGGGAGGGTTTATGTAAACTTGGGGGGAAACAAGGGAATGAGGGGCAGGTGGAAAGCCAGGTGGAAAGCCAGGTGATTAAGGACTTGCTGCCACCATGACTTATCCAAATCACCATCATATATTTGCTCATTGTGACTCCTTTTCTTCTTACTTTTTTTGTAGTTGAGAGTTTAAAAAAACAAACCCTATTACAGTCTTTCATACTAAGCTCGGTGTTATGGCCTTTTCATGAGTGAGAACCAAATAAATCATTTACCCACTTTAAGGAGAAGGTAGAAGGTTTCGGGTTGCAGAAATAACCACTTCACACATATTATTTCTCAAGGCAAGGGAGAGAGAGTTATTCATTTACGTTTCACATTCCCCCTGTTGGTTTGGGGCTGAAAACGCGGCGACCTTCCCGTAACAAGTTCTGCGACCTCTGGGCTTGTACCGCACTAACTACTGCATGTGTTTACAGCTTTTCTGTGGTGATGCAGAAAATAAGCAGCTTGAGGCAAATCCTGTTTCTTTTTGAAATGTTAGTCTATATTTGGAGGTAATGACACGGAAAAGGAGCTTTAAAAAAAATCATTAGACTGGTGGATTCAAGGGTTTAAACGGAAGGAAACACACACACACACACACACACATTATATGCAATATGCTCCCCTCAGTCAAAAGGTGTTAATTGGATTCAGAGCGAGAGGTGAATCTCTTTTCAACCTCAATGAAACATTCCCAAGGAGCAGACGGAAACGACTGGGAACAAAATGATGAAGACACACAGTTGTTATCCGTTTGACCCAATAAAAAGTTGAGTTGACTTCGCCTCACTTTTAGTAAATGTACTGAGAAAACACAGTAGATTGAACCAGTTAATGAATGCTGATGGAGATTTTGATTTTTGATTGTTTTTTTAACCAATCATTTCAAGACATTTGCCACATACCATTGTGCATTTCTGAACTGGATTTGTCTTTTTAAGCACGCCTTATGTCTAACACTCCATGTGTTGCGAGAGGCGACAAGTGGATCAGGCCGAGAAGCTCTTTGAGTTTTTTTTTCTGTGCTTGTGTGTCTTCTTCTAAAAGCTGTTTCAGGGCTGTTTCATCAGCTGCAGCGTCGGTTCACAGCACGCCAGGCCTCACCCCGCCCACCTGTGACAGGCTTCGGTCTGGCTTTGTTCCCCTTACACCCACCTCACTGAACTATGCTAGAGGGAAGTTTTCTCCATGGCAACTTGAAGTACCATAGATTAAATTGCATACATACATTTTGATTGATTTGAGTGATTCTTTAGGGTGTTAACAGTGTGCTACTTCACCACACACAATGATGTCATCTTAATATAATTCATCTTACTTCTCACCCAATTTGAGGAAGGGTTGAAACACTTTATCTACTCATTCCTCATGATGAGAAAAGCTCAATGCCCTGCCAATGTGCATCTTACTCCCAGCACTGCACCATCCACACTTTTCCACCCATCACCTCTGATGGTTTGAGCTAATCTACTCCCATTCGCATTATCGATCTCCCCTGAGCCAATAGGGAGGAGAGGGTGCTGATGGGTATTGGTTTTGGACACCAACGCTGGCCAGGAGTCAACAAGATATAGCTATTAAAGATTCCTCTTGGTATAATGAGATGGACGCTTTCAAAAGGGGGAATATCTGATCTTATATCCAACTGAAAAATAGAATACAGCTTTTCTTTATTTTACTTTTAAATTAAATTCACTCTTGATGTACATTCAAATTGCATTTCTTTTATGATGAGTATTGTGATTTCAATTTAATTCTTCATGTCCCTTTATACTTTGGAATAATAGAGATATTTTTTTATTTAGAAACAAACTTTCAGCCTCTCCCAAACTCTTAAATGTTGGAGTTGTCATTTGACGCTGCAACCAAAAGATGGAGAGAAACTTCTGCTCAGCTGATCCTACTTGGCCTACAGGTCTCCCTGGAGCGACTGTGTGAACAACCTGTCTCATTAAATGATTAATAGTCAAGTTACCATTGTGGAAGAATTTTGAGCAACCAAGGAGGATCTTCAAGAAGTCATTGTGGTGTTGACTGACTAGACAAAAGTGAAAGTACCAAATATTAGACCCCTCTTTGGGTGCATGCAGCCCCATATTTCATAACCCACATCTCACTTGTATTAAAGCTTAAACTGCTTGTGTTTTTGGCTCCTTTCTTTTTTATCTCCAGCTCCTCCTGAGTGTAGAGATACCAGGGAAAATCAATGAAGAATAATGACTTTTACCGGGACTCACCTCAGCAGGGTTCTTCATGAAATGTGCGGTATTGCAAACATTCAGTGTGGTTTGACTATTATTGGATGGATGGCCAAGAAATGTGGTACAGAGTATCTGTTCAAGTTTTCAGTCTTCCACTGAAATGTCTCCACATCCGATGGATCCCCTCAAGATAAATTAGAACGACGTTGATTTTGCAGCTCCATCAGCAGGTCAAAGGTTGCTCTTCTCATGTGAAATATCCCAACATGTAATTGATGGATTGCTGCATATTTTGGTACAGAAATTCATGGCCCCCAGAGGACAAATTCTAATGACTGATGACACCAACTTTTCATCTACCACGAGCATCAGGTCGTCATATTCATGAGTGAAATGTCTCAACAAATACTGAAATGGAGTTTTCCAATGTCATCAGGTAAAAAAAATCTGTTTATTGTATTTATTGACAAATGGTTGAACTAATGGCGACTATTGTAAAACTCATACCTGCATATAACATAATCCTGTTAGCATTCTGATACAGAGGAGCCCTCTAGTGTCTATAAATTATGCACTAAGTGTATGACATGCCCCCGACCTTCAGTTCATGGTGGGATCATTTTTTAAAAATGTTGTAGCTGCATGCTGTGTAAATAATAAACAGTCCTTTGGAAGCACTCGGCTGAGTCATTAAAAGTGCTGTTCTTACCAGATGTTCATGGCGTCAATGACTCGCTGCTTGCTCATCTCCACTGGCAAACGCAGCAGTGTCACTAATGAAGTGTGGCGTTTCAAGTAATTAATCTCTACCTGACATTAATTGCTTTATCGTGTCGTCTGCTCTTATCGCATCCCTCTTACTGTCATCATGCCTCCAAAGTCCTTGGAAAATTGTTGCATTCCTTTCTGCTTTCCATTCGTTTTTTAACTTTTTCCTCTCCGTCTTTTTTTTTTTTTTTTTTTTTACGTGAACTTGCTTTTATGTTTCGGGCATCATTTATGAGCAAAAAATTGGAAATGACAGCTTCATTTTGATAAATCTTTCCTGTTTCTTTGTGCTTTTTTCCCCCCCTTAAAAATGCTCATGCCAAAGAGATAGTGATGACACATAAAACATCCATAACCGATGAATCATTATAGGGTATAAAATCTCTCATATTCTCAGTCAAGTCCGGGTTCATGCAACAGGCCGTTTATCAATATTAATGGGGGAGTGCTGTCCCTAAAAAGAGCCAACGAGTGGTTTTATATTTTTGTGGAGTCTGTAGATCGAAAAGCACTGTAAATGCTGGAGGGTGGAATGAATGAGAGCCATCACTTCAAATGGAAACTTATCCAATATGAATATAGGGGCTTGTTGCCGTGGATACTCAGAAATAAGGCAGGAGTCCTCGTCTGTTCCAAACATCTTTTGTTTTGAGAGGCAACTTTCAGTTTCTCTGGATGTTGCTTCGGGTTCACAACAGTGCACTCAGCCTGCGTGCGTGTTTGACTCTGCATCAAACGCCGCTAAATAATGAGAGGGAATACTGTTGGTCTACTTTCAACTTAGCAACAAAACCCGAGATGCATCAGGACTCTGGGGAGTAAGCCTATATTGATATAACACAGTTTTGAAATGAAAAGTTCCGGAGGAGGATCTGAAGACGGGGCATAACTTTAACAGCGTCGGCCAACTTTCAAACTTCTCTTGCTGCTTTTTCTTTATGAGCGTTAGAAAAGAAATGCTGATCCAGGGTCTGGTAGAGCTGCTGGATCAAGGAAACATCAAGCAGGATTAAAACAGATAGGTCGGCACATCATATAGCCCCAGTTGAATAAATCCTTAAAATGAGACCTTGTCTGGTTTTATTTCGCCATGTAAGCGATGTTTCTGTCTGTTCGACAGTTCAAAGCTTATCTAACACAAATATCGAAGGGATTGTGACACATTGTCTATTGAATTTGCTTTCCAATGAGTTTGAGATCTTGGGTAAAATATCTGTGATTTTGGTGATCCGCTGACTTTTGCTCTAATGCCACCATCACCTCAAAATTGTACATTTGTCCCCAAACACCTGTAAATGAAATAACTTTCCCATCAGCCTCGGCTGTAGGCTGCTTTGTGCTGAGTGCTAATTAGCAAACTAAGAAGGTAAACATGGTAAGCATTATATTCATTTGAGAACCAGCATGACATTTGCATTTAGCTCAGCACGTTGTTTAATAGTGCTACAAAATCACAATTAAAAAATCATTCCTGATGATGAATTTAAACAATATTTCTCAGTCATTTTATTATTATTATTCAGATTTTACAGAACACGGTGGGCCTAATTTGATACAGTTTATTCTGTACTGAAGCTGCTAATGGACAATATTTCGCCCAACTTTCAATATTACAATAAGTGTTCATTGTTTGCTTTTTTCTACAGTAAACTGCATTCTGGTCAGTGTGGAAAAGCCTCTGAAGCAGCATTTTATATGAAGTGGGCTACTCACTGTTTAACACACTCCTGAAAATTGGCACCTCTTAGCCTCCATAAGTGCATCAATATTAGTTGTCAGATGCGGATCAGCTGCCAATTTCATGACATCATTTAAGTGCTTGTGTGTGAGCCTGGAACACAGTTTAGTTTAATGGATGTTCATCACAGAGAAAGCTTGTTCACAAAAGGGTAAGTGACCCCAAACGTACACAACACTTGAGCAGCCGGGGCTGGAAAAAGTGACCAAAGTGATCAGTTGCTTTGCTGATCTGTTATAATTAAAAAAAGACTACTGATTTTACAACTCTGGCAAGTTCTTACATTTGTTTGTTATTTGGGGTAGAGTGACCTCCAGTGGACAAACAGGAACAGCAGTGCATTTAATTGAAACATTAGAATGAATGTCTTTTCTGCTAATTTCACAATTTTCAAAGTCATCCTGTGGGATAGATTGCAGCTGGCCCACCGGCCGTATGTCTGACATCCCGCCCTTAAAGTTTTCTCCTCTGCAGGTGCATGGTAACGGAGATGAAAAAACTTGCTTATTCCTATCACACTTTGCGCTCCGTCCTTGTCGTTTCCTATCAAGGATGTGTGACCCTCTCAGGCCTCAGACTCCCCTGCGAGATAATTGGTGTGAAAGGTGGGTCGCGCCCTCCTCCAGCAGAAGGTCCATAATAAGAAAAGCTGGACCTCGCAGATGTTACCTAGCATCGTGTCACTGCTGGCACCATTTCCATTTTTACAATCTCACTGCGGAAATGCATTGGTTGTCTCCTCCTCCAGCCCCGCGTCGCTGGTCCGGTGCACAAGCCATTTTTCACTTGGTGCAGCTTGTAAAGCAGCCATATGGAAGGGGCGACCTGGCTGCACCCACATTGGCTCACCCTGTGGTCGTAATAGTCCACTGTCTCTAGGTCATATTGAGATTTCCTCTGAGCTGTTTTTAAAAGGCTTTATGGAACTTTTAACAATATATGAACATTCATTATTCGAGACACATCACAGCATATTGTTAATGTCACTTCTGGCAGATCGTCCTTTGCAATCTGCCAAATTTCATTAGACTTTGACGCCAATTAACATTCATTTCCTTATGCTGGATGTGGGCACCCGTCGGATTTCAAAAAGCGATTACTTCTAGATCATCCTGTCAGTGTAGAGCATTACGTCACCCACAAACACAAGGGCCTGTTAACACAAAAATAATTCATTGTACATTGGACCAACGAGGAGCACAGATTTGCAATGCAGCGACTGGATGAAAGTGCATGTGAAAAGTCGAGCACTCTCTCAGTGAGATATCTCTCCGGTCCGTATCAGCAGGGATCATCTCTGCAAACCTAAAACCCATTTCCTTTCCTTGCTCTGCCTGCATGCCATCTGTCTGGTTGACTTGTTTTTTATTTCCCTTTCGGTGAAGTCAGAGATAGCGAGGCACGGTCTCAAAGGCAACTTCTTTTGCCTTCTCCAATTTTCAAAAATTGCAATTGCGATCGCAACATTGCAGGAGCGAAAGTACCATTCCCCAAATGTTGTTGTTTGCATACCAAAAGAAATATGAATATGAATGTGCATACCATTCTCTTCTATCCCTGCAGGGCAACCCCCCCCCTAAAAAATCCTGCCATCCAACACTCAAAGACTTTCTGTGTGACAAAAAGAGCTCCACAAGCGATACTAATCACATCACACATTCACATGGAGAACAGGGACGTCTTGTGCTCAAGCTCGTTTAATTTGCATGCTGAATTCAACACCAGACGGAAATGTTACCTTTTGTAAAATAAATATAGATAGATAGATCCTCTTGCTTTACAAATGACACTTGAAGTGTGGAAATTTGAGGTAAAGAACGAAGCAACGTGATGTTGTGGACGTCTCTGCGCGGTGGACCTGAGGGCACTGCTGCTGGACAAAAACAAGCAAATAGAGAAAACTATTTTGACTACAAATAAAATGTCCTAAAACAACAATCAAATCACAGAAAGGTGCTAGATTAATGCAATGCAAATATCTGAAATAATATGCATTGTAAAAACTTCTTTTGTGTTTTCTATGACTTCTGTTTTTCAGCACACATTTTCTGCTCATTTGGGTTAAAAGGAAAACAACAAAATCAGTCTCCCACACATTTTCTATGGAGCAGCTGCGACTTTATACTTATGTAACAAGTGTTAGCTCTCGTTTACAGATATTAACTGGACTTGAGCCAGGAAATAACATATTTTAATTCTTAATTTAGTTGGTCATCATCTTAAAGGTAGGTAAAGAGGTCGAATTAAGCTATGAGATGCGAAAATTGTGGCTTTACGTCTGAAACGTGCTTCACTGTTTCCCCTCTGCGTGTTGACATCATCGGTCCACTACGGCCCCGCCCCCGCACTCCGGTGATGCTGATCACCCCCTTGCATCAGCACCATTCCTGGCATCCTCACAAAGCAGGGAGAGAGAGAGAGAGAGAGAGAGAGAGAGAGAGAGAGAGAGAGAGAGAGAGAGAGAGAGAGAGAGAGAGAGAGAGAGAGAGAGAGAGACTACCCAATCCCAGCCGAGCGTGGAGGCGTCAGACGGCCGCCAGAGCATCCCCGGTTACGCGCTGTTTCAGAGGCCCCATCGACGGTTTGCAGCGCCAGATCCAGCTGAAGAAGAAGTCAACATAGCCGGGCACACACGGCCATATCTGTAGTCAGTAATGGAGAGCCTGCTGGATAACCCAATGAAAGCCGTTCTTTACCTGAAGGAGCTCACCACCATCGTCCAGAACCAGCAAAGCCTGATCCAGACGCAGCGCCAACGCATCGACGAGCTCGAGCGAAAGGTAGAGGACCTGATCGGAGAGAACCGACAGCTGCGGGACCCCCACCACTACGTCCAGCAGCCCCCTCCACACCACCACCACCACCACCACCACCCGACTCACCGCAGCGCCAGTCCTCAGGCGCCGACCAACCTCCATCAGCATCCGGGGAGCAACAAAGCCGCGGCTCTCCTCGGCCAGCAGGCGCAGCAGCAGCAGCCGCCGCCACCGCAGCAGCAGCAGCAGCAACAGCAACAGCAGCAGCCGCAGCAGCAGCAACAGCAGCCCCCGCCGCAGCAGCAGCAGCAGCAGATTCCCGGTCTATCGGCCCAGCCTCAGCAGCACACGACCCCTCCTGCGCCGTCTTCCCACCACCCGCAGCAGCTGCAGCTCGTCCCCACCTCGCCGCAGTCACCCAAAGCGAGCCAAGCCGGCCAGGACTCGGCCGAGGAGGACAAGAGGAGCCCCTGCTGCAAGTCTCTGGTCCCGCAGACCCCCACCACTCTCTGCCGCTCAGTTGGACTCGCTAGGAAAGCGGAGTAAGTAGCCTAGCTCTCGTGCACTGCAAAAAAATAATCACAACAGAAGTAAATCAGCCTGTCATCTCCATAAGAGTCTACATCACTATTGAAATGATAGAAACTACATAGGGTCTCAAAACCAAAAAGTGACATTATATCCTCATCTCTTGTCTCATAAAACACATTAAAGACTCAGTGACCTGAATAAGATGGATATTTTTGAAGTGCAAATGTTCTTGTCTAAATATGGAAAATGTGTTTGGGCAAAAAAAAAAAACCCAGCGATGCCCCCGGGGCCCTCAGCTTTAATGCCACAGCCTGTTATCACCCACGTAAGGGTGTCAGCTTTGGAAACATCTTTCGAGGGAAGCAACAGAGTAAAAGATTTGTATGAAGCCATCTACAGGAAAGGTGGTGTAAAATGGCACCACGGACACCGTAGATGGGTCTGTGCTGGATTTGCCTTTTGATTAACTTCACATCCTCTGACAAGCTGAGGCTTAATTCCCTGACAGTTAATTCAGGCTCCTCCTGTATTTTCACATCATTCACTCAGTCGTTGCCCTGTTAAATCAATTGAAATGTTGAATGGATATCGATTTTGCGGACCCCGGCCGGCATTTTAACAGTTGGTGGTTTGTTAATTCTACACCGAGGTAGACTGTCACCACTGGGTGGGACTAAATCCTGGAGTGAAAGTAGTTTTTTTGTGTCTTGTGAATGAAGGATGTTGGGTTCACTCACCTTTAGATGAGTCTTTTGTTTGAACACTTTGACTGTGGAATACAAAAAAAAAATGCATCTGCTTTTAGGCTCGGCTGATAGCGATTTCACAGGTGCCGGGAGAGCATGATTTCACTGTAAAACGCACATTTTACAACTAGAAAAACATAAACTTCTGAAGGCAAATCACTGCCTGGGAGACGAAATGTCAGCACTTTCACATTGTCACATAAAAAAAAGAAAAAAAAAAACTCCTACGACAGTTTGTTGCTCATTAAGATAGACGCTGAAGGATGTCACACTGGGAGGAACATAGCTGGTGGGAGATAGGAGACAGAAAGACATTAGCTGTTGCTAAAATCACCTTAGAGCCACTTGAGAGTCACTAATAAGCCTTGACGTTGGAATGTACTTCCTTGTAGAGATGCTGCGAGTCAGTGTTGTATTTCTGGCTTCATACAGAGTTTTGTTGCCGTCACAATTCTCTTATGAAGTTCTTAGTTGCATTTTGATGCAACTATTTTCAGGATCAAGCAACAAAAATACCAGACATGAGCTTGATCCAGATTTTCAATGTTGAGGACTTGTCTCTTCCTCATAGAATAGCTTTTAGTCAGGCACGACTAACTATTTGAAGACACAAACGTGGACCTTAGATGCATTTTTCATGATGTTTTGATCAAATGATTGATCCATTTTACAAATAATCTGCAGATTAATCCATGATGAAAAAAGAGTGGAGAAAATTGGACTTCTACAGTGTATGTGTGTGTCTACACAGCACTTTTAACAAATATCATTTTGTATATTATAGTTTCTTCACGTTTAGATTGGATTGATTTTGGATTGAACATTAACATTGTTGTGATGAAGGCATTCATGCGTAGCTTTGGCTCTATGCTCGTTATCAATGCCGATAGAAAAGAAATGGTCCCTGAAGTCGTCGATTTCTTGCAGACTGCGTTAGGTGTTTCTCCAGGATCTCCTCGTAGTTTCCATCGCAGGCCTTCTGCAGAAGAAGAAGCTCACACTGTTATTGATCCGTGTCAAAAAACACATGGAACTTCTACTTTATTATATGCCAAACATGTGCTTCAGAACGGTCCATGACGCTGAATGTTCTTTGTTTGTCACTATCAAGGTCACTTGAATTACCTCTGCCAGAGCCACACACACACACACACACACACACACACACACACACACACACACACACACACACACACACACACGCACACACTCAGCCCCATCTGTTCCACTCGGCTGCGTTTGCATTGTTTCTATTAATCCAGATTGATTTATTGTGCCATTAAGATATAATGCCTACATTAATTACATAAAGAGTGCGGGTCAGGAATAGTACTAGCATGGGTACTAGAAGTGAAACACAACTGCGTTTCCCCGCTTTGTCGCTGAGACATGGACAAACACACAGAAAGATATGAGTTGTACAAGATAAATGTCAGGGGGGGATTCAATAAGTGGGTTAATTCGTGATTTACCAACCATGCCCCCTGACAGTTCTGCAGAATGATGAACAATGAGAGAGCCATGAAGAGACTTGGAGAGAGAGAGAGAGAGAGAGAGAGCTAGAGAGCGTATCTGTATCTTATTTCATTAATGTAAAAGCAGTGACACATGAAAAGCAGGAGTCGTGATGCAGCATTGTAATTTCCATTTAGCAGCATTGATCCTGGTCAGACAAGATGCTGTACCGCTGTGCTGTCAGGGCCGCGGGAGGAGTAATTCATTTCTATTAGCCGGAGGATGACAGGGAGATGTCGCAAATGCACTAATAAGGGTCGCTTGTGCGTTTGTTTGTATATTTAGCGACGTTATTGTCGCATTCTGGTCCGCCTACTGCTGTTACAGAGAGTCTGCGAGAGTTAGCGGCATCGGGCGTCTTCCTCTTCCTTTGGGGAGAAATTATGTGAGTGAGTGACTGGCTGACTGACTCCCCATGCATGCGAGTGTTGAGAAGTGGCTGCAGAGGAAGGCTAAAGCTCAAGGAAGGCCTCTTGATGACAGCCTCCTCCAGCATCTCATGGCGGTCCTTCCTGGAGGTGGAGCGGGAGCCGGCCGGTCAAAGATGCTCACAGGTGGAGAGTTGTGACGGGAGCAGCCACTGAGTGGGGTCCGATGCGGGGGGGAGTATATACTGCGGGGGTATGGCTGGGGTGGACTGGAGCCTTATCTAAGTGGATTGTGTAGTGGTTCTGGAGAAACCCCAGCTGAATCTCTCTTGCAGCTGCGGTGCACCACCTCTGCCTAGGACAGCTGGGTCCATGGATTAGTTCGTCTTGGTGTGGAGCTATGCTCCATTATAAATCCCTGGATGCTCCAGCAGCATCAGCTGTGTTTAAGTGCCCAGGTCCAATGCAGCAGTGATGCCTCCTGCTGCTTCGTTCAGTCCGGAGAGAAAATAGATCATGACTCCATGCGATGAATATCGCCCCTTAACCGTGAACAAACAGCCAAATTAAAACCACAGGAATACTGGGATGTCCTGGATTTCCATCCGATCCCCCAGCTTGATTGAAAGAAGGCAGAAAATCCATTTGCAATGCTTTAAATGAACAAATAAAATGCTCGCTCACTCACGTCGCACATTCCTCATCTCTTCCAGTGGCATAATCTGAAGAATGCAAATCAAGGCCGCCTTCAGCTTTCGAATGAATGTGATTGAAAAGCTGATTCCGTCCCTCAAAAGACTCCTGCTCTGGTGTGAGCTCAAACTTCTCCGATGGAGAGTTTGAAGTGTTGCAGTTGCGTTACTCAGTCTGAGACAGATTCTTAGGGGGCTTGTGTGATCTGAGGGAAGCCTTCAGCAAACCTGTCTACTCTCTTTCCGTCATCGGCATCTCCTACTCTCTCAGCCTCCATTGTTGGGATTTTCTCCCTCCTCGAATACCTACCAAAAGATACCAATGTCTCCCCTTCATCTAAACACATCGTGAATTTTTAAAATGTGTTTTTCTCCACCCCTCCCATCCTCACTTTCTCATTAAGCATCTTACACGACACAACCTCTGCAGTCTGGATCAGTATTCAGTCCCATCCTCAAACATGCTCTCCACCACTTAAACCATCTCCTGGTAGGCTAAAGCATTCGGTCCACCCTATTCTTTGGTCGTCTGTCCACGCTCTGGGGGTTTCCGAGTATATGTGTGTTATAACACGAGAGCGTGAAGGTGAGGAGTCAAGAGGGCGGCAATAAGCGTAGGTGAGGAGGTGGTGCGTTTGTGTGCATAGAGGCGCGTTGCTTGTCGAGGCAGCAATCCCATCGCCTAAGGTGGAAATCCCAGGGTTCTCATATAGCTCCAGGTGCTTTTTCTGCTGCTACCCGGCCTCCCACGCTCTCACAGATATTTTAAGCCCTTGCTCTTACACACAAAACACTCGCTAACGCACACGAACCCGAACGTGCCACATGCCACCTGGCAGCCCGCATGTTTTCCTGCGTCGGACGCGACTCCCTCTGCGGCCGCTATGCCCTCGTTTTCCTCCTGCTGGCCTCGTACAAGCTGGAGCGCTGATGTGCTGTGATGATGGGGGGGGATTCAGCACACATGCGCATACATCGGAGCATACATTACAGAGTGAACCTGCTGAGTGCTCGGCTGGATGCTGCAGTCTCTCCTTTTTTTTTTCTGATGCTCTCAGATCAATGAGCCTGCAGCTTTACCAGCACAGGCTCCAATCTAGCCTTGATCTCCAGGTACTATGTCCTTATCTTAAAGCCAAGTGGTCTTTTATCTCGATATTTCACGGATCGTTTCTCGAAATATTAGACTTACTTTGTCGGAGCGATGTGCGTTAAACATTAGAGCCACACTAACCTGTGTTAAAGAAAAATGAGACTTTGAAAAGCTCACGCTCTCCTCACTATAAATAGAAAGAAACTGCCATTTGTTAATATAATTGAAATTAACTTTCTTTTTATTTTTCCTTCAAAATAATCATACAAAGAGTCAATGATTTGCTCTGTTTTGGTCTCCACCAGCTCCTGAAGGAAGTATCTGTCTTTCCAGCTGCTAAATACTCCACTATCTTCACCAGCTTACAGCTAACTTTGCCTGTCTGCCTGTTGTTGCTGGGCAGGTAGGGAACAGTGGATTTATAAGAAGCCTTTGGCTGAAAACAGCCACTGGCTGCTGGAAACGAGGTTAATGAGAGCCATGAGACTGAAACAGTAAAGCTGTGGACCTGCAAATCCAAAAACAACAAGACAATATATTGACCCTTTAAGAATAACAATTTATTGTCTCCGGAGCCTGAAAGAAAAGTGGAGAGACTGCTTCTCCATAGTTCGTCTCAGGGACAACAGTGGGTGGGATTAAGAGAGAGACAGATGAGTGGAAGATGGATGTAATGAGTTCAAATGGACATATTATCGCTCCGTATCCCCCCCCTCCTCCTGCAACCATTGCTCAAGAGCTGGAACCTCTTTCTCCTGCAAAAACCTCTGCTCTTTTACTCCGCTTCCCCTCCCCTCCGTCTGAATGGGAATCACGTCTGCTTGGTCATGACAGGGTGGCTTGGCTCGGCTGCTGCTGGAATCCAAATCATGAATATCACATTTGGTGCGTAGCGCTTTTAAATTGCTTCATTTCTCAGAGGATGTAGCTGCCGGGTGATTCCTGACTCCCTGGTAGAATATTAGCCGTTTTCATGCACAAGTTGAGCAAGGCGAAAGACAGTCTGTAATCCAGCCGTGTGTGTGTGTGTGTGTGTTCATGTGTGTGTTAAAGATTGTGTGTTGTTTTGGGAGCGTTAAAAAGGACAACAGAACAGCTGTTGTAAGGGGATATATGGGATGAGTTGTTACATTTATACAGTGGGTGTATGGTAATCAAGGATATAACTTGTTTGGGCTTACTGGACACTTCTGTTGGTCTGATCCAAATTACTGAACATATCCCCAATACTGGATTATACTGTACAGAGTGTAAATGGTGTATATGTATAATAACCTGACTGTGGAAACCCATGCAAACACAATCTCCCTTGAAATCTCAATGTGAAAACACAAAGACTAAATGACATTGTTAGAGGAGGGCGACTTGCCAAGAGCTCCGCTTTAGTGATGCCCAGACCAAGGAGGTAAATGTGGATCAAACACACACACACACACCCACATACACACACGGCCCAGCACACCACTGGATGTGAACCGTATACCCGGCGGTGTCTCAGGAAGTCCCTGAGGGTCATTAAGGACTCAACACACCCACAGAAAAGCCGGTATCCCTGCTGCCCCCAGGGAGGAGGTACAGGACCCCCGAAACACACAACAGCAAAAGTGAGGAACAGCTTTTTACCTCCGGCCGTAACACTTTCAAACAAATAACTCACTAATGCACACACACAAAGTGCAATCCAACTGCCGTGTAACATGCAACATCATTGTTGTTTTCTTCGATGGCTATTTTGATTGCTTCTATTTTGTTTTTGTACTTATTGGTTTATATTGGAGTATATACAGTATATAGGTTGACAGATATATTCCTAGATGGGAAGATGATTACGGAGACCATTATATAAAAAAGTACTGTAGACAAAAAAAACAAAAAAAAAAACAAACAGAATGACTGACAGGCTACATAATTAGACAGATAAAGATGAAACATCCGCCTAGGACAAAATCTACTGAGAAGTCCCACAAGACTGAAGAGTCCAATGTTGTCCCACTTTCCCCCCAAAAAATATCAAACAGTTTATTTCCAGTGTCCTCGGCCTCTATAACTCCCAATCAATCAAAAATGACCAAGTTTGGCTCAACCATGATTTTCTCTCAAACATGGCTCTCAACCGAGCCTCTTGGCCGACTCGCTGAAAGGCAAACACGCCGTCCTCGTCCTCGACACTTCCAGAAGCCACAGATGACACCTTTTTTTTTTTTTAAATGTAAATATTGCACGCCCACGTAACGGCTCTGAATTGGAATATGTTTTTGTTGTTAGTCATGTTACACTAACTGCATAGTGACTTGCACCCTTCATGGTTGGCTTCATTATGCAAATGAACTGTAGGCGTAATGAGCACTCGTCGGACAGCGTTTCATGGGCATGCGTTTTTCAGAATTGTGTTAGCAATTGGAAATATGTCAGTCTTGTATAGTCACTCAATCTGACTGCATAATGTAAACAGGCAATTGTATTGTCCAAACCCTTTACATCTTTTTATTTATTTAATGTTTTTTATTATTGATCTGATATAAATGTCCATGATATATATGAGAAAAATAATTCAGGTTTTTATTTACAAATGACATACTTCAATTTCATCAAAGCAAATCCCAAGGGAATGACTTACCAGCAGCTTACCAGCAATACCGTTTAGTAATTGCACACCGTTTTTCATTGTGGAAGCAAGAACAAAAAAACATGCTAATGTGATAAGTGTAGCACTGCAATGCATTAATGTTTAATCTTTCAACAAATTGTGCTATTAGCTTGCAGTTAGCAGGTGCTAATGTACGCCAACACTTAGAGGTGTCTTGAAAATGATGAACAATTTAAAATGTGGAACTTAAATGTATCATCGGACGATGGGATTCCTCATGGGCAGATAATACTGCGCCAAGACCCTCAATGGTCAGTGAGCCGACGTCCTCTGCAGCTCAAGGGAAAGGGATCTTTGAATGAAGGAACAGTGTGCAGTTATGGAAAAAATGTCCACCCATCTGTCGCTGGGATTTCACCCCCAAAGAGCTTAGCCCTGACAATCCCTCAACAGACAATCCTAATTGTTCTACACCATGTGCACCAGTGTACGCCAGCCTGTGTCCAACCGGCGTTAGGGGAGCGGTTGAAGTATGGCCTCGTGTTGAACATTGGAGGAAAACATCTTGTTGTCTATCAATTAAACTGTATTTGTTGTCTATTGAACATGATAGGAGACTTAACATATACTCAGTAATATTCAAACGTAGTCATGACATTAAAAAGGGGCATTTTTTTTGGCCAATTTAATAAATAATACATAATGTACAACATCTTAAATGAGTGGGGTTCATTTGTCGGCCATTGCTCTTCACCCAACGTAATCCCCATGTCTGCAGCTGAATTGTAGACTGAAACAAACACGCACGTACAGCCATGCGCGGGCACATACTCGCCCAGGGAAATGTCAGGTACGGTTAACTTAACGACCCAGAGTAATGTTCAAAGCCATCCACCTAAGGCTGCGAGGCATTGCAGAGCTGATCGGAACAGGCACAGCATGTCCAATCGGCTTTCCCGCTCTTCTCAACACATTACACAAAGCTTTAACCACGGCTCTACCATGATTTATTGTACGGCGCAAGAGAAATAAATAGAGGATACATCCATTTAGCTGCTAATTTCCTGCATACTTGATCATTCATTTGCATTCTTCACACCTTCTTCACATTCCTTCATCCGACTACTTTTCTTTCACGTGTGCCTTTTTCTTATACTTGGTTGTGTGAGCTCACTGCAGTTTTTGTTGCATAATATAACAGATCTCGCATTAAATGGAGATTTTAACTTTCCCTGGAGGCCCCAGGTAGAAATGACCAACTCTGCACGTATTTAAGGGTGCGCCTTGCTGGTGTGTCAGTGACATTTAATAAGCATTTGAGTCGGCCACACAGTAGATTGTCTTCACATTCAAATGACCATTAAAGCTTCTTGCCCTTCCCCCCTCCACTGCGGTTATATCAACGCCCCGTCTGTCAACCCCTTGATGCCAGAATTACATCATTAGGTACGCGGTGCCAGGGGGAGGAGCTGATGACTGCCAGTGATGTCACTGCAGGTTTTAACATCCTAAATGAGCTAAGCAGGACGTGACGTCTGAATGAGTCATATGTCTGCGTACGGGAGTGAAGAAGATATCGTAGGTGGATGATGTGTTTTAAGTCCTGCCTCCCTCATCATCTTCCTACATGCCTTCTCTTCCTTGTTCTTTTCCTCCCGTGTGCAGAAAGCCAGGACCCTGCCTTGAATGTTAAAATGAAAATAATTGACTTCAAGCACAAAATGTATTGCTACCGTTGCCGACCTGGGTGAAAGGACTTTCTTCATCGGGACAAGCCCCGGCCAATATAAGACAACCATGTCAGTTCGATAGCTGTCAAGCACCAGCGTGAAGCATTGGGCAATATCTGTGAAATTTGAGCCACTGCCAAGCCTTCGGCAGATGGCCTCGCAGCGACACAGTGTAGTGCTGATGCTTGATATGAGCTGCAATAAACGAGGGCGAGCATATTTGCAAACCCCAAAAAACCTGGACCCTCAAGTGCACCACATGTTCAATGCACGGTCACATATGCTCTTTTGCAGGCACCGAAGGCGTGCTATTGTATTTTTGCTATCTGTCCGTCTCAATGTGATGTCAGCGTTACCAGCTGTGAGAAAACGATATGAAATATGTCCTTTTTATTGTGGTAGCGAGTGGATTCAGGACCCAAGATCAGGCAAAAGGTTTGAAAAAGTTCACAAGCGGCCTTGATTGCAGATAATGGATGTTGAGAGTAGATCTGAAGATAGCAGTGGAGTGGAGCAGGCAGAGTGAGCGGAGCTGTGGGCTGGAAACAGAGTGGCGAGGTGCTGGGCGACGGCAGCGGGAGATCGGACACTGAAGCTCAGGAAAACACAGAAAGACACAGAGTTCACGCAGATGTGAGGAAATAACTTGAGAGAGCAATTAGAAGCTGGCAGTATTGTTGCACCAGGTTGGAAAAACAGAGCAATCTGGCGAAGGGTATTGATATACTGCAGGAGCCTGATTAGTGGATGTGTCTCAGGTGTGCAGCTTGATTGCAGCAGGAGAGAGAGAGAGAGATTGAGTGCCACGCCCAGACAAACACAAAAAAATCACTTTGAATGAGGGAAAGGCATGGAAAAAAGACTGACGACTATGTTTTCTTTCTTATTTTCCAGTTGAAATGTATTTGTTAAGTTTTATATCATGGCACAATTACACATTTAGCTTTGTAGTCAGTGTGAGAATAATTGCTGCTGGAGTAGGGAGCCAATGTTGATTTTTTTAAGCTAACTCGTCTTTTCCACTCGACTCTTATTAACGGACGCCTTCAATGCGAGCTGTCTAATTGGATAATGATTGAATACATTTCGTGGTCAAAGGAGTGGCTGTAAAACGGTGGATAAACACATTCAATTTCCTATTCCCTTTATATTATTTTTACTGGTTACTCTTCCTACCTGCAGTATGGGTCGACTGGTTTTAATAGTTTCCAATAAAGCTCTGCTAAGACGCAGGCAACACCTTTTCCTGGAAATTCTGCAGTAAATGTTGGGTTTTCACCAGCAGTAACATAGCATGACTAGACATCTAAAAAAAAAATGTTGCTATGGAAAAGCATATTTTTTGTAACTCCAACAGAAACTTGTCCCGTATAAAAATAAATCCAGCTCAGTGTCAGTGTCTGGAACCCCTTCAGCCGATGGAGCTCTCTCTGACAAGTGAGCGCCAGGAAGTGCTTCACTCCTGCTCGTTCCCCCGAGCTCATCTCTCTCCCTCTCTGCTTATTTGGCCTCCACCATCAAACATTTCTCTTTTCGGTTCCATCAAAGGGGGACCAACATTTGGGTGTTGAGTTGAAGAAGAGCGTAAAATGTTGAAAGCCAAGAAAGATGTTTTTTTTCTTCTGTGAGATATATATTTTTTTACATCAATCCCTCACATTTATCGTTGATATTTTAGATAGTGTATCATTATCCTTCTACACAACTGACCCCAAATTTGATGACAGATGATATTAATTTTTTCCACTTCAATTTTCTAAGTGCGTCCGATGCTCTTACAAACATTATCGGCCATCGTGTTTCTTGTCTTGCTCTGAAGTTGAACTTGGCTTTCACATCTGTGCGGTAGTTGAGTTAATTAGGACACTCACAGAAAAATGACTGATTCTAAGCATCATTAGTATCATTATAGTGCCAATCGACCACACTTACTGAATAATGACTAACAGGTAGAGACACGTTGTGCACAGTCAGCTTATTACTGTAGGATCGCTGTCACACTTTATAATGGACTTAATGAACTGACAAACGACACTAAAGCACATCAGTTTTACAGCTCTTGACCTATTAATCAGGGAAAATACCCGTGCTGATGCGCGTATGTGTTACCATGGTTACCAGATGATTCGCATAAATGGGTCATATACGTGTTACCTTGCACAGCAGCTGGATTCTTGTGAGAATCATGGAATCACATCATGGAAGTCTATCCTGTCAGACTTCAAGTGATGCGTTTGTGCCTGGTCGGCCAGAGCACGGACCAATCAGCAGCCCGTGAGGAGCAACTGATGGCTAGGGGGCGTGGCTTGAAGGCAAAAGTTTGATTGTTTGGACTGCCCCGGGGTTCGATTGACAGCTTTCACAACAGCCGGAATCCACTGTGCTAACTGTGATTTCCAGAAGTGGAGGAAGAGGACGAGATGTCTCGTTCAGACAGACACGATGCAGCATAATTGCAGAGCATGATGGGGAATGATAATCATATTTTCTATCAAGTGCTGCAGTGGAGACAAGTAGGCCACGATGAGACAGAGAAAGTGTGAGTAAAGCTCAGATGTTTGCAGCTTTCCTGACACTGGAGCCGGCAGGTTCTTTTTTTTTTTTTTTTTTAAGGGATCGAATACAAGGACAGATCTTTTTTTTCTTACCCCTTTGTTCGCTTTCTCTCGGGAAAGCCGGTCTCGCTCTCTTGTCCATCTCCGGCTCTCTCGGTTTCGCTCGCAGAAGGCGAGCTAAGCCGCTTGGGACGGCCCAAGAGTCCATGCTGACGTAAACCTTTCTCAAGGAAGCTTTTTTTAATTCACAGCGTGTGTGTGTGTGTAGAAGAAATTGATATGGTACGCTTTCAGGAGTGAATTTTGGGGAACTGTATCTGTGTGAGTGTGTGTGTGTGTGTGTGTGTGTGTGTGTGAGATTGGTGCAGTGCTCAAGAGACGTCTCATTTAGTTCAAGGATTTTTTTCGGCTGATAATCCTCCGCACAATCATGTTTAATACATAATTTTAACCTCACAAAGATATGTGCACACCACCACGAAGCAGTGTGTGTATTGAATTTATTTCTCCCTGAAAGCCTTATGCACTTTCGCCTGTAAAACATAGTGATAAACTGGCACTTACAGCGACTGCCAATTTGCCGAAGGAAATGAAGTATTACAAAAACATTTTGAGCATCCTTTTTTCATTTAACATGATCATAGTGCTGCTAGTAATGCTGCCGTGAGATGAGTAGACTCGTGGAGAAGGCGTATGATATATCAGGCGACCTAAATTAATCTCATGGATTGTGATGACCTCAATGCCGATGTAGAGTTCCTGAGTACCGTATGCTGAGCTGGCAGCGTTGCCTTGTTATTAAACCATTTTCAATGGAAGGATTTCTTTTGAGCCCACCTTACTATTATATTACATTTAAATGTTTTCCTTTCCCTTGCTAAACTGTTGATTTGACTTTGACCTTGACTCAGAAATGCATTTATTCCAAATAAACGCATAAAAATATATTCAACAAACAAAAGCAAGCAGCCACACAACCTAAAGCGCCTTAGCTGAAGCACTTTTCGTTAATATGTTTCCCCCCTTCCAACATCAATTGTATTTGTATTTACCATGTGTGGCCTTCAGGGGCAGACTCTAATACTGCATTTGTGTTATTTCAATGACGGAACATGTTCACAGCTATTTTTCCCCCTGGCTGCCAAGGAAATGGTCTGTGAAAACTAATCTGTCAATTATTGAGAGCTTTGATCCCCCTTCTCCCCCCCTCTCTCTGTCCCATGCTTGAAATTATATCACTCCAGTGTGCACAGATCTTTTCCTGCCTTGAGCCGAGTTGAATCAGCCGGAGAGCTATTGACACAGTAAAGCTGAATCCAACACAAGGAGGAGCGCATCGACAAACACATTAGACACGAGAAAGTTAAAACAAAATACAATGAAACCATGGCGTGCAGATTACGCTCTCCCTCAAACAGACCCAGTGTGTGTAAGAGCTTATAAAAGCTTATAGATTTTTTATAGGTGGTATTAGCGGGCTTATGCCATGAGGAGAACTGAGTCAATGGTGTGGAAGATCAGAAAGCAGGTCATGCGAGTTCAGTTTAATCTTCGGCGACCGCGTCGTTCAAACAGTTCAAGGGGGGAGGAGGGTTTGAAACTGGAGGCAAGGTGGTTGTAGTCAAAATCGTCTGGAGACAAATTCCTGTTGATGTAGAAGGAATGTTTGCATAATCCTGAACACGGGGGATCGGACACCTTGGACAGGAACATGTACGCGATATATTTGAAAGATAGGGGTGATAGAAAAAGTGAGCGGAGAGAGATGGCGGAAAATCACGGAGAGAAAATGGTGGGAAGCCGGAGATCAAAGCGGAAAGAGATAGGTGGTTAAGATGAATCAGAACAGAAAGTGCTTTTAAAGATAAAAAAAAATCAGATTCAGATGTGACCACACTATTTTTTTATTGACCTAGTTTCTCCAACAGTGGATACGCCGGTCCACCTAACAATCCAAACCCCGCTGCACGCTTCCCCCCTTCGTCAATAATACCCATCGATTCAATTCAAATGAGCTGGGCTATTTTAAAACACTGCTGTCAAGAGAAGGACGACCCTGCAGGTCCGTGGGCTCTGAGCTAGTGTCGTCTTTATCGGCATGTCAAAATGGGATGCACATGAAACTGCAGTGGGAGGATGATGAATAAGACGTGGTTGGATCATCTTGTATCACATAGAGAGGACTAGTGGTGTTTCTTTTATAATAAAGAGGTGTTTATGGTCTTCAGCTGCGATTGATGGTTGCCAGACTTGGACAGCGACTAGCGGAGACTCCAGTAAGTCACTGCGAGGTGTAATAAATAGTCCCAGACACAACCTCCCCGAATATAACAGTTGTTTTTACATTAATAATAGGTTTGTCTATGTTTGCTGTACATTATCAGCAGGTAAATACAATTACAATGCAACGCAATCGATTAGTCCATTAACCTGGATGTTTTTATACCTTGTCCTGCAGAATATCCACTTGTACTTTATCCCGTCTGCTGTTTCCAACCCTGGCACTAATCCGTGTCGCCTCAGGGAACGCCTGTGTTCTCCACCTATTAAAAAACCGCCACAGTGGTGTCATGGCGGCTAAAGCAAACACAATTAGAGGAGCCATCAACAATGGGAATTAATTTGCTGTCATACCCTCCGTGTGGTGCCTGCTATTGTTGTGGTCAAACACCCCCCCGACCATCCTTTCAAGCTCCTTCTCTCCGTTTCATCTCAGCGTTTACGGAGCAAGAAGAGACCATTACGATCAACTTTTAAAAGTCGTACCCCACTTTCCCAAAAGGACCTTGAATCGTGTGATTGCACTTCACAGCAGAAATAACAATTTTAAGTGTTCTTGAGGTGAACCAGCAGTCACGTTGCTGGTATGGGAGAAGACATAGAGGTCTCCTTGTTTTCCCCGACCTCTCCCAGGAGACGGACAGGAGGGGAAGCAGAAAGAGATGAGGGCAGGGAGATTGCCCTCAGGAATGAAGATCAAAAGACAACAGAGGGGCGTCAGGGATGGATGGGTAGTTGCTGCTGGGAATGTGGCCCTTTTTCTTCACGTCTCACCTCTATCTCCTCTCGGCCCTTTGCTACGTCCCGTGTCCAAGGATATGGACACCGCATATGGAAAGCGGCTGCTCTTTTCGCTGGCTACATCTTCTGACAGCAAGAGTAATTGAGCAAATGGCTCTCTTGCACAACACTCCGTGTCTGTAGGACTCAGAATGGGGGGGGAGGAGTCGTAGGGAGTGGATGGGAAATCAGTGTAAAAGGGGAGAGTGGGGGGAAGGGATGATACCGAAGGATGAGATGTACGAGGCCGTAAAAACAAGAAAGAATGTGAGGTTGAGAGAGAGGGCACCCCCGACGGAGGGAGGAAAGTGAATGCACTCATGGCTTTCTCACATCAAAATTTGATATCCTTGCTCTTTCTTGCTACATTTCAGTATCACTCTCACTTGTGACTCTATCTACAATATGTTCCAGCAGAATAGGGCAGTGTCTTTAAAATGCTTTGAAGCAGCCACGCTTCCCGTAAATTTCCTTTCACCAAAATGTGAACATTTTTGGTAAGTTGTCGGATTAAACCCAGAACTATATTTATCCATCGAATGTCCAGCAAAAATGCCAAATATTCTCTGGTTCCAGCTCCTCCAATGTGAAGATTCACTGGTTTTCCTTGTTATATATCAGTGTGGCGTGTGTCTCTCTCCGTGGTGCTGAAACACTCAGACTCTCACACTCTTAATCTCTATATCATATCAACTGAACACAGACAAGTATACATCAAAAGCACAACAATGGACATTAAATGTCACTTAATCTTGTATTAATTTCCAAATTCCACACCAAACACCGCAAAGCATGACACACAATTGATGTCATATAGTTGAAAGATTTTCTTGTAAAAAACAAACTGTTCACAACTGGTTCTCATTAGAACACATTGGGTCATATGCAGACATAGTAGAGAAATCAGGCATTAAACAGTCGACAATCTGGCTAAAAGAAGAATGCTAAGTGGAGAACATACTGGGGCTGATGACTAATGGGAAGCAGGTGTGGTCGGGTGATGAGCTAGAATGGGAAATCCACTGAGGACAACTGGTGGGCAGGTGGAACAGCATCATCTAAATGACTGGAGCAGATGAAAAAGGCAAATAGAGAGATAGGTTTGCCAAAAATAAACAAAAATGCATCAACTGCACATATTTGTACTTTAATTGATTCCAAAGGGTGGAATTTAACTGGAACATAAGACTAATTTATTCGACTAAAATTATTAATTACACGAAAAACCAGAAGAAACTTCTCGACTAATTTATTTATTTGGATTCCCATTAGCCACTTTCAATGTAGCAACTGCAACATGAAATATGTAAGCAACTTTGAAAGGCAAAAGGGAACAAAAGACAAAAAAGCAAACAAAGGAAAAATATATTTTTACATAATACATAAAATTACAATAATAACAACAATGACAAAAAGTACACACGCAATATCTTAATAATCATGAAAGCAGTTGATAGAGCTCAACAATAATACTAGTACCATTAAAACATTGTATACAGTGAGAACATAGAATAAAATAAAAATGATTATATAGTGTCCTATGGTGAGGTGCCATCAGGTATTTATTTAACAGTACACTGATTTACTTGAACCTGAAAGTGGACAACTTCAAGTAGATTATTACATCCGCTGATCTTTTCTTTTATTCTGTTTCTACTCTTCTTCACAGCAACCAAACAGTGCTTCACCAGTTCTGCTGCCCGGCCCCCGAAGCCCCCGAGGGGGAGACTTCTACCGCCTGTGTCCCCAGGTAAGACAACTGCATCCTTGGAAGATATGCACAAATATAAAAAAAAAAGAAAACGTTTTCACTTAGTTATATACTTCACTTGGTACATTTTAACCGCAGCCACTTATCATGCATCCTGTTAGCAGCGGTGCTGCAGTAGCTAGGCAACACAACTACCCCAGCAGTGTTATCTAAGTTGAAGTGGTTGTAAATGCTTCAGGTGTTTTTTCAGGCACAGTTTGAATGTCTTCCCCTCCACGATCACAATAAGCCAATGAGAGGGAGATCCTGTCACATCAGCTTGGGTTTTGGGTCTTTTTGAGGCTGAATCTAAGATGTTTGAGTTTAAGTGCTTGCTAATGGTTGTCAGGTGAATCTACACGGTAGAAATATCCAAATAAATCACATCAAAAACATTTTAGCAAGCAGAACAACACTATTATGCCATTGATGTCAATGTGGCACATGGCAGTTAACGCTTTGAATTCCAAAAGTCTATTTCATTAGAAGTTTTTACGGTTGCCCAATTCAAACGCTCTGATATTATTTAAAGGATTTGCACCCACTGTCCTGGGGAATAATATAGATCACCTGATAATTAGCTGCTGTAATAATTATACCTTTGTACGACTGCTCTGAAGAGGTATGATAATTAATAATTAACGTTAAATGGGCAGTGTGGAAAATATAGAATTAGATAAGCAAATACAAAAAGGAATAATAATCGGCCTTGACAAGGTATTATCTTGCCCCCTTCAAGCAGACTTGAAAGGACAATCTTTTTGTTTGCCTCTTGCTTTTATCCACCGAGGTGCACTGCGGAGTTCCACTGAAAATCATGGCATTCATGTGGCATCAGTGGCAATTAAGCCCTCCGTCTGAAATGCTTTCTTTTTTGTGCGCTGCTAGTTTCGCAGGATGGATTTGCTGCATTGTATGAGCTTTTAAAAAAAGAAAGAAAAGAAGACCACATGTATTGATTGCGAATGAAAATACCCACAGTGCCGGACCCAATAAGTGGCAGAATGCTGCAGAGCCTCGAGTACAAACAACATCACACTTTTAACACTTCGGAGGTGGTGCTGTCGTGAATCAGTCACAAGGATAGACTGAAGGACGGGTAAATGTAGAGAGGAAGGGAGCACAGTGAACTGTAATTATTGGCTTTGTTTCCACTCTCAAGAGCAGCTTCATATTTATCGGATAAATTCTTAAGACGTCGACTGACTCAAAACCCAAGTCTCTCACGCTGTTGTCGCAACACACTTCCCTTCATGCTTCTCTTAAATACATGAGATTCAACTCGACAACTTTCATAAAACCAAAGCCGGAGGGGAAATTTAAAAAGGTAGAGAAAAAATATGAAAAAAAGGACAAGAATCGATCGTTGTTCAGCAGCTTGAACTTTGCTTGACGGAAGCCGTTTGGTGCTGTTGTGTTTTGTGATTGCTTTGTGCTTAGGGACCATTAGCGAAGGGTACAAACAAAGTGCACAACAGAAGGTTGCTAACTTGTCAACCCCTCTAACTCCTAAAAAACACCCTCCTCCTCCTCCCCCAACCTCCCTCCCTGCCAATCTGAAGCAAACCACTTCAAAGCAGGACTCTCTGGGGCCGAGACAGAAAGCAGCTTGTGGTTTTGTCTCTTTCTTTATTTGTTTTGTTCTTGTTGCGTCCTATCTCCTTTTGGAAAGCTGTATTCTGTTGTTGTTGATTTCTGTATATCCGCATTGTTGTCAGTGATTCGTTGATCATTTACTCACGTGGCATCACCGCATCACATCACGGCGACATGACCACACATGGCACCCCACGCCTCATCGCATCCATCACCATCCATGTTCACTTCATTCGGGCTTGTCTCTCCACTGTGGTCACGTTAAGTTTGAAAGAGTCACGTATGAATATTGCCATGTAACTAAAGTGTAACTATGCAATGTAAAGCTACCATAATGCATCGATGTGTGTACTTGTAGGGTTTTTTCCCCCCCCCATGCTGGAAACTGGTGAGCCTCCTTGTTGACACATGTAATGCATCTGTGTTCATGTGAAAAAAGAAAAGTTCTTATCATGTTGCATGCTTTGGCTTGGCAGTGATCAGAACATAGCTCCCTGTCTATGTGTGTGTGTGTGTGCGTGCGTGCGTGTGTGTGTGTGCGTGTGTGTGTGTGTGTGTGTGTGTGTGTGTGTGTACACACACAGCATACGTTAGATAATTTACACACTTCAGGAAAACACACAACACTGTGCACACCAGCTCAGCAGGGAAATCCATAATGATAGACTGGCCAAAGAGGAAAGGGTCCATTATTATGGTTGTGAAACTACAGTTCCCATAATGCTTTAGGGGTCACAAACAGGAAGTATAACATGCACGTTGGCACTTTTTTTTAAAGCCTGTATTTGTTTACATTTTGGCAAATTAACAAGGTTAAAAGTATGCAGAATTAGCTATTAGGACTTCCTGTCTACAACCTACCCATGGATGTACAGACAACCACCACCGGATTACTTTGATACTGAAGAAGCTTAAAAACATGATGATTCTCAGGTAGGTTCTGGAGTTACAACGAGCACTTTTCAGCCAATGATTTCTAAGTGGATTTGTGGACATTTATTGGCATCGGACAGCAAAGATATGACCTCCTCAGAAAATGTAAGTTCCATTGAATCTAAAAAGGTGTGTGTTTTGTGTGTGTGTGTGTTTAGATTTTAATGAGTTATTGATGCAAACTGCTGCAATCAAATTACTTAAGCCTTTGAAAAAATCCATAAAAGCCTCTTATAATAATAAAAGTGAGTGAATCCTGTTGTCTTGCATGATTAAGGGGATCCACTCGCCGTGGAACAAGGCCTGATTAACATATAAAAAGGCCAGCTCATTTGTGCACTGCCTCCACTTCAGGATGTAATGAAACCTTATTTCACACACTGAACCTGACAGACAAAGTGCAATCATTGATATTTCATTCGCGCCGCTCTTTCTACTGAGAGTAATTCAAGCCTCTGAGTCAGATGGGGTCAGCTCAGGAAAAGGCCACTGGTGTGAGCTTCTCCAAGAACTCATTGTACTAATTTGGAGCCGTTCCTTGGTCTCGGTTCGCATCTGTCTGCACCTGGGGAGCTCTATCCGATCGGTTAGGAAGCGGGGGGGGAACACGCGGGTGATGGCACGGCGTATGTGGGATCATTTAAATGAGGAGAAAGTAGGAAGTTGTGAACTGAGGAGAGAATTGAGGATTTCACTGTCACATTTAATGAGGACCCTACGGAGATTGGAAACTCACCCTGACAGCATGCTCACTCTCGCCAGGTTTTAAGGACAACAACGTGGTCGAGCAGCCCGAGCCATCTTCTGTGTGCAATTTCAGCACTCTGCAGTTGGAGTTTGGTTGTTACTTTAACAGTTCCATAGGGGACGCGAGGTTTAATGCTCTGCTTTGCAGCATAACGGAGAACTGCTGTGCTCAACAGACAGGGCCCCAAAAACCTCATAAATGGAAGGAAAGTATAGAATATTCTAGCATGGAGGATGACATAGCTGAATAACTATATATATAGTGACACAAGTCACATGTAGAAATTTTACTTTTTGAATGGCTGCTGTGTGTGTTTTCATGTGTTTGCAAGAGTTGACTTTCAGAACAAAATAAAGCCTCTTTAGTCTTTAGGGTTGACCTATATTTGAGTATTTAAATCTAAAGGATTCACACACAAATGCTAATTTGTACACACTCATTCATGAAACCACAAGTGATGAATTGTGTACTAGGATGAGGAAAACACTGCAAAGAAACAGAATCTGCTCCCTCGCTCCCCATGCACAAATCTATGTTCACAGCTTGATGCCACTGTGTGAATTTGACTCGAGAGTTTGGGATCACATCCAAATCACTTCTCAAGTGGGAGAACTGTAGCACTCCCACTTCAGAAATGGAGTTTTTGTTTTTGCAATTGTAGCTGAATGTGCGATCAACAAAAACAGACGCGTACAGTGTGTGTAGACAAGAGCAAGTGCCAGTTTGAACGGTGCGAGGTGGAGCTTCTTCCAGCAGATCAGTGTGAGTGCAACTGCTTTCTCAGCTTTCTTATCCAGTAAAGTGAAATAGATCGTTGGCCAGGGTTGGTTAGAGTTGTCCCTTCAAACAAGGTCTCCTCTTTGACTAGATACAAAGAGTGAAATTGCATCCAGTAAATTCAAATCAATGTCAAAGATTTTTCTCTTTGTGACTTTGGTTTGGACACCAAACTGCCGTAAAAGTAAACTTTTAGTGTCAGATCTTAGTCAAGTTGGTATTTTTTATTTAATTTGTCCCCGTTTCATGACCTGGTTGGTTCAGGCCTGCAGTTCTGGATGGAAACTTCGTCACACCAGCATCTAAAACGCCATCATTTTGCAGCGAGTTTAACGAATTCCAATGTATTTGCTGTGGATAAGTGGATTGGTCCACGGGAGCAAAGTGAATGACCAATAACAAGCTATCTTGAAAGTGCTGACCTTTGAGAGAAAGCATCCAGCCTCATCACTTGATGAGGCAAATGGTCCGCCGGGCAGAAGCCTGGAAAGTGAGGACGGATGCAAACTATTAATGAATTATGTTGTTTAAAGTGTTCAACTAGTCTGACGTTAGCGAGTGAGAGCAGTGCAGTGTGTCGAAGTTAGCATCAACTCCAGCTCAAGCTCATTAAAGGTGGGCTGACATTTAAGGTGGACCAGCTATTCTCCCTGAATTGACAAACTGCTCCTCTTTGTTTGGCTCAAGTGAACAACTATGCTGAGTCTTCGTAGTTGCAGTTTAAATAAAGCTTCGCTGAAAACGGACACAAACGCACAGTCTACGTGTTTCATAGTGCTCCATGGAACAAATTCAAGTTAATGCTACCAGTAAATAACAATTTGCCTTATGGTTAACTCACTCTGTTGGTCGCAGTGTTAAATATAATCTCTTTGGCACATATTTTTGGCACGACACTTTAGCCTTTTGGCGTCTCAGCTGCCAAACCACAGAGAGACTGACATCTTGCTCACCATCTAAAACCTCTTTTAAATTAGTCCTCCTGCTGTGCTCCTCACGAATGACTTGCACACACACACACACACACACACACACACACACACACACACACACACACACACACACACACACGCCAAAGCCTTAATGAGGTATGCTATGCTAATTAGCTCACACAATCTGCCATAATGATTTTTACCTTGTCAGAGTGGAAGTTAGTTATCAAGTTCATCAACCTCCTCTGCGTTTTTCAGAGTCAGAGAATCTTAATGAACTCAGAACAATTAAATTACATTTTTGAAGTTTCATTTTTTTTGGAGTGATGGATTGTAAAAGCATTCATCCAAAAGTTCAAATGTAGATTGATTTAGACTTATTCAGAATACATTCTTTTTTTTAAAAAAACCCTCAGCGTAATTAAAGCGATGGTCTATAAATAACACTCGAGTCGAGGAAAGGCAGGATAACACACTGCATCTGGCAAAGCATATGTCTTTGGCAAAACATAAAAAGGACAACACATTTGGATCATTGCCAGATCTAGATTTAGGAGGCCTGTGTCATAATTTTTTATTTGCCCCTCAAAAAACGCCCTTGAACGTACACACGGATAAAAATGTCGATGTCATGAGTGTTTAAAAATGAAGCCGACACCTTGAGGGATCACAGCGGGGAGGATGACGCCGTTTCTGCAGGAAATTAATTCACCTCTGGAAGTGTAGACAGCTGTGTCACCTCGCCAAGACACCTTTTTCTCTAATTAATCCCAGGAATTAATAATAAACTGCACTAATTAGTGGAGTCATGCTGTCTGGCAAATGAAAAGGTGACGTGGGATGAATAAGGACTCAGCTGGAAACGCGTTGTCACTTTGGGGAGACAAATTGAAGTTCTGTCTTGTTGGGGAGAACCACAGGAACCACGATGCACTGAGGCGGACGGAAGGAACCGATGGGATGATTGATCCGTTCTGTTGGAGGACATTCAGGGGCATGCTGGGAAAGTGGGCCTGAAGCTCTTTTTTAGTCATTCAGGAAACGCACACTCACACCGCACAAGCATGTAAAGTGCAAGATCTGCTTTGTCCTCTCGCCAGCGGACATTAGTCTCGCCCGTGCACGCACAAATTACATTTCACATGCGTGGTATCCTCAATCAAAGTTCGCCCAATTTCTCTCACCTCTTCACCCCATGATTTAATATTTGTCCTCATCTCCCTCTGCCTGTGTCTCTCTCTCTCTTTGTGTCGCATGCTGCCTCAGCTGGAGAAAGTGACCTTGTCTGTTGTCATGGGAACAGAGGGCAAAGCAGGAAGATACGCCATGACAACGAGAGACTGTCTGCTAGGAGTTAAGCGCGTCTGCACATGTATGAGTTTGTTTTTTTGTCCTCCTTTATTGTGAAAATCCGCCAAATGTAAGCCTCATGTTTTACTTCCCTGTTTTTCTGTTGTCATCCTCCGATTGGCTCAAAGGGTTTTTCCTCCGAGTCAATCAGAGGAACACTCGTGTGTCATTCTCCGCGGGGGGTCCCCCGTCCATTCAGCTGTTGGTTTTTGTTCTAGCTTATTCCTCTTTAAACGCATCCTCTGGGGTTTGAGTAGCCTCAATTCACTCGAAAATTGAAATCGGCACTCAGCAGCATTTTGAATGAATGAAAGGAGCTTTTAAAGAGTGTGAGTGCTTGGAGTAATTTCTAATTAAAGTGATGCTCCGACTAATTTATCTCCGCCCTGGGGCATGCTTTACGCAAGACTCTTACGACAGAACCGTGATACCGAATCTGCGGGCGCTCAGCTGCATGATCATAGACGTCATTCACCGTCTGGGATGCGTGTTGGCCTTGATGAGGCAGACAAATCGGGCATAAAGAAGGCCGCCTACTTCATATGTTGCCGCATTCCTGCAGTGTCACGCCAGCCCTCTCACTGGCAGAACAGTGGTACAGTGGTGAGCGTCAAATGTTCACATCTGAGAGCTTCTCCTCCTCTTCTCCCTCTCCGTTCTGCAGCTTATCTCAGCATTGTGAGGCGAGCGGGGGGTTTTATTACAGAGGGGATTTAATAAATGCACAACATTTTTGATGACTTTGCTGCAGCCTCTCTTGTGTCTCAGAATCAGCAGTCTTTTTAAGTTTCAGCCTCTGTGTATAAATGTCGGGGTCGGGTGCTTGGATCTTCATTGACATACTGCTTTTACAGGCAGAATGAAGGCGGTTAGTTAGCTGTTGATAGCATTGTTGTATAATGCAATTTTTTTTAAAAGGGGCGCTCCACTGATTTTACATGTCAAAGGGAGGAACGCTATTCAGCCTGAGTTTGAAGTCTTATTTGGCTCTGGAGGAGCTTTGACGAGTCATGAAAATAACCTCTAATGGTGCCGTAATCATCAGGGTTACAGCAGACGGTCTGTGTTACAAACTGGGATTTGGTGGATTTGGGTTTTTTACCCAGCAGGCAGGGTCTAAAGGAACAACAACAACAACAAACAACCTATTTGCTAACAAGTTGCATCATGGGAAAGTAGTATCTCGTGATTTTGAAGCTTGAACCACACAAGTCAGGAGGTCCCTGCATTCGTTGCATAAAACACTTATAAAAGTGCCAATTGTTGATAACACAAGTTAGTAATACTGCTGCTATGAATCCTATATATTATCATGAATAGTGATTAAATAATAATAATAAACTTTATTTATATACCACCATTCCAGAAGAAGGTTTACATGGTGCTCTACAGGTAAAAAAACAACAGAATCATGATATTGTTAATCATAAAACAACAAGAACAATAGCACCATCAATAAAACAATAAAAAAATAAAGCAATAAGACGTAAAACATAGTAATAA
Organism: Eutrigla gurnardus; assembly: GCF_963514095.1. Lineage (NCBI taxonomy): Eukaryota > Metazoa > Chordata > Actinopteri > Perciformes > Triglidae > Eutrigla > Eutrigla gurnardus. The sequence continues at coordinate 10,573,408 of NC_139932.1, read as the reverse complement.
AACCAAAAGCAATTAACATAAAACAATAAACAAATGGAGTGGGACGGTAAGACAGAAGGATCGCAGACTATGAATAAAAAGTGCGTTTTAAAAAGAGTGTTAAATGAAGATAAACCTCAGCATCATAATCTGCTAGATTTTCTGCAGGAGCAGCAAATGAAAAATAGATATGCCTAACGTATACAGTTTCTCCTGACTCCGTCTGATCATTTATATCCAACACTGCACCATGTTCAACAATGGTTTTGGTCGTTCCACTGACTCACTGGTCCCTGGAGGCACAGCTACTGCCATAATACCCACTGAAATATACTGCGGGAAAATAATGACAAGATCAGGAAAAACGGTACATTTATATTTTCTGCAGAGGCAGACAGTGGACAAAAAAAAAGAACATTAAATGCCTAATGTGTGCAGTTTTTCAAACTCTTTTTGGGGAGGGATTCGATAAAAATACAAAAAACAAAGTCTACCCCATACTGCACCATATTCAACGATGGTTTTGGTCATTGGCACTGCCATAATATCCACAGGGACATGACGCAGGACAATGCCATACCTACAGAAATAACCTTCCTGTGCGTGCAGAGTCGCTGCTAGGAGTGAAACAATAAATGCACGTTTTCCCGTAATGTTTTCCATTTTTCAGAGAGGAATGAGATGATCATTAGGAGCTCGAGTTCTGATTATGACTCTCATTCAGATAAATGTCTTGGATACAACCAGCTCATGTGATTTCAGATGATAAAGCCCCCCCTTTCACCTCCATCCTTTCTCTGGCCACCATCTTTAATGGACTGCCATCTTATTAGTCTCAGAGGTCCCAGAATACCCATCCTGCAGGCCAGTCAATAGCTCAACTCCTGCCTGACCGTGCTGCAGTGAAACGTCCCCTGTGTGATGTGAGTGTTTGTGTATGCAAGAGAGAGAAATAAAGGGAGCATAATGTTCTGGGATGAGTGTTTCAGTTTTTGTGTGTAGCTGTCCCTCTTGTTTAAACAGCCTCCACAAATGGACAAAATAACTCCCCTCTGGACAGCAGGGGGTGCTAACGAGAGACAGAACTCCTGGCAGTCGGAGACATCCGTCTCTCCACATGCTGGCTGCACATTTTGTCCTGACCTTCTGCTTCTGGCTGTCAGCCCATATTTTCATCCTCCGTCCTTCTACCTCGTCACGGCAAAAGAAGTCAATGACTGCTGTTTTTTTGTTGTTATAATTCGAGGCCAAATGACCATCCCTTTCACCCACATAGTCCACATCCCGTCAGCCAGTGCCAGCGTGTTACAGCACGCTTCATTGTGAAGAGGGAAAATAGAGCCAAGTGTCCCAAAAGCAGGCATCTGGTGCCCTCAGCTGCCCGACCCATCAGCTCCAGAGGTAGCAGAGAGGGCAGCGTGTGAGCTGTAAATCTCCCGCGGGTTCAAACGGAGGGAAGAATTAACAATCTGCTACGTTCTGCAGTGCAAGGGTGGAAAGGAAGGAATGACTAAGAGCTTGGAGAAAAAAAAACGACTCTGGCTGACCTTTTTAAATACAAATTATGCACATCTTTATCACGTGTGAAACACTTCACGAGGAGTGCTTTTTCTGAGGGAGGGGCTAAGGATTTCCAATCAGTCAATTAGTCAGCAGAGGTGGTAAGTGCTCTCACCCGCCTAAATTTGCATTTAGGAAAGTGCTGAGTCTAGAACAAAACATTTTCGTTTTTCCACACACACACACACACACACACACACACACACACACACACACACACACACACACACACACACACACACACACACACACACACACACACACACACACACACACACATCCTTCAGAAGATATTCTCAGTTTGTGTGTTAGCGGTATCCTTTTGAATAATGATTATGTTCCTGTAAATAAAACAGCACATGGCTCCAGCAAAGGGAACAGTTAGGGTCCAAATTGGAAGAAGCATTAGCTGCTAACGCTTTGTGTTCTCTGCTACTCTCGTCACAAGTTTCTTCTGAATTTCTTGAGGAATTTGGCTCAGATCTGTGGCTGTTTATCAATGTGTATCTATTTTGGGTTTAGCGTAGAAACAAACACAGGACTTTCAACCAGAGAAAAACGGTGATACGTTGTCGGCATAGCTGGTCGATTATTGTTAGCTTCCAGAGTTCTCCTGGTTTAACTTTTATTCATATCAACTTGTGAAAAATAAGACATGCCAAAAAAACCTTAACCAGCCTTATTAATTAATTAACATTTTAAAAATGTTATAATTTTCCTTGAGTTTATGTATAGACAGTCGGCTGCCTCCATTATAAAATGCTGCATAAAAATCCTGGGGTTGCATATTTTAAATACAGATAGTTCAAAACAGATTACGAGCCGGGATGTCAAACCTTTGCTGCCTGACTCTCAGAGCTCCAGTCGGTAACTTAATCCACGCCACGGGCAAGTAACATGGAAATAAATGACTGAGAGAGATGTCGTGCACAGAGACAGCTTTTTGAAGGGGGAAGAGAATGCGTGTATCCTGCGTGCCTCACCTCCCAGACACACCAAACCCCGTAGTGATCAAACAGGTACAGGATGTTCCCTACTGTTCCCTGTGAAGGGACATTAGGTGTCCCGGGCGTGGGTAACACTGTCAGGTTCTGCGTACATCACCGGGGTGGAGTCCTTGTCCTGACAGCTCGCCGACAGCCTCATGACTGTAGATCAGCAAGGTAATGAGTGAGGAGGAGGTGGAGGAGGAAAAAAAACTGCAGACATGGCGATCTGGCGCCACTGTCGCCTCGCTTCACTTTAATGAGGGACGGGGAATGACGAGGAGGCGAGTGAGGGGGAGGAAGGAAGGTGCATGGTGGAGGTTTAGATTGGAGAGGAAGATTTAATGATGTAGATGCTTCAATCTGGTAAAAAGACATCCCTAGGTGTATTATCTTGTCTCTCAAGTATGTGTGGTCACCGGTTGGGAGGGTAGAGTTAGAAGAAGAACTTATATCAGGAAGAAATATCCACTCAAACTTTCCTGTCTCCTCATTTTTCTCTAAAATGAACGACCCACATCCAGACGACTGAATGCTGATGAAAGGGAATGTTTCAGAGAGCGTTGCTATTTGCTCCGTCATGCTTTTGTGCACAGAGCCTGTTACCATGACTTCAACTGTGTGTGTGTGTGTGTGCGCGTGTGTGAGTCATTGCTGCAGTGTGTATGTCAGGCTGTGTCATCCCTGTCAGTTCAAGCCTTGTTTTGAAGAGGTGATGGGTGGTCAAAATGAGTTACTTGTTAAAAAAAAAGCCCCAGCGGTGCCAGTCTAACAAAAAAAAAAGAAGAAATTAAAACAATTCCACTTTTATGTTGAACAGAATCGTGCAGAAACCTTCAAGATGTAGATGCCTAAAACAAAAAAGCACTCAGTGACTCAAAGTTAATGAAGCTTCTCCTCCCGAAGTTAGATTTGACCTTAAAGGACACTGTTGGTGAAGTCACTGCACACCGGGTTTCGTTTTCTTTTTTTTCCATTCCAACCCTTTAGCCCATTCGGTAATCATAAAACGAACCATTAGTTTGCTTCTACGGTAGCCCACTCAGCCCATTTTGGAGATAGCCCCTCGCTTTGACATCGCCCACCTGGCTGCTCGCTCTCTAACGGCCCGCATCACCTCCAAAGTCAGAGAGAGGATTAAACGTGAAGGGTCCGCACAGGCGTGGACGGGCTCTCACTCTGGAAGAAAAACCTTTCACATTTCACTGAGATGTAATTGAATTCCTGCCGCTCTTATCGCTTCGGTGATGGGATAGCATCTCGCCACTTTCTGGTGGGGAGTCGATGGGAACACGACGGCGGCGGCCACCTCCTGGCTTAACTTAATTTTTTTTTGCCAAAGAATAAGCACAGTGAAACATTATTTTTTAGCTACCCTTCCCTTGAAAGCAATTTCACCGATGAAGGGAGACTGATTCGGAGTCTATGAGTGTGTGCATGCGCGTGTGAGGGAACAGTGACGGATAATAGAGAACGTGCCACAGGGTGAGTAGTGAGCTCGATGCCAGACCATGCCTCTTCTGACTCGACTCCGTCGTGACAATAAACAACCTCCTCTCGTGATTTCTTTTTTTCTTTTAACAAATGAACCCCGGAGGAAGGGGGAAATAAATAGCTTCACACTGTAAGTCTGTGCACATAATCTGGAGATTGTCAGCATTGTTTGTTGTTTAAATTGACCTGTATGCTTAAGGAAAGCAGGAGGAGGTGTGATGTGAAATAAAAGGGGGAGTGGCTTATTCCAGTAGGTAAATGAAGGCTAATCAGTTAAATAATAAGCTTTTTCTCTCTTCCTAATTCAACAAAACAAAATAAACGTGATAAATGGAATAGACTATTCTGTGTGTGTGTGTGTGTGTGTGTGTGTGTGTGTGTGTGTGTGTGTGTGTGTGTGTGTGTGTGTGTGTGTGTGTGTGTGTGTGTGTGTGTGTGTGTTTATGGGTTTCAAGGCCCACTCTGGTGTGATACAGTGAAGAGCTTGCAATGTGGTTTATCAGATGCCAAATGCGCCGTCTTGTCCCTCTTTTTCAAACACGGATCAAAGAGACGATTGTGTACGTGCGGGAGGCCGTTGTGTTCATACTTCCTGGACCGACGGAGAAGCGCGCGTTCGTGTGATCATCGGCAGGCTTTAAAGGTCGCTGAAGGTGAATTGCGGTGCAAGGGAGCGGACCGATGTTTTTCCAACTCCTGTTGCCGTGGCATCACAATATCACAATACAGCAGAGTATAAATAGCTTAAAGTATATCGGGTTGAAATGTGACAGCGTGGCATTTGTTTCATGTGGGATTGTGATTCAGTTTATGTCCCAAGAGAGAGAGCAATCTGCATGAGGAATGTACTGACGGCAGCTGCTACCAAATTGATGCATGCATGCATTACATGTAATCCGTCAGTGGTCCACCTGCAAACTAGTGACATAATGCAGACAACTACAACCAAGACAGTTATGATTCTTATCATTTTATGCTATATTGGCGATGGCGTGCATGTTTATGATGCAGACCTGCCGGATCAAACGCCCCCCGATGGTCAGTGACTGTTGTGCCCACATCTTTACAGAGACCTGGATCCATCTTGGCATCCGGGATCAAGCTGATCAAGGACGAGAGGAGGTGGACTGTCAATGACGCTTGGTGTTCAAACATAGTAGACATGAATGGACATTGTTTTGATGAGAGCCCAGAGAACTGTTCTTGTTTCTGCTGTTCATCATTATCTGCAGAAGTTTGGGCAGGACTTTATCTTTATGACGAATCGTACATCTGTTCCTTGTCTGTGTCTTACTTTTATGGCATTCTTCACTGGCGGTGACTTCCAGACAACGACTCCTATATATCCTACAGTTGATCTCCCATTTCCATATCTCAGCCTGCCTTCCATCATTTCTACCTAAATCACTCTGGAGATGAGCTGTTCCCTCCGCTTGTCTCTTCTCTGTTTGTTCTGGATATAATCTCTTCGACAATCAGTTTCAGTGCTGTATTGATGGATCGATCCTCTCACAACGGATCTTTATCCTGCATGCCACAAACTTCATTCTACAACACGGGGACAATTTCTCACTTCGCAGCATCTCGTCGCGTGTTAATATTCCGTCTGTCGCCGCCGCCACCACGCTGAGCGGTTTCATTTCCCGCTACACGCCTGTGAGCCCTTTCTGTTCCGTTCGTGAGTCTGTTTTCTCTGCTCGCCGAGACAGCTTCATCCTCTCGTCATCCCATTCTGAAATATCACAGCGAGTCCACGGATAGCCTTAACCAACTTCCAAGCATCCCATGCATGAATTTGCCCTGCTCGTTCCCTCTCTCTTCCTGGACGTGATGGGAGTCTGGATTTATCTCCGCGTCAGGAGCCGCCTCCGATTCCCACGGATGGTCTGACAACTCCCTCTGCCAGTTTACCACGATAATTGAGGCATTCTTTTTGGAACAATGGGTCACCAGTAAACAAAATCAGGCTTCTCATGTCTAGCCAAAAAAACAAAACAGATTTGGCAGCTAAATTGACAACTGATTTCATCAGCTGTATCTCGTTAGTGACAGCTAATGCTATCGTCTGCGTCAAGCTAACGTTTATTTAATGTTTCCAGCTGATGAGTGCTTAAAAATGCTAAGGACTGAAACTAAATTTACATGAACAAACTCATATTGCTAATTATTATGTACAATCACTGTTTTAAGTCAATAAAAGAGGGACTTCTTTTTTTTTGTTTCAAAATCATGAAACCCCCCCTTACTCTAATCTTCTACAGCCAGATTTTAAACCTGAAATAGATTTTTGGGGTGAGCCTTTAATTCCACTAATATCACTAAGGGCTCGATGGCTTACATAAACACCTTAATGAGAATAAACCAACTTAATTCCAAGAGAAATGTCATTCCATTTGAAAGTGTAATATCTACCCAGGCGTGCTCGTATATAGCGTAGCTCCTGGGAGACTCCAGATGACGGCGGGTGGAGTGGGTGGCTCGCCTTCTCTTATTTAATAAGTGCATGAGTAAGAAGTGGAGAGCACTGAGCTCATAACAGTCCAGAGTTCAGTCTTTGGTCTTGTGGAGGGAGTTGCTCGTGACAGAAATTTCCCTCCTGAAAACATATTGAACAGAGCACCGTGATTTATATCATCATTCAAGATTAGTGGGAACTCATTAAACTCATTAAACTTGATTTAATCGGAAGTACCGTCTCACGATCGTCTTCCTCTATTTCTTCCTCGTGATTATCTGTGATGACTTGCCGTTATACAAACTACAACATGTCGACAATGAATGTCTTTTCTTTGAACATTTTTTGTTTTTGTCTCCTCTCCTAACTTTTTTCTTAAAAAGATCTCAAATTCAAAGTTGCTCCGTCATTTCCCAGCAGCTCTTTTGTTTCACTTTCACGTCTCCGCTCCTGAGCACGCAGCCAACATTTAATTGGGCTGACATCCTGCACTTTCATCGCAACCACTGCGCAGTGAATTACAATGAGGTAAAAACACTGTATTCGCTGAATCATCTGACACTCGTGATGTTGTATCACCATTCCTCCTCTCTTCACACCCGCTGAGTATTAAGTGTCCTCAATAATTACACTGTTTTACTTTCTGCTCATTTTGAGCCAATAATGTGATAACTGCAATAAGCCCGCTGTTGTAGAACGGTTAAATGACACTCATACGTTGTGTGCACAGCAGATTTGTTTTATATCTTCTGTACACAACAACAACGAGCCTCGTCATATGGTCCTTCAAGTATTGGACCGTGGTGCTTATTCAAACAAGATACCTGTGCATTTGGAGACCGCCGGAGGATATTTCCAAGATATGTGAAAAAGAAAATGAGCCAAATAAATAAAAAGAAAACCACCAGTTATTTCCCCCTGATGGGCCACATAATAGGCAATTAGCTTGTGAAATCGTTGGGGGGGTTGGGTGGCTAAATTGTTTGTTCCTCTCACAACGAGGCGAAGCAGCAGCTGAATCCTTTCTCCAGGCATCGTTGTTCTCGAACACATGCTTTCCTTTCCGCCTCGCTGTTAGGCGCCCGTAAAACTTTTGCCACGAGGTGTAAAAATAGAGTTGTGAGTCTTGTGCGTAACAAGCTGTGAATAAGATGCGGGGAAATAATACATACAACACAGTTTACATCAGCAGGAAGTCTATACAGGCAATGGATGAAGGCATTCAAACCACTATTGCATGTGCTTCAGTTTCATTCACTATGAAAACTGCTAATGTACAAATGTGCAAACCATTTAATGCAGCGTCAAGAACATTTCAGGGTCACATGACTTTGCTGGAGTTGCGACATTGATCTGATGACTTTGGTCCAGACTGAAATATCTCAAGAACTTTTGGGGGGATTAAGATTACATTTTGTAAAGACATTCATGTATCCTCATGACTAGTGTTTCCTTTACCGCCACCAAGAAATCTGATACAGACAATCATTTTGTTTGTTTGATTTTTACCTCAGGATGAATTGTAATACACCTGACTTTTAATCAAACGCCATCCCAGTCAACATTTTGTTCTTCTCACTTTAGTTGGACCAAATATCTGCACTACTATCCCCACTCCCATCATGCTCTGTTGTTTTCCATGTCCAGTGTGTAGGGTGTAGTGTGACTCTTTGACTTGTTCAACGTTGTAACGTTTATTTGAAGATAACAGTTATATAATAACACTATTATTATTATAGTATATGTCTCCCCTGTTTAGGAATGTTCAATTCATTCAGTTTGGTGCAGAATAACTTAGATATGACTTGTGATCGGAAAATAACTTTGTCTCAATCTCATACTTAAATTAGAAAAAAACAAACATTGCCAGTAAATGTAATGTAGGTATGTCTTCAAAAAAGTATTGTTGTATGGAAGCTTTTTTTTCTTTCTAATCCGATTCATATTGACATTGAGTGACATTTTGAATGCCTGTAATTTCCCATCCTTGAAGTCCTGAGATTGTGTGTGTGTGTGTGCGTGTGTGTGTGTGTGCGTGTCTACATATATATCTGTATCCTTGCAGCACGTCAACCATAAATCTGCGGTGCAATTTCCACCGCTGCCGTCTCCCTCCCTCTCTCTCTCTCTCTCCATTTTGTCCACATCCCGGGGCTTCGGCTTTTGAAGACATTCAACCTAAAATCCTGTCTTGCATATTTCACAAGCCCAACCTGTTTTTTTTATTTTTTATTATACCCCGTGCTCTGTTGTTGCTGGAAAGATGTTTCATTGACATTGCACTGGAACGCCTGTGGTCATAATGGTCTGTGTGTATTGCGTACTGTATGCGCAAGCGGTTTGTTCTTAAATCCTTTAGGGCGACCATCCTCGTTCAGTCTTCAAATTCAACACGATAAATAAAAGCCTCCCCCTTTACAGCAAGAGGGAACAAACTGTTTGTGTGCAGCGTCTTGTTTCGTAGTGATCACCCCGTCATACTGATCACTGCCCTCCGTGAAAGTATCTGTATGGGATGTCAACAAGAGCTGAAGGCTGATCCTCTGCTTTTCAGGCACATAAACTGGTCAACATTGATCTCAGTGCTCTTCAGTCAACGCCCAGAAAGTATGGATTACATGCAACAAGTAAATAGAGAATCGCCTCCCCCTTTTATGCCAGCTTTTCTTATCATCTCTTTGCCTCTTTCTTGCTAAACAGCGCTATTTATGAGCTGTGTTGTCCCGCCCAAGTGAGCGCGGTATTGATTGGCATCTCCACCGCCAATCCATCACCGCAGGATTGATCACATGAGGCGAGCAGAAAGCACAAAGAGGATGCCACCGAGCATGCATCACTGCACGTCTGCTCAAGGTGAATTTCACAGGGCAGAGGTAGCCATTTTTGGTATGGCAGCATGGTTTTATTGTACTTTAATACTTAATTCTTCCAGTTTTTGAACAAGCAATCAGTTCATTACTGTTTAGACAATTTTACAATGTCTACCTGTAGATGGATGGATTCTGATCTGTTCTAAGAACGACCTTTCCCTTCTTGCTTTAAGACATGCACGAGTGCAGAGGCTTTGACTTCTTGTCCTCTAGGAGAGAGCGAGAGAAAAAAAGGCACAGATACTGTTAACCATGTGACTCATCCAGCCGTCTCATGATTTAAACATGTCGTGGCTATATGTGAGCCGTTCTACACAAAAGCTCCTTCAGTCAACGTGGCCGATAACGTGCTGCATGGAAGCATGTGACCTGCCTTCCTCGGCCCTTTTAAGGACTTTCTTGTCTGCTTTGATCCAAGATGGTGGTTGTCATGGGAGTGACGGTGCTGCAGATGTGTGTGTGGCCAGCGGACGCACGTTTCCGTTTGACCTTGATCAAGGAAAACAGAGACTCAAAGACAAGACGTGGGGTTTTTCATCTGTTTATGTGCAATATCTCAACAACTACATCTTGTGTAGACATTCATGTGCAGAGGATGGAGCCTGACTCTTCCCATCCAATTCTTTAGTATTTTTGATTATGATATTCAGCCTGAGGCACACATTAAATTTGCTGTTTCAATTTAGTTTCACAATTTCTAAGAGAACACAGTTTTGTGTTATTTCCTATAATTTAAAGGGTAAATCATTGCACTTATATAAAGTCAGAGTCGACTGATTTAACCAATAGTGTGATGCTCCCATGACTATTAAATGAACTCCATGAGTAAAATGTGTGGAGATTCCCTTTAGCATCATTCGTCAATATTATTTGGTGAGATCGGGCTTTCACACTTGCATTTCCTGAGTCAGAGCTTTGTCTCCGTGCCGCTGTCGCCCTCACACTCTGCCTCATCTCTTCATGGCTCATATAAACACAGGCATGCCCAGTGTTGGGTTAGTCAGATTACTTTACTGTTGCAATGAGTGACGTAACACGTAAACAGTTACATTTTCAAATAAGCAATGTGTTACAAGAATATGACAGTGAAATGTGTCCGGTGATGAATAAATATGCCGGTATTAACAGCTGTGAAAAGCATTGGCTTTCGTCTTTCATTCTGATGGACATTAACAAGCTTGTAGCCGGTTATGTGGTAGAAGAGATGCTACCGATATCAACTGTCCAGTCTCCATTTCTCACTAACATCATTAATTAAATCCCTATGACGCATAATTTGCTAGCTATCTCAACAAAATAAAGAGATGTGAAGGGGATATTGGCTCTGTCATTGCTGCCATATATGGTAGATCCAATACATTCAAAGGTAGTAGCAGAGAAGGCTAATAATGCTAACATATGCAACAAATTACCTTTCTTACTGGTAACAGTGTAACGTAACTGTATCACACCAGCAAATTCTATTTTAAAAATGACACAAAATAGGTGAAAATCAATGGAGTGTCTCACCCTGAACTGTTGTAAATACATGTTAACAGGGAGGTTAAGAAGGGGCCATTAATAAGAGAAAGATGGAATTATAGTGAATTCACTTGACCTCTTGTCTTTTTGATGAAATGAAAATAATTTGCAGTCTAAATAGAAATGTGACAGAACCGTCAGAACATGGGCGGTTTGTGTTTTTCTTTTCCTCTCATGCAGATATTTTGTCCTTGTTCAGGGAAATAACGCAGCATTATAACACGTAGTCACACTTTATAGTCAGTCAGTCTGAATTCTCTGCTGTGCACGAGGCACTACATGTTTTCCCTGCTTGCAGAAACTGTGCTGAATTTCAAACACACTTGGGTGATGCATTCAGCAAATGTACCCCATACATCACCTTCTGCATGCATCAGAAAAAAAAGGAATATGCTTATTTATGCGGAAGTTTCTGTTCTCCAGTCCAGTGATCTGCTTGATGAGCTGATTCATTCTCTATGAGCTATATATACTGTACATGTTTTTTTAGATACAGAGAAGCAGAAAAGGAAAAAGAAGGAAAGTGAAAGAGTTGCCTACAAATAAATCATTCTTCTACTTGGGGGGAAAACATAAAATCCATAAGAATAGCAGCGAGCAGCTTCTTCGGGGATCTCATTTGCTATGACTTCTGCTGATGGTGGTTTTCCTCACATGATGCCCTCTTCAGCAACTCTTTGGCTGCAATCCACCAGAGGGAAGACCCTTTGAACCCCACTAGTCACATGGCCCGATATCTCATCCCCGCTGCCGCACGCCCTCCACAGTGATGACGCTGCAAAATCAGCGCGATCAAGGTTAATGAAAGTCGAAGCAGCCCGTAGTGACCGACTTCACTCTGGAGATATAATGAGTGGGCCTCCCGCATAAAGATGGTGGTCTTCCTGTTGGATTTCAGCACCCTTTGACACGGCGCAACAGATTCTTAATGGCTGTAGACAGCACCGGGCCTCAATGTTACCAGTATTTAACCTCCCCCATCCTGGTTGTTGAATACATTTTGACATCTAGTGAAAAAACATGTAGACGTCCTTTTTTTAAAATGCAGACAATACAATGTTTCTCCGCAAGAAGTTACGGTTAGAAATAGTTTGAGCCCCAGAATGTCATTTTTTTTTAACTCAGCCATGTATTTATTATTGTAACCATGACAACCTCACCTTAACCTTAAGTATTCATTAAAACCAAACCATTTTCCCAAAACGTAGCCACGTTGCACAACGAATACTTTTACTTTTGATACATTGAGTGTTGATAATAATTTACTTAAAGCAGAACCTTTACATGCATTTGAGTATTTGAACCTGCATTGTTGTATTGGTGCTTTTAAGACACATACATAGAACAGATTCAAAACTTCATGTGAACGCAGCATAAATATTATGTTTCACATCCCTGCAATGCTGCAAAACGGACAGCTGCAAAGGCTCCATATGGAAATTGTGTGCAGCCAGAAGCCGAATGAAGCCTATGCTCTCACGCATCCCGATTCAAATCAACGTGGCGTTGTAAGTTGTTGCCTGGGCGATACACTAAATAAACAACACCAGCCAAGGGGCATGAACTCACAGCAGATTACGGCACCAGCCTGTTAGCAATCATGGCAAAGAGAGAGCAGGAGACATCAGCGAGCGGCGTAATTATATTCCGGATGGAACGCATGGAGGCCGCCGCGCTCATCCGTCTTCAATACTGACATATGGAAAGATGAGAGGACAGAGAGAGAGGCAGCATCCAGGGCTTGTCTCTACCTCGTCAGTCACATTGACACCTGGAACTGCTGTGTGTGTCTGTGTGTGTGTGTGTGTGAAAGGGTAGGGTATAGGGTAGGGTATCAATAATTTTGTATGGTGATTTTCTTTGTCCTTTCACAAATAATCCCGGGTCATTCTTTAAAAATCCAGCCGCACGCTGCCTTTTGTTTGTCGGATTATCTTTCTCCAGAACATGTGCTCCCGCGAAATAGCAAACAGGAACATTTAGATTCACAACAATGAGCGGAAGCATTCCCGAGCGGAGAGAGTAGACAGTAGACAGGCAGAGCGGCTCTCCTCCCAAAGGATGTTTTTTTTTTCCAGGCAGGTCTATTTTTCGCACAAGTAGAAAGCTCACCTGTGAGCTGAGTGTCGGAGCAGCAGACTTTATTTCTCGATTCATTATTCATCACTCATACGAGCTCTATTTTAGAAGTTGCAGACCCAGCTCTATCCCCGCTAAAGATACTTTTCTCCTCGAGCATATGTGCTGTCACGTGTGATGAAAATGAGAAGTGAGCCCCGTTTTTGCAGGAAGAGGAAGCAGACGCGATTTGAGTCTGAGTCTTTGAGACTGATGCACACTTTTATATAAGAAAAGCCGATTTTAGCCACAAATGAACACATAGCCTACATTCGGCAGGTATGCGGAGGCTACATTTCCTCCCTGGCTTTTCCACTCGTCTCTCTTGCAAATACACAGTTTGAACTAAAAGTTTGTTGTTTCTCTGAAGCCTCCCCTCCCTCTGGGGAGAATCATGCCGATGTTCTACTGCAGCACTCTGCATATGGCAGCCCTGAGTGTCCTGATTTTATGCTCACTGACTCCGGTCTTATCACCGTATCCAATAAGAGGGAAACAAGTCTTATCTTAATCTGGGGAATAACATGCCGAGCGCTTATCACACTGTCAATTAGTGTGTAAACCTGGCTTGAATTCAAAAGGATAGTACAGGACAAAATCTGCGGATACTTTTCCTTATAAACTGTAGACTGGGACGATGCTGAAGAAGCGTTAGCATTAGCGTTACTTGATTTAATTCATTTTTGTTGAATTATTTGGGTATATATGCTGGCAGTGGGGCTCCAGTCATGGCAATGCGGTCTTTTATGAACATTTTTTAGCAATCAAACAGATATTCGTAGTCAAGAGACACATCTTTTTTTGATAGTGTTTTAATTGCGGCATGACTTATTAGGCATATTTTAGGCCACAGGTAGGGGAGGGACTTAGCCTCTCTAAGAGACATGATGCATTTTTGGGGGGTTTCCTCTCTACTACGTAGGCAATTTTCAGGATAAACACACGTTTAATTAATCATATTTATTATGGCCCCAACTTGATTTACTGTGTCGCAGCCATTCCAGAGAGCCACCACTTACAATACCCGGGACCTGACCCACCTTAATGGAACATGGCCATAATAACACCTCTGTTTACCCTGCAATCACACCTCATAATGGCTGCTGTGAAATGGGGCTTATTATGGATGTGCCTTTTGGCTGAAAGATCATTACGATCTCATCTTTCCCTGCTAATAACACCAGCATGACAGAAGAGCCTGAACCGCAGAGTCAAAGTTATATTAAATGGTTGACATCGGTCAGTCAGAAACTGATAGGATTGATTAAACTCAAGGCCGTCACCTTGTGAAAAGACACTGAGGCTTAAACTCCCACACTAACGCTCATACATGCAGCCATTCACACAGTCTAGAAAGGTGTAGCGACATTTGTATTAGCTGCATGACTGTTCCACGTGTGTATGCGTGTGTGTGTGTGTGTGTGTGTCACTATTGGATGGTCTTTTTTTTCCACATTTTCTCTTGTGAAGATTTTGCTGAAATAAATAATCACTCTTGATTTTGTTTTTCTAGAAAATGGATGGATGGATGGATGGATTTTGTTTTTCTTCACTCTCGTGCACTGTGGTTTTTGTCAGCTGTTCTGTGCTGTACATTTCTACTCCATTGTTTCGTTGTCTGTCCGTGTCTAGACAGACGAGAGAAGCAGCCAGAACAGAGCAGGTAGACAGATGAACTGGCCCCGCACACAGTTGGTAGCAGAGTGAGAGAGAGAGATCATGCAAAAAAAAAAGAAAGAAAAAAAAAGGTCAACTTCTTACCACTAACCCAGGCAGCCTGGAGAAGAGGTCAGAGCTCGACACGGATGCAGCAGCAACCTCACTCTGCGTTTTCTCCTCCTTTCTGCAGCGATGACCTTTCTCCAGACTCGTCTATTGGGGAGGAAGGGAAGGGAGGAGAGGGGGAGCTGCAGAGTGAGGTCGAGTCACAACCGCAACCCGAGCAGCAGCAGCAAGAGGCTCAGCCACAGACTGAACCACCGTCGCCACAGCCCCAGTGTGAGCCCCAACCACAGACTCAACCTCAGCCCGAAACCGAGCCTCAGCCAGAGCCTGAACCCAAACCCCAGCCTGCACCGGAGCCCGAGCCCCAGCCCGAGCCCCAAATCGAGCCCCAAATCGAGCCCCATATCGAGGCTCCGAGCGAGGAAGCGATGCCGGACGCCCCTGAAGTCCCCGAAGCCCCTTCGCCTTGCAGAGGGGAGCAGACAGTGGTGGAGCAAGAGAAGGAAACGTTGGAAGAAGTTATGGAGGCAAAGAGAAAGCAAGAGGCAGAGGAGGCACAGGCCGAGCGGTGTGAGGCCGAGCGGCGTGAGGCTGAGCGGCGTGAGGCCGAGGCAGCGCAGGAAGAAGAGGAGGAGGAGGAAGGGGGAGGAGCAAAAGGAGGTGGGGCGGGGAGGAGAGCCAGCCTGCACCACACGGCCTCGCCCTTGAGGGTGCAGCGCAACGGGGCCGGCTCGCACTCCGCCACCTCCGACTATGAGCTCTCGCTTGACCTCAAAAATAAGCAGGTAGGGTTGTGTTGGGGTCGGGGGAGGGTTGGTGTGTTGTTTGGGTGAGGGGAGCGGGAGGGCGCCAGGTACAGTAACTCTTTGTGTCTACTGTACGTCTTGTGGTCCGACATGTTTGTGATGTTTCTGTCCGACGAGGAAGACTTATGTTTTGGTGGAGAAGCTGGCGTTTTTTCTTTTTGTTTCCCGTTGTTTGTCGTATTGATCCCTATTGGCTCTTCCAGACTGTATCGACTAATGATGAGCTTCCTTTTTCTTCATTAACAAGAACCATCATTGCCATGTCATCATTTCATCATCATCCTCACATGCGTTTGTTTTCGGAAAGTAGGCTACAACATAATTTATCCCCAGGTATTTCACTGCTGTGTTGTAATTTGTTGAATTTAGGGCGACTCATGTACATTAAGTTTCATACACTGTATTAATTTCCCAACGATGCAAATAAACACACACACACACCAGGGTAAAATAAAGACAATGTGCAAACAAGTTGTACGTTTGTATCTGCATGAATGAAAAGCTTATTAATTTGTCTTTCCTCTGCTGCCCTTATGAGATCCTCTGGATGATGAAAAGCCATTTCCACTCAAGAATAAAAGCATGTGACCGTTATCTGTTCCCATCTTATTACAGCCAGTTAAACCGATTTCTGTCTGAGACGGATATGAGCTGTGACAGTGTTTAAACATGCATTTCCATTGTCCTCATGTTTGTGTTCTTATCATGCTGTTCATCAGGGGCTCCGAAATCATTACATAATCATCTCCATTTCAAGAACCATCAAACCGTCGCCATCCCTTGTCATTGTCATCCATCTAACCAACATCCTTCAGTCAATGGATCTTCAACCAGGTAAGGCAGCAGAGTTGGGGTTGGCTCCCTGTGTGTCACTTTTCTGCTACTTACATTTTCGTCAAGATGAATGACCTCATTAAAGCTTCATCATTTTTTAAAAACGGCTTAATCATTTAAAGGGGAACTTTCAGTTTGCTTGTCACAAGGATCACCACACAGCCTGGGAAAGCAGGCGTAGAATGGGAAGTGATGTCATTATGATGTCATGGGGGTTATCTTGGTCTGGGATGCAGGCGTTTTGTTTGCATTACAGTGGAAAGTGTGGGGTTTTGAAAGGAGTGGGCATTAGGGAGGCAGAAACGGTCTAATGGAATGCGGTAATGTTGCATTATGGGAAATGAAGGGTTTTGGAGCTTGATCCATTCCAGGGAATGCAAGTGTGGAAACCTCGGCCACTGCTGATTTAATTTTGATAGTCTTTTTTAAAATCTGTCTCAGGTGAGACCACCAACTGAATGGATGTGAAAGGTTTTGCAGATTTCAGCTTCTAGATGAACGGATGTGCAGCTTTCCTCTGTTTTGTAACATTTGAATGGTATATTTAGATTACGGACTATTGGTTGGATATAAAAGGATATTTGAAGAAGTCAACTTGAGTTCTAGGAAATTGCAATAGGAATTTTACTGTGTTTTTCTGGCATTTAATTGATCAAACATCTGACAACAACTGTTTGGCATTTCATTTACCAAACAGTTATTGTCAGATGAATCGACAATGAACATTTCCCTTAGTTTCAGCCCTAAATATAACAATTGCACACCATGCATTTTTTGTTGTATGAATTCATTGGTTTCTACGTGAGGCACAAAGGTTACAGACCTCACTCCCTCAAGCCTTGACTTCCATTGGTGTCACAGTAATGGTGGCGTGGCCCGCTCGACCACACTTCATCAACAAACCCAGAACAATCGGTAAACATGGTCTCCCCGGTGTCAAGTGTTTCTCAGCCTCAGGGCACCAGACTGTGAAGGTAAATCTATTCAGAGGTGACACTGTCACTGTCATTTGGACTGCGCTTTTCTGTGTCAATATTTGTTCAAATTCAGTCGGCAAGAAGAAAAGATAGAAAAAAATTGCAAGATGAGCTACTGAAGCATTGAGGTTTGCAAAATCCATCTTCCAAACGAGCGATGAAAGATGGGAAGAGAGATGGCTGCTTTATTTCGCTCTGTCAGCCCCATTTCTCGCTCTGTTTTCACTTCATTTCCTCACACATTGCTTACATGTTAAAAGTTCCTTTAACCTCAGCTCCTAACCCGTGTCTCCCCCTCACCTCCACTATCAGTCCTTTAATCTCACATCTCTCCCGCTAGCTCCCCGTCAACAATGCTGGAGATACGTGATCAGCTAGATTGATCTTCTGTCTGTGCAGCCGGCGTTGCAGGCGCTTGATGCGTCTACAGATCAATGTCAGGGTAATTGGATCCGCGGGGCGATACCTTGATTGCAGGGGAGGAACCTCATGACCAAGTCTTTGAGCGTTAACTCACTTCAACCTGAGCGTTCAATCTCTGGCTCAACTTCTCTTGTGTTTTTTTCAAGCCGGTTTAAATTTAGAACCTCATTGAATTTTAAATGATGCCTTATAGTAGAAAGCTGGTAGATGAACATGTTATTTTCATGCCACGGGCAGTTTTGTAGATCGTATTAATATGCATTTCTGTACATCTTTTTTTTATTGAGATACGTTCCATGTTCCATTCCATAACCCCAATTTAAACCCACATTTTATGGTTTACAGAAGAAATGGCACAACCTCTAGTTGCAAGGACTTATTATTCAAATATTAATAATAATTCTACTTATATATAAAACATTTTACAGCTTTAGGATTTATAGGGAAACAATTGGAGTTAATGTTCTCTTTGACATTTTTTGTAAAAAAAAAAAAAAAATTCTAGTTTCCAAATGTTCATCAGTATGGCTGTTGATAACAAACATCATTCCAAAAGGGCAGCACTGAAATGACACTAGAACAGAGTGAAGAGGACAATTTCAAGGGTAAACGTGTAAATATTTTCTGGTCTCCAATTACAACAATAGAGTACCAAGGTTGACACTTATGTCAAAATTCAGACAAAGAAATGACGGCGTCCCCATTCAAACAGAGGCGTAACCGATGCAGGTTCAATCAATGCAGACCACACAGCCTTTTGTTTTACAGCATGATAAAGTGGGACGTGACGAAACCTGACTCCAAACGACTGCTCCGGCCTCGAATTGGTGCGAATCTCTGCTCGAGTAATAAAGAGGGCCCATGAATCAAAAGGCATTCATCTCCATAAAGTGAAGCATTTCACCAGTGAAAAGTTAAATTTGATGGCCCTCGTAATGACAATTAAAAGCCCAAGCGACATGAAGACGTGGAACATCAGACAAGATGTTTAGTAGCTTGTCCTAAACGTGCAGGAAAGGAACGTGATGACATTGTTCAATAGGTTGCTGCTGTATAATCTCAGTCTTTTGCCGTTCTAATGAGATTGTATAATTTCTTTATTCTGCCTCAGAATTGGTCTCTTTTTCGCTAACTGACTTTGGTCAAGGAGGTGTCAGCTTAACGGATCCCCATCCTCTGATGACGAAGTCTTTCGTTGTCCTCCGCATTTTGTAATGCAGTCGGCATAAGTTGTGTCCCAGTTTTTGCTGTTATATAACCATCTCATTAATCATGCAGATGTTTCTGTGCTGTAAGACAGTGTGAATGAACGTGGAGGCTAATCGTGGCTTCGCATTTTGCCCCTTGTTTCTGCAGCATACGAGATCTGATTGTCTGATGTTTTATTTATGTACACATTTTAGTATTTTCATACAAATTTAACAGGAGATGGATAGATTTATGGCTAAACTAAGAGAGAGGGTTGTGTACTGTATGACTGGTATTCCATTTTAAATAGCATATCTCACATATTGTTACTGCCCTGTGAACATATGTTCCTGTTTCATTGATTTTTCTTTTAAAAGGAATAGTGCCACATTTTGGGAAAATTGGAGTTCTCCTGCTAAGAGTTTGTTTCGGTGCCAAACAACCAAATAGTTTCACCACAAACTAGTTTGTTAAAATCACAAGTCATATGCATTTTCCAGCCATGAAATTCGCCCATAATTCTACAAACGAAGAGGCAGAACAAAAGTCGTGACACATGATGCTGAAAAAAACATGCTGTGTGTTGTATTTTCGGTTGACCTTTTGTTTTGAGACACATTTCCATCTGAAGCACGAACATTTCCAGACTAAAACAGATTTCCACAGCCTCTGGGTATTAATATTTCAGAAGAGAGATAAAGTTCTATATTTCTAGCCACAATATCCACCACCTGCTATCTGATAATATCGGAAAAATTCGCCTTTTCTCCTGCAACTCGTCTTTGAGCTCACGTTTCTATTTCAATGTGACCATAACCTCAAACTTCTTCTTCTTGTGGATATGTAGCTAATTCGACTTCACAAGTTTGAAAGGTCTATGCTATTCTTACCTTTATCTATCCTTCATAGAAGAATTACACCGTCCCTCTTGCTATTCCATTGTATATACTCCACACTGCAATGTAACACCACTTTGCACTGGTTTGTTTTCCACCTTTTTCCCTCATTTGTTCAAAGGGGAACGCGAGGTCAGCATGGTGCCGAACAGCCCGTCAAAATCGATTTAGATCCTGGTGGAACAGAGCAGTGCCATCACGTTCTCTCAGACCACTGCGACTCCAGAATAATCTCTCTCCATCAGCGCTTAGTGAAGTGATCAGAGGTAGAACTGACAGTTGGCTAATGGGGGGGATTTGCAGCAGTGTCACTCTTGGTGCGCTCATCCGTCTCATCACCTCTTTTTTCTATATCTTCATACCCTCCCCTCAGTAAACTTGTTTTCTTGTTTCTTCAGTGTCCTGTTCATCCATCGTGCTGGCATCACATTTTCATGCTACGATCAGTCAAAAGCCCATCCACCTCTTGCCCTGAGTCTCCTAGCAACCGTGAAAGCAATGTGTAGTGTGAATCGTCGCTCGTTGCAATGAACCGACACGGGACGATCACCCGAATCTTTGCGAATGTTGCCTCGCTCGCCTGCATTCCCACGTGAGTGACCATGCACTTATCGTGAGTTTCAGCTCATTGATTAGCTGTCAGCCCGCAACTTCACCGTTTTGTTTCCCTCTCTCTGCTTTCATGTTGTTTTTCAGCTGTAGCTGTTTTCAGCGAAAACACTAAAAGCCCACTGTACAGTACATTACCCTCTCAGCGCCAGGCAGACACAGACTGCGACTAGAGGACATAGTGAAACATCTAGCAGCTAAAGTGGTGGTAGAGACCCAAAATAGAGCTAAAAGACTGAATATTGAACTAACATTTGTAAGTAATGTCAGTAATAGAAAGGTAATTCTACCAATTTGTCCATCAGAAGGCTTTACAGTAGTTCAACCGGTATACAAATACAGTGTACGGCTCGCAAACACTCTGGTATGAAATCATGCCCACTTTTCACCCTCTTGTCTTCCTCCCCTTGCATCACGTCCCAACTCGACCTGGTAGTTGTAATATGAATGGCAAAGTGTAGCAGATACACACTGTGAAAGAAAAGAACGCAACATGACCCAAATACTTTATTCATCATCCCCGATCCTGCTTACGCAGAAGGCAAAACAAACAAGCTCGACTGCCACATTTAATCAAACGCAGCCCCACTGATGGCCGTTTCTCACTACCAAGGGCACCTCTGCACTGGAACTCTGCAGAATTTGTTTTGATGAGGGACACCTTCCTGAGTAATGAGATCATATTACCTCTGTGCCCGTTTAAAAAAAACAAAACCCAAACAATTATTTATTTTGGAGTCGAGGCGATATATGGCTAACCTTGTCGTTGCAAGGGTGCGCAGAGCGCAGTCGCAGAGCTATCCAGATTAAAAAAAAGTCATGAATATTCAGGCTGAGTTCGACCAGTCTCCAAGAGCCGCCGGCCAATGAGAAGTCGCCATCAGCGGATACAGTA
Organism: Eutrigla gurnardus; assembly: GCF_963514095.1. Lineage (NCBI taxonomy): Eukaryota > Metazoa > Chordata > Actinopteri > Perciformes > Triglidae > Eutrigla > Eutrigla gurnardus. The sequence continues at coordinate 10,552,072 of NC_139932.1, read as the reverse complement.
GAGCTCGCAAACCAGCGTCCTATTCTCAAACCACCTTAATATTCTCCGTTCGTCTCATTTTTGCTCGCAGAGGCTCTGCAGCGAAATGTAAATGGAGTAGATAAGATGGATTTTCAGTGTCATTCCACTTTTCTAAAGAGCTTTGTGTGTGATTCCGTTCCTCCAGTGACAACGGCGGAGGCTGCATCTTGAACCAACCACTTATCACAAATTGCAAACCCTCAAGGCATTACGGCCTATCAGCAGGCGCTTGAGTGACTTTGTCCGGCGCCAAAGCGAAAAGAGATTAGCAGCTGAAAGTCACATTTTGATCCGTCGGTCTACGGTGACTATTCAATTGCATTTCAATTTATAGGAGGGCTATTTTACTTGGACCACCTTAATCCTGATGTCCACATCACCTTGATATACTGACGGAGAGAACAGCAAGGATGTCTATCTCCCTATGAATGCTTTTTTTCATGTGCACTGTCTATGCAGCATTTTATAGAACCCATTTAGAACATGTTAATTTTAGTCATATTTGTAAAAGAAGGTGTTCCGGCTATTCTTTCAAAGCTGAATCCTCTTCCAATCGTGCCCTTGATACAGTTAGAACAGAAACATAATTATATTCATTGATTTAGTCTGAATGAAAAGGATTTCAGAGTGACTGGAGAAGATAAGAGCAGTTTCTGGGCACTTCCAAAGATACCCCACCCCCTGATTGTTCTGGGAAACTCAAAAGAGGTCTCATCTAGTGTTTGAGCCACCGCCAGATAAGAACGGCTATATTACATCTCTATCTATTTCCCACAGCATTTGAGCAATTTTTCACAGGCAAGATTAATGGCTTGTTCAGTTTCAGACAATTTAAAGTTGTGTGGAGGACCTCTCTGTAGGATTCTCTGAGATTAGGAGTTCTATTTGCGGAGGAAATTAACAGTTTGTCCAAATGTCATGAGTCAGCCTTTGCTGTGTTTTCTTTTAAACTGTGGCTTTGACCAAACCGTATGTAGTTTAAGTACACACATCACAAGGCCAGCTTGCAGAATAGTATTACTGCACCATGTGAGGATATTAATAGTTGAATTTGGAGCACTTATATATTTAAAAATTGTGTCTACTCCTTCAAAAGTTGGCCTTTAAAACCCTTTTTATCTCCTGGGATTTTCATTTATGTTTCTTTTCCCACCACAGTTATCCTATTTCTTATTATGCCCACCTCATTCATTTCCCCACACACATTCCACTTTTTTCACACTGCTATTCAACTCATATGCCATATTCATCTTCCATGCACCCCAGTGACAAGAAGGAGAATATGAAAAATGTCCAAGCACTGGTAGTGACCTTTCAGAAATATAAACGTCTGTGATGCAGAGCCCTGAGCAATACTTGGTCTTGTGTGTATCCTGGGATTATTCTGCAACGACTTATCAGTTTTCAACCATTCTTTTCATATATGACGAGTCCATAAAGTCACATTTTTTTTGTGTCCTTGCAGGTTATAGGCTGTTATCTGCTTTATGTAAATCAAAAAATACAATTGAAATTCCAGCAATTCATTATTTCCCTTTTCTATCCTTTCTCCTATTTCTTAGATCGAAATGTTAGAGCACAAATACGGTGGCCACCTCATCTCCCGCCGGGCCGCCTGCAAGATCCAGACTGCCTTCCGCCAGTACCAGCTCAGCAAGAACTTTGAGAAGATCCGCAATTCTCTGCTGGAGAGTCGCCTGCCTCGACGCATCTCCCTGCGCAAGGTCCGTGTGCAAAACACGGAGGGCTTCTCTGCTGAACGGGCCCTGGCAGAAGGCTGCAACTTGACAGGCATCCCGTTGGTGCGCTCGCCGTCTCTGCCTGCCACAGTCGGTGGCTCCCTGACCGACCTGGAAGACTCGTTCACCGAACAGGTCCAGTCGCTGGCCAAGTCCATAGATGACGCGCTCAGCAACTGGAGCCTGAAAACCATGTGCTCACTGCAAGAAGGCGGCACCTATCAGTTCACTGCCGACTCCTTCAACGCAGCAGCAGCGGCGGCGGCGGCAGCAGCAGCAGCAGCAGGAGTAGGAGGTGGAGGAGAAGGAGGCAGGGTGGGAGAGTCGACGATTCATCAAGGCCCCGTGGACCCGAGTGACCTGTCGAGAAGTGCGAGCAAGCTGATGATGGCGTTCCGGGACGTGACGGTGCAGTTCGACAGCCAGAACTTCCGTGTTTCGTCCTCGGTCATGGAATCGTCCACCGTCACCCTCGGCAGCTGCGTCCAACCAGAAGGAACCCCCATCACTGTCACATCTGCTTCCACAACGACGAACTCAACTCCGGCCTCTTTTCCTCCTTACCTCCCACAAGAACCCCCTCCTCCCCCCGCAGAGCTCCCAGTGGAACCCATAGACCCCCCACCGCCCCCGCAAGAGCCGCCGCCACCCCCAGAATCTGAATTTGACGACGGCGAGCAGGACGACGACTTCCCTGCTCCTCCTCCGAGTGAAGAAGAGCTTGAGGAGGAGGAGGAGGAAGAGCAGCATCCTCTAACCCCTCTGGATAAGATGGCTGCTCCTCAAAGCGCAGAGGAGATCGTGGTGGTGCCGCCGCCCACAGGGCCCCCACACGCCCCTCCGCCACTGCTGGGTAGCTCGCCCATGGCAGAGCCGCTGGAGGTCAATAGGTGCGGCTCCGAGATAGCAGACAACAGCTCGGAGCAGATGAGCAGCAGCAGCACGTCTACAGAGGCACGGTCCACATCGGAAGCCTCGTCCAAGGAGGCCCTGCAGGCCATGATCCTCAGCCTGCCACGCTACCACTGTGAGAACCCGGCCAGCTGTAAATCACCCACGCTGTCCACTGACGTCATGCGGAAACGCCTCTACCGCATCGGCCTCAATCTCTTCAATGTGTGAGTAGCTGCTGCATTGTTTTAAAATGATTTCACATACACGATCAGATGAATCCAGTCTGGGAAGTTCATTGGATTTGGGAGTACTTTGGGAGTATTGGGTCCTGTAATGTGAATGTTCCTCACATTTGCTTGAAGCAAGAGGCTAAATGAAAATCTAATATTGGGACTTGACGGTGGATATATCATATACAGTGAGACTTAAAACAACGTGTACTTCTATCCCTCCTCTAAGTATACCTGGGGTTTGATGGAGCCTTCTGGACTCAAAGAGCAAAGAAAAGCATTTTTCCTCACAGATCCCATTGTGCCGAAAGAACAAACAGAATGAGTCCCAGGCAAGATCTGAGGTGTCTTCTTTCTTCTCAGGAAGACAAATCAGAACAGGGATGAATTATTGAGACAGCGAGTGTGGAGATTGATTTTTAAGGAGGAAAGGAATGAAAAGGAAACAGACATAGCCAGATATGGTGGAAATGACAGCTTCACCCGAACCCCCTGCCGAAAGGGGGACCATATTTTCTAGCCCCCCAAACTGGGACCCTTAAGTGTACAACAGGTTATGCATGCGCACATGTACATGCAATAGGCAATTTTATGTTTGTATAACTAAGGGTTAAGGTCACCTTTTTTAAAAGCGTGGCCACTTTGAGTGACAGGTGGGACACCAGCCGCCAGGTTGGGACCCAACAGACTTTTTCTATTGGGGAAGACATATCTGTAGCCTCAGATCAAACATAAATAGCTCTTATTGAAATTATTATGTCCTAAATTGTAAAATTCAACAAAAGCCTAATCCAGGGTTATTTTCGTGTTGTTTCATCTGCCACTTTCATAGAAACTTTCGGGTATAATCTGTATATCTCAGGTATAATCTGCCACTCTCAAAGCTCATCTTCAATACCAAGAAGAACGCATAACGACACAGATAACTCTTACATCCGAATACGAGATCTACCCAACTCACACACCATTTCCCTCTGTGCCTCCACCACAGAAAATCAGCAGTCTTGAAACGCTTGTTTATGTTTGCTGGTTGCAGCTTTTCAGCCATTGTGGTTTCAGTCCCCCCGCCCTGCTGCAGAGCCAAGAGTGACAAAGTCAAAACCTGATAAGAACTTCCCAGGAGGCGATCTTGACAGGTACAAGGTGGCTACATGGCAGCGGCGGATAGGGGGGGGGGGAACTGTTGCCATGGCGACAACAGTGCATGGGGCCAGCTCTGACTAAATCTGTTGAGATGTGTGTCAAACTCAGTCAGTTTTGCAGTAGAGAGTATGTTTTGAATCTGTTCTTCAGAGAAGCTCTCAAATAGTTTAAATGTTACATAATGCATGTGGTAAATGTTTGTTAACATTACGTTCAAGCTTTAAAAGCACATTCTAATGTGGGAGCTGATTTTATTTGTTCAACCCTCGTCTCCTTTTTTCGACATGTTTGTAACCACATGACTCCGTACAATGTGCTCCGCAGCCAGCGGCACACTTGGAAGGAAGCTTTAAATGAGGCGTTTACCATATGCTCTATTGGCTTCTCACCCCAGCCAATCCTAAAGGACGCAAACACTCCACATAGGGTCTTCAAATAAATGAACTGAACTCACTCACATATATTACAAAGTTGAGCCCAGCCACTGATGGAGTTGCTTGGTAACAATTATTAGGAATGCATGAAAAAAAATGATGGCAACGATCCACAAAGGCCCAAAAATTCTCATTATTCATCTACTGAGTCGTGAATGTAGTTAAAAGTTCCTTCAGCGCCGTGTGAAGCGGCATCCTAGGAACCGGAATGAAAAATGTGTTAACATTTCAATCCACGCTTTCTTTTGTCCCCGCCACCTCAACCACATCCATAGACGCGCTCCTTGCTTTCCAAAATATCCCGCTTTGATGGAAAATACACTGTGTTCCCTCGGGTGCAAAAACCACTACAAGATTTTTGATATTGCCCCAATTAAGCCGCCTCGTACACATTTAGAAGAACGGAGCTCATAAACACACATTATCTATTTGCTCGCTGCCAAGCTCTGCAGAGCAATAAAAGCGCACAATAAAGCCGATAAACTTTGACTCGATGCTGGAGCGTGACACTGAAAACTAGAGGGGCAGAAACGAGCTGCAGATTGAATAATCGCCAGGGGAAATGAAGGAAAGAAATGAAAAAAATATGTATGAAAGGCAAGAAAGGAGGTGGATTATATACAGATTGCTATAAATGTATATTATACTGTTATATTTCTAAAATTAGATAACAGATAAACACATCCGTTTAAGAGGTTACATTTTAAGTGTTAAGGATTATTGCACATATGGGTCGAAAACAGAGGATAATGGTTTTGTCCAGCTATTGGCAAGTTAGAATAAAGAAAAAGATCCCTTGCTCTGTGTTTATATTTACTATTCTCTCTACCATGACTTTTCCCAGACATGTCACTCTGTACGGGAGAGGCAGAGAAAGTTTGGCCGCAGCAATTCATTAAAAAAATGTTTTAACGACATGCCCAGAGAGGAGAAATGAGGACATGTATATATATATTTGTAATGACTGTTTAATGAAAGCTCACAGTTTTCATAAAAGGACATTTTTGAAAGCCTTTTCTATGTGTTTGCAATCCCCTCTTCTCATCCAACCTGATCAAACACCTTGAAAGATAAGCTGACTTTTAATAAATTGGCTACAAGGAGAGAGAGAATGAGGAAGGGAAAGCAAAGGAAAAAGTAGACAGCGAGAGAGAGAGAGAGAGAGAGCAATCGAGCTTGAGGCTTATTAGTTCCACCAGTTCATATCCTCCCTCTAATACCTGCGCTGTTGTATCCTTTGCATCTTAAACAGGGTTGTTTGCTTTGGGCTAAAACTTGGGTACTGCTTGATCATGCGGACCAAAAAAAAAAAAAAAAAAAGCGTGCACATATGCGCACGGCTAGGTAATGTAAAGTGTGAGTGTGTGTTTGTTTCAGCAGGTGGTCTATGTGGGGAAAGTTAGGGGGAAAGTAAATGAAAAGGGAGAGCGGAAGTCTGAAGTTTTGGGTGTACGGGCGCGCTGGTCTGCACAAGAATTAAAAAGATAAAACAGTGAGGGATGGAAATGGAGTGCAAAAGCGAGAGCGAGCAATTGAAAGAGAATCAAAAGGCAGAGAGGGGTGGGAGGTTGAGAGAGGGAGAGAGACCACTTGATAAAGTTTCCACCTTGAGTGTGTATGGAATAACAATGACTCCATTATGAGAGAAGAGTGTGTCAAGGACACTGCCACCACACAAGGGAGCTGATAGCAAACCTTCAGCAGAGAGGGGAGGAGGAGGAGGAGGAGGAGGAGGAGTGGCACTGGTGACAGATTTCCGGGTAGATTTCTCTTTTTGTATGCATGGCGTGACTTTTCCATTTTATACATTATGGTCCAGAAATCGTAGATGTGTTGTGAAGGAGGACTCACATCGACTTCCCTTCATGCATGAAAATGGAGCGCCATCAGAGCTTCATGAATTAAATAAAAGGTGGTGTGAGAGATATGTAGGTGGTGGTGGAAGTGTGGAGAGAGAGAGAGAAAGAGAGAGATCTGAACACATTTTTCAGGGAAGACTAATTAAGATCAGCGGATCAGCAAAGCCTGCCCGACTCCTGGAGAAGCATAACCTGCATACACAAACCTGGATTAACAGTCCAGCCACGGGGCTAAATGACCCAGCACATAATCACAAACTCAGAAATCCAGATGGCGAACACGGGAAACGTTTCTAATTTCTCCTTGGCACTTCTGTTCTGCAGGTGGTACGGAAAAAGTTGGCAAAGTAGCTCAGCTGAAAAAGAGAGACGTACATTTATTTATATATACCTTAACTTTGCCAGCTCAATTGTATGAGAACATCAGCAATATCCTCTTTACGACACCATTATATTCTTGCCTTTTTTATCAAAAGCATACTTGATGGACAAGAGCATCACTCTGAGTCCTAACCAGTGGAATGATTCAGAGTTTAAGTGCTCGCATCACAAAATCGCGTTACCACTCAGAAAACTGCTCAACGACACTAACCAGCCATCAATCTATCCCTGGTTAGTAATGAAACAGCAATGTGTGCGTCTGGAGAAATAGCCAACAGAATACAGAAGCACTTGTAAAGGCCATAAAACACGGCTGAGGTACGGCCACGGTGCGCATCTGAAATAGATCTGTAATAGAGGGCCAATAAAAGTGGATATCAAAGAAATATGTATTTATGATGGGGTGAGGGTCCAAGATGGGGGGTTGTTTGTGCAACAAAGAGGGAGGCGAGAACAGTGTGTGCGAGGGAGAATGCCGTCTGGGCACAGAGCAGTTTATTTGTCATTCTAGCATGACATCTGGGTGCTGTCTGGCAGCGTCTCATGCATTCACAAACCAGAGGTGTCTCCGTTTTGTTTGTGCCATCGTGTTGCTGTTCTCTTTTCACACTTTGTCCGTGGAATGCTCCCAGTGAGATTGTCCCCACGAGTCCTCCGACATATAGTACGTGATCCGAAATGACCCGCGTGACCTTCACAAAAAACGTGTTTCTGGACTAAATCCGGGCAATCTGTACTTAAAATGTTAACAGGGTTGTTTCCAGTCTCATTCTGCACCACCCATCTGAGTCTATCCATCCTCCCTTTCCCTCCGCTTGCCGATTGCTAATAATAATCACCGTGTGCCATCCGTCTGTTGTTGGAGAAACATCAAGTGAGTGATATGTGCCAAATTTGTTTGGCGCGACGTCACCCTTGGCCGAGAGGGCGAGCCAGGAAGCGGAGAGTGTGCCGCGGCTGTCACAGCAGATGCTTCGAGGCAGTCCAGCTTCACTCATCATCCTCCCTCTCTCTGTCCTCACGTTCCCATTCCCGCACATCTGCTCTGTCTGGTTTTCCTCCAGCCTCCTCCTCCTATCCTGCCCTTTATCCCTCTCTCCCCTCCCCTCCGTCCCGCCCTCGCCTTATAAACCCATTAGCTGTGGCACACACACACACACACACACACACACACACACACACACACACACACACACACACACACACACACACACACACACACACTGCTCCGTTATGTAAAAGGCTGTGGTTTAAACACTGTATAGAGGGAGCTGTGGTGATGATGTGGTAGCCTCCCTAGAGCGACTGTCCTCTATCTCTAATAGGGTTATAAATAGTTACGATATTACTCCCTTGCTCCTACGTAACTCCTGCCATGCAGTCAGCGGAAAATTATCAGCAAGGCGACTCCCCGGAATCGTAGGAGAGAGATGACTTTCAAAAGTGATGATTCACGCAAAAGCCACGAGATGTTTAGACACTTTTCCGAAGGCACGAGGAACGGGAACTTCATGGTCCAGCCAAACGGATGCTCACACAGACGCTCACACGTGCAATCTGTGTAGAAATGATCCTGCCAATGGTTTTACACGTTTCAGCTAGAGGCCACGTCTGCTCACACTCTGCATGTAGCCAAACAGCTACTGTAACAACAATCTGTTTCACCGCATGTAATTCATTTCTTCGTTTGTCTCAACCTGTTTCAACAACAAGAAATCTACTTGGGAATGCCTCCGTGCATATAAACAGGGATTTAAGGCCGGGTCCCAGATCAGCCATTATTATTCTGGCGGTATCCCCTGAATTTAGCAGAGTATCAAGTTGTTTAGCAGTTGTTAATGGATGTTGTAATTCAGCACAGGTATGAATACAGATGAGATTGCGGCCCCTTTTAACAGTCTCCATCTACAATGTGCAGATGTGACAGTGATAATCATAATAATCCATATATCCAGATGTATAAGGATCTATTTTGTGTTGGATTACTGCTGCTCAGAGCAAAGTCATCGGAACTGGCAAGATTCACTTTCGCAGTTTCTTCCTTTCTTATTCTTTTTTTCTGTTTGTTTCAGAAACCCAGACAAAGGCCTTCAGTTCCTGATCTCCAGAGGCTTCATCCCGGATACACCCATCGGCGTTGCCCACTTCCTCCTCCAGAGGAAGGGCTTGAGCCGACAGATGATAGGAGAGTTCCTCGGCAACAGCAAGAAGCCCTTCAACAGAGATGTCCTAGAGTGAGTAGTTCACATTATTTCCTTAGGTCCTTGTAAGGAGAATTCACCGCTCCTCAAAAAAAGGTGATTCCCCCTATAATCCCTTCATTGTCTGGGAGATCAGCGGTCAGGATCAACTACAGGACTGGATTCAATAGAGGATTTGGCTCAAGGAAAATCCTCATCTTTTAGTGACAATATAGTGATTGTGGTGTGTGTTGATGAGCCTGTAAAAAGCTTTTACTCCGTTTCCAACTCCTTCTTTGGGTCATTTGATTCCCCGAAACCTAAATTATTACTTCAGTATCCATTTATGTCAAAGCTGTTATTTTGTTTTTGCAGACGTTGACGTTTGATTATATTTTTCATCTCAGTAAACAAACTGAAAAAAAGCCAGATTGAAGTGTCATGATCCAACAAACAAACCCTCATATTAACTTCCAATTGTAAATCCAGGTTGACTTGCGAGACAGAATGGCGGAAAGGGAGGATAACAAGCTGATAAGACAAAAATAAAATAAAAAAACTTGCCTGCCCTTTATTGTTTTCCTGCTTCTTTTATCACATTGATATCAAAACCATTGTTGCCGTTGTATTGGCATTATTCTATCAAACTAGAAGAAAGAAACGAGGAGCATATTAGCCTTCATCTGATAATGTAAATATTGTTTTTGAGATTTCATAAACGCATAAAAAAGGAAATATTCACTCCTGGTCTTGGTATTTGTACCCATCGCTGTGACTGGTGCCATCTTTAAATTAGATCTAAACCACCACTAGATCAGATGATATGATCTATGTGGAGCATAGAATCCTACACTTCCCACTTGGTTGGTTGGACCAGGCTCTCAAATTGATATTTTATTTTTTATTTATACGGCCTTCACTCAAAGAAATGTGTTTTTCTTGCATCGCCACCTTGACTGCTCTTCCACCAGTGATGGTAGAGGGGCGGAGCCAGATTTTCTCACTGAGGAAGAAAGAGTAGATGTGCTTCTGGCCCATTTTCAGATTTGTAATAAATAATAATCATACTACATAGTCTTACTTTTAAATGTGAGGCAACTTTAAGACTTAAGATCCTGACTTTTATTCCCATGCAACCAATGCCGTCAAGCTCAGATAAACCTGATAACAAGCTTATTTCCTCAGACTAAAAAAAAGCCACAAAGACAGCATACAACTGTTTTTACAGACTTATTAGTCCTCCTCACAAAAACTGATGACTGATTCAACTTGTATATATTAAATTGCTGGAGTTTACCTTACTTTTATTATATGTGGAGCCATCATGCAGCACAGTCCTTCAGTTCTTTTAAGCCGAATAAAAATAAAAGACAGGGAAAAAAACATCAAATCAATGTGAAGACAGCATCACACACGTGCACACATGACTCACGTTACCCTGTTGGTTTCATTCCAGGTCATTAACCTGATTGGCATTCTTTGCTTTGAGGTTTTCCTTTCTCTTTTCCATGTTTCAAAAAAAGAAAATACTTATTTCATCTCAGTTATTGTCTTTTTTTTATTCTATCACATTCTCTCATTCACCAATTACTTCTGCATTTGCATATCAACCCCGAGGAGGCGAGGCGGATTTCTCTTTTATCCTCCCTTTTGTCCGAATATCAAATCCAGAATATACTTTTAGTCATCGCAAGGGCAGACGTACACGACACAGCACTCCGCCAAGTTGTTCACCCCGGGCTGCCCTCATCTAATAGCCACATTTTCTTAAACGGACACTATCACGGCTCCAAATACTCTGCATTAACAGGATTCTGCTTTTAAAGCTTCAAACGGCGCGGGTATCCTTCAGCTCAGGTGACATTGGGATATATAGATGCATATTTATTTTCCTGCAGAGCAGTCACACAGGCGTGCACTGAGTGGAAGTAATGCTGAAGAGGAACATGATAGAAGAGTGCAAAGTGCGTGTGAGAGCACTTTGGATAAAGTGTAGTCACAGGAGAGCGGTGAGGGATTGCAGTCCAATGTGAAAATCGCTCATGTTGATTGACTGAGCCTGAATATATATATATATATATATATATATATATATATATATATATATATATATATTTGCCGTGTCCTGTATCCCTGAATATCCCTCCTCTCCTAATAAACCCTAAAGGTGCCTCATTCTCTTCCCATTTCTCCAAGCATAAAACAGTCGTTAAAAACGTCTCAAGTCAATTAAGCCAAATTGTCGTTACAGATTTGTCTTCCAAGAAATGTGACACTCAAGGTGTCATTTCCGGATAATATACTATACCTGTTTGGCAGGAAATGTGAGACCTGTTTTAACAGCTAATCTACTCAGAATATGTGTAATACAATGTATGTATGTATGCAGATGGATGCGATGTGTATGTGTGTGTGTGTGTGTGTGTGTGCGCATGTGCATTATGTGAAGGAGATGGGCCGAAGCACTTAGGCCAGAGAGCATCTCGTCTGGTGTTACATAAACATGGAGTGACAGCTGTGGAAGGAGGGAGGGAGAGGTGGTGGAGTGAGGACGTGCGTCACGGAGAGGCCGCTGAGAGACGCTCGACAGGCCCGAGAGTCGATCGGGAGGTGGATCGAGTCAGAGTCACTGTGTGCTATAAGCTTCACCTCCCTAAGTTCTTTAATCACTGGGAAGAAAATAATATACAGTTTAAGCCGATAAGAATATGGGCGGATTTTAGGACTAGGAGGGGGAGAAAGATGGACGAAGGGCCTGGAAGGAGGGAGAGGATGAGAGCCGTGTTGGACTGATGTCAGCAAGAGGCAGGAGGGATCCGGGGGAGTCGACTCAGCGGGAGAGAGAATGACTTTGGAAGTGAGGGCAGAGGTTGTGGTAGTTTTGTCACAGTACATATGACTGCAAAGTGTAGCTTGTGTAACGCCAATGGTGGGGATTGCACTGAATGTAATAGTACACAGTTTATGGTATTTTTATTGTGAGCAGGTTTGTTGGATCTCATGTCGTGATACACGGTGCGTGGGTCGGGATATCTGAGGAAACCGCATGCGTCACAGTCAAGCACCCGCCTCATTAACTCCCTTTGGTCACAGTAATCCGTCTTCATGTGTGTGAGAGTGTGTGTGTGTGTGTGTGTGTGTGTGTGTCAGTGTGTCCTGTAGTACAACATGAAATGATCAGAAGCAGAAGTCTTGACACAACTACAAAAGGAGTTCCAGATCACCATCGTTCTTTGAATCATCAATGAGTGGATAGTAACAGATTATCTACGACTAATGTGGATACGTTAGATACCTAATCCTAACCCAGTATCGCATGGAAACTTATCCAGGTGTTAAAAAAGAAGAAAAAAAAACGACGTTCATTTCATAGTTCCATTATTGTTCCACTTTGTACCTCGACACCTTGCATCAAAGCGAGGGAAACTTTAAAACCTCCCGACTCGTTTTCCAAAGTCACCTTTCACTTCAAGACCTCATTTCAACTCCAAATTGCCCACGTTGTATTTATCCCCCTGAACTCATTGGACAGGATATTTGACTTTTTTTAATTAAAGTCATTAAGCCGGGGTTGTCAGGTAATGGGAGGATTTTCTGCTCTGAGGGACAGTGTGTGTGCGTGTGTGTGTGTGTGTGTGTGTGTGTGTGTGTGTGTGTGTGTGTGTGTGTGTGTGTGTGTGTGTGTGTTGGCAGCTGTGGCACGGAGAAGACAGCCTGGCCCAGTCTTATCCCTGATGTCCGTGCGTGGCTAACACCTGCAGTAAGCGGAGTGGTGCTCTGACTGGGAATTAGATGAGTGGACTTTCATCTTAGGCGTACATCCACAGATCGAGGGCAGCTACTGCTATCGTGTTGATGTGTTGCTATGAATTGTAATCTATTTGCTTTTTTTCCCCACTGCTCTTTCCACACCACGTCCATCCCCTCGCCACGCTCCACAGTTGCGTCGTGGATGAGATGGACTTCTCGGGCATGGAGCTGGACGAAGCGCTGAGGAAGTTTCAGGCCCACATCCGTGTCCAGGGAGAAGCTCAGAAGGTTGAACGTCTTATCGAGGCCTTCAGGTAATAAGACAGTCTGGGTCTGGGTTTTATCTACAACAGGCAACGGGATGAGATGTTGGCATTCTGGTTTCCAATGTTGTCTGAGTAGTATTGACTAATCACGTTCCAGCAGGCTTTGGTTGAATGCAAACAGTCTGCGTGGAGCAGAAGGGGTGGAACACATTGGCTGGAATTAAAATCTTGGAAGACATCGGTTGTCGTCTGGAAATGATTTTGCATTTCGTTGGTTTAAAATAAGCTTGTAAACTGGCGACTGGGGAAACAGTCTGGTTGTACGTGCCGTCTCAACTCCAGCCTTGTAGTCACCTCAAATTCCAAAATTAAAGGAAGGTTTTGGCCTCGATATCCGATGGTTCCACTGGAATAAAAGTAAACATAGCCCCTTGCCCCCGGCGGCTTACCTCAATCAGACTAATAGGTTTCTGAGATGGGGTTTATCTTGCAGTATTTTAGGAGAGCACATTAGCTGCCATTCTTACAGATTTCCATTCCATAAACCTCCAGTTTTAAAGGAACAGTGTGCAGGATTTAAAGAGCATCATTAAGCAGAAATAGTACCATAGTGAGTGGCCAGTCGGACAAGCAAGAACCAAGGATTTGACCAGTTTGATACATGTATTTATATTCAGAAAGTGGTGCAGAGAGAGAGAGAATTGCTTTAAAAAGGAGTCGAATATGAATATTTATCATCTTGTTGGTTATGCAAAATAGACCTCATTTTCCCTGCTGGTGTCATTTACTTCGACTGTAACGCAATTCTGGCTCTGGTGATATTTGAGCTGATGTAATGAAATAATGTCACTCAGGCGTGGCCCTGGGTGGAACTTGTCCTGCGGGTGCTTTAAGATGCATTTCACAGGACTTTTCTGATCATGAAATATGGCTACATCGAGTTCCGACGCCGCGCTGAGAGGTGCAGACTTGTGATAAGCGATTTCTGTTCTGTTTTTCCCCTCCGTCTCCAGGAGCACTGTACAGCCACGCCAGACAAATACACAGAAGGGGAACATCGTAACAAGCATGACTAGATTTAATCAGATAAAAGCCATGCAGGCAAAAAGAGACGTGCACACAAAACGCCCACTGTGTCTAAGAAGCGATGGAGTAAACACGTGTCATCAAGACACACGTATGATCTCAGCATGTCGAGTCACACCGCCTCACCCCTTCTTTCCTCTCTGCTCGGCTGCAACGAAACATCGACAACGCAGAGAGTCATTTCTAGACGACTATACTATTTGCGGTGCAGCTGTGGCTCAGTGTGCTATTGCTAACTGTTTGCCGTGGGCCCCCTCCGGAGTAACGACCACCTGTCACAGTTGTCGAGGTGCCCAATGAGGAGAAAAGCGACGGCGTCGTCATAGTCAGTGGGCAGGGAGGTTGGCACTGGCGATGCTTGGACATCGATGTCTGCGTGTTATCGGGAGCAAGAGAGACACTAGGGGGTGAGGAGGCACAAACTGGGGAAAGGGAGGAAGGACGGGGAGAAAAGGGAGAGGGGGAGGAAGGGTTATAAATAACCAGCGTTGCGTAACCGCCACTGCCTCTCTGTGCCTGCCTCCCATGCTCCTGGGCTTTGATATGCCTCCAAACACACACACACACACACACACACACACACACGGAAAGAGAGAAATCTCCAAAGTAAGTGAAGGGGATTTGAAGCAGCAGTGAAAAGGAGAGAGGGGAAAAGTGAAAAGCAGCCAGCAGCCTCAGTATCTGCTGCGTCAGTGTGCTAATGAATGAAGGCCAATAAGAGCCAGCTCCCAAATGCTGCAGACGGATTCAGTTTCTTTATTTCCGTGTCTGCGCTACAGCGTTGTATCCTTATTCACTCACCCCGTGGTCGCATACTGTTGCTGTATTTTCCCAATTATAAATAGAAAGGATCACGCAACTTGTATAATCTCGCACCAAAAATCCAACCTCGCCGAGTAGATAATGACTGTTGGATTACATCTTTAGCGATCTGTAACAAAAAGCAGAAATTGGTTTGGAAGACGGCGGCCAAGTTCCAAGACTGCCAAATCCACTGGCTGAGCAGCGTCACGTTGTGCCGGTTCACCCTCTTGCTTTTGTTTTTGTGGATAGTCATTTTCCCCCATGTTTTTTTTCTGTGCAGAGTAAGAGCACACATTTCGGCTTTTCACTCCATGGTGCTACGAGGATTTACAGACGAGATCATAATTGCTTGCTGCAGTTTTCAGACGCTGAGATGTGAATGAGCGTCTGTGTGAGGCTCTGTGATTACCAGGCTAAGACAAATCCTGTTTAAGGGACATCAACAAAATTCCAATATCGAATTTACACAAACCTTTAAACCCAATAAATAACATTGTATTTCTACCACAGGGAACAGTGTCTTTTACTGCATTACCTCTGATTGGTGATCACTTTTTTGAAGAAATATCTGTAAATAAAAGCACGTCAGCACTTGTTTGTTTTGGGGTTTTTTACACGAAAATGCTTAGTAGTCGAGGGACGTTTTTTCAGCCCCGAGTAGCGTCTGCAGTCTTCCTCATAAGCTGCGTACAGCCCCGACCGCCTCCACTAAGAAGGAAGGGCAGCTTGCATGTTGGCTTAGAGGCAAAATCAAATTATTCTCTACTGCTTATAAAGCTTAATTGCTGTGAAGGCACTGTCATAAATGATGCTCAAATGAGCCTTTTATCATCAACCGGGAGCGTCTCCCATCTGGATTTTGGGGGTTGGACAATTGGACGAGGCGGCTTAGTGATCTCTTAGTGAATGAATCAAACTGAAACTATAAAAGCGAGGGCAACTAAAGTGGAAAATGATGCCCCTTTTATTATGATGTGTATAAAAGCGGGCAGACAAACACAAGCTTTGTTTTTCCCATTAATCCTGCAAGGGGTGAAGCAGACCACACAAAAAAATGGTGTTTTTTGGGAACTACATCAGACTGAGCCTGAGTTATTCTGCAGAAAAGCGCCTCGGTAAGGGGAGTATTTCTTCTCAGGCACGTGAATGTTGGAGAATGTTTGGCTCAGTGGAGGGTGTGCGGGTCCCGTGTTTAACATCATCTTAGGTAGCGCAGGGTCCATGTAACCATCCGATCCAGTGGGACGAGTGTGTTTATAGACGCAAGTCTCAGCGGAGCACCGCAGTGTGAGGTTCATTGAGGCAGCAAACAGCTTTAGATGAAGCCACGAGTAAAAATTAAAGCCATAACTCTTATTTCTGCGTGACGCACTCAAGCTCGGCTAGAGACAAGGCATTTATGAGCATGTTGAAGGATGCCTTTGGTGTTGAAGGACAACGTATTAGCCATGTCTTTTCCCTCCCATCTTATAGATATAAGATATCTCTTGTTATCTGCGCTCTCATTCCTTTGTTTTTTTCTAATTTCTCTCTCTCTCTGTCCTCATCATCACCTGCTCTTTTCATCATCGTATCTTCTTGTTTTTTAACCTCTTCTTTCTCTACCTCCGTCGCACCGACAGCCAGCGCTACTGCATGTGCAACCCCGATGTGGTGCAGCAGTTTCACAACCCGGACACCATCTTCATCCTGGCCTTCGCCATCATCCTGCTCAACACCGACATGTACAGTCCGAACATCAAGCCCGACCGCAAGATGATGTTGGAGGACTTCATACGCAACCTGCGAGGTAAGGGGCGTGGCATTTAGGCATGCGTGCAGAGGCACATTAAGGAAGTAAAAAAAAAATGTGTCATCTGAGAAGGTTTTTGGGGGTTTGGTGCAACAGTGTTTGGATCTCTATTAAATCAAACCTGCATAAATCCAGGTCATAAAGATAAGGTTATATTTCTATCCCTGCCAGAACAGACACCAACAGAAAGCACTAACAGCAATTCTCGTCTCCCGCACGCCGACAGATGCTCATTCGTCGAGTGTTGCGGACGAGACAGGAGCGCCGTGGTTTTGCTCTCCCTCCACGCAATCAATCAGAACGCCGAGGTCGATGCAGAACAACTTTAATAGATTCATCCAGACTGTTCCCCGCAATTAAATTAAGTTGGAAAATCAATCTCGGCATTTTATGCAAATTAAAATATGCCTTTCTCTTGGCCTCTCCATTTGTCTTCCGCTCAGTTTGCTGTGTTTTTCGGTCTCTCGATGCATTCTCTTATCTTGTTTTTCGTCTCAGTTGGAATATCATTCGGTCTGTTTATTAATCCATCTGTCCTTGTTTGTATTCTCTCCGTTCCCCTCTCCTCTTTTCCTTTCTCCGGTCACGTCTCCCGTGCACGCTGACAGACGAATAACTCAATCAACTAATTGACTGAGGTGGTATGCAATTATGCACCAGAAACCAATAGTAATGAAGAACCACAGAACATTCATTATCTCAATTAAAGCAGGCCGTCAGTGTCAAAGCTATTCCACAATGGGCCAACACAGTATAAATGAATTAATCCTTTATGTCAGCTCACTCAAAAATGAAAATTTTCAGTGCACTTTTCAATGTCCTTCAGGTGGGCTACTGCTAAAGCCAGAGGATCACCAAAGTCATTGGGATTCATCCTCTGAGCACCATGAATATCTGTACACAATCTCATGTCAATCCATTCAATATTTGAGATATCTCAGCCTGGATTGGTTTTCACCAAGCAAAGCGACAGACAGCAGTGAAGTTGTGAGGAGTGGAAGGGAAGACATTCCACAAAAATAAGCCACTTTATTCACGTGACACTTTACACACATTTCCCCCCTGGACATCTCCTCCACTTCCTCCAACTCCGTAATGCGCAGCGATGTCTCAGCGGTGTCCCAGGGTGCCTCGCTGTCAACGGCATCACTTCATTTTCTCCAAACACATCCTGCCCCATTGAAGACTCAATGTACCACACAGCGCGCTGCAGCTGTGTGCCGATATAATGGGGGGGGAGTCATCTCGAGGGCAACCTCTCAGCCTAATGA
Source organism: Eutrigla gurnardus (assembly GCF_963514095.1). Taxonomy (NCBI): domain Eukaryota; kingdom Metazoa; phylum Chordata; class Actinopteri; order Perciformes; family Triglidae; genus Eutrigla; species Eutrigla gurnardus. The sequence goes on along the minus strand of NC_139932.1, from coordinate 10,534,222 downwards.
CATGCGGCTCTACCTGGGTGGAAATGCCACGGCCTCGAACTGCACCGTGTTCCAGACGGAAAGTCTTTCTGCGGGTGTTTAACCTTTCACTTGCCAATTCACCTCCTCTCACGCTGCCTTCTGTCATCGCTTAATGGGGACAGTAAGACAGACATTCAAAGAAGGGGAGACAGGGAAAATATGCACTGAATACTGAACTTCTTTCCGCTCTTAGGACATCAAAAAATGAGGCAAAGGGAATGTGCGTTGGTACAATATTAACCAGCTTTGTTGTATTTACATGTTTAAAACCGTCCACCCTGTGATGTGTATACTCGTGTGTAATCAGCCGTATTCACATCTTAGGTGTGGACGACGGAGCAGACATCCCCAGAGACATGGTGGTGGGAATCTACGAGAGAATACAACAGAGGGAGCTGCGCTCCAACGAAGATCACGTCACCTACGTCTCCAAGGTCGAGCAGTCCATCGTGGGCATGAAAACGGTACGCACACGGGCACCTCTGGTAGTTTACCAAAGCCCTCGATGCACAGCAACGTAGCAAACCCTGACAGTAGCTTAGCTTTGATTAAAACCATATTTACACTTAACCTGCGTTAGTTTATATTTTTGGCCACTTGGGGGAGCACTTTAAGCTCAGTTTTTGGTCTCCACCAGCTCCTGAGATAAAGCTCTTGAGCTGCTAAATACTATAATTTGTTCACCACATATATTGTCTTTGGTCTGATTCTGGTGGTCGACTTGATCAAACAGCTACTTTATGCATCTGGACAGGATGTTGGTATTGTTCAGGGTGAACCAAAAACAAAGTCGATGTGCTTAAAGATGCTAATGGTACAGCAACCCAAAACTTCACCAAACAGCATTTCCATTATTCAGTAGCCTATAATAATTGAATCTGTATTTACAGCACATTTTATAATCTTCTCCACTTGTTGGAATAGTAGAAAGCTGGCTAAATCACACAAAAACAGGAAATATTACACACACCCTTTGCTAACTCCATGCATGCCAAGCCACTCACTCATTATTCAAGGCCCCATCACTATCACCTAGCCTAAGTTGTGTTAGCGGAGCACATTTATTAGCCATTAAATATCTCATCAGCAGCAAGATCATTACTTCAGGTCATTACTCCAGCTAGAAACATCATTAACCACCGCTACCATTAGAGCCTTCTAACAGTTTAAGGTTAAAAGTGTTGGGTCGGTGCACCACCCGACTAACGTAAGCGGTTGAACCCAACGCCCGGATGTGCTTTAGTTAAGAGTAGCTTACAGGCATCGACTTGTGGCTATTGTTTCCATTCACCGTGGGAATATTTCTGTGGAAAGTTGGATGCGTTTTAGACTTTCACAAGTGAGGAGGGCGCATTTAGCGTTCTAATTGACTGATTACACTGATTCATGTGGGAATGTGCTGTGTGCGCCCCCCAATAACGCCGAAAGGCTTTCTAGGAAAAATGATTCAACAGTTCAGGGAATCATTTTAGAATCTTATCAGTGCAGAGTTCTTCCAATCCTTTATTCATTAAATAATTATAGAAATGACTTGTTTTTAATTTAACACTATAAAAAAAAACATTTCACAATATTGTAAACACGTTGAATTTCACTATGCATGTATTTTGAATTAGTTTTGAATTTAATTGCCATGGTTTCCTGTTTACTCACTGAATGACATTGGAACCATGACATTGAAAAGATTGCCGCTGTCTTTTTTTTGTTTGTTTTTTTTTTGGCTTGTGCCCTTAAGTGCTTCTCCGTGATGGATGAGTAACCACAGGATGACAGAGGGAGTGTTGTCATAGCCAAAACAATGATAGATTGTTGTGACAGGAAGTGACTATTCCTGCCCATGGGAGTGTCTGCCATAAAAAGAAAAAGTTTCTTCCTTAGAAATACTATCACAGCAGGTGTCAGAGTCCCTTTATTGTGGATTTAAGACGCACCCTAAGAGGGAGTTGTTCATATTAGAATTATTCCCCAGATAATAGGAGTCTGCTTTATTTGACAATTCCATCAGGAAAGGATTTGCATCTTTGTGAAACATGCGAGAGGCATTTCAAGCTAATGATGTCTTTACATGTTTCTGACATTAGTGTAATGAGAACGCAGGCTGGTCTGGCCAGCTGGGCGGGAGTCTGTCAAGCCTGCAGTGATGAGATGAGAGAGCATGAGAGGAGGAGGAGGCCGTGTGTGTTCTCTCTGCATCGCAAATAGTCCGCTGGGAGTCAACACTGGAAATGCAGAGAGAGAAGCGAACAGAGGCTGCTAATAGTTGTATTTTATCAAAAAGAAGGGATGAACTTTGATCCAACATGGAGACAATCGTGTGTAGAGGAGGGAACAGCCATTCTCCACCATTTTTGTAGTGTAGACCAGGCTTCTGGAAACACAACAGCAGAATTTAACAATACCCCTCCGTGCGTTATCCCCTATGCTAATCCAATTTGTGTCAGAGCCAATAACCAAACAGCAAGATGCAAAACAATATAATAAAAATACAACACAAACAAGTGGACTGCTCCAGCAACCATCACCACACCTGTGGTCATAAATGTAATTTTCCTCGAACATTCCTATAATGAGACTTTTTGCTTGCTCACATGTAATATAGTTTAAAAAAGTGTGAAACTTTGGATAACCTTGAAACAACACACATCCTTATCTCTTGCTCCAATTGATGGTTTTTAAGACGAACGTAAGGTCAGATTCATGGCACGAATCTGTCTCAGCAAGGTGGTTTTTTTTTTGTACTTTGTACTGTAACCCCAGTGAATAATGCGTCGTACTCCAGCTGTAAATCATTTGTATTAAAAGTCTCTCTATACACTTCAATATTCTTTCCCCGGCTCCTCTGAGGGAGAAGTCTCTACTTCATCCTCCACATGGACTCGAATGACTTTAAAGCCTCTCAGACGCTTCATCCGAGTGATTGAAGTGTCATTTTCATCTTTACATCTTTGCCTCTGCAGGTTCTTTCCGTCCCTCACAGGAGACTGGTGTGCTGCAGTCGACTCTTTGAGGTGACCGACGTCAACAAGGCTCAGAAACAGGCAGCACACCAGAGAGAAGTCTTCCTCTTCAACGATCTCATTGTGGCAAGTATAGCAACAAAGAGGGATTCGGTGTATCTCTCATATATGTTGTTATAGTCTCTCATAAGATGGTTGTTTCTGCTGCACGCATCCAGTCAAGTTTTAAAAGCTGCTTATTTTGTTGTGACAGCTGCAATGCACCACCACCTACCTCGGATGGGAGCTCCCTCTCTTCCCCTCCGTTGTTTCATAACTCCGGCCTCTCTGGCCATTTCCTTAAATAATAGATGGTAGCAAATGCAGCTTTACAGTGCATTTCGTACGCAAATATCTGTCCCCTGCAGAGCGGCTTCAGGGCCCGGTTATAAAGTTTGTGTTTCACAGCACGGAGAAGTTGTTCGCTTTGTCCAAAGTCACGCAGATTTTAGAATTAGCAAAAGGTTTTCATGTTGGGTATAATTAATGTGCCCATTAGGAGCCACGTGGGGGAGGGGTTAGCCATCTAAAGTGTTTAACTACTCATAATTATGTCAAATGTTGATCTAACGCCAACAAAATCTCAGATAAAAAGGCACAGCAGCTTCAGTACCCCCCCTGTTCCTGCTAAAGCATTAAAGTAATTGGTAGCTGCAGGAAAAATAGGTTAAGGCCAATTTAGAAGTTAGGGGTGAAAGAAGCCATCTTCCAACATCACAGGTGAATTCTGTCCATTTTTTTCTGTTTTAAAAGTTAGCGGTGCGATTTATACCAGCTTTGAAAGTGGGGCCGAAACTGTTTTTGAAAGATTTCTCTGGGAAATTAAAGTGATGGGGACTTTTCTTTGAATGTGGCCCCTGTTCTAGCAGCTCGAACATCGAGCTGTGTTTAATGTGCCGATGTGATGTATGGGTTTAATACGGCCCGCCTGGTAAACTGTGGACCCCACAGCAGCTCTGCAAAACAGATTAGCCTCATTCGCCTTCTCTCGGTCTGGAAGGTCATTCAATGGAAAAGCTCCACAGCATCTTTAATCTTTAATACATTGTGATATAAGTTTGCCAAGGTGTTGTTTTTTTTCCAAAAGAGCACCGGCGCACAAATCATTAATATTGACAATGTGCTCTTTGAATAATCATCTTAAATCATCAAATAGTTTCTTCTTTCTGAGCTTTCTTTGAAAGGCTGAGATATGGAAATATCAGCGACAAAAAGGTTTCAGAACACCGAACACAGTCGGGCTCTTTGTCGTTTATTTGTTTCTATAACTGCTTTTCTCGTTGTCTGCAGATCTTGAAGCTTTGTCCAAAGAAGAAGAGTTCTGCAGCGTACACTTTCTGCAAAGCTATGGGCCTTCTTGGCATGCAATTTCACCTGTTTGAAAATGAATGTAAGTCACGATTCTTTGCCTTTTCTTACCGATCTGTATTTCCACTCATTTTGATGGTGCAGTATTTGAGGTAACTTTCCTTGGAGTTTTTCTTGTTACTCCCATCTCAACAATTCAATGTCCCGTTTGCTCCCACAGACTACCCTCACGGCATCACCATCCTCTCACTTTTCGGCTCCGAAAAGAAGCAGGTATTTAACTTCTGCGCCCAAAGTGCTGAGGAGCTGCTCAAGTTCGTGGAAGACCTGAAGGAATCAATCGCCGAGGTGTCAGAGATGGAGCAGATACGCATCGAGTGTAAGTGTCCGTCTTGATAGAGTTTTCCCCGTGGTAATAAAATGAGGCTGCCAATGAATTATTAGGCATACGTGACATAAAGCAGGCCAAAGGGATGTGCAAATAATTGTTAGTATTCGTTGTAGCTGCTTCTGGCACATGGATTTATTGCAGTCAGGATGATGCTCGGTCTCTATTTGAGTCACGTGGCTGCTTGCTTCCACTGTATATGTGTGTTGGCTTGTGTCCATCAAGTGGAAATGTTGCTGTCGTCCTCCTGTGGCAACGCAACCAGCACGACCTTTTTCAACCAAATCAATAATCTCACATCTTGAGAAGTGAGGAGACGACGGTGGATTCTTAGATATCCTGTGCGGGACTCAGCAAGTCCTCAGATAGTACACATGAGTCAGAAGCCATCCTTTGTTTTGTATCATGTGTAGGTGCAGAATGGCGCTTTTCATTTTGTTTCCTTTGGTGTACTGTAGCTCAAACAGACTGCAGGGGGGCAGTCGATTTGAGGTGAAAAAAAGAAAAAGAAGAGGTGTTCTTCAAAGCTGCCAGGTTTCCGAGTGGTTCGGGTCTGCGTGCATATGAAGTTCTCCAGAGAATAAGACGTGCACACACTTAGACCCACATAGAGAACCAGAGCATCCAGAGTTCTGCCTCTTGCCAGTGAGCATCAAAGTGAGCCTCCCTGCTGGTATTTGACGCAACTGCATTACCCTTCACAGGGGGGGGGGAGGGGCAGCAGCCCGGGGAGAGCAGGCAACAACATATGGAGACAGGCAGTGGTTGACAGACGGAAGTTATTTATCTCAGTTGAGTGGAGGAAGGATAGAAAGCTGTGAACCCCCCCAAAAAAACTACATTTAAACCGACACACAGAAATAGGAACTCATGTTGATGCATTTTTGTTAAAATGCATAAAAACGCAAACTTTTTCCTGAACAAAATTTGGAACAAGAATGATGGCTGGCACAGAAAAACACCACATCATTCTTTCTCCTCAAGTGTTTGGTATCGTTGGCACATTAGCAAACATGCCTGCAGCTGGCTCGCTTATGTTTGGGCTTTCCCTCTTTGAGACAGGAAGGGAAAGAAAATATCACATTTCTGTTCATACGGAGACGCATTTTTTTCTGCATCTGGGTCTTTATAATGAGGTTTCCTTGTGGAATTGATCACTTTGGTTCAGTCCAACTCTCCCTTTAAACCTCCAGGGAAAACAAAACAAAAAACTAGCTACTAACTATTTTACAGACAGTATTCTGTATTTCTATTCCCTGTGGTGTCTGTAGGCCTGGCTGTAACATTGGCCTGTTACCCTGTTTGCATACAAATATAAATTAAATAAAATTCAAAATTAAATTACAATAATTTCTCTATAATAATTACTACCACAAAACATGCTTATGCGCAGGAAACTTGTAAATCAAACAATTGGGAACATATTGACCTGCACAATAAAGTGTTGCCGTTTTAGAGCTTCATAATTACCCTTTTTAAAATAGATGCATTACAAAACAGGACAATTTTCTGTTTAGTTTGACAAATTTTTGTCACACCAAAATGATGGAGACATTGTGTGATACTGCACCCTTAAAGCCAGACTAGGCACTATATTTTTGATGACCTATTTAAAAAAAGAGTCTGAAGTAATTTCACTGTGGCAGCACCTTGGGGCGAGGCTCTTGATTCACAGTGTGTAATGTCAAAGCACTCCACAAGTTTGCAAAGAAAAAAGGACTGAATAGTGGCTATATAACTGCATCAGGATCACAATCGGATGATGTTTGAAAATAATAAATGACTAGTCCGGGTGACTAGATGAAGTGCCTTGGTTGTCTGGTGGGAGGGGCTTAGGACAGAGAGGAGAGCTGCCTTTTCCAGAAAAATGCCTGTTGAATTATAATGCTGATAGGTTATTATGTAATTTTTGCCCCATAATGCCAAAAATAAACTGCCTCTACCAGCTTTAAGGTCAGCACCTGGTGGTTTTGCAGTTCAGAATTAGAATGCGCTGCAGAGCTGGAGACAGAACAACATTTAGTCCTCATGATTGGAAATGACATGCGATTAACATCAAGTGTGAAGTGTAATTAGCGAGATGGCGAGTTGTGTTTTGAGATTAGAGGACAGTGGGAGGGGAAGGCAACGAGAGCGTGTGCGTTCAGCTCTTTGCAATAAAGTTGACTTGCGCCGACTAATATGACTTTTACCCGCCACCGTCTTCCTGCCTGTCTATCTACCTATTTGGCTCTCTGTGGTGCTGTTCATTATGATCATCTTTTGTTGTTGTGTGTCTTCTTTTCTCTGCAGGGGAGCTGGAAAAGCAACAGGGAGCCAAGACACACTCAGTAAAGAACAACGGCACACAGCTAGAGCTGCGTGGCAAACAGGGCTCCCCATCAGGTGTGTGTGTGTGTTTGTGTACCATTGCTTTTTAAATTTAAAACCCACAGCAGAGACCTTGTCCTCAATTGCATTCATTTCTCTGCTGTTGAAAGAAAGTTGAAGCACTGCTGTGTTTTTTGAGTGGAAAGAAGACATGTTCTGCTTAAAAAGGGGGTTGCTGCGATTGAATAAATCTTGAATTATATTTTTAGCTCCTCATAACATGTTCAGATGCAGTTAAAATTAAAATTATAGATTAACACAGACATTTTGCTGCCACTTTCCCTCCCTTGCTTCCCCTCCTGTCCAGGAAACCAGGAGATAGATGACAGAAGTGGACACAATGCAGTAGAGGTAAGTGTTAGTGATAGGGCCATGTCCCAAATAAAAGGTAAGTCAGTACAGTGCATCAGTATCAGGGTAGGATGATCGCCAGGATAGTCATATCTTTAGGGCTAGAGGAGTCAAGCAGGAGTGGGTGAATGGATGAGAGAACGAGTGCTGCGGGCATGTGAGGTAACCCAAACAAACTCAATATATTAGATAAAGATGACTTTGCGGTGCAAAAAAAAAATAAAAAAATAAAGAAATATGGTGAAATGAGTAATATCATAGCAGTCAGAACAGGTTCTATCCGCAGAAAACGCATCAGACGCAGAGGCTTAAATATTATCTCTAAGCCTAAAAAGGAATAGGTTGTAATTAGTTGCACAAGCTCAGGCAGAAATTCTGACTCCTTTAGAGCCTTGAAAGGGAAAAAGAGTGTGTGTGTGTGTGTGTGTGTGTGTGTGTGTGTGTGTGTGTGTGTGTGTGTGTGTGTGTGTGTGTGTGTGTGTGTGCCCACATGCCGCAGCACCGAGACTTTAATTAACACAGTAACACGCGGGCAGATACATTTAACGCCCGTTTGGCCCGGAGACGTCACCTCTCCACCCCTCTGGCAGAGACCCGGGGGGAACTTTGCGTGCAAACATGTCGTACAAGCAACAGAGCAGGCTGAACTACAGTACCCATGAGGCTTTGCAATTAGCCATCCTAGTGGCATTAGATGACCTTTCCCTACCCATTTTTTGTGGCTGCAGAGTTGAGTGGCTGGAGTAAAAAGCCAAATGCAAGTGGCTGTTTAACTCCACACCACTCATTGAGATTCTATTAGGCTGTAAATCTTCACCCAGGTGCTGCTTATAGAGCAAATGTGTATACACACATCACACTGAAGAGCCTGGGGGTGATTTCCTTTTCAAAGCCTGTAGAATAATTAATTACATCAGTGCAAAGATGCATTCATTTCTGCATCACTCTTTTTTAACCGTACAATGGGATATCTGCTCATTTCATGCATACAAGTGCTTTCTTTTAGCAGCCTTTGGGTCCCTATAATGTAAAGCTACGATCAGGTCTTAGTTCCCTGAGCTACCTTCACCAGCCGTCTTCCCCTCTACGCAGCCTGCAGTAAATGTCAGTGGCTGGTGGGGAGCCGTTAGCTGTCGAAACACATTTATCTTGGAAAGCAGAGAGGGTCACAGAGAATCCTGCTCATACTAGACGCCTGGATGAATGAATCCCACAGCAAGCTTTTTACAAGGCTGAAGAATTTGATAGTAAGGTGTTGAGTTTTAATCTTCTCCCGCAGAGCAGCAGTAACAGTGATCGTCTGTGACATCATTTCAACGTGGCTAAACAGCTCTAAGACAGTCAAGGGTGTACATGTTTCTATCTGCACCCTTATCTTGGAGACACAATCATGGTAATGGACGGTCAACCAGCAATAGCAGTGACGTAGTGGCACATATGAACAGATGTGCGGGTTGTTAGAGGTTTTTTTTTTAATGAAAGGCGAAACAAAACTCAAAGAAAGTCATCACCACAGACATGACAGGAAAAACAGAACAACACAAATAGCAGTTCTTTTAAGCTCTGCCAGCTTCTCCAAAGGTGCAGCCGATCCAGCTAACGATCTCCCACTCTTGGCCTCGTCAGGGCAAAGTCAAGTCAGCTGGCTGCTGCACAGTCCAGCTCACATAGTATGATTAGTTACCAAAATGAATAGAATGCATGTGAATAAAATAAAATAAAAACTGAGTACCATATATCGATAGTCTTGCAAATCATTTAAAAATTGTCATTCCTTAAATTGATGCACTTGCAAATCTAACACAAAAGTCCTGTTTGCTGTTGTAATTTTTTTTATTTCAATCATCACAGCTCATAAATCTCTCACTCAAAATTTTATCTCACAGTCTGGACACAAATTGACAAAGTGCACTATTTTGTAAATTAGTGATTTTAACGATTCCTTAAATTAAATCATTTTCAGTAAATTTTAGCAAAAAAATCTGTCAATGAATCGGTGAACATTTTATAACAATGCTGATTTTTTTCTGGTCATATGTGAAAAAAAACTATTTTTAGGAAGAATTTTAAACTTTTAAAGGACAGCAGAAAGTCAGCAAAATCCTTCAGTCCTTATCTTAAGTGCTTCAGAGCTCGCTGATACTGTACTCTTAAGTATATGTGCCAAGTCGTCAAGGAGACATAGCGGTTGGCAGATTGAATGGGAGCAAATGTTAATGGAGTCCTTTCACACGAGAGTTGCATTGGCTCCTGTAAGAGAATGGGAGACAACCGCTGTAAGCCCTTTCTTACCGCAGATAATTCACATTAGAAGTCTATTAAACTGCAGGTGAATTATCGCTGACCTTATTCAGACAGGCGCCATTTTGAAGGGTTTTGGTAGGGAAGTATATTCTGATTGACACATTTACAGCAGATTAAAAGTTCAGTTAAAACTCAGATTTATAGTCAGAAATGTACGACAATCTGATGAACTACCATGACTGCTTGACAGTATGGACTGAGTAAGTCACCAAACCTAAAGGACAGGAGGACTGGTTCAACACAGGACTCTCACCCAGGAGACCAGTGTGAAACCAAGCATCAACGTTGACTAATTTAAATTCATGATCGCAACTTAAATAACATAACAAATGTACCTAGTTTAAGCCAAACTAAGATGTTTTTGCGTTTTTTACAATGGTTATCGTGTGTTTAAAACTGTGATCGTAATCTGAGATGTTTTCCTTGAGACGGACACAGTTGTTGGAAAAAAAACCTCTCGTTAACAAACACGATGCAAACCCTAGCCGTTAACGTGCAACAACCAGTGTCCCTGATGTGCTGCGGTTTCTTGCATTTTTCACGTTCCTTGTGTCCAACACACATAATATGCATTTCAGATTGTGCTCAATCTGTGAATTCAGACGGCACCCCCTCTATCTCTGCTTTGGCAGATGCTTTCTGAGAACAATGGAGGTAACTTGGAAACGTGACATGTTTCCTAAAACCGGCAGGATAAAAATAAGTCAAGGAAAGACGGCCAAGAATAAAGAAAGTCAGATAGCGGAACACAAACTTTGAGGGAAAGAAAACTACCTGCAGGGAAAAAAAATTGACAAGAAAACAGCAAGTTGAAATAAATGTGATATGTGGAGGTTTGCATTCTGATGAATGTTGCCTGTGGACGTCTGTGGTTGTCGGTCTGCTCACCTCCTCTCCTTCCACCTCTCCCTCTTCTTCGTATGACCTCCGTCTATGTTCTGGTTACCCTGACCCCACCCCCCACCCAAGTGTCCCCGTGTCCGCTGTCACCATAGCGCCAAGCAGTGGTTTGGAAGGGAGACACAGGGGCCCTCAGTGTCCCCTTTGGAACCACCGGGCCCCTTTTGTAGCGTCACACTGAATCTCTAACCCCTATCCCCCACCACTGTCCTCCTCCTGACCCCCGGTCACACACTGGTGTTCCCAGCACCCGGTCTACACTGTTCCCAGTACCTGTGGGGGTGGAGGGAGGGGAGTGTGCAGTAGTCACAATGATTTTACACCTCCACTGACCCCAAACACCTAAGCCCTGACGCATGCCCTGTGTGTGTGTGTGCTGTGCGTTCACCACCACCCCACCCCCACCCCCAAAAAAACAAAAAGAGGGCTGAACGGATTGTAGAGGAGGAACCAGTTTTATAACATTTGATGCTGTTCTCTTGGCTGTTTTCTAAACTAGGTGTCAATTCACAACAGGCTTCAGACGTACCAGCTCAGCAGCAGCACGGCTCGGAGTCCCGAGAGCGCGGCCCTTCTTAACCACCGGGGGGAGCTGCTTTTCCAGCAGGGGCCCCTAACCCAAGGGCCGGTGCCTCCACCTCAGCACCCGCAGCTACAGTCAGCGGCAAGCACCCCTGCCCACCACCTCCACCTCCAGCAGCACCACCAGCCGGCTGTCAGCATGGCTGATCTGGGGCCCGAGACCCTCATCCAGTGTCAGCAGATCGTCAAGGTCATCATGCTCGACAACAGCGGCCACGGACGCATGGAGGCCTTCCTTAGCCAAACGCCCACACACCACCACTACCAGCATCACCACCACAGCCACCACCAGCTCAGTCAGTCAGCCATGTCCACCCCGGTCCGCACACCGGACTGCTCCCATGGCAGCGACGGCCACCAGCCCCCGCTGCCTCCCCCACCTCCGCCTTACAACCACCCTCACCAGTATATACCCCCTGACCCCCGCCTCAGTCTACACCGGACCCCAAGTGGCTCTCGGAGCATGGTGTAAATAAATTCATTAGTATTTCCCTGAAACACCCACACTCCCACACAAACCCCTCCCCTTCTCTATCTATTTAAAAGTACATAATGTACATATATACATACAAATGAAAGAGCTATAATGAAAAAAAAATGAAATCTCACGTATATGCATATATTTAAGGAAAAAAATAACGAAAAGAAAAATCAAGGTTTTAAAAGAGAAACGGAGAAATTAATTGCATATATAAAGTTTTACTTGATTCCACATGTATTTTGAAATATTATGTAGTTTTAACAAATTTCTATAACTTTTTGTCAGTTTTAACTCTTGCTAGAGAAAAAAAAAACACAGATATTCAGTTTTTGGATGGATTCCTTCTAGTTGCGGTTATTCTCCACCACCGAACAACAGAAATGGACAGCAATGGCTGGACACACTCCAAGGACCTTCCGCTTCTGTTTGCTTTTCTCATCCCGAACCTCATGCCTACTGTGCTGTATGTGCGCGTGCGTGCATAGTTGACACTTACTGAAAAACGTGTGCCAAAATACATAGCCTCCACTAAACACTGACTTCTTTGCACTTGACTAAACGCTAGGGCTAGAAGAAAAGAAGAAAAAAAATCCTTCCTTGCTTTGAAAAAAATAGTCCTCTGATGCTTCTCCCTCAAGGAGCAGAAAAAAGTGAATAACAAAAACTGATATTTCATAAAAAAAAATAAAAAAAACAATGTCCCTGTTTGCACCGTTGCTGATTTATTTACGTGATGGAGAGCCGTCGCTCTTCTCTGTTCCCTGGATAAAAAAAGAAGGAAAAAACAACCCAGCATCCCCCGATAAGCTGCGTTCGTCATCTGCTCCTTTGTTGTGTTGTGGCTCTCTATCATCAGAAAACACTCTCACTCAATTGTCACTCTCCATAGATCATTCTATACAGTGAAGTATGGCAGGAAACAAAGGCAGCCAATCACATGGATTTGCTGCCAAACCAAAAAGTCAGTCCAGGATGTTCCTGTTGATTGCTGTTTGTCTTTTACTCTTCATTAAATATTGTAAACAATTCCCAGGAGTATTTGCCACATTATCTCCTGATGGAGGGAACCTTTTTTTTCAGATTTTGAAATCGTTTGAGCTGCTGAAACGGCTCTCTGACTTTTCTAAAACTACAGCCATTCAAATGTAATATACGTAGACTGTGCTGTCCTCTGTTTATTTATGAAACGTTTCTTAGCTTTTTTTCTTTCTAGCAAATCACCATGAATTTCCATGAAGATGCTTCTGCTGCAGCTGTTAAATGTTAACATTTGTGTTCATTCTGATTTGTGTAAAGCATATTCCACCTTTGTGTGTTTTGTGTCGGTGGATAAATGCAGGACTCAGTACACCCACCAAACATCCAGACACTGTCTTTTTATGTCTGTACAACTCCAAGTTCTGTTTCGGCTCCTCGTGACTGTTCTCTCTTCCCTCCTAACCTTTCATTCTGACATTTTTAAAAATGCAAAAACTACAGAGGCACACACACACACACAGCTTGTATTGCAAATGCTGGCATTAATGGTATTGTTTGTGCTGTTGGCTAGCCTGCTTTAAATAAGAATGGGACAAAAAGAATGCATTATCTGATCTTTCTCTTTCACCCTAGCCGAGATTGTAAATACCACATACACGCAGTGTCGGAAAGGACAAGCAAGCTACCTTTAGCCCCTTCAAAATGCTGTTGCCCTGTCACGCGTCCTTCATCCTGAAATAGGTCAGCAAATGCCTCAGCCTGAATGCATCCATCTTTTAAACATAAGCCCCACCAGGTACTGTTGAATGGATGTTCGGTTAACTCTGCTCCCGTCTGACCCTCACCTGTCTGATATGTTGATTTATAATCACAGAGACACTGCGGGGAGGTCTCTATCTCATCATTCTGTCCTTTTACACTCACAATTTCACCCATCGGAAAGACAGAGGTTGCAGGGGAGGACAAGTCTGGCAGAGACAGTGAGTGTGTGTGTGTGTATGTATGCTTGTACAGCTATCTTTGTGAGGACCAGGTGAATTTAAGACCTTCAAAGTGAGGACCTTTTGGCCGGTCCTCACTTTGACCGGCCGGTTTGAGGTTTCAGGCTTGGTTTTAAGGTCGAGGTTAGAATAAGGTGGAGGTTGAAGTCAGGCATCGAGTTGTGATGGTCAAAGTTTGGGTAATGTGCCTGACATTGCATTAGGGGTGTGTGTGTGTGTGTGTGTGTGTGTGTGTGTGTGTGTAGCGTTCTAGCTTTCCCATAAACAAATCCAACCTCTCTCCGATCATTGCAGTAATTGCTTTTGTTTTAATTTCATGACAGTAAGAAAAGCTTTCAAAAGGAATGAAGAGCTATTATGATCATTTTAATAATTTTACCGGTTATACACAAACTTTTGAAGGTTTCTGTAATCTATTTCCGCAAATAACATAAAAAAGTTCTGATATTAGGGATTTTGGATTGAAGGATGATCATTTTATGATTACTGATGCAATTGTTTGGATCAACGTTCATATATAATGTGATTCTCATGCATGCATCAGTTTGAGAGGCCTATTGAACTCTTGTTTCTCAAAAGTTTAGAATTTTTTGTGTGCATGACTGAATTTGCAGTGAGCACGTGAGTGGGAGATGAAGATGACAGATTATTTTGTTTGTGGTTGAATTTAAAAATGAATGACAGCCAACACACAGTTAATAGATTTACAATGGCAAATTTGAGGCTTCTATTTCGCCAAACATTTATTTATAGTTTCTTTCACAAGCCTTTCATTATGGTTGCACAGTTTTCCCTACTTGACAATGTGTTTAAGCATTTGGGGCATCCTGTGTGTGCAATAAACATGAAAACGAGGCACACTGAAAGTTTGTCTTTGAAAGGAAACCAATGTAGCATTTGGGGAATCTAGTATATGATATGGAAGTGCAGTAGTGGCTAACTTTCTTGAAGAAACTGAAAAAAAAAGGGCTCTGCCATACCAGTGCACCGCTTCATGAATGACATGTGGATCTTGTCTGGCTCTTTAACACTGTGTTTGCTCATATAAAAGTAGACATATTTAGGGTAAGTGGAAACTGAGTGTAACTGATATGAACCATCACCTCCCTCAGTTGGCTTTGAATCCCTCTCTACCTGTCTTTGCAGTATATCAACATGCTATTAAAGATGATTTAAGTCTATTCACCACAATGGTTTGGTTTGCTTCTTGGATTTAACCGCTTGATTCTTCACAAATTTGACAGTGTATTCACCCAGATTCATAGCCTCTCAGTTAAATGATTAAAACAACCTTATTCAGCGTTTGTTGAAGGTCTGAATCAGCAAAGACAAAGAATGTAAGTGGAAGGCCCACATATTTATTGCTGGACAAAATATCACAGTGGCTGGTTGGATGGAAGCTACAATAAGCACAACATCTTTGACGCATTACAGCTTTACACCTATAGTCAAGTTTAACCAGATTTGTTTTAATGCTTCTGTACAACAACATTCAAGACATTTGCGGTAAGTTTATAGACAAAGACGGTGATTTTCTTGAATAGTAGAGAAAATGTACAAGTAGGATGAAGATTGACAATCATACATTAATGGTGTATTTACAGAGGGTCAATACTGATCTATAGCATTCAATTTGAGTTCACTCTTGCTGCAAATTGAAATCTTCTATCCTGTAAATGTATCAACAACTAAAGCTTCATCGTATTCCATTATTTGCCTGATTTTTTAATAATTTAAAATACTGTGCAAAACTCCATCTGTCCAATTGTCAAATTTCAGAGTTGACTACAGTAAGTCCTGGCAGACAGGGGAATTATTTCAACCTGAGCAATCCCGGCTAGACAGGAGCTTCGCCCACGCTCCCTGTGTGTGCAAATTCTCCATGCCCCGATGGCTTTTCATCGTCCCGAGATGTTGTCATCACATGCCAACGCTGGTCAAGTAAAGACAGTTACAGCACATTAGCATTAAATGATTCACAGTTTTTCACAATGGTGAGTACAGATGTGGGATGTTCGAGTACCAAAACATACAAATAAATAGTGGAAAGGAAATATGCTTTTAACTGTAACTGACATGATTTTAAATACTAGACTTTCCAAATGGACCTTTACCATCAACAAAAAACTCTTTGTTCACCTTCAAATACTCTCATAACTAAAAATGTGATCATGACAAAACACTCTTTAACTGTAGACATTAAAAACAGTGAGATTGTTAAGTGGTTTTGTACCTGTTTGATGCTGCCCTTGGTCATGCAGAATATGTAGATGAAATATCCTGGGACAAGTATCATGGAAGACAAAGCCATGAACCAGCCAATCACTTGGCCCCAAAGCGGATACACATACTTGCCCAAGGTCAGTGGGGTCATCTCGAATGCACTGAAGGTGAACACCCCCTACAATATACAAACATATTATTTAGTCCATGTAATAGTTGGCCAGTTCACCAGCTATGAATGAGAACAGCAAGCAGCGATTTGGGGATTTGTAGGTCGGTTGAAAGACATCTTGTTTATAAATGTGTTGAATTCAGTAGAATTTTTTTTTTTTTTTTAGATGTCACGGATATGTAATTTTATTTAAAACAGCTTTTAGATTTTAAGAATTTGTTATGCACCCTTATCAGACTCAAATCAACAGTTACTTGTGATCTACAGTAATCTGTCTAATTATACAGAAATGCTAGTGACAGCTAGCAGCTGAGGCTGAGACTTTGAGAGTGGCACATTGACATAAATTCTAACTTCAGCAAGCTAACATGCTCACAATGGCAATAACAATGCTGATGTTAAACGGATATCATTTTTACCCTTGTTCATCTTAGCTTTGTGTGCTAGCAGTCTAACAGCTAGCATCTGCTTATTAGCATTCAATACAGAGTACAGCAGAGGTTGAATGTCATTATCTATTCATAGCTACTGAACTCATTTTTACCTAATTATGGGGACAGTAAATGTGTGTAACTAAATGTTATGGCAGTCCATCCAATAGTTGTAAAGACATTTTAGACAAGATCAAATTGGTGGACCGACTGGCTATAAACATTCACTTTTCAATCAAAGTTAGCCCAGGTTTAATGTCAAGACTGTACTTATTTATTTTTGGCAGGTTTTCTCTGATTTACATTCATATAGTGTCACTTTAGATTACACTTCCTTTGTCACTTGAGAATTGAAGATAAAGACATTGGAATGATTTCCCTGAGGCTTTCACAGGCCACAAGCTGAATCGTTGCATGACGGAGGAGACTAATTCAGTAATGTCAGCTATTGGCACCTGCTGTGGCTTGATAGATCTCCATGAGGGAGATTAGAAAAATGCACATTATGGACATCAAATCGATAATCATTTCCCGCCTACCAGGCAGATCATCGGAGTGAAGAACTTCCAACACAGCTTCCACCAGCCACATGGCCTGTAGCCGATCATGTCCTCAATATCCTTATAAAACCTTTCAGCTCCTGTGGTATAAAGAGGGGAGGACAAAGAAGACGTGAGGGTGTGTGTGTGTGTGTGTGTGTGTGTGTGTGTGTGTGTGTGTGTGTGTGTGTGTGTGTGTGTATGTGTGTGTTAACATGGAGATAATAAGTACAAGAACAAAGCCGTATGGGTGAAAGAGAGGGAATGCTGATTGGACAGAGAGTCTTATCACAGAAAGTGGAGCAGATGGATGTAATTTCCTGTTGGACAGCTACAGTGTATATAGGAAATCGACATGTTTGATTCATTCAGTGACTTGACACAATATAGTCCTTTCTATCCAGCTCAGCTTATTTCAGCCAAGCTTACATTTGATGTCTCTACACAGTGTTTGGTTCGAGCAAAGACTGCATAAAATAGATTTTTCCTACCATAAAACCAGGCTATGGATACTGTTTCGAAGAAGACAAGGTAGAGAAGACACATCCCACTGGCGGAGTAGTAATCAAACAGCTTGAACACGTACAGACCACCCTGGGAGATTCAACACACACACGGACACACATATCTGTTTCAGAGGCGGAATATTAATACCTCCCCTCTCTTTATTGAGTAAAATATGCATGATGAATGTACACCGGAGGTTGTTGTGCGATCGTTTTGTCATTATGTATAACGCAGGAGGGGGCTGTTTTCCCTAGCGTCGAGAAAATAATGTGCAAATGTTCAGGTGTGTATGTGACATGGGTTTTAATGCAACCACCTCCTTATGAAACATAGGCATACACTCATACATCATGCAGGACAAGTCAACAGCAGTGATTTAAACTGAACATAGGAGGGAATCAGGAAGAGCATGTAGTACACCACTACACCTGTGTGATGTTGGAGAAGCCGATGACGAAGGAGATTAAACAGACAATGAGGATGAAGATCTTCTTCCTCTTTCTCAGCACCAGGGGATATTCATCCATCAGAGCTGTGATGAAGCCTTCCACTGTGCAGAACTAATACATGGCAGTATAAAGAGACTTGGGTCAGAATGGTACAGTCCACTGATTTAGCTCTGAAATGGAGGTATCGTCTTTTTTGCTCAATTAAAGAATGTTGTTAAAATTATGCTTGCATTAGGATCAAATTCAAAAATTCAATATTGATTTGGGGGAAATCGTGTCACTCTATACGTAGGTAGTTGCTCCCATTTGAGAAAAAAATCTAAACATAAGAAAAGTATATTAATAATATTTGCTCTAAACCACAATATATAACACTAATGAATATGCAAAAATAGAAATATGTATACAATATATACTGCAATATATAGCAACAGTGTAAATAATACAATTCTAAACATTCTAGAGATGATTAAGTGTGTTAAAATGCAAGAATTGTATAAATATGATTATTAGTTTAAATGTACAGTGTATATAAATGCAATGTTAATGGCAGAGTAAGTCAGAGTATTGCACAGTGGAGTAATTTTACTGTTGTATAAGTCATTATTTCACAGTTGAAGATATAAAACATTTATAGGGTTATGGACGTCAGCAATTTACATAGTGTGGTGACAGAAAGGCATGAAATCACAAAAACAAATCATGTCGGATATTTTTATATGGCATTTAAAAATATTACTGAATGTAAGTTGCTAATACTTTTTTTATAAAATCTCAAACCAACTATTATAGATTTTGTAGGTGTTTCAAAGTAATGAATCCCTACAGGATCAATTATGAATAATGGGCCGGACAAACAAAATAACAAAATAATAGTGTTCGGCAGCAGGTAAAATGTTTGCTGTTTGTACCTGACTGTCCAGGCCCAGCATCATGAGCATGGAGAAGAAGAGGATGGCCCACAGAGAGGACATGGGCAGCTGGGTGACGGCCTGAGGATAAGCTAAAAACGCCAGTCCTGGACCTAAACGTTACACAGAAGCCACACCATTTACATAAAAATGCTTAGTCATATTACGTTTAGAAGTAACAAGTGAATACAGTACTGCACCTGATGCTGCTAATTCCTGAACAGGTTTCTTTGTGATATGGGACATGAAGCCTACAATGGAGAAGATGACGAAGCCAGCAAACATGCTGGTGCAGGAGTTGATGCAGCACACTATGATGGAGTCCCTGAAGAGCAAGAAACAACATTAACAGAAAAAACTCATTAATAAGGCGTGTAAAGCTTGTGACTGCGGGTTCCTACTTGTAAACGTCGTTGTGGAAAGTGTTGTAGCTCCCCAGTGCGATGAGCGAGCCCAGGCCCAGTCCGTAGGAAAAGAAGATTTGAGTTGCCGCATCCAGCCACACCTGTCAGAAACACGCATGCGCCCATATTCGTCTTTTGTTTGTCTTTGAACGTGTTTGTTTGCATGTGTGCAAAAGGTCTACCTCAGAGTGCACGAGCTTATTGAAGTCTGGAGTAATGTAGAAGCGGATCCCGTCTATGGCTCCGGGCAGAGTGACCCCACGAAAGAACAGGATGATAAGCATGACGTAGGGGTAGGTGGCTGAGAAATACACCACCTCAGAGAAAGAACAGAGAGAACGAATACATTTTTGTGTATTCAAATTAACATAGATTTCTATTCTTTCAAAGCCAAAACCATTGTTTGAATTATACAGAATTAAAAATGGAAGAAAATCTCTTTAAAGATTGGGTTTTGTTTTCATGTTAATCGCAACTGCAAACAACTCAAAGCGAATTCCTCTTAAATAATTAAAAGTCAACAAAAGATGCAAAAATCCACAGAATATATACGAATATTTTCACGGCTTCTCTTTGCCAGCAGACATCGCTGGAGCCTTTCGGATGTGGCCCGCAGCTCTGTAGCATAATCATTATGCTTAATTGGTAATGTCCGTCAAGACCGAGGCCTTGGGGGAATTAATTTCTCACTGCTCTCGGATGCCACACATTAAAATCCAATTATCCACCGGCAGTTAATGTGTAAATGTGTTTCTGCTCACATACATCGCTAGGACTTGCTGTACTTTAAAATATCCCAGGCAGTAAGCAGAGTGATCATTTCTTTTTTCTTTTCCTAACTCTTTTGCAATCGCCTCTACATCATCCAACAGTTTGGGATTAAATAATACATTTTGAAACCATATCTGTTTATAAAATATAAAGAGAGAGAGATGGAGTTTAAACAGCAGAATGACAGCAATGTCATCATCCGAGAAGAATAAATAAATATTAAGACATATCTCCATCAAATGATGAAAACAATAGCTCGATTACATTTGTTCGACTCTGTGGAGCCAATAAACACATCCTCATGCCT
This sequence comes from Eutrigla gurnardus, assembly GCF_963514095.1. Taxonomy (NCBI): domain Eukaryota; kingdom Metazoa; phylum Chordata; class Actinopteri; order Perciformes; family Triglidae; genus Eutrigla; species Eutrigla gurnardus. The sequence continues at coordinate 10,513,828 of NC_139932.1, read as the reverse complement.
CTGCACCGCTTTGATGTGAAGTCATAATGTGACACTTCAAACAGTGAATTAAAAGAATTTATTTCTGAATTTGGGGGTCGTTTTTTAAAATTCTGGGACAGATCAATAGCCAGAGCAATGATAAGCCACATCCAACTATGAACTATGGCTTCATGTCAGTGTGCTTTGTGATCAATAAACACGCAGACTAATAAAAAACTGAAAAGGAGACAGGGCTTAAATGGCCCAGTATCCAATCACACACATCACTCGTCAAGCAGGATTGCATTTTCCGGCCCAAGGGGACCAAAGTGACAAAACACACCAACTGAAAGGTAATAACTTGTGTCTTTTGGGATGGCACTGTGGAAAAATGGACTGAAAGGATTGAAAGATAAACCATCGACTAACTACTTGTCAAAGAAACCATCAGGCCAAGTCAAGGGAATCACCAAAGCGAGTCATCTTCTGTGCACCATCCTCTCGGTTCAAAATTTTAAATGACAGCCGCTTGAAAGTTGCATGATTAAAACATGTATGCAAAAAGGCTCACATGAAGCAGACTGCGTGATGGAGCAGAAGCAGCACTGCGAGTTTAAAGAACGAAAGAAGTGAGAAGAAAGGGGAAAAGAATGGTGAGAAACTTCGTCAGCGAGCCTCACCTTCCCTGTCCACTCCACTCCTTTCCAGATTGAGAAATAGACAAGGACCCAGGCCAGCGCCAGAGTGCCCACTAGGGGCCAGCGAACCTCACCGGGGTCTTCCAGACCACTGGACAGCTGGTGCATGTTACGCCTACAGGAACACACGTACACGCCAAGGTTCAAACACAAGCGGCTTGCAGGAAATAGCTTCGGCATATTGTCATCCAAACACACTCGTATGTGGAACACTTACTCCCAGAACTCTGTGACAGCGCTGGTCAGGTTGGTGGTGTCCGTCAGACTGTAGTTGCAGAAGCATTTATCGGTGTTCCAGGGGTTATCGCAGCTTTGCCAAGGCAGCTCCTGCACATGACACATGCATGAATATGATAAAATACTCCCGAAACTTCTACCGCATGTTTTAATTGTTTTACCACTGAAGTCAGACTCAGTAGACAAAATGGGAAATGTAAAGCAACATACTACTTAAAACTGAACAATTGTTTTCCTGATCAATGAATAAATCAATGATAATAGTGTTGATAATCAATCAGTTAATCCTTTTGTTTATAAAATGTCGTAATAGTGACCAATTCCCAAACAATATTCAAATTTACTATCATATGGAAAAAGGCAAAACCATCACTTGAGAGGAGCAGCAACAAAATTGTTGCCTCATAATTTGCTGTCAATCGACTAATTATCTGCTTCAAATATACAAATTGTTCCCGCTGGATAGATGACGTAACATACCGAACCAAATGAGTTGAATAAGTAGTAGAGTGCCCAGGCAATGATGATAATATAGTAGATGTTGAGCCAGAAGGCCAGGACCAACGAAGCTAAACCAACACCTGAAGAAGGACAAGGCACAGACTTCAGCATTTTACATTACACTGTTATATATTCATATATATAAGTCAGCTGACATGCAAAGTAAAATGTAATCTTTTAGAAGCAGTGTCACTCAACATCATTGCTATTTCTAATGTTTACTTGCCCTTGGCTTTGAGGGGCACGTTCACTATTAAAATGTGCTTCACTCAAGCTTTTTGAGCTTGGAGGCAGCAGGATAATTGGCTGGCTGCAAGGAATGCTTCGACGAAAAACAATCGTTTTTTTTGTATGTGTTTCTGCACCTCTTTGTCATAACCCTTGGTATTTTTGCAACACTCACAACGGCACGGAGAAAGATCCCAATGTCAAGGTAGATTTTGATAAGACGCTCAGTCACCAAGACAGAATTACTGCTAATAAATACAATCTCAGTGTTATTCTTGGTGCCAAACTGGTGTTTTAGGAGATTCAAAAATAATGTAAGTAAATATGTAAATCTAAGTGATATATAATCTCCACATCTTACCTTTCATCATAGGGAGGAGCTTCCACACCCCCAGCCCTCCAACCGAGGTGAACTGTCCCAGAGACGTCTCCAGGAAGAACAGAGGTAGCCCAGCAAACACCAGGGTCAAAAAGTACGGGATCAGAAAGGCCCCTAATAGATCATCATAAAGCAGACAAGCAAAATATGTCTCTCAATTTAATGTAGAGAGCAATCAGGAGGCTCTGGGCATTTTCAAAGTTATTTATCAGCGGTATTATCCTAAATATGTTAGAGTAATAAAGCATTTTCACATACTTATGTAACTTAGATTGACAGCACATAATATCATAATATAACTTTTAATTAAAAACTCAATTGGAGTGAATTTAGGGCTTTTTTTCAATTTAGACTAAAAGAGAAATTGCTGTAATATTGTGGTGAGTTGTTAAACCACAACTCCTGCCTGAAGATCTACTTTATTATTAGATCATTAGCATTTTATGAAAAACGCTAGAAGACAGTCTTGGCTAAAATATTGTACAATTTGTATGCAGAAGACACACACACCTCAAGAGAACTTGCCCAGACAGAGTTTGAGTTTTACAACAAAAGTTTCTGTTAATGTTAATGGGTTGCAAGGGACCCATTCTTAAAGGGCAACTAACCTCTGAGAGTTGTTCCATAAGTTTAATTGATTGAATTGAAAAAATCACTGATCACTACTTCCCAATCAAAAGACAATTGGCCTCGGAAAGGGCATGTGGGCAACTGTTAGGTCAGATCTGGTGCACAAAAGCTGCAGCGAAGGTGCAATGTTTAATTCTTTACTGTGGTTTAGAAAGGTTTATGATGAAAACGTAAAGAGGGAAAGAAGAGTTTGGCATGTGGTATTCTTGGATTTAGCAAAATCCTTTGGTCCCGTTCCTCATAGTCTGCTGTTGGGAGCATTCGTGTGGAGCATTTGAGGCATCATAGCACAATTTCACAGTGAGTTGTGACTGTGACAGTGGTTATCGTAAAGGGCATCCAGATCAGCCATAGAGGAAAGGCGTCAGGGAGGGCAGCGCGCACCGCCCATGAAGGCCGACATGATGAGATGACAGCAGTCGCTACCACAGCTGAACACTGAACTAAGGTGCACTGCAGCCAGTTCCAGTGTATGACTGTGGGTCCGAAGCACATGGCAACCTCTGGTTCTGGAAAAAGTGAAGGCATTGTGGAAGTGCCTTCATTTATTGTCCCATTAGGGTAAAGTAGACGATAAAGCAGGGTATGCTTTAGGGCGTGACTACCTTTTGATTGACAGGTGTCTAACACGGTGTTGTCCGTTGAATATTGTTACATTATGTTAGCATACTTGCTAGCTTAGCAGGCTACTAGTTGGCCTGACTTATTGTTGACCCTGATAACCCTGCTAGATAGGACTGTGTAGTTTGTGAGGTAGGTGAGGGTGATTCTTTGGCTGCTTGGTGGATTGAGCATGCTGGCTAGCTTGGCATGGTGTTAGCTGGTTGTAGTTGGTTAGCATGTGGTAAGATATAACCTGCTGTAGAGGGTTGTGTTGATTGTGTAGGTGCAGGTAAAAAAAGGAGGTGGTTCTGGGAAGCTATAAAGCTCAGAGAATTGTCTACCAGGGCTCAGTAGAGGCTCACTGCATTTCAACACACTGAAATACACTTGTTTTTAAATATGTGCTTAAATATGTGCTCTCAAAGTACTAAGTATCTTACCAGAATTAACTGCACTTACCTCCGCCATTCTTCCCACAAAGATAAGGGAACCTCCAGACATTTCCAAGGCCAATAGCATATCCCACGCATGACAACAGGAAGTCAAACTTTCCCTTCCAGCTTCCTCTTTCAGGTGGCTCTTCTTTATTCTTCTTTTCATCTGCAGGGGGCGCCACAAGATCCATTTCCTCAAAGGGAACTGCTTGTTTGACCTCTGTTGGGGAGTTTAAGTCCACTGTACTCTGCCCAGTCTTCCCCATGGTGGGACCACTACAGACCAGTGGGCCCAGCAGGTCACTCAGTCCTCACGGCCTGTAATGGTGACGAATAAAAGACGCTGTTCCTGTCCGGCTGAGCCTCCTGCACTGCAGTTGTTTGTTGATCAAGGATTATATGCGGACACTAAATGTGCAGGAAAGCTGTAGACAGAAAGATGACATTTTACTGATGATGATTAATTTGGAATGACACAACATAACCGCTATTATTTGATTTAAGGTGGTATTTGTGGGTATGCCATCGCAAGCCAAAGAATCGCTCAGAACAATCACCAATGATACGAGCAGGCAGGTGGCTCAATCCAGGTCATCCTTAAGAACAAAGCGCCATGCATCTTAATCACTACTGACACACCCTCGACTTCACCTCTCTTTCCAGTCCACCACAATCAAGTTCACAGTGAGTCACCACAACACCAAAAAGAAAGGGAAAAGACGAGGAAAATACCCTGATGAAAGTATCACAAAGGGTTTTCACTACGTGCTGAACAAGTGGACGTCTGGCTGTAATGTAAATGTTACTGTCGATTCATGTTATTATTCATAGTTATTAAGCCATTCATTGCCTGTGGTGTCACACGTCATCTCCAGCCTGGGCGACATCAGGAAGTTAATTGGGAGGAAGTTGTTCATGATTACAAATATTGATTGACCCAGAAATAGTCCAAATCACTGAATGCCACTGCTGATGTTTGCTAATACATTCCCTGTAAGAATCAAGATATTTTTAAGGAAATGTCACCACTTCTTTGCACACACAGTGGAGCTGCGAAACAGCAGGATCCCACTGAGCTTGCTCTTTGCATTACAATTCTGCATACTTAATCATCAACCATGTTAGCCTGATTCAAAAAGCCTGCTGTACTTGATTATAATTAATTAATTATTCTTCAGCCTGATTCATTGTGCTCACCTTTTTGTTTTCAACGCATTCGCATGTATATTTATATTCAATCGCAATTTGGCCTGATGAAAAGCCTTTGCATCATTTAACAGATGCATCATTTATGCTTTCCAGCCTTTGATGATGTTGATGAAAAGAAGTATTGGCAAAGTGTATTGGAAAAAAAAGTTACAAGTCTGATACATTTGAAACAGGGACTGTGATGTTTACTATAATCAACATTGATCAAAAATATTCTGTCCCGCTGCGAAGTGAGCTATGTTCCACACTGTGTAAAAAGTAATCAACTTCAATCAGGTATCAGCGAAAAATACTGCGAAATGATCAAAAATGTAGTTGTTAATATTGTCTAGGTGAGTTTCTGCTTCAAAAGCGTATACCAAACACATCACAGATTCCCTTTGAGGGTGTCATCTATTTCGATTCAAAGTAAATCCTGCTGATTTTTTTGTTGTTTTTTTTATTTTGACTTTTAAGATGCCGTTTTTTTATTATGCCTTTCGGTAGCAGAAAAGTTTCTCTTCCTCTCAGCAATTATGAACAAATAGTTTTATCCAGTTAATGAATTCATGTTGATTAATATACTTGTTTTTACGGTCTGTGGCAAACCAACTTTTTTTTAACCCTGTTATTTATCAACAAAATCAACTTTTATAAAGCAGAGGATGGAGGAGGTGGAATGAGTCGAATATACCTGAGAAATGTCCAAGTCCTCCGTCAGGTCATAAGTTTCAGTTCTCTACAACCGCACCACAAAAGTCTTGAATCTTCAACGTAACATCCAAAGGGAAAAATATCATCTTTGAGTGAACAGCGAAAAGTTTTGAGCCGGCCCAAAGGGAAGCCACCGTGTATCTGCAGCCCGATAAGCTGTTTTTGATGTTGAAACTCCTTCCTGTATAGCCTACTGTATTTTGAAGGACCTGTGGCCGTTCCTGCAGCTGCTATCGAGTGCTTGGTAATAAAGTTCGACCTGTGTGTCTGTTTTGATTACTGCTCAGTTCTGACTAGCGAGGCCCCGAGGACATGGGAAATATGTCAATCGCCCCAACTGTGGTAGAGGAACACTAGCGGCAGCGAGCAGTGTGTGTTTGTGTGCTCTGTGCGCTTGTGTTTGTTGTAATAGCCGAGGTCAGCTCTTGCCAACGCCGTTACCATGGTATTTCCCAGCAGAGACGGGCCCGATCAGTGAAAGAGCTCGTGGAGTTTTGGAAAAAGAAGCGAGCGATGGCTGCTGGCAGGGACCCTGGAAATGTACCACTCAGCACATAAAGTGACATAATCCTCATCGAGTCAACTCATCGACTCCAAAGGAATCTTTTTAAACTGGAGTTGATATTTTTGCAATATGTTGCCCGTGTGCAAGTGATATGTCTACCCATGTCGTATTCCTTCAATCTCTAGCAATGCTCCATCTGGGGCTGCTTCTTCAGGCATGCTAGGTGGCACAAGTGGCACATTGGCTTTCCTAAGCCACTAACTAAAGGTCAAACAAGCAAGGTATCTGTGCAGCGAAGTGATCCAATAATCTCTTTTATAAAACAATATCCGGCGTGACGTTTTCTAGCATTAGCCGCTATAAACTTGCTGTTAAAGTATTTTTTTTTAAATTTGGCAGTAAGATTGTTTCTTCTGTCAAGAAATAAGGAGTGATTCTAAACACTTTCACTTTAACTGTTTGTCCATTTTGTCACCAGTTAGTCCAGACACCATGAGGCCATGTTCTTAATTAAAAAAAAAAAAAAAGAAGTGCATTTGTGTCCTGGAAGTGGACACAGTGACATTGAGTATATTGTATTTTTAATGAATCTATAGTGATTGTAAAACAAAGGTTTCTTTAATATTACTGGGATTAGATATGAGGCATGAACCTTTTGATGTTTCTCCTGGCAGGTAACCTCCTAACATTAATATCTGCACCAGATATGAGGCACAAGTCAATTAGAAAAGACTAATGAAAATTCCCACAATGCCTCTGGCTGCACGGCAACGCCCGTCGCTGTGGCGGCTGGTCGGTACATACAGGGTTTCAAATGTGAGAGATTGAATCATATTAGAAGCTTAATTACACCCGGAGCGAGCCGAAACAGATTCAGTCTGATCTCTGGTGAGGTTTATTGTCCATGCGGAGCCAAATGATGATCGCTGGCTTGGATTGCAGTTGTCAAAGCTGGTTCTCATCAATCTGTTTACAGCATCCCCACGATCAATGCAGCCTAATTATGATTCCAGAGCAACCGTGGCCGAGAATAATAGGGAGCAATTATAAGTGACAGAGGCAGAATGACAAAGACAGAACGTCTCAAAGCTAAAGTTAATCTTAAGAACTAAATGTCAGGATTTGATTGGTCATATTGAAATTAATAAAAAATGTAGGAATGAGACAGAGGAATGTAGGCCTTGTTGACCTTCCCAAAGCACAGTCAGAGTTTCTTTGTTGCAGATTAAAAACAAACGTGAAAGAGAAACCAGGATACACACAAAGGCTTCACCTTGACATCATGTAAAAGTGTGATTTCGTCATTTACTGCATATGAACTTTTTCTGCTCTGAGCGGATTTGGTATGTCCAAATCCATAATGATATTTTCCCTTACGTTGACGTAACAGTAACTATGGATACTTCTGACATTTGTTGAGTCTGCATGCCCAGAGGTAAACTTCAGCTGCACAGTCATCTGTATGCATGAGCTCTGGTCCTGCCACTGTGTAATGAGTGCCTTTAGCAACATCCAAACAATTTCTCAAGAAACAAAATAGAAAGCAGAGTAATGGCTCATATTGCACATTGACATAAATCTTGTGTGCCTTTTCTTTTTGAGAAATGGTCATCTGGAAATTGTCAATATTTTTTTGGGAGAATAATTATGCGCCTGTAGATTTATTATATTTCTTGTATTGTACATGTTTTTTTAACACATATATGCTGCAAGTTGATGTTTATGTTGGTAAATGTCAAGAGAAATGTAGCAAATATGTGGGCGAGCCTTCCTTACCTGCATACAACTTTGTTTTGTTTCCCTCATCGCATTAGTTAGAGAGCATCGCTGCCTTATGACACATATAATGAATGACTCAGAAAACATGTTTTGTTGTAAAAAAAGAAAGAAAGAAAAAATTACTTTTTGGTAAGCATATAGAGAAAGATGCAAGAAATGCTCAGTTCTTATTGGCTACAAAATAAATCATCTTTTTTACATTTTAGCCTTAGAGTTTTTTTTAACCATGCTAGCTAGTTGATCAGTCTAGTCTGAAAATGTCGCAAAAAGAAATACCTGATGGATTGCTATGAAAATTGTTACATTTTGGACAGGATAAGAGGGCTGTCAGACGAATGGTTACTTATTTAGGTAATTGGTGTTTTGGAATAATGGCTGTCGAGACAGAAAACAATCTATACAGACTAAAATATGGTCAACGGTTTGGTGAACTGACAACATTTGAATTTTGAGACAGCACATTGGAAAAAAAATATATTCCATTCCTATTCTTTCTGTTCATTCAAGTGAAAAAATATCCCTCAGTGACAGAAATGGGCAACCGTTTAGAAAAGAAACCGTTGCCTTTGAGGCCTCCTTGTGATGTGTTTAATTCACAGCACGTGTCCCGGTCCGCGAATCAATGCCGGGGTTATTATAAAGCAAGGAACACCCAGAGGCGGTTGGCATGCGTAGATAGGAGGCTAATATTGGCAACATCATCCTGTAATGCAGCATGTAGGGCGATGCATACTGCATACATTTCCACAGGTTAAGGACAAACGCGGGGCGAGTCACACAACAGAGAGAGAGAGTGTGTGATTGTGTTAATGAGAGAGAAAGAGGGAAAAGATGAAAGATGACGAGGGAGGCAGGGGGAAGATAAATCACTGCAAATAATTGGGGGTGGGGGGGGGGGGGGATAGAGTTGGGAGGCAGAATTAAAAGATAGTGAGATAAAGAAAAATGGGAAAAGTTGATATGTCGCAGTAGAGCCAGGGTAGTTAAGAGTGGAATGAGATGAAAAGATACAAAAAAAAACGAAAAATGGAAGATCGTTCTGTCGCTGGAGACTCAAAAAACCGAAGGAGATAAAAGGGAGTGACAGAGGGCATGACATCTTCATTTACATGTTGCCTGATACGTCAGTCCAGCAGTTTCCATTGGTGTTACTACAGAATGTTACTATTGTAGCAGCACCCTCAATGTCAGTGTGTGCGCCTCTTTCCGCATCAACCACACCTTGTGGTTTTATACCTTTAATGCTAAATCAGTGGTGGCTGATCTCTCAGTAAGATCACCCTAGAGATCTATCAACCACTCTCCCATGTATGCTGCTCTTCTTCCATTCCCTCTGAGTCATGTTTTATCACTATCAAATCCTCGTGACCTTGATATACGCAAAGTCATCGTCCTTGATACGCCACACAAATGATAACATCAGGACAATGTCACCGTAAAAAGCCTTAAAGAGGCAATCAAGCGTTGTGTGGACCTCACTATCTGTAACTGTGATGCATTCACTGTCTTCATCTTAGTGCGGCAAACAATCAACAGCTTCATTAAACATGGATGGAGATATACGGGCAGGGACCAGTGATTGGGACACAGAGTGACGCATGCCCTGCCCGACAATGTCGCCCACTGACGTGTGTTGAGTACGGAAATGTTCCTTCTCTTTCCGCTTCCGTGCCAAGGTGGGACAAAGAGGGCAACGGATTTTTACTTTACGGATTGAAAAGCAAGAGTAAAAAGTGACTTGAAGCAAAGCAAATGAAACCGAAGCGAGTGAGAGAGCAGCTTATGCAGAGTAGTAAGGCGTGAGGCCAGGTGGGCCCAATCTGCCTGATTACTCCCCTCCAAGCTCCTGCAAGCCTGCAGACATAGTAATTAAGAAAAATAATACAAATAACTTTTAGGCTTGTGTTAATTACTGTGAGATTATACTTTTTAATTTGCCGTTCCCTGGATTTGATAGCAACAACATTGTAATCCTCAAACATTGAATTTAAGCAAACACTGCAGTACCCCAAATGGCCACTTGAAAGTGTGCAAATATTTAATGTTAGCAAGAAAATATAAATATGTTATGTGAATATAACAGCCAATTTTGGGATTAGCCAGGAGTTCGGTTGGGTGGTCACTGCCAAGATGGCGTTGGCCGGAGTCACCCACTCGTCCACTCCTTTGAAAAATCGTCTAATTCTTTTACATCTTCTTTTCGTCTCAGGCAGAATTTAAGTATTTTCTCCTGTTCCTCCTTATGAGACAGAATGATGGAAGAGAATACAAGGATGATACAATTTTGGGGGTTAGATCTAATCTCATCAGTGAAGTGAACTAATGATGCAGCAGAATTAACTCAATGTGATATCCCAATTTGCTCCTATAACCAGGTGATTTGGTCCCAAAGCATTCAGAGCGGTTGAGGCAGAGCAAATGTTTTAAATTGCTCAATCTTGTGAACTTCTAATCCACACGCTTTCTGCTTTAGTTTTGTTGTTTTGGGGATTTTTCAAATCCCAGCGATTCATTCTGGACGTAATGATGTCACAGTGATGTCAGATTCAAATGTGGAGTTTGAAAGACGTCAGCATTTACCATTCATCACTTGTTTTACCCTCTTTCATACAAAAAGAATGATGTCATTGTAACAGCTGTCTCACTGACAGCTAATAACGTCCCACTCTTCAGCATTTGTATGCTGTAGGTATTGTCAGTTGTTGGTATCCATGCCAACAGTTGAGGTTTTCCATTACAGTTACTGGCACTCTGCAGCAGCTGAATTAATAGCTGGTTATGTAAAGATTGATGAGTTGACTCTAATTATAAATATCACTCGTGAACCTATCTATATATCCACCCTAACGCAACCTGCAGCTTTTGATTTAAGCACTGAGCCATCAACGACAAAATGGGGGCGTGACCTTATATATATATCCCTACTGCTGTTTTCCATCATTTGAGTAACAGCTGACAGTTCTTCATTTGCATCTTCTTATTAAGAAGAAATGTCACTTTTAACACGTACTTGACCCAATGCTGGACCTTTTTTTTTTTTGGCGGGGACCTATTTTTTTCCAGCACTGAGGGTCAGTCGCTGTCATCAGAAGAGGACTGGAGGCAGTGAGGGGGTGAGGAGAGGAGGGAGGCTGCTGGCCCGAATTGTCTGTTAATTGAATGCCGGGTTAGATCACACAGATGACTGAACTTGACATTATGTTGGAGCGAGTTCACCAATTGCTTATCCTGTAAAATCACACATGCGCTCAGACAAGTTGTTATTTCAGCATGGATGACAAAAAGCAGGTAAAAACATGGACCTATGATTTTTTTTTGTATTATTTTGCTTTCTTGCTACAAAACAGGAAACATGAGATTAATTATCTGACCTGACAAGCTGATCATCCTGAACTTGTATTGAATATTTATTCTGTCTGCTCAGGAATCAATATGGACAGAATCAAAAGGGACACATCCGGATATTTGGCATACCTTTAATGAGATTAATGAAGTTTATCATTGCCTGAACACATCATGAAGATGATGTGCATTTCCATTCTGAAACAAAACTGTCCCGTTTTGACTCAAATAAAAAAATAAAAAGGAAGAAGTGAGCTAACCAGTGCTCTGTAGTCAGCTCCTCACCTCAGCTTGAGGCTAGCAGCTCAGGCCTGCGTTTGCCATTCAAGCATAACACACCCAAAGTTGCATTGTGGGCTATGTAGGCGTCAGGCTTTTAAAAAAGAACAGTTACAGGAATATAAAAGATGATATTTTTGGTTCTGCTGTATCCATTTTGATACTTTTGGTTCTATCCTCAGCGTTATACGAGTAAATTGCTGTGTCGGTGAAAGTAGGCCACTTACAGTATACAGGATTATTGGTGCATGGAAATGTTTACATTGTGTGGGAATTTTCCATTATTATTTAGTATAAAAAAAAGATTAAAAAAAGCTAATGTACCAACACAAAATACATAACATAAAATAACAATAACAATGTTCCTGAATACTAATGAAATGTGTAAACATTCATAAAAGTTTGCATATGATAAAAAACAACTGTGTTGTCACAGATTTGTTCGATTCACAGACGTGCAGAGCATCACACCGCGCTGGGTTCCTCCATCATCATCTTGTCGTGGTTTTCCTCCACGTGCCGGTTCGGCTGCGCCTGTCCCTTGAAGATGACGCGTTTACACAGTACGAGGATTGGCTTGTGTGGTCGAGCCTGACGCAGATCACTGGACGGTGTCGTCATGTTTCTGGGATTCTGAAAATTAAAGTATGATTGTATTTATTAAAGATCTGAGGATAAAAAAGATCTGTAATTAAATTGACCGAATGCAACTGTAGACATGACCCACCCTAATTAGTGTGACGAAAATGAATAATGGGATGCACATCAATGGAGTGATGATAAGGAGCGTGCCCAGAGTCTTGCCCCAGCTACCCATTTGATATCCATACACCTCGAGTCTGTGGGAGACTGTCAGGTCATACAGCAGTGTGAACTAGGGGAGAAGAAATTTAGAGTCAGTGCGATTTGTGGTGCAAGAAAAGACAAACGTCAGTAAAAAGAAGTGGAATGAAAGTTGTCCAATTATCTGCATTAAACTGAATCAAATGATGAAGGAATTGTGGTTTGTAACAGCTAAATAAGCACATGAAATCACTGGAAACGTTGAGCTTCTGCTAATTTCTAATTTTAGTCATATGATTATGTAAGTCAATATATTACATAACTTTCTCCCAAGTGATGTTAATTTAAGGACAACAGTTGGACATCAGTGTTTTTCTTAGTTTTAAATGCTGTAATGCGGCATGTAAAACTGAGAAAGTATGTAATGTAACATGTTTTCTAAAACATTAGCCGACAAAGTGCAACATAAGCAACACCTGCAGATTTTAAGTCTCCTGTTAGCTCTGTTTTGGTCTCCACCCCCAAATGGAATTATCTGGCATAGGGCTGTCACGTATCGGATTTTCACTTTGTGGCAAAATAATTCATGATTCATATTATTATCACAATAGAAGGTATGAAAATGATAGTGCTATCAGTCAAACTCATCAAAACATGAGAGGAAATTGCCATTAAATAGACAGGAAGTGGATGAATCAGGTTAGAGAGATGTGACGCAGGTGTGAGCATCTCACTCCACAGATGAGCGGCGTGATGAACAACCAGCAGTACTTCAGGACGGGGAATGGTCGGTAACCGATCATGTCCTCGATGTTGTCATAGAAACGGTCCACACCTGCAAAGTCACGGACGGGAGGCGTTAGTCAATGAAAGGGCAGAAGATTGGTCTGGGTTTTACAGGGGACGCTCTCAAACACATGGGGCCCTTGACTGGAAAGCCAACGACATGATGGAGTTTTCTCAGACTCAGTCTGAAGAGGCCGAGAGACCGAACGAACGGCTAAACGACTCAAAGTGAGAACGAGAAAGCAGCTGCGGAAACACATCGATATCTCGCTCGGCATCAGTTTGCAGCAGAAAGATGTGCATCTGACCCGAATTCCAAAGAGCGGGTGGTTTTTGGAAAGGAAAATGCATTCAGAGTCACAGAAATTGAACATAGTTGCTGTCAATACACATACGTGGTCAGGATGTTTGTGAGAGCACTTGTGAGGAATATATGCCTCCCGTTATTTAAAAAAAGGAAGACAGCTTGTGTTGAGAAAAGGGCGCAGCACAGATGCTCGGAGAGATGTGATCTACAGACAAATATGAGACGAGAGGAACTCTCCACCCACATGATGCAATTCTGCCAGTAATGCTGTCGATAATGAAAGTGTGGGAAGTGGTGAGAGCTCGGTAGATTTATCCAAAATGAGGGCAGAGGAAGACTGGGGTATGGAAACGGAAGATTAACACTTGTGGTGTGGGTAACAGACAAAACCTGACACATTTGAGGAGAAAAGAAAATTTTATTTAATACTATTAAAAATAGCAGGAAGACATGGGTTGGAGAAAAACAAAGTCACATAAAAGTGCTTTGCTGCCAATAATTATAGAATATAATTATATCATATATACAATAATATCCTTGGATTTGATGGTAGATGTCTTTATACTTTCAGTTATTGCAGGAGAAAATAATAGTTGTTCATGTATTATATATCATTAAATGCAGTATTAGTATTAGTATATTAGTATTATTGGAGTATTATAAGTTTTATTTGCTGTGCAGGTATAATTGGTCATAAACCAAAGTATTGTGCTGGTGCTAGAAGTCACAAGAGTCGGTCAGATATATTGTCTCTGTTTATATTAGGCTGTCTTTAAAAAAAAAGAGATTTATTGTCCGTGCACCATCAATGTCTTCCAAAAAAGAGATTTATTGAAGCTTCTGAAGAAAAAAAAGGACCAAAAGTGCAGACAGAGGGCACCGTGTTTTTAAAGTGGGAACCTGGATTCTATTACAGATAGCCTGAGAAGAGTGTATCTAAAGTATAATATCATCTATGTGATGCATTGGCAGAGAAATGGGTCATTTCTTCTCTGTTAGTTTTAATGTAACTGATAAAAAGTGTGGATATCAGATGCCGGTTCCTTACAGATAATATTGTGTCGACGCAGTAAGTTGATTACACGGATGAAACAAATGCTGCTGTCGGAAACGCACAAGCTCAAAGGAATATGATGAAGTTTCTCTCGGTGGCAACATTTTATGAGATTCTATTTAGCTCCTCCGAAAGAGTTTGATGTGAGTAAATCACTTGTGTTCGGCCTATAATAAAATGCATGTAGTGCAGTGATTGCGACCCATGTGACTTACCATACACCCAGCTGACGACAACCGTCTCAAAAATGGCGATAAGGAGGAGAGAGACTCCACTGGGTCCATAGTAGTCAATCAGCTGGAAAAGGACTATACCTCCCTGAAACGTGAGCAGAAAAACTCATGCAGGGAAAATCAAATAAAAATGGACAAGCTGTGTTTTTTTTTTTCTATCTCTGCTTACCTCGGTGATGAGCGGCAGGCCGAGGAGAAAACCGACAACGGCGATGACCAGGACCAGCACCTCTCTGCCGCCCCGCCTCCTCAGGTGGCGTGGGAACAGGTCTGTGAGGGCTGTGGCCAGGCTCTCCACACACACAAACTGGGAGGACAGAAAGAAATGAGCTCATTTGTGAATATCATATCAATGCTGAAACGCTGAATTACATGACAATACCTGACTGTCCAGGCCCAGGAAGAGGATCATGAGGAAGAAGAGTACGGCCCAGAAGGATGACATGGGCAACATCGACAGAGCCTTTGGATAAGCTAAAAAGACCAGACCGGGACCTGTAGGAAGCACACGAATGCATCTATGAACACCTGAGAGTGTGAGATTGCAACCAACTAACCACCCCTCCCTTTCCAAGCGTGTCAGACAGCTGCAGTGGCCTTCAGGTTACATAAAAGCTTGAAAGGCCTTCCCTTTAGCGGGCGTTTGGTTTGTCCCTTATGGGCTACTGTAGAAACATGGAGGTGCAATGACTCCACGAAGAGGACTCACTATGCAGATATGCTTGTTGAGTGATGGAGTTATGAACATTATATTCCAATTACTGAAATCAGCCTCTTTAATCCTTTAAGTAAATTATTAAACATACATGCAGATTCGGATGCCGTCAGATCTACACACTGGCCCTTTAAGCCAAATAATGCCTTTTGTGAGAGAGAAGTACGTCTTCTTATCTCTTCATTCGTCTTGTGAGCCGGGCCCTCACATTTTTCTTGTGACCCTATGAGGGGTCGTGAACCCCTGGTTTCAACACAACTTTTAATGACTTTTCTTGCACAGACCTTTCTTTGCAAAGTGCTTCTCCAAAACAGGATTAAAAACAAGTTGGACATCAGTATTTTCTAACCTTGAGAATGCTACCAGCCAAAAAACAAAAAAGGAAGAAATCTTTCAACTGTGTGTGAACATAAGATGCCATCTTGTGGACATTGTTGGTTGTTGTTGGCAGAATTACTGTCAAGTCACAATTCATTGGAGCTGCAACATTCATTTTGATGATCAAACAATTTCAATTTCTTGAATCCAGTTGCCATTTCTAGCTTCTTAAATATGGATATTTGAGTTTTGTCATCATACATGTTAACTGAATATTTTTCGATCATTGGTTGGACAAAACAAGACATTTGAAGATTATTAATTTAAGCCCAACATTGCATAAAAAAGAAATACAACAACCTTCAAAGCATTCAAATAAAAGTACTGAAATAAAAATAGTGAAAGGGCATGACTCACCACTTGTAGCAACTTCTTCTATCGGTACGCCCATTTCATAAGCCATGAATCCCATCACTGAGAACACGACAAAACCAGCAAAGATGCTGGTGGCACTGTTCAGGCAACATAGCACTAAGCAATCCCTTAAAGAAGAAAAAGGCTGCACTGTCAAAGAGCACGTGAGTGTAAAACTGTATATGTTATGTTGTGCTGTGAGGATGCTAACCGGTAGCAGTTGTTGTTGTATTTATTGTAGCTCCCCAGAGCGGTCAGCACTCCCTGGCACACGGCGTAGGAGAAGAAGACCTGAGTCCCGGCATCGTGCCACACCTAGACGTGGGAAGAGAGTGACATTTGAGACGGGGCCCTGAATTGTTGAAATAACCCCAGCATATGCTTCCCATCCACTTTTTCCTTTGCAGAGCAATAAAACAAACAACTTTCGAGGTCAAATCAAATCACCAGAACTGTACAATAACAAACAGCTTTGCTTTGTGCCAGCATCAATTATGATACGATTTCAGTGATTCTGTGCTGACACAGAAATTGCAAGAGTGGGAGTGTTTTTTGTTTGTTTGTTTCAGTCGCTGCATTGAGTGAGTGAGTGAGTGAGTGAGTGAGTGAGTGAGTGAGTGAGTGAGTGAGTGAGTGAGTGAGTGAGTGAGTGAGTGAGTGAGTGAGTGAGTGAGTGAGCGAGCAAGCAAGCGTGTGTCCAATCAAGTCGGTGGGTGTGGGCGGCTTTGTTGACACGACTGTCTGCGGGCCCACATTCTGACAGCATCTGTTTAATATTAGAGGCAGAACAGCGCTGTGAGTCTGGCCCAGTAAAAGATAGAGCTGGTAAGGCTCCAAACATGCGAAGCCTCTACTCCAGGCCCCCTTGGTGTGACCGACTTGTTCCCAGCCTCGGGTCACAAACGAACGCCTCAGTCAATGGCACAGGATCTTCACATCTAACTCTGGACAAAGGGGAAACTGTTCTGTCTTTAGAAGTTCTATTTGGCTGCTCTGGACACAAAGATTCACAAGCACACGGAACCACCAACCAAAGAAGGGACACATCCACACATTAAACAGACCCCAGCTGCATGGCTGAACTCAATTACGATTTCCTCTGTGGTTCAGGCACAAAACCCTCGCCTGCTGGAGCGAGACTCATTAGAAACAGACCAGTTTTTCAGATCTGTTTTTAAGAGCGGATGGGATTTCGTAACTGTCCAAGCCATAACTGCTTTCACCTGCTCTCCACCGAATAGCACATTTATTCCCTTTGTTTCCTCCCATGATTACATGCTACAAGATTCCCACGATGCCTCAGAGCTGTATGACCACACATTCTTACATTTGGTCTGATCAGACACTTCAATTGAGTTGCATAATGCATCGGAATGAGCAAACAGTCCAATCCAACAAAATCACATATCAATTCATGCACATCCACTTGCTCACAGGAAAAGAGGAAGAAAATCCTTTCTTCACGGAAAAGAGGCTGTCTGAGGGTTAACCCTCTGGTTTATTACATTTGACCCCGAAGTGCTGCAGTGAACTGTCAACAGGAAGACGGAGAAAGAAGCAGGGGGGCGGGAGAAGGAGGGCGAGAAATAGTCCCTTTGGTGAAGTAACTGTTGGTGGCAGAAACAGAGTCTGACATTGTGGGAGAACATGCAGAATTCACCCTCTGTTTTTGTGGGGGGGTGGGGGGTTAAATCCCTTTTCAGTATAGAAATGACATCATTATGCTGAATGAATGACAGCTCTATTGTAGGCATAATATAATTTTTATGTAAATCAAGTTATATTGACTTTTTTTTGCTCTCAAAATGTGTTAGCGGTTCCCCATAGAGAGGGACTGTTTTTACTCCTGATGTTGTTACTGTATACTCCAGAGGAAAGCTTTCTTTCACCAGCTTCACACTGAGCTGAAAGGATCCTGGTTTGCTTTTCTTGCTATGACTCTGTCTTAGGACCGGAAAGAAGACTCAAGGCAATTAGAGAAAGGGACAAGAGAATAACGGGGACTTTGTATTCATCCTGTTAGAACCCAGGGGAATAAATCAGAGGCAGAAGCATAGAGAAATAAAGGGGAAGATGAGGATCTGGCCTCTTTCTGCATATTTACTTTCGTAAATACAGGATTTCTGTACTTACGAAAGTATTTGCCTTTGCTGTATTTCAAAAACAAACGTTGTTAAGAACATTCTGACCGTGAGTTCTTACTCCTGGTTCACTGATCTTTGTTAAATCAGGGGTGAGGTAATATCTCAGTCCCTCCCCAGCTCCTGGGAGTGTCACTCCACGGATGAAGAGGATGAACAGCATCAGGTAGGGGAACGTGGCCGTGAAGTACACTACCTACAACACACAACATGCAAACACAAAGCTCAGTTAGGATTTCATGTGTCTACTCAAACACGCTTTATGCATGTAATGATATTATTTGGCAGGAGAAACGTATAAATTGCCAAAAATTGCAAATATTTTACCAAAGAGTTGACTTTTTACACATCCAGCAGACATGGAGCAACTTTAGTATTCATTTGGAGTCGTGTTTTTGGCCAACTTGCGAACGCATGTCCAGTATTCATTCCCCTTTAAGCTCTATTTTTGGTCGCCACCAATTAATGACTGATATTTCAGGCTCTTTAGATGCTAAATGCTCCATTATGCTAACCAGCTTGTCGCTAACTTTGTCTCACTGTTTAGTGCTGGGGAGGTCGCGTACAGCAGGTTTATCAGAGTTGATCTAAAAACGTCTAATCGCAAAAGATGCTGGTGAGACAGATGGGACTCAACCAAAACATCGCACTGAAAGAAGCTAAAACACTCCGACGAGCTTTAAAGTTAAAATCCTACAAGTTGACGCCAACTAGGGATGGAACGATTCACAAATCTGTAAATTGCAGAATTTTTCATTATCTGGATAATGAACAAATATCTTTTTCACTAGTGACGTGAAAAGGCTATCTATTTCGTTGTTTGGAAAAGGTGAAAAATAGAGCCTGGTTAAAAAACTACAGGACACAAAAATACACATTTTATTTATTTTAAACCCTATGGCTTGCTGATCATCTTATTCAAGATTATTTGATTGCTTTTTACATTGTTTGGAGGGTGTATACAAGGCAGACCACCAGTAACAATTAATTAATTACACATTAATAAATGTGTTCATTAAATTCTTTTTTAGACTAGAAAGATTATTACTTTGAGTGCAGAAATGACTCTGGATAAAAATCAATCCCTTATTGATTTTCCTTAATAACATCCAAGCCAATAACATTCTGTGAAGGTAGATAGAAAGAATGTCAGATGAAGTGCAGAAACCATATGGAACCTAACATCGGGGAGAGTGCTGCATATTTATGCCAAAGCAGTGCTTGCCTTTCCTGTGGATTTGATTCCCTTAAAGATGCATAAGTAACATATAATCCAGGCAAGCAGGAGACACAGAGCCAGGTCCCAGTTGACTTTACCCAGGGACATGTCAGGTGTAATCCTTAAAACGCGGTGCCTGTGGAGAAGAGATCAGACACGTAAACACATATATGCAGCTGCATCCTCTGCAAATAACACTCAGAATGATGGATGAACAGATGTGCGATGCATAGAAACATCAGGCTGTGACCAGCATGCCGTTCTTTTACAGTTAATAGGGGTCTACTCTCAATGCACTACATTACACTGCACACAGGCTGGAATCTGTTGTTGAGGAATGTCCCATACAACACTGGAAAGATGATGTTACTGTCACGGATTTGCTTCTGTTTTTAAATTACAACGTGTGAGTGTGTGTGTTTCTCACAGCCAGAACTCCTCCTCCGGCGACCTCTCCATCTGGAAAACTTCACTCCTGGAAAGACGTTAGATGAGTTTAGATCAAATAATAACACTAAGCAATGATCCTATTGTTCCAGCATAGATTAAGCTATCAGCCAAGTCCTTTGTGATTTACTCAACAGTATCACGAAGATAGTAAATAATTATTAATCACATTTGTTTTAGCTGGATGTAGCTTTGTGCTTACCAGATAAGAGTGGTATGAAACTACTCAATTTATCTCGCAAATCTCCAAAAATGTCTCAATTTTCTTTTCTTTTTTCACATTGTTTTTTCAACCACTGACGTAATAAAGTTTTTAAAATTTATAGGGTGTACTTTTCACCCTCAAAGTCCCAAGGAAGCAATTAAAAGTTAGTTTTTATTGCAGAAACAGATGTATGAGCCTCCTGCTCTCAGCACATGAAAGCATGGGGGTACCAAAAGCTGCTAATCCCACATTTCTCTCCATTCCTTAGTGTTTATTTGCACCAGGGTGAGAATACACACAGCCAAGCTGAACATGCTCATAATTTAGCAATAGTTTGCTAGCCAAAAGGGGGGCTTACCCAGAAATTAGTTATACATTTTGCACTTCCAGCTCCCTATTTTTTGTTTTATTTGTTTAGTTTAGATGCCAAAAGGCCTGTGGTTAACACAACCTGAAGATATTTTAAAGTTTTAATGTTAAAACATTAGAACAATTCCAACGAGTGGCTAAGAGACACTATAAAACCTCATCACACCGACTTGTTGCCTTTATTCATTTCTTTATTCATTTATAGCCTAATGTTGCCTTAACGTCTTCTGGGGGTTTTATGCACACTTTAAAAATCTGAAAAGTGGTATTGAGTGTAAAAAAAACATGCACGCTTCATAAACTTGAGTTGACTTTGTTTTCATTTCCTGCAATAATCTAAAATCCAATGGAAATCAATATGGTGAATACCCAATATTCATTCAATATGTTCCTGCCTCAAGTGGAGGAGTTTAAGTATCTTGGGGTCTTGTTCACGAGTGAGGGAAGGATGGAGCGTGAGATTGACAGGCGGATCGGTGCAGCGGCTGCAGTAATGCGGTCGCTGTATCGGTCCGTCGTGGTAAAGAGAGAGCTGAGCCGAAAGGCGAAGCTCTCGGTTTACCGGTCAATCTACGTTCCTACCCTCACCTATGGTCATGAACTTTGGGTCATGACCGAAAGAATAAGATCCCGGATACAAGCGGCCGAAATGAGCTTCCTCCGCAGGGTGGCGGGGCGCTCACTTAGAGATAGGGTGAGGAGCTCCGTCACACGGGGGGAGCTCGGAGTAGAGCCGCTGCTCCTCCACATCGAGAGGAGCCAGTTGAGGTGGCTCGGGCATCTGCATCGGATGCCCCCTGGACGCCTCCCTCGGGAGGTGTTCCAGGCATGCCCCACCGGGAGGAGACCCCGAGGAAGACCCAGGACACGCTGGAGTGACTATGTCACCCGGCTGGCCTGGGAACGCCTTGGGGTCCTCCCGGAGGAGCTGGGGGAAGTGTCTGGGGAGAGGGAAGTCTGGGCGTCCCTGCTCAGGCAGCTGACCCCGCGACCCGGTCCCGGATAAGCGGAAGATAATGGATGGATGGATGGATTCAATATGTGTACAAAAAAAACAACAAAGACATATAAATTGTGACAGTTCAACCAGTACAGCTTAGCAATGAAGACGGGACTTACGTGTAAGTGTCGTTTTCAAAGTAGTCCGGCATGGTGACGTTGTTTAGGAACGACCAGTTGGAGCCAGGTTGAAACAAATGGGGGTTTGCAAAGTTGCTGAGGCGATTGTGACACAACTCTGAGAGGTTGAGGAAAGATAAGATGAAGGTGAGTTGGATGTTGCATCCTTCAAAATGTAAAATGTGTAGCATACATCCCCTTGAGCTTCCTGTCCAGTCTGTAAGATGCATTCAGCAATACAGATGTCAAATACAGATGTGTTTAAACAAGCCAGTGTTGATTCATCATTTAAAAAAAGAGAAATGCCTCACCAGTGTTCCACGGGTTATCACATGTGGACCACGGCAAAGGGCTTTTGAAGGAGTTAAACAGGTAGAAGATTGCCCAGGCCAGCACCACGATGTAGTAGATGTTCAGATAGGCCACAATCACTTGGGATGCAACCCCCACCCCTGCAGGACAAGATGACTTTTCAAACATAGTGAACGTTTGATTTGGTTCCCAGTTACATTCCCTCAACTCTTACTTCACTTTGGATGCATTTGATGGAAAAAGCAACACAATCAACAAAATGTATCTTGTCCCTATTCTTATTTTAGAGCAACTTTTCAGATAGAAGTTGAGATAAGGGGAATTATTCCAAGTAAGTGCAATGAACATTTCCTGCATGCAAGTAATTCTACAAAAGATCTGTGTGAGCGTTTACCCTCGAACATGGGGCATATCTTCCTCCAGGCGGTCACCCCGCCCTCGCTGGTGTACTGGCCCAATGCCGTCTCCATGAAGAACACAGGGATACCACAGAAGAAGAGGAACACAAAGTAAGGGATGAAGAAGACACCTGCGAATATCAGAATCAGCTTTACTGGCAAGTATGCAAACAAGACATTTTGTAGCTCTCAATGTACTTACACAGAAAGAGACAGTGGTTAGAGTGTATGACTGGTATTAACTGTTCGCCATTCATAAACTGGCCTGCAGACACAAACTGTTTTAGCGTCCGGTTGTTTTGGAATACCGTGTTCTTCTTCGTGGGTATATAGAAACCCATGAAGAAGAGTCGTATGTAAAGCAGGGGTTACACAGAACAAATCCCACACATATTAAAGGTTGATTATGTGACTGGCTAAGTGGGATGAAGGGGATTATTTGTAATGAAATACTTTAAAGTGGGATTAAACCGTTTTCCATGTTACTTGGGAGAAATCTCAAGGACCCTGCCTGGAGAATCGTGAACACAAAAGAACCAAAGCAAAATGTTGTTTGCTTTCGGAGACGGACGTCTAGGCCATATGGGAGGAATTTTGCAAAATGGAGATATTGTGAAATGTTCAGACTACGGGAAAACAATGGGAGCCTTTCTTCCAGTTTACCATAAAGATCGTGAGAAAAACATGTGAGTGACAGATGTTAGTGATGTTCTCTCATGACCAACCTCCCATGATCTGACACACACACACACACACACACACACACACACACACACACGTCCAGCCTCAGCCCTCACCTCCTCCATTCTTGTAGCACAGATAAGGGAAACGCCAAACATTCCCGATGCCAATGATTTCTCCAGCCATGGAGAATATGAACTCCATGTTATTGGCCCATTTCTCCCTCGGCAGAACCCCTTCCTCAGGAGGGGCCCCTTTATCTGGCTCCGAGGCTCCAGCCGGAGCCCCTCTGGCTGCTTCTTCAGTCATAGTCTCTCTCAGTCTGCACACATAATAAACACAAGTGAAATGCAAACCGTGTCTGTTGTGTAACACTCCTGCTCTCCAAAAACCAGTTAGGATTTAATAATAGCTAGATATTAACACATGACTCGGACAAACCCGTTAGGCTTAACTTCCAAACTGCCATTTAAAAAAAGCAAACTACTTCCAAGAAATTACTCCACAACTTGTGCTGACGGTTGCAAAAAAGAAAAAAAAAGAAGAAGAAGGAAAAACACAACCCAAGCACATCATGAGGCAAACATGTAAATGCATGTAACTCACCCGTGAGTTTGCAGCAGAGGACGCAGTAAACACCCTCCGAGGCTGACTGGTCGAAGTTTGAAGAAGAAGATATTCTAAAGATGGGTGTGTCCTGATGGAAACGCGCGCGCACACACTGGTTGCTCCATGCAGAATTTAATTAGTTCTTCTTACCCCAAAAGTTGCAAGCGGAACCACCATGAATCCGTCTATTATACAGGTTTACACTCTATTATAGAATATGCACCATAAACCAGGCGTCTACTTATATGCGCACCCTTAGTGTCATTATTATGTCATAAACATTATCATTATGATATATCGGCGCTGTATCTGGGCAGACTGCGTACCTGGCAGGACAAACTCGGGGCTGCAGCGCTGCGGCTTTAAGGCAGCGCTCTCCTACGTCACATTGATGCATTGACGTGTTGTGCGTGACGAACCAGGAAATAAAAGTAAACAACGCATAGGAAGAACGAAAAACGTTATGTCGCGTCAGTCATCCATCCCCATTCGGAGTCTGTGGGCTTTTTTTATGTAATGCATGAAGGATTATTGTCGCTGTAAGGACAGGGGCCCGGTTAGAGACCGGCTGGAAACCGGTAAGACACCCGTTGAGTTGAGAGGAGCCAGGTGCGGCAGCCGCTAATAGAAAGCTAGCTCGACATTGGCAATTTCCGGTATTTTAATGTTGTTTACAGGTTGAAATGCCCTCGCGACCGTTGGTTTTTAAAAACGACCCCTTGTCTCACGAATGAAACCTCACCTCGTCTCCCTCTCTCCCCCTCCTCCTCCCCACCCGGCATTTTCTTTGTTGTTGTTGCTATTTGCCTAAGTGTGTCCCGCATCTTCTCCCTTTATTCATTTCAGATTTAGCTATGTTAGCCATCAGGTCGTCAGAGGAGGAGTCCACTGAGATTGAGGAGATGGACACCTCAGACCCCAACTGGTGCTGGTTTTACTTGGCCGAGTGTGGAGTGTGGCATATGTTTGAGGTAGTTCACAGGACATGACAGCTTTACACACCATTACACCTTCTTCCTGTCCTTGTACTGTATGAGGTATGAGAGGGGCACATCCTGTTCCTCCCTCTGTGATGCCTGGCTCAGGCTTTAATGGCAGCTCTTCTTCTTTGGTTTAGTCAATAAAATCTCCATTTGTAATGTCAGTGGCAGATGATCAATAAATTAATCGATCAGTTCATTATGTTAAAATGCCAACCATTTAATGATTAAAATGTCACTGCTTTTTTGTCCTTCGATGTGGGATCTTATCAAACTAGGAACACAACCAACTATCACATTATTATTATCGTTGTTATTATTATTTCAATTATTGATGAATCCGCAGATTGATTTTTCAATTAGTTGCCTATAAAATGTGGTGAAAAATGCTTTCCTTCAGCCTAATGGGACATCTTTAAATACTTGGTTTGCCTAACCAACAGCCCAAAATGATGATAATCGATTTACTATCACATAAGCTGCGAACGCTCACAACAAAAGGAGCTGGAACTAACAAATAATTCATAAATCTAAATAGCTGCCACATCATTTTCTGTGCATCGATGAAATCTACTAATTCATATTTGTGTCAGATTGATCCCAGTGCAGCCTGCTCTGTGACCAGTGCCCAGATTGAGCAGTGCTACAACAGAAACCAACGAGGGGTCATGGAGTTCTACACAGCCAAGTACACCTACAGACTGGACTTCTCAGGTATGATGAATAGTTGGTTTCAATTATACAATGGTTATTGATCAGACAGTTAGTCAGTTATGAAAGGAAAGTTCTAGTGGAGTCTGGTTGAATCCTCGTTGCATAAATTGCGCATGAATGTGAATTTGTGTGGTTCTAACCTTTGTTGACTTCCTCGCCAGTGATGCGACAGATAAATGTAACGACAGGGAAGCAGCGGCCAATCAAACGCTCCCTCCACTCGGCGACTGGCTTCAGGTAAGATTTGGTGCTTAAAGGGAACATCCAGAGAGCTTTTTTTTTTTAATTCTTCGACTGATTGCTTTATCTAACAAGGAAATGCTATTGGAGCAAGTGGGGATGGGAGTAAGGAGCCCATGCTTTAAATCAAAGGTCAGGTTTCAAGCTTGTGTCAGCCTCAGGAATCCTTGATGTGACCTAAATTCCAACAAGCTCCACAGGGAGATGCCCTGCAGCTGACCCTGAACTTTGGTCTGTCCAAAAACATAAGGAGCAAGAGGATTTCTGCATCTGGCACCACTGTCTTAGAATATGGTCTCTTTCTTTATGACATTGGTGAATTGACGTTATCCAAGAGCACTCAGTCGCACCACTGTAACAATTACATTACTGACCTCTCTTCTCTCTCTTTAACCTATTCTTTCAGGTTCATTTGTGATAATCTTGCCTTGCCTGTTCCTTGTCATTGGGAGAGAATCAATACAGATGAGCCCTACCAGGTGAGGAAAATAGCTTTTTTTAATAATTACACTGACACACACTGTGTTTACTATGTTATTGCTACTGTGAATTTTGCCCCAGAGGAGTTTGATTCCAATAGAAACAAAAAAAAAAAACACATTCACTCACTACAGTTGTCGTCTGGTGTGTTATTTCTTTTTTATTTTCAAGCGTCGACAGCGTAGCTCACCATTACCCATGTGTGATTGTGTTGTTGCAGCTCATCCAGCTCGGTAGAGACACCTACGAGTTTAAAGAGGTCGCCAGACTGTATGAGAGGACTATGGATCACCCAATCAAATCCATTCAGAGGATTCAGAACCTGGATTTATGGGAATTCTTCTGCAGGTAGATAATTGTTGTATTGCTATGTGTCGACAACACAATGTCAAAAAGCACAAAAAGCTTTTTTTTTTCCTGTTAAATTAAAAAAACAGAATGAAACCCGATTCAGAGCCTTCTCACCTTTGCTAAAACATGTAACTGATGTTTGAACCGCTGTCTGAAGCCACACAGTGATGATCAGTTCTCTGTGTTCTGTTGTCATTCATCGGTTCTCCCCTAAGGAAGAAAACACAGTTGAGAAAAGTCAAGCGCACATTGGATATTGAGGAGCGAATGCTGTTTCACGGCACAGGACACAGCAACATACAAGCTATATGTACATTTAACTTTGACTGGCGTCTGACAGGGAGCCATGGCGATGTCTATGGCAAAGGTAGATCCTTCCGTGTTGTGATGTCACAGCATGACACAATTCAGCACACCTTTTTTGTTTGTTTTCTCTGTGTGATTTTTAACATTTCATTCCATTTCCTTTCTGCAGGGAGCTACTTTGCCCGGGATGCAAAGTATTCCAGTAAATTCTGTCACACCACAGGGAAGCACAACACCACCCTGCAGAGACACGGACTCGCCCCGCCAATATTTGCGAGTGAGCCGCCCTACAGGACCATGTTCCTGGCCAGAGTGCTCGTTGGGGAATACACGGTCGGCCATCCTATGTACTGCAGGCCACCCTCCAAGGATGCCAGCTTCACCAACTTTTATGACAGTTGCGTGGACGATATGGCCAATCCAAAGATTTATGTCATTTTTGACAGCAATCAGATTTACCCAGAGTATCTGATTGAGTTCTACTGAATCTGAAGACTGAACCAGTCAGTTCCAGTGCTGGAGAATAAAGTGCCTTTGAGGAAATAGGCAAAACAAGAAGACCATAAAGACTTTGTGTATGGTGTGTGTACTGTACAGTATGTTCTAAGACAGGCCTCCGTGGTTGGATTGTTTCTGCGACATAAAAAAGGATGAAAATGCTAACTAAGGATCAGTATATGTGGCAATTTTCTATAAAATGCATAAATCTGTGCTTGCTTGTTCAGTATCTGTGCACAGCTGTTTAAAACAAGAGTGGCATTGGCAGCGTGTAGGTTGTAGGTAAAGTCTTGCCCACCGGTCGCGGCCCCTCCACATCCACAGTGCCACGCATGAGCTTACTTACAAGTCATGTAGACATAATTTACAAATGAAGAAACCAAAAACCACGACACTTCTCACTCATTCAGCACCATGACCCGTCAGTTTAGCGACGTCAACATCTGTGTGTACCTAGTACGACGTATTACGTAGGCATGGATTTTTTTTTCGGTTTGGTTTTTAATTGAAAAAGAAAGGAAAAAAAGAAACGCTTCTACCTCTGCATTTTTTTTAAACCCATGCATCAGTGCACTTTTTCCCCCTTTCCATGAAAGGTTTTGTATTTGTGTCACAATGACATGAAATTGTGATGTCGTGTTCACTTGTGGTCCTTGAGCAATATGTTTCCGTGTATCTTTTCTGACCCTTGACCTTGATCTTTAACGGGCTTGACGATGGCCAAGGTTGGATTTTGTATGCATTTGCAACCACATTCATTCCAAAACAAGATCAGCATCGCATTTAACTTAAACCCATCCGAGTGTGATGTCACCCCCCCTGCTAACGTTTCTTTAAGGAACAAGCAGGTTTCTTTTCACCTGGTGTAAATTTATCAAAAATAATGAATGTAGCCAGCACATGTATAGTACTGTAATGAAAATTAACCACAAAATGTAATATTGCTTTGCTGTGTGCATTTGTTGAATTAATTGAATGATTGTGTGTGTGTTTTGAGTAAGGAGAATAAAAAGATTCAGTGTATCATAGTTGCCACAAGATGGCATAACAATACAAGGGAACCATGGTGAAGAAACAACACGATGTCTTGAGTCATAACACTACAGTTGTGTGAGTCTAAGGATGTATGAAGCTATATGTTTGTGTCTGTAATTTGCACATGTTACAACTAATAAACTTTTCAACGCAAGCATATTAAATTAATTATTATTGACAATATTTCAGCAAAGATGACTGATGTTGAGTTAAGCTCAGCAATCAATACAATCTCCCCTGTGAAAGTGATTGGTACATTTAGCACTCTGGGCTTGAGCACCTCACTCTGCAGCAGACAGACCCCAGGCAGTTCACAGGCACACCTCTAGTGTTGAACACTGGAGCCCCCCAGGGCTGTGTGCTCAGCCCCTTAATGTTCAAGAAGTGAACTCTATTGTAGAGTTTGCAGATACCACCACTGGATTAAAAATGAATATGAGACTTCATATAGACAGGAAATCTTCTCAACAAAAAGGTTATGGATGTAACCCCGGTTCTCTGATTACCATGTGTGTCTCACTATGGCGTGACCTCGTCAGAAGCTCAAATAACACTACACCAGCCTTATTTTGCTGGCACCATGTCTGGAGGAGTTGGGGCCCTCCTCCTTTATATTAGGTTGATATAGTGTCAGTTGATGCATAAACATCCATGGTTGCATGACTGTAACCAAATCTGTTTCACCACCTTGGGATGAAGTCTCTAGTCTGCAGATCCCCATAACTCAGCCCACCTTGCCCTGCGAAGGCATTGTATGTCCTCACTAAAACATGATGACCCCCTCAGCCAAGGGAGGAAGTACTTCAGAGCGGGCAGCTCCAGACGATTTATGTGAGCATCCCATTTCCCATTCACTGTTCTTCTCTTGTGGGTGGCACCCCAGCCCTCCAGACAGGGATCTGTGGTGATCACTCTCCTGTATGTGGCAAAACGTATGCCCTGCTTCCGGCTGGCAATTACTTTTTTTTTTTAAACTGTTCAAAGAAGCACCATGTGGCTCTATAATAGGCATCCTTAAAACACAGACACAACCCCAGTTAGAACCACAGTAGATTTGCATTATATTGCATGCTTTTAATACATACTGTGCTGCTCTGCAGATGTCCATTTTCAACACACTCCAATCAGTGACATCCAAACAGGTGTCCTTTCACAATTAGAGCAAATACCACACACCTGCTGGCATCAACTGCAGCTGGAGCTTTGACCTAATTCCTGCTGCCTAGCAACATCAGTGAAATAAAGAATAATAGTTAGAGAATCAAAAATACACACAGTGTTTTTTTCTGAGGGGTTTATTTATTCACCTCATCCACTTACTCCAAATCTGGAAATCTGGAATCAACTACGCTGAAGGAAAATTGTCAGCAGAGGTCGCTGTATACATTTGAGAAATAGATAGGTCGAAGTCTTGGCAGAGATCTATATTGGCTGGTCCTCGTTATGTTGAGCAGTTTTGCCTTTATTCCTTCAGGGTGAGTCAGCAGCTCATCTGGATTTAATCTCCCAGGATCATTATTAGTCAGCCAGTGGTTACATTCAGTGGTGTGAAGTAACTCAGTACATTTATTCAAGTACTTCAGTGCAATTTAGAAGTACTTGAGTATTTTAATCCCTTGCTACTTTAAACACTCATGCTTTATATGTGCATCAAGCATATTTAGGGGAGACTAAACTAAAGTCAATTAAAACACATTAAATGAACCTCAGTTCAGTCAAAAAGACATAAAGGTAGCAGCTGAACGCTTCCACTACTCATATGCAGACAAGAGGAGGAAATCTTTCATGGGTCAGGGATCTGCCTCACTTCCTTCCCTATTGTGTAGTTTTAGTGGTCTACGTTAACATGTAGGCCCAGGTGCTTCTCCCGCTGTCAGAAGTCATGTCTGCCGGATACGGAGCCACCGTGTGTGAATCCCTTTCTTATCCTGAACGACACAATTACAGCCCATTTGGTGGTTTAGTCGAAAAGTGCAGTAAGACGTAATAAGTAAAGTGTTGCACAGCTGCAATTAGACAGGATGACTCGTCTTGTTTCCCACGTGCTGAATGAGAATACTGGTTCCTGGTACAGAGGATGCACTTGGATTACTCCCAGCGGTTTGTCCAACCCAGCAGGCAGGAAGAAGAAGAGGTTATCAAAGGGCTTCCTCATTGGGTGTCAAGTGAGCGTGACCAGAGAAGACAATGTGGGGCCAAGGTTTTACAAAAATAGGAGCTCTCTGTTTCTTCTGTCCTAAGGAAAGTGCGTCCATAGAGTGCGAGTGAGGCCCTGGATAACTATCTAAATGTAGATATTTAATTAATTTCAGAAATGTTTTTTGAGGGAGGAAACCCTTGAATTAATTTGCTGTGTTATTGTTTCATTTCCCCCAGAACTTTATGTATTCTGTACTGATGTCCAAATACTCCCGTGTACTTAATTGGAACATGGAAATCACATTAGCATCCACTGGAATCAATTTCACACCATAACATGATGCAATAATTCATGATTACATTAGCTAGCATATTGTATTAAAGCCATAACATCCCTGTTCTACAACCCCAAGTGACTTGCACACACTTGTGCGCTAATTTGATCATTTGCTCATTTTCTTGGACTCAAAACTCTTATTTTCCAAACCCTCAGTATTATACAGAGCCGCATGCATGTGTGTTTATGGCATCATGAGTTTTTGTAGTTGGAGCTGTTTCCCAATACCAGCTCTCTGCGATATGTATATGTCAGTCTATCAAGATGGGATTTCAAAATAATTTATTGATTCAACGTTGCTGTTATTACGTAACCGAACATGTCCTCCACATGAATGCCGGTTTGAAATGTTTGAAAGTGGGGCTGGGAGTTCTCCCGAGTCAACGAGTCAAGTTTGATATCTCCTTAAATATTTACAGCTTGGTATGCTCAAAGCCTGGCATGTGATTAGGGCCGCTTTGAAGTCTGCTTGATCAGATGATATCAACATGTTGACTCTGTGAGAAGTCTAATTAGTGGTTTTGTGTGTGTGTGTGTGTGTGTGTGTGTGTGTGTGTGTGTGTGTGTGTGTGTGTGTGTGTGTGTGTGTGTGTGTGTTTTGTGTCATTCTCCATCTCTAATGAAATTGAGAACGGCACCAGAGAGAAATTACTTCCCTATTCTACATTATTTAACATTTGAGCATGTCAAACGCACAAAGATATCTCAGTTAAATGCAAACTACTTCTTATATTGTTAAATAAAATAGATTTTTTAATGTGCTCTATATTTGTGACTTGATGCTGTACGTCGCCAAGGGTGTCAGACGTGTACTATAACATCACTTTGTGAATTTATTTTGTCTGTAAATTACTTTTGGCAAACTTCTAAATATATTATTCCTTCATGCTTGGCCCACAATATATTCCTTTACTTGGTGTGAAATCAATGCAAGCTTTAGTTTGTGAAGCGTGTTACAGCTTCAATTATTGGGTTTTCATGAAAGACAAAATTAGAAATGAGGGTAAAGTGCATTCTTCATTATGAACACATGCATCTTTGTAACCAGGAAGACCAGCTAGTGTCATTTTGACTTGTTACAGCAGGAAATATGCAGGTGTATTTAACGTTAACGAGGACTCGGTTACAAAGGGACTGGCTCCCCGGAGTGGAAGGCAGTCATCGTTACTGCTATTAAGAACACCTGTGATTTTCCAACTGTGACACTTCAAAATGACGGCTGCCTATTTAATATACTCTTTACCTGAAAGAGGCTCCGTAATGTTAACTTGAGAGGTAAGGAATACCGTATTTTATTTTCCGGCTCCATCTGGTCATCAGTAGAAAATTAAATGACGTCTTGGCTGCTTGCTGGGTCCATAGGATTAGCATTGGTATTCATATTTTATTGATTTTTTTTGTAGTGGTGAAATATATTTGTGGAGCATTAAGGGCTCAATTGATTCTGTGGTATAGCCCCCCTTTGTTTCATGCCTGTTTTTGGGTCTTCCTATTTGTTCACTGCAAACTCAAATGCATGTGGTGTTATAAATGTGATTTAATTGAGTTAATAAAACCTCCTGTAATTTTTTTATTCTTGTTTAATTGTAGTTTATGAGAATTTTATATATTGAGTTTGCTATGTGTGCTTTCCATTTTATTTATTTATTTATATGTTGGAAAGCAACTAAACTAACTCGCACTAGAGAACGAACAACTACAGTTTTGAACACAACTTCTTGTCATTTTGGCCTCATGGGAAACTCTATACGCTTTGATTTTGTCACTCCCCATCCCCGCCGAGGGAAGCAGATGGTGGCGTACGCTCGCATGCAGTGACAGGATTAAAGGCCACATATCAACTCCATGCATAATCCGTGTTCACATAAATATACATGTGGGTTGGTGGACTGAATTTACATTGTTGAGAGGCACACACAGGCTTCCCACAGGAAGCTACACCGCTGACGGCAAAAGTCATGATTTTATTATGGAAAAAGGTTCACTTTGTCGTTACAAAACACAGTACATTTCCAGCTACACGTTTTCTATAATTTAACCAAAAATCACGATCGTCAAAAAACCCCACCTAACATCGTTTTAAGAAGCTCTCTCTGTGTCACAAAGCCATCCTGTGACAGGAAACACACCCTGATGTCCCTGAGCAGAGAGGAAAAAAATACACATTTTAATGAAATTGTCATGTCGCCTACTGTAGCCTATCGATGCGGGGCCGGGCTACTGTGACAGTGACGGCACAGTGTTGGCTTTTTCACACAAAATAACAACACGTATTAATAAATTAAGTTTGATCACGTGAACTGAGACTTTTTCATTGGACACGTTTCAGTTCTTGCTTGGCACGAGAGGCGTTAAAAGACTCTGTACAAGCTTTGGCACCGCTGAGGAGTTTTCTCGTGATCTCACGTTTAGGGTCACAAGCGTTTCCACCGAGCTTCAGTGACTCAGACAACAGAACGCAAATTGTCTACGCAAGATGCTTGAACCTTGGGTTTCCAATTGGTCGGAGCAATTTACTACAAAGCACTGTATTGGAGCGTTGGTACCTGAAGATGCCTTTTAGCATTTTTTATTTTTGCAATATGCAGATCTCATCAAAATCTGGCGCCTGCATTACCCATAATGCAACCTTCAGTTCTGGACGTTGTAGCAGCTAGCAGCTAGCCGCTAGCCTCAAGTGGAGGTGAGGAGCGGGCCACAGAGGTCGTACTCACTCAGTGATGTTTTACCATTTTCAAAACTTGTAGCCTTCAGCTGCAACTGAGACTGCCTCAAGTGACATCACGAGAGGCAATTTATCAGTTTTGCTCTCTCTCTCTCCGTGCAGCTGTTTTTTTACATTACATTGTGACATATGCAGTAGTACTCTTGAAGACAGACTTGACGATGTATAAATACCAGCTGGCATCCTTCACTCTTATTTTTTTTTTTTTGCAGAAATTATCATTTAAATACTTTTGCTACATCTTCTTTCAAATTAAGTGCTTAAGGTATTTTTTTTTAATGATGGCGAAATAATAATTTGACATTTGTTCTTTTTTCTTTCGGACTTTGCAGTTATTCGCCTTTTGATTTCAGTGCATCGTTATAACGACATTGCTTTATAAAACGCAATAATAAAGGTAACGTTAGTCGTTGGAGTCACCATGCAGCGCTGGAGGTGACGTATTACCGGGCCGAACTCTTACACCCCTCGACTCCCAAACACGCCGAGCCTCAAAGTGTCTTGCCCAAGCATTGCAGGCCATTTGTCCGTCCTGTCTCGTAGAGAGCTCTTAGCCGGGCTATCCCGTCCCGCTCCACTCGCTGGAACTCGTCATCATGAAGGCAACGGTGCAGTTCCTCTCTCAGTTCAAAGGTCGCCCTTCTGCGTCGCGAGCCCACGCTTTAATCCTGAGGCCCTGCCTCTCCATGATGTTCCACAGCTTGCGCAGGTTGGAATGGGTGATGGCGTCGTCGGGTTTGAGGTGGAGCGCGCGCAGGTAGTTGGCCTCCGCCTCGGGGAGTTTCCCATTCAGGTGGAGGATGGCGCCGAGGTTCATCAGAGCAGCCGGGTACTAGGAGAGGAGCACAGAGAGTGTGATACATAATGTCACAACTATAGCGAGTTATGAGGACTTACAGGATTACTGTAAGCAGTAAGTCTGTAGTAAGTCCCTAACTGTGTCAACTTTGGATTTATCCTTCTGGGCAAAGAATTTTAAACTTGCCCTTCTCCGTTCTACATTTGACGCAGACAGTAATGTGAGACAAACATGCATTTTAGGAAGCTTACTGTTTTTTTTTTATGGACGATGGATTAAAGCAAGGTCTCTGAGGACATTTGCTTGAACCAAACATGCATTAAATAAGCCCTAATGCAATCTCACAGCACAGGCGTGGCCAAAGACAAAAGGGCGTCCAACAATGAGCAAATAGGTAGCCGCTTGAACAACCCATTTAGAAGGTGTCTTTCTGGAGTCCGATTCCATAAAATACCATCATTTGAAGCCGCTAAGTGAAACCATCTGGCCCACAAATAGTGTACCAGTCGTGGAAATCACCAAATTCCAGGTCCACAGACGTGGCTGAGTGAGCCATAACTAACAAACGCACCCAAAAATCTCATCCTAAAAGTCATCAGCACCTCATCCCCAGGACCTGGCCTCGTTCCCAGGTCCGCGTCCTCGGCCGCATGACATATGGTTCGCGAGTTGGCAACCACTTCACAGATTTCCTCTCCCCCAAACACAACTGTTCGTCTCTTCTCAACGCTGACATCTCTCTTGTTTACATATACTTCTCCAGCGGCGCTAAAAGACGAGCCTTGAGAGCGACGGCTTGTTTTTCT
Organism: Eutrigla gurnardus; assembly: GCF_963514095.1. Taxonomy (NCBI): domain Eukaryota; kingdom Metazoa; phylum Chordata; class Actinopteri; order Perciformes; family Triglidae; genus Eutrigla; species Eutrigla gurnardus. Next base: position 10,478,830 of record NC_139932.1, on the reverse strand, counting down.
CACCTCATCTTAATAAATGCCGTTTTACAGAGAGAGGAGTGAAGCCCTGCCATCCCTCCAAGTGAATGTGTCAAGTGGGTTACATTTCAAAGTGCTCCGAACCCATCCTCTGATTTTTGTTTCACTGAGGAACTCGTTTGTGAACGCTCAGTGGTGTGAGCGTTCACAAACAGCTGGGTGATGTGCAATTCACAGACTCGCCCTGAAATTGGGTTTCATGACTCACAGTGATGAAACAGAAGCAACTCTTGATCTTCGGCATTTTAAAAGAACATCTGCTATGAACATGCCCTATGAGCTAAAGTCTTAAAGTTATAATCCTTAAAGATCCCCTCCAGACGTATAAAGAAAATACTTTGAATTATAAATTGTCTCCGAAAATTAGGTTGTTTGAATTACATCCAGAATCTGTGATTATGCAAATATTTTTCAATTCAAATTTCCATTCATCCATTTGTTTGACTGCTCTATAAACAGACAGCCACTTTCTCTTCTGTTGTATTTCTGCAGCTGCTCAAAGGAGTGCTCTCCCTTTAAACCGTACACGCTGTTACCACGGTAACCACAGGGGTCGCCAAATCAATCAGGACGAAAAAAAACAACTATCATCATTCCAATTCTAGGACATCATATCATACTTTATTATTTTGCAGTTGCCAGACAGCTCAAGAAATGGCCTAATTAACCTTGGAATTACCGTTTCGCATAGTCATAAATACAGCTCAAGAGTTATATATGAGATAAACCTCTATCTGACTGCTATAAAGAAAGCATTTCAGTCATATGTGTGCAAAATGAAAAAAAATTCTGTGGAGGCGTGCAATCGTTTCCTTTCTGAACACGTACGGGAGGAGCTGAATCTTTCATGACGTGAAAGCTCCTGGATTAGGTTGATACTTGAGAGACGGTCTTTCTCCAAGCAGACGTGTGCAGTGAAAATGTCAGACAAGGGGCGCTCGACTCATGACAAATGACAAGAGAAGCCCTCAGCGGGTCTGAATGTGTACGCGAATGCCTCCAGGCTGTGAATTATAATGATGAATATTTCACAGAATGAAATATTGGTTTCCAAATTAAAATGGACGACCAGCATTCTTATCTTGTATGGATTTACTCAGCTTTTAAGGCTTAAACGGGATAAAACAGACAGGCAGGCCTTATCTAAAAAGGGGCAGATGCTTTAAAGCGGTGGTTCCCAGCCAGGACTCGTTCCCCGTGGGCTGCTTTCTACGGTTGCTAGGGGTTACGTGTAAAGAATACTGGCTCTGAGCTAATTAAAACATTAAAAAAAGGGAAATATACACCTGAACAGCTTGTGTTGCTAAATGTTTGACTAAATGAATGAAATTGTTTGCTAAAAGTATTAATAAACATATTATAATGGATAAATGGTTGAAATAGCTAAGTTATGGATAAGCGATTAGGTTAGCTAGAAATAAATGTTTAAAATAAATAGCCAAAATAATGGATTAAAATAGTTAGCTAAAGTAAATAGCAGCAAGATGTAGCCTACGAAATAAATGGTTAAAATACATAGCTAAAATAATGGCTAAAAATAGTTAGCTAAAGTAATTAGCAGCAAGATGTAGCCTACGAAATAAATGGTTAAAATACATAGCTAAAATAATGGCTAAAAATAGTTAGCTAAAGTAAATAGCAGCAAGATGTAGCCTACGAAATAAATGGTTAAAATAAATAGCGAAAATAATGGATTAAAATAGTTAGCTAAAGTAAATAGCAGCAAGATGTAGCCTACGAAATAAATGGTCAAAGTCGTTAGCTAAAAGTCGTTTACAGGCGAAATGTGAGCTAACAACGTGGATAAAGTGGCCCGGCTTCTGCCGCTTCGATTGGGAGTATTGCAAAATACCTAAAGATAATTAAACTGTATGAAAACACCATTGATTTATGTCATGAATATGATTGTTATTGCTCCTGTTTGTTATATCTGTGGTGTCTTGTACCTGTTGGTGCATGACACCTTATCTGACTAATACTGTTAAATGAAATCCAGTGTAAAATCAATTCAAATCTACACCGGCGTCCATGAAGGAGTTCCATCAGAGTAAAGTATGTGTGTGCCAACATCCAGTAACACTAGTTACTCCAGTGAAGGTCATGAAGATGAAAGTCTAAACCGTCTCCTGTGGCAGCATAAGTCACCGAGCAGAGCGCCGCTAAGCAGCCTGACATGACAAACGACTGGAGGAAGCCCCTTCCAGGTCTCGTCTGGAAGCACAGAGGTTCCTATGGATCTGAGTTACGTCTCCTGGACCCCCCCCCCCCCCCCCCTTTTTTTCTTCTTCTTTGAAGTGACTGATATACAGAAACGAGATATAACAGCTCCCCCAACTTCCTCCGCCAGCATGTGCTGACATCGAGAGACGCGATATCCCTCAAGGCTTTTCTCCGGTAAACGACACCGCGACGACCAAGTGTTTATTCTCCGGCCGAACGTGCAAATTCAATAAGAGGCGACGGCAGCCGAGGAACTCGTCTCACTCTGGGATCCTCAGCGTTTGCACGAGCACATCGAGGCACCGGTTCGCAGCCACGGAGAGAACACTGTTTTTCCATTTTATATCCTCTGTTTGCCAGAAACAACAGCACTATAATATAATGTCAGAATGATGGGTAACGCATATTATGTTGTAAATTGAATTTACTGTGTGTGTGTGTGTGTGTGTGTGTGTGTGTGTGTGTGTGTGTGTGTGTGTGTGTGTGTGTGTGTGCGTGTGTGCGTGTGTGTGCGTGTGTGCGTGTGTGCGCGTGTGTGTGTGTGTGATAAGTGCTAACAGGCCCACCAGTCCAGGTACTTACGTCTGGTCTGAGGCTGGCTGCGCGCTCGTACTGCCTCTCTGCTGCCTCATTAAGACTGGCTTGTCTGTGGAGAAACAGGAATAGAGAGAAAAAGGACGAGTAAGAATATGACATAACGCAGCTCACAATATTGCACCGATTGACGCGGATGACCAGTAATTGTATTCATTCATTATCGCAAAGCCAATCACACAAATTGCCGTTTAATTGCTGTAAAAAAAATGTCTCAGTGGTGAATTTAATCAGAATTTTAATTGGAGTCGGATTCATTACATGTTTATATTAGTTTAAACCTTATTAAAATGATCAAGAATCAAAACGATACACTGCTGTATTCTCTTGCAGCATCTTATTTCGCAGGAACAGATGAGTTGCCAAACTTTCCTGGATGCTTACAATGAAACAGTCTACGTGTGAGCTCTCCCCCCTGGTTGGATGCATCTACCAGTTGGCTGTAACTGGTTTATATAAATACAAGAACGCGCAATCAATCAGAGGATAGCGTGAAAAAATAGGTATGAAATGGAATGCCTTCAACTGCATTCTTTTTTTTTTTTAAACTGCAAACCATTAAGTGCATTCTTATCGGCAATCAAATTCTAAGGATTATTATTATTTATTAACATGCTCTTATTTCACATCTACATTTTTTACTCGGCAGATATATCCCTGAGGGGAACACGTAGTTAACAAAAACAATAATTCATGTCAAAATGACGTAATCAAGACAAAGATGTTAAAGTTGAAGTTAAACACACTGAATTATTAGTATTAAGAGACTCTGAATAAGTGAACATAATAGCCAACAGATGGTTCAGACCCTCATTCGACTGCAGCGGTGTTGAAATATGTTTTCTTCATGGAAAGCCAATACTTTAGTTGCTGTGTTGGGTGATTATGTTTTTAACTGGGCAATAACTGTCATTAACTGTAGCCTGATAATGCAGCTTCAAATTCATATTGAGGCATTGATTTGCGGAACTTATTTTTGATGAATAGCTCATTGTCCATGTTATACCGTCCTTATTATTTATCAGAGTATGATGAAGAGAGATGGATGATTTTAACGCCAGAAACACTTCACCAAACCAGTCGTCCCTGACATGTTACAGCTCATAAAATGGCAACAGTTAATCTGCTCCATACAATTTTATCCAAAGAGTACACGGACCGGACTTTGCCGTGCCAAAGTTAATAAAGTCGAGGAAGCCATTCTTTCCCCGACATGGTAATTAATATTTATAAGACTGTGACTCGAGTCAAATATGCCTCGAGAATCCATGCAACACTTTATCAGGGGTTCGCCGGAGTTCATGACGGACTATCGTGGTCATCATCTTCTAGCGTGCTTCCTTGGGCATGTTTTTGTTTGGTCAAGGTGCTGGAGAGTCAATAAGGATTCAGGAAGTCGGGCTTTAAGGGAAGTCAAACATGCAATATGATTGCACACATGTAAAAAACGGACTCCTTTTATAGGAAAAATATATAACCATATCAGATTCCCACCAGAATATTTGAATCACTAGAGTTTGCTGCAATGAAATGTAGGCCTGGTACATGCAAAGAAAAACATTGCATCAATCTGGATTATGGGTTCATTATTATAATCCCGGTTATGATCCGTCAATATCTGTGCCTCACCTTTATTATCAGTGGAACGGCTTAAATCCGGTTCATGACAGGTGCTTGTCACGTTTATTAAACCCTCATCGATTTATCTCCACTGAAAACAATCAGTCAGACCAGAATGCAGCAGAACGATCTGCCATTTAGATTTACTCTTTCCAGAAGAAGGTCTCAGCCAAACCCCGAGACTTTCAACTTCTTACAAACGCACTTAAATGGATAGTAATGACTTCTCCAGATACGTAGCGGGAAAAAAAGAAAAGAAAAGGGAATGGAAGGCACATCGCTCCAATATTTCCTTGAGTTGCTGGGAATGGTGGACATTTGCAGTCCCCCCTTTTGACACATTTTAAGACTCGTACGCTGTCTGTGCTCATGCTTGCCAAAATGTGAGGGAAATATTCCCCAACGGCCTCTTTACAAGCCTCGGACTGAAGCATCACTGTGATAGACTGAAACCATACTGCTGTTTATATATGAAATACATAACAACTTTTATAGCTGTGATTTCCACAGAGAGGACATTTACTGTTCACATCCGTGTAATTTATGTTTCAAAGGCGGTTATTAAACGGCGGTGGTGAAGAGCAAACCCACCAATGGTGAAGATTTCTGTATTCTCAAGTAGGGGAACACGGTTTGCAAGCGTGGTTGTTTGTGTGTCGGCGGTTTAGCCCCCACCTGAGCATGTGAGCGGCACTGAAGACCACGTCGAACTCCGAGCTGTCCAGCTCCGCCGCCCTCTCCGCCATCTGCGCCGCCTCGCCAAGGCGGGACTGCTCCAGGAGGAACTGACCTGGGAGGGACGGGAAGACAGAGGGAGAGCCGTGACATCTCGGGAAACCCCCCGACTTTTCATCTCACACTATCATGAAATGTAAAGAATGCTGGCACGCCAACACAAGATGGTAAACATTGTGCGACAGATAGTAGCGGCAAAGCCCCGACACACTTTGGATGGAGATGGTGGGGAGACAAAGGGAGATGAATGGAGGCCCTGAAAGAGAACGGCGATACGAATGCTATTGTTGTTTTTTCCGGCGACGCTGGAGAACACTGCGGAGGCGGAGGTGTGTCATGTGTTTTCCTGTGGGAGTCTGGCCACCTGGTGCGGCACCCGCACGAGCCCGCCTGCCTGAGCGGCTATAAATTAACAGCCGCAGATGTTTCTGAATGTGGGAAGAGAAGGGAATGTAGGGAGGCTCCGTCGAGGTGCGTTTCTGTTGCATTCGCCTGCTTGCAGCTTCCAAAAAACAAGCCACGAGACACCAAGCAGAGTATTTAGAAGTGGGTCATACGTGGGACAGTCTGCATTAAAATGAGTTACTGAGGACAATGGCAGGAAAGAGGGGCCTCGTCTTGGCCGTGGCCCTCTGTGTCGCTCTCGTAAGTGTGTTTTCGGTCTGCGCATCCGCCCGTGTTTTAATGTGGACAGATACCATCAGTCCTGACACACTCACACCTGGAGCTCATCCAGTGAACGCAGGAGAGCCAAAGCAGCCAGATTTGCGATAAAAGAGGGGACCGGCCCAAATAAACACCACCTATGTAGCAAGAAGCTACAAGATAACATTGGAAAACAGAAAATAGCCAGATAGGCAGAGAGGGATACAAAACAAAAAGAGTGTAAGAGGAAACGGCTTGGTCCAAAGACAGCAACGCTGTCCTCTACGGGGAACCGAGCTAAACCCGAGGCCCGGCGATATCCAGGACCAGGAGGGACGGAGGGAGATAAGGAAGACGAGAAAGGGACAACGCACAATGGGGCTTTCGGGGGCCAGATTTCATTTCCTTTAAATATCCTGAAGATAGCGACGTGGCGCGGCGAGGAGCCTGTTTCTCCAAACTGATACGACGATGCATTAAGGGGCAGAACGGTACTTTATGAACGGTAAGCAGAGGACTCTGCTAATCCCATCTCCCCCCTCAGATAAACATAGCAAGCCTGTTTGTATGTGTGTCTGCGACACCTCAAACAGCTCCAGCACTGATACCAACAGTAAATTAAATATGAACCATTTCCACAGAGCTGTTGGAGTGCTGCAGGAGCTGTTGGATACACAGTTATTTTTGGGTAAAATGATCAAAACAGCAGGGTGTTTGACACACGTGATAACCACGCTGACACTCTCACGTTACACATGCTTTGAGCCGGATCCAGGGGGAGTTTATAATAGGAGCTGGTGTGTTTTTAATGACTCTGGGTGTAAAAGTGACACTACAAAGAAACGTGGATAAAAGAGCAAAAGCAACTGCCTAATAATTACGGCAGCAAAAAGGGCGGTAGGTTTGGATAACAAGCAATCAGGCATGTTATAGTCGGTAGAAAAGGAGGATGTTTCTAACAACAATTTATTATAGAAGGGAAGCCTTTGATATCTCTTCTTACCATAGTGCATGTAGCAGTTCCCTTTAGTCGGGTCTAGTTGAATAGCTCTCAGGTAGTACTTCTCTGCTTCTGTCTTCTGCCCCTGCAAGGATAAAAGGAAATCATTGACACCTGATATAAATGAATGAAGAAATAGGGCATGAATAAGTGTTTTAGCACCTTTTTGTTTGTATGCACAGTCAGCAAACAGAGAAACGTATAGCTCCTGTGTGCACGAGGCTCAGTTCACCTCCTTTTGTTTCATGCGTCAGCACTGATTGCTTCCATACAGCCAATGGACTTGCCATGCAACGAGGAATAAGACGGCGGGGCCTATTAGGTTCGCTTCATTAGCTTTTTACGCGTGCCCGCAATCCCTCCAAACGACTGAGCAAAGATCGGGCCTCGATGGCTCATTTCAAATATTCTTTGGCACTTTCCTCTTTACATTCAATTAACCCTTCCCCCTCGACATCCATCAGGGCTGAAATGAGAGCGGCTCAGTCCAGTTAGGTTGGAGCGAGTCGTCGTTTAAAAGATTTATGAAAGCTTTCCGACCAATGTTTATTATGGGTTTTTTTTTTTTTTTAAACAACTGTCAAAAGACAATTTTGCGGTGCGCTCTTTTAGAACTGATTTACTGCCGTTTAATCTTCTATTTTTGTCTCGTATCTCCATACGCGGCTGGGTTCAAATTCATAAATCAGCTGTGTTGACTGACCACCACTAGTACGAAAGTACAAAACTATCAGGTTGCAGCTTTATTATTATGTGGATTTCAGAAGGGAAGAGATGGACACTTTGACAGCCGAAGTAGTACTCCAGGAAAAAAAAAGCACCACAGCATGCTGGGCCGAAGCACAGGAGGGGGACAAGACTTCAATTTGACCTTTCCCCCCTCTGTCTTTATTGTCGATTGACTCCGGCAGGACGGCCAAAAATGTGGCCGATGGAGTGATTCAATAAGGAAGGAGAGTAATTGAATTATAAGCCTGTCCACTGGCCCATTGTCCAGGGTCCATCCAATCTCCTGTTCCTTAAGCCCTGTAGAAGTGGAGATGGAGGGGGGGATCCTGCAGTCCTGAGCCTGAGGGAGCACAGCACATGTCCAGCCAGACTTTGAGCAACTCTAATCCCGAACCTGTGCTTTTACATGGTGTGTGTGTGTGTGTGTATATATCTTTAAATCTTTCCACAAAGACGGTTTGAAGTCAGTGAGACACTACAGGTTGCTTTCCTGAGCACCTAAGGCTGTGGAAGGGAGGAGGTCAAACATCTCCAGAGTGGTTGCAGAGGGCGCGTGATTCAACTCCCACGTCTAAACTGGACTCAGCTGTGAACACATCTGTTGTCACATGAACGTGTTTTTGTTTTTACAGAACGGGAGAGATGGTGGGAGGACGGGAAGTGGAAGTTTTTTCTGCAGGAAAAGAAACATTCGAAGAGGAAAAGTAACATTTAGGAGATATTGGGCGACCTCGCGTGCTCTCAATGTCGCTTGTATGTAAAGATGCACACTGTGAGGGACGGAAAACACACACGGATCATCTGGAAGTCATCCAATCACAGAGGGGGAGCTTTCATCCACACCAGACAAACTCCCACATCTGTGATCTTCAGACAACAGAAGTTATGCTGCTACTTTTCAGCTGTTTTTTTGTTCTTTTAACCTATTTGGCATCAGTCCTGGATCAGGGTTGATCCAAGGACACTGGAAAATAACATTTATCATTTCTTCTGTCACGCTACGCGATCCACTTTTCATCCGACAAAGGCTCGAGGTCAAAAACGACATTTGGCGAATGCGTCACAACTCCTCTAGCTGACTTGGGATCAGGGGAGAAGAAGCTCACACCTCATAACAATTACCACAGTCTCTCCAGGCTCTGCGGAGGAATCGATAAGGTGGCCTCGCTTTATCTCCCAGAAGTCACTCGGTATGTATTATTCATCGCTCGGCTCTGCCACTTCTGGTCCACGTTTAATTAAACTCTGCCAGGTAGTTAACCACTGACGATGCTTCGTCTCGCCTGGTGACTCTTACTGTGTGTGTGTCGGTAACGGGACTTACAATGATGGACAGAAGTTTGCCGTAGGTGAGGTGGGCAGGGATGTGGTCTGGCTTGGCCCTGAGGGACTCCTTGTACCAGTGGCCCGCTTCCTCCAGCCTGTTCAGCCTCATGTAGGCCTCTCCTGAAACGCGACACAAAGCAGGAGGCCGTTAGGATGACGATGATAAAAATGAATGCATTCGAAACTCTAAAAAAATGCACTGTATTGACTGTTGGAATCCCTTGGGCACCCCCTGTTAAAGCCAGTTAAATCTGGTCCATAGTGAACACTGGTTGTCGGATGTGTTGCCGTAGAAACGTGAGCCTGTCTGTCTGATCGTAACTTTGTCAGTGCTTATTAATACAGTGTCCTTGAAAGTTACGATAGAGGAGGACGGCTATAAATCTCACTGATTAGATTCAAGTGGGAGAGTTAATTTAAAGGAAATATTATCGCATAAAAAATAATACATGCTTTTTTGTGTTTTTCCCATTAACATAAAGGATTTAATTAGTTAAGATGCAAATACACAAATTAATACAAACATGCAGCTCAAATATTGAAGACAGTCTACAAATGAACACTCAAATCAAAATAGAATAAACTATTAAATAAAAGATTGGAGCTTATTTTTTATTTTTTTAAATTAACCAGTACAATGAGTTTAGAAGGTGCTTCGGGTGGATTTGTATTTTTTAACATTATTTATAAAAATGTTGAACTGCTGGACTCCACACTGTGTTCAAACCCCTGCTGGAGTTTGTAGCCTCCCAACTGTTTACCAAATGATGAATGTGACGCATGAATCAGTGCTTGAAAAGATCCTCGGGACATTTTATTTAAACTAATGTTAGTTTCTCCCTGCGGCCGATGGAGTGGGAAGGCCAGCCAGGCTCGCTCAAGCTTCTGTTGCAGAGTGATAAAGTGTTCGACTGAGGAGGCCGTTTGGCTTCCACTCCAAAAGAAATGGAAAAACAACTGCCATTTAAAATCAAAGTTATGGGTTAAATGATGTGAATGTATGAGGATACTAAATACCTTTTTATTAGATTTTATTTGTTTTCACTCTGCCTCTTATCCAAAGCCTTCCTCGCATGATCAATAAATAACCCAGTGTTGTGTAGAAAACTTCAGATTCTTTCATTTATATGAAAGAAAAATTGTTGTGTTTAAAACTCCATGAGACGCTCTTTGATCTGAGGACATGCCGCTGGCTCCCGGGGCACGATGACATCAGTTTAAACAACGAATCCCCCGGACATCGCACGAATGCAAACACTGCCCAGCATGCAACCCCCCTCCCCCCCCCCCCCCCCCCCCTCCCCCCTCCACCTGACTAAACACGTCCCCCGCTCTCACTCGGCTCGTCCGAGGGACATTAGCAGACATCTCGCCGCAATCTCAACTATGCCGTCGGGATGAGCTTCCAATAATGTAATTAGTGCTACAATAACAATGAGAGGGATGTGATTTATTGCACGGATTAGCTCCAATCCCCTTCAAGGGGGGACACGATGGTCTGCGCAGTGTTAGAATCAAACAGGTGGCTTCGAGTCCACGGGAAGGTTTTTTTTTTTAGTTCATGTCGGCTCAATTCTAAGCTCTTTTTAACGCTGAAACTCCACATTGTTTTACTCATGAAACAAGCAAGTTGTTCTCTGTAATTATGAGTATCAAATGGTTATGTTACCTCATCCAACGGCTCATATCAAATTACATTTCAAAGGCTCCAACAACAACTTACCCATCATGTTGAAAAGGCTGTGTGGTGCAAACTGTCTGGGCATTTTCTGTACTGCTTCCTTGTAAACGGACAGCGCTTCCTGAAATGGAAAGAAAGAAATGTACTCAGCAAGTCACCATCTACGTTTTTTCCTTGTTTCATTCTAAACGCTTGTAGTCCTGACCTCCTGCTGGCCGTGTTCATGCAGCAGTTTCCCCAAGTTGTACAGGCAGCTGGTGACGGAGCTCTTGTGGGCGTGGGGGTCCTTCAAGTTCTCGTCTGGAATGTCGGCACAAGTCAGGAAGGAGCGCTTGGCCTCGTCCAGGTTGCCCTGGTTCATCAGGATGATCCCCGTGTTCAAGTAGGCCGCTGTGACGGGCAGAAGGGGATTCAAAAACCTGCTGTCACTCCCTCAAATACGCAGACGAGCACCAGAATCCAAACACTTAAAACCCTGGACTTACTTAAACATCACTGGCTGAGGATTTAAGAGTGGAGGAGATAAGTGGAGAAGGTAGACGCAGAATTAAATCGCCAAAAGGAGAAAGGACAGAGGTCAAAAGCAGATTCAATTACCGTAAGAAAAGCCGCTAAGAAAAAAAGAAAACACATTATCCTAAAAGGAGATGAAGCTAAGGACGAACTGAAGACAAGTTATCAGGGTGAAAAAGCAGCACACACCTGTCCTTGCTCATAAAATTGTCCTTGGCACAGTAAGAGACGGAGCCTCATCTCACATGCGAGCGCTCAAGTGTGAGATTGAATTATTGCGCCGTCGAGCTGAAATAGCACCCAAATATGGCATGTGGAAAAAAGGACATCTAATTCAGCATTTAAACCGGCCCAGGATGGTGATCCAATAACGCGGGGGGGGCCATTAGCTGACATCTAATTAATCAACGTGTGAGAAAATCGAATCGATGACAACCCTTCCCCTCCATCACGACCACAAAATCATGCTTTTTTTGGGGGGTTTTTACTTACATGCCAGAGTTGGCCGACTCCCGATGGCCAGTTTGTAATAATGCAGCGCCTCGGAAAAACGCTCGTTCTCCTGCAGCAGCAAGCCACTGAAAGAAAAGCAAACACCGTTAGCTGCCGATTCGTCTCGGTATTTTAAATCTGCGAAACCCCAAATTGCAGCACGTCAAAGTGATGAGGGGACTTTGGGAGAAAGCTGAGAAATAAAACAACAAACGCTGCAGAAGCTTGTGTATCCCTTACCCCAATATACCAACGCGTAACCCACAATATACCCCGGGCATCTAGCATATTGAAATTGCAAATGCAAACACACCAACGTCGGGTTTTTCACTTCTCCCTATGCGGCTCTGCCAGCTTCCTGACACCCGTAACTGGAGAGGGAATGGAGGACGGCATCGGCGTCAGAGGAAGAGACACGGGTCTGCTGTGAGGTTTTGGCACCTTTGTGATTTTTGCATTGCAGGATTGGAAGGCGGCTTTATGTCCTCCCACTGGGCCTCGCAAACCAAGACGAATCAAATCAGTAGCAGAAGGTACAAAGACCAACCAGGGACGCACAAACTTTATTCCACTTTGTCACACTCTTGCATCACGCTCAGTTCCAGAGTCTCGCTCCTTTCCTCCCGCTTTAGATCTATTTCTGCTTTCCTTAAGTTCTTCCTGTCTGTCACTCTCTCTGTCAGTATCCCTTCTCCCCTTTCTTGTTCTACCACAGTCGGGTGATGGATGGGAGGAACAGGAACCCTGCTCGTGTCAAGACTTTGCAAACAGGAGAGCGGGGGAGCGGGGCCTTGTTAACACTCACAGGTTATACAGCATGTCAGCCATGTTCCCCCGGTGGTGAAGAGCGCTGCGGTACGCCTTCTCCGCCTCCGCCATCTTGCCCTGGTTCTTTAGCACGTTCCCCAAGTTCCCCCAGGCTGCAGGAGACACACGTGTACGTCAAAAGTTGCACTTTCAGAGCAGAAAAACCACAATGTCGATATTTAATGAAAGAGAATAAAGCAGTTAATTAAATGACAAATAGTTCCCAAAGCAGAGATGTTGGAATGTAACGTTTCTAATGCTTATGAATCCAACTTTTCATTTGCATGAAGAAAAACGTGTTATTTCTTTCTTTATTTGGCTTTAAATCAGTTCAACCCATCCCTAATGATCCCTGCCGCACATCTCTTACCTTTAGCAGGATTCACACTGATCCCAGACTTGTAGAGATTCTCCTCATTGCTCCAGTCTCTGTTCCTCTGAACAGTTCTGAGTCCATTCAGCAGCACGAGTCCCGCACAGAGACACAACAGTACGGCCTTGCAGCCTCTAGTCCTCAGTCTGACGTGTAACGTTCTCGCGCCGGCAGCGACCAGCAAACAGAAGCCGATACTGGGGATGTAAAGTACCCTCTCTGCGATGACAAAACCCACATAAAAGCAAAGATTTGTGGCCGGGATGAAAGGCAGAGAGAGGATGCCTAATGAAAACAGGACGAGGGTTTCTGTAGGGGGCAGGGTCGTTGGTGGGGGGATCTGTTGGAGTCCGGCTGACCCATTCAGGGTGGTCTTAGGCGGCCCGTGATCTGTGTTGTGGTTTGTGTCAGGGGCGTGGTAACCATTGCCGTTGGTGATTGATTTCCCGTTAGTGACGTAGGCTTTCCCATTGGCCTCCTTGGCTTTGGAGGCGGGGCCACGGAGGGCGAACAAACCCAGGAGGGCGAATCCACCGTAAAAGGCCACAGTGTGAAGGTTCCTCCAGTCGGCCAGGGACCGGACCAGGGGCACGGCGTCCATGGACCAGTCGAAGCTGAGCTTGTCGGGGCAGAGCAGCAGCCAGGCGTTGGCGGCCGGCAGGTAGAGGAACGTCAGCGTCCGGGTGAGGACGTGCGGCGAGTCGGCGGCAGGGTTGTCCGAGTTGGAGAAGTTGGGAGGCTTGTTTCCCATCCAGTAGAGGCGAGCCGAGAGCAGAGTCACTCCCCAGGAAGCCAGAACGCCGACACTCAGCAAAACGCTGATGTTCTTTTTCTGTAAGAGAGGAGAGAGTGGGGGAAAAAAGTCAAGCTAAAGGAAAACACCTAAATCAACATTTCACTCCAAGCCACAATATTTTGTCTGCGTTCCAGAGCACCTGAATTTGTTTTCATTTTAGGAGGCTATTTTAATACCTGTCAAGGTCCGGATCACAGCGGAGTCGGAGCAACGATGGTCCTATAAACGTACCGGTGGTCACCGTACACAACCAGTTATTAAGAAGGATGTTCCCGTCTTTTCTGAATGAGCGGTTATGGTTTGATTTAATAAAACCACCTTTTGAAAAAAGAGGAAAAAAGCTTGGAAACGTATTATTATCCCATATAGAAAGAGAAGCTGTGTAAAGAAAATCTCTGGAATGTTTTCGATAGCTGTCCGGGGGCATAAACCACACTCACGTACAATCACACAGCCCTGTGTAACGCTGGCGTACTTATTAAAATTAAAATGCACCAAAGCCAGAAACAACACAGCTCTGTTTACACGAAAATACTGAAGTGTGACATATTCAAACCGGTTGAAAGGCGCATTTGTGATTTGGACAGCTGGGCGCTGTGATGGATGTCACTTTCGCTCAGCGGCAACGTTCCTGTTTGCTAGAAATAATCATTTTTATTTATGGAATGTGTCATTTTCAAACGGGCGAAAGACATGATTTTGAATTTCACGTTTGATTTGACAATACATTTGAAAACTAAAGGTTATTTCTACAATTTTTCCTCGTTTATTAATAAACTCCAACCCAGTTCTGACCTTGTTGAGGTCAACTTTGAAGTCCACATGAAGCATGAGAGGCTTTCCCCTCTAAGTCCTTCCTTGTTGCCTGTTAGGACTGCCGCGAGTGTGACTGCTAATCAGCTTAGGACTCATTGTGTTGGTATGTAGATGCTGTTTACATCCCATAAGAGCATTCATTTTTGCAGCATGATCACCATTAGGTTCTCTGTCACGCAACACCTTTAAACCGACCGTAACGCTCCGAGCCGTTGTCAGCGCAGCCTCCACTGAATGCTCCCTTTATGAACCTGAAAGCGTGTTACACGCCTAATGGCTGCTTGATACATACTTGGAGAGTAACGCAGAGGATATTTGGGTTGGTGACCTTTCAGGAAAATCAGTCTTCGATGCAGTAATTTCAAATCCAGTGATATTCCCCGTGGCCATCATTCATTTCAATTGCTTCACAATGACGACTATTTAGATGTCTGTGAATCTGCAGTTTGAGTTGTTAAAGTGTGACCTCTTGAACTTCATAATTGGCTCGTTTAATTACATTTGTGTGCGACAGTAGGGAGAGAAATGGGAATGCACGTGTATATGTTCTAGGGGGAGATGTTTTTCAAAATAAAGGCCTGCATTTATTTTGATGGGCTGTTTAGTTTTACGGAGTGCACATTCACACGTATTAAGCTTTTTGACTTACATTACGAGAAAACGACCAGGGGACGGCGGTGACCGTAACCATAGTAACGAGCTCCACTCAGCATTATTGTAGAGGGAGAGATGCTGCTAGAGGAACAGAGTTAACTCTGAGCAGCCAAAAAAAAAAAAGCCAAAAAATGTTGGCGCACCAGGAAAACATCCGGTTCACCAGACTGCCATTTTCTGTCTGTCAGACGCTCTGATGTCAGATTTCTTCAATGCCGCATTTTGATCCTTTCTGGACTGAATTCCTGCCTAAATCTGATTAGGTGGTGCGTCTTCGCCAAGACGAAGTAAATCTTTCATTAAAAACTGATTAAACTAAAATGTCATATAGGCTTATCGACAGACAGCCTGGCGCAGGCCTGACTAAGAAAAAAGAAAAAGTAAAAGGTGCTCATTATTCATGTTCCTAACAGGGTTTACCTAATGAGCTAATAAATACGACGTAACATCATGAGTGATGAGCACAGAGATGCTGCTCACTGAAGACTGAATTTTTTCCAAGAGCCAGTAATATGGAAAATTAACTATATTTGAACCTGTCCGGGGGGAATTAGAGGTGTGTGTGTGTGTGTGTGTGTGTTTGCCCACGAGCGCATGCTTTCATAATGAAATTACTGTTTATACAGCGTGGTATTTATCACAGGACAGGTTTACATATTACAGACTAGTAGTTATGTTATCAGCATTGGCTTTCATGTCCTCCCACGTCCTCTATAACTCAAAGTGTTGATCCTACTTTTCTTTTCATCTCTTAAGTGAGTTTACTCTACCACAGCAATAATTCAGACTCTGTATAATCTTCTCCAAATGCACAAGCACAAAAAAACAAATCGCTCATTCGTCTCATTAATAAAAGCGATATTTCGTCTCTTCACATCGAGCTTGCGCCCGCTTTCAGGAACCGTGATGGAAAACACAAGTTGCCCGTAACAAACCTGTGTTAGGATTAGGAAAAAAAAAAGAGGTTTAGCGCTGACTCGCGTGACCCGGTGGCTCCGGTTGCTTCCCCCCCCCCCCACACACATCTGAAATGGAAAAGCATGTTCCCTCGGGAGGAAGTTGCAAAAAGCCACCTGTCTGTCGATACACTGAGATGGAAAAGGGCCGGTTCGAGGAGTTCGACATTTTGGTGGAGCAGTGAGGAAGTGAGTGGGAAAAAGATTGGATATTGATTTGCATGCTGGAAGTCGGTACCGGAGGATAAGGGAGCGCTTTTTACACAATAAAAGGAATGTGCTTATTGATGGATGACCCATATTGCATGCGAAGGGTGGAAACTGTCCGAGAAATCCAATTCTGCTTGGCAGCGGAAGATAAGTCAACTCCAGCTAAGGGAGTTGTTAATGGTTTTTAGGTGAATGAGCTTCATTTTACCCCTCTGTTTCTAAATCATTGCTTAACTGACTTTCTGATCAATCATATGGAAGGGAGGCTGGATCTGCTTTATAAATGATGTGTGACCGGCATTTCACAAACTCAGTGGCAACTTTTTTGTTGTGATTTTAGAAGCAGGTTGATTCATGAAGTGGAAGGATCGCTGGGTTTCATTTCCTACGCCAATGAAGTCTGTGGCCAGTTGGAAAATACATCTCCCATAACCTCTCTGACAACCGATTCATTCCCTTCTCAACTACACCCTTTAATTGCTCTACTTAGCTGTTGATTCAAGGATTATCCTCACAATTCAGGTTTACGTTGTCATTCTATAGTCAAGAGGAATATTGGCAGGCGCGATCCTGACAAACACAGCTGCTTAAAGGGAGCCGGTGGTGATTTTTAAACGAGGAGATTATCTAATTGGACTGAAAACTACCTGAAATGGAGACCCGTTCCCGGAGCCCTCTCGGTGCCGGGAAGCACAGGTGTAAGTCATCGCGCTAACGACGGCCCTGCTGAGTTCCAGCACGTTCAACAAAGCGCCGACCTCATCAGGGTTACGAGTCACACCTGTGTTTGACGCACCAGGCTACTACAACATGAAAGGCCTACTCTGCTGCTGTGTGTTGTTAAGTAAGGAGAAAAGTAGGACTGATTCCATCTATTTTTTTCTCCGATAAACTCTGAAAACATTAAATTGCAGTTTCAAATTTCTTCATTCCTGCCAAATATGATCCGGCCGATTTCCTGGATTTGCATTAAATAACTAAAATTAAGCCAAATTCAGGCATTGTTATATTCTTTTCCCCCATGTGTGTGGCTTGTTTTTTGGGTTTAAACTATGGCATATGCTTAAAAAAGTGTCATATGGCAAAACTGTCTCGGACCGAAATCCGAACGTTAGCCACAATAGCTAATCGAAGGGGGTTACTTTTTGGATTCCCTCTCAGGTTTCTCCTAATTTCAGCTCGACTGTAACTTAAATCCCTGGGAACATGTTGGGGCTGTGATTGATTGGCCTTCATGTGATCCGTGTGTATCCATAGAGGACGGCTGGCATAATCCCCAGCCAACTGTCAAACGTAAAGCCTCCGAGCCTTTGAACCTTCCACATATCTCCTCCACTTTGGATCCTCATTTGGAAAATTCGGCGTCAACTTCTGTGGCTTTCTCTCCACTTCTTTTTTATCCCTCTTTTAGTTTATTACCCACTTTTCTTCCTTGAATTAACCCTTCTCGTTCCCTACCTCTCTCTCTCTCACATAAACATAAGCATCCAGCTCCTAAGCCTTCATCCTTTAACAGTGCCATTCATTATTAGCCCAGGTTTTATTAATCCCAGAAGTGTGTGGTCCGCCTGTTGACACTGTAGCGTGCGGAGTGTTTAAAACATGTCTGAAGAAACAGCGGGACATGGCTGAGTTCATACGGCGTGGCGTTTTAAAGCTGCTGTGGACTGACGCAAGACAGCGGGGGATCAATCTTCCGGACTTCTCTTGTTAAAGTCACGTCCAATTTAAACCGCCCGTAACTCTTTCCAGCACACTGGGCCGTTCATGCGAGGTATTTCTGCCGTTTGCTTAAGAATCTAAAGGTTATCCTCCAATACCTGGTTCAAAATACAGATGAAACATAAAAGGTATGCCAACCATAAAGCAGAATTAAAAAGAAATATTTTTCTTGCGTTCTAGACGAAGCGGGAGCTCCATCACCCTACAGTGGAGCAATTTGTTCTCAGTGAAATGTGCGTGACATACAGCCGCGTTCTTCTTTTCTAATGTCTATAGGATTCTGCTGACTTGGCGCGACTCAGCCCGGTCGTCAGACAGCAGCATTGGCTGGCATTGAGAGGGCTGACTTTGATAGAGTGACCTAATTACCCCATTAGTTCTCTCCATGGAAGCGCCGCCGTCACTGGCACGGGGAGCTGCAGTGAGACGGGTCACAGGTTGAAGCGCCGCGTGCTGTCCACCAGGACAGCTGATAAAAGCAGTTAACTCGACATTTAAAGAGCTCCCTGCTTGATTAATATCGGGACATGAGCGTGAAAGGAGGGTTCACGACAACGCAGGGATCCTTGGCGAACTTGATCAGATGTCGTGCATCCCACTGAGATAAGTTGTAGTTACCTGACAGACCTCCAATTAATTTGTGCAATTAGGGTTAATCATGAACATCTTACAGGTGCATTCCAAATAAGACTCAAATAGATTAGTTCTCACTGTTGGCCTGATCATGAATTTGCTATTGTTCATTCTGAGCAGACGGTTTGGGTAAGAAGAGAAGAAGAAAAATGCTTTTGCCAGAAAGTCTGAACATGCCCTGGTAAATGAATGCAAGGTAAATAAGGAGCAGGCCATCATTTCACAGCCGAATGCTCCTGCTTCGAGATAATTGGCGCAACATCCCTCAAGCCATCAGCTGGTAACAGGGAACTTAATTTGCCTGCAGTGCTACTGAGACAAAACGAGGAGGAGGAGTCCGTAACACTTCTAGGACACAATAAAATCCCTCTAATGCCTAATATCTGTGGTCTTTCAATTAAGGACAAACTCAAATGTTTGGAGTAGGTAGGATTAGGGACAGTGCCATCTAATCCAGTTTTATGTTTATTTTAGGGACTATATGTAATTTCATACCTTTTGAGTTAGTCTTTGTTATTCAGTCAAATAACTGCTTAAAATTATTTCTCAATGTTTAAACAAACGCCTTTAATTAAATGAATCTCGCCTGCCAAAGTTCCACCGTTTACCTTCAGTTTGGCAGAGAGATGCGACTTTCCTTAAAAGCAAGAAAAGCAAACAACTTCCCTGGACCCGTCTAACGCCTGGAGCCTCATCGTCAACGTGTTTATTTTAGCCATCGACAAACTGTCTGAAAAAGACAAAGACATTGCGTTCTTGTGATCCTGGCGTGTAAACCTCGTTCCGCCTTCCCAACAGGCTGCAGTGCCAAACGCTACACCTTCCTTTGTCTCCATCCACCACCTTCTGACTCTCCCGCCGTTCCACCTCGTCTCACTTCGAATCTCATCTCGGTCTGATTAGGGGAGTTAATAGGATGAGAAATGGAGCGCCGGCCAAAAGCGGAGCGCATCCGTCGCCTCTGCTCCCATGATTTGCATTTCATTGTTTGTGGCTGCTGGGAGGCAGCGGTCAGATAATGCGATTTTTCCATCTCTTTCTTCACATATTATTAATACGCCGCATTGTTCTCTACCAGGAGTGTCTGCAACCTCTATCGTCTACCGCCAAACTCCGTGGCTGCTGACTGTGCCTCTGTGGCAGACCGTGATACAGCAGACGCCAGCAGGGCTTTTAGGGCACAGTAGGTGAGAAAGAACCGAGAACAGATAAAGGAAAGGAAGTGAGGGCATAGTTTCCCCTCTCCCTCTCGCCTATTCTCCCTCGGTGTCCCTCTCCCTTTTGTGTTCCCATGCGTCACGAGACGTCTGGCTCATAATCGAGGAAACGATTGCCCCCGCGGCTGGCCCCGGCACATAACGAGCTCCCTGCCAAGATAGCCGTGACCGGGGCAATAGCAGAGGGCATTGCCAGGTTGATAAACGAGCCAGATGTGCTGGAGGTGGCGGGGGGGTATTGGCACTAGGACCTGACTGTCTGCTACGGGGATGCTGGCCAAGGCTATTGTGTCTGGGCAGCGAGGTGGAGGCTGCTCACGATAAACACAGGGGGAAGTCGGATTTTCATAACGGCTTCTGACAAGCTCCGAGGATGATGAAATCCTTCAGACAGCA
Organism: Eutrigla gurnardus; assembly: GCF_963514095.1. NCBI lineage: Eukaryota > Metazoa > Chordata > Actinopteri > Perciformes > Triglidae > Eutrigla > Eutrigla gurnardus. The sequence continues at coordinate 10,458,677 of NC_139932.1, read as the reverse complement.
CTGCAACAGACTGGAAACAAGTGGAGCTCAATGTCTTTGAGGTTGTGCTTTCATTTCTCTTCGGGAACGTCGGAAAATGCAATACATCCCGGCTTTTTTAGGAGGGACTGAAATTTCTCCATCAATTTAGATTTTTGTTTTTTCAATATTTCTTTGCTTTGGAGATGGTGTCATCAGCCCCGCTGACTCAACAGTGGGTCAGTCAGTACAAACATGGGCAGGCAATGCTTTCCTTAAATCCAAAATAACTTTATCTTAACTTCTCAGCAAGTGTCCAATACGTCTCATATTCATATTCACACAAAAATGAAGGCGGTGAATCACATTTAAGAGGTTGTGTTCCTCCTCTGGCCATTGAGTTTGGTCGATTCAAGTCCATTTCTAGTCTTCTGTCCACTCAAAGTGCTGTAAACTCATACACTGATGTGTCACAGTCACCTTTCCCAAGGACACGTGGACCGGAGTAGCCGGGGAATCGAACTGCCGCTCTTCTGGCTAGACGACGACACGCTCCAACCCCCGAGCCACAGTCCTTTTATCGTCTCCGCTCCGGATTCGTGATTATATATTCGTCTGCTTCATCATCTGCAAAAGAGTTACCGCCGCGTTGATACTCTAACGTGCTTTAGCACTTTTAAGAGATGACTGGGTGCAATTCGAAAGACAGGTGTTGTTTTGCATCCGAGGTCTAGCAGTCACGTCTGCCAAACTCCCTTTCCCTCTCTCTCTGATCTCTGTGGGCCGCTCACCGCAGGCCCTCTAATAACAGTCGCTGGGTTATCATCCTGCCAGAAGCGACTACTGGAGAAGCTGCCCCGCAGGTACGGTAAAGCCTGACACACTTGGAGTTAGTACACCATTCCATTCGGAGGCGGGCTGTGTAAATAAGGGCTTTGCTGTATGTTCACACGAGAAAGTTCCACGGGACGTTGGGGATGTACTACGCGAGGATGCATCCCACACCTCGCGACAACCATTTATGGATGTTTGGCCAAGAAGAAACAACCATAAAAAGACACACACACTGAGAGCCAGACCGTCCTTGCTCTGCAAACCCAAGGGGACTTTTTATGACGCTATTTATGCATTTTATGAGGGCCATCGCGCCGGCTAAGGAGCGGTTTCGCTAATCAAATGTAGAGTGCCGACGAGAGGAGCTTTTCCAGACAAACACTGATCCCTATAATCAGATGAGTCACTGCGTCGAAGGTTGTGTGCCTCAGACAACTTTGAGTTTGAAGGGGAAAGTGGAGCCTCTGCACAGAGTGTGTACATTTCCTGTCTTTAGACAGCTTCCTAGACAAATGGAACAAACCATTTACCAGAGCAGCAAGCGTTATTATTTTCCTGCACATACCTTTTGTCACCTTGAATTGGGAAAAAAAACATCCCCAAAATAGCTTTTCTTGTGCTACTGCCCCCCTCCACCCGGAACAAACAACGCGTAATTAGGCCCGAGATCCTAATCTAAATTTCCTTGCGTTCTTGTGCATCTATTTGTGCGGCAAAGTGAAGTTGATGGCAGGAGTTTGCGAGGATGTGGAAAACTTCCCCCCGTGCCTATGGTTGCTTCCTGTTTAGCCGGTGACGGATGAGAATAGCTCGCTTTTTATGCGCCGACAGCGCAAACGGCTTTCCTAATTACACTCCTAATGAAAAGCAAACAGCATTCACACACAAAAGCTTAATCCAGCGTACAGGAACCCGTGAGCAGCTGGCTGGATGAGGTATCCCCCCTCTGAGGGAAGGGAAGAGGAAACTGCTAGAACACACCGGGCCCCTGTGGCATGCATTCATTTACCTTCCCCAGCAGGAGGAGGAGCGCCTGGCGCAGACGGAGCCTCTGGAACACGAAGAGGTCGTACGCCGCCGACACGGCCAGAACCGTCACCCCCTGCTCCTTCCACAGCATGCTGGCTGCCGCACACCACAGGCTGCCCAGCATCCATGCCCAGCACCTGGCCCCCGAGCTGGTCTGAAAAGCCCCACGTGGGTCCCTGCGAAGTCCACAGTGTCTCACGTAGCAGAGGAGCGACAGCAAAAAGAACAGGGCGGCGCCGACGTCCGCCCTCCCGACCACGCCGGCGACCGCCTCCGTGTGAACCGGGTGAGAGGCGAAAAGGAGGCCCGCCAGCAGGCTCCAGGCTCCCCCGCCGAGGAGCGGGCGGCTGAAGGCCGTGAAGAGGCCGGTGACCAGGCCGTGCAGCGCCACGTTCAGCAGGTGGTAGCCCCAGGGACGCAGGGCGTGCAGGGAGTAGTTGAGGCGGAAGGAGAGGGTGCAGAGCGGCCGGTAGGATTTGTGGCTGCCGCTGTGGGTGAGCAGGGTGCCCCAGAAGTCGTCGTACAGAATGTTGGTCCAAGGGGTCTCAGGAAGGAGGTCCTGGTTGGTCTTAATGGCTCGGCTAGAGGAGCAGAAAGAAAATATCCTTCACAACAAAGTTCATCGAATAATACTTTCAAGATGATACATAATGAATGGTTAAATGTATTCATTTTGTTTAAAACTGTCCATTTGGGAGTCCAGTCTCACGAGTGACGTAGTCATGTGACTATATAGTCCAGATAAGAGCAGCTTCAAGTTCACTCAAACACTTTGAAACTAAGCATTTTAACATGCATGAACGAATCATTTATTTTAAGACTTTTTGTAGCTCATATGGAACAATGTGTTTTCCACAGAAATTTAATGGACAAATGCAATGAGGACGCTAAATGTAATAAACAGGCCCCGGAGTGTGTGATTAAATACACAGATGTGAGCTTTGTTGCTCTCTCTCTCTCTCTCTCTCCCTCACACACACACACACACACACACACACAGGTTGTTCGACACCCCCGAGGCTGCTGTGGATTCTCCAAATTAGCCATCATTACTGGGGACACGAGCTGCATGCGTGTGCTGTCCAAGACTGCAACAAACGAGCTTCACCACAGGAAGAGTGATGGATGGTTAAAACAAGTCGAGTCGAATCGGCCATGAGACATAGTGTTATTTTAAAAAAGTAGATATTGGATCAAAGAAACACACTTGTTTGTGATTGTCAAAAAAAATCATCTTTAAAAACAATTGTCATTTTCATTTGTCAGCCCAATACTACCATTGGACTGTTGACGGACTGTGAGACTTCTAGATGTGATCTAATTTATATTTAGCTATTATTTAATTCAGAAAGCATTTTGATTGCGTCAATTAAAAAAATTAAAAGTGTGGACATTTTTATGCTCGATCAACTTGAATTCATAGGAATCGCAATCAACTTGCTCGAAAGATAATAGCAAATTGATGCAAATAGGCTTTTCCTTAAAAACTACACTCAGCTGCCCAATGAGCACCAAGCTGACTCAAGTACTGTCGCAACATGCACAATTATGGTTACGTGTGAATGTCCCTCTGATTTGATCACACCGACATAATGGCTGTTTCTTGTGCTTGTGCACGGCCGCCAGAGAGGGAGAGACAGCGACAGGGAGCCAGCCGAGGACTTCCTTTGTCTAGAGATTGTTACTTAGTGCTGCATAAAGAAGAAGAAGAAGAAGAAGAAGGGGGGAGCTGGAGCTGCCGGCCTGCACCCAGCAGGAGAGCAGCAAAGGTGAAAGGGAAAGTCTGACAATGTAAAAAAAAAGAATGAATCCAGCTGTTAAATTGAGAATTGCTCAATGTGTTGATGCTAATTTCAGTTTATTTTTTCCTCGACAGCTCTGTCATCACATGAGCTATCGTAAATTCCTTGGTTTCCCAGGATTGTTCTCCACAAGGGGAAAGTGTGCTTCTCAGGCTTCCAGTTGCAACGAGCCAAAGGGGAACTGGGCCTTGTTCGATATTTCTAAGGACCCGGTGCATGACATCATCCCAGTTTACAAACCTCTTTTGTTCCGCAGTGAGCTATTATTCATAAAACCATTTACGGTCCCAGCACAGCGCCGAGTAGCTAAGAGCAATAAACACGTGTTGAAAACCTAATGATCATCAAAGTTGAGCGTTTTATTAATGCTGTATTTACATGAAAGTCCTGAGAGACTACAGCCATATACACCCTTCAAAATTCAAATGTACGATTTTGATCCATTCTTGAAACGGAGTAAACAACACGTCCACCTAAAATCTGCAATTCCAGCCATGTTTTTTCCACTTTCCATTGTTGCCCTCGGGGCAATAAACAGCACACTATCGAATCCAGACACAGCTAGATTCACCCTCACCCGGCTCCCTCGTGTCCCCTTGGCATGCCTTGGATCTCAACGCTCTCTGGTGATAAATAATTTAAATATTCAAATCAGAGGCAACCACTCATCTCCCTCCCTGTTCCTGCCCCGGCGCTGGTGGATGAAAAGAAAAGCGTTGGCCGTGAGGCTGTGGGAATGGGTTGGAAGTACTGTGTGTGTGTGTGTGTGTGTGTGTGTGTGTGTGTGTGTGTGTGTGTGTGTGTGTGTGTGTGGCGAGAAGAGCTAAAGAAATAAATAGCTACATGCAAGATGCCCGTCTTTGTGTTTGTGAGTGTGTGCACGTGTGTGCGTGTGCGTGGCAGAGCGGAGCATGTGCTGACGGCTTCATTGAGACCTGTCGCTGCAGCGGTGCAGATAGAGTGGTCTCCCGTAGTGATTGCTCTTACAGAGGGGGGTCTTTTGTATTCAGCCACCGTATGTGGGGCAGGCAGGCAGGCAGGCAGGCAGGCGGGTGGGCGGGCGGCGGGGCACTCTATTCACAATCCTCAAAGTACAGGACCGGTTTTTATGAGGGGGGGTTAAAATGAGAGGGATTTCCATCAGGGCTTGAAAAGAGACCCTTTTTTATTTTTTTTACATCCATTTGTAATGGGGTGAGATCTTCCTTCACCTGTCCGCCGCTTTTAGTGAAGAGAAAATTGGCTGCCTTTCAGTGTTTGGGTATGTGTCCTTTCAATATGCAAATGAGGCACTCCAGCAGTGATCTCACCACCAGTGATTTGCTTTTTCATGCCGCTGCCTGCAGACACACACTAGGCCTCTTGTAGGCAAATGTACATTGAATGTGCAAAACGTAAAAGGGGCCGACTGACATTTTTCTCTACACTGATTAAATGAAGTAAAAGCCATTATTCATGATTATGCCACAAAGGAAATGTGGACAAAGAGATTTGAGCTGGGGATGGAAATCATCGCCAAAAATACATCTAAGGCGGAGCAGAATCAACCCACAGATATTTGATCACTTTGTGCAGCTGCTATAAAAAGATCTGTCAGGATCCTCTGCTAATTAAATGTTTACAGTTTCTATGTTTAGCTCAAGGAAAGAAAGCTCACTGATTTTTGACTAAACCCTCCTCAGGGTACAATGGTTGTTGTTTTGTTGTTCAATTTTCTTAAAACATTTGCTAACTTAAGTGAATTATATTCAATATTGAATTTTTATTACATTGATTGCTTGCTAGTAATCTTCTTTACGGCCCATTTGTCAGACTGCTAGGTTTAGCGTCAGCGCTCATCTGTCACACAACTCCTAACCACATACAAGCAGAACATATTTTAACGATAGCTACACTCTCTATTCAGCACAACTACTCCTAATCCAATATCAATATTTATGAATTTCAGTTCTGCATCCTTTTAAAATCGTTGTTTTTGTAATTGCATCCCTGTAAAGTTCTATTTACAGACTTACGCACTAAAGCACGGTGCTCTCTGTCATCCGACTCCATAAACCTACTTTTAGTATAAATGTTTTGCGCACAAAAAGAACGGCAATATTAACTGCATTGCAAAACACCACTCAAGTCTGTTTTGAATATCCGGCCCCCTCCAGCCCGTCTGTCTGCAGCAGCGTGTGCACCGGCCCGCTCCCCTCCAATAAACATCTGCAGTATAAACTGCCGTCACTTAACGTAATCAGGACTGGCTGAATTACAAGCTTTTGTAGCGGAGTGCATCGTCCGGCTCCCTGACTGCAGTAACCAGATGGATTAGCCAATCATCGTAAAAAAAAATACAGCACTGCTAATGGAGCTGGACGTTATTTAATGGATATCATCACCTCTTTGTTCAGTTTTTTTATTCTTCCGTTTGCAATAATGGTGTCTTTGCAACTTCCCTACTTCCATCCATTCTTTTATCTTTATTCTCTAGTATACCTGCTATGTTTCCATCCTCATTACAGAGCAACCTGAGCGCTAATGAAGCAGCTGAGGCAGCTTCCTACTCACAATGCTAATGTTGAGCTGGCGCGCCGCTGAAGGAAACACATCATGGATGCTGCTGGATTTGTGCGGGAGCAACGGGAACACGGATGATTAAGACTCCGCGAGGAGAAATCTGTACTGAAGGGACGAAAACAAATCCACATCACAGCGGCACAGCGGCAAATGTGCTCAAGAGCAGTATGTTCGCTGAGCTTCCACCTTTTATAAACTAGTTGAATCCACCTCGACCACCACGGATTGACACCGGTTTTGTTCTGAAATGGTAACGGCAACCTCACACCTTTAATGCAACATCCCAGTTTGATTCAAGTAGGGAAACGTTTGCTCTTATCATCCCTCGGGCTGGACATTGGTACCGAAATAACACAGTAGTTCAGTAGTCCTGAAACTTCTCCAGTCAAACGATACTTGCAATTGATCCCTTTTGTGCCAAGATTGAGAAAAAAAAGAATTTGGCGCCGCAAATCATCGCAAGCATTCTTCGAGCTACTGCAACCTGTGATGGAGCCACTACCACAGCAGCTACGTCCCATACAGACGGGATTTCCTCCCTGCCTGCACACAGCTCTGAACATAGAGAGCCAGCAGCTAGCAGCTAACAGTGCTAAGAGGGCAGCTAACAGCTAACAGGTTATTACCAAGCCAGTGTCGTTTTTAACAATACCAAGCCCTTCTCATCCCCCTCTCTCTTCCCTTGTTAGCTTTACTGTCACTATCAACGTACTGCAAATATAACAGGACAACATACTGTAGATTATAGGTTAATTTAAGACACTAAATAATTTGAGGTTTCAGTTTCTCCAATGTGAGGATTTGCTGATCTTAAGTGTCTTATATTATTGCAAACTATTGTGTCTGATTTTTGACTGTTGGTCGGACCAAACGAGACACTTGAAGACTTCATTTTGGTCTTTAGAAAATTTAGCACTGTTTTCTGACAACCAAACAAAAGATATCAGTCTGTAGTTTCCCTGTGATTCCGAGTTGATCCCTGCTAATCTGTAAGAACACATCAGCTGTGCTTCCAATGACCCGTCCCGATTAAGTCAACAACAACTGTCTCATCGTTTACAGGCATCGATTTTAGACGTCAAGTTTTTCTGAGCTCTCAAAGCGATTTGCATTCGACGGCGAAGCTTTCATCGCATCCACAACCAATTATTGATTTCAACATTTGACATTTCGATTCCGTCTCCCATGCACTGGCAAGGGGATAAAGGGCCAGTGTATTAAATGGGGATGGAGAGAGTGCATGTGTGGGTGTGTGTCAGGGTCCGGATCACCTCTGTGTTAATCCAATTCTAACAGGATTAGAAAGTGATCATAGAGTGCATAGAGTTTCAGAGACATGCACAGGGGTCGGGGGTCAACCAGTAATCTGATTTAAAGGTTGCATTTGCGCGTGCACTCGAATGCTCCGCGCACACACTGCACATAGATTGACACGATATGTAATCTATACGAAGCGGCGTCCATGTGCTGTTGGAGCTGGAAGGAAAAACACTGTTCGTGGCTTTGTTCCCAGTGAACGCCACAGCTGGTTGAGGATAAAAATCCCATAAATTTCGGCCCAGTAGTCACCGCGGCGGGGAGCGTATTGTCCCGCACCACATGAGGCGAGGTGAACACGTGGAGGCCCATCCTAGAAGCATCTAGCCATCCATCCCAGCGTAAAGGTTGAACGCTCATGCATGAGTCATTCATTGGCTGATTATCAGCTGCTATAATCCTGCCAGTATGTGGCCGCGGCACGATGGCAGCCAATGAGGAGGTGGCGATGAAGATGAAAGAGTAAGATGCTCAGGCTTTATGATTTAATGTCCCCGTCGATATTCTTCCTACCTGAATACAAGATACGTTTCCTATTTAAAAGTCTTCCCCTCACATGCTTGTGCTGCAGACGCAGACAATTCATAAAGACGTCCTTTTTTTTATCTTTGTTTCTGTTTAGTTTGTATATCTGTAGGCTGAAAAAGGCGTCAGGAAGTGAGCATTAAGGGTGTGTTCAAACATCGTACCACTGGCAGAACAATACCCCCCCAAAGCAGAAGTGGCACCGCTGTTTTCCCACACTCAGTCCCACGCCAGACTGGCACAAATATGGGAGGAGAGGGAAAAATGCATAAATGTCCAGATAGCATTCATAAAAACTCAGTGGCCTAGCTGGGAAAGATTTACACTCAGTCTTGCAGAGGGTTCTTCCTGTTTCTTGGTGCTCATGACCAAAATTTGACAGATTTTATGCCCGGCTCAGATGCAATTATTTGTTTCTTTCCATCATTTTAAATGTGCTGCTGTTGGGTGGTGTTCAACATAGATGGGCACTGAAGAGGGAAAAACCTTGCAAGAACATATTTTATATATATATATATATATATATATATATATATAGCCTGAGACACAGAGGATGCAACTTATTTAGTATTCAGGAAGCAACCTACATTTTTTTGTCTCCTGCATAGTTCACTGGATCTATCTTGTCATCGATTAAAAATAGCCCATCCTGCAGCTCCCATTTTCCGGCATTTTCCCAAGGGTGCAGAATAACCAGCCAGCAAGTTTGTTGGAATGAAAAAGCCAGTTAAATAACTTATTTCAACTCCTCCCGTAGAGAGTAGCATGAAAGCACAGCAAAATACACAAAGCAGTCGTCATAGATGAAGGCGTATTTGTTTTCTAATCAGCTGCAGCTAAGCAAAGATTAATATTTGCATTTCATTTGTTGCTCACAGACCCACGGGCAAAATACATTTCAATATTTGGCCAACTAAGTATTGATGAATTTAAATGACGCACTTCTGGCTTGTTCCTCCTCATCACTGAAGTCCAGCTGTGTTAGTGTCATCATCAAGCCGAGCTGAACAGTCGACTCTTAACTGATTGAGATAAAGTCTCCTCTACATCCTCAGTCTGTTCGGAGCAGCCAATCAGGACAAACAGATTTCTTCCGGGGGTTCCCGGCTTCAAAGAGGCTGAAACAGTCGGAGCTGAGCGTCAGGAAGCTGGCCGCCTCTCTTCTGTCAGGCCAAGGACTCGCTTTCATATCCCCCCGTGAAGCCGGTTTCCTGATTAGCAGAGCGAGCGACTCCAAATAGGCCAGGGTCAAGTCATTGTACTCCACTTGCGTTAAACAGACCGTGACTTGAAAACATATTCTGATTGATAAATACATCATATTAATGCCCGCGCTAATGTTCCGTAAGTGAGTTTCAAACATGGTCTCCCTCGCAAGCTCTGTCGTCGGGATATTAGTTTGAAAAGCAATCGGCTGAGAGCCAGCTGGAAGCCGGGGCCAATCGGTAAATGGAGAGTGGTGACGCACAGTGCTGAATGTGTAATGATTGGTGACCCACATCCCTGAACTTCCTAATATCATGACTGCTTCAAATAGAGTTGGTACATCTAAAAGAAGTCCACTGCTGATTCAAGAAAAATGTTATACACCTCCATGTTTGTACATAAAGGCCACTGTAATTCTCAGACACGCTTGGACAGGGAGGGGTTGGTTGTCTGCAACCTCATCGCTAGATGCCGCTAAATCGTACACACTGGACGTTGAAAGTAAAAGCTAGAAATTTGGGGAAATACACTTACTTATTTGTTTACTTGCCGAAGATGATTAGAAGATCGATACCACTCTCTTAAAGCTTGAGCAAGGAGGCGATTAGCTTTCGGCTTAAAATGGCTAAAAAACAGTGGCAAACAGCTACCCTAGCTCTGTCCAAAGTTCACAAATAAGCCCAACAACAACAACTCTAAGCTCACTAATTAACATGTTAAATCCGTAAACAAACAAAAAAAAAAGCACAAAAAGTTAACTTTTCGCCGAGAAATCCTTTCCCCATGCTACCAGTCTTTATGTTAAGCTAAGCTAACCGCTTCCAGCCTCTAGTTTCATTAACTCTTATTTTCACGATGAGCAATTTCATATTGCGTCTGATCAACTGATATTAGAATCGGTTTAAAACCTTCATGTGTGCAAACAGAGTTGATCTTCCATAGACATTTCTTAAAACACTATGAACCCAATCATCGAGCGCAACGACTCCTTCATCTATTTTTCAGCACATCGATCGCAGCCTTTATCTCCCTCTAAGTGATTGATTCATTACTTCCCATTAGCCGCTTGCACAAAACAGAGGCGATCTAACGACAATGCCACCGCTGCCACCTCAGCTGAAATGGAGGCCGATCCCACCGCAGCGTCCCCTGACTGATGGTGTCAATAAAAAGGCTGTGATGAATCCTCGGCCCGCATCAGGGGGAAGGCTATGGGAAATCAATGGCTAATAAAACTAATGCTCTCTCCCTGGGGCATAAACATATCAGACCAACAAAAGGAAAGACCGGGTTGGGAATCGAGGGGTCAAAATGCACGCCTCAAAAAGAGCTCCGGAATTAATCGAGTTTTTATGCAATGAACATACAGATGTGCAAGAACTCTTAGTGACTGTTTTTCCTTTCAGAAAAAGCAGCTTGTTGAAGCAAGCTCCCAAGCAGACGTGCCGCTGGAGGATTTGCACTCTAACTAAGCAGCAATATGTGCGAATGCGATAGAATTGGAACGCTTGAGACAGTAAAATCTCAGTTTCACACCTCCACGAACACCCCGAAGACCACCGGGAACGCCTTCGGAAAAAAGCCTCTCATTTACGGTTTTGTGTTCTCCCTCACACATTAAGATAGGACTTCTTAATGTGACATTCATAGGTATTTTTAAAACCCCCTCACCCAATAAATACGCCATATGCCTACAGCGTTGTACCGCGCCCAACCACATTCGCATTTAAATGAGCCAATATCCAGGAGCACTGGACGCTGAGTTTTATAGGGTTTCTAAAAACCCTCGGCTTTCCGACACATCTAGGTCTTATCAGTAAAACAGTGGCCAACTTCAACACCCTCCATTCATCCGTCCCACAGCTGGGATCCAACCAAAAAGACACGTTGCAAGAAAACAAAACGAGCAGCCTGTCCAAATGCTGCATCGAGTACGGCTCCCGACAGTTGATTACGGTGTCTGAGTGCGGACGGGTAATTAGGGCGGCCTCCCCGAGTCGCCTGCATCCACGGTGATAAATGTGATGCTTGATTAAAAGCGAATTGAGTGCTGTTTTTCCGACCGTGCCAAACAATGCATCAATCACAGCTGTGTGTGCGCTGATGATATGATTTAAAAAAAATGCCAGACAGACGACGCTGCCGCCGATACGACATTTCTGCATCCACAGGAATTTATGCAAAATTATGCTATTTTGCTGGGGACCTAATTTGATTTGACTATCTAACTATAACATGCAAAAATGAGCAAGAGGGATGCTACTTTTGATTAAAAATCGCCACTCATATTTGAATAGGGGGGGAAATCATTTAAAATGGAATTATTAAAATAAAGTATGCCAGAATTACACCTGTAGTTTCCCTATAAAATGTCTTGGATATTACTTTTTTTGGGATTTCCTTCTCGGAAATTTGGAGACTGAAATAACCTAGATGACACTAATTATTACTGTTCGAGTCGTTTCTGCCGCCGATACGACATTTCTGCTTCCACAGGAATTTATGCAAAATGATGCTATTTTGCTGGGGACTATCTAACTATAAAATGCAAAAATGAACAAGAGGGAGGCTACTTTTGATTAAAAATTCCCACTCATATTTGAATAGGGAGGGAAATCATTTAAAATGGAATTATTAAAATAAAGTATGCCAGAATTACACCTGTAATTTCCCTATAAAATGTCTTGGATATTACTTTTTTTTAGGATTTCCTTCTCGGAAATTTGGAGACTGAAATAACCTAGATGACACTAATTATTACTGTTCGAGTTGTTTCAGACAGTTTGGGGTCAGGCTACATGCATTTGAATGAATTCAAACTCATTTTATACTACTTCTCATTCATTCATTTCACCAGTCCAAATATTCTCCAGAGGTCACTATAACCTCCTGCAGCATGACTACTGTACCTCACTATCACCAGCATGTGATCATGTATTTTTTTTTTCAAACCAGGTGCACCTCCTATTCCCTTATTCCCATTTCCCTTACCTCTTTAATGCATCTCACCTTCTGCCTCTACAATCAATTCCACTGGCCTAGTTCCAGAGAAGCTGCTGCTGTTGGCACAGTAACCTATAAAAACAGGCACCCCCAGCCACCTACTCTCATCATTATGGAAACCCCTACTTTCACACTTGAATTCAAATGGGGGGAGGCATTAACACCGAGGACAAATACGCTGCCTGGAATTGATTTTTCTCAACGGGGAATAGGTGAATGTTGATGGAGCCTGGCGGGTCACGGCTCAGAAAGGACAGCCGATGTTCTCTGCTCACTTTTCGTATCAGTCCGGCCGTATAATTTGCATGCGCACGTGTTCCAATTTACTCCCACACTTGTGGAGCACCAGATGTGGACACACTGCATCAACGATACCCACCTATACCCCCTCCGGAGTGTTGCGGGCCCCACTTTATTCACTGGGAACAACAGCATGACAGACTTTGGCACCGCCTAGCTGGGTTGCTTTTCTCCACTCTGCACCAAAACTATTGGTATCAGGTCCCGAAAACTTGGAAGTGCTGAACTTTTTGTGTTCCCCTGATACTTGTTCTGCTATAAAAGTAGCACACCAGAATAAATATTACACCACTAACTAAACAGTACTTTTACTGAAGGCTCGTCAAATGTGAATATGAAGAGTCCTTATTTAGTGGCACGCGTCCGTTCCGTTCGGCGTCCCTTTGAGGAACTGGATCATTTTTGATCTGCTGAGGAGATTATAATGAGGACAACTTTAATTGCTGATGACAAATCACGGAGCCGGTGGAGGATCTGGATGTTGCAGCGCTGCCAAGAAGGGAGCAGCTAGAGAAACAAAGCGACATTCTGTTTCTGCATGAAAGCCTTCTGTGTCTGATTAGGAAAAAAAAAATACTTTAATACTCCGCCGCTTTAAATCAGCTATTTTGAGAATGTAGAGGATTTATGTCTTTATGTTGGGTGTGAAGTTGAAGTAGAAAACAGCCTTCAGTGTTGCACTCAGGAGCAGCAAAGCTTCTTTCCGCTCCAACGGCTTCAAGTGGTCAGGATTCACATGCAGCGTTTGTAATGGCCAAGTATGCCGCACTAACAGGCCGCACAGAACTGTATCCAATCCGGAATAGGCCCTCCTTTCTTCTGCCGTGACCAGTTGTCACATTCCAGCATTAGCCGGAGAGGAACTGTAGCTATAGAGGGGTACCACGGGGGCCAGCCCAAACCAAATCTGTCTTCTTTTCAAGGATCTGTGCTAATTATCTACGATCTTTTCACATTCTGATCTGTGATCTGTTGAACACGGCTGGTACAACGAAACCATTTGCCTGAACTCGACTCTCACATTGGAACCAATGAAGTCGAACCCCATCCATTTGACCCTGAGCTTAGGACAAAGCAAACGTTGGCTAAAGCAATTCAAAGTTACTTTAACTTAAAGCAAAGTGCAAATAATCCTAGCGTATAAATTATGAGACCAAGTCCAGTGTATTAATAAAAAATCTGTCAGATGTAATTCCCTGCAGGAGGTTTTATATAATCTAAGTTTGTCAAACTATCAGCAGGGGTTCCAAAATATATGGCTTTGTTTAAAATGCTGCAGGAAACTCCATTATGAATCCATAAAACGCATCGTGTAACATCATAAAAGCACCATATTCCCCTCTGAGATGGACTGGAGGGACAAGCAGACATGATGTCATGCTACAACGTCATGGCTTTTCTACGGACGACTGGGTTACGAGTGATTGAAGCCAAGTTGTTCCTTTTGTTCTTTAATGTATTATTCTCAGCTATAGAGAGCCCTGATGGAAAGAACACTTCCTCCACCAGTTAACAAAAGGGACTTGGGTTATGTTGAAACAAAGATTTAACAGCCAGTTAGCTTAGCTTAGCATTGGCCGGAAAGAGCGGGACATCCATACATATAATCCATACAAAAAGTGGAAAAACACAAACAGGGAATTGATGCTTTTCCATTATTATTTTTGTCCAAGCCAGATCTGATCTGATCTTGATGACCATTAGATGGGCTAGTAGCAGTTTCACCATCGTCCAGTCTTTGTGCTAAGCTAAGTTAGCTAGCGGCAGTGGCTTCATATTTCGCAAGACATGAGAGTGGTGTTAATCTATGAGGATAAAACAGAACATTTCTCCCAAATGTCAACCTTTTCCCGGAATTTCCCTTCAACGGATGTATTGCCACACTATCAGGCCGTCTCTCCATATTAGAAAAGGTAGCATGCGTCTCGGCATGCATCTTTCCTGTCTGCTGGGACGTCACGTGGTTTGTCTCTCTGATAACGCTATCAGTAGTTATGCTGCTGGTCATAGCAGGGAAAACGAATAGTGAGGCCACAGACTGTAGATTAAATCGTAATGTTCAGCCACCTCGGTAATGGATTGACTGGATGTGGTATCACGGTAATGAGCAAGCCTTGGGGTGAAATGTCTTTGTGGATTTTTTTTATGAAAGGCACCAGGCTGGATGAGCCGGCACCATCGCATTCAGTGGTGACCTCCTGATTTGTCTGATTGCCATGGCTACAGAGCAGAGATACCAATCTACATCAGGATGGCGCCGTCAGATGTTCACATAATAAAGAAGGACACGGGTCAACCAATCTCAAAATGAAAAGGAAAATGCAACACCGGGCTCATAAGAACCGGCCGTGTTCTCATCCGAAGCCAGACATGCATAATTCAGTGACCTTCAGTAAAAAATCCACCAGATTAAATGATAAAAATAATAATAAATTGAAAGGGTAAACTGTGACGGGGATGAAACTGGAGTGGTGCCGGGAGCCGAAACATCAAAAATAAATTGCAGCTAGCTGATCATGAAAGCACAACAACCAGCCCCGTCCCACAGCCATTGATCCATGAATATGAATGAATGAATGGCTGGGTTATCTCTGGGCTGACTGAGGCAGGAAAACAGCCATTTTCAAATGCAGATTTCTCCCCTTTATCAAAGATGACTCTCACCGTGGGTTTCTCACAGTCAGGGGCATCGTGTTTACTTAAACAGCGATTGGCCTTATCTCCAGAAAGCTCCCGGAGTACCTGAGAAACCAGCTACTGGGACTAACTGTGCAGGAATGAGGAGCTCCGCTTCCCCCCTCTGTGAGATAAGTGAGCGGATTATTGAGCAATGCTTAAATGGGCAGTACATCAGGATGGGAAGATGGGCTAAAATGCTTCCCGTTCCTGCCTGGATAATGAGGGAGGACAGATCATTTGAAGGATGGCGCGCGTTAGGGTTCTAAACGGAGAATAATTAGCTGCTGAGCCACCAAACCAAAAATCTGTGGCCACATGAAGAGGCGGGAAGCTACCATTATAATTCCAACTGTGAGCAGTTTAGCATCAAAGCCATTCAGATTCCCCAAAAAGAAAAAATTGAGCACAAATCTATTTCCAACTACCTATAATCATCGCTAACACGAGTCGTGTCATCGCTCCTCTAAATAGCCATCTGTCGTGACACAAAGAGAAAACCTCTCAGCGGCACAGACACTTCCTCTATCTGTCTTATCTGGCGAGGTTCTGCGCTTTTAGGCTCTTATCAGGAGGAAACAGGAAACGGAGAAAGGCTATCTCCTGCCGCAAAATAAATCATGTGGATGCTCATGAAATACAAACTTCCCCTCGTACAAAAGATACGTCCAGAAAGTGTGAATAGAATGAGAAAGAAATTCTTTTTTGGAAGATACCATCCTACATTTAGAGATATATTACAGCAGATCCATCTATAATCCCAGAACCCTTTCATGACCTACTATGGGTTTTTGCCTTCAGGAAGTCTCCGATGTCGTCGGAGGCAAACAAACACCAACTGTAGCGCACTTGAGCGACGGAGCTTCCTGCATAATCACTTCATTCCTACATCTCCACGCCAAACGCCATAACGGTGCCCTTGAGTCAAAGGTACCAGGGCTGTTATCTGATCTCTCCTGAATCTTAAATCCCTCAAGCC
Organism: Eutrigla gurnardus; assembly: GCF_963514095.1. Taxonomy (NCBI): domain Eukaryota; kingdom Metazoa; phylum Chordata; class Actinopteri; order Perciformes; family Triglidae; genus Eutrigla; species Eutrigla gurnardus. Next base: position 10,442,486 of record NC_139932.1, on the reverse strand, counting down.
TTCACATCAACTCTCTCCCTCCCCCCTCCCCCCCTCTCAGGTTTTTACGAGGTGAGAAGCACAAGCCGGTTTTACCCCCACACACCGTTGGCCCCGTTCTGACCCAGAAATCCTTATGCATATTAGTGTGTTTTACAAGAGTGAGCCGGAGTGGCCATGCGTGAAACCGGAACGGGCGTGTGCAGTGCTCGGTTAGGGTTCAGTACCGGGGTTGCCAAGCTAATGAATCGGTTTTTTTTGTGAAGCTACTGGTACTTAAATTATAATTAAGGCCCAGCGCGGCGGTCAGGATCCCACGCTGAGATGAATGGGAGTTCACACACAATTTCTTCCTCATCATATTCTAGGTGTTTGTCATGCAAAAGGTGTTTTGCTAAACAAAAACACATCAAGCAGTCATTATGTGCACAGTTTATGTGTTTTCCAAAGTGTGACGAGTCCAAAAGGCTGGATTTTGCATTGGGGCCTTTATTTGCTAAATGCTGACTACGGTATGTGTGAGGAAGATTCAAGGAACTGGTATTTTTTTTATTCTTTTTTGATTTTTTCTATTTATTTATTCCACCCGACAGTTATCACTGTCATGTCTGTAAGGTCCACATAAAGCCACAACCAGCAGGTGGTTAGCTTAGCTTAGCATGAAGTTGGGAAACAGGGAGAAACTAACAAATCAACAACAAATTGCATTTTTTCAAATTGCATCTGTCCTATCATTTTTCGGTCCTGTTTAATCAGTTGTAAGTTGAGTTTCAATGAAATATGTTTTAACCATTTTAGATCACATTCCTGGTGATTTTGTTCTCAACCCAAAACCAGTCTTGAAGACAAACATTCAATGTTCAGTTTAACGTAACGCTTTATGAAGACAGATGTAAGCTTTTATTAGTATTTCATCATAAAATCTATGCCAGAAAAATAATTAGAACACGACATAACATTTCCATTTAGTTGTAATACACTGAATTTACTTTTTCTTTTTTTTTTAAGGTCATCAGTCATTTGGTGTCGAGCTGAGCCTCAGTCTTTCTCTCATACCACAATCCCACTACAGGGGTGAGTGGAGGGGACGATTTATTGGGGAAAAATGTCTTAACGTTTTGTGGAAAGTGGAGGAAAGCGGTACATGAGTAGCCCGCCCAAAACCACCCGCCCAATTAAATAAAAACTAACCCAACTGGGTCGGAAAACCAGCAAATGTGGCGACAGCGGTTCCATCATCCTGATATCGTTTACACCATCGACGACTGACAGCTTCACCATCAGTAAGGAAAGGCCGACATGAGAAAGACAAACCGCTCCATGTGCACCTACAGACCTCTTCAGATTCTTAATGTCACTGGCTGATGAAAGTCTGACTTCACTCTGCAGGGCTTTAAACAGTCAGATCTGAAATGTGAGCGCTTCATCAAGTGCAGCGGAATAAGAAAACCCCATGTTTGATTTTCTGTCCTGACAGCTGTTCTGGGAGGCAGACAAAAAAACCTCCCCCGTCACTGAAAGGCGATACTCAATGGCTATTGATTACAAAAAGGTAGTAAGGGTAAGCGCTTGCGATTCGTGTGATCCCCAGCTCGGGTTGGGTTTTGTATTTCGCCACAACTGCTGTAAGTCACTTCAGAGGTCCACCTTGTAGTTTAAAGAGAGAGAGTGGATGCCAACCTTCAAGGGTAATCTAACGCCGCAGAAAGGAGCTTTGCTTACAAAGCCAGTTGAGTGCGCTGAGGTAGAAATTGAAACCGTTTGCTGCGGAACAGTTATGAAGGCTCTCGGTTAGTGAAGAGCATGACGGACGCCCAATGCGCCGGGCCAGATAAGGAACTTGTGACACTGTGTTTTCATCCCGTTATCTACGGTTTGTGGTTCCTTCCTCCAAAATCTAGCACGGAGGTTACATGACAAATCTGTGGCTTTGGCGTGTATACCTTGCGAGGCGGTGGCGAACTTGTGAGCCCTTGTTGTCCCTGGAGACCACTGTTTTTGGTTACCACATATGGTGTGTACGGCTGGTGGGACTGAGGTTTGGCCAGCGTCTTGGCAGACGGGCGGGTCGACTGCGGCCCGCGAAACACTTGGGGCAGCCAAGGGTGAGCAGCAGCCTCGCCTGGCGTCGCTTGGCACCCGGTGGGGGGAGGGGCGACCTAAAAATAAACCCACCCAATCTCTTCTCCAAGTCGGAGCTGTGGTTCGAGAGGCGAGGGTGGTATCGAGTATTAAAATTTGTTGTATTTAAGTAGAAGGTTATAAAAAAAATGCCCTTTTAACAATTAAGAACACAATATTACTCCGAGGAACCTTGCGCAGCTCAAGGGTACTCGGAAGTTACTCAACTCTGACCCTCGGCTGGCAACTTTTCATAAATGTCTCTCATAAAACCGAATCCGCCGTGTGCATGCCTTCCTCCCCTTTCATTATGAAGAACAAGCCATGCAAGCTCTTTTTGTTCACCAGAAGACTGTTTTTCTCCCTTTCAGGATTGCAAAAAGCTGGCGCATATCCCAGCAAACAAGATAGGTTTAAATATTTCATCCTCATGCTCTGCCATTTCTTTGCCCAAAACCCAAAGAGAAATTATGATTCACCCTGTTCAACATATTGTGTTCAAGCCTTCATTTGTGGCTTTAAAACAGTTTTGAAGCCGCAGCATCTGCACAGTCGACCACTAAGTGCTTTCGTGACTTAAATCTGTTAGTAATCAGAATGAGACTCTTTGCTCCCGCCTTCCTATTGTTTGACTAATAGCTCAATCCCTCCACCACTGAATCTGAGGGGGCGACTCATGAGCAAAGTAATGTTAATGCTGAAATACGTTGGATAAGTTCATAAGATTGCAAAATCTATTTCCCCTCACCACCAAACCACACGTTTCAAGAGGTTTGCCTGTTTTTCTCCTCAAAAACACTTAACGCAAGTCCGCAAATGTGGATAAAAGCCTCAAAACCGTCTCAGATTACCGCGTTTTTCATCGGTTCCACTCGCCACATTGTTCGCTTTCATTCGCTGTAGGCGGCGTTGCTCGTCCCTGAAACGCTGACAGTGAAAATTCCCTCCCGACAGACGAGCCTTTTCACCTCGACCGTGTTACTTCCGGCGCAGTCAGAGAGGTTTTCTCACTCGTTTTCGTTAGCCCACATCTTCCCTCAATATTTATCTGCTCCGAGCGCACGCTGTAACTTTGAACAGCAGCTACACAACTGGGGCACATGTTTTAGATAATTATTCCACTCGAGGCACGAAAATTCCTGGCAACCTTTACCGCAGCAGAGGACCTTGGGAGCGCCAGCCCGTAAGAGATAACGATTTAGAGTATTAAGTAATGAACATCAGGAGGCGGGTCCTTCTGATGGAACACCATCAAACATACACATGCAACTGTTTGATGGGCCTACAAATTTAACGTGACAACCGTGATCCAAACACAGTTTAGAATAGGGATTGGGAGATCTTTATGTATCTTTATGATAATTCAATGGGATAATTCATCTCCTTTCAACCATATTGAGATTAAATTGTATATCGAGGCACTGTGACACACAATTATATCGTCTAAAGTGACAATGACCAGCACATTCTACCTCAAATTTCTTAATTAAATTAGATTTTTTTTTAATTCACACCCGAGTATAGAAAAGGTGGTTTTGATAGACTATCACTAACTACCCTCATCTGCCCTGCAATCAGCTCATCCCCCTCACCTGGCTCCCCCACCCACTACACACCTGCTCCTTATGAACCTCATCATCCACTCTGTCTTATACCGGCCCAGATTCCCTTGTGTTCCCTTCTGAGATAACCTGTCTGGCTGGCTTGTGGCTGCTGCTTGTTTTTTTTTACCAATTTAAAAGGACTTTAGATAGTCTACCGCTTCTGAAGTCATCATTTTTGGTTCTGTGGTTTCTGAGTTGTTACACTCCTAATATACAGGAGATGTGGGTGTTTTGGGCTTTCGAGTTGTGGAAGGGCAGCTTTACCTGAGCTGGGTAATAAAATTACTTCTTCAATGAGTTATAATCTTACAACACTGGTCATAGCACAACAATGGTAGCCTACAATAAATCTCAAGTCAGAAGCAAAGAAACAACAGTGTAATGAAAACTGGCCTCCTGCTTGAAACTGAATTTACCGCTCCTCTTATCTCGGTTGATACAAGCACATGGACATTCCTCACACAACAATGCTGCTTATTGACTGAGCTCACTCACACACACACACACACACACACACACACGCGCACAAAAAGAAAGACGTGAAACCTTTTTTTGTTTCATGCTCTTGATTAATATTTATCAGTGATCCGGGGGATGAAACAATGTGCGCACCAATAACATCAGCGAATCATTAGCACTTAAACTCTTAGCACTAAGGTTTGAACTGAGATGAAAGAGCGATTCTTAAAAAGACGATCCCATACTGATGCGTTTATCGGTTAACCTCAGAAACCGAAGTCGAAAAGGAACAGATGTTTGCAACCGACCGCCTCTGTGATCGTCTGTCTTCATTGTGGCGCTTCTCTCCAGTCGCTCTGCTATGCGTCATTTGTGTGGCATATTTAATTGTTCTTAAATATTTTCACTTTGAACTGTGAGGATATTTCAAGTGGAGAAAGAAAGAGAATTTCTAAAAGAAGGAATGTTCCAGCAATGAAATCCCTGAGATGATTTTGCTCTTGAGACAAAGAGGGAAGATGTTTTCACTACAAATCCCCCGAGGGACCGTAATGCATTTTGTAGAGAGACGGGCTGTGATGTGATTGGGGTCACAGACCTTTTTGGGATACATGCATCTGAATGCTGAAAGCCCACTTGCGATGCATTTCATCTCACAATGTCCCTCTCGCCAATAATATCCAAGCCTCCCTCATAAAGACAACCATTACTGGGCCGATTTGTCAAAAAAAGGCGTTGTTAAAAACCAATATCACTGAAATGTCAGCGTCACAGGGAGTCTCATTTGTTAACCTGTCTAAAGCCTCGATGATGAGTATTCAAAGGAGAGTCCGGGGGGCTTTATGGTAAATATATTTTCCAATCTATAAATACAACTCTCAAGCAATCAATCAACAGAGCCTGTTTTTTTTTAAATAATAAAACATTCACATTTAAACCTGAGAAACTTAAAACCAGCAGGTCACGTCTTGATTATTTCCCCCCGAATCAAAAAATGGGCCTCGTCTCCCGGCTCCCGTTAAAAACGTAGTCCTTTCACACGCCGGGGCTTTTCATCGGGAGCGCCGGCGGCCAAAAAGGAGCGCTCGGCTGAGCCCTGAGCGGTGCCCAGGAAAAACACTTGACATGATTGAAAAAGCAGACCGGGGACAGAACATCCCCACGAGTTTGGGAGCGCTTTAGAATGATCTGCTCCGCCATCTCGTCTTGGAGGCTAAGAACCGACCGCCACAGGTGATGAGAATTTGATTACGGGGGTGAAAGGTCAGATAGCGAGGCAGCACAAAGAGACAAATGGAGAAATTTGCGAGACAATCTTTTTTTAGACTGCTGCAGATCAGAATGATTAGCACAACGCACCTCCACTTCAATCCGTTATTACACATAACTCTCCTCTAATCCCAGAGGGGGGAGAGAGCGGGAGCACGCGACTCTTGACCCCCGGAGAGAGAGGATGGCGTTTGATGAACGACCAGGGAAGGTCAGACCTCTGATTGGTATTCAACCTCCTCCGTCTGAGGCTTGCTGAGCCAAAACGGCAGAGTGCGTCCCCCAAGAGTGTAAATTACCGCGGTGACGTTGATGGATACGCGGCGTCGGTGGACACTGAACTTTCACTGGAGGGGATGGAGTACGAGCCGCCAGGGCACCGCCGCGGGTAATCTGTCACCAAGGGGCCTTTTTTTTTTTTTTTTTTTTTTTTTGCGACAACCTTGTGGTGTCGCGGTCGCAGACGAGGCTGATGGATGAATGACCCCGCTGGGCGCTTCTGCGGGGATGCTTGTCGAGGTGTGATGGAACTGGAGACGGCATGCCGAGCTCAATATCTACCGCCACCCTGTTTCTCCACTGCCTCTCCTCCTCCTCCTCCTCCTCCTCCTCCTCCTCACGCACTCCGTCTTGCTCACGTACGAGACACACAGGGGTCACCGATGGTGCTGAAAAGTAAAGTGGGGCGATCTCTGACCTTTGAGGGGTGTCTGGAGATGCTTAGCAGACAGCAAAACCCACTGACGAATGAGGGAGGCGACCCGTGCGCTGATCGTTCTTTGAATCCGCAGACAAATCCACCGCATACCTTTCATATTAGTAGTTCACCTTGTGATTTAATACTTGATAGCGGAAGATTAATTCATATTAGCTTCGGGAGCCAAAACCCCCTTTATGCCCATATACAGTGTGTTCAGTGAAGAACTACCTGTCCAGTTCCTCCTTTTTAAAAAGGGGACCAGCTGTGGTGCTGAACTTTCTCATGGAGGGAGATTACTCTCACAGGCACAGATGTCCGGCAGGCACACATGTAACAGCGGATGGGAAACACAGCATGCAGTAGTCGAGTATTAGTGACTCCTTATCATCCAGAGTAACGGAGAGATGAAAGTATGGAATGTAGAAGAGAAAAATCAGGAAACAAACATTATTTAGTGTAAAAATACATGTTTAACAGCTGAGACGATCAGTTGCTGGACAGGAAAATAATCGGCGACTATTGTAATGATGGATTCATCATTTTAAGACAAATGCCATAAACGTATTCTTACTATCAAAGAAGAACATCATTTATGTTTTCCTCTTTTATCATCTTGCCCCCCTCAGATTAAGCTTTTTTTATATATAATAGTTAAGTTTCTTCTGATGATTTTCCTTCCCCTCATCATCACTGTCCATCAGGTCAGTTTTCCCCCAGCATGCCTCTCTCCTCCTCACAGCGCTAGAGTGTTGACATGTTTATTCAGCTGTTTGCGAAATGAAAACTGGCGGTTTTGGACGAGCTTGAACTCCCTCGGGGCGCCGATTCGTCACCGGCTTCATCCGAACTCACTTCACAACGTGTTGAACTTATCGTTACTGCTGGACGCGCACCACGTGATGCGCGCTCTCTCTGGGTCAACCGCGTTTCTAAAAGAAAACATGCAACATAATAGAAAACGCTACTCGCGGGCTTCAACTAGAGCCGATGAATACGCGGTGATTTATTACAGGCTCCGGACAAAAGCAAACATGCGGGCGGGCGCAGCGCCCCCCCCTCCTCCGCGCGGAGGCAGCGCGAGCGGATGACAAGTGGAGCAGCGGATGGCGGTGATGTTGTTACCTGTCATCGTAGCAGAAATCCGCGTCCAGCGTGTTCAGATAGAGACCCACGGCCACGGCGGTGCACACCAGCTCCGTGATCATCTCAGAAGCAAAGTGGGAGAGGAGCCGGGATAGAAATGACTGCAATCAGGGTCCCCCCCCTCCCACCCACCCCCAGCACCCCCAAGTCTCTGTGTTATTGTTCCGCTCGGCGGCAGTGCTGCACTCCGGACAACGCGTGACATGCAAAGTGTGTCAAAGTTAGCCATATTCCCTGTGACCCATTGTGTCGGCGGGTGTGTGGAGGTGAAGCTACAGCCGGGCTCGGCTCGGAGCGGTGCGCATTTTTGGTGCTGTGCTGCGGCGGCGGCGTCCTCGGTGTGCGCATCTCTCTCCGCCTTGGCACCGGAGAGAGCAGAGCGGGGAGACGCATGTGGTTTTCAGGGGAGGCTGCGCATGCGCGCTGAGCTCTGCACTAGAGAGAGGGAGAGAGGGGCGGGAGTGGTGCTGGGAATAGGGTTTTTTTTTTTTTGTGCAGTGCTGGTGGACTAGAATAAGAATGAGTCCAACGTGTTTTTGTAAGGAAACATTTCATGTTGATTTAACAGACAGAAGACAATTACTGTCACTGTTACTCACTGATTAATGTGACCTATTTATAGATTTAAGAGAAATATACTATACATCTATTGACATAAATATAACTTTCAGATTCAGTTGTGTTTGTTTTTAGATTCAACATAAACTGAAATAAACAAAGACGAATTTAAAATAATATTCACATTCATATTCAATGTCCAAAAAATATGCATCGATAAAAAATGTATAAAACAGAGGTTAAATAATTACCAGAACCCCTATTTTGACCCTCTAAAACATAAATAGCTAATAGCTGGTTCCTACGCAGCTATAAGAAGGAGCTGCATCACATTATGGCATTCTGACCCCAAATTAAAAAACAAATATTGATTCCTTTGCGATACACCAACCCCCCCTCCAACATCTCCATGGAGAGGCCAAACGGGGAGAGTAGGCGTGATTGATGGACCGTTGTACCTCACCCTATGGTGAGAATGCATCTGGGCGTCGGTTTGGAAACGTGCAGCCTGGTCCCGCTGACTACCAGCTGGACCGACGCCTGGCCCTCGGTCGGGGCTCCGAGCAACAAACAAACAAAGAATCCAGCGCAGAGCTGCGGAGAGAGTTAAACAGATGGCTGGAGACGGGGTGTGTGGAGGGCGGGTGACGGGTGAGACAGTGACGGGGTGAGGATAGGCATTTGTAACGGCGGGCCCCCAGCGAACCTGACCTTGACCTCATGAACCTGTTGCACAGGCTGCTGTGTTTTTGTACGGTGAGGTGCTTCCTCTTCTGCAGCATTCATCAGTGTCTAGTGGTAACGAATGAGGGCGAATGTTTCGGGTCGCAGGGAGACACTCGGTCTTTCTGACACACGGGAAACCTTAACATTCAAATGAGGGAGAGTCGCACCCAAACGAAAACCACAGGGAACCAGAAAGCCGACATGGTGCACGTTGCGTCTTCGCCCCGTGGGGACAAGGGGCGCTCTGTCTCGGCACGGCACAAGCGATTAAGGGATTAGCTCAGGAAAAGAGGGTAACGTGTTCCTGTAGAAAGCATAAACAAAGCCCAGGGCAAAACAAACACATTACAGGAGAAGAAGTGTTTACTTCCCTCTGACTGATTACCTGCTACGTCCTCACCGGCGAACAGCGTGATGAATCGCCAGATGTAAACAGCCAACGGTCCTAAATAAAACACCGGGGGGGTTTGGGTTTTTGATGAAGTCTATCGGGCCAGTTTGATGGTATTTACATTAATTTTACTTATTGTTTTTCATACACAACGTGACAGTCCTTTCCTGCTTTTATTAAAAACAAGGTTTTCTCATTCAAGCCACTTTTTGTTTTGCTTATCAACAAGGCAAATATTTGCATATGTTGACATGTGATTAAACTGTTCTTTGTCAAGGCCTGTGTGTTGTAAATGACTATTCGTTGCATGGCCTCCACAGCATATATGCTTATTATTACGCTTAGTGTTAGATATGAAGATTGATACCACCTTCATTCAGGTTAGCTTAGCATAAAGATTTAGGGGAAACCTAACCACCCACCTCTAACAGTAATCATTTTCGGTTAGCTTATGCAGACTTTCTACGTGTTAATTTTTGTGTTTGTTTCACACTTTTTAGCCATATTAAGAATTATTAAGGAGGTTGAAATGATTGTACAATATTTTTGAATTATTTTCTTTTCTAGCACAAACTGCGATATTTAGGATTTTGTTAATTTAGCAACCATGGGAATCTGAAATGCAAGAACAATGACACAAAAATATAATTAATCAAAATATTATTATGGAAGAGTTTGAGGTTATGATTGTATCCAAACTTTTGCTTTTTACATTTCAATGAATGTCTATGTATGCCTGAATCACTGAAAATGTAATTCATTTAAAGTTTTAAGAAATTCTATAAAAAACAATATTTTTTGCTATTTTATTATCTCCCAATAGAACAAGGCTAGCTGTTTCCCCCTGCTTTCAGTCTTTATGCTAAGCTACGCTACACAGCTTTGATTTTAACACTCACACATAAGATAATGCTTTAGTTGAGGTCACACATCCAATTTATCATACAAAACTGAGCAACAGGACAAACCTCTAACAACAAACTGTGTTTCCATCAGCCCTGTTATTAAGAGATTTCCTCTCCCCTTTTAAGCTATATACAGATCCAGTAATGGTAATTTCCCTGCGCTATTTACTCCGGAACCGCTGCTTCTTCACCCCAGCAGATAAACATCACGCAGGAAGCAGATAATCACAGATGGAAAGACGGGGCCCGGGCCCTGCCCTCGCAGAAATAGCACAGCCGCGGTATTAATATCAACACCGAAGCTCTCGCCAAACTAAAATCAGGAAACATGGCACACTAAAATCGAATCCACCCTGGTTACATCCGCAACAGTGTCACCTCCTCGTTCTGCTCAGGAAGATCAGAAATACGACTGTGTGGAGAGGAGAGGAAAAAAAGGGGAAATTGCTGATTGTTTGAGTTTGGCGCTGAATTAAGAAGTTCTCTGTTCAACCGCACTGATGATGAACTGTGAAACGGCTTGAACTGCAGTTAAAGGGGTCAGCGGCCTGCATTGTTTCAGGAGTGGACATGAAAATGCAATAAAACAATTCAATAAAACACCATATCATAACTGTAAAAATCCAACGGCTTGCGTGCCCTTAACTATTATCGTTACTGCCAACGATAAATTTGATGTGTTTTGGAGTCCGGAGTTATCCATGTCGAGGGATGAATAAAAAAGGGGGAAGGATGTTAAACCTGACTGGCTCAATTAGAGGCTTTTTCTATTGATACGCTGCTGCTTTCTGAGTTCAGTCAAATAAATCCCATTTATACAACTCACAGCATTTTCCAATCTAAGTCTTTAAACCCAATGACAACAAGGGGACGGTAAGTAGTTTACTCTCCATGACTCTCCTTCTGTCACATCCATTAAACACTGTGGTTTATGCCAACACGATGTAAATAAGAGGGAATGTATTTACAGTACTGTAATCTCAACAGCCATTAAATCACAGCTCACTCAAGATATTTACATATTCAGAATGTATATTCTTCAAACTGCTTATCAGAGTCAAGTAACAAAGGAAGCTGTAATCGTGTAAATCTCTGAACTGGGGGAAGTGAAGCATTGCGTTTGTCTCTAAACCATACATACGTTTACAGCTTTCTCTGGCTGTCTTCTATTAGATTGATCTAATTTGATATTTATCTGTAGAGAGCTTGAAAAGAACGGGCGAGATTAATGGAAAACGTGAATCAGAGGGACAAGTGTTGTTATTGGATAATACGCGCCGACTGGGCTTCACATTGAAAAGCAGCAATTCTCCGTCAAGCGACGTCCCGAGGCTCCGAGTCAAACATTTACACAGCTTGACACGCCTGTTTACACGACTGCAGATACATCTCGACAAGTGTAAAACACATTTTCTTTTTTTGTGTAACTGGGGGCTCTTCAGAGGATAAATCTGTAGTGACTTAAGGTGATAACAGCAGATTTGAATCTGTGTGTGTGTCTGGCTCGGTTGGGCCTGAACCTCCACATTCTCACAAGCGGTGCATCTGGCGGAGAAGCGGAGTCTGTTCGTGACTGAAGGGGCATGATGATGGCAGCCAGGGCTACTTCCTGGCAACCTTCTCTCTGATGGCCTCCTGCCCGGGCCTCGGGGGGAAAAACCCCAGAGTTTGTGCATGAGGACAGTTAAAACAGGAACAACACGATGATCAGGCTCACATGGAAGACGTTAGGACAGGATATTTTACAAATGATCACTTCGCTAATCCACTTCTTTACTCATGTCCTCGTTCGCCACTTCCCTAAATGTCACCGCTGGATTATTCTTAAAGCTACTGCGAGGAACTGAAATTCTCTGTTGATTTTGGCCTCCCTGTGGACAAAAGCAGCGGTTTTTCCAAGAGAGATAATTTCTCATTTGACAGCAGCGAGGGTCTGACAAGACTTCCTCATGCAGCAGGGGCGTGGCCACCGGGGTGGCACGGGCTAACCCTGGAATCTGATTGGCCACCCTCCCTGGCCATTCCTACAGAACTGTCAATCAGTTTGTTTGATTGGAGTTTCCAAACTTGAACCCTCTTGGACAAAATATGTGCAAGAAAACCAGTCTTGTGTTCAGGGGGCCTCAGATTTTGTGTCCAGTACATATTTCTTTCATGCTACACTGTTCAATGTGTATTATTTGGATAAATAAATTGTTCTGTTATTCATACTTTACCTACCATTCAATACAATACAAGAATGTAGTGCATTTAAAAAATTAATTTCACTGTGCAACCCTTCTACAGTCTGTGCCCCTACCTGGCCCCCAAGAAAAAAATTCTAGACACGCCACTGTCCTGGTTCTCCCATGCATCCCTTCCCTCCAGCCAAAGCTCCCACTTTCACAAGAAAAGTCATTCTTTCACTCTTAAACACGACCAGCTGAGAACCTCTTGCAGCCATGATCAGATAGTGAAAAGTATACAAACTGCCGTCTCTTCCTGTCGGAGGAGCGCCGAGATGATTTTTCATATCGGGGGCGGTGGCAGGAACTTTGGATTCATATCCTAACACCACCGTGAGAACCAGTGATCAAAGCGAAAGGGGGGTGTGTGTTTGACGCACTCCCCGCACTTCCACTTCCTCTAGTTCCTACCTTTTGGATGAAAGGTCGTCTGAGGTTGGATCGCCTGTGTCTGCCTCCAAGGCTTCATCACATCCCGTTTTCCTGCCTTAAGGGCAAAGGCAGGAAATTGTAGTTTACCCACTGCATTGCCTTGAGGGCTTCTGCTGTCACGGCAACGGGTTTGCACGTTTGTGTGTGTTGGAACCTTTTCTATCATGTTGCTTTTCTTCAGTGTGGGCACACAGACGAGGCCTCCGCAGGGGTGTGTTTATATATACATACATATGTGGCGCAAACATGCGTGCGAGTGTCAAGGAGGGGGACAGGTCAGCAAGACGTGACTCACTCGGCCACCACAAAAAACCCCACCGGCGTTCCTGCTCCAAAACAAGCCCCGCCCACATCTCCGGTTGCTCAGTGTCGGTCTGGTTTGGCCACTAGAGCGGGGCTGTCAGCGTGAAACACGGCGCCGGATCCAAACGTGGTCCAGACGCAGCGGAGAGCCCTCCGCCATCTGTCTTTACCGAGGTAAATAGAAGGCTTTGGGGATGCGGTATCGCCACGGGAACGCCGACAGACCTGTGGATGGCCTACAGATGTGCAGGCTGCTGCAGTGACAAAGAATAGAAAGCAGTGAAAGATGGGACAGTGGGGGGAGTACAAGCGCTGCACAGTAGGGGGCGTGTGTTGTATTTGTTTCTTCATAATTTTGAAAAATGGATGTTCCTCACCCTTTAATCAACACTGTTCACATGCACAGCTGCCGTGACCATTACGGTGGGCAGCGAGGGGCCCAATATGACAGGATGAATGTTCATTACGAAAGAAGATAACCTTCTCTGTCGGACGCACCGACACACCTGTCGGTTACACTCAAGTTCCACCTCACCGACTCCATTCAACGACTTCCAAATGTGCTAATCTGAATTGATTTTAAACCGATGGTTATTTATCTGTAAATTATACAAAAAAATGTCTTCATATAATCGAATGTTGAGGTTGGTTAGGTCGAGTCTGCATTCCAGCTAGAGTGGCAGATGCTTCAACCATTTATCCATTACTCATCAAAACATGATTTCTATTTTTTTCCAAAGTCGCAGTATTTCAAATAGCATATCTTATCTTGTAAATTAATAACATTCCCAATATAAAATAATGTTTTCGGTCCCCTTAATGCTCCGTGTCCCTCCTTGCAGCTTGCGTCTGCAATCCATCAGCTTGAGTGTAAGTGCCACGACCATAATTCATGCGTCTACTCGAGACTACAACATTGGATTCAAACATGTAAGAAGAGAGTCATTAATGAAATGACCGAGCACAAAGCAAAACAGAAGTAAAACAGGGTCACGGTGCCTCTTGTCCGTTCCCCCTACTTCCTCTGGTCCGAGCCTAGAAATGGGGTTTCCAGACCTGTCGACGGAGGGAGATCCAAGCCTCCGTAAATCCCACAATGCCCCTGGCTCCCCGAACGGCCCTTAAAAAACAACTGTTTTCTTAAGAGTCACGAAACACATAGACAAAAGGCTGAGATGGACGCGATGGAACGCGTTTTTCCATGTGTTTTTCACGAGGAAGCACGCAGCCGAGGACTCAACGCTAAAAACACAACAGATTTATTTTTCATTAAAAAAAACAGGAAGTGGCTGAAATGTGATGCAGCGAGTGCATAAATAAATTGCAACATTGAGATTAAATCATACATGTAATCAAAACGCACATTAACACAATCACTCTGAGATTGCTGATACCATCGTGCGTAATCAAGACCTCTCCGGCGGCGTTTCATAATCACGTGCATGCGGATGAGCTCATCAACGTGAAATCTGGTCCTCGTGACTCTTCAGCCCCACGACGGCGTAGCATCTCGGAGACAGGAGGGGATCAAAGAGCTGCACCAGAGCGGAGAAGGACAAACCCTCCTGTAGGACACCAAGACAAACAAACACAACACAATGAGACAACAGACGTGGATATAAAACACATGGACATTCAAATCCTGTTTGGCTTTGTGACGCCATGCTGCCGTATGATGTCGCTCTTAAAGATTTCTCTACTGAATCCTCCGGAGGGGAAACATCTGTCCAAATATTATGTCAGGTGGACTCCTGTTCATGTGTAGGACAAGTTGGTCTTCCTCGATGGCCGGCTGTTCAGTAACAGGTCATACCACACTAGGCTGCAGTTCAGGTGCGTCCATGCAAAGACGGTAAAACGGGTGTTCACTCATTATCGCTCGCCTTGTAATTTAAATAGCCCACACGCTACTTTGTAACGTATTTAAAATAGTTCCTCAACAAGAGGAATGAGATATGGTGTTTTGCTGCTTGTCAATTAGCTGGATCCAATTGAATCAGTGTAAATATAGAATTTGATTTTTATCCACCTGCCAGCAATGGAGGTTTTGACATTTCTGCTAGCTAATCTTAGTTTTGCGTGTTAGCGTGCTAAAGCTTGCTGATGGGAATGCCATTTGATCGGCAGCAAAAATATTGGATAAGCTAAAATTTTGTTGCGGGTGAGACATTTCGCTCTAAGGCACAAATGTCAACATATATCCGCCAATTGGAAAAGTCAGTGAGGTTCATCCTCTGGGAACCATGATTGCCTGTGCATAATTTCATGGCAATCCATCCAAACGCTATTGAGACATTTTGCTCTATGCCACAAATGTCAACATATATCCGCCAATTGGAAAAGTCAGTGAGGTTCATCCTCTGGGAACCATGATTGCCTGTGCAAAATTTCATGGCAATCCATCCAAACGCTATTGAGACATTTTGCTCTATGGCACACATGTCAACACGTTACCGCCAATTGGAAAAGTCAGGGGATCACAAAGGGCAATAGGGTTCATCCTCTGGGAAACATGATTCTCTGTGCAATCCAACCGATAGCTGATGGCAGACCAACATCCCATCGCATTCACAGCATTCACAAACGTCTACTTTGCTCGATTATTTGAGGATTAAAATTCCTTGAAGTTTGTGCCAACGCACATATTTTAACACATCACAGTGTATACATTGCTATATAAGTGCATCATTGTTTGACTATCAACACAGTCAGTGAGATGCTATGGAAACCTTCCCAAAAAATCTACAGTACGTTTCTGGATAATCATTACAGCTATTACAACCTGGTGTGTGTGTGTGTGTGTGTGTGTGTGTGTCCTTCTTTAAGGCTGAACATGCCTCAGCACACACATCACATGGATCGTATTCACATGCATCCATCACTTCCTCTTGTTCCTCCTCCAGGGAGACGTTATGTTCAAGACGTTCTGTAGTCTGATTACACGACATGGTTAAGGAAGTGCATCCCGACACACAGCAACGCACGTAATCACGACTTTCAAAGCTTTTCCGGCTTGTACGCAGCTCATCACAATAACTCAGGATAAAGATAAGCGTGTTGGTTTTGGCCGCAGAAGCACGAGATGCTAAATTGCAGGCTGGCTTTAATTTAGCCGACACCTATATTACTGTCAGCGGTGTGAATTATAATAATTAAAAAAAAGATCGTAGCTGAGATTTCTACGTCTTCGCTTTCATCATCTGGGAAGCAGATTTCAGATCCCAATCAACGAGCTGTACGACTAAATTAGAAAGATGAGTCCGGCTGAAAGACGAGAACGAGTGAAACCCCTCGTGTGCTGCTGGTGAAAATCACTGAAAGGTTAAGACACGTTTGTTTCAATAATAGTTTTTTATATGTTGTATACAAAATTTTGATAGTAAATTCATAATTTAAGTTATTTCTAAAGCAAAAAGTGACTTTGGGTTTTGAAACCAACAATTTGTTGACATTTTATAAACCAAGTGATTAATAGAGAAGCTCAAATAAGAGTTATAGATACTGAAAAAAACAGATACACCCTTAAATGAATCACTTTTGCTTAAAATAGATTCACATTCTCTCCCATTGCACATAATAAACCTAAAGTGCCTTTTATTATAAACAATCTTAAGTGCAGTTGGACGTATAAACAGATTTAGTGTGACTTCATGTTCATCTGACTTTTGAGTTGACCAGGTTCTAGTAAAGCCACGCCTCCAGAATGAATCCCTAATATTCTTTCCGCCATTAATGATTGATGAGAGTCCCGACTGCAATGAGTTTACCTGTTCTTTCAGGTAGCAGAGGCGATCCAGTAGAATCAGACCTTCGATACAGGGAGCCAGGGTCACCTTCAACTGCACAGAGATGACATCATTCATTTAATCCCTTCTTGTCTCCTCCCACTACTGAAAAAAACCCACCATGACCGCTATTGTCTTCCCAGTAGCTGGTGGGCAATCCCTTAAAAAAACACTTTACTGCTTTATGTCATGAGAGAAAATTGGTGCGTCGGTTGACACGACAATTAGTGGTCTCGGCTCTGACCAGAAGCTGCCTTTCTTCTCATTCTGCTCGATTCCCCACGGCCTACAATGATCTCACTTAATGGCCTGCAATTTATTGACATTATACATCTCACTTTACAGGAATGAAAATGTTTTTCGTGCTTCTCCGGTCCAGTGGAAGCGCCGTCGAGGACTTACCATATTAAAGGCGCGCATCTCGCCCATTCGCGGCCTGTAAGCGTCGTGGTAACGCTGGACGTCGCCGTCGGAAAGCTAACGGGGAAGAGAGCGTCCGGCGTGAGAGTCAGGATATGGGGGAGTAAAAGCAAGAGGCGGGAGGAGAATGTGAAGTGTTGAGAGTGACACATGTGGAAACCCACGGCAACCACATGACTTCAACATCAGGGTGCCAGGCGACATCCTGAACGAAGACAGCAGGAATCTCTGCTGTTGGCTCTCTAACATGACAATAAATTGATGGAGGAGATTCTGGTCCCGATTCTGACCTTTGATTCGTCCAGCTCCAGTCTGCGTAGAGCTCGACGGACGTAGTCCACGAAGGATTTAGCCTTGGAGTAGACGTTCCCCACTCGCTTCTCACTGCAAACGCACAAACCGACACAGACGTCATTTACTCTCTGCCTCTTTCTGTTTTTAATCACACCTTAGCAACCAGAAAGAAACACTTCTAAAAAAAAGGACTAAACTGTGATAAATAGCCGCGGCGGGCAGAGAACTAATGGTTATTCGATTCGGATCTGATGTCTGCCATTAAAGTAAAAGGTCACAGAGCAGGAGGGGACGAGGTCAGTGCTTTGTGTCTTTCCGAGGCGTTTGCTAAGGGCTAATTGAAATCTGCATTTCCTCCGATGGCGCGGCTGATTTCATTAGAAGGGCAGTGACTGTAATCCACTAAAGATCTGGAACCCCGAACGCCTGAAATCTCTCAGCCATTAGGAATGCGAACTAACAACGGCGAAACCGCAGAACTTCAGATTTTATGAGGAGAAAAAGCAAGTTTTGACTTTTTGACAGCAGTTAACTCATGTTTGGAAAGGGAAGCATGACAGTCTTGAACCGAGGCCAAACCGTGGACTAGTCGGCGTTTTCTTCGCGGTTCTACACGAGTAGAAAAGAACCGTTTGTAGAAATAAAAAAATGAAAAACCCAAATCGTGTGAGCCTAAAATGTATTATTATTGAATAATGTGTTGTTTACATTTCCAATCCACTGGTTGCTCTACAAAATAAAGAAAGCCGCTGAATGATGCCCTCGTTGTATAAAATGTACGATATTAAGAACACAGGAATAAATAACCCAGAAAGAACAGACTCTACCTCACACGTGCGGCGGAGTAACACCCAGAACGCGTTTTAACTGCTGCACACTTGTTGCGATTGCTGGCGTTAAAGTGCTGCCAGATGTAGAAGCTGCTGGCTGTTACCTTTTAAAGCAGCTGTAGTGATCCCTCAGAATAACATGCAGGACGGCGCGGTAAAACAGAGACTCCATCTGAATCTGCGGGATCAAAGATAATGTCATTCAACATGATGCACTTTATGAATTTCCCAAAAGATGGATATTCCCTCTGATCCGTCCAGCGTGTGTACGAAACAGTCCATTACTTCCCGACACTTCTCCGAGTCTGACGCAAGACCTGCAGGCAATCAGGCCTTTTTCTTCTTTTGGATTCAGACCCCCCGAGTCATCCATCTTATCGTGATTGCATTAATATTTATAAACATTCCATATTAATGGCGGTGTTGTGTGTCAGGCTTTGGCCCCGGGGCTCCGAGCGCCTACGTTTCAAATAAACACGCTGCAGTCAATCACAGGCCTGAAACAATAGCAGAAGTAACATCTGATTGTTTGTACAGCGGAGGAGAACGGTGAGTGATTGTGAACAACCCCCGGATTTGTTTTCACGAGTGTGAAGAAATGACAGTTTAGAGAAGTCCCAGTCTCGTGCGAGGCTGACTATTCATCATTTATGTATTGATTACAATAAGAATGTCTTACTTACCCCTTGGCCGAGTGAAACCCTCTCGAGTGCCTGTTTTTTTTTTTTTTTTTTTGGAGAAACAGTGACGCGTTAAGACGGAATATTTCTTGGGGAAAAACTGAGCTGTAGTCGTTACTCGTGCTGTCACTGTGCTGTCACCAAACTCACCAAACACGCCGACATCCTGGCGTTCCTGCCGCAGAACCAGGATTGGCGGCGGAGGTACTGACTCAGGGGGAAACCGCACACGCCGCCCAAACACTCTGCGAGGGAACACACACACACACACACACACACGACAGGGCTGAACTGATGTGCTGATCAGCAATCAGGATTCGGGCTCGCCTCCCTCCTGCACCGACACGTGGCCCTCGGAGGCAATTGGAGCGGACAAGCGTTTCCCCGGCCCGAAGGCTTGATTACAGCACGTACAGAGCTGTTTATAGTAGCTGCCCTCACGCTGGCCTCAGAAATTACATCTGAAGTGGCCACGCACACTCGGATCCAGGCAAATATTTTTCTGATGTCCTCGTGTGCGATCGTACGTTCGCAAATATCTCGCATCATGGCACTCTGGTGCCTGAATGGAGTCATCTCATTGCGAGTAAACAGCGAGGCGGACCTCGGACGCCTGATTCCACATAAGGTGCTAAACGCTGATGAAGCATTTCAGGTAATGCTTCATTCCCAAATGAGCCGAAATAATTCGCCTTCCATAATGAAGCTTTTCAGCTTCTTCTGCGCTTTTTTTAGAGGGAGGTATAGGCCACCACTGGAGCTGGCCTGCATCCCAGACAGCACTGTAAGTGTGTGTGTGTGTGTGTGCGTGTGTGTGTGTGTGTGTGTGTGTGTGTGTGTGTGTGTGTGTGTGTGTGTCTTTGTTCACTTCTTTAAAAGATCAAACTGGAGTTCGAGAAACAAGCGTGGAGAGGAGTGTTTTCAATCAACCGGTCGTGATATCATTTTCCAGTCAGCTTCTTGGCTGAAACGACAATGGGCCCCCCGATGATGTGAGGGTCAAAGGTCACGCTGTTAACAAGAGATGACGCGGATACCGCATCGGCTGCAGCGAGGGGCTCTTTCTTCCAGATGCACGGAGGCTACGGTCGCAAACGTGGACGATATCGGTGTGTTATCCCGCACTTTGGCACCCGTATTAACCTGTGTGTGTGTGTGTGTGTGTGTGTGTGTGTGTGTGTGTGTGTGGTTACCCTGTCCGGCGGGGTCGAACTCCTCAGACAGCAGGTGATAGCAGCAGCCCACGCTGCAGACGGCGGCCAGCTCGGGTTTTGCCACAAACATCCTCAGGGTGCTGGGTGCCAAGTCGCCACATGTGTGCAGGCCGACCATGACCGCATCCTGGAATGTGGAGAGAGAGAGAGCACGCAGAGAAAGGGGGAGAACAGAAGGAGGGTGGGGAAGGGGGGGAGGGAAGGAGATCGATGGCTTAATGTATTGACGGTGACGCGCTGCAGATTTGGCGCCCCGCGATAACGCCACCACACTCGTAATGCGAACGCCAGCTGCCGTGGCCGACTTGTAACTCCAGAAGCCGCTGCGGGAACGTTGCCGTGCTCCTTTCTGCACCGTCTCTCCCAAACACACGCAGTAGATCTACTTTCAGCGTTGACTTTTTTTTACTTTGCTCACCTCCAGCTCGTTGATGAGGCCTCGGAGCTCGGTTTCCGCGGTAACGTACGAAGTGAGGGGTGAAAACACGACGGCGGCCGTTCTGCTCTGAGCTTTCCTGTCCAGGTTCTCCCTCTTCCTCCTCTCCCTCTCCTCGGCGCTCAGGTGGCTGGGGGGGACTCGGGGGGCCGTGGGCTGGATCACATCCACAGACAGGGCGCTGAGGAAGAGCTCCTCCGCTTCTGGGTTCGACTCCGAATGCCCTTCCTCTGCAAAGTTTGATAACACCTCCTCCTCCTCCTGCGACTGAATTCCTTCTATTCCCGGCTTTAACTCCTCTACCTCCTGCTGAGGTGAACGTGTGGCCTCTTCCTGTGCCCTCATCGCCTTGTTGTGTTTCTGGTACGCCCTGGAGAACTTCTTCAGCTTCCGGTTCCTCTCCTGGGCTCCGTGGGTGTTGGTGCTGGAGGAGTCGATGCCGTAGACCCGGAGGCCGTACTGCAGGGACAGGAAGGAGCTCAGGTAGCCCTTCCCCGAGCCCACGTCTATCACCTGAGCGGGAGAAGAGATCAAAGTCAGGTTACTAAGATCTGTTTTTGATTCCATCAGATCTCCCCGAACATATTCAGTACAAGTTCTCGACCTGTTTGACCCCACAGCGATGGGCCATGCAGGACACCACCTCAGACATGGACTGGACCTCATGAGATTTCTTCGCGTTCATAAACTCATCTGTCTCCAGCTCAGCACCTGGGTTAGACAGAACAATATGTTTTTTTTAAATCATGTTCCTTTATAAAGACCCCAACTCATTGCCATGACAACTGGACCTCCCTTGGTGTTTCTTCCCTACCTATCGCTGCCACTGGAGCTCCACATTCAGGGCGGTTCTCTCTGAGGGCCTGCAGCAGCTCGTCCCTGCTCGTGCAGACTCCGAGGCCGGGGAGAGAGAGGGCCTTGGCCGCCTGCAGCAGTTCATGGGTGTCAACCAGCCGGTTTGTATCATTGCAAAACCCGAATGTGGTCCTGGATTGATCTGTTTATGGAGACAGACAGGAAAAAAATGGTAGAGCTGCACTAAATTATCTTTGTTGTTTGATTGTCATGTATATTGTTGTTGTTTTTTCTTTTTGGTGGAACATTGTGTTTTGTTCTGTGTGTAAGACAGCTACTAAAAACACACTCATTCAAATTTAGCAGATGTCAGTGGTTGGGATGAATCAATTAAAGGGTGAGTCCGCCCCAAATGACAAAGAAGTGAAAACATATTGTCGCTTAGTGGTATGCAGCCATCCAAATATTTTAGGTTTTAGGCTGCCAGCCAGATACAAAAGAGGGGGAGCGCAATTTTCTTTGTGGCTGTATCAGCGCTGAAAAAAAAAGTTCTGTTCTAAAGATTCAACAGCAAGATGGATAAACCACAGACCTCACTGTGAACGATGACACTACTTTCTATTGAATAAATAGTCCCTTTTGCTTTGAGTCCTCAAAAACAGGCCAAGTTAAATACTTGGCCTCTGCATCACTATATACTACATATTCTTAATGGATGCTTTCCATTTTGTTAATAACGCAGAAACACATGTTGGTAATCCATTAGTAAATGCTTGTTATTAAATATATTCTGGTCCAGATTACCTGCAGCCCACACAGGCGTTTTTCACAACCTGGCAACCCAAAAGCTAAACTAATGGTAGTATTAATAAATAATGTGTTAATTAATTAATTACCATGAATTACAACTGACTGAAACGCTTCATAAAAGGATGCCTTATTAGTTACATTCTACAAAAGTTATAAATATTTTCAAGCCAACTGAAAGAAACCTACTTACCCTTTGCTCTGTGTTCTGGCTCCCCCTGCTGGTCATTGCACGAGCTGACGGTTGACAGGACCTCCTGAGGCGGCACGGCCATGAAGCGGTCCCACACGTCGTGAGTGTAAAACTCCACCGTGTGAGCGTTGGCGATGCTCAGAGTGATGGACAGAAACCGCTTGACTTCATCTATCCGGCGTTGGATTTCTGCGAGGCTGTGTGAGGAGGACAACATGTTAAAAGGCTCTCTGAAGAAGGCCCGAGTGACGCATGTATGAAGTCGTCCACCGCCGACGTACGCTCAGGCAGAAGCAGTCGAAAATACCGTTTGACGATTTTACAATATATTATTATGTTTTTAAATAATATCTGCGTTTTCATACATATAAAGTAGACATTTAAGGTGTGGAAAAATACCGCATTTTTAGGCTGGCTCGCTATGAAGATTAATATAACTAATATCCTTATCGGGTACGTTATTAACTGGACACAATCAAAAATAATGTTTTATATTTGTTGGTGGACCATTTGTTCAGAAAATTGTCGGTGTGTGCAGTTCTCCGCTGCAGTGTCCTGCTTGAATAAAAAAAATTGTCCTCTTATTACATTAATCGCCTCAGAAACGTAAATACGTTTGATCGAAATCCGATGCTCGGTGATCGATTGCTCCTGACTTCCTTGCACACGTCATCACACCGCGTCGGCAAGGAAATGGCGTGCTGCGTGAACGTGTCGTAAACATTTCACGTTTCCCTGGCGAGGTTTTACACTGAAATGGCACCGACAGATTCAAAAATGAAGAATAAGAAGTTTGTCGCGAAAGACGGCAACCGGAAGAAATCCCAAACTAACACACTTGGCGTAAAACAGAAGAGGAAATGGACCCCTGAGCAGAAAGTATACGAAGGCAGTATTCAGGAAGGTCCGTTTTTACTAAACTACTAGTAAATAACAGCAGTTAGATACCTGACGGGCGTCACTGCCTATCTTACGTTACTATATAATCATGACGCCATACTGACATTTCTACGTGACAAACTTGGTTATAAATATATAAAATACCTTCTATGTAGGCCCGAATACAAGTCCATGGTGTGTCTTTCTGTCCTCAGGTCAGGGCTTTGCCTTCAAGAGGAAGCAAAGAGTCCAACATGAGTACAACAAGATGCTGCGGAAGGAGGAGAAGAAGAAGAAGCAGCCTGAGTCCGGCGTGCTGTACAAGGAGGAGTACCCAGAACACCTCAGGCATCTGTACGTCGCCGAGGCCGAGAAACTGAAGAAAGAGGCCTGGACCCATAGGTTGAACAGGAGTAAGCTGAGAGTGAAAGAGCAGGACAAGGGAGACGAGAGATGTGAGAGTGCTGCTGATGATGCTGCTGATCCAGATCTAGAAGTAACTGGTGGACTTGAGCAGACGGATCCTGGTGCTGAAAATCCTGAACCAGCAGAAGCCTCAGAGGAAGATGGGTGAGAACATGCGATTTATCTTAGTGATTGTATAAAGAGAGATAAGTTAAATTACAACCTAAAACTATGATAAAGGTGAGAGAAAGATGACATCTCTGGTCTTGCTGCATCAGTTTTGATCCCTTTTCGCAACAATGCTGAATCAGTGGAGTACTCTTTGGAGTGGTGCAATCATAAATGTATTTTTATCATATAATTGAGCACTTTAAATGTCTGTAATATACAGACAGAAATATATCAGTTAAATTGGATACATTACAGTGCATTCGTAAATTATTGGAGTTTAGTGTCATAATTAGTTTTATCCTTCAGTTAATCTTCACATTCACGCCGAGTAACGCTGCCTCCTTGATATTCTCTTCAAGTCTTCCAATGAGCAACCGAATGAGGAAGAAAATGCTGAAGAAGACGTCCTACCAGAAGACAAAAGAGGAATTTGAGACGGTCACAGAAAAACGGAAAAAGAAGAAAGAGGTGAAATGTTTCTCTTTATTGTTTATGAGCTGTTACCCCTAAAAAAAAAAAAAATCAACAAAAGATTTATTTTTTTCTTTTATGCAACCTGTCAAATTGTCGTCTGGCTTTCCACTGACAGCTCGTCTTGTTCTTCTGCGTTTCATGTGAATTCCCAGGAGTACGAGAAGAACCGCCAGCAGAGAGATGAAGCTGTTCAGAAGTACAAACAGAAAAAGTTGGAGACGTTTCAGATGCTGAGCAAAAAGACCAAGAAAGGACAGCCCAATCTGAACCTCCAAATGGAGTTTTTGCTTCAAAAGATCTCCCAAGGAGCTGCTGGGAAATAACTCCCCAAATCAGAACTGATACCGGAAAATGAATGGGGAAAGTGTGGACCTTTTTATTTGACTCTGGCATTGACACACGCTGTCAAAAAATGCTTACCCGAGGACAATCGGGGTTGTGCTTTTCACACAAATTAAATGCTGTGGTTTTTAGCTGAAAAACAAATATGACTCGTTTTCATCTCAGACCACAAGATGGCGTTGTAAGACACGAAAAGATGCTCATGTAAGGCTTTATTTAAAGCGTTTTAGCTTCAGGGAAAGGGCAAATTGCTAATTACCATGACATAAAGTAATCAGTACTACGTTTGAACCGTGAATAAATGTAAAATCTGTTATTTTCTGATCCAACTCCAGTGACGCCAAGCCCTTTTTTCGTAATAAAGCAGCAGAAACGTGTTGCATGCATGTGGCCTGCTTAAGGAGAGTTCAGCCCCCCCTCCTTGTGTGCACGTAGACTGAAAAGCCTCAGGCCGCTTCCTCATGACATCACATGGTCACAGAATGACTTCTTTTTTTGAACATCTGAGGGGCAAGACGTCCCGAGCACAGCGCGCTCACTGCTCTGTTAGTGCTTCTCGTGCTTTTCATTTGTCAAAGGTAAGACCCCCACTTCTGTTTCTGGTTTAGTTAAAGATGCCGTTTGTACTTGACTGCAAAGTATATTAAGGTTGAAGAAGAAGGTTTGGAGCAGTGAGATGTTTTGTTTGTTTTAAAGAATGCTTCATACTTCACTTTTAGAAGAGTCTGACAGTTTTTGATGGTGTTTTTTTATTCTGCAGAGGACACAAAGAGGAGTGTAATGTATTTAATGTCCAAGTTTTGTGTGCTGCAACTACCAAATAAACTTTCCACATCACAAGATGTTAGTTGACGCGTCGTGACTACAACCATTGTGTATCTGATGTTCTGCAAACCGCTTCCCAGCTCTAACAATGCAAGCAAGAGGGCACTTCAAAACCTTGCTTGAGTCATAAAGTTGTGGCGACAAAAGAAGAAGAAACCGCTGCTGTTGGTGTGAAGGGTGGTGGTGGTGGTGGTGGTGGGGGGGGGGTGATACTTTACAGCTCTGAACTCAGCTGCGTTGCTGCCTCTTGGTAAATATTCCTGCAATCTTGCAGGCATTATGCTGTCATGGGTTCTGTATGGCGAGGTATTAAGATAATCCTTTACACTGTGTGTTTACATGCCTTTGTGAGGTGCTTGTTCCTGGCTTATTAGAAAAGGGGAAGTACTGTCTAGTTGTAACAACTGCTGCACTGTTGCGTTGATGTTCTGATCACTTGTGTAACCGATTCGTTTTCTCCAAATTTGTCCTTTTTTTTTTAATACGAAGTTTGAAGGTTGATTTCTGGATTCGTACCGTTTACCTCTGACTCACAGGAGCCTGCAAACCCATTTTTTTTATTTTCAGCGTATTCACAAGCAACAAAGTTATCTGTGATCTCATCACCTGATGCCACTTCCTGTCTCTGTCGTCATGGCGACTGTAAGAGCCCCAGAGCACTGGATACCAGGCCAGTGAGAAGGCCTGATGTCTGATTCCCACTCCTGACTGCGACTGAAATACGTGGTACTTACCCGGCGTGCTGCTGCTTGAAGAACGAGGCGTCCCGGACATGGCGGAGGAAGGAAGGGTGAACGGCGTCGGACCGACCGCCGGGCAGAGGCGCTCAGACTGGGGACGCATCGCCCTGCTGGACAAGACCAGGGAGTTCTTCCAGACCTGCGATGTGGAGGGCAAAGGCTTCATCACCCACAAGGATTTGAGGGTAAGACACGCTGTGTGTGTTTAAGTGTGTGTTTTTGTCCAGTTTATCCAGTTTATTTGATGAGAGTGCTGCAGTTTAAGAATGTTTTCTTAAAGATTAACCTGCTAAATAACCTATTGATTAATCAATTTAGCCTTTTAAAGCAGAGTTCTTCAACAGGGGTCCCCCAAAATGATTTGATCCTAATTTGTGTCCCTGTCAGCCAAAAAAGGGTCCTGAAAAAGGCTCAGAAATTTAGAAATGCATATGTTAGAGGCTGAAACAAGCACTTTTTTTTGTCAATTTCTTTTCTAATAATCAACTAACCAATGACTTAATGGACTGATTGTTTCAGCTCTGGGGGATTTCATATTTACTTTAAAGCACAAAAGATGTTTGTCTCCTAGTCACACTCATGCTCCGTCCCTTATTCTTTCTTATAAGACGTATGGACGCCCCGTGAAAGCATTAACCCAGCGTCAACAGGTCGGGGAGCCACCCACTCACCTGTTTGTTCAACTTCGTGTCCCATGGTCACTTAATGAGGTTGCCATTTTTTTTTCATGTTATATCACCATTTTTTAAAGAAACACTCCACCCACTCACCAGACGGTGAAGTGGCAGAGTAGCACCATTGATGGGGATGTTTATGAGCGGAGGTTCACCTCGCTGGGCCTCTTCAAAGCGTTCACGGTGTCCAGGCTGCGTTGTCAGTTAATTAGGACGGGGCCCTTGTGAGCATCGGGGCCTTTTGTTGCTGCTGTTCTGGGGGTTTCTGAGAAAAAGCTCTTTTCACTGACGCATAAAGCAGCCACTTTGTGTTCATTCTGCACTTGAGTTAGAACTATATGAGTCAGATTTAAAATGCAGGTGACATTTATTGATTTAGATCATTCTGATGGGATGTTACATAAAATGTTTTCTTATCTTAACTCCTAACTAACCACATCCATACCCGACCGTCTGCTGCTTCCAAATCCCTGTTCAGCCGTGCAACTGAGCCTCCGCAGCGTTTTGAAACGCCTTGTGTTTGTGTTCCCTTGGCAGAGGCTCCACAGACAGCTGCCTCTGTCTGCAGAGGAGCTGGAGGATGTCTTTGACTCTCTGGATACGGATCGCACCGGTTACCTCACGCTGGAGGCGTTCACCTCCGGATTCAGTAGGTCTCCTGCCTCCCAGAGGCCTTTTTACAGCTCAATTTAAAATGACAACCAAAGCATCGAGTAGAACATCCCAATTTACATGAAAGCAGCTCAGATATTCCTTTTCATGGAAAGTAAAATGCATGCTACGCCACTCAAGTCTGTAAATGCTTAAAGTGAGACTGTAAGTTTGGCTAAACAGAGGCTACAAGTGTTATAATACATGCTTAAATGTAGTGTGACAGTACAGTCATAAAGTGTGTGGGTGCATCCCAGGTCAGTTCCTACACGGCCGGAGGATCTCTGTGGCCGATGACCACAATCAGGCCCCGGGCCCCGTCTTTAGGGCCAAGGAGGCCCTTTATCAGAGCCAATGGGAGGCCAAGCTGTCGGCAGTGGAAGACGAGGAGGAGGGCCACTTCTGCATGCTGCTGGAAAGCCTGGGGGCCAGCAACGTGTTTGAGGAGTGAGTGTAATCACTGCAAATTCTTCTATGTGTGTGTGTGTGTGTGATATGCACATTAAAAAACACGCTGCGTAATCCGCCGTTGAAACCCCCGAGGTGTGGTTTAATTAGACTGATCTCCCTCTGCGTGTCTTCTGTTCCTCTCCAGTCCCGGTGAGGTGCGCAGTCTTTGGGCTCAGCTCCGACGGGATGAGCCTCACCTCCTCTCCAATTTTGAGGAGTTCCTGGCCAGGGTCACCCACCAGATCAAAGAGGCCCACAAGGAGAAGAACGAGATGGAGAGCGCCCTCCAGAGGTACGACAGGACGCCACAATCGCTCTCTAGGTGTAAAGATGGGATATGAAAAGGGAAAAAAAGAAGGCAAGAGGAAGGAAATTAATGAACGGGGGATGAAAGCATGAACATATGGTGTGCCGCTGGGTTAAAAAGGCCACATTTCTCAATCGGTTCCCACGCTTGGAGTGCTTAAGTAGCGTACCTTACGTAACGCGTGAAGCAAATGTTCTCATTAGCCACCTAAAGAAGGTCTGTGTGTGTTTATATTACCGGCGCTTACCGGGCCCGAGTGTTTGCATGGATTTACCTGTAATTCTCTATAGAACAACCACCTTATCCATGTCAAATGACCACTAAGCTGGAGGTCAGATTAGAAGTCAGACCACCTTCTGCTGTTGTGGAAACATATTAGCACTGAGGGGACATGGAAAGCAATAAGAAGTATCGTCAATATATTTCATATGCAGTGTAGAGCAATTTGAGTGTAAGTGACGTCACATTGCAGATATTTTTTTTTAATTGCAACAACAAAGAGACAGGAATGACAGATCGGATCCAAGTTAATATCATATAGAATAGTGAAATAGACAGATTAACAGGCATGGAGAAGATGTGGAGTCAGTTAAAACACTAAACTAATAAATTATATTTGCGGCAATTTAGAAAAATAATGAATGAGTAAGTATATAGAAATGAATTGCGGGAGAAGGGAATTTGTATGAATCTTTTATGCTTCTTCTAATCATTTTATCAGTTTCAGTATTTTTTCAATTGTTATGGTTTTAGTACTTTTTATTAAATTGTTTAATTTGCTGTTTTTGTAGAGTTGTGTTCCAGAGATATCTGTGATTTAATCCGTTTGTAAACTAAAGGTAGTTCTCCCACGGCACGGCGTGGTACTGTGCAGCAGCTAGTTATTCCTCAAGACTCTACTAATTGGCTGCTTGGGTCTTAACAATTATTGTCAGAGGGAATGTAAATACCACTCAGTATTCTTTTGAAAGAATACTGAGAATGTGAGTCTGCAGGTGTGTGTGTGTGTGTGCTCAAGTATTTACATGCAATCACAGATGCAGCTTTAAGCTCAGCCTAGACAACAATGCCGTTCTGTTCCTAGATATTATGTTATACCCTGCTGCAAGTCAACGATTCTATTAACCTTAATGACTGATGTCTCTGCTGCTCCTCTGTGCAGGAAGGCTGCGACGCACGACAGCGAGATCCGTTATTTATACGAAGAGATGGAGGCGCAGATTAATAATGAAAAAGACCGGCTCGTGCTGAAGGTGCAAGAGCTCATACGCCAAACCGAACCACATGTATTCACAGAATTACATAACGATCTTAAATCACGTGCCTTTCTGCTTCCACCATTCGACCTTTAACCTCTTCGTCTCCGCGCAGGACTCGGAGCGCATTCAGCTGCGCAGCCAGGACCTGGAGCACCAGCTGTCGTCCAAGGAGAAAGAGCTGGAGCATCTTTTCCAGAAGCAGAAAAAGGTGCATGCTTTTAAATTATTATTCATTGATGAAGGAATGTGCAGATTATATTAACCTCTCCAGCTCCCATGCGTTGTAGAGAGGCGGGGGTGGGGGTTCGACATACTTGAAGTACACTCACCCAGCATTAATGCCTTCCATCCCTACGAACACTTCCCTCCAGTTAGAGGTCCAGTGCTGCGAGCTGAACAGCGAGAAGCAGGAGAGCCACGTGGAGAACGTGAAGCTGAAGGTGACCAACGACGAGCTGTCCCGAGCCCTGGAGAGCACCAGCCAGGACCTGGGGCTGGCCCAGGAACAGCTGGCCATGCTGCAGGAGCAGGCGGCCCGGCTGCAGCAGGAGAAGGAGATGTGGGTCTGCACAACGATTACACACTGTTTGACCGTTTCCTTCCACTGCGATTTTGTCATTTCTGTCTGCTTTCAGGGAAATGTACAGAGTAACCGAGGGGCTGCAGAGGGAGAAGCAAAGCCTCATGAAGCAGCTTGACCTCCTCAGGTATGACACACATCAAACCGGGGTAATAGTTTAATCTTGTTGGCCTCTGGTTGTAGTCCTTATTGGCATACCTTGCAAATCTGGGTGCAAAAGGATTTGCGATTTTCCTCAGCAGATTCCATCTTTCTCACTTATTTCTTCTTTTCTCAGGGAGATGAACAAACATTTAAAAGACGAGCGAGACATATCCTTCGGCGTAGTGAGTATACATTTGTATCTTATTTCTAGCAGCTATCATCACATGAAAATACTTCTGTAACACACACCCCCTCCCTTTTTGTTTGAATAAGCCTCGGACTTCACTCCGAAAGAAGCAGAAGGAGAGAGCGGGCCTCGCCAATATATTCGATGACACCAGCCAGCCGGCGAAAAGGTGATTCATTTATCTCCCAAATGCTCTTTAACACGAATCATCCGTCAGAGCTGTTTCCTGTGTGACAAAGACGGATTCTATCCGCCACCGTTCGATGTGAAAATCATGCATCAGGGGAGGAAAAAACAGAGGATAACTGATTCTATGATCAACTGAATTAACCCTCCTGTTTGTACGAGACTAAAATCAGAAACGTTTGAGTGCTTTTGGCCTCTCCATTTTTCCCATCTCCGTCCAAGTGGATTGACCCAGTATATCCTCTGTTTCTCCTCTGTTTACCAACAGAGCCCCACTGTTGGTGGACGGGTCCTACCAGTCTCTGGAGGCCTTGCCTATAGAGCACCTTCAAATCGTGTTTCTTGCTCCCTCTTCCTGTAGTGAGGATGACACGGCCACCACCGCCCCCCCTTCCACCACCAACGCCACCACATGTCAACAAGCAGCGAAGAGAAACACCGGCTTAGCCAACGGTTACGGCGACCCCGCTCCGCCCAAAGTGACCGACGTGAAAGCGAAGGTCAAGAAATCACCTAGCAAGACGGCCGCAAAGAAGGTGTCGGGGAAAGACAGAGAGAGAGCGAAGAGAGTGGAAATGAGGAAGAAGGCGGAAGAGGAGGTGTTGGACGCCCCTCCGGACGGGTGGCCCCTCCGCCGCGTCATCTCCATCGAGGAGGACCACCTGCCCCACCTGCTCCTAGGAGGCCCTCAGCTTCTGCTGCACCAGCTCAGCGAGGAGGACGACGACGCGGGCAACGAGGAGGACGACGATGCTCAGAGTGACCTTGAAACCGGCGTTGTCATGGCAGCAGAGGTCTCCGTCGCCCCGCGCTCGAGTCGCATCCCCGTGTCGTCGGAAACCCCTTCGGCAAGGAAATCCCGCTTCACCCACACGAGGAAGACGCCCGCGTCTCCGAGAGGACAGCCTGTCGGGAAGGAGACGCAGCAAGTACGTCCACGGATCTGGAGCTCCACATGTGTTTTCATCTGAACAGAAATTACCTTATTACCTGAAGAGGTAATAATCAGATTGATATTAATACATTGTTCTGTCTTTCTGCCTCAGACGACAAAAGAAGACGCACTGTTTGCCCCCGACCGTCTGTTTAAAGTCGTCCTGGTTGGCAACTCGAGCGTGGGCAAGACATCCCTGCTCCGCTCCTTCTGTGAGGGCCGTTTCCACCCTTCCACAACCGCTACTGTGGGTGAGAAGAGAAACATCGTAGTGATGATTGTGTGTGTGTGTGTGTGTGTGTGTGTGTGTGTGTGTGTGTGTGTGTGTGTGTGTGTGTGTGTGTGTGTGTGGATGCTAACACAGAAGATCGCAGGGTGACTTAGCATCACATGAAAGGGCTTGTGAAGTCACACTGGCCGTCTCAGAGCCCTGGCACACATTGTACAGCAGATTATGTCACTTCTGATGAATTTTTTTACTTGCTTTCATCTTTCCCAATCCTCACTCCAGCCTTGTTATCTCCACTTTGCCCCCCACCCCACCTCACCCCACCTGCCCCACCTCACCCCACCCGCCCCTTCTCCTGTGGAATGAGCCTGAGTCAGTATCGCGCCTCGCTGGACCCCCTAGTGGCCACTTTTGTCTTTGTTGCTCTGTCGCAAAACAGTGGATATGATTAACTTTAAATTAGATATGAAAAGTTAAAGGTTACAAAAACCTTCTACAACAAATGATTAATTTAACCCCATTTGTATTGTATTGATCTTTGTCTTGTCTTGATCAGGTATTGACTACAGTGTGAAGACACTAACTCTGGACAACACGCAGGTAGCCATGCAGCTTTGGGACACAGCAGGTCAAGAAAGGTGAGTTTCTCTTTAGCTTTTAGAGACAAAACAAGTGAATTTAAAACAGAACTCGGATTTGTGTGTTTGCTGAGAAAATAACGTTGAAATCCACACATGATTAATAGAATTTTATTTTAATAGAGTATGAATAATATAGTTATGTTATTTGAAATTGTATTGACTCTGAAAATCATAAGAGTATTCTAGTCCTGCTCAATGTGTTAAGTGTTCTGAGATGACTTCTGTTGTGATATGACACTATAAATAAAATTGAATTGAATTGAGTTGAATAGAATATGTTTTTGGGACGTTTTATTGCTGTAAATCTTTTTATATTCCCATAAAATTAATATACTTAATATAAGTACATTTAAAGCAAATCATTATATTTTGGTGCTAAATGTAAAAATATATAAGAAGTTTAGTTTGTTTCACTGTTATACTTTATTCCTCTCATAGTACTTTAGCATACTAACCTTGAATGTATGATATGCAAACTACAAGCATTATGTGTTTAAATAGTCGTCATGGTAACGGTCAAACTCTCTCGCCGAAACAGGTTCCGCAGCATAACCAAGCAGTTCTTTCGCAAAGCAGACGGTGTGGTGTTGATGTATGACGTCACGGTGGAGGAGAGCTTCAAGGCCGTGCAACCCTGGCTCACCAATGTCCAGGTCTGACCTTTGACCCAAGGGAGTCCTCTACAACTGTTATGTCCTTCAGCTCAGAGTTAGCTTTTCAGTATTTGCAGGTTTATATCTTAGGAGTCTTCCCAAAAAGTAGAATTTTTTTTTCTTCTTTTTTTTCCCACTTGGACTAGTTGACATGTTTATTTAATCAATCAAATATCTTTATTGTTAATTTTGTCTCTCCTATGAAAATATATAAATATAAATTAACTTGGATTGCTCTTCTTCAGGACGCAGCAGGAGAAGGGATCCCCATCCTCCTTTTGGGCAACAAAATGGACATGGATGAAGACAGGGAGGTGTCGTTCAAAGAAGCTGAGCAATTGGCTGATGTGAGTTTTATGCAAAGGAATATTTTATCTTACGTGCTCACTCAAAATTTTGACCCCAACCCCAAAGATGTAATCGCTGACGGTTCCAACCATGACTTTCTCTCTGCATGTAGGAGAACAACGTGATGTTCTCTGAGGTCAGCGCCTACACCGCCAAGAATGTGACAGAGTCCCTGACACACCTGGCCAGGTAAGATCATGCATGACAGAATGACTTGCAACCTTTCCGTCGGGGGATCGATCGGTGTGTTGTAGCAGCGTTGGCTCATGCAGCGTCCTCTCTGTGTGTCTGTCTTCACTCAGAGTGCTAATGGAGCAGGAAGACAGGGTGAGAGACACCACGGTCACTCTGAGTGCTCAGCCCATTAGGAGGAAGGTCTGCTGCAAGTGAAGTGGAAACTCAATTTGTCTGCCGCATTAGACGACGACAAAATCATTCTTGGACTTTATCATAGAACGTGTCTATGATAAAGTCCATAGACGTGGACTGCGTGTCCCATATGAACATGAAAACTACTGGCAAGTTTGAATGATGAGGCTCAGAGGAAGAGCAAAACAAAAAAATGATGCACTCTTTCCTGTAAATAATGCTGTTGCTGTCTATACATTTTTAATTCAAACATATTCTGTATTATAATTACTTTCACCAAGAGAGAAATCATAAGTATATTGTAGTTCTTTCATAACTGAATGCTAGCTAACGTCTTAATTCCTCTGCATTTGTCTGGTGTATTATGTGTTAATGTAGTCATGTTTTATGTTGAAGCTGGAACAGAACTGAATGAATTGGCTGTTTGAATGAAAAATAAAGAGACAAATATCTTGATTATTTTTGACATTTTATTCATCATCATGTTCAGTTCTTTTTTTTCTCATATTCTTTGTTTTTACCGATCAAAACCAAAAAAAATAAATCAAAATCCAAAAGTGGTACATGACGTATTGCATCTGGGTTTGTTGCTGTTCTGAGGCATTTTATTTATTCCGGCACCAACATACAATTCTTCTGATTTATCCTCAATTAAACAAATACAATAATTGCATTTCACATTTTCTGAAATCATGGAAGCAAATAAAAATGTTCACTTAACAATAAATAGCAAACAGGGTGTTTACTTCACCGTCTACACAATTACAAATCTTAACGAATGACTAAAGGAAAAACAGATGACGACCTGTGACCCTCTGGACATCACGCAGATCAATGCTTTTCAATTAGCTGCACTAACGATAGAAAGACCCATAAATCTGTTTAATTTTACACTCAAAATGAATAGAATCTCCAGGAACTAGTGAGAGGGGGGAAAAAATAAAATAAAATCAAGTTCATTTAGGATGTTACATTCAACGACGTGCCCGACTCGATCGATGTTGGTACAGGTTAGTGGCACTATTGCTGATCGATACTTGCCCCGTTCCGATGACATCACTTAGTTGCTGGCATGATGGCACCTGGATTAGATGCGTGTGGTCGCTCCCTCGCTGGCCGACTGGAACGCCTGTAGGAGAGGCTGCGCCGCCTCCCTCTCCGAGTGTGTCGAGAGGAACTGAGGGTTGTCGGTCGGGTGGTTGTCGCTCCTAGCGCATTTTGTAGTCGTGGGAAATTGCGGCCTCAGACAGCTGTCCCTTAAAGTCGAGCTCCATGGTGAACTCCAGGTCACGCTAGGAAGGATACATTTTTTTATTATTATTATTTAAGAAAGAACAGCAGAAATATCAGCTTAAAAGTAGCCCATACTTTGTATTATACTTCAGCATTTCCATTTAATACTACTTTATATTTCTGCTCTACAGTCACCTACTGTGTTACGTTCAAAATGATTAAGATGTTACATATAAAAGTCTCTCTCTGCCAGAAATTCAAACTGTTGAGGATCGTACGGCTGTCAGCCTTACCGCGTTCTTTTCATTGGGCCTGACAGCGATGCTGCCAAAGATCTCCTCTCCCTTCTTGACAGTTAAATAGTCCTCCAAGTAAAACACCGTCTGCTTCCAGTGTGTGCTGGCAGCATCTGGAGCTGAGGACAGCAGGGGATGTATGTGCATGAGAAAAAGGGAGAAGCAGTGAGTTGTGTGGAGGATGTAGAGGAGGAGGGTGAAGCAGGAAGAAGAGATAGTGAGGAAGAAATAAAATAAGTTAACGTACTGGTTCCGGTGGGCATATTAAAATGGAAATGTACCAGCAAGACACCTGAACGTGGCTCATCCAGTGAGAGAAACGGAGCGGCTGAAGGGAGAGAGCTCAGCCTCGGGCCCAACATACCCGGCCAAACATAGAACCTCCTCTACGAAACATTATGTAAGCGCTGGATGCATGAATGTATTAGCATAAGCTTACATAACCGCTAAGCAACACTCTCTATAACGGGCATCACCGGTGCAAACGCCGGGCCGGCTCATGTAACACCAGCAGAGTGTAGCCAAGAGCTAAGACGCTGGAGTGCTCAAATGATACACTTGCCTCCGTTTTTTTTTGTGTTGTGAGTAAACAGACGCTCACCGGTGGAGAAGCCCGTCTTCTTGTGACACTTGGTGAACTCGATGTTGAAGTAGGTGACCAGGGCGTGGACGTAATCGTTCCGCTGGACCTGCAGGCAGAAGGCCGAGGTGAAGGACAGGTCCTCTGGCTTCACGGTGTAGATGTCCACTTCCTGCATGAAAAAGGGCAAAGCACTCTTTACTCATGAATGTCGAGAGCTCTCTTTGAACTTTTCAACTCAGGAAATATCACAGTAAACCCCCCCAAAAAACCCCCACTTGCCATCTCTCACACACGCAGTACATGTATATCTCAGTCCTCGCTTGATTATTCACCATAATTATTGTGCAAGTGGGAGGGTTTGTGTGTGAAAGCCCACAGGTTGAATCACGGGCTGGCGAATGAAGCCTGCTCACAGTACACATGCTGTGTGGGTGTTCTCCCTCAAGTCTAGGGAGAGAGAGAGTGTGTGTGTGTGTGTGTGTGTGTGTGTGTGTGTGTGTGTGTGTGTGTGTGTGTGTGTGTGTGTGTGTGTGTGTGTGTGTGTGTGTGTGTGTGTGTGTGTGTGTGTGTGAATATGGCCGCAGATTCAACTATCACATCTTGTTACCTGGCAGGCATGCATGCGGTTCCAAAAAAGGAGTGCATGCGTGTCGAAGAAGCTGTATTGAAGAGGATGGGGGGGCGGATTTTACACCGCAAGCTCTCCATCTCCCCATTGGGCTACGGAGCGCCTGGCCATGTGGCGTCAGTGTGCCCCGACTGCCATTTAACACCTCGGTCCTTTCCAGTGACACCAGGCCAGTATCGTACGCAGCAAATTGTGGAGAGGAGGAGGAGGGGGGGAGTCCCAGGGCACGCGTGAGGAATGAGTGGCAGTTTGAATTAAGAAGGGGTGAATAAGCCCTGAATGCATCCACAGACAGCGAGAATGGTGGGTTTTCAGACCGGCGTGTCGCTAAGTACTTCGTAACCGCCCTCCAACCTAACGCATAAGTCACACGAAAGGAGGGTCGGTGCTTGTACAAGTCCATTTTATTCCCTCCGGTGACTCGGCGCCTGCTCTCGTGTGACATTTTACCATCTCACAGGGGGAGAGACGACTCAAAACTATCGAGGCATGACATTGCTTAAATCGGAGGAGACGAAGGAGAAGAAATGATTAAGAAGCAACGAGTGAGAGATGAGAACATGATGGGAAAAACACGACAAGGAATGCCGATATAATGGGAAACTCAAAAACATGATATAAAGCAGAGAGAAGGGACGGTGAAAGAGGAGACGCAAAGATATGAAAGGCAGAAGCTATCACCTTCCTGAATGCTTTGTTCATTTGTGAGATGAAAGACAAGCTGCTGTTCCAAGCATGGAAACGGAGCTTGCACACTATTATAGCTTCCCCAGAAACCTTTTATTAAGTCCTAGGAAATAGTCCAGCTTTCCTGGGGATTGATCGTCTATGGCTTCTTTTAGGACGCATGCAGTCGGTGGCAGAAAGTGGAAAATCCTCACTTGTTGGTGCGTACGCCTCAAACACAGGCTTTTAATACTGCAAATGCTTGTCCACACTCCTTCCACCATGCATGCATTCGTACATAAGGAAAGTAGACTCACCTTCAGGAGACAGGCGTTAGTCACCACCTGCTTGGGATCTACCACGTCCACCAGAGGCTCTTTGATGGCCACATTGCGAATGCAGCTCATGTCAAACCCGTACACGTTTTCCCACCCTGCGCACACACAAACATAAATACGCAGAGTGTATATGTTTTTTTTTCTTACTTCATGAATTTTGATACACTTGCAAAGCTCTGTTCCCACTGAAGCTGTCAGCGGAAAAAATAAAAAGGTAGGAGAGAAAATTCAACAAAGCACTTAACCCTGCCAGGAAAAGCAGAAAGACAGCGTGAGTGCGGGACTGTCTATCCAGCCCCCCTATGGGGAGTAAGAAAAGGCCTCTTGAAAATAGACTCCAGCCTCCTCTGCCTCCTCCACCATGTCTGGCAGGCTTCTTTTTTTCTTTTTTAAATATGATTTGGGCTGAAAACACACCAAGCAGGCTTTCCCTCCCCCACTCCCTCTGTCCCTTCACTCCACCTTGCCTTGTCAGGGGGCCAAACGCTGAGTCGGAACAATGAGAAGGTGGAACATGCCACCGACGCAGAAAGAAAACTAAAAATAAGGAGTGCGAGGAGTTTGGGTGGCCTGAATTCTTTTCGGGATTTACGTGAAAGCAGAAATGTGCCTGTGAAGATGTGATGGAACACAGACGGCCACCTGCGCAGTGAAAGGAAACTCTGTCGCCGTTATTAACCTGAGCCTAAATACGAGGGCGAATGGCCCCCTTTTAATATCAAGGCTTGGATCTGGATCGCAATGTTAAGCTCAGTGCTCCTGCTGTGGCAGTTATTTGACCACATGAAGTGAGTTTTGGAGCAGAGAATGTACTGCAGTATCAAAGCACGGCGCTGGTTTGGGTACCACTCTCTGATGCGGCATATTTTTACCATTTGCATTGGCAGATTGCGAGACGATAGCTCCCAACACACAGACTTTAGTTGTTTAGTCTCGTTATTTTGTGTTTTTAAGTTTCATTCTGTGGTATTTTGTAGGTGAAGACCAAGGGTGTGTCCAGAAGTAAAAATCATAACTTTAGCTTTACTAGATGTCTGCTGACCAAAATCCATTCACCAATACATTATCAACCCCTCTCATAGGTTATTGAGCTGTAAAATGCATTTATTATCAACAACTGCTGGTTTGATTTATATCAAACAAACAGATTTATCCTCAAGCTGCAGCTCTCATGAAGAATAGCTTCTTAGAAAGTGATTTTACATTAAGCTGGAGTTTGGCCTGACTTCATCTGCACTGTGGCCATTAATTATGCACCGCTGAGAGGGAGAGAGAGACAAAACGGATGAGCATAAAAAAATAAAAAAAAAACCCAACAAATCTTCCATTATTACTCACAATGAATCTTGAAGTCCTTGTACTGTCTGTCCTCAATGGCGACCACGTAGAGCGCCGCTCTGTCAGGGAACATCAGGCCTCCAGGTTTCTGAATGCAAGAAAATCTATTAATGCACACACACACACACACACACACACACACACACACACACACACACACACACACACACACACACACACAGGCCATCCATTACTTGTATTGTTCCCACACCTGGTGTGTAATATAAGAACACATGTGCAGAGTTTAAAGCCTGCAGGCAACTACTGAGGTTGGAAAACCAGCTCGTCCGTGTATGACCTCGGCATCTGGGCAGCAGACGCATGCACACACACGTACAGTAAATCCCCTGATACGTAAACACACCCGACAGTGATGCAGTAAAGGCCTTATTTGTCCCTCCAGCTCCACACACACACACACACACACACACACACTAAGCCCAGTCCTCCCCAAGCCCTCCAGCAGCACCATCCATACCAGCCACTTGTCCCTGGCGAAGATGACCGTGTTGAGCATGGACTCGTAGAAGAGGCAGTAGCCCATCCACTCCGAGATGATAATGTCCACCTTCTCCACGGGCAGCTCCACCTCCTCCACTTTGCCCTTGAAGATGGTGATGACTGCAACGCAGAAAATAACAGCAGGCGGCCAATTACTTCACAGCATCTTCACCACGTTATATACAAAAAAAAACGGACAACAGCTCTATTCTCAGATGACATTGTTTTCATGCTTTGGGATTCTGTAAAATTAGCACGGCTTAATTAGTACGCTCATCGCACGCCTCAGTGCTTTATGCATGAATTTATCTCGGTTTTTTCCATTCTGGCCTCTTTGACTCATGATATGGAGACTAGAAGATAGATTTTTAAAAAGAAAAGCAGCCTATATATTGACACGCATATGCCTTATTAAAGCCATCATGTTCAAATACCTGAAATGTAAATATAAAAGGCAAGAAGCAGCCTGATGCCAAATGTGCAGGTTATGAAAGCCGCCATCGGTTGCCAGTCCTCCATCTGTGGAGTTCTGGGTGGCATCTCACAGTGGTAATCATCTGAGTGGGGTTCTGACTGATGGCAGATTATTTTGACACCAGAGGCGAGCTGCCAGTTAACCGTCGGGACCGTGACTAACATTGTCGAGTGTGACGCTAATGATGGGAATATGCTGATTTCTCACGCTACTTCTAAATCCAGACGCCACGGCGCTGTCCTGCGTTCAGACGGGATGGAGGCGAGGAAATACGGCGGTAATGAGGGAGGCGCGTCGACTTACCGTTGTGGAGGTGATTTGACTTGATGATCTTCTCGGAATATTCGGATATGCTTGAACATTCAATCTGTGGGCACAAGGACAAAATGATGCGTCTTCCTGAACGAGAAACGGCTGCACGTGCCGGCGTTGCAACACCGCCATCGTTTCGTAACATTTCATCAGAAATATCTTCCTTAGTTGGAAAAAAAAAAGTAATAATTTCCATGTCAATGGACGCGACCTGCTATGGTGTTAGCGACCATTGTCCCCTCCCCATTTACTGAAGGTTAACCTTTGGGGTAACATCAGAAGGACAGATTTAATCAAACGCTGCAAATCCATCCGAACACTAATGTCCCCGATCACTCACCTCAGTACCCTGTGCAGCATGAAATCTAATACACCACCTCCCGTCCATAAGCATATAGCATATGAATTATACATTACTGTGGGAGACGCTGCATGGAATGGTGAGGGGAGCCTGATGTGTGCATGCCATGTATAGTGTTTGATACGGAGACAGAAACGCCATGGATGAGAGATCATGTGACAGCAGAGACAGATTTGATATTTGGACGTGGGAAAGGTGTGAAGCCTTTCTCTCTCATAAAGGTTTAACAGCAGAAACGCCTGGATGTTTCTAATGCGTAGTGTATCTGTCCGTCTCACCCCATACACGTGTTTGGCGCCGGCGTTGGCGGCGAACATACAGAGGATCCCCGTCCCACTGCCAACATCCAGGACGATCTTATCTTTGAACACGTGCTTGTTGTGGTACATGGCGTTCCGGTAGGTCAGCGTCCGCACCTCGTCCTTCAGCATCTCCTGTTGGGGAAAAAAAACAGCTGTGATACATAACGAGCTTTCACGGTCTTAAACAAACACGCACACCTCTGTGACATCTACACTGAACCGATACCTGAGTTATCCGATAGTGGGATTCATAAAATGCTCAAAGGAATACATAATAGTTGCGTAATGAATATACAAAATGAGTGGGCCCATTATGCTAAAGCACAATGCATTTTATGGTGAATACATCATTTTCTTCATGGATAATGAGGTAGATAAGGCAGTATGTAGGCCAGAAGCTTCTGTGACAGTGGCAGAGCCTCTTGAAATAGACAGGAGTACAACACAAAAGCCTTTGGGGACGGGCCCGATATCCATCTCCCAGAGCCCATTCACACATCCCACTTTCGGTCTTTTCTCGCTATGCACTCCTCTAATCAGGGCACTCTCTTTGTCTGCAAGCAGACAAAAAACCTGTCCCACATGCTAAATATGGACACCGTACGTCCCCAAACTTTTCCACCACCACTC
This sequence comes from Eutrigla gurnardus, assembly GCF_963514095.1. NCBI lineage: Eukaryota > Metazoa > Chordata > Actinopteri > Perciformes > Triglidae > Eutrigla > Eutrigla gurnardus. Next base: position 10,401,106 of record NC_139932.1, on the reverse strand, counting down.
CTTTCCGGATCAAGGTCATTAGCTAGGGTATAGCTCAACAACGAGGCACGGATTCCTTTTCATTTATGGACTATTGAACATGGACTATGATAATGCATCTGGTTTATTTAGTGCTAGTTGGTGAGAGAAAAGCCTCCTCTCTCTTTCTGTTTCCCCACAAGATCGTAGGCGGACATGTGCGTCGCGTTGGAGTTTTTCTGTGTGGAGTTGATTCTAATCTTGGGGAATCATCTTGATATGTATTAAGTATGAAGTGTATTTTTTTTAAACTTTCTTGCAGATTTTTGCATCATCGTACTTTGATGGTGTTTGGTTTCATACTTTATTTGAACTGGCTTGTATTTGTACTCGGCCTGGATCTTTGTTTTGTTGTTTGGGCTTAACTTGGCTTTAAGATTTGAACCACAGCTAGAAGCAAAGCCTGTGTGTCCGTGGAATGAAATCAGCTGAGCTGTTTGACATATCCTGCTGGCTGTAAGCCAGACTCACAGGGTTGAAACGCCTTAAGGAGCATCAGGTCTGACATCTGGTGTCATTCGTTTACCCCGGTCTTACATTCCAAGCTGCCGTTAGTCAGCCTGCCTACCTCGTGGATGCCAAAGTGGGCATAAGAGTCAAAGTAGTAGTCCCGTGATGTCATTTCCTCCGGGCTCATGAACTTGGCAATCTTGCCTCGACCGGGACAGGTGGCCAGGGCTGCTACATGAGGCGTATGGGGGATGCAGGGCACATGGTGGGTAGTAGGCACTGGTTTAGGCAGTGGGGAGGGCTGGGCAGACTGGGAGAGGGGGGACGAAACAGGCTGCTGTCGCTGTGAAGGAGAGAGAAATGAATAAAAAGGGGAGAGTGTGTATTAGAATTTAGAAATTACAGACATGAATGGGTTAAAAAGAAAAAAGCAGAGGGAAGTATTGAGTGCCCAGGTATAATAGAGTTATACGGGATACATATTATAAGCAGGCAAGTATTCACATATAGTCTTTGACATTACACAGACAGGAGAGTCGGAGAAGAGCCGGTAAAAGACGCAGGTTCCGTTTCAGCACCAAGGACAGCGGACAAAGCCACGTTCAATACATCTCGAGTTGATCGTTAAACAATGGACTACGACCCTTCTGCATGCATTATAATTAATGTTGCGATGACCGCGGTCTACTTAGATCACACTAGAACATCTGCAGCGCGCTGGGAAATGCACTCTGCTTCCCCTGCACGCCATCATGCGATTCTTCATGCGATCCCAATGCGGACAAGACGAGCAAACACGCGTCAGAATACATCATATTCAAGTCAAATGTGTTGTCAACGTAAAGATAAGCATATTAACTGTCCCGGTCCCGCGTATTGCCGGGCGCAGGACACCACAAGGTCCCTACCTCCGAGCTGTCCGCCTCCGCCATCTTCCGCCGTAGCAGCAAACAACGCGACGAATGCCTCAGTCCCATGAGAGCCGACGAGATTTAGGCTACAACTCTTTTTTAAGTGTGGAAAATCCGAATAGAAACGTGTCGGAAATGAAACACTAAGCCACCGGAGATGTGACTGGAGTGCAGTCGTGGGTGAAAGTCATAATTAGCCGGTTTAGTATCAGTTTCCTCCGAATGCAATCCGTTCCCCGAGAAAAGTTGTGAAGTGGATTCGCGCCAGGTGGAGCGCGCGGAGGTCCATGCTGTGAACGATATACAGGTTGTTTTTTTTTAAGTGGGAGGACTCGGGAGGGGGGGACTGTTTCCTGGTGAGTCTGCGCCGCGACTAAAAGGTTGCGGGTTTGATGCCGGCAGGAGTCACCGTGTCCATCATCATCAGCACCACCGTTCAGTCAGTGTCCTCGCGCACGGTGCTGTGAAGTCTCTGCGCGAGACTATCCGAGGAAGTGTCGCCCACGAGCAAAAAAAAAAAGAAAAAAGCCCGGCTCTAAACAAAAGTCCGCAGAAGTTAAACGTTTCTAATCTTCTGCTTCTCTCGGTCTCTCTTCACGACCTCCCAGCGTCGGGACTGGGAGGACTGAGATTCTCGTGCCGGTAAAGAGGCGGTTCAAAGTGTGAGTGTGTACCGCCGTGACACACGAAGCCCATGGAATAAATCGTGACAAAAATATATAAAACACGTATAAATATCTGCTGAGGACAGATGCCTCCTCACTCCAGACTTCCCCACGAGCCTCTACCGCTCGCTTATTATATAAGTGTTTTGGGTGTTGGAAAAATGAATGGATATTAATGTTGTCCATGTTTTTGTATACATACTTGAACCACTGTACAATAAAGTAGAGGTTATGACATTTACAAGGTTCCAGTTACTTCCGGTGATGCATTGATATTAAAATGTAATGTAGTTTGTAAACTAGTTTTTACTTGGCGAGTTATTTGGCGGCCTAAAATTCACCTCAGCCAATCAGAACCGAGGAGCACGGTTCTAGAATTATCTGGACCATGTAGAGAACCAATGAGAAGAGACGTCTCATGACGTCACATTGTTACCTGAAGGGAATCTAACAATGTTAAAGAAAGCTACTTGTTGCCCTTCATCACTTGAAGGAGACATTAGGGACAATAAGTTAATTCCAGTACAATTAATACTAATAATTTAAAAAAGGATTTATGAATGAAAACAGTCATTTAATTAATGTAGTTCTTCGTGAATTATCAGGATTGTGCGATAATTAAAGGTATCCTTATGTGCTATTGCTTAAACAATATTGGTGCAACAACTACGGTATGTCAATCATGATTATAAATAATGTTTATGTCTTCTTTCAAAAAAAAAAAAAAAATACACCTGGCCAGTCACAATAATGCACATGTGTTCTGTTGTAGTGTTAGGCCTCTCTGTCCAGGAGCCAAGTGGGAGGAGTTAATCAGAGAGATTCAGCTCACCTGGTCTGACTGCAACACTATACCTTATAAACCAGGTCAGTCAGCCAGCCTTTCTCAGCTGGCTTCAACCTGTTTGGTCTTATTACATTTACATGTAAGTATTGTTACACTCCTTTTTGATGATCGACTCCGAGGCAACAAAAGGTCAGCACACTTTCATTAATCATAATCAGTGCTAAGGACAGACCAGGTCGCCACTATTTTTTGGAGCGCCACAAACATGTCACGAAAGAAGACATGATATCAGTACTAACTCAGATATCATGATTGAGATACCTTAGTATACTTAATTAAAGTGTAAAGTAGTATACAATGGAGATACACAAGTAAAGTACAAGTACTGCATTAACACTACAGTTAAGTGCATGAGTAAATGTACTTAGTTCCATTAATTCCAGCAGTGCATGTTTTTAGTTTAATATGCATAAAAAGAAGCAGATCACATGGTTTAGAAAAAACAGATCCAAACCAGTATAACTACTAAGTACATGAATTCAAGTACTGCATATACAGGAACAGTGTTATGGTGTAACCCACTTAATTTGAATATATCCATTTTAGGCCACTTTATTCTCCTAATGTACTTTTCAGCTTGAAATGACTCACTTATGTTTCAGATTAGACTATCAGTATATTAGCTCAAATAAACTCCACTCCGACCAGCTTCAACATGAAAGTACTGTTTGTTAATTAATGCAACAATATTAATGACATTTTAACACATTTTTCAAAGCAGGATTGATTTTTCCGCATTGTATTTTCATAGTGTAATGGCATAACCCTGCCATTTTTAATTTCCAAAGCATAGAACATTTGTATCAACACTTCATACTGCCTTCCACCTGGAAATCATGTAAAAATATCTTATAGTTTGGGCTGTTCATTAATATTGTCTATAGCCCACTGTCTGCATCTGCACCTCTTCCATTAGCTACAGACACGCTCATTTCATGCTTTAACAAAAGATCCATTCGTAACCTAATCTGACAAATATCGCAAGATATGTCGCTAGAGAAAGTGGGCTTGTGTCCCATTAATGAAATACAATGAAGGCGCGGTGGGTTTTAGTCACAGTTATGGATGAGGTCCATCAGCGGAGCTTAAGAACATCAGCCCACGCATCACACTCGAGGATAATGTGCGCATCCACTCCATCGCACGCGCACACACTCAAATCGGCGTGGGGGCGGGAGAACATAGGCAGGAGTGAAAGAAGTGGGCAGACTACTATTGATTGACTTACACATTTCACAGCAGATTTGCATCACACCATCTGAATTGTTAAAAAAAAAAAAACTGCAAGGAGCCAGGGGGATCACTGGGACTGATTAAGAGCAGGGGTCTTGAGGTTAGATATCATGTTTGTGACCTTAATGTCAGAAGTTCAAGCCCCATGACATCCATGTGTCTTTGTGCAAAACACTGAAACTGGTACATTTACATTGGTCAATGACAGAGGTGTTGCAATGTGCTGTCCCTTTGTTCACACGATAAATCATATTCACGATGACAAAAACGTGTCTGATTTTTGCGGGAATTTCACTTTATTACATTCAAATGACTTAAATCAAAATATGCAACACAATATCTTAAAGTCACATTATGCATAGAGACAAAGCAATTTAGATATCTTCTATATAAGATAGAGATATGATAAGTGTGTTGAGCGACACCAATATTACTTTTTTGTGGTCTTTAAAGAAGTTATGACCTCAATGTGCTTGAGGTACAGGGGTTATGATGAAGGGGACAGACTCTGTTCCAGTAATGCTGTCTTCAAGGCAGAAGTATGGATAGAGTTTCTCTCTAAAGCGGCAGTCAGTGAAAGAATACATATGTGATTTAGAATTCACATCATAGAAAGAAACCTCTCTTTTATTATAGTCCACAAAGATGCCCACCTTCTCAAGCTCTTCTTCTAGCGTGCTTTTAACTTTGTATTTCCCGTATGTTTGACATATATGCCCATCAAGCACAATGACCCAGTAAGAATTTAGAACCAAAGGAGCTTGCTTCTTCTTTCTATCAACAGACTCTCCGACCACTCCAAGAACCCACTTCGTCATCCCTTTCACTTGTACCTCATAGTAAAACTTCCCTGCTGTGAACCCCTCCTTCGCCAACACCTCTGCATGCACCTCAAATCGCTTTGGATTGTCGATCACATCCTGTTTCGTTCCTGTGCAAATTGCTTGTTTTCCATCTTGGCTTATGACAAGTGTACAATATGCTGTGTCTGGGTCAAACGTCAAGTCCACTGCGTGTTCCCTCACTCTTTTCATTTTGATCTCAGGAAGCGCCTCCGTTATTTGATCAACTCTCTGTTTCAGCAGAGTCGCAGCATCTCTCACTGCCCCGAAAGACAGATCGCAGCGAACGGCAACGTCGGCCCGGGTGGCGTTTAAAGGAGAGCTCAAGGTCAGGAAGCTCCGAAGGAAACCATAGTGATCCTCAGACTGCTCCAGCTGCTCCAGCTGGCTGCTTCTGCCCTGGAGCTCAGCGACGTCCATCCTCAGTTCTGTGAGAAAAGCGTCAGCCTTCTGCTTCGTCGCTCTGTACCGCTCCTCAATCACCTCGACGAGCTCGGCCTGGCTCCCCTGGATGGCGCTGATCAGGTCGGTGAAGACCTGCACACTGGCTTCTTTCTCCCTCTCAGCCTCTACCTGCCTGGCATCAGCCGAGCGTTCGATCTCGGCTATCTTCTTGTTCCGCGATTGCATCACTTTCTGGATATTTGCCACTGTCTCGCCTTTTTTCGCCATCGCTGCTTCACATTCTTCCTCAAGCGGGACAACATCGTGACTCTTGTGATCACTTTTGATACACAAGACGCAAATAAAGGTCTGGTCAGTCCGACAATACAGGTCTGTCATCTTGTAGTGCGCCTTGCACATTCTGACGTCGAGATTCTTCAGGGGGTCTAACAGCGTGTGGCCCTTGAGGCCAGCGACTCTCTGGTGTGGCTCGAGGTGCACTTCACAGAAAGACGCCAGGCACGTCAGACAAGACTTCACGGCATTTCCCTTCCCTCCCTCGGGGCAGATGTCACAAAGAACTTCTGCCGCCGGAAGACTTGGTGGGTCTGGAGTCGAGGGTTTCTCTTGAGCTGACGCCTTGAACTCAGCGACTAACTCAGACACGACAGAGTTGAGTTGGAGATCAGGTTTTTGTGAAAATTCCCTTTTGCATAGTGGACACTGATAAATATCACTGCTGTCCCAATACTCATAGATGCATTTACTGCAGAAGTTGTGTCCACATGGCGTGGTAACTGGCTTTGTGAACACATCCAGACAGACAGAGCATAGGAACCTCTCTTCTGACAGCAGACCGGCCATCTCTGAACAAGAAGTAAATACAAGTCATACAATGCAAGATAACAGATTAATACGACCAGCTATTCATTTGATCATACACAAAAAAACACATAAAGGAAAAGTTGAGCTACTTTACCTTTTCTTGCCTGTGAACTACTGCGAGTAAAAACCAGAGGAGACGGAAATGATTTTGAGTTTTGTTTCAGCTGGATGAACTATTCACTTCCTGGAAAAAAATTAACTCTTTACATGCATCCACATGCGTGATAATATTTAAAAAATGACACATCCACTCAAAAGTGAAAATTAAAATCACATTTTAGCTCATATCTAGTATACATTTGAATCATAGTCTGGATATTTGACCTTGCGGTGATGTCAGAAAGCTATCTCATCTTATTTCATGAGGACAAAAGAAGAATTTCACAACAAAGTCATGCTAGCTACACCTGTGGGTGTAAAACTTGACTTCATGATGGTGCTGGATAAACGTTGAGCACATTATTGCAGCATCCTGAGGGGACCACAAGTGTTTGTAAAATTGGTGGCAATCCATCCATCACTTGCTGTTATTTCCTCCGTTTTCTTCCAATCTGTTGATTTCATCTCTTTCGTTTCAGACTTGGCTCTCCTCAGAAATCCCATACACAGATTACCATCACCGCGAGTGTTTCTCTTTCACTGCGGCAATTTCCTGCTTCACCTCTATACGATACAAGATCCGTATTAGTCCACCCTGGCTTTTCCTAATCCAGCGCCCAAACGTAGCAAAGAGGATAACACGGTCTGAAAGTTCTCTATTTCTTGATACGATTCTTGCAGTGTGCTATATCTCTTTTTAACATTTTGTCATCATCTGCCTGAATTGTGCTGCTGATACCTTCGCCTTTGTCATTCCTTCATGAAAACCATGTGTGTGGCTTCCAGGTGATTGTGACCACAAGAGGTCAGGCACAACAAGCGGGAGCTGAGTGGCTCAAACTTTGCTCCATCACACTTTTACAGGACACTTCAGGGAGTTGATCCTTATAAAACAATTAAACAATGAAAGCAGTAATCATTTACTCAGTCTAATTTATCCTCATTCATCATATCAATTAAAAAATATCTCAGGCGGAGACATTTTTCCTCATTTATTTTAATTGACTCATTATTTTTCACACTTTCCAACCAATCCTCATCCTTTCTGTGGAAAAATTTCACCACGGGACAAACGCCCAGCTGTCTATGTAACGAGACAGCTGTTAAAACTTGGACATTTAAATGAATGGATGCACAGCACTGTCGTGGCAAATGGGCGTTTTCTTCTTTTTTTGCCTCGATTTTTACACACATCTCTCTTTTCACATTGTCACTCACACAATCACACGTGCACACATCAATGCTCATTATGTCTGCTCCTTAACCAGTTTGTATTTGACATGCATGCTCAGTCATTGCTCTGCTCCCGTCCCCCTGTGGGAGAACGCATTAGCGGGCCACAAACTGACTACAGTACAGCAGAATGAGACACAGAGGCACTGGCTCGGCATAAAAATTTGGCTTTCAGGGAAACCATGTTTCTGTTTTCTGTCACCTATGCAAATATGAGGAAATGGAAAACCGACACGCTCCAAATTACTATCCAACTGTGATATTCTGTACCTTTTTTCCATGTTCTAGTTGGATGATATGGGAATACTAGACCTAATGAATCACATCCTCTGCTAAGTAATGTTGTTTTGGTAGACTGATGGCCGCCAGTCCAGGTGATCTCTGCAGAGTTACTCCCCCTGCAGCCACTGTCTACTCCTAATAGCTTCTATGCTTATTGAATTACTGAGGTGGAATAAAGGGTAAATACATAGCGAGGAGTCTGTTTTTGTCCGAGAGGAAGTCTTGCTACGATGAAGAATTGTGATAACATAAAAAAGGTGGGAAGCAGGTTTTTCAGCTACTTTATTTAGAAGCTAATTTTGTCTTGATAATGTCCTGAACATACAGTCACGAATTATTGTTTCTTTAGAGTTTGGTGTTGTCTTTCTTTTTTTTTCACAAATCTTTTTCTCATATAGATTCAAGTCATGTGGGTTTTTAGAATAGTTGCATATCTTTGGTGATTACATCACTTCTGAATAAAAAAAACAAGCAAATCATTGATCTCCTCACTTTTGGAAATACCAAAAAAACAGATTTACTCATGTACAAACGGAAACACTGAAGTCTCCTCTCCTCTCCTCTTTATCTTTGTTTATTCATGTACACCTCATCGAGAAATTATTTAGTGGGTATGTGGTCGCATTGTAACCAAGGTTATGCTGTTGATAGCACGGTGGTATTCAGCCTATCTTGTGTGGCAACTCCGTTTCCTTTCTGTCACTCCGCATTGTGGCCCTTTCCACAAGTTCACACTGTGCTGCATTCAGGGACAGTCAGAAATATAACCATGATCATAAAAGAAATGTAAAAAAAATAGTTTATATTTTCAAATTGTAGATGATCTTACCATACCAGTTATTCATAAACACTGCTACAATTAAGTTGACACTCAATGCAGGGTTTTATCTCAGAGTGCAAAAAAAGAAATCCTGTAATGCGGACAAAAACGAGCTGCACGCAAAGGCATCATCCACACAAACCTGCAGTTGGACGTCCACGCTGAAAGCAACAAGCTAAAACGCTCACCGCTGCGGCGCCGTACGCAGCGATTTGAGGGGAATAGCGACCTACGAGGTTATATATCGTCACTGATCATTAGCGTGGTGAGTATGTTCTTAATTTACGTGACGAAAACGTTAGTTTGTCGACGTGACCGACAGATATTATGGTTCAACTTTGTCCCGCGCATCACCGACGCAGGTGGAAGGGTGTTTATTTTCTCCCCCTTGGGATGCTCGAGCCGACACCCCGTCCTGGGAAGAAAAAAAGGGGGGAGTCAAGAAAGTTTAGCCTAACCTGTAAAGGTTGTCCGCTTGAGTTACGGACTGCTTGTGACACCTCCACAGGTCAAAGTCTGAAATCTACGAGGCAAGGCATCGTTCCTCGGAAGAAAACGTGATTTGAGTCTAGACGTGCGGCGTTTATTCGCAAACCGCTAGCTTAACGTTGAGCGCTGTATAAAACCACCACCAGCGTTGCCAAGCGCTAGCTTAGCTACCCCGTTTAAACGTCTATTTAAACGGCAAACAGAAAAGGGGAAAGACATTTCTCATGAGTATTAGTTAAACTAGCTACACGTTTGCTTCCTGAGCACACAGACAAAACGATAAAAGGACTGTATGTGTTCATGTATGTTCTTCGTGTATCTGGTCCTTGCTCTGTGGAGTACTACAAGAAGTTTAAAGGGTTGGTTCACCCCAAAACAATCTTCTCCTTTTCATTTTAGTCCTGTATAGCCATGCAGATAGCTTGGCTTTTATGTGCCATGTTTTAAGTGTGTCCATCTCTGCTTTCACATTAAAAAGTAGTGCATGCCATTTCTTTTGGGGTGCTCACAGCAGCAGTTCAGACTGAGGGTGGATTATCCAGAGCAATGGGGAAACTAATAGGTAATATGTTTAACACGCCAAATAAAACCACTAGAGTGCAAAACAAACAACTGTAAGGCCACTAGGCCTGAAGCACAGAGCTGGTTAATTATCATTAGCAATCCAATACTAATCCTCCCACAGAAATCCGTCCTTCCCCGACTGTTTTTTATGCTGCTGGTCAACAAACACAAACATCTGCACCGACCATGTCCTTTTGGTGCCGTTCACTGAAGGATGCGCTGTAGATCAATTGCACGGGTCTAAGTGCTTCTTACCCCCGTGGCCTTTTACTTACAGTACTGGAAGTGTGCTCAACTCGCTCAATGATTTGAAGCTTTATGGACTGTTCCGCGTTATAAATAATTTAAACATGTCTATCGCTATAACAGAAGGAGAAGCTATTTTGAACTTGGATGTGGCATCACTAAACAACTAGTAAGATTTATCCCAATAGTGCCAAAAATTAGTTGAAATTAAAAGTTTGCAGCTGCCGTGTAGTGACAGAAATGTGACTTTAGCCTGATTCAAGTCATTTTCAGTCAGATGCCCTTTGAGATTGTTACTTTCTACTGTGTGATCAGATGGGAGTTTATGTGCTGTTCAGCGCAAATGTGAGGAAAACACTTTTTATTTTGTTACTCATTTGATTTGGTAATATCAGGCGAACGCTGAGAAGGGGATTTTATCAGGACATTTGATCCCTTTGGCAAACAAAATCCCTCAGATTACTCAGTTGCTGCGGCACACATTTTATACACGGCTGTCAAGTTACAATATGCTGTGTCTTGATATGATTATTTATTAAACTTGGACTGCTGCATTTTGGATTTTATTCCATCTCATTTTGCTTTCACTTCGATGACGACTAAGGAATATGGGTTGCGGTAACAAAACTTGAGTATTCTCAGAAGGAAATAAATTAAATTATAATCTGACTTTTCATTTTGGGTTATATGATGAAAATACACTTGGAATTAATTTGACACACTTTTTAGAATGTTTTGTAACAAGGTAGTTTATCAAGTAGACTTCACAGTAAATTGTTTTACCCTGCTTGTGCCTGATGTTTTGGTGTTGAGGGCAAAAATGAGGAAAGTGCGAGGCTCATGATTCATCTACAGCCTTGCATTATCAATCTCTGCTAATTGCAGAATATATTTCTATGAATCCTCTCTGTGCTTTTGCTGAGTAATATGCTGCACTTTTGTTACTGGGAAAGCTATTTAAGTGTGGATGCTTAACCTTTTGCTGTACTTTCAGTGTTGAACTGGAGGGAGGAAGATGTCGGCGGTTTATAAAGATGCCCAGGAGGACTGGCTGACGGTGTGTCTCAAGTATCTGCTCTTCGTTTTCAACTTTCTCTTCTGGGTAAGTGAGAGCTCTAAATGTTGTCTCTTGTCAAGTTTTGGTGCTCAAGCAGTATTACATAAGCTTTGAATTCTACCTGTTTTTTGGCAGCCAGTGTTTTGGAATATGACTGACAGGTTTGACAGTGACTCGTAACTATCATTACATCATAGTACAGTGATGTTTTCGTGAAAGGGAAGTCCTCATTTTGTGGTACACACAATAAGACAGTACAAATGCATACATGTTCCTTTTAAAACTGCAGGCAGAGATACATTAGAGGGAAGGAGCCATGTAGAAACAGGGGAGGGTTAAGGGAAGTTCCAAGGCTGAGCTCTGGACTTGGCCCAAAGTGAGTCATAGATTATTTAGGGGCTTGTCAGTGTACGGTGGGAACAGTGTCAGACCTTCTCTCTGGCACCACACTTTATGATACTGCAATTTGTTTCAGAATGTGCACACTCTTACTGCTACTGTACAGAGTGTCTGGGTCACTTTGAAACCTTTTTCTGAAATAAAAAGAATAGTGTGTGCGTGTAGAGAGAGATATCTGTGTGTGGGAGAGGTTAAAGTAAGAAGAGGGATGGAGCTTTCCATCAGGTTTCGGTTAATGCTCTGTCATCACCTTGAAATTCATCCCTTGAGGAAACACATTGTCTCCCTCCTCAGAGTCTACTCCATATTGCTCCATTTTCCTCATATCACTTTTCTTTCAGACTTTTTGTTTTGTCCTCCAGTGCACCATTCATCAGTCTTAGAGGCTGTACAACTTTTGTCAGGACATGCTATTTGTTCTTATTAACAAAGAGCAGTATATAAAACATTCCACTAGTCATCTTGATGAATATCAAATTGTTACACTTTGATATGCAGTGGATTGCATTCATGCTTACTAAATAGTATGTTAAGGGTTTGTATTCAGTAAGTTTGTATTCAGTAAGAATTCAATCCAATCCAAATGACCTTACTTAAATAAATAAGATAAAGGGTCCCCATTTATCCAAGTGGTGCTCCTTGATTGGGCAAGTGTTGTGAGTTTGTGGATCTTGCTTTTGATGGAAATGGAATGGGAGGATGAAGGGGAGAGACTCTCTGAGGCATTTCCTCTCCTTCCGCCTTTGAAACTGATGAGAGGAACAGATCTTGGACACCACCCTGGCTTATCCAGGATTGTTTGTGAGGAAGTCGTCATCATGCCCCCACTTGACCCTTGAAGTCCCTTTGCTCCTATGGTTGTTATTCTTTATGCCTGGCCGCTTCTCAACATTTCTCATTCCATTTCCTCTCTTTTCTTTCGTATGTCCCGTTTGACTCACCCGTTGCCTTCCCATGTTGTCGCATTTTGTGACTCATCTAATGGCACTGAACCCACTTTGTATTTGTTTGTTTTATTTCCTTCCTTTACTTTTTAGTGTGTTTTAAATTGTCTTTCATTCAGGTTGAATTGATATGAAACGCTCTGTTTTCACAATATTTCCTTTCTCTGTTCAACTCATCAAATCTCCTCTTTATTTTATGAGCTAGCGGCTTTCCTTCTCTGAAAGCTTTTGCTAAATCCATATCAGTTATAGTATTTCTTCCTTTTGTCTTTTACATCTGTAGTCCTTCTAATGGCCAGCAGGCTGCAACTCCTCTGGTTTCAAAAACCAAGATGGCGATGGCCAAAATGCTGGCCTCGAGGCTTCAAAACCGTTGTCTACAAAGTAGACTATGTCCACTTCTTATATATATAGTCTATGATTCTAATAGTGTACTGCTCTCTGTTCTCTTCCAGGTGGGTGGAGCAGCTGTTTTGGGTGTAGGAGTCTGGACTCTGGTGGAGAAGAGTGATTACTTGAGTCTGCTGGCCTCCAGCACCTTTGCTGTCTCAGCATATATCCTCATCTTGGCGGGAGGCCTGGTGGTGGTTACAGGCTTCTTGGGCTGTTGCGCCGTCATTCGGGAGCAGAAAAGCTGTCTGTCCATGGTGAGACCGGGGACCCAGTGTTTTTGATGCCTTACATATTACATTTAGTTTGTACATGTATTTGCCTTTACAGGTAACAATTAATTTCAGATATGTCATTACAAATCCCCATCTTCCTCCCACAGTCCAAAGACATGCAAGTTATGTTAAGTTTAGGTTTATTCCCGGAAGGTGTGTTTGTGTTTTTAAGCCCTGTGATTGCCTGGCAACCTGTCCAAGGTGTTACCTGACTCCAGCCCCCCCCGCGACCTTGAATATAAGTGCATGGATGGATGTGGACGTCCAGAGTACTGGTTATTAGTTATTGTTCCTCGATTGTCACGTCCGCACTGAGAGTGTTGGAAGTGTAATCCAAAGGGTTGCCTTCTTTGTGCTCTTATCGCTGGATGCTGCCATAACATGGAAGTCGTCCATTCTCTGGGCTGAAAAATGGCCCTGACAGGAACCTTACTGTCCTCATTATTTTACAGAGACTAGGCCCAGTGGGAGAGAAGCAGGCGGGAGAGGTTAACGTGCACTGCCGCAGGACTATTTATAGATCTATCTCCTGTTGATGGATGGAGCAATAGGAGGGAAGAAGGAGCTCGCAGGAGCGAAGAAGTCGGTGTGTGTGGAGGATTTTGGTTGAATACCAACCAACTGTTAATGCGCTATTTCTAGATTCATTTTGGGAGATTATTCAGCGATGCCAGTCTGTGTGTCTGTGTTGAGGGGGTGAAGTTAGCATTTTTGTGTGGGCAGCAGGCACACAGAGACTGAAGTTTTTTTTTGGAAATCTTGTAACCAGGAGATGCCAAGCAGGCTGTGTTTCTGCACGACAGAATTCCTGCAAAATAGAAGAGAACATGTTTGTCTTATGTATGAATCCACTGATGTCGTCGATTCCCGGCGGTTGTTTGTCTGACCAGTAGTTTGCCATCACTTTGTTTCCAGCGTCTCGCAGGCTGGGTAGCAGCATCTGTTTCTCCGTACTGGTCTCGAGTGAAGCAGCTCTGTTGTCGCTGTCAAACTGTTGTGTCCCATTTAGTGACAGGTGGGCCTAATTAGTTGTGTGTGTGTTGCTTTGACATGGTATGTTGTAGCCAGAGAAAGCTGTAGTTTTGATCTCGCCCATCCCTGCAACTGTTTGTCAGAGCACACCCTAAATGTGTGGGTGATCTGTTCACGACACAGTTTACATAACGACTGTGTGCTCTGCGTTTCAGTGCATACATTCATTTTGGGCTTATACGGTATTCATCTTTAGTTTTAGTTAATTCCAATCTGACGTCTGGTCCATTTATGTTCCGAGTATTACAAATGTATAAACAGATGTTTATGCCGATGTGATGATTCATATTTAATCGCCTTCATTTAGTTTTTGCTGAGACGGTGTTTTGAAGTTAGTTTTGATACATAATAGAATTGGTTTCGAGCAACGTGGAGAGCTATTTAATAGATGCATACATTCTACTGCCTGTCAAATCGATTTCTGGTTCGTCACTTTTCTGTGCAGCATTGCCGTCTGTGTGTGGAAGCGACAGATGCCGCACAATGACAGTTGATGGAAATGTTTATTTAGCTGTCAAGTGCGAGAAACTTTCAGAAATGAGTTAGGTCAGCAGAGAAATGTCTGGATATGTGGATCCGTCTAATCTGTTGAATTGTTTCTCCCCTACCTTCTCTCTGTCCTGTTTCTCATTATCAGTATTTCTTCTGCCTGCTGCTGATCTTCTTGATTGAACTTGTGGCTGGAGTACTGGCGTATGTCTACTACCAGAGGGTAAGTGAAAATATCCTCTGATTTTATTTTTCTAATTTAGCTGATTGAATATAGGATGCAATCAGGCAATGAGGGGGTTTTGCTGAGAGAATGCTTGCATTGCTTTTTAGTTTGAGTGTTATATATTGTATCTATCTGGACATTTGCTATGCGGGGACACTCCAGGTTGTCATGATATATTTTGAGGACTCACTTTATTTCTCTTTTTTTCATAATTCTTTGGTCTTCGTCTCCTTCTCAAAAAACATGGATGATGATGCTTTTTAGTTCTGTTCTTTGTTTTTAATCGGTATGTATTTTCACTATTTGCCACCTCCGCTGAGTGTTATTTTCACTTTGTGGAGTTTAACACACCATTCTAAGGATCTTGTTATCTCACGATCATATCCCCGTCTGTCAGCTACGAATGCAAAGAGCACTGCGCTATCTGCATAGGATAGAATCATTTTAAAGATAAGGGCTCTCATCCTCTTTGTTTCTTGTTGTCTCTCCAAGTGTGTGTGTGTTTGTGCATGGATGCACACACATGCACACATCAAACGCTATATACAAAGCCTATTTTTTGCAGTGTATCCTCGCAGCTCTCAAAGATGCGTGGGATTTGCTACCTGTCTATCTCGTCTTAAGCGGTTCGCTTGTCAAAACGATCACTCTTAAACTATCGCCTTCTAGTCTTATTACTGTGCAGTTTCATGCCAAATGCATTACGTGATAATTTCACACAAACATAGACGTGACATTTTAGACAGACATCGATGTCAACTGCAACCTTACCTGGTTGGCAGAGGCATACAAACCGCAAGGTGGTAATTCGAGTTGCATTTAATGTGTTCCAGTGTAATAAATTAAGGAGCTCATGTTTACAAAATAAGTTGTGTTCTTTCCCATAAATACTCCCCCGTCTTCTCCTGCTAATCCACGCGGTTTCTCACTGTTTGTTCCTCGTTTCCAGCTGAGTGAGGAGCTGAAGCAGCATCTCAACCAGACTATGACAGATAACTACGCCCAGCCAGGAAGAGAGGCCATCACATTAGCTGTGGACAGACTACAACAGGACGTATGGACTATATTTACAAAAAGCCTTAAAGGCTTCGTTTGGTTTATGTAACATGGAATGCTGCACTGAATCATATTCGAGGAGGTGAACAAAAAAGAAACTTGCTTTCCTCTTTCTGTATCTCCAGTTCAAGTGCTGTGGCAGCAACAACTCCCATGATTGGATGCAGAGTGTGTACATTTCATCACAGCAGGCAGAAGACAGGGTCGTACCCGACAGCTGCTGTAAGACCATCACCCCTCACTGTGGCAAGAGAGACCACCCCTCCAACATTTACAAGGTGGAGGTCAGTGGAAAACAAAACTAATTCAGTCAAACACTTGGGAAGTATTTGACATATTTATGTTCACTGGATATTGCTTGATGCCATTAGGCAATGAGACTTTCCCATGTCCTGGTATATGTAGGACATGTAAATGATCTAAAGATATACTCAAGATAAATAGGCTGGCGTATACCAGCTTTAATTTACCCACACGTTTCCTGCAGGACTTCTTCATCTCCTCTGCAACAATTTGAACAGCTTTGAACAAAGCAATCTTTGAGGAGTGTGCAAGGGTCATGGCGATCTGTACACTGTAGTGCATGCTCTACATGTATTATATGGTTTATGCCTTTGACTCTGCAGGGTGGTTGCATCACTAAGCTGGAGCAGTTTCTGGCTGACCACCTGCTGGTTATTGGTGCCGTGGGAATAGGAGTGGCCTGTCTGCAGGTAAGTCAAATATAATATGTAGTTCAGATAGTTGTTGGAAAAGCAGATGTACCGTTCTGCAGTCTTCATCCTGAGCATGCTTTATATAAGCCCACTTAGTATTTTAGCATTTTTTGTTTTTGTTTTTGGCTTGTGCCCGAAAGCTGCCCTTTTGTTGAATATAACCAGACAGATGGGCTTTAACCTTTCCGTGCAGGTCAACAATCTCTAAAAGGACATTTCTTTTCATCTCACTCTAGTCTCCCAGTCATCTTTATTTGATTTTGTTCAATACTGTTATTCGATTTGTCCCAGCCGGAGATGGACTCATGCTTTTAAGCCTTCCAGAGGCTAAGGTTGCATATAGGGGTGCTTTTTTATAATTCTGTGGCGACTGACAGCCCTATCGTAGCTCTGCACCATCGCTTTGTAAATTAACTTCAGTGAAACTTGAGACCAAACATACCTGCATTGATTATTTCCAGTGGTATTCAAATGATTGATATGATTTTACATGATGTCCAGAATCATGGAACATGGGAATAAGCCCAGAAGTTCTCTACTGCAATAATAGAGACTTGCAACCATAAACGCTGAGATATTAACAGTCCGTGACAAAATAATTTCAAAATAACGCTCTCCATTAACCGTTTCTGAAGGCATTATAATTAGAGATGAAATACTGAATATGTAGGACATACTTGGAGATGTGAAAGCCAAAGTGCACCTGTGTAGTTTGATTTAAAACGCTTCAATCCAAGCATTTGTTTTTTTTTGTACTGTTTCCTACTGTACGTCTTGTCCTTGTCAACTCTTCCCGTCCGTCTTAATGTTGGTACAATTTCCTGTAACTGTCAGACTGACAGAAATGTATGTAAATTTGTTGAAATTCGTGTTAATTCAGACATTTTTGGCTTAAACTACATGTGTGTCTTGTGTTACACGACCCTGTCTATGGTAAAATGTCCTGTATGTCTTTATGTCCGTTTGTCTTTGTGTGTGTGTGTGTGTGTGTGTGTGTGTGTGTTGTTACTGTAGCTGGCCGGTGCAGTCTTGACAGCCTGCTTTATTTATCTGCTCTATAAAGAAGAGGAGGAGGACTTCGGTGCATTGTGATTTAGCTCTTGAGCAACTTTGTGGTTTAAATCAACTGGAGAGACAAGGTTGGACGGTGTTGTGGAAACGTGATTTCTCACTGCATGCTTGTCGTCGTGTGAATGTCCACTCAGTGTTAAGTGTGTAATCTATGGGCTACGTGGAAACTAAATCAACATGTCTGTGTTCTTTTGTGGTCTTTTTGCGGAGTGTGAAGCATGCAGCTGCCTGGCTTTGGCTGTATATTGCAGATTGTCACTCTATATGTTGTGATTATGGGCTGTTGTGGCTGATTTAAGATGTGATAAAGGTCAAACGCATCATAAGAATGGCTTGACTAATCAAAACTTGACTGCTTCTGCAAGATGATGCTGTTAGCAGGAGTCATGGTCTGTATCTTTATCCTGAATGTTCCATTAATTACCTGTGCTGACAAAAAAGGTAAAAACACCCATGTGTATTTAAAGGGAATGCCAAGGTTTTGCTGTTTATCTCTAATGCAACTTCCCCAGGCATCACTGTGGTGTTCTATTAAGATGGTAACTAGTTATGGCGATAGATAAAATAGTTTATTCTGATATTATTATACTCGGTGTTGCATACTTCTACTACTACTTTCAACACATCATTCAGGAAATTGCAATCCAATCCCTTGCGATCCAAAACAGTCTTTAATGATTAACTGGAACTCTGTGTAAGGGTTCCCAGTTATATGGATTTTACAGACACCTGCAGTACAACAGGAAACATGTTGTATTACACTGTAACGTCATTGTTTTCTGGTATCAATATACAGTCTCCTGAAATTAGGCTTCATGAAAACAATTTGCCTACACTATGCAGACTCACTCGATAAGGCTTTACTCACAGGGTTTTAGAGACTCAAAGGTTGAATCTGGGCACTTGCCTGTTTATCCATCAAACCTGGCAGGTCCCACTGGCACAAGTTACTGCTGCTCTGTATTTTCTATAGCAGTGTATCTTATTAAAGTAGTTCTGTAAGTCATGTCAGATGGATTCTGTGCTGATCCTGGTGCCAAGAGATTACAGCTTCAAACGATGTGTTCTGTGGTGCATATTTGTGCATAAATGTTCTCTTCCACCCTAACCCCAGCGCTTCATTTGCTGCTCGAGTCCTGCCATTCCCCATAGTAACCAGCTACATACTTTCTAGCGACCCCCATCACCTTTAACCCCTCTCTATCCCCCCCACCGTCAACAGCATTCAAGCTTCCTGCAGTCTTCCATGGTGACGGAGCAGCACGTTTTGACCTAACACTTCCTGTTTTCAGGTCTGTGGGATGGTCTTCACCAGCTGCTTGTACAGAAGGATCAAGATGGAGCCTTACTGAGCACACCGGGCCCCTCGACACACCATCTCCAACAGGCAGATGGAACAATGACTTGATAACACATTAACTTCAACCTCTGAAGCTCCAACTCTTACCTGCTGATCTAAGCCAAGTGCACAGACATGTTCCCCCACATTCGGCCAGAAATCGATTGTGCCATTGATCAATAGGCTGATTTTTGTACCTATGTTACGAAGAAACAGACTGTGGTCTTGGCCTACTGGAACATGTCTGTTTGCTTCATTGCCTTGGCTTGGATGCATGCTTTAGTTTGAGCAGGACAAAAAGAAAGGGCATGCATACTCATAGTGCATTCCAATCTGTTCAACTAATGATGATCCAAATTGATTTATCGTCTTTTCACTGTGCAGAGATTTAGATTAGTCTTTCTTTTTTGCCATTCCAATACTTGAGTAAGCTGACTAATGGCACAGTTCACACTGGTGTCACTGCTGATGAAGAAAGATACTTTCTGTTGGTATGATTTGTAAACACAATGTGCCTCTTTCGCCATTCCACTGGTTAATGATTGTGTATTAATTCTGTGCCTGAAATCTTAAAAGGGAGCTGACGACGCACTGTGATAAATGGCAGCAAAGGAAATGTAACGTTTACTATCTTTATATTTGTAGTTCAGTCTATATTTCTGAAAATAGCAGCACTAAATGTTGAACGGCATGATGTTTACTTAAATGAAGTGTATGGCTACAAACATGAAGATTTTTTCTCAGATAAGTAAAGGGGATAAAGGGAAAGTCATTTTCCCTGGATGTATAACTCCACCTAGTGGTTGGCTTTGGTCATATACTATAATGTGTGTCATACACTAATTATATGCTACACTTTTTTTTACATAAAAATCAGATATTGATCTTAATGTGTGTCACTAAAGATAAATATACATGTCTGATTGATTTTCAACATGAACAAACATTACAATCTGTGAGTTTCTAGACTTAGTTTCATCCATTCCAAAACACACAGAGGTTTCATTCACAGTGAAGAAGCTGACCTTTATGAGAGCTAAAGAAAGAATCACTCTCCATCCTTTTCCTGTAGCTATTACGTGTTGAACAATAAGTGACCTTGTTGCCACTGTAGAGGCGATACGTCTTGTCTTGGCTATTGTGGATTATAAAGTAAGAGTTTGGATTGTTTTGGTTTCAAAGATGAAAAACCTAAAATATCTGTTTGACTTTTTTTTCCCATTTATATTGTTTGCAGCAATACACTCTGTAAATGGACCTTCTTGGATTTCATTTGATATGGTTGTTGATGTGGTAATGATATAACACTGGCATGTGCTCCATCTACCTACGTTGCTATCCAAAAGATTAATTATGAAACGTAAATAAATGTTTAAATATTGTTGCATCAAGAAATCGCATTGGGGGTAATTTATGAAAGACAAATATTTAAGAGTTTCTTTCGACAGGCAGCTATGATGCCATGATTGCTGTTTGGCAGTGCGTCAGTTGATGAGGTTATTTTCATGGAGGCATCGTGCCAAGTTAAGAAGTTTATTTATCTGGGCAATAATCACAAGTTTGTCCCAGAGGGCTTTACAGTTTGTTTACCATACTTCTCAGTGCTCACAGATAGGCAATGTCTCTGTCAGCTGGACTAGTAAACCACTAGGGGGAGACAAAGACTTTCCATTTGCAGTTGTATCTGTTTGTAATCTAATGTACTGGGTCAAAGCATGCCGTTTTGTTGAAAGCTGACCCAACTGAGCCAGTTAGGTCTCACCTGAGTTTCTAACAGCAGAGGACACTCTGACCCGATCATCTCGTAGTGTGTTGTTTGTAAAGATTTGTTCAGGCCTCTCAGAGACATGGAACTTGGGTCAAATATGTTTGATATAATGTGTCTTCTTGTGTTTTGTTACCCAACCAAATCGATACGTGCCAAAAAAATATTTCCCACACGTCCAATTCAGTTTTGCGCTTCACAATGGTCCAAACAGTTCTTGGCTTATTTGTTCAGCCACAGTCTCGTGCGAATCTTTAAGAATCTGTCTTTTGTCTGTACTCCCTGTGCACAATAGCGTGCACACGCTACAAAGCCGTGTTAACGTCTCGCAAGATAATGTAAGCTGGAGCGAGATCCCAGGTTGAGATTGGTTACATTATCGTGAAGTGTGTGGGCTTCGGCGAGAGAGCATTGTATAAGCACTCGGTACGTGTGGGGTCTCCCACAATTCCGCATTGGAAAATCTGTTAGGGTTCCCAGTTCAAACCACATTTATTCATTACGCCGAGCTAGTGCGGTTTTGTGCGGTCATGGGGTCTTGTCGAGGCAGAGTCTCCCTTTATTAAACACTATGCCATGCGCGTAGATTGTCTGTACGTTCTTTCTGTGCTGTATTGTTGCCATATGACCCAACTATTTGTCATTGAAGCACGACTTTTTCCCTTTTTCTTCGGTTCCCCGCGGCTCCAGATTTACTTAGAAGACACTGTGTCGGTTCAGAGCGATCTATCATTGTCACCCATTTAAAGGAAAAAAGGGCAAAAAAAGTTTTAAAAGAGTTTGGATGTTCTCCAACAGTTTGGCTTCAGCGAGCCCATAGAGTCTGTCAGTCCCTTTGTCTTCATCGGCTATAGGAGGATGACTCTCATTTCCTGCAGATGTCACACATACTGCGACGCAGAAAAAGGGCACGCTGATACTGGCAGGATTGAAACACACACACACACACACACAAAGAGAGCTCACACATTAGCATGCGGTTTACACCCTTTGCCAGAAGAGACCCATGAGGGAGAATTAGGAGCAGCTGGAGATCCACCTCTCCCATGTGCTGAGTCCTCTTTGCGTCACGAGCGCACTCGCATACACACATTTTCCTCCATCTCCCTCCACCCTCATCACATCGTAGCCATAGGGGCGATGTTTCAAATGGGGCAGTTACCTCAAAACACATGTTGCAATATCATTTATCTGTCAAATATGATTTTGTGTTTGCATGTGCAGAGATAAAGTATAATGGGAGCAAATCACTCCTGGAATGAGCAAAATGCATAGAGGCCTTCTCTAAAATCCAAATTAATACATTTATTGCAGTATAATGTACCCTTGCATGAAAGCGTGCTCTCACGCACTTGAATTGTGTTTTTTCTTTTTTTTTGGTCTCTTCGTTGTGTGTGTCCAGCTCTTGTAAAACCGATTCTGGCATAACACATTGTCTCAGTAAACACACCTGTGTTCAATGTGTGCAGAAAAAAACCCCCCAGTGCAGTTATGGTGATCGAACGGTGCGGTCACTTTAGCATAATAGATGTGTGAGAAAGGACCTCTTTCACACGTTTTTGTGCTGAATGTCTGGCTTTGGGATCCGTTGTGTTGGCGCGGTTCTTGAAACTTGCTTCTGCATTAAAATCACGAAAGACCGTAAGAGTCTAGACCGGAGCTGGGATTACATCAGTGTCCGAGGATTGTGTCATTATCTGGCCCTTTTTTGTAGAACACTAGACCTGCCTCAAGCAATGTGAGCATGCATAGAAAATAATGTCAACACTTTGTGGAGATGGGCTTTGATGTTAAGTCCAGCACAATTACAGGCGCTGCTCTGAAGGTATGTCGGATTAGGCTGCATGTCAGTTAGCATTTGTCGGCTATTAAAAGGGTCTGGAAATGGTCTTCAAAGTACCATGACGACCAACGGCTAAATTATAGGCTAAAGTATAGGCTAAAGTATCTGCACGCACACACTGCAGGTGCATGGATTTACCTTCACTTAAACACTATGACGAGTGTACCTGTCCAGTTCTGCCAGGGTTTAACCACTACCCATCCAGCAGCTCCGACATCTATTTTGTGACCAGTTCTTTATCAGAACTGGTTTCTAAACCCGTGCTGACCTTTGCACTCTCGATGAGTTTGCATCAGGCCTGCAACTCCCCGGCCAAAAATGTGTTTGACAGGTTTCTAGAGAGATCAAAGGTGTAGGAAAGAAGATGTGTTGAAACGATTTCAGGGCTTAGAAGACCAGCACATCCACACAAACAGAACTAGTCCTTATTGAATCTACTGACATATGCTACTTACCTCACTGAGTGCCCTTGAAAAGTTTGTTTCATATCTGCCATGGTAGTGTTTTCGGGACTACTTTTTCGCTATAAGTGCATACACCCATAGATATTTCTCACATGCTTCACAGTACCCCCACTGTTGTGAAAGCGGTGGTTTGTGAGGTATGTGTGTGTGTGTGTTTCACAGCGTGTGTAGGAGGCTCTTTGTCCATGGGAGAATGAGTTTAGATGGAAACAAACTTTAGAAAGTGTTTCAAGACGGCGTTTCAAAAAAGCCTGCTGTCTGATAATGATGATGATGAGCGTCATGCTGATGAGGGCGTTGATTGATACCAAACAGATGGCGGGGTTGATCGCAAGGTTACTCAACCACAACTGTGACGTATTGCACTCCCAGCGCAGGTACTATAGCGGTACCAGGTGAAAGGGTTTGTGTCGGCGTGGAAACGGGAACGACTGAAACGCCCCGCTGATACGAACGATGTCCTATTGTGTGCTTCGACCGGCATCAACCAGTTTGATAAATAGTGACAGTGGAATCAGCGTGCTTACATGATCTCAGCGTGTTTGTGCAACACCCGTAGGTTGTTGTGATTTGTGGCATGTGATCAGATTTTGCTTACGTTACAGTCGGACTTGACAGGCTTGGGAAGAGTCGGTTTGCGGAAAACGAACTAGGCTCAAAGTGATGGATATTGTGTTGTTTCTATGCGGTGGCGCGGGCCAACAAAGCTACAGGAGCGCATGCTTCAAGGATCCGTGCTTCGACGTGGCTCCTTGGGCATTCACTGACGGTGTTGTTACACTGTAATTCATATGGGGCTGAGCGGTGTTTCTCTTTAAAGCATGGGTTGGCGTCTCTAAACTCTTACAAGCCTGTAGTCTTGTCTCTACACCCTGTGGATCGATCTGATCTTTACGCCGGTCACCACGCTGAGATAAACTCTTATTTGTAGGTTTTTTATTGTTTAAAAAATAACAGGATACGGTAACTACTCACAATAAACTGCAACAACCTTTTGTTTAAAAGTATTACTTTATTACAAACTTGCTATGTGTGCCGTACTGTATGTGTTTGCCACATGCAGGTTTTTGGCATCATATGTAGGCATATATATGAGGCATGTGCGGTTTTGTGTTTGCATGCAAGATGTCCACATGATATCAATACTATATTTCCGGTCAATGAAAAACACGACATGACAAGAGAGCCAAAGAGCAGGAGCGTTGGTTTAAAAGCAGAGCTTTAAGCCGGAAAGGATACGACTTGTATAAAAACAGATTATCATGTCACCCTCTGTTTGTTTATGCTCCGGGATGAATAGAAGAGGAAGAAGCGGATATGATATTTTTTTGCAGAGGAAGTGTATTTATCATACACACACACCCCAAAGAAAAAAAAAATATCACGAGAGGAAGTTTAGCCTCTCCCTCCGAGATTGATGGCATGGAGGAGAGCATGGGAGCGACCTTGACGTGGTCGTGAGAGAGGCGCAAGTTGGGAGACAGAAGGAGAGTTTGTAATCAGTAAACAGGCTCCCTGGTGCCCTTTAGGAAGTAAACACTTAAACACGAGGCGCTGTGGCTTTACGGCGCATGTAGCCCGGAGAGTCGAGATAGAGGCAATAAAGACAGATGGCAAATTGGTGGAAAGATGTTTGGACTGAAATGCGTAGAAGTCACCAGAGAATTTGGAGTAAATGAGCACAGGCATCATACTGTGAAGCACATCCTTTTGTTCCAGAAATCAGACGGCATTTTTTCCATTTCTGTATGCAAGATTGTTGCTATGTTCATTGATTCTATCGGATAGTGTGCAAACTTTACTTTTGTACTTTTTTCCTCATTAAAATGTCATCAATTGCCTTTTTAAGTAGGAATTTACTGAATCTCATATGATTACAAAAACTCAAATTACTGAAATGTGTCCGCAGTAGAAAATTTAAATCGCTTAGCTTTAAATTCTGACATATCTGTTCACTTCAGATTGCTTTAACATGTCAAATCTTGGCCTCTTATCAAGCCTAATGCAACAACACAGATTGTCGTAACATCCCTTCCAACGATTTGTCTTCTTCGACGTCTCCGGCATCTGTCATCGTTCATGTCAGTCATTACTGCCTAAAGTATCCTGTGTGCTTTCGCTGAAATAAAGTCTTCAAATACCTCCGATACAGCCAGCAGAATGGAAACCAAGCGTATGGATTTCCTCGCGGCGTGGCTCACCAGGAAATCATGTGTTTACAAAGTGGAATATTCTAATTGACAGTTTTTACGGCAGCACTGCAATTGAGGCATTTATCTTTATCTTGGCCTCTATGAGCACAATTTTGACGTTTCCGAAGCTGTAATTCAGGCTCGGAAACATAAACAGCGCACGGTATTTCATGGGAGTGTGATGATGTTTACGCACGCGGCTCTCCAAGCGTCAACTTTAATTTTGTCGTCCACATGGAGAAAGGTGCGAGTCGGCGCTTTAAGGTGTGCAGCTGCGGGGGCTTGACAGTCTTTCCATCTGGATATCCTTTTCGACACTGGCGAGGATGAAGAGTGTCTCAATAAATCAGGACTTATCCACCGAACATGATTTTGAATGTTGCAGTTGTCGGCCGTGGCGCCGGCTGCTGCCTCCCATCTGTGAAACATCTGCAAATAAAATGATTACAAGCTGATGTAATTTCTAAACAATGATAGCTGCATGGTTTTTCATGTAAAGTAGCACTCCTAAAGGAAAAAACTCCCCCATATGCTTTTATGAAGAAACTCAGTACTCTACACTCTAGTACTGCAGAGCTGTCATGAGCTTTGACTTTACCCACCTGGCAGTCCAGTCAGAAAGAAAATAAGTGGACTCGCCTTCAATTGCAGGCAAATAAAGCCTGGAAAAAAATAGCATTATTTTTCATGAAAGAGATTTCAGTCTGGGATTAAATAATGAGTGGTGGTGCTTTTTTATTACATTTCCCTACAGCTGCTTTGTTAACGATGTTTATGTTTATAATAATTACTATTATTGAAGTTATAATAATATTAAATTTACATTATTTTACAACTATTTGATCGCTTAAAACATTCTTAATAATAATATTAAATCCACATTCTTTCACAACTATTTGATCACTTAAAACATTATTCTTTTTCTTGATAATAATTATATTAAATTAAAATCACTTTCTTTAACAACTTGATAGCCTAAAAAAATTACATAATTTCTTAATCAAATGCAAACAAAGTGCAAACCAAGCAGAATAAAAGGGCTGCTTACTACTCGGTGTGTGTCCCAAAATGTTTTCTTTTTACTCTCCAATCTCTAACTTCAGGGATTATATGTAGGAAGTGACCTCTCCGAACTCTCTCCATGCTCTGCTGTAACAGTCTCACTTTCTTAAGGGAATAAAACTTTGGAAGTGATTTCTTCCTTTTTGGGTTTTTCCCTCTCAGGTGATTTGAATTTTAAGCTCCACGGGCAAAAGATTTATTGGTGACAGGCTGAACTTTGAGTGTGGTTTGGTGTTCAGACAGTTCAGCAGACATCGGTAAGCTGTTTCTTCTGTGTGGCAAGGAAAGTTTCACCAATACCGGGACCACAAGTGTGTGTGTGTGTGTGCGTCTCTGTGTATGTGTGTGTGTATAAAGGAAACTCTGGATGACTCTACAATGAGCATACCATCGCGCAGACACTCAAACACACACACACTCTTCCCTCCTATGACAGAATAGGATCCCCGCAACACATAACATAGAGTTAAGCCCGTCTCTGACACACATGCATCACATTAGTCCTGGCGTCTTCCTCGCTCTTCATATTGAGTTGTATCTAAGTTTTTTTTTTTTTTTTTTTCCCACGTGTCCTGGCTCATCTTTTACATGTGTTTTCATGAGAGATGCACCCCATGAGAATCCAGTTTGCTTCCGTAGTACATGCACTAAGGAGTTGGTCGAGAGTCAGCATTAAACATTAAAACAACAGGGGAAGGATGACGTACAGCGCCGACATGTGGTTCTCCTTTAGCCCACCAGAGGGACTCTGCGCTCTAAATGGCCATTGTTGGCGTTGAGCAGGCAGGCGTCCCTTTTCCAGACTCCCTCCTTGTTAGAAGTGCAGACCTTCAACTTGGACTGTGTGCTGATGGCTGTGATGATGGTGTGGCAAACATGTGAATCATGTCTCAGTAAAACCAAAACAGGCTTTTAACAAAGCTTCGTATGCCTCGGAGGAATTCAGGAACTCTTTGTTCCCTCTACTTATTTCTTATTGTTGCATTCTGAGTATTTATTGTGCTCATTTATAGCGCTCGGAGAATGCCTGTGTCGAAAATGAAAATTCTCATGTGGTTATGAATAAGTAATGTTTTTTTTTTTTCCCTTTTTTTTTTATTTTTATAAGGAACAAACACAGAAACAGATGCAGGGGGCAAGTTCACATGGGCACTAAAACAATCACCATGGAGACCGGGATCTAAGTGTGTGTGTGCATGTGTGTGTAGGTAGGTGTGTGTGTGTGTGGTGGGCACACGCCTGTGATGTTTCACAAAAGCTGACTCGACGTCTATTACAGAAGTGTCTCTCCGTGTATGGGCGAACATGCCTCCATTTGGCGAGCTAATTCAACCATGTCCGTGTCTGGCCAACTGGTGTTGTGTGATGATAGAAGAGAAAAACGGGGTAGGTGTTAGCATGGAAACGGCATCCGAAGGCAGAATTGTCTTTTATCAATAGGGACCGCCTCGCGAACGCTCCTTCAGTTGAGTGAATTACTTAATCTTGCTCCGAGAGTTCACATTTTCGCTATATATTAAAAAACCAAGTCTCTTACAAACGCCTCTTAGATACAATCAGGGAACCGTCTCACAAACAGAAAAAAACACACGATTGCTACCGTTATTGACACGCTTCCGCTTGAATTCACTTTAACCACCGCGTTCCTCGGGAGACAAAGAGTGTCACCGCTTGCCGCAGATTTTCTGCCAGTGCTCATTATGCAATCCTAAGCTTTGATAATTCCTCTAGTGCACCGTTTAATTAGAAACACATGGCCCTGAGATCGCAGAGGAGTACAGAGCTTCTAATGTCTATACAGCCTGCGCCATGAGTAATTGTTTCTCCCTCGCAAGTGCCGAGCCATTTTTTAACCTGCTGACAGCCAAGCGAGGAGGAGGAAGGAGGAAGGAGACGGAGTTGAAGGAGAGATATGAGATGAGCATTAATCCTTATCTTTATTTATTTTATTATATTTTGACCATAGTGTAAGATTAGGGGTGAGGAGACGTGAGAATCGGAGGCTGTAAATGAGGAGGCCAGTCGTCTCCTTTTTTTTTTTTATGGTCTCTCCTCTCAGCCAGGAGTTGTTAAGAGTGAGGGAGGTCCCAGGTGAGCTAGAGACCGATGGAGGCTGACATCACGACAGGACACTTCATCAAAGCCTGCGGAGGCTGTTTGGATACCTGCCCGGGCTAAGGAAGAACTGTTATAGCTTCTCCTATATACTGCCAGGCAGTGCAGGAACTCCACCGGATATGGAGATTGTGATAGGTCATGTAATATGTGTGTGTGTGTGTGTGTGTGTGTGTGTGTGAGAGAAAAAGAAAGTGCAGCCTACTTTTTTTTCCTGACCAATTGAGGATAACTTGTAGACATTAAATCTTTTTCCATTACTTGTCACCCCCCCTCGCTTTTTGCCTGGGATAATTGATTTGTTGCCATGGATATGATATTACTTTTTGCGCTGTCTTACTTTATAAGAATGTGCTTTTCACGGGTCATGAGTCATGTGCACACCGCGCACACACACACACACACACACACACATGCACATGGACACACACGGCAAAGCTCTTACAGGATGAAGGATTATACAGCCAAGGATTGATTGGGTGGAACTATTCTTGTTCTCTACAACTTAAAGTGGGGGAGAGGAAGAGCATAAATAACACTTTTCATCCTCGGCTCAGTGTTTCATGCAGTTTTTGGATTTGTAGTTGTGCTTAATGATTATGTGAAGACTTTACAATAGAAAACGCGTAGACAAAGTACACTGTTTTCCATGTTAAGTTTATCGTTCCGCTTACACAAACTTACGTTTTTTTCTCAGTTTTCTACTGGGATCTTGACATGCGTCTCCAGCACTCCTCTGTCCATATGTGGCCCCAAAACTCGGGTGTAATGTTACTCGTGCTTTTGCACCATCCTCATCTACGACTCAAAAGCTTTCCATCGGCGCACGCTCACTGCAACACCACAAATAGTCACGCGGCTGGCCATGCTGGACCCAACAAATCCCCCAAAAACAGACAATCAATTGATGATGATTGAATATATTGCAGACTGTAACCGAAGCCGGTTCTTTCCCATCATTTCACACATTTCCTTCGAGGCATCATTAGGGTATCACTGAGCACATGAGATTCTCGGTGAGTGGATTTCCTTCCTTGCGTCAAACCCCGCTGTGCTCCATGCCTATCTCCTCTTTGTCAGATGTCAGTCATCTTTTAGGCCAGCGGGTGCTACCCTGCTGGGTGGTGTGTAAGGCCAACTCAAATACCCACAGCTGCTCACAGCTGCTTTAGATGGAAAGATGGAGAGGAGAGCGGAACGTCGATCAGCTCCAGAAGTCCCAGTGAACTCTCTCTACGTCTTTTTTTTTTTTGCTTCTCTCTCCGTGCCCTGTCCGGAATAACCATTTAGGCTGCGGTTGGCGTCTCATGACTCAAACCGTCCTCCGTGGGTGCCAACAGCTTTGGCACCTTACACTTGTGGGTTGATGATGTCACGGATCCGGGGGCCCCTTGTTGTCATCGCGCGCCGGACTCCGTGCTGATGTCACAAAACCGCCGTTGTCGTGAGCTAGCGCCACCGACGGACAGCTTGGTGTGTTTGTGTGGCACAGATGGTTGGGCAAGGGAGGAGGGGGGGGGGACGGGGGATGGGAGGGTGGGACTCGGGTGCCAGCATGGAAGGTGGCAAAGACTCGTCTTATCAAGGGGTGCCACATGCAGGCTCTGATGTGCCATTGTGACAGGACGTTTTTCTCCCTTTCATCTAATTTAGTCTCCTATTGTCTATTTCTTTCTCTATTGTTCCACGTCGCCTCATTCTTTAAAGTCACTAATTAATTTCACTTTGGCCTGTGCCTCTCTTTTTTTTGCTCACTCTTGCTTGTTCTTTGTCTTTCCCTTTTCACGCTGGCTCGCTATCTTTTCTCCATCTCTTTCAATTTGCCATTGTGTTTGCCGCGGTTTATCTAAGCCTCTCATCGGTGCTCTCTTTAGCTCGTTCCTGCACTGGCTCCTCTATTTCTAATTGGAACCCTGTTTAATCCCTCCCTTTGTCCGTCTCTCACTTCCTCTCGTGTTGTTTCCCCCTCTTTTCCTCCCTCTCTCCCTCCATCCCTCCCATTATTCTTTGTCTAGGGTTGTGTCTTTTTCCCCTTTGTGTGCTCTGACAGGCCTCTTCCTCTCATTGATAGTGATGGCAGGCTCAAGCCCACTCCATAATGCTGCTGATATTTTTCCCACTGGAGACCCCACTGTTGCTGCTGTTGCTGCTGCTGCTGCACTCCTCTGCATCTGTGAAGAGAGAAATAAAATGGACAGAGACACCCCTCCTCCCTCCTCCCTCCTCCCAATCCATACTTCTCTGTTTCCTCTAGCTCTGCCAAGCTTCTACCATTCAGCAGGGGAGCAGTTCAACAAGACTGGTTTGTTTTGGAGAGTCACTGGGCCCCAGCCTCATAGAGATTAATGCTTAGACAGACTGGGATGACATTTATGAGGCATGGATAGAAGAAGGGGAAACAGTACGGGTAATGGTGTTGGATCAAATGTGACCCTCTGTCGAAACACACAGTGACTTCACTGAAGTGTGCCTGCGGGACGGAAGAAAAGAGGGAAAAGAGTTCCACATCCACACGTAAAAAATAAAGTCTTCATCCGAGATGAAGTCACCATCACGATGAGCCGTCCTTTTTGTTGCAACCTCAGCATCATCCGGCGACACGCTAGCAGTCATTCTGATTGATGGGCGACAAACCCCTCCCAACCAGCCGCGCGTTAAAGCGACTTAAATAATTAATTTCTCGGCTATATGCCCAGAGTAACCATTAATACATGTATCGACAAAGCCTTCAGTGGGAAGTGATCACTGCACTTGAAAGATGGACACACACACACACACATACAGCCGTCGCAAACGCATCCATAAATGTCTCCAATTATATCCGCCGTCTGTGGAATGATGAATACCGCTCAATGACTGTAAAAAGGGTGTTTACTCTATGCGACGCGTAGCTACAAAGGGTTCTCGGGGAGAAGTTATCAATATAGAGCCAAATTAGAATGGATCCAAGCCGAATTAGAACATGCACACCGCTCCCTCCCCCGCGCCCGGCTCCATCACTCTTCACAGCCGTGTGATCAATGGGGCCGAGGCGGCGTAGCCAGGCCGGCCGCCATCCATTCTCATTACCGACACCGCCGTCCACGTCTGCCTTCTCCTTGTTGTCCACCAGAGGCTCAGTGAGAGAGAGAGAGAGAGAGAGAGAGAGGCTGTCAGTACCATTGTTGGGGTGGATTTATGGAGGTGTTGAAAGTAGACTTTAAGTTGCCGTGTTCTTCGCAGTGGAATTAGTGTTCATGGCGTGCGTCCTTTGGCTGAACTGAACGCGTCTTTCTGCAAGACGTGATGAACCTGCGAAGTCGTGTTTGCAGGAGGTGTTCATAAAAACGTTCCTGTTACAGCACATTTTTTTTTTTAACTAAAACTAGGAACCATTCCTATTGCCTGTCCTTTTAAAAATACAGGGTATGCAAGCAAAGAGGTAGAGCAAGGGGATGACATGCAGCAGAGGGCCACAGGTCGGATTCGAACCGCTGCGGTAAGGACTACCCCATTGGTACATGGTGCACTCACGCAACCAAGCAAGCTATCTGAGCACCCTGACCTCCCCTTCCTGTAAACATTTATGCTCTCAGTTTGTCAGAAAAAGTCCTTGTGTTTTCGTCGCACAGTATCGGCTAAACGCTGTTTACGTTAAAAGTGCTGGAAAACTCGCACCGCACAGCAATTCCATCTAGACATTCAAAGAGCATGAGTGGCATGACTTCAGTGGCCTTTTGTGCTTCTTCCCCACTGAAGTCCCGCGGAGTTCAGATTATCATCAGCCCCTTTATAGCAAACATTCCTTCGTCTTCTTTTCAAGTCGTCTGCTGTGAGCGGAGTCCCACTGATTAAATTCTGTTTCCCAGAAACGTCATAAAGTCATCTGTGTCTGTGTGACTTATGATGCTGCATACACACATGCATGCATGCATGTATTTGTGTGTGTATGCACATGCAGAATAGGAACGTATGGATTCACATGCACATCTACTGTCGCCTGCAGTTCCCATGCATGCGTGTGCACATGCACTCCGTTATGTAGACTCGTCTGTTGATTCTCAATAACTGGAGCTTCTGTAAGGGAACGTGCCAGAACACAAGATGCATCTTGTCACGTCTTAATTCAATTATTGTGGAATTCTAAATATCCATGCTAGTTTGTCTTGGTTGAGTTGTCTATTCATCACAATTTACGTCAACTAAAATCCCATACTCGGCTCTCTATAAACGGCCTCATTGTGAGTTGGAAGCCTTTGGTTGCAGGCGGGGATCAGGGTAATTAGGTTGAATGGCTAAATTATTTTTCTCCAAACACATCAGAGTGTCGTTGTCATGTGTGAGGCTAATTGTTTTGGGGGCAAGAGACTTACTAGGTGGGTACAAGAAGCCTTTTGTTTTACTGTGTTGTCTCGTGGAGTCAAGCACGGAGCCGTTTAAACAGCCAGAGACATTTGATTTGAGTTTAAGACCACCGGTATGACATATGGCATGGTCCTTTGGGCTTTGTGGGTAATTCAGACCTGCCAGAGGCTATGGGAATTGCCAATTGGGAATGTTCAACACTGCCATATCTTTTCTCTGTTGAACCTTTTTTTTCTTCTCGTTAGCGTAGCATACTCTTGTGCAACATATATATATGTTAGTGACCTTTGAAGCACCGCTTGTGTGGTAAATCATATCTTATCTATGTTGCACCTGTGGAAAAAGACCAATATCATTACTCACTCAAGAGAAAAGGGAAGTGATAAAATCTTACATCTGGACGTGCAACAAAAAAACGGGGACTGAACCTGCTGTACGTACATAATATCATCCTGTGTTGTCATGTAAATATTTTCAAGAATTCCTCTTTTATGGATCCCAAGTGGATTATTACGACCGAGATTGGGCCACAGAGGCAACGACGGCCATGAAAGGTGATATCGATATTCTGATGAATGCCAAATCGGCGCCACTGGATATGGGAGCAATTTCACAAGGGCCGAGGGCTGCATTAAAGCGCAGCGTGTCTCCGGTTTCAACCAGTGTTCGTTCGGAGGGAAAGTGCTGCATTGGATTCATTTGTCCCCGTGTGTCGTCTCCTAGACGGGGCAGGTTACTGATGGCAGTGGCGGCGGAGCAGTCCTCCATCACGGCTGACGGCCGTGACAGTAATGTAGACTGTAGCTGCTAATGGGACCGCCGGGACTTTCCACTGTGTGCGACATCAATCAGGATCCTCGGCACGCTCACTCAAATGGCCCTCCTCACTCACTCAACACACAGCAGATGTCCCAGACTTATCCACATATAAATAATGCCAAATGCATGCTAATGATGTCGTACTGTCGCTGTGACAAAACAGATCCCCGTTATGGCTACAAAGGGCTTTAAGGTGTGCTTGTTCTTGCACCCTGTTCAATACGAGAATTCAGTGTTTCAGTCTTCTGCTATTATTGATATTTGCGTGGTCGGATATTATTGGGCCGTATGGACAGTGGCAGCGGGGGGCGTGACTTAGCGAAGGGTCAGTTGGTGTGTAGGTGGTCAAGATTAGTGGGCAAACTCGTACTGCCAGTTCTTTCAAATAGCCTACAGTAAATAACCAACAAAAACATTTTTAAAGGCAGTTTCATGCCAAAGGACTGGACACGTTTGTCTCTGCGGTGCAGCAAGTATCCCCCAGTGGTTCAGTTTACTGCATTGTTGAGGGCCAGTTGTGGTCAAGGCCAGTTGTGGCCAGTTTTATTGCTTACAGAGACCCACGGGTCCCTGTAAGCAATAAAATGAACCCACCTTCACAAAGGATGCCACAAGTTCGCCAGAGTTAGTTGAGATGTCACTTTATTCGTTCCCTTGTACCGTGTCCCTCTGGCCGGGTGCTGAATCGACACACTAGTGTCTGTTGGAGCGGAGCATCGATCCCTCCCCCCAGTCAGCACGTCCTCAGGGGGGTAAGGAGAGAGGGAAGAGAGTGATATGCTTAGAGCAGCAAAGCCCCCTTGTATTAAAAACGCTGAGACAGAGAGGAGATGCGCTGATCTGTGTAAGATACACTCCTGAGCAGAGCATGATGGACCCAATAGACTGTAACCCTTTGGCAGAGTTTCAAGGTGCGAGGTACATGAACGGCTTTCCATCATGTTGTGGTTGAGATGTCTGTATGGAGGGCACAAAGCCTTTATTCTGACAGTCAGCTGAATCCTGCTGCCCTTTTTACTCACTTCCAGATTCTGTGGCTTCATGGTGAATCACTGCTCCTCTCCCTGTGCATCATCTCGACCCTTCAGAGTCGAGCTCGTCCTTTTGTGCCAGTGTACCTGCTCATTTCCGCCGTGACACTGGAAGGCCTCTGATTTCCCCCGCTGCCATCATCCCTTCCTCCTTTCACCCAGACAGGGAGGGCTTTTTGTAGTTCGTCCCCTCCCCCCCGTAGCCTGTAATCACCCTGAGAATGGGGTAATTAGGGCCAATGTAGGGTAATTACCAGAGCTTGAGTTGTTTAATTACGGTCTTCTCTGGAGCTGTCTGATACCAGCGACGGCGGAGGCTCCACTCACTGATGGAGTGATTTCATCCTCTTGACTGCGGCAGCTTGTGAGGGACACAGAGAGGTGGAGGCATGGTGATGGAATGAGTAGGCGTGAGTGGGAGGGATTGCAGGAGTTAAATAGAGGGGGAGAGTGAGAGGTTTGGAACAAAAAAAGCAAAAAGATCTCAACATAATGAAGCAAAGCAGATTTACTTTCTAAACAAAGAGCAACTGAGAGAGTGAATTGCTTTGTCTTGGATTACTTCCATATAGTGCTAATAATTATATAGTAGAGAAATAGCTTAGTTGACTGACAAGTTGTGAGGTATATAGGCTCCTGCCCTGCCAGAGCACCAGCACTTCCTCGTTAGTATAGTGGACAGTATCTCCGCCTGTCACGCGGAAGACCGGGGTTCGATTCCCCGACGGGGAGACTTAACCTTTTGAACTGTTTTCCTTTGGTCTGAATAAGCTGGCTTATCTCTTATCTCTATTTATACTTAAGAAGTATCTGACAGAGACAAAGGTTAGAAAGCCAACAATAATAAAGTGTGTACAATCTGTGTTTTAGGAATGTATTTGGCCACACAGCAGGGGGCACCATGATAAAAGAGTGTCCCATTGGCAGAGCAACAGATAGCCGTTTTAAAGAATCACACATGAACGTGACTGAGAGAAAGAGGGCCTCCCTTTCTTCTCTTGGAAAAGGCCATGACGCCAATGGACGGCCATCATGGACTCCAGCAGTAAAGGCGCCGTGGACCTGAAGATTTGTGGGGCAAAGGGCAGCGGGGTAATTCCCCATACTGGAGGGAAGGAATTCACCCGGGCGGCCTGACATTCCCCCCAACTGGAAAGATGACTCTGTCTGCCCAATGTCTCAGACCGATCCAGAAATAATGTGTGGCGAGAAGTTTCCCGCCACCCACAGACCATAATTGTGAAATCCATACCAGACTTAAATCAACGCACACGATTAAAACCATGTCCTAATATTTTGCCCAAAAACACAAGGTCAACGGTTTTTGATTTTAGCCAGACTGGAATTAATTTCAGACTCCATATTTTAATGGAGACGGGTCTGCTGGACATATTTGCATTCTTCTGTTTGCTAAACATAAATCCTCTCCAACTTTTTCATCTTTATGACTGGTGATTGAGAGCCCCTTTGATGGAGCGCCGACCTGTTAGATCGTTGTTTGGATTCCGATGAGTTGCATGTGAGCCGTGTTTGTATTTCCACTGTACCAGAGACCCTCATAACTCAAAACACCAGATGAAGATGTAAAGGCAGAAAATATTCCCTGACAGATGTGTCGACTGACAGTGGGCCTTTTGACCTTTGAACCGTCACCTCCTCCTCTCATGCCACTAGGTTTAGTAGCGTTGACCCCGTTTTTTCGGGAGACCCATAGGTGTTTTTTGTGTTGGTAGCAGGAAGTGTTGGTTGAAGCAGCATTTGAGCTGAACTGATCCCAGCTCCCAGCAGCAGGTTGTAACTCTCCTTCTTTCTGGGGTTGAATGACAGGCATGTGTTTCATATACTGCTCTTCAAACAGATGAGTTACAGCTATTGTGAACGCCGCAGATGTGGCATACTATCATTCTCTTAACATTTTCTTTTGCACGGTGCCGGACAGATGTTACAACATGACAGCGGACGTCCGCGGGGGAAGGGGATGGTGATAGACGAAGCGGCTGGTTGCCGCGGCCGACGAACCGCAGCGATGCAGGGAATCACCTTCTGCTGGAAGGTTGACTGACTGTGGCACTTTATGGTAGAAACCGCAAGGCCTTAAACCCCCGTGACTCATTAGCTCGCTGAGCTTTTATTTGTTTTCAGGGAGTGCATATTAACACTCTGTGAATTTCAGTCAGGTGGAACTGTCGGTCACACGGGTGTAAAACGAGGAGACACCGTCGGCTTGTTGGAAAGTGCTATTTCCAGACGGGCCTCGCCCTTCCCGGGCGGTTTACAACGCGGGGTCGGGCCGGACACCCTCGAACAATCTTTGACACTCTGCACTCACTATCTCTGTCACCACGTCTGCTAATGTTTCTCCGAGGATGTAGACACTACAGTTTTTAGATTTTGTCTTCGCAAAGTGTTATCCAAGTGACGATGCAGCAGCTTTGTAGACAACATTTTTGTCTGCTGTTCAACAAGCAGGATCTTGTGAGGGCCCACCACGGTGGTTTGGATCGTCTGATGTGTTTCCCATGTGTGGCATCCTCTCAGAAATGAATCAAGGTGAAGGAATTTTTGGAATTTTGTCACATCCTTTTACTCTGTGAAAGCGTCGTAATTGCAAGCGTTAAAAAGCTGTTTTTTGCCGCTACTTTGATTGGGTGAAGATTGATTGCTCAACATATAATTAGTCGCTTCCAGCATAATTGCTCTTTCACTGTCGAGGTTCCCATACAGAATTAACTCTACCGTATTTAGAACGGATCTCTTTTGCCAACATGTTTCGCTGCCTACGTATGGTCACCTGGCAGATTTCTCCCAGTTCAGCAACGCCTTCCTGTCTCACAGGATTTTTTTTTTCTCTTTTGAAACACTTTCAAAGCATTTGAAAGAAGAAAAGGAACTTCATATCAGTGACCTTCCTCGGGTTCCGACTATCTCCTGCATCCGTCTGTGAATCTCCTCTCCAATTAGTGAGAGAAAAACAACCTAACTCGGAGGACTGAGACAAATTCAATCGTGGAGTGAAGAAAAGGAAGAAAAAACAGCCTCTGTGTTTGATCTCTGCAAGGCGTTATCTTTAGAATAGAAGCGACCTCACCTCCTCCACCTCAGTGACCTTGTCATTTGGTTCTCCGTCTTATCAGAGGAGGGAATGATGTCAGCACTCATCCTTTTTCACCATAACAAGGGGGTGAAACCAGACCCTCCTGCAGCCAGTCAGTTAAAGATAATTAAATGGAGGCTCAGTGATTTAACAGGAGACCGACCGATCGATAATAGCCTTTAGTGTGAAGACTGAAAATGCTGGGTAGGTTTTTTTTTTTTTTTCAGAAAATAAAAATGAAATAAAAAACCCCTCTCTGCGGATTCTGATATTTTTCCAGCGTCACATGAGGGTCAGTGTAATGCAGTTGGCTGCCAAAGTCTGCTTTTTTAATTGGCTCCCTTGTGTTGATCATTGGACTGTTCTCTCCTGGACTCCTGAAGCAGCAGCACAGTGCTACTGCCTCGTTGCCTATTAGAACTGACAGTTTAGCATCCATCACTTAATGTGTCCAATTTCTCATCCTCCTATTTCAGGGGAGAACTCGGAGACTCGTCCGGCCCCGCTCTTGTTATTTCTGCCTCGCCCGTCCTTTTTTGTTCCGGGCCGTGTTGGATGTATGCAGAATAGCGCGAAACCTCGTCCTCCAGTGTCTGTCAATCAACACAGCGGCCGTCTTTTGTGCATCGCGCCGCTTTAGCCGAGCACCTTTTAGCAGAGATAAAAAAGCCATCTGACCCCTTTTTAAAGTGGGAGCTCTGCTTGGGGGCCCTGTGATCGCTCTACCATTTGTGCCCTTCCCCATGGTTTAAGTTTGCCCCCACGTTTCATGGCTTCAGACACTCCCACTGAGATCAAACAGCCAAAGTCCCGACCACCTGCCGGGACTCCCTCTGAAAGTGCTAATGACCGCGTTTGTCTGAGGGGAGACCGGCTCTTCTTCTCTTGTATCTGCTCCCCCCCTCCGCCCCAACGCCGCTCCTACTTTTATAGTGATTGCTTTGCCACTTGTGCCCTACTTGCACGACCTTTGCTGCTTTGGGTGGCGGAGGAAGGCTGAACTTTCGCTGCAGGTCAGTGTCTTTGGTGGGAGAATGGCGCTTGTCTTGTTTTGCAAGGAACAGATGCGGCAAACACCTGCTGACTTGCTGATGACACAGGTGCTGACATGTCGGTGGACGTGTCAAAGAGTGTAGATTTCTATATTAATACTTGTTAGGCCTCCAGCTTTTGGATTGAGAAACTTTTTTACTGTCAGATTTATAAAACCGCAAACTACTCAGTAGGGGAGGAGCGTTAAATGTGTAACGTTGGATGTTCACAGCCTGAAAATACATCCGAAATTCAGTGTAAATCCGTTCCGAATCGCGACAAAGGACCCGCTGTATCATTCCCATCTGGCCACGTTTCAATAACACGAACTATGTACGGAATCTGATATGAGAGCCGTGGCTGTGTATCCGGTGTTTTGCAGTGATGCGTCTTTCCCCTGTGTCAGCGGTTAGGATCGTGGAGCGGATCATCCCGACTGTGATGATGCTTTCCTGGGCTCCGACCAACATTATCCACGAGACCTGAATTCGCCGCTCCCCACCCCCTCTGCTTGTGGCCTCACATTACCATGAGCCCGCAAAGTAATTTGTAGACACATAATTTTAATGACCTCTGACAGCGACTACACATTGTTGGCTGTTGTCCTTGTTTGGCAGGACGACTCTCCGAGAATCAGCCGTTTGCTAGTTTTAGGGAAGCGGGCAAAAGTGTCAGTGGAAGCCCAATTAGTGGTTTAAGCTGATGGGGCAGGGGATCAGTGTTTGTTAGTGGAGCTTCAACATCTATGAAGATACAAGGCAACCGGTGAAATATGAAGACTTCTTTCAGAATGTAATTTGTACTCGTTTTTATTGAGCTTTATGAAGAGACACAGTGTGTCCAGCAGGCTTAGTGCGGCCGGATGCCATTAAAATCTGCTCAAATAGCAGAAACAGAGAAGCTGGAATCGACTTGAGAACTCAGCCCCGGGTTCACGCATCAATCGCTTCTGCAGATACGTTTTACATTGGAATCTTTGATTCCTGGTTATGTGTAGAAACAGACTGAACTCCTTAAAGGGTGCCTTATCAGCTGCAACCCAGAATTTAAACTATGAAGGGCTGTAGGCACACAGCTTGAAATGTGAAAAACAATGCTATCAATAACATTTATATGGTTATATGGCAATGCACTGATGCTGTGTAGACAGGATTACTGTCTTCATTCATAGTAATATTTCAGTTATAATACCAAGAAATAGAAACAATTTATAGTCGTATAAAAAGTTGGAAGAAGAGATTTATATTATTCTAGGAGAATAAGGATGAGGTGAAACTTTGAAGCAGAAATACATGTAAAAAATATAAAGTCTCATGTAGTTTCTTATGAAGTTTCAGTGTCTATACTGGGTTACCATGTGCTCAAGGTTTGTCAAAGTTTAACCAGAATTCAATTATACTTTTTTTGACATGCCTTTCTGGTTTCATCCTGAGTGTGATTAACATTTACTTTTTGATGAACGTTGTATTGAAATGCTTTTCACAAATAATCCGTCATATGAATGCTCCTTTTTCTGACCTAAGTCAACATTTCTTCCCTAAAACACATAAACCAGAGCGATAAAAAAAAGAGTATGAATTAGTGTTATCCATTTTCTCTGTTATGGCCGTCCTAAGATGCAATAGAAGAGATGATAAAAATGCTCTAATTTATAGTCTGACAGTTATTTCTAGGCTGTTGTGATATCCATTTAACCAATAACCTCATAACATTTTTGCGGATGCTTTAATGTGTGGGTTGAGCTGCTCTTGAAAAGCCAGACATTTTTTTTTTATCACTCTCTACATAGTTAAGCCGTCACGTAGCGGTCAGTGTAAACTTGCAACGCATCCACAATAAGCAGAAAGGCTTCATTTTCAGCACAGAATGGGGAGAAAAAGCAAAAAGCCGAAGACTGGAATACTTCTTGGCAGATGCCTTGATTTTGTAGCAAAAGACCATTTATGAATGAGTCAAACCTAATTTTGGAGGGGGGGTTCACTGGTGCTTCGGTACCTGTGAGAAAACCACTCACTCTACTCCAAGTCTCCAGTGTGATTAGTCAAGGGTTTGGGGTGAGCTCTCCGAATATTTGTGGTTTTCAATTTAAAGCCCTGACAAGCATCCAAATCATCTTGCGGCAAACCCCAGAATAACTTCTCCGCTTGGTGGAAGCCAAGACGTCCAATGGTTGATTTCATGCCCCTGGCGTGATTAACCAATCACAGTCAGTGATGAGCCATGGGAAAAGTAAACACTTTCTTCTCGACAACAAGGTAACTTCTCCGAGGCCAAACCTTTTTCGATGGTTTCCTCCTGTCAGCCTGCCTTTCATCCAATTCCAAGCGCAAATTGTTTGGACGTTGTGATTAATTTATCTTAGATGAAAAGTTAACCTTTAACATGTTTCCATTGTTTCTATATTTAAACTGAACAGCGCTTCTAATTCTGACATCTATTATTATACTTGACGTAATCAGTTGTATCAAAGAAACCAAAGCAGTGAAAAGATTGCGGGAAAAAACGACGCTGTCATGCACCCTTGAAAGCAAAATACCTGCTGTTGTTTAAAGATACCAATCAGGTTGGGAGCAAGACCATATGACATTAGAAAATCAAAATATCAAGAGCAGATATTTGAACTTGGTCCAGCGGAGAGTCGCCCATCACAGCTGGAATCCATACACTTTTCCTTGGAATGCCATGCATGAATAGATAATTACAGTCGCTATGGCAGAGGGAGAACGGCGGCGAGTTGCCGTAATTACTCCTCATGTGCATGTGAAAAACGAAGCACCCGCAGTGCTGATGCCAGCGCTGCGGGTGTCGGTGCTTAAAGGAGCCGATAACGCCTGCAGAGTCACCGCTAGCTCTGAAACGAAAACTAGGTTACAGACTTCAAATGTGAGGAAGAGCTGCTGAGGTGACAATACCGTATCCTGGCACGTTACGGAGTGAAAGCAACACTGAGACCATGTTTTCATCGTACTAATTAATTATCCCTGTCCCAAGTTTTTGGTTTCTGGATCTTTCAGGTCTCAAGTTTTTACTCAGAATAACCTCAAAATTGGTGCATCCTTGATTGGCTATCCTGCAGAAGGGGTGATTAAAGGGTGATGCCTTTTTAAGCGCAAAAAAAAAATGTGTAACTAACCATGGGTGGTATTAGAAAATGCAGTTATCTGCTATTTTGTGATTAGCATCATGTGTCCGTTTTGTTTTACATGTGACGGAAACAAGAGGACGTCAGCTAGACGCATAAGTCTGATTCTATCCAACGTTTTCATGATGCAACCCGCAAACTTGAGCATGACGGCCAAGAGAAGCCACAGGAATCCATTACAGAGGAGGCTGATTTAAGACGTGGCTTTGCAACGCAAAGATGAAAAAGAAAAGCTTTTAGAGGCTGTGTGTGCCGTCCTCCGGGGGCTGACTCCGCGCCTCCATTGTGTGCGCGCTGGATATTGTTAAGAAAAAGAATCCAAACTCAATTTTGCGCTTGGATTGTTTTTCTTCGCTCTTTCCTGTAGGTATATGGGTTCACTCTCCGGCATCAGAGGCCCTTGTTGTGGTGTCGCGGCTGCGTTGTAACCATACAGCGTTTCCAGCAGATCTCCTGTGGGACAATGATTGAGTTTGAAATAGGGCAGGTCAGCCATGAGGTATCCCAACAGGTTTAATGGACCTGCAGGAGCCCCTTGAGGGCGACGCATGGCTTGCACGGGTCACAGCGGGGCCGTGTTTATTCAGTGCATCTTGTGTGCCGCAAACCCACGTGGTCCCCTTACCCCCATTCACCTATTCTCCGTCTCCAGGCCTCACTGACCATAAGCCGGGCTCAGGCCACATCTGGATGCAATTCCCCCTTTTTAGGCTGATGCTGAAAAATCCTACTGAAATTCTTCAGACTGGGATTTTTAATACAGCTCAAATGTGCGGAAGATGAAATTGTAAAATGGAACTGCTGTACTATTTTCTTTATTTCTATTATTTTCTTCGGCCCTGCGATAGACTGGCGTCCTGTCCAGGGTGTACCCTGCCTTCGCCCAATGACAGCTGGGATCGGCTCCAGCCCCCCCGCGACCCTGAATACTGGATAAGCGGTAGAAAATGGATGGATGGATGGATTTCTATTATTTTCTCAGTGGACCATGGTGTCTGTCAGCCCTAAACGTTTGCTTGCACCGCGGCTGTCAAATCTGTGGATTTAGACAAATGTGACATATTTATATGGATATTCGTAGCCTTGTGGGATTAGGCGGAGGGAGCGCAGTTTCATATTTGAGGCCTGTTTAAAATGGGCAGTCACTTTTCATTAAACGCAACCAGATTTTAGAGTACCTGCCAATAGTTAACTGCACTCTGTGTGAGTGATGCAATGGGGAAACAGACCGTGCACGACAAGCAAACTATGGCACGTATGACGGAGGGAGAATAGGCTGAGAGGTTTACCTTCAATAAAAAGCAGTAGAATAATCCGAAGTGAAGGCTTGGCACTCGTCTGCAATGTACGGACAACCATGACCTATTAGGCTGTTCGCTTCACATTTATCAATAGCTGGAAGAGGGAAAAAAGTGTTCAGCATTAAAGCTCTGAAACACTCCATTCACAATGAAGTTGGTGGTAGCTTGCAGCATGATTTTATAGTTCCTCATTCAAATTTAGTTTGTGTCAGTAAGAAAATATGACTCTCTGGACTCATAAAGTTTAAATGAAAATTTCATTTTAATCGATAACAAATTAGGCCAATTTATTGTTATGAGTTTGCTAATAAAAAAACAATGTATTGTTTGAAAAGGAGCCACTTTACAAACTAAATTTAAACCGATTAAAAGCTAAATCATCTCCACACACTTTAACTTGTGATGGGATGATATATAATTGTATTGCAGATCGGGATGAACAACACCCACAGTAAGTTAATTGTGGTACATTTTCATTTATGGTCATGGTAAATAAGTTAAAATTAGAGTTAAAAAAAGTAGCATGTCATAGAAAAAACAGACTCACACAATGTTGCCATTTTAAAAATGTATTCATACTTTATTTATGCTTATAATGTATCATTATTTAGTTTAATTATTTGTTTTTCACTGAAAAGGATTTTATATCAGTGATGCAATAAAAATATTTGTTACTGAGTTTTAATAATATTTGGACTATTATTGGGATAATATCATGAATCTCAATTATTTTGTCCGGGATAATAATGACGTGACATTTTCATATCCTCCCGTGTCTCCCTTTGACTGAAGCCTGCTTGATTGTGTTCAATATTCGGACTACAAACGGAAACCAATCTGTTTATAGAGATTCTAACTAAACTCTCACTTGCACACGGTGTGATTCTCAGTCAGACCGACTGTGAATCATCTCATTAAGAGGTTATTTTCTGCCTCCCAGTAGGATAAACCGATATCGGTGCCAAGTTACTTTGACTCCCGGTCTCACAGAAGCCTATGGCTACTCAGTTGGCGTCGACTTAGAGTTAGAGCGCCTGTGGAAGCTGTTCATGTGCATCGATGGGCTGTGAACTCCTTCTCAACCCTTGGACCGGAGGGCAGAAGAATGGAACTGGCTTCAAACAGAGGTATTGACTTAAGGTGAAAATCCCTTTTAATATGGAAAGGAATATGTGCTGACACCTGTCATACCTCGTAACACTGAGCGCTCAGCAACCTGGTGTATTCATCCCGTCCTTGAAAGAGTAGTGTCGATTTGCGATTGTTCTGCAGGGGCTTATATATATGTGTGTGTGTGCGTGTGTGTGTGTGTGAGTGCATGTAGGTGTGCACACATGCAAGTGTATAATGCCGGGACATCAGTGGTCAAACCCCATCGGTCTGCTGGGATTTGCGAGGTATCGCATTCCGTCTTTGTGATCCGGTGTAAGACGCCGACTGACCCGCTAAGACAGCAGAAAAATCAAAACCAGCTGGGAGACGTCACTCACTGTTTACTGATATTTATCCGTGACTCACCCTGATTGCACGAGCGCTATCAGGGTGATAGTTTTGCCGAAATAAACGGTAAGGGGAAAAGGAAACAGGGGAGGGGGGGGGAGAAGGATAAGCATGAGAGATAATAGAGGCGATACGCTCGGTTCACCCAAATCACTCATATAGCTTTAGTTTTTATCTGCCGATGTTTAAAGATAGC
This sequence comes from Eutrigla gurnardus, assembly GCF_963514095.1. Lineage (NCBI taxonomy): Eukaryota > Metazoa > Chordata > Actinopteri > Perciformes > Triglidae > Eutrigla > Eutrigla gurnardus. The sequence goes on along the minus strand of NC_139932.1, from coordinate 10,356,244 downwards.
CACTGATATTTTTTGCCACAGCCCAAACACGATGGAGGTAAATGGAATTTTGTTTTTTTGGTTCTCTGGATTTCACGTCCTTCCAGTTAGTGGTTGACTGTGTGGTCGGTGCCGGCTCCAGAATAACCAGGATATTTGTTTTCTGGAAAGACACGCTGCCGCACATATCTCAGTCTCATCACAGAAAAACAAAAAACAATATTTTTGGTTATTAGAAAAGACTTGAGACTGCACACATATAATTAAAGTTCTTTACCAGCACGGACATGAGCAGCGGGTTTTGTGTAAAGCTGGCAAACAATGTTTAATAAACAATACAATAAATAGAATGGAAATAATAAATGTTAATACAAATTAAATGAAATACAATGGAAAAAAAAAACAATGATGAAATATGATAGACTTTTTTTGTAGGTGAACTGCCCCTTTAATAATTCAGCTACTGCATCTACTTAACTATCGGCTCGAGGACACAGCAGCAACCTTTGATAGGGAGCAACAAACAGCCCTGAGGTTGCATGCTGGGATGCCTGATCCACACGCCGCCTCAGCCTCACCTTCTCATATGATCATGGGCACCGAGGTCAGAGGTCCCGGATCAGACCCCCACCTTTCCCCCCTCTCCCTGTTCTGTCCAGACCCTCAACGTTATCAGTCCTGTCAGTTGCATAGACAGCGGCGGTCTGGGACCCTCTTCCTGACCTGCCCATCAGCTCCCAGAGGAATTCCACTAATGAGGCACTATGGGTAACAGATGCAGAAAGGGCAGCCTGGGTAAAAACAACCTGCCACAGTCACTTAATGATCACACACGCCGTTATGTCACAGAGGCTCCACGGACGTCGTGTTTGTGTCAATGTGGAATAGAGCAATTATATCTGTGTTTTTGTGAATCTTCAAAGATTCAAAGAAAGCTTCTATACGTCACAAACGTACTTTAATTATTGTCTTTATTTTCCCTATGTGAATATTAGGCAGCAGAGATGCCCCTCAGCATCTGGTTTAGAATCCCAGAAAGTGCTCTCCATCCAGAAGATAAAGAGGCTTATTATTACAGTACGGAAGTAATATCAAAATGCAATGTGTCCACACGTCAGGAATAATGCACAGAACATGCTCTGAATCACACATGGTCGCCGTTCAACCCCTCAGGCATTCACTCCGTCTCCCCCTCTGGGAAATAGGCTCATTCTGACTCTCCAAAGGGTTTTTTTCGGGGCCGCGACTTCAATCACGGCTGTAAATGTTAGGACATGTTTGTGTTTGTGCAATTGCCTGGTGTATACTCCAGTGCCCCGTGTTGTTTGCATCAATTGTGGTCGGATGGGATTAAAGGGCCAGTTCGTAAAAACAAGACGGGCCTGCCAAGCGCAAACAGGAGAATGAAAGGAGTGGAATGGATGCCAAAGCGCTCACAGACTGTGAGGAGTCTTTTGAGAAGTTAAACTTTCATGCAATTAACATATTTCAGGGCGTTTTCTGTCTTCTTGGTCGGACTTCTTCTTGATAAGTGTTTATCGTAACGAAGTGTGACTGGGCTGATATCAAATGTGTTTTGTTATTTTTAATAGGATCACTGTGCTGCGAGGGGAATGCGGAGGAGGAGTTTCGTTTCACAACGGGAAGGAGGCGATATATCTGCTCCAGATGTGTGTTGACACTCTGTCAAGTTGTTTGATCAGGTACCGTGAGGCCCGGCCTCTCGTCAGTGTCCGTCTCCTTTTTGTCCCACACTCTCACTCGTCCGCTTTCACCTTCTGTTTTTTCCGTCTTGTTCCGGTGAGAAACTCGACATGTCCGTCTTAAAGCCCCCCAGTGCCCGAAAAAAAGAAGAAAGATGATCCAGACAATGGAAATGAGCGCATACCAGCTGTTAGTAGCGATCAACTCGCGCTTACCTCAGCCCCAGATCGGACCAGAGATTAAATACAAAACAGAACCCCATGCTTTCTGCATCTGGATGCCGATTCCCTCTTCATGAGATTCCCGATCGCTTTTGGCACGCCGTCAGCGGAGGCCCCCCTTTCATGTTCATATTGAGATTTATGAAGTTCCAGCACATGATAAAAAGTTGATATATAGACTTCGGCAGGTACAGATTTTTTGAAAAATGCAGATCAAGGTTGACTTGGGAAATATTATGAAGAAGGATGTGGTCTTTTAATTGTATTTCTTCACGCTCCCTAACTGTTTGGAACTGCTGCAATATATATTACTCGAATGAAGGAAATGAATGTTTCCTGACATTTTATTCCTGTATGAGCACAGAAACGTAGTCTGCTTGCCACTGAAAAACGTAGCTTTATATGCATCAGGTTTAAATTCAACTTATAACTAACTTATCTGGTTTCTCCACCGTTTATGTGTCTAGACACATTTATAATGGCTTGCAGTAGCTTCCATTTACAACTAGCGTTAGCCCTTTTCCTGGCAGGAAAGTCAACGATGTGGCACAATGAAATCTGCCCTGGGCCCACCCAAACCTAACAATGTCAAAATAAGAATCATGCTCCGTAGGTCCAGCATCGCCTCCTGCTAAAGGTCTTTAAATGTCTCAGGTGGAAAACGCTGACACACTTAGAAAAGGGCTCAGGGTTGGCACTCAATTAGACACATTTTGTGATTCTGGTTTTACTTCCACAAACATGACAAGTTCCCCCTGATTAGCCTCCTGTAAAAATCCCCCTGGTCGTTACTAGAGTGCGACCTCGATGACTGACAAACCCTATAGGCCCCTCCTCAAGCTGCCCGATCAGCACAATTGAATTGGGACCTGGCAGGTCTTCACAGATTTTTAACAGCCCTGTAATCATATCGATTGGCCTCCAGGTCTGAAGGTCTTTATTGATTAAGTCATAAATAAGAGGTATGTCTCAGGGAGAGGGATTATACAACAAACAGCTACTGAGCGCGGGCGTTTGAAGTGGGCGGGTGAAATTGCCATGAACTTTGTGAAAGATTGACCCTGGGGGCTGAAGTTGACTGACTTTAAAACTGTAATCTCCGCACCAAGGTGCTGTCGGGGTCGGGCGTCTTGATTGAATAATCGAAGATGCGCCAGGAGGAAATGAGGGAATCAGTTTCGAGGGATTGGGTTGTCTAAGTAGAAAATTACACTATTGATTTTCATTAAAGCGCCGGGCCACGTGTAAGAGTGAATTTGCTGCACTTTGTTCTCTCTTCACACTGCGTTTTTCTCTCCGTATTCGTTGATCTCTGTCTCTTTTTCCCTTCGTTGTGTGGCACGCTAGAAGCAAATAAGGATTTAAATCTTAGAAGCAACTTAATACATAATTCTGAAATTGTTGCTCATATTGTATTGGTAAAATTCACTGCTAAAGTCGAGATGAAATGCTTCAATGTCCAAGCTGCCAAGGCTGAGCAATCGATCCTGAAAGGAATCAATCCGTCCTGTCAGGTTATGTTTTGTCAGTCAATTGATCCAATAAGACGACTGGAAACCTTCCACACCTATTTCTATCTGAATTTGTGGAAAACTGGAAAAAAGAAGACATTTTTAAATGAAATTCCTCTGCAAATAAACATAATTTATAGTTCTATTTCACTGCTAGATATATCGGTAAAATTGAAGTGCCGACACATACTAAGAGGTGATTAAATTCACCATAAGGAATGCATATAAAGAATATTTCTGCCCCAGTCGATCACACAGGTGAATGCAGTGTACTCCTCAAAAAGACCCCCTCTTTGTCAAAAACTGCCAGTGAAAGTTATCAGACTGTCTGCTGCGGGTTTCTAATCTTCAAAGGCTTGACTTGCATTCCTTTTGTGTGTGTGTGTGTGTTCTTTTTTTTGTTGAGAATATTTTGTGTCTGCGAACGTTCCCACCTCTGCGTCCGGTTTCAGGTTTCCTTCCATTATGAAACCTCCCTCGTAGCCGAGCATGAATGACGGGACGGTGCTAATGCGAGGTTTTGCCCGCACCGAGACTCCAGAGATGGAGCCAGATCAAATCTCACCGTGTCATAGGCGGCGCGCATTAGGAGTCTAGTTGAAATGTCTTCATTGTACGATTTGGACAGATTATTATCAAAGACGCGCTCGTGAGCTATTATAAACACAATGTGCCCCTCTGTATTTTTCGCCTGCCTCCTTTAAAGCTAATATCAGCTTCCCAGAAGGTTTAGTGTGTGATTTTCATCCAGAGCTGGAGGGACAGTCTCAGCTGAAGGTTATGAGGAGGGTTTTTTGTGTGTGTAATTGGTCTCAGCAACTAAGATTTCATTCTTGATGGGATGTCTTTTGCAAAGTGTTTCCTCACAAGACTTCAACTACCTATAATTGAACTTAAGTCAAAGTGATGGACCTCTTAAAGGGAATGATGAAACAGCACCTTCTGACCTTTGGGATCGTTGGAGCCCTTCTGTGGTTTACCAGTGCGGCAGGATGTAAGTCATGATGTCAGGTTCCCTAAGCCGGCGTCCGCGCACCGTCCCCTCTCAAACCCGCTGACCTCAGCGCTAATACAGGTAGCGCCGTGGTAATACCAGTATCGGGGGCGGCTTTGGTTGTAGGTATTGAGAGCGGAGCGAGGCAAACAGAAAAAAAGTGCTTGGCTGGAGCACGGGAATCAATGGCTAGGTGGACAGAAGGCCGATGCAATCAGGGAGGCGAATGAAGCGCACTCGAAGCCTGCTGAGGCAGCACCAATGCAGAGAGAGAGAGAGTCATTTGGAACTGGGTGCCTTCTACTTGTCCTCTGGGCAGAAAGCTCCCCTGCAAACAACAACAAAGCCGCAAGCCTTACAAGCAACACTACAAGCATTACATGTCCTGCAGTCCATCTCCATCATGCACACGCACCTTAATGCGAGTGCACACTCTCCTTCCCTTGCAGCACTCAACCCATAGCCAGGCTGTATTTATTAATAAGAGCCTAGTGACAGAGATGGATGAATTCCATTTGGATTTCAGTGCAGTTTTATTTGAGAGAGAGGGGGGAAAAAATGGCTGCCGCATTCATAACTGAATGTGTTGTGTTTGTGGAACAGCATCGGGGTTGAGGTCACTCGGACAATAGTGCAAAGTCGTCATTTCTGTCCCTTGTGTGTGTGTGTTTTTCGTGCATGTTTTTTACGTGCTTGCGTTCTGCAGAGGCCGGTTGAAAGTGGTGACGGAGTTCACTTAGAAACATCAGCACACGGACGTTCTGCAGCTGCGCCCTCCGAAAACAGTGTTTCAAGATGGGGAAATCTCAACGCAGGCGCCCCCGACGGAGGCATTCGCTTTCGCACACGGCCCTCAAACTCCGACACTTTGATTTACTCTGGGAGATTTCACTTAAAGGGTGGTCCGGTCGCAACGCAGTGAGGTCACCACTTTCTTTCGTTTCCAACGAAAGCAAGGGTGGTGTGGTTATTGTAGAGCGCAGACAGTAGTCGTTACTGTAAAGTCGGTCAAAGACTAAACAGGCCTCGCTGCAGAAAAAAGGGCAGAATGGTCAATCGGAGCTGGAATAATACGAGTGCTGTTTTCTTGGTGAGAACTCTGCTGGCTGGACCAGCGCGCCGGCATGCTGCTTTCCTGTTAAATCTCTCTGTGGTCTCTGTCCTCGGCTCCATTGTGTACTCAGCCTCATCTGTGAGCACAGTGGGAGTTTTTTCATAAGCCGTGTGTACACTGCACAGATTCTATGTGCGCGCGAGTATGTGACCTTAAAAAATTGCATGCGCAAGGAGAATTATGTATTTGTCCGCGTCGCGGGGCCAAAGCCCCGACCCAGGGCAGGAAGAGCTATTGTTTTTTCGACATTTTCTGCGGAAATTGGAATATATGAGAGTTTCGAGTTTCAAGAGATAACCTATAGTGATAGCGGGAATCGGACTCTAATTTTATCCTGAATAACATGTGACTTGTGACTTATTGTGTCGTGAATCCACTCAAGGAGGTTTTGTCTGCTTGCCAAGTTTCAGATAAAACTATGAAAAATGGAAGAAATCCAAGGCCATTCTACTAATAGGTCATATTTGAATCATCCATTAACTTCTGTCCTTAAAACAGAATGTTATTGTTGTTTTTTCCATGCTTCCTTTAAAATGAGCATACAGTATTTACAACCTTTTACCCTTTTTGAAATGAATATGTGTCCACATCCCAGTTTTTACCCCTAAATGTATTCTTAAATCAAGACTGTTTATATGGCCGATTGTCATACTGGATCATGAACAAGGTCTCAGTAGAGGTTTTAGTAGCATCGTGTGTGTGTGTGTGAGTGTGTGTGTGTGTGTGTGTGCATGCATGCGGGGTTAAATGACCGACTGGGCAGCGTGGAAGCACATTGTGGCATCTCCACTCAGGTCAAACTCTCTCCAGGGACCCGTAGTGGAAAGTGAATGCTGCCAGTTTGGACATGGAGCTATGACAACTGCTCTCAGCAGCATCTCGTCTGACAGACCTATTAGTACTGACGCCAACACACGGGCACAGACACACAAGAGTATCAACGTAGGGTACGGCCGGGAGATGCCTGGCTTTAAAAGAAAGTTTAGGGCAAAAAGTTCCCCCCCTCTCCACATACTCTCACGTACACGCAGCAGGCATGCGAGAACACACATCGCCAGTAGGCCACATCTCAAACGGTGCCTCTCTAAACACATCACAAACCCCAGACCACAGAGTGAGAGACATTTGTGTTTCATTTCCGGTCACGCACTATTGGCCGACGGTCGCGTCTTCCCCACAAAGAGGAAATTGAAACATCAAACCCCTGCGATTATCCAGATTATAACTATTTTCACTTGATGTACAACACCGAGAGCGGTCGAGGTGTAATTGGGTTTTATGAAGACGGCGTGTTTCAAAACAAATATCTGGTTCTGCTATCCGAAATAGCTCGCTACTTAGGGCAGTTAGCTAGAAATTGCCTGTGGCACTTTCTTGGTTTTTACACAACACATGTTGGGAAAGAAGTGTTCGCAGCACTTGCCAAGGTTTAGACAGTGTCCAGCCCGATTGCTTCATCTCGGCCCTCGCCTGATTGTCTTCAACGGGCGTCTTTGTAATGACTGCAATCAAATATTGTGCTGCCAAAGCCGGAAAGAACTCGTTTTAATCATTTATGGCACAAGCAAGAGACAGAAAGTGGGGAGAAGACACCGTCACTCGGAAGATTAAATGACGCAAGCAGCTTGTAGATCTCTTTTCAAAGTGGATTTTGTTTGTGCTCGAGACTCTTTTAATGCCTTTAATGTTTGTTAACGTGAAGTCCTTTGTGGATTAGAACTCGGATTTTGGTTATTTATGCACAATACCATTTGTTTATTGAATGTTTACTGCTAAGAGTTTGATTCATGTGGTCAGTTTTCTGCCATTCATATTTTTGTCTTTGACGGCGTGTTTCGGGTTTCAGTTCGCGTCGCCTTTCGTAGGTCTGGACTTGCGTGATCAGAGGTCTTGCTTTGTGCCGCCTTGCTCTTAATCATCTATTCTTGCTTTGATTCGTCTGGCTGACGTTGCTGCTCAGACATGCAGGTGTTTCTCATCAGTTCCGTAAGGGGGAGTTTACTGCTCACCTAAACCTTTCCATACGTAGAGGTGCCCTTTTTTTTTTACCGACGCTCGGGTTTCAGCCCACTGGCACTGATGAACCCTGGACAGAACGCGCCGGCTCCTTTAGACCTGGAGTTTGTTAGGGCTTTAGGAGGAAATCCAAGATAGAAGAAGGAGCTGTTGAGAATGGTTGCGATCCGTTAGTCTGTAATGAGTCCTGTCCTGCTCCCCTCACTGACTTCTTTGTTGTCTCTGACGCTGCAAAACCATATGGCAGCTAACGACAGAAGTCAGTTACATTGGTACAAATGTACAAAAATGGTTCTCGAATATCAAACGTGGTTCCTGCCAAACAGAATTCTGTTCTTCTGCTTCAAGAAAGATCCCTGCTGTTATACCTTTTGCTCATATGAAACCCAAACAAAGCTATATTTTTAGAATAATATTTCATATTTTAATATTGGTGTGTAGCCCTCAACAGTACAGGTCAACTGTAGTAGCTGACTTCTCTGGATTTTGCTGTGGTATATTCCTTTTTAGAACCACATATCATTAAATGTGTTTTTTTTATATTGTCTTTATAATAATCAACCCACGGCGATGTATCTGTATTTCCTTCACACGTTATGAGACTGAATGAATCTGCCATGTGGTATAATAGTTAGCAGACACCTGTCGGTATAACACCACTTGGTATTGTGAGCGAGGCCACTCAACCTTCACAGGGGCCACTGGCCAGCACTAAGCTATTACAAAGCCTGGCTGAATTCACGCCTCTCCGTTTAACAGCCCCTGGCCTCCACTTTTAGGAAATCGGTCCTGTCCTTTTCATTGGTGCACCTGGAACAATTTTATTTGCTGCGGCTGGAAATATTCAAGGTGCAAGAGGAAAGGGGACATTTGCAGAGCCGTGGTGGAATGAGCCTCTTGGCTTATATCGGTCCTGAGCAATGCCAGAGGACTTTGTCTTTTATTACTTCCCTAAACAATTTGACAGGAGGAATAGCTCGGAATAAGCTGGACATTGTTTAGCTGTGAGATTTTACTTTTTTTTTACGGGGTCATCCCTGCGTGAGATTCTGTGTCCACTCTTTGCGATAGCGATCTGAATCCAGGATGTCTTCTTCCTCCAATGTTTTGCTGAGTCAAGACAGTGGTTTTGGATATTCTGATATTGTCCTTGTCGTCGTTCCAAAATCACAACACAACCTCAAGCAGTTCCATACAAGTCTCTTACCCTACTGTGTTACTCATTTTATTCCTTCCTTTAATTGTGCCAAATATTTTTCTAAAAAAAAAAAAAATGCAAAATAAGGCTGGCCGTCTTGAAACAAGCACAACATTTGCACCGAAACACTCACGCACACATCTGGTTTCAGTTTCAAATTCCTTATATATTCTTCTCCTTCATCCTCACACACACAATAGTCTTTTTTATCCCTTCTAAATACGGTCCTGCTCCGCCACAGCCACCGCGTCCAAATAGGCCAATGAATCGCAACATGTCATCATCATAATTAAGCCGTTAAGTGCAGAGCGCCGAATGTGTCATGCTTTTTCATACGACGCCGACGACCATTTTCCTCATATAGATCAGGTAAAGTATGTTAGTTGCTCTTTTATGAAAGGCGGGGAGGGAAAAAAAAAGAGAGAGTCTTCAGTGGCTGTGGCATTTCACAAAAGGCAATTACCATCAATCATGTTGAATTCTGTGTCAAGGTGGCCTGGAGTTGATTCCTGTACCGTGGGGACAGCGTTTTGACAATGACATAGGATCCTCTATTGGCTACAAGCAGGAATGTAGAAGATGAAAGATCCTATTGGACCTAATGGGGGCCACGGTCTGAAATGTAATGCATGGCCATTGACTATCATTACGCCCTTGAAAAGCCAATAAACTGCTGTAGGACACAGACCATTATATGTCATTAGAACTCAGCTCATACCCTTCATATAAACACATTAAATTATACTGTACCCCCCTTTAGCAACTAGCACAGACTCTTTTGGAACAAAAGGTGTGCTTTTTGGTAAAATAAAGTTTAAAGGTAGCAAATGACCTCAGCAAAAGTCAAAGACACATCATATATATAGAAGCTTTTACTTTTATGTTTTGCACCAACATTTCCTGTCAACACAACAAGCTCTCCTCCCCAAACCCTCCCCTCTTTCTTGTCTATAATTTTCCACTTGACACTCGCCGTGTCGTGCACGCGAGGAGTGACTGTACACGCACAGTTATCCACTTCCAAGAATCTCCCTGCCGGTGTTTATAGACTCAATGAAGGGGAATTGACAGATCCCACTTCTGTTTTTCCCGCCCTCGGCTCAGAGCATTCCAGAGCTCCGCAGAGGTGTTGGCTAATTAGTCGCAAGACCTTTTAGGTCAGGGGTCGCCGGTGCACCCAGCCTCAGGGGTACCCAGTGATATTTTAAGGACTTTTGATTGTGGATACTTAAAACAGAAGAAATACCCTCAAGGCTCCGCCGGGCCGCCTTAAGTGCATTACCTGGGTCACGTAATGACAGGTGATGGGTATCAAGATGGAGCTGTTGCGTTTTTTTGACCCCTGTTCCTCTGTTCCCCACAAATCTCTCAGGAAAGGAAAAAAGAGCCTGTAGTGGATGATGCAAGGGGAAAGGGGCAGTCCTTCAAAAAAAGATGACCTAGAATAGTTGCTCCTGGCTGGGGTTGGGAATCGTAGCCCGGCTTTCCCTGCTGGACTGGAGAGCTCCCAGGGGATAAAGGGGGATAATGGCTTACCGCAGCTCCTACGGCGTAATCTCGACCTCTCCTCTTACTTTAATGGACTTAGAGAAAGTTTATTGCAACGTATAAAAACGGAATCCTGTTGCCAGATAACAATTTTGATTTTGGACGATTCTGTAAAACCCTGGATTACGTTCAGTGACGATTTTTTCCTTTGCATCCAGTCTGAAACTTGACCCTGGCCTGCCACGCCTGATTACAGTTGCCGTGCTATGATTGGACATTCACTTTTGGGGGGGAGGAGCTTTAGATGGAGCAAAAAAAAAGATGTGAAATATGTGCCTTTGTTACATAGTGAACATGAGTAAAAGTAGTATAATTACACTATTAAAAAATGTGAAAATGAAAAAAAGAAGTGTGACAACTGAAAGAGTTTGGGACAAAAGTGTAAAGAGCATTATGGAATATGCTCCTGGAGTCAGAGGGTTCATACATCTCACCTCTAAAGACTCTAGTGAACAGAGACAGTGACAGAGTAAGAGGGAAAACAGGTGTGGTGAAGTGGAAATAAGGAGCCATAACCCACAAACATGGATAGCTCATTCACAAGCCCCGGCCTCTTCATTATAGATCTCCGCCTGGATATCTGCCCCGCTTTTTGACAGGTGATACTTGACATGCATAAATCCATGACATTCCTCCCACTGTATCTTTACTACTTGCCACCCAGGTGGAATATATAGCCGTACGTATCGGAGGGTCTTTGAACGAGTGCTTTCACTCTCCTCGGCCCCGGGGGTGTTTCAACGCAGCGCAGATGACCTGCCACGCCATTAAACTCACCAAGCCTTTCAAACGCTGCGTTCAGGTACACTGTGTGAAAGCGCAAGCTTGTGATTTACTCCAGCCCGTCCTGATGCTCGGGGGTGTTAAACTGTGTCGTCCACATAAATCAATTATTCGCCGAGACTTAACCTTTTGGTCCGCTTGTGAAATACGTGAAAAATAGAGATGCAGCTCTGCAGAGCAGAAGCTGGAGCTGATTTGTACTGTGTCTCACTGTACTGTAGACCACAGTTTTGGCATTGGTAGTGTTGGTTTGTGGGAGAGAGAGAGAGTGAAAAAAAAAAAAGTCCTGGTCGCCTTTGCAGTGCTGCTGCATCCTTGATTAGTGTCCTTGTGTTGTTGCTGCAGCCACAGCCTGACTGTGGCGGCCGCAGTGCAGCCCATTGTTTTATTTTCCATTGGTTGCACAATGTGTTCGGCCATTGTCCTTCCAGTTAATTTATCCTCTGACATAAACACAAAACAGGAGCAAAGTGAAAAAAGGAGGCAGCCAAAAGCTGAGTATGTGTAATCCGTCATTATTTACACTATTAATGCTATTTTTTGAATATTACATATGATACAGAGAACTTGTTTCTTGAGATGTTGAGTGCAATATTAGATGTGTGGTCATTAACATTTGTAAAGCATAAATATGTTTTATCCCCGCTCCGGGCCGTAACCCTGGGGTGTGCCTCCCACTGTTTCTGAATCCATGTTTTAGGCGGTGGTGTTATTGCACAGTGAGCAGGAGCAGCAGGAGGTTTACCGAGTGTGTGTGAAGCAATAGGAGGCCACACAGACAGTAATAAGTCTGCTCCATCCTGACGGATAGGTCTACTTTATTACAACAGCCAGAGAGTGCCGGAGTCCCCTCGAGGGACACATACCTATCTGCATGATGGATGGAGATTTGAGTCGCAACAGAGCCCCTGTTCGCTTTTGGGGGGGGGTTCTCACTTTTGTCGAGTATTCGGGAAAGTGTACGAACAATTAAAGTAGGAGCGGAGAGTCAGAAGTTCAAGCTGATAAGATGAAGATTCGGATGGAGACAGGTTTCACAGGGTTATTTGTTTCCTCGCCGTCCGCCGAGGATTCCAGGGAAGGAGCTCCACTGTGTGCCGAGGCAGAGCAGTTAGGAAGTTTTTTGAAAAGTGTGAAAGTAAGTTGAAGGTGCTAAGTTGTCAAGTAGCCCTCAGGCAGCAGGGTGCATGTAATGAGCTCGCTGTGTATGTGTGTGTCCGTACATGAATGCTTTTTGAGGGAGCGAGAAACAGAGGGGTATTGTTGATTGTGTGTGTGTGTGTGTGTGTGTGCTTCCCCCTCTATATCCTTTACACACATGAACACACATGCTACTGCATAGTACGTCAATACCAGAAAGGCCATCTCTCTATCGAGGGGCGGATCTTTGCTGTGATTGTTTTTTTTTTTAGGTCCTTGAATGGAGGTCACCGCTGGTGTCGGAGTGCAGCTTTGCATATCGACAGCCGGAGAATGTTTGAAAACATGACTTATTGATTCATATTAGGTCGTTAGGTTTATAAAAGTCCAGCGCTGATGGATGGTGGTGCTCAGCTCCGAAACGCGTCAGGCTGCCTGATGGATGTTTGGCCTGCGTAACGTGTCGGTATTGACAGGCAGGGACGGAGGGATCCTGTGCTAAAACATGCACGCGTATCGATTGGTCGATGCAGATGAACCCGGTGCGAGGGGTCGGGGCGGGCCCTCGGGGGGCCGGCAGCGGATGCGTCGCTGTGAATGTCAACCAAGGTTGGAGCCGGTCATTCTGCAACACGTGTGTGTTTAGTGTGTGTATGCATGTGTGTGTGTGTCTCTTCGTATGTGTTTCTGCTTTGAGCACAAAATTGACCAACTTCCTAAAACGTTTTCTACCACAAACTGCATGAGCTTCTATGGTCCAAGCCAAAATACTGGAGTAAACATAGGCCAAGAAAATAAATGCAATTGCCGTTGGCTATCAGCCCTGTGGCATTTAGCCATACCCAAATAGATTTGCAGATTTATTTTCAGGCGTTTATATTCACTTTGTTTCAAATGTGATCTAAATTGAACGACTCAAATCCATCTAAAGTTGCATTTTTCTGCTAGTTTATAGATTGGCAGTGAAGTGGTAAGCCTCACAACTCTGTTTATGTTGACAAAACCCATAAAAAACAATAGATATGACTGAAAATGATAGATGCTGAAACTAAGTAACAGACGGGGGCAAAACAAGACCAGAGGGGAATTTTCCATTAAGTGCTGAATAGAGTGAAGGCATTTCTACGACAGCTTGGATTGCTTCTGATTCATGAGCATGTCAAGTTTAAATGGGCATGCCTCCTGTCAGTAGGAAGGATGACACTTTCATTTGGTAAAATAAATAGTCATATGTCCTGTAGCAACAAAAAACATGTTCCTAAGCTAAACGTATCTTTCGTTGCGACAGGGTTTGCAGAAAAGTACGACAAACTAAGCTCAATACAGTTCTTTGTACATACAATTGAAAATTCCAAATGCATTTTAGTGTGGAGAGAAATGAGTCTAAATCCTGGGGACAAATACATATCTCATTAGTCACAGATAAGCACAAGGTTTACAAATTTGCATGATGACTTTTAAGAAATGTGTGTTAAAAACCAATTAGTTGGGAAGAATTAAATTCATGTAAAACTGATCCGTCCAATGAAAAGGCGACATACTGTTTTTATATTATATAAATAAATATTTATATCATTTTATATTCCCCACTATGAAATTCCACATTAATTCACTTTACAATGTGTTTTCCACCAGCGCTTAAACGCACTTACATACACAACTGTAACACGATCCATGCATCAGGTGGCCCATGTACACATAATTTAACTTTGTGTATATTAAATCAAAAATAATTAAAAGTAGAAAGTCTATGTTTGCATTTATTCATTCAATGGTGTGTTATTATTAAAGAAAATTAAATAAACAAAGCGTTTATTTTTGCATCTATTCGTTGTCCGACAGTTGCTGAAAGTGTTTTTTTTTAAATTTGTTTAGCATTTATTCAAATTGGTTGGTAAAAGGTTGTGGATTGGAAAACGCATTCATTGTGAACACCGTTAATTACTCACAAATCATACACATTTGTAAATCTTGCTTTTAATGGTGAAGTGTGAAACGTGTACACGTGAAACAACCATTACTGGAACGTATTTCCCTCTATACTCAAGTGTCTTTGCCAGTGTTGAATTGTAATATTTGAATGAATTTAAAAATCTATTTTGAACCGTTTTGAATGGAGCTATGCAATCCTGTAACGGCCATGAGGGAGGGATCACCGCTCCCACCTGTCCATCACTATCACGGTCTCAAAAGTCTGGAGGATGGTGTAGATTTCCTCTTATATCTGTCCAGTAATTGCAAACAGAGTAATCTTTGCTACTAATGTTACGTTTATCATGTTATTTTTGTCACAAAACGGCAATTAATCTTATCAAGACAATCCTCTAGACGCGGTTCTGTCACATGAGGTCATTTGATCCGGGTGAGCTCACGGGTCCGGCCTGTCGACGCCCCATAGCAAAGGTTAATACTCTTTCCAATGAATACAGTTCCTGTTTGGATCGTATGTACAACATGTCCCGGGTGGTTTGGATAATATTGTGACAGTCTGTGTTTGTGGAGATAGCTGGGGTGGACCTGGTGCTCCCCCCTCCATAGATCATACTGACTGTTTTCCCCTCTCTCGGCCCACTTTCGTCTTAGAAAACTTGAAACAGCTTTGCCTCGCGTCGCCACTCATGCGCGTATGTGACCTACAGATGTGGACCGTGTTATATGCAATGCATGTGGGTGCCACGGCGGGTTAACCCGGCTCCGGTGTCCGACTGTGTGTGCTTTTCCAAAGAGAGAGAGAGAGAGAGAGAGAGAGGGAGAAGGTGTGGGTGCACCTCTCTCATCCTCACACCTGCAGCCGCTGTGGAGAAAAAAACCCCAAAAAGCAGCGGTGGATCACATGTCTTCATGGCTGTCCAACGGTAAATTAAAACGAGGAGCAATTTCCTGAGGCCCAATTAGCAGAAAATTGGTGCTGTCTGTTGGAGTGACTCCCCTGGGAGGTGGGAAGGGAAGGTGGGGGCTGTTGCTCAGAGAAACAAGAGAGAGGGAGAAGCTAAAATCTGCACAGATTGTCACATTACACTGTGCGAAGTAGAAATAGTGTGAGACGGTCGACCGCGTTGAGTTGACGGGAAAAAAATAGACTCCAGCGATGATAGAATGAGCGAGGTGAAACAGATGTGAATATGGAAAGTATATGTGAGAAACTGTGGCATCAATTATGAAACGATGTGAATCCACTTTAGAATGTTTCTGGTCATTTTTGTAAAGATCTCTTATTTTGGAAAAATCTCCTCTTGTGGCTGTTTTCAGTTATCAAAAAAGAGGGAAGAGGAAAAGAAACAGCTGTTTTAACTTCTTTTCTGCCTCCTCTAGTTCTTCATAGTAACTCATTCTGTTTCCAATGTGTTTAAACCCGCATTTTATTTGTTTTCGTTCACATGTTTTCTGTTTCTGTTGTTAGGCAATAGATCAAGCATGAAATAGCGATTTTACTGCGAGTCATAAATGCTAGCTTTTAAGCGAGGGGCATGGCGATCCCTGCACTGGAATATTTACATTTCAAATGAGTTTTACAGTAGCTCTGCTGCCACACAGCAGCCACTTGTGTCTGAGCAGTACGACATCGTTTTCTCTTTTCCGTTTGTCGGAAAATCCGCCCCGGATCAGCTTCGTCAAAACAGAGAGGAATAAACAGCCAAGATATATTATGTTCATTTACTTATTATTTATTTTGGCAATCATTTTTTTTCCGAAAAAGCATAATTTGCATCTGGATTCCGTTTCACTGGCAATGTTTTTTGGAGTGAAGTATGTGGTAAAAATGGTTGGGCAGTAAAAACACGTCGGTTAAGGGAACTATTTTCGCTTCACTTTAAACATGTTGTCTTGTTTCACGCTTCATGTTGACTTTTTTCAAATTCTCACAAAGACATCACATCATCTTCCCTGTTGTGCGAGTGCCATAGAAAAATATAGCCTTAGTTGCTAGTGGAGACTGTATTGTGAGAGAGGACATTGTAGGAAACATTTTCCAATGTTCATGGTCGGTTTCTTCAAGAATATCGAGAAGAACGTAATTACATCTAAACACTGAGGGATAAATAAAAACACAATTCCTAGGAGACAGGCTTGGCAAGGCCTATAAGAAAGTAGAAAGGGGTGAGAGAGGTGAAATAATGCAAGACATTAGTGGTCGAAGTACGATTAGGGCCGTTCACCAACTGTACTTATTTTTACCCTTCTATTGTTCTTTCAATGCGTTTCTACTTCCGTGTGACGTAAAGACGAGCCCGATTTCACCGAAATCACGGAACAACCACACAACTAATGAGGTGAAATGTTTGAGTGGGAAGCTTTAATTTAACCATAATGGAGAATTGATAACAGAGGCAGCGCAGTGATGGATGTTGGTTTTTGGACGAGGTCCAGTGCCTCCACAAGTAATACCCTGCATGTGCTCTGCTCAATCAATTCACACACACATTTGGCCCCCCCAGTGCTCTGCCTATCGATGACAGCGATGATGGACTTGGGTAGACACAGGACTCATGCGGGGAGGGAAGTGGGTCAATGTCAGTCCTGGTTCGGGATCGACCCGCCACGAATGCCCGTCACACAGCATTAATGAAAGTCCCCCCTCCCGATCGATCCCGCCGCACTTTCCTGCCACTACAACAGAACCCAGTGAAAGTCATCGGCCATTGATGTGATTATTGTTCTTTCTCTGGTAATGAACTTAACACATGTCTGAGCTTTTGTTTCTGTTGAGGTCCAAAGAGGAAAATCTGGGGCCTTAATTCCCATCAGACATCCTGCCCTCTAGCTTATTTCATGCTAACACACATTGAGCACAGAGATGCAAAAACATCTTTCCACATTGTGTTTGACCAGATCAATGACTAACACTGCTGTCAGGCTAACAGCTACTGACTTATGACTTTGACTTCTTACTTATAACTTTGACATGGCTAATTTTAGCATCACCACTCAAAGTCTGTAAACCGTGTTTCCATTTGTATAAGATTGAGTGAAAAAAAAGAAGAAATCATCACACATTAAATCTAATGAAACAAATGTTTACTTCTGGTTTTTAGCCAAGTTTGTATTCACGAAAAAAAAATCCCTTCTTTTTGGGGCTGGAGACGAGAATAGCTTCTGCTCGGAGGACCTGAATCGCTCTCTTGGTTCATTCGTCCTCTTCCTTTAAATTAAATAAATAATGGCATGTCCCTTTTTATAAATTTCACCTTATCAAAAAATAATGTCAGTCCCCTCTGGACGAAATTATCATCCTCTCTTAAAATAAGAGCTGGTCCTGATGGCCCAAAAGCAGCCAAATTAATTCTGTCATTCATCCTTAAATCCATAAATAATCATCAAGGGATCTATAAATCTGAAAATGATTGTTTACGGATCCTTCAATCCTTAAATAATTCAATTATTATGCATTGCATTCCTTTAGTCACGTGGAGAGCAGGATGAGGAAATGTCAACAACTGAAGCACTTTCTGTCTTTGGTAAACTCAAACACTGAATCCATCAAAAACAATCCAAAACTAATTTTACGCTCATTAAACATAATTGTTTAGTTGAATGTAGGGCAGAACTTCTAACGAGCACGGAGCCTCTGTGGCTCCAACAAAGGGACTAGGACATGGCGATCCAGTATTGTCTGCATCCCTGTTGTTCCTCGCTGATAAGATTCAGCCCCGCGTCTACTCATCCATCTAATGATCTGTCTACCTGTCTGCCTCTGTCCATCGCCACCCGCCTCTATTGTTATTCACTCCAGGCAGGACAAACATGACTTGCTGACCTCTGGCCATTAGGGGCCTTTCAAGCAAAAAAAAAAAAAAAGAAGAGCGCGACCCTTTCTTACCTGTGGCGCTCAGGGTCATCGAGCGCCACTGTTTCAATGCAACATGTCATTATACCATTCGAAAGGAGGATAATGGCGGTTCGCTCTTGCCAAGCGTCAACCCCAACTTCAGCCGCGGCTGCCAAGAGAGACAAAAGCGAGATAACCGGAACTGAAATTGCAAACTTACTCTCCTTTTAAACGTTACAGAACATAAGGACGGAGCTTTTCCTGCACCTGGGGGTTAATGTCTAATCACACACTCGAGAGTTTCTTCCAAGATCTCAAAGACACAGAGGGGGCTTGACCTGGATTTCTGTAAAGCTCTAACTCTGGGCGACAGTGAGGGATATCAAGTCTTATCATCTTTTTTTTCCCTAAGCAGGATCGCTTACTTTTCGTGAAAAGCGCTGGTTTGTAACAATAGGCCTTATTCTCTTGGTGATTGAGGTGCGGCTTCATGCTATGGCCCTCGATGCATAGGAAGGTAATTTCATGGCTCCTTCCTGCAGACGCGAAGCCGACACAGTGCTCTATTATCAAGCCCTGGATATTAGGTAGGGGGCTGGAGGTGGAGGGGGGATATTAAGCCTCAAAGTGTGTGTATGCGACGGAGCCAGAGAGAACGGGAGTATATGTGGTCCTCATGAAGCAATAGAGAGAGGTTGGAAATGGGGAGGGGGGGTTCCAGCCGTCCTGTGCATGATGTATCACGTTGCCGACTGTGTGGCTGCTGCCATCACATCAAAGAACAATGGGGTGTTTATGTCAAGCCTGACTGATTTGGTTTTTATTAATGTCTTGCCCCCCACCCCACTAACATCAGCCCCCCTACATGTCACTCTCCTCCCCCCCCATTATATTAACTCCAAACAGCGCTTTGGAGACAAAACTGATTTTCTTTTTCTTCACACACACACACACACACACACACACACACACACACACACACACACACACACACACACACTGTGCGGGGTTCTTGCCCGACTCAACTGGGGCCTCCCAGAAACGTGCCTTATTCTCCTAGAGTGGATGTAGCGCACAGACAGACATTCATTCCCACTCCAGCTCCTCTCTCTCTCTCTCTCTCTCTCTCTCTCTCTCTCTCTCTCTCTCTCTCTCTCTCTCTCTCTCTCTCTCTCTCTCTCCCCCCAGGCCATTTCCACGGTGGAAAAGGTTAATTACTTAAAACACCATCGGTGTTATTTCAGCTGATTCCAGAAGCGTTGCATTTGATATTAAACAGACAAGAGATTACTGTGAGGATAACTGTGTGCCAGTATTTGCACATGTGAATGGGATATGCTCTAATTCTTGGGGAATATGTTTAAAAGGAAAAGAAGCAAAAATAAATAAATAAATAAAGCTCAGCCTCCGGTTTCCTTTTCTTTCTTTTTTTCAATATGGCAGCCATGGTACAGTCAGAGAGACACCAGGAATTCAAAGCAGCTCCAAAGTTGTTAAATCATTTTCAGTCGAATCTGCCTTTACTCTCTCAGCTGTCCTCACTCGTGAGTGATGGGTCCATGTGCAGAGAGCCGTGCTAATCCCTTGCGACCACATTGTGGGCAGCATCGTCACCCCACGAAGACCATTAGCATCATAGCTGTGGGTGATCGGTTTCCTCAGCTCAGGGTCAGCGCTGCGTTTGCTTTGAGGTAGCCGGGAGAAAGAGAGATGTGGATCAAAGTAGAGGGTTTTAGAGGAGACAGACGGACAGATGGGGATTAACTGAAAGATACATTCGATTTGACAAAGCGGAAAAATGTTGTTGTGGAAAATGACCCATCTGCAAAAAAAGTTGACAGGTGATTTCAGTAGCTCACTAATTAGATTCTCCCCTCTGATTTAAGATATCCTGATCACTCGAATCCTAATCCATCAATACTCAAAATCCAAATACTATTCATGTGAAGGGTGCACTACTTTGGTAGTTAATTTGAACTTTTTCGCAGCTATGAGTCTTCCAACATTCACTCCAATGTAATGTCATGGAAAAGGTGCTACATTTGAAATTCACAGCATTAATATAGCAACAAACAAGTACATGAAAATACAATGGAGTAATGCCCGTCCCTCCGTGTGTGTTGTTATCCGAGCTTCTTGTTGCTTTGTTTACATAGCCGGCACGCAGAGAAGCTATAATGTATGCATCTTGAGTTTAGTGTTAGCATGCCAGCGTTTGCTAATTAGCACTTAAAACAAAGTGCAGCTGAAGTTGATGGGAAGTACGCATTTTGAGAATCACTGAAGTTTGAGAAATGTATCATCTGGGAACCATGAATGTCATGGAATGGAGGTGGACCAGCTGATAGACCAACATTACCATCCACGGAGCCAATTGAAAAGACAAAATCCATTATTATAATCAGCCTCAAAGATGCATTAAAAGCATCCTGAATTTCACAACAGAACTTAATTATTTCATTTCAATAAATTGAATTCAAGCCTTTGAGCATCTACATGTTATGGTAATGTTTAATTAAACCTTTCTGCCTCCCCCTCGTGAATTAGAGTTGTCTCTGCATTCGGCTTCATCAGCGGTGCGCTCGCAGTGAAAATGTTTTGCGTGCGCGTGCGAGGGGTTTATGCGATTCTGCTGAAACGCATTAGTCGTAAGTGGCGTCGGCGAGGCTGGATTCGTCAAACAAATTACACAAAGAGAGAGGTAGCCTGCGCTCTCGTGATTGGGCTTGAGAGGCAGAGTGTGGCGTTCTTTAAACACGCCGCGTTTGGGGGAGAAGTGGCGTATTCAAACACACGGATAAGAGAGATGGGGGGGGGGGGACAAAAAAATGCATTACGGAGTCGGAGGGGTTGAGGGAGTGCAACGTTTCTAAACACATTATGCCGGAGCGGCGATGGCATGCTTAAACAGAGTGTTGACGGAGAGCGGGGAGAGAGGGGGGGTTCAAGAGAGTTTCTGTTTTATTTCGGCGAGGTGCATGTGCTTTGTCTGCCCGTCGAGTGCTGACTGAGTTTTGACATCGGCTCAACCTGGGTACACAAACTTAGCGGAGTGATTCGTCTCATCTGAAGCACACTTGAGGGTTTATTGGCACACACACACACACACACCCATGGGCTGATACACGTAGACATGGCTGTACACCCAGTCTGTATTTTTTTTTTTGTTGTTTTTTTTTTACTTGAGGCAACCAATAAAACCAGCATGTAGAATCACTCCCAGAACTACACTCCTGACCCCGCCGATAAAGCCTGTCATGAAAGATTAAGCTCAGATCCAGCAAAACACTTCAAGACAAGCTCCCCCGTACTTTATCTTGGCACTGCGTCCAGCCCAATTAACCTTACAAGCGGACCCTTTCTTCATGTTGCCAACTTGAAGCAGTGAGGGTACCACATCCCTGGCATTTTTCTTCGCCCGGCAACAGAACACCTTGAACAATGGGGAGAAAAAAACAAAACTTAAAAAAAAAAAAATGCTCCATTCTGCTCCTCAGGTTGAATCTTTTTAATTAGCCAGGTTGACTTTGCAAGGCTAATTAAGTCCTCATCCTTGATGAGCTGTCTGACTTCTTCTCCAAGCCTCTTACCGGGGCTTACAGCCCCGTCAGGGCCACCGGCCAGACAGATTGTTGTCCAGCTGGAATGGGATTAGGAGCCCGCCAGGGGCCTGAGGCCCACAGCCCCTGAGCTTTTGTTTGATTCTGAAGTATCGAGTTGGAAGGGGTGAGCAGGGAGAGGGGATTGAGGTAATCCCCTTCTCTTCAGGACTGCTCCCCGAAGGAGCGAATCCCTAGTAAACCACTGAATGCTGTAGACCACCAGCCATCATCAGAGCCACTGTTTACCCATCACACCACAGCAGGTAGAGGGCCAAAGATGATGACCCCCTGCCCTAACATAGCTTAATTTACTGTATGTTCTGAAGGATAATGACTGTAATCAAAACATGTTTTCCCCCCAGCCAAGCTTAAAATATAGGAGTTGTCTGGCTTCACACTGTGTAGCAGCAGTTTGAGAAACCCACCTAGTCCGCTGGGGTTTTATATGCTGGCTCAATCAGATTATTTATATAATCAACCAGCTGCCAATCTCAATAAACGTAACAGGGAGAAATGGATACTGGCAAGAAATCATTAATTAGCGAACCCAAACAAAAATGTGAAAACCAGAAAAGCAGTCCCTGAGCACTGATTAAAAAGAATAATGACTCCTTTTAGACTTAATTTGCACAAGCACGTTGGCCTTCACCCAAAATTGAATGATGCATGTTACATATGTATCAAATGAGTCTAATTAATACATGTCTGAATGAAGACAATGACTTAATGATTCCCAATGGAACTCAAACACACCTGCGGCATCCGTGTGTTTCGTGTCCATACAGTATATCACAGAGGAGATTATAACACATGAGTCAAAAGGTAGGCATGTCTTGTTTTGCGAGGTAAGTTTTGCCTACATTTTTTCCCCTGACAATTGTTGTTTTAAGGTAATCCCACATATAGAAGATGAAGACATGTTAATCACAAATAGCTGAGCTGCGGAGGCTAAACATGTCAGGTTTGTAAAAACCCTGCGACAAAGAACACAGCGAGTGGTTTGTTTTTAAAACCTCCGCCCTTTTTTTAGAGGATTAGGGGAGACGAGAGAAAAAAAAAGGAGAATTCTGTAAATTGTCACTGCAAAATCAGGTTTTACAAGTTGGAACCAGTTTGTATTTACTGCTTGAGGTGTGGAAAATCGCTGCTAGTCAGCAAATTTGTGTCATTCATATGATTTTGTGTGGATTCTTATGAATATAATCGAAGATGTAAATGCACCGTAAGGCTCAGCTCGTAGTGTGACCTCTGGCGGCGGTGCACCTGTGCCTGTGAGTCAGCGTCAGCCTCAGCCAATACCAACAGGCTGTCTTTCATCACTGTGTGACAGAAGCGCGCGAGATTAGAGTCGAATCCCACCAAAAACAACCACACTGAGCTGAGGGATAATCCACAGCCCCAAACATCAGAGGGGAAACGGGAGGACACTGCTCCATCCATCCATCCATCCATCCATCCAGCGAGAATCCGCCCCGAAGAAAAACACAGGGAGGAGATGCGCCGCCATTGTGCGACCTCGCTCGCACGCGGAAAAAAAACAGGATGCGGGTGAGGTTTCGATGCCTGAGGTGACTCGCCAGCCGCTCTGCCACCGGGCTTGAAACATGTGACGTTGTCGGGGGGAAACAGTGGCTGCATTCATACAAAAGCACCAAAAGTCCCAACAATTTTTTTTTTACTTTTTCAATGAGATGAGCATTGATATGAGGCTCTGAATAGACTTCAGGCTTCGGGGCTTTTTTTTTTTTTAAAGTTCAATGTGGCTGAAGTAAAAGCTGCGCTAATTTGAACAGTGCTCCATTATGCTCTATTCACTGCTCAGGTGACTGATGTGGTTTTTCTGCTCTCAGTGCTGTACATCTTATTTTACAGTCATCACAAAGGCTTCAGATCAAAGACGTGCTTCAACGCCAGAACATGTGCAATACAGTTGTTTGAGACACTCAATACATCGGTATCACCTGAATCTTTTTTATCATCCCCTAGTACAGAATTACAGCATCTCGTTGGCTCTTCCCATTGAAATGCAAGATGGCTGCAGCAAAGTGTGTCTGTTATGTCATTGCATGTATTGTGTGTGTGTGTGTGTGTGTGTGTGTGTGTGTGTGTGTGTGTGTGTGTGTGTGTGTGTGTGTGTGTGTGTCTGCGATCCTTGCCCGGTTCTCACCAGCAGGACCAGAGGCTGTTTTTATAGCTGCATTTTTCTTGCGTCAGTTCTCCGAGATGTCAGGACTGACGGGTCAGAGAAAAGGAGCCTCCGACCGAAGAGGAATGAGACTGATCCTTTGCCAGACAGCCTCAGCTGGGGGGCCACCATCCAATTGACTTTTCCAACAAGTCCCTGCCCCCACAAGCCCTCCACTGTCCGCCCCCCCCCCCTCCCCCCGCATTTATTTCTGGACGTGCACTGATAACAGAATTTCCGGGGTACTGTCCAAACAGAATGCCCCGCGTCGCGATGTGCGCTGTGTGTTGTGTTTTGTTTGGGGATTACTTCATTAGATTGTATTTTTTGTATTATTATTTGTTTTCTTAGATGGATGTTTGTATTGCTCTTCTATCTCGGGCTCTTAAACCGGCAGATGGAAACCTGTTGAATCTGGATTTTGATGCTTGAGCTTCCAGATATTTCCTCCCAGGCCCCAGATGGACTGCGTTACGCCGGTCGAACAGAGCATGCAAATGACACACTGACTTATTTATTTTAACGAGACATGTTGTACTGAACAGTACAGATGCAAAGGACTGACATTTATATTCCTCTCCCCCTCTTTCTCTCACCCTATCTGCTTCCCTCGTTTTCTCTGGTCAAGTTCTTAGAAGTCTGCATCGCGGTCATTTCGCCTAATCTCTGAGCAGTCTTTTATTTTTTTTTTCTAACTCATGACATTCTTTAAAGACATTTATTATAAGACAGTAAAGAGTAATGGGGTGTTTCATTTGCCATAATGAAACCTAATCACCCTAAGGACAGTGCTTTGAATCCATGTGTCCAGTGGTTTAATAGTCCGAGTTGAGCCGTGGAACAGAACGACTCTCGGCCTGTAAGCTTTCAGAAGAAGGAGTTGAAGGAAAGGGATCTATTTACATCTTAAAGGATTGAAGTGTGTGGATGATGATGAGATAGAGTAGTTTGAAGTCCAACTTTTTTTTTTTCCCCCTTGGGAAAAGACGAATTCTGACAGATGTTGGTGAAGCCTTTAACGGAATTCATATTAAGATGGAGGAAATTGAACTATTCATTTTATTGTAGTGCGCGACTACAGTCCAGTGTATAGTTTTAAGCCCTTTTAGAGAAATTAGAAACACAACATAGTGCTGCGAATATACCATTTGAACTAATTGTACCATTAGCCGTCGAGCTAACAAGCTTGCTAATGGACAGCTAGTAAGCTTTCTAACTGAACCTTAGCAAACCCATTAGCTTGGAGAGCTTCTTTACTCACTTGACTCTTTGTTGAGTGAAAGTACAGTCTTGTGTAAGTTGGTAAACAGCTCGGAAATAGCAATAGCTATAATGACTCACTAGCACTAGCATATTCCCGACTGGCTAATGTGTTAGCGGATAGCATGCCAGCTACATTAGTTCATGAGCTAGCATACGTCACTCAAGCTTCACATATTTTGTGTGGATGAATTTCACTAGAGTGAGATCAATACTGACGACATTCACATTTAATTGTTAGCTTTATAACGATGTTTTTCTAGCACTTATTTCTATATATAACTTGTCTAAATCGTCCAGGTAAAAGTTCACTGTTTAGTATGTGCCAGGCCGTGTTATTTTCCAAGAAAGTGTGAAAGATAATTGCTCACCTAGGAGCTTTTAATGGAGCTGCTTTGATGGAGTCATTTAGTTGCACCGCTTTGCATTTCATCACTTCTGTCTGTCAATTATACGTGATTTACAAGGTGTCTAAGGGACAGCGAATGTGAAGCATCAATTTGTGAGTGGGTGATTGCACTGGAGAGAGAGGAGATGGCGGGATATATCATTCATTAACATGGCAGGATGTCCTTCAATTATCCCTTGTCGAATTGAAGTGAGTCATTTCAGCCATTGCTCTTATGAGGAACGACCTCTCCCAGGTATACAGTAAAAGTCTGCGTGAGCTTGTGTGACTTGTATAAAAAGGGAGCTAACTTTATTCAGACGACTTCTCCTGCGGTACCTGGACAGGTGGGACTCATCGCTCAGCGTAGCGGCCTGTCAGGTCTGTGTTTAAACAGATGGTTTGCATTCACCTCGTATGAATGCTGTAAAGTTAGCAGGATACGAGGACTTTGTCTGCATGGAGTAATGAATAGAGTACATGATAGTTTTGTTCTCAGCGTTACATGGCATGGGGTCTCATAAAAAGTAAAAGGCAACAGACATGAACCACTTCCCTCAGGCACAAAGGTTGTCTGAAGGTTGCATTATGAGCCCTGATAATACTGTGATAACAGCTTCAGGAGAGGCCCTAGATGATAAATAAAAGAAGGTAATTACTTCGCTAAAAATTGGGGCCCGTAACGGTTTAGGAGTAAGGTCTTTTATCTGGAGGAAAAACAGGGTTAAATAAAGAGAGGTGATGAAGTTCGGTGCCAGCCGATCTGCTTATCTGCGATGACTTTTCTTCTCTTGATAAAACACAGAAATGTTTTCCCTTGGCGTGGAAGTGTTGGCCTGTTCACACAGCTGGGGCAAATCACTGTGGAGAAATATGTGGTGGCTGAGTCACCCACAACACATCTACTATATTAAAAGGAGACATTCACCAAACACGCTAAAATACATAATTTAACTTTCAGATGGCTTTGGGGGATCATATGGTCGTGATCAAGTTTGGGCTTGCTTCACAAAAAATAGCTTGTTCTCATTCATTTCAGGAGGAATATTAATCACCTTTCTTGTTATTGTCTTAAAGCAGTGATTTTCTGGTTTTAATGTTTTGTGCAGGAGGCAAACCTCCGGTTCTGAAAAGTGCCTTAAACCTGCATTCTCTCTACTGGCCATCAGGGGGAGACTCCTCAGGTTGCAAAAAGATCGGATTGTCTATGAGAAAATTACTCCTTACTTTTTTTAAAATTTATCTCAGGAATCTAGGATTTTATCCCTCATCCTCAACTCACAATAATTAATCGTGATAAATTTCCATTATCGGTATAATCGTAAATATTGTCACAAGTGAATTAAAAAAGCTGTCTAGCTTGCTATCATGGTAGATATTTCTGAATGAGAGTGGAAATACCTCCACAATCTATTTTCTTGCAAAATTCATATTCATCCATATGACATAAAGGCTGATATTAAACATATTGACTTAACTCAATGTGACTTGTATGCTGTAATATTATTGCTGGAAATGAAATCGTTATTTATCATCTTGCTCAAATAATTCCATTATTGAGTAATTCGTTATCTCCCACCCTAAAAGACAACATGATGATTTCACTGAGTCACAGTCATTGCATTTTGAGTTATGATTCCATTTAAACATTTAAAAAAAGCACTCGCATTTGTAGTGGAAACACTGTGGCAGCCGGAGTCCCTCGGCTAACTTGTCTGCACATAATCTATTAAACCAGTTAGATATGAAATAAAGTGGTTTACAGAGTCCTATAAGTACAGTCGGTTTCCTCCTCTGGGATTTCAGGCTTCGGTTTGATTGAAAAAATAAAAATAAAAACACAATTTTTTGACACATTCGCTCGGCAGTGTGAATGCGTATGAACCCATTTGGCGGTCCGTGTGTCTCCCTACCTCTCCTTATTTAACACACACATATTCTTGGAAACGAATGTGAGCCGTATTAAATGTGACTCCTCTGCCGGAGCGGTAACGCGAGCTCCGGCGGTTAGGTTTATATGTTTCACAAGCGTGTAAATATTTAATAGAAGAGTGGGACGGAGTGCTGTGTCACTGTTCCTGCTCCGCCAGCCGTTCAGACGCAGACGGAGAAAATACTGGGAGAATTTCTCCCTGACAGGAGAAATTTATGGAGCAGCAAGAAGATTCATACACAAGTCTTATTCTTATTTTGTCACAGTTGGATTCTTGGATCGTGTGACACAGACATGGATATACAAGCTGTTTACGGTTGCAGAATATGTTAGTTGGTATAGATGTTGTTACCTAACTTGATATGTATGAACCTGGGATGTGTGTTTGCTCTGTTTGGTATTTTGTTATTGCATACTGTATGCTCACAAAGGCTGCTGGGACTTTAGATGCATTTTCTGGTCTCAGGGCATTTTCCATTCATATTTTTAAAACAAAACACATCTTGCAAAGATTTCAATCCCGTTTTAGATACTCTGCTTCAAATCATCAAATCAGTTGACAAGCCGAGTGCTTGTGCAAGACTAAAACCTATCATGAAAGCTAAATGAACAAACAGTGATGTCAAACTTTCATATGGAGCTATTCGTGATGAGTGATATCTATGCTATTATTTGTGTGGTCAACGCAAAGTTGAAAACCTGCTCCGGACATTTGTTGCACTATTACAAACTGGTTGTCCATGGCAACATACCCCAGGTAAAATCACAAGCATCGACACTGGATCAAGAGAGCCAAAAGTACACCTGCAGTTACCACCAATCACCAAAGGTGCCGCCAAAGAGAATAAACATCTTCAAGATTGTAACTTTAAGCACAATTACTTAAAACCCACTGGTCCCACCTTCTCAAAGGTTTTGGGTTTGCAACATTTCATTGATCAAAGAGAATAATCTAGAAAATAATCAGATAAATCTATATTGAAAATAACATGTTAGTTGCAGACCTGGAGTGGGTAAATTAAAATGCAGTTTGTTTTGCAGCACTGATGGGGAGATCATCTTCTGTTTAGTGTTTCGTTTTTGCCAGTCATGCATTGTTATATGTTATAAGACATCTATGATATTTTATTTTTAGTTACTGTTGCCAGGAGGCTGCACAAGTCATTTTAACTGAATTGCTTTATGGTCATAAATTCCACCCGGTAACCAAGATTTCCATTTCCACATTTCCATTTTCTCATTTGATTGCAAAGAGAAGAAAAACGTTGATATTTAGACACAGAGAGCTTTGACAAAAAAATATTTGCAGTGAGTTGGAGGCTGAACTGTATTTTCATCTGAAAATCAAGACTACATTGCATAAGAAAACACTCAGAAAGTGAAACTAAAGGATCATTTTCCAGCCTCATCTGAACTAGTGCGGACACGGCATGAAGACGGCCCCGAACCAATGCTTTCTGTCTCATCATTACTCCCCCGCCTTGACAAATCCTCACCCGATTACAATTGAATTTCAGAATCTCGTGCCCTTTGAGAGATCTTTTCAGAGGCTCTATTCTCTTTGACTGTAGGTGTAGATGAGAGGCAGGGGTGAGGCAAAGTAGATTCCTCCATAAGCTCCCTGATTTTGTCCATATAGAGGGAATAATGAGCTTCTTCCCGAGCCCAACCCCGGACTTAAGTCCTCCCCCAACAAGCCTCTATTCACAACCGGTGTGTTTTACATTTACATATACATACGATTTAAAGGAATCCTTCAGGTCTTGGATTAGTCCCCGCCCCCCTCACAAGATTTCTATTGGTCCTTTCCGCATCAGCGGTTCCTCATGATGAGCTTCCTTTGGACTCAAACGAGTCAGAAGTCTTTCATCTTAAGAGTTGCTCAATCATTCATTGTTGTCAGGCCGCTCTGATTTAAAAAGCGGTATAAATGTAGTATATATATCATTGTTATGTATTTCAGAAGGAGAGATTACACCTCTGTCCCGGACGTGTTGCTCAACAAGTGCACAACCAGCTGATGTCAGACCCAGCGACTCCTCCGTCCTCCTCCCCCACACCGACGTCAGCGGGGAAAAAAGATCACATTTTATGAATCAGTGTTACGTTTCAGTCAGATTTCCTCCCTTCCTGTAAACGGTTCCTGATCCGCCTCGCACCGCCGTCATCGTGTGAGCGGAGCGGACACATCTGTGCGAAAAGGCAAAGCTCCACAGGAGACTTCCGTCACCCGAAGATGGATGGAAATGTATCAGCGATGAATAAATACGCCCCAACAACTTCCCCTCCATCCCTCCCTCATTGCAACAGATGTTACAGCTCGCTGGTGCTCTCCCTCTCTCCCATGGTGCAATGTGGTTCCACTTTTGTTTATTTATTCTCCCATTCCTCACCGTACTTGTCCTGAGTGGATGCGGAAGCGGGAAGTGCACGCAAGGAGCCGCGCGTATGCATATGAGGGCTCCGCTCAAGGAGATTACCCGAGCTCCGCGCACGATGGGGTTGCGTGACCCCATTGTCAACCTGGGGGCCGACCTCTGACCTTTTGAGAAGCGATGAAATGGAGGGAAACCTCCCATTTCCCTCCGCCGGTCTTCGGGGGGCTCTTCTGGTGTAGAGGAAGCATTGTTAATGAGCTCTAGAATGGACTTTTAATGAAACCGCTGCTTTGTTTGAAGAGCGAGTAGTCGGGCAAAAAAAGAGCATGCAAGAGCCGAAACAGGTGTCGGCACTTGACTGGTCAGAAATAGGGGGACGATTTTTTTATATTTTGTTTGTGGTGGAGAAGACTTAAAATGATGGGGGTCAAATTGTGCGTCTTTAATCATGTAACTGCCGGACCTTCTTTCTGTCACACTCCAGATGTCTTTTCTGTTAAAATGAGCTCTTCGTCTGGATTCGAGAAGCGCCGAGTTGACACTTTCACATGCGATGGGAGACGTCCTTTCAGGCTTCATATACTGTGATATATGGCTCATTGTACAGCGCTCACAGGGAAGGACAGGTTTACAGAGTTAAAATAATGATGGCCTACACAGATGGCTTTTTTTTGTTCCCTTTTCCATTCCTTCAAATCCAGGTACATGTTTAATTGTGCCATACTGCTTGTGCAACTTCTGATATATTGGGTGATCTTGATGAAAAAGCTTGCACAGTTTTCTCTTTAACTTTTGTGCCTCGTCTTATCCTCCTTTTGCAATAAACACCATCAATATAACTCGCCATTGTGCTGACATTGTCCCCACTTGTCCTCTGTAACTGCATCTTTTATGGTGTCATATGATCGTGAATGCCTACCTGTGCACACAAAAAACTCTAGTCTCTCTCTGTTAAATAAGCACTTTCAAGGCCTCAGTTAGCAGCTCACCACCTCACAAGTGGAAACGCCCACTCCTACTGTTCTTCCTGTGTCGCAACGCCCGTCTTTCCTCACCGTCCACCAACCCTTTCCTCCTCCCGTGTTTCCTGGGCATGTCAGTTGCTGAGTAAGGGCTTTCTGCGTGACCTCCCGTAACATGGAGTACGAGGTGGCGTCGAAAAGGAAGCGACTAGGAAGAGGAACTCCTGTGGCATAAACTAATGAGTTGCCTGTTTTGTGCCTTGAACTCCGTGTGTCGTCTATCGAAGCGGCGATTAGTCATCCCGTGCTCGCCGTGGCGACGGCCTTGGGGGACGTCCGGCCGGCTAGGATGTGAGCGGGCCGGCTTGTAGGCGTGTGAAGGAGGGGAAAGGGTTGAAGGGCAGCACGTGTGCAGGGTGGGACATTTCCGATGTTCTTCTTGTGAAACAGACATCTGGGCTCATGTTACAGTAATCGTTTTCTCGATTGACACACACACACGTACACATTAACAACGCTTCCCATACCGCCGGATGAAGACACAACCGTCATATCAGTAACAGCACATTGACACCCACCACACACACACAGACCTGTTTGACGCCTATCCCCCTAACCGCCGTGTCCTCAT
This sequence comes from Eutrigla gurnardus, assembly GCF_963514095.1. Taxonomy (NCBI): domain Eukaryota; kingdom Metazoa; phylum Chordata; class Actinopteri; order Perciformes; family Triglidae; genus Eutrigla; species Eutrigla gurnardus. The sequence goes on along the minus strand of NC_139932.1, from coordinate 10,324,930 downwards.
AAGCAGGGTGTCTCGTGTCCTCTTCTATTTTTACCGGCAGGCGCTGAAAGCCTCTGGAAGCTCCTTGTCAATGGGCATCTCTTTCCGCCGCCAACGGCGTGTCACCATTTATTAAGTCGTCATTACTCAGGGCCACTCCGGCTGCCTGGGTGCCGGGGAGCTAGGGGTGTCGCAAATAGATCGGCAAGGATAGGTCGGACTGTTGCTGCACTCCCTAAAGGGCAAGCCATAAAGGCGTGTTCCAGCACATCTCCCTCCGCCGGCGAAGATCGATGCAGGTAGCCAGGCTGCCATTAGTTTGGCTAATGCAGACGAATGGGAGGAAGGTGGCTGGTCGGGGCAGAGGGGAGAGGCAGAGGTTGATGGAGAAGAGGCCGAGTGCGAGAAGAGAGTACTGTTCACGCGTCTGTCCGCACGTCTTTTTGTTTTGGGTAAACAGCTAAAAAGGCTGTTTAGACTAAAGGGGCGATGAGAGACGAGGACGTGGGCGCCATGGTTGTGGAAGTGAATGCACAATAGGAGACGTGGATGCATGTTGGCACTCATCATGATTCATTCAGAATTACTCAAACAGATAAAGGGCCAACAGGACTTAAAAAAACAACCCTGCACATTAGATCTTGCCTGTTTCTATTGGTTATGACAACAATGTAATCACATTGCTGGGAACTGGCAAAAAAAAAGTATGACGAGGCAAAAAAACATGGCAGTTAGATGAGCAGAATGACTGTAAACAAGTCAACCATTTAGCCATGTTATTTACACTTTATTTGGAGGTTAACCCAAAAGTAAATGCATTTTGTAATCCCTCTTTTCACAGGAAAACGGAATTCTCACAACTACAATAAATACACAAGTCAAAGTTGAAACATGGAGTTATCGAGTATCAGGAATGCCTCTGCTACAGCCTAAAATGCTGGATCGGGATCCATCATATTATTTATCGGCTCATTTAAGCCACACAGGAACAACAATAGAGTGTGTCACGAGTTGAACATGTGCTACACACCTGTGGTTAAACAATCTTGTGCAAACATTTTTCATGATAATCTTCATTATGATATCTCTGTTGAAATTGGCAGGAGAGCTAGTAGCATTAGCTGTTAGCAGTTCCCAGTTCCATTGAGTTATGTTATGATGTGTTCAAGGTCCAGTGAGTAAAAATGGGCCAAGGTGTATTATAATTATAATGTTATCGTGATGTGTTCAAATCCAATCTTGTATCATGTTGTTTTTTGCGGGAAAAACGAGACCTGCACAATAATTATAAAAAAAAACTAAACAAAAAGTACTGCAGTCAAGAACATAAACAAACATTTAAAAATTAGTATAATTTAAAAAATACACTATATATATACAAAGTGTCTTTTCATTTATAGTATTTAAAATTACTATAATTAATTTAATTTGATTGGAAAAAAAATAAAAATTGATAAATAAAAAAAAACATCCACGTTCTATTGAACTGGAAGAAGCTTTCATGACCTGTGTTCCCTTAAGGAGACGGACGTCCCAACTTTTCTTGTAACTTTTCAAGAAATGATTCAGGACACCGTCCGTCTAAAAATAAGACGCTCCACTCCTGATTTATAGATACACACACAACCCCCCATTGGATACGCTTAACAATTCAGCAACAATAGTTTCAAAAACAGCCGGCACCGCTGGGATCGCCGGAATATGAGGGAATATGAGGGAATATGAGGGCGCCCTTATGTGACAAGCACGCTACCAACCGCGCTCACTACACCGGCCCCAGCTCTCAGGTTGTTTTCTTTTGGTGTCTTGAGGTGTGTGAGTCGACACATCAGCACCCCCCCTCCCCCTCCCTGTTTATCAAAGCTATTATCACCTCCCTACTGCTATTAGAGGAAGCAGGAGGTGCCCACTCACACACAGACACCTGCAGGGCTCGTGGGGGGGTGAGGAGAGGGGGTAGAGGGGGGTCGGGGTGGGCTGTTGACCTGCCCTGCCGAAGTGAATGACTTAACCAGATACAGGATCCGTCTCAGACTACACAGGTTAACTACCAGCATGTGTTCCCCTCAACCGGCAGATTTCATCCGGATAAGTCCAAAACACATTCAAAGGCTGTGCTCTCTGTGGGAAAATTGTGACTTGTAATTTACGTACAATATACTCCTTGAAAGAAAACTATGTGATTCTGGGTTTTTTAAGTATTCCTCCTTGTAATGGGCTTTGTTGTAGTTGGACTGGTACTGTACATGATATGGACTTATAGAAATTAGACACTCGCCTTGATTTATTTCTCTCTGCTTTTCCCAGGACCGTGACTGTTTTTCTTCATGTCATCCGGTCAGATTCTTACATCGCAAAACCACTTCAAGAAAAAAAGCGGTCATAAATACGATCCGCAAGGCTTGAAGGGTCCTTCAATATCCTTTCTCACTTTTAATGATTTAATAACTATTTGAGAAAACTGTATATTTCCTTAATTCTCCCTGAAATAATTCAGCGCTTTGGTCAACTTTTGTTTTTAAATCTACTATACAAATAAAGTTTGACTTGAGACGACGCAGCTGCAGCGTATAAAGTGACCGTCAGATGGTGAAAAAGCTGTAACATATAAATTCCTCCCAGAACGTCCTCCACTGAATAACCCGAAGGCACTGCGGAAAAAAAACAACAACTGTGGTCTTACGCTCAAGATGTCTCTTCTGTTTCTGATACAAAATCAGCCTCAACATTGAAATAACTTAAATAAAAATGTAACTTATAATTAAAAGCTTCAACAGTGGTTTAAAATCTATGAGAAGAGGGCAAACTATACTGAGAAAGACGATACGGTCCAGAACAGCTGCTATTTGGACTTTTTGGTGATATTTTTTTTTTAATTACTATTACTTTGGTAATCAAAAAAAACTCTTTCTACTGTTTTTATCAAATAATTTAATAATTTTAGGGACATAAAATACAAGAGATTGGACAAAAGATCCTTCATATCTCTGTGAAGTTGATTTATTTATTTTTTTTAGCAGTATCAGTACCTTAATTCGTAAAAATAACTAACAAAACCAGCTTTTTTCAGGCTTTTCAAACTAAGAGTTTGTGTGAGATATTAGCATAAAGGAAATGGAATGCAATGACTAACAAAAAGGAAGCGGTCACACTATAAACCTACCCATGTATACCACTATACTTCTTATCAACTATACTGGTTTCATCGCTGCTCTCAAGCCATCCTCCCCCTCTCTCTCACCAGCACTCCGCTTCTCTCTCTCTCTCAGCTGCTCTCCCTCCCCTCCCCTCTCTTCCCGTGGATGGTTCAGCTCTCTCTCTCTTTCTCTCTCTCTCTCTCGCAGTCTGGTGGAGCCGCACACAAGGATTAGAGGGTTGCTGTGAGTGTCTGCTCAAAGAGAAGAAGCCAGAAGACAGAAAGAGATAAAAAAAAAAAGAAAATAGATCTCAAATTGGATAGCTATTGTGGATAAGTGATCTGATTTACCTTTACGCAGACCTCTCATCTCACGCCACGCTGAAGCCCAGCTGAGGCTTCACCTGGGGGGAGAACAGATAAGCCAAGGGACTACATAGCCTGGATCTCCACACGGGGTGCCATGTGAGCGGCAACCCTCCACCCACTTCACAAGAAGTCCCCCCCTACAGTCTGCTCTCTGAGCTGGGGACAACCAGGATTTTTTTCCCCCACCTCGGAACCTCCACTATCCCCCAGGACTCGGCGGACCCCAGTGGGAGACACTCATCTCCGGGAGCCGATCAGGGGTGCGAGTGCCCCCTGGTCTGGAGGTCAGCCCGCAGCACTCCAGCACCATGGATTACCTGTTTGGGATTGTAGTGCTGCTGTGCGGGGCGGTGCAGCCGGGAATAGGTGTGGAGCCCAAGCACAACGTACCCAGGCTAAAGCTGTCATACAAGGGTAAGCCCATTCTCTTCTCCCCCTGTCTCCAGGATATATGGGACCGCCGCGGTTGCTTTTAACACAGCTTGTCTAGTCTATTTCTCTTGCCCGTGGGTGCTCTTTCATGCTTTTCTTTTCATCCACTCTTTATGTTGAGTATCCCTTTTTTTTTTCTCCTCTTCTATTTCTGTGAATCTATTTTCTGCCTCTCTGTTTGTCTCTCATTCACTCTTTCTCCCTCTTGGTCAGGACACAGCATCTAACTCTCTGTTTACCCTCCCGTATTTCTCTCTCTCTCCCATTAACTCACTCCTTCCTTTCTCCCCTCGCTCTGCCCGTCTCTACGAATTCACTATTCTCCTTACAAATAGTCAGATTGGTTCCATATGCGGAGGAAGGGCTCTCGCCTGGAGTTAAATGTATATATTGGCCCCTGAACCAATTTTCCCCTCGTGCTGTCCCCTTCTGCTAGTACTGTACAGCCCTGTTAAGTGCTCCGAACAGGCGGCGGAGCCTCCGTTTTAATGGCTTCTGTCCCAAAAAGCTCTGCTTTGGTCATGACACAGAGCCTTTTCTTTGAGGGGCCGTGCAGGTTTTCACAACTTCTCATTACCGTATCCCAAATGGATCCAACAGTTGTAGAGTTTTGTTAAAATGGAAAAACTATACATGCACGGCGATTTAACGTGCGTGCATTAAATAACGTGTGTGCAGCCGGCTGTATAACGAGAGAGAGGGAGTTCTTTTTAAATTGTGCACGTGTAAGTTTTTGACGTATACAGCAAACATGTTATTCTCTCTCCTGTGTTATTTTGAGGGGAGACTGCGGAGCGCCGGTTCTTCCTCTCCTCCTCTCTCTCTCTCTCTCTCTCTCGCTCTCTCTCTCTGTCTCGTCTCCTCTCTCACACCCTACACTAAATCAGGCTCTTTGTAATAGCACACTTTTCATCTCAGCTAGAAATAACTTGCAACATTTTTGGCATATCTTGGGTCTTTTTTTTTTTTTTTTTTTTTTTTTTTCGCTTTTTAAATGTCAGCGAAGGAGGCTATTGTGGTTCTTTTATCCTAAAACATGACTGAAAGTACATGGCTGGAAGTGTGGTCGCTCGATTCTTTATTTTAGTCCCGTTTCTCTCATAAAACGGGCCGTTCTGAAAATTTATGTACGTGCTGATTGGCCGTTGTTTAGCAGCGTCCCCTCGTGCGTTTCACTGTCACCCAGAGCTTTGGTCCCTTAGATAATTTCAGTCCACGTCGAGGGAAAATCTCCGTCATGAATGTGATGTTTGTCGCTCTAATTCATTTTCTATCTTTAGCCCGGACGTTTGGTATAACTTATGTTTAGAGGGCTGCTGTATGACATGCTTTATTCTTTAGATGGAGTGCAGGTTGTAATTTTGGTATAGTATATTTCCCTTCATCACCCTTTTCAACTTCCAAGTTTCTATGCCGATTTAGTGTGCTCTAAATCTTAAATAAAATAAAAAAAGTGACTTTTGTATTATAACATTGGTTCGGTTTGGCCAGCATACCAAGATAAAGGATTTATTTAAAGGGCGATGACATGCGTTTACCACGTGAACCAAATAAATCTGGAAAGCATCACAGTTGAACTTACCTGCTGCAAGTCGTATATACATCCCCTGGGCTCCATCATGTCAATTCACACGAGGCGGCGCCTCACGGCATGATGGGAAAATGTCATCCCCTCTTCGCACGGCCATGTGTTTAAAGTATGTGAGTGTGGTTGCCTCCTGCGCCCTTCTGTGATCCTCTTCACCGTTCGGTCTGACGAGGGAACATGTTGCTGACAACAATCGTAGACAAGAGATATGTCAGCGAAGCATCAAAGTCCGCGTTGACAGCCTGTACGAGTGACGGATGTGTACCGAGAGGGCAGGTCTGCAGGGATGAGCGTTGTCATGATAGATACACTTCGCTGGATGTACAATTATTTTTGCTAAAAGTGCATCAAAGCCTGGTGTTTTTTCTGTGTGTGTGTGTGTGTGTGTGTGAATGTTCCTGCTAGTCTTGGTGTGAGGACTCAACACCCTCTCTTGTGATTTCCTCCCCTTAGACTGTAAATGGTGTCTCGTTGTGTGACTTGGTGCGTGTTTTAGCGAGGCTGAAAAAATGTGTCAGGTCTGGCATGCGGCCATATAATTAGACACCTGGCGTTGTGTGCGTGTGCCCCGCGCACGTACGCGTGAGTTGTGTTTTATTGTGCCGCTCAATCGGCGTTTCAGCGATGATTGCAAACTGCTCGTCGGCTCCCGCCGCTGTGCGTTCTCAGGTATTTGCGTGACGTGCGTAAAGGCGTCAGAGTGCATCGTGGGCCGCCGTCCTTCGCCTCATCTCTACTGCACGGTTCTCGCCTCAACTCGACTGGCTTATCGGTACCAGGTACACCTTCGATGTGGATAGCTGATTGTCATGGCGACGCCGCGTGAAGCTGCTACCTCCAGCTCTCAACCGCGGTGGTTCCAAAAAAAAACAACCATACCAAAAAAGAACAATTCCAAGCAAGTGTCTCAGGCCCACAGGTGTCCGATGGCTCTCTTGATGCCTGTCAGGGGACGATGCCCACAATGTGGTGGGGGGAGGAGAGGGGTGGAGGCGCGGTGCGGGTGATGGCGGAGGGGAGGAGATTTGCTTTTAATAAAGGGAAAAAGCTGGCAGACGTACAGTAGAAGTCGAGGCAGAAGGAAGGGAGGCTGGTCGTTAAGCGAAGTGTCACTCATCCCCTCTCCCTCCACCAAGCCCGCATAGTAATTAAGTCAAATAAAGGACAAGAAGGCATCCTCCAGGGAAGGGGCAGCCAAACAAGCGCTGAGACAAGAGTGTGCCGGGGCCCTTGAGTCGGAGGCCCAGGAGTAGGACAGTCACAAGAACGAGCCTGTGATTTCAGGAAGTCGTATAAACACGAGCGCGCGAGCGGGGGTCTCATGAAATCATTCTCAAATGAGTGCTGATGACACGCCCCCCGGGGGCCCGATAGTCGCCCGCCTGGAAAGGACAGGCGAACGACTGCAGAGTGAGCAGTTTGAGAGGCGGAACGGCTGAGAAATGGAGGCAGGTAGATAAAATTACCCCTCCTGGGACGGCTGGCGCAGCGAGTGCAGAGTAAATGATTTCCCAGTGGGGTCAGTTAGACATCTCTCAGCCAAAAGGATCTGGCTTCATGGGGACAGAACCATGATCACAAGAGTTAATGATTTTCCCCTCTCCTTGAGACCAGAATAGGATTTTTTACTTTCCTCGCCTCGACTTGGAACGCGAGGAGAGGGAGGCATGGGGTGGAACACAAGTTCAAGTCCAAGTTAAAGTCAGCGTGCTCTGGAAAGACTTTTTTGGAATCGATTTCAACAAAAGCCGACTTGTTCTGCTGTAATATTAAAGAAAACAAATGGCAGCCCAATTTATTATTAAAAGGGGGGAAATCATCGCAGCCTAGAATTCACCAGAAAAGCGCATGCTGAAATATAATCCGATGTTACACAACCGAGACTCGCTGCACTCCTGTGATCCAGCAACCACACGAAGGATATAACAATGACACATTCCCGTGGATCAATGCATAACTGCACACAATCGCATTCCTGAACACAATCCATCTACAACACGCTGCCGTCCTGTAAGCAGCCATCAGGAGGAACACTGACCCCTAAAGGTCAGTCGATGCACATACAGGACGCGGGGAATGCGAACGCAGTACGGGAGGGCGGATCGATGGAATAACTTGACCCTATTGTGATCCTGTCGGCGAGCGGCAACTCGACACTTAAAAAGGCCTCGTCAAACAACCCGATCATTACCCTCGTTGCCGTGGGTAATTACGGAGCCTACCGTATGACCTCTTAATGCCATCGCGGCCGCCCCGCGCCGGCTGGATGGGAGGAACTGAGGAGGAAGAGACAGAACGGCAAAAAAAAAAAAAAGAGAGAGAGAGACAGGGGAATCTGGAATTGGCTCTCAACCCTTCAAAATAGACACATGGTGTGGAACCGCACTCAACGCAGTCTGGACTCGGCCCCATAATAAGCCCCGTCCGTGTGAGCCTGTCCGTGTGTGTGTGTGTGTGTGTGTGTGTGTGTGTGTGTGTGTGTGTTTGTGTGTGGGCGTGCCTGCCTGTAAAAATAAAGCCTGCTTGTGGGTGTTTGCATGTGTGTTTGGTTTATCAGCGGATCTTGTCTCTTTCATTCTTTTATGTGTGCCAATGAGAATCTCTCTCTCTCTGTGTCTCTGTCTCTGTCTCTCTCTCTCTCTCTCTCTCTCTCTCTCTCTCTCTCTCTCTCCGTTTCACTCTGTTGTATCCGTCCATTCTGCGGGCTTTGGGCCGACAGAGAGGATGTAGATAATTATAAGGTGTTCTCCCAGCGCGCCAACTTTGGAGATGCCTGCCTCCATCTCTCTCTCTCTCTCTCTCTCTCTCTCTCTCTCTCTCGCTCTCGCTCTCATCGTTCTTTTCTTCTTCCTCCCCCCCTCCTCTCTCCCATGTGGCTCGACTGCTTTTCGAGGAACCACTACACCGCAGACCCTAAGTACAATCTTCAAGTAGGCTGTGTGTGTGTGTGTATGTGTGTGTGTGTGTGTGTGTGTGTGTGTGTGTGTGTGTGTGTGTGTGTGTGTGTGTGTGTGTGTGTGTGTGTGTGTGTGTGTGTGTTTGTAATTCTTATTTTTTTTTTCTCTCCTTTTCCCGTCTCTTTGATTGCAGCTCGGTTGATACATATCTTTTTGGCTATCCTCCCTTTCAACTCACACAAACACTGAACCACCCTCATCCCTGCTCCCACCCGGCCACATTCCAATACAAACCAATGTTTTTGGCAGTGGTCTGCTTTTCAATTATGCCCCTTACGGTACATCCGGCTGCATGACATTTCCTTTCACTGACTCACACACACACCTGACCACAAGTCCACAAGTCGAAAGACGGTGTAATTAAGTGTGTGAAAGCGGCGTGTTTGCGTCGACGCTCGTTGCCCCCACGGATAACTGTGCAGCGACACAAAACAAGCCATTTATCAAGCCACGGGCAAATCTATCACTTGTTTTCATTTGCGACTTTTCACTCGCATACTAATACGAGGAGGGTGTGATATTGTTCCTTGTCGGAGATTGTTTCACACTGAGTAATTCAAGCTAATACGAGAAGGCGGGATGAGCCATTAGAGTTCGCTACATTACCTTATGTTGCACATTAAGCTGGTATAGTTTATGAGTTTTATGGCCTTTTTCTGTTGTCTGTCGTTCGCCTTCCAACGTTGATGTGTGTGTATCGGAATGTGATGCATTTGGCAATAAAACGCTCCCTAATAGCCTTTTTTTCTTGGGACATTTTTATTCAAACCGACTGATCACCAAAGAAAAATCTGGCTATGTTCTCATAGGCCACAACAGGAGGTGGTGTCGGTGCAGCGCGCGTTCTCGGGAAAGATTAATGAGTGTGTTCATTTTGGTTCTGTGTGTACATAAGCGCTGTATGGACACGCACACAGGGAAAATACCCAGCGCCTTTGCATCTGCGTCGGGGATGAAGGCTTGGGTTACAGCGCGGTGCAGATTGCTGAACCGTGGGTATGAATGGGTCCCGCCACCTGCTAAGGCTCGTCAGTCAGATGGAGAAAAGGGCGCACCGTTCAATCCGGACAGAGTCGTGTTACAAATGAGGGGGACATCTCCGCGAGAAAGGACTGATGGACAACAGACGGACAGGAGGACGGAGACAGGGGAGTGACAGAGGAGCGGAAATGTTAAAGGAGAAGAGCGTTTAATGACCTTTTTTTGTGCAGCCGGGGTCGATGCTCCCGAGGATGTGCCCTGATTTAAAATATGACATTTAATCCTTCTATTTCTTTTTCATTTCCACATTTAAAGTTCCCTTGAAAAACTAGTCCCTTTAAATCTCATCCTTTTTTTTCCCTCAGACTTGTTATTTCTCTCTTTGAATACCAGAAACCAGCACAAGACCATAATTACCACATTGGGGAAAAATGACAAACATAAATCTTGACTTTATATAATTTTAGAATTTGGGATTCTGATTTTTCCAGCTTTTTGGTGAAACGCATACATTTGTACAACACCTCGTTTTGTATACGTCTCCGATAACGCCACAGCGGTGGAAAATGTGCATCTGTGGATTTGCGTTGGGGGTGCCTCTGTCGCATCAGGCGAGCTCGCTGTCACCGTTTTGCCCGGGACACATTCTGATCCGTGGCGTTGCCTCATTAATTCCTAATAAAATGGCAGAGCTGACATTCAGCTACACGGCACAGCTGACAGGCTGCACTAACAGGCAGCGGCTCCAGACATGACCACGCTAACCACAGCCATGTTCCTCTCCCAAGTCCTTCCATCAAACCCGCCTCACAACAGCACTATCTCTCCTTCTCGCTCTGCAGACGAGGGCTATTGTTGCATTGTGGCACATTTCTGCATCTTCAAACAAATTTGTGTCTCGGCTGTATTTGCATACGAAAGTGTATGTGTGTTTTCCTTTCCTCCCCCCCCTTAAAAGTAATATAAACCAGAGAGAGGTTGAGGAGCCTGGTTATACAGTGAGCATTTAGTGGTGTGCGAGTGGGCTTTCTGCGGCGGCCATGGCCAGGCCTCTAGCCGTCTGTGGTCGCGGCGCTGGTGGGAAGCCGCCCCTCGTGGTCCAGCCGTCCAATGGCAGGAGGAGACGCACACTAATGAAACGGTTCCATGATCGACCGCTTTTGTTTTATGGGCGCGATTTTTTTTTTTTCTTTTTTTTTTTATTCTGCTCATGTTTCTGCCTCAGTTTGCTTTCATTATCCTCATCCATTCATTATGTCGCTCGCTCTGCTTTCCCCTCTCTCCCGATGTCATGGGTTCTGGGTCTGAGAGAGATGAATGGTGCTGTATGGTGAAATTCAACACATACTTAGACTACTCGTATAGATTCTTGTGGTTTGGGATGTGGTCGCGTTTTCCTTGTTAATCTCCTCCCATACAAATCCTACATACTCTTGAGTCACATACACGGCACAGAATATGGTATTAAAATGTCCCGTAAGATACAGCAATTGACTATGAATTATGGCCCGTGAGTCGCTTTGAAAAATACGAAAAATTGCGTTTCTGTTTCGCAGGAACTGGAATCAAATAAAACGCCTTTATTCTTATTGAAAAGTAATATCACCATGGCTTCGACGGCCAACTTACTCACATATTTAGCGCAGCTGTGATGAATGATCAATCAACACTCTCCGTTTGAACAAAAACAACACACATGCTTCTTAATTGCAGAGTTCACAGCAGCGTGTGTGTACGGGAGCATATTTCCTGCCAGAGATGTGTCACTCAGCTGCACCTGAATGAGAAATCCAACAGCCCAGGTTGTTTTATACAAGACGGGTCGCCATGGAAACCAACCCACACCTGCCTCTGTGCTAAGAAAGAAGAAGAGAAAGGAAAGGGAGCAAGTACGAGCGGGGAAGGTGAACTTTTGAGGCATGCGTGGATATCCTTGAGCTTAGGATAATATTTGAACACTTTGTTAAGCAAAGCTCTCTGCAAATTTCCACGGGGCGGCTAGTCTCCCTCTTTTCTTTTCTTTTTTTTTTTTTTCTCCCGACACCTGTGTTTTGTAGCCGCCGCTGCCGCCGCCGCCGTGAGAGCGGGAAAACGAACACCGCACCACACACAGAGAAAAAAGGAAAAACCATTTCCGAAGCATGGGTAAGGAAAAGACAGAGGGATTGACGTGCCAAACCAAACCACTGGAGATATTGCAGCTCTGTGTGTTTCTTTGCTTTTATGAAGCTAGCCTTGTATTTGAAAGATAAACATGTGTAACTCTCTGCGCCAGTTCCCTTTTTTTTTTTGAGCTGCCATTTTCTTTTCTCGTCTTTTTTTTTTTTTTTCTTTCTTCCCTCCCCTGCCTGTCAATGGAGAGTGGCTCTTTTCGAAAAATACACAAGCACGGACTTACACGCTCTGACAAACCACAGAAACATAACCATTGAATCCAAGTCACATAATGAACAAGTAAAATGTGTCTTATTTGGAAGGAAAAAAAAACCACACAAACCCTTGTCCCTTCACTGTATATACGCACAAGAGACACACTTGAACAGTGTTGCATTAGTTTAATGGAATATTACCCATCTGTTGAATATCAGTCAAGTGTTTTCCTCTGTCAGGCTTTTATGTTTAACGCCATTCAGACACACACTCGCACAGCGGCGCGTACACACATTCAGATAAACAGGATTTAATGCCCCGTCGCCTTTCTTTCACGCCGTTTCATTATTCTGCTATTGCGTGGCATGTAGGCGTCTAAAGCGCCTGCCTGTTTGGAGAATGGGGGAGTGAAGAGTACTCCACAGACAATTGCACTTGAATTTTGAATGTGGCTCTTTTTTTTCTCCCCCCAACAGCTTTTTAAGACAAGGGCCAGGTTATTTTCCATAATGGAGTATGACAAAGTGACAAATGATAATGTATTTGAATGAATTGCTTGTATTTGCAAGTTTTCGAGGGGCGTCCTTGAATATATGCGTGTTTGTGCACGGAGCGAATATGAAAATCACCTCAGTTATAGTCAGCATACAATAACATGATAAATAACGGCATCTTTCAGCCATATGTTAACGCTAAACTACAAATTGGGCCAAGGCAACGATTTCACCACATGTCTGCATGCATGCACATATTTGCATCTGTGTGTGTGTGTGTGTGTTTGCATGTATGTCTGTGGCTGTTTGCATAGCCACCGCGGCCCGGGGACGTCTGGCGTACTTTAAATGTGCAAAAGGCAGAATGTGAGTGAAAAAGAGCAGACAGAGGATGTTTGTAACAAGAGAACGTGCGATGGACTGAAGCAGTGTGTGTGTGTGGTTGTGTGTGTGTGTGTGTGTCTCGCTACGTGTGTGTGAAGTGAGTGGGATACGTGTGCGACGCACGAGTATATGTGTTTAAATGTCTCTGTGGATCCAGTGATTAGTGTTAGCGGACAGTGTGTGTGGCGAGGGGACCGCGTGTGTGTGTGTGTGTGTGTGTGTGTGTTGAGGGTCCGGGGGCCAGGGAGTGTGTCGGAGGTGGAAGCTGCTGAGTGTGCTCACTGTTCGGCTAATTCATGCCGCGTAAGCAGAAACACTGATTGGATTACAACTTTCACTTGTGTGCGTGCGTGTTTGGAGAGAATTGATGCGTGTAAACATTGAGGTCAATATTAATATATGCATGTCACTTCCAGGGCATGTACTTTTGCATTTTAAAAGCAGAGCTCGGTGCGTTCACGTCGAACCTGCTTTGTGTGTGTGTGCATGTTATTCCGTGGGTTACTGTATTTTGTATGAGCCGTGCTGCGGCGCTCCATATCACAGCCGCTTTCCCCCTTTCCAAACGAGCGTGTCTGTGTTTAGGTTAGAGGTCCCGAGTCGCTCACGCCCCGCTCCTCCAATTCTCCAAACCACAGCAGATCCCGGCTCAGATAAAGCCTCTCTGTGTGTGTGTTTGTGTGAGAAGCCCACCGTGTTTTTGCCATGAGATCGCCACGTGTTGAAATGTGCGAACGTGTGGTTTTTATTTCTTCTTCGGCCCATCTGGGGCAAACCTTTCGTGACAGACTCCTGGGTCCAGCCTCGGCCTCTCGCCGTCAGGTGATGCAGGTTATCACACATATGGCTGGGATGGCAGTAAAAGAGGAGTTAATAAAAGTCTATTTGTCCTCCGGTTTTGTCTTTTCTTCCCCCCCTTTTTTCCTCAATAGCAGAAAACTATTTATTTTTCCATCCCATTCCCATTTTTATGCCTACCTTGGCTTTCTGCCACATCCATTTCATTTTCCTTTACGTCATAGTTGAAATATAAGAGGACCTCCTTTGGCGTTCTGTCCGACTCCAAATCACATTTCCTTACTTCCTCCCCCCCGACTCATTTCCGGACCCTGCAATTTCATGTCTGATTGGTAAAGTGAGAATAAGAAGGCTGATCTGATTAGCGACCACACGACGACGCTTCTAATCTTCTATATTTAACGTCCTCTCGTTGTAATTTGAATATCGTGGCGGCAGACTGACGAGTGAGTAGAAATGTCAATGCCAGGATGTTGGTGTGTAAAAAAAAAATATACCTACACACACACACACACTGAAACCCACACACATACGCTCAACCCATCTGTGGTACACTACAAATTCTCACACAAACACACACCCACAGACCTCCATTCATGCCCACACCCACCCACTCCATTTCCTCAGCCTCAAACCGACCGTCCAACTGACGCAGATGAGCTGCAACCGTCTTTATTAGGTGGCGACCACTCCCTCTCGCAGTCCTCGCCCATCCCCGCTGGTACGCCGCGCACAGACACGGTCGACACACACCACTTCCTCCGTCTCCCCTCCCATCAATCCCTTCTTTTATGTAGACACAGATGTCCAAGATCTTACACTGCGAGTGGGCGCAGATGGCTCCTATAGCAGCCCGTCAATCAGAGCCTTGTGGGGTAGAGCAGGGCGATCACAATCCACCGGACTGTGTGTGGATATGTGTGTGTTTGTATATATATATATATATATATATATATATATATATATATATACAGTGCTGGTTTCTGTATTGTGTGCCTCCGTGTGTCCATGCTATATGTTGACACTGATGATGATGGATGATGCAGTGCGATGGCGAGGCTGATGTTTTAGAAGACTGTACCAGGGGTGAAAATATGAAACACATGGTATGCATCCAATGCATGAACCAGAGGCAGATGGTTACGGGGTTAATTCCATTTTTATTAATTTTGTTGGAACCAAATATTATAGTTATTGTCATGATATTTTAGAGAAAGTCACACTGGAGTGAAAATGTGCTACTCTTGATTGACAAAAAACACATTAATTGTTTCATTTAGATTAAACATATTCCATTGTTTTGCTCTTCATTTTAATTAAAGATAGATATTTTTTTTATATATTTGGTCATCTTTGACTCTCCATAATAGAAATATGTCATAATTAGATGGGGGGAAAAGCAACCATGGAAATGTCTTTATATACTGTAGTATTAATGGTGCTGATTTTAATAATTGTATTTGCATTGTTTCTATTATTGTTTAATCCATTGCTTTTTATTTTTTCAAAATTGATCAGCAATGTCTAAATAAATATATAGAGATAAAATATATTGTTACAGTTTTCTCAACCTCAGGTTCCCAAATATATACTTAACAAAATAACAAAATAAAATATAATAAATAAATGTTTAATTTGCACTGTTTTAAAACCAAGAGACTCTGTAAATCCTTTCATTTTAAAAGCTGAAACTACTAAATGTTTGGTATTTTTACTTCATAATTGACTAAAGCGAATAATCATCCATCAAGATTGACTGGTTTGTTTCAGCTCTGTTATTGATAAAGACTGAATTAAGGTATTTTTGAATGTTGAAATCAGGTTGTGTCAATGAATGAAGTGTGGTTTGTCAGGTTGACTGCACCCACAGCCTGTCCGGGGGTTAACTTGGTCTCAGGAAGGGGGTGTGGCTCTTTGTTAATGTAATATCACAGTTGATGAAACTCATCTTGGGTGGTTAAAAGTTAACTCTGGCTGGACTTCGCCCCCGACCTAAAGTCTTCCACTCGGCTCGGCGAGCATATTGTTAATATACACTCCATGAATCCATGTGCAGTCACATCCTCTCCAATGTTGATTTACATAATAACCCATTTACAGCTACATGTCACACACCCACACATGCTTCCTTACAGACAGTGTCTCCCATGGCCCCCGTACTCCATATGAATTATTCAACCAATCACACGGCTGAACAGTCTGAACTGTGTCCCTGATTGGGTCATGCTGTGTTCACTTGAAAACGTATCACGCTATACCTGAGTGACGTGTGTCTGTATGTCAGTGTGTGCAAATGTAGAACAAGTTACTGATTTCATACGACGGGGCATCTTGATTGGGGAAGACAGACATAAATATTGATTTTTTTTATTTTTTATGATGCATTCAAAGCTATTGACACATGCCTATCATCAAAGAGTGGACGTTTTGTAAAGACAAAGTGCTCAACGTGGCTATTTTAAGAATGAATAAATATGCTTTCATACAATATTTAATCTCTTATCTTGCTGGGAATGTATTTTTTACAGCTCACTCCGAGTTTACTTACTTCACTTTCTACTCCACACATTTGTTTCTCATTTTATCCTTTTATCGATCTCTCTTCCGTCAGCCATTCCCAACACGTGCTCAACACCCACTTCTTCTCTTTTCTCCTTCCAGAGATGTTAGAGTCCAGTAACCTCGTCACCTTCGATGGCTTGGCCAACAGCTCCAGCTACGACGCGTTCCTATTGGACGAGGAGCGAGGGAGGCTACTGGTCGGAGCCGAGGACCACATCTTCTCGTTCGACCTCGTCAACATCAACAGAGACCACAAACAGGTACGACTCAGATCTGCTCGACTTCATTTTCATTTAGTTTTTTTTGTTTTTTGTGCGAGAGTTGAATGCAGTTCGTGTTCTTCTCTCTCCTCTCCTCTTCCTGCTGCTCCCTCTGGAGTCCATTACACCTCCTCTTCCTCCCCTCGCTTCACCCTCCCACTGTCTGTCTTTGTCCAGACAGCGCTGTCCATAATTCCATTACTCCACCTGGACTAGGTTAACAGTCTTTTTATCAGATTCGGCCTGCTATCATAGACACACAAGACTGACGCGGGCTTGGACTTGGAAGCCTGCAGGCTGCAGAGAGGCTGGGCAGGGGAATCAAAGTGCTGAAAAATACATAGTCAATGCAGTGAGAGGGAGAGAAACGAAAGAGTGTGTGTCTCCGAATTCTTTTTGCCCTTGGCTCGGATGTGAATTTTCTTTTTTTCTTTTTCCTGCACTCTTTTGTTCCGATCTTTGCATCATTATCTGATAAAGGCCGAAAAAAGCCGTGATTAAGCAAATCTAATGTAATTACCCTGAAATGTGCAGTGCAGATTTCCAACAGAGGGAAACTCAGCTGATCTAGAAGAGGAGATAAGCGGACGAGGAATGTGTGGACATTATATTGCACGAAAACGTGCATGTGCATACATTTCCTTTGTCTGGCCACATCTGTGTGGCCACCAGCAAAAAAAAAAATAGAAAAGAAAAGTGAGCTCAATCGCACCCAATTTCTTTCACATAATCGTTCCCTTCCACGTGTACACTCTTACGCACCGTGTGTGTTTATAATTAATGTGACACCAGAATGAGTCGCCTTAAGGACCGTACGAAGCCATTATTTATTTCACAATGGCTCTTAAAGAACAGAGTAGCACAAGCCTGCTTTCTCTTCATATTGGAAGTGAAAAATGTAACCGCATGCTGAGGGTTCGAACTGTAAAAACAGATGCAACTCTGTTCAAATGACAGAACTCATATTGAGACAATATGAAATCTGAAAAATTCACACAGCAAGAGCAATATTGAGGGTAATATTCCTACATATGTCATATCCAATTTCACATAAACACAGTTTGTCTCGTTTAAGTTAGGAGTCTCCTTTTCTTTTGCTATTTCTTGTGGTCTGTCATGATACTGTTTGGGAGGCCATCTCTTATGTATCACATGCACATGCAACCCCAGTGGTATGACCAGGGTTATATGGGGAAAAGAGGAAGTGACTAAATTGTCGAAATAAAAACATGACAAATACCAAAGTCACTCTCCTGGAATCACACAAATCTGGGTTTCCTCTGATTCACTGCGGGTGCTTCACCGCCTTCCCCCGTCCCGTGAAACCACATGCGAGCCTCTGCTCCCCAACCTCCAGCACCGAAATGACTTTGTCTCCCTCTCGTCTGCACAGATCGCGTGGCCCGCCACTCCCTCGAAGAGGGATGAATGCAAGTGGGCCGGGAAAGACCTTGGGGTAAGTCCACGCTCATGACGGCATCGCCGCTTCGGCTCTTCCCTGCAATTTTTGCTGCTATTGTTACACAAATTACACGTCTGTCCTGCATCCATATAAACCTCCTCTGGAATGTGTGGCCCGGATCCAGCACCCGTGCAATAAATTAGCTCAAAGTGGTAGTACAGTAGCCGTGTTCCATCTCACCTCTGGCACAGTGTACTCTCTATAGGCCGACTCCCCCCACGGACATGCACAACTACACACTAGGACAGATGTTCTCACACTTAGGTGTACACGGTGTCCCAACGGCACGAGGACAGCGTCATCCCTCAAAGGTTATTCGCCCCCGCTGATGTACAGTTTGACGTCGGGAGTGTGTTTACGCCTCGCACATTTCTGTGGGAGTGTGTTGTTCCAGTCCTCGTTATCTGCCGCCGTGTGTTAGCTCACATGTGCGTCCGTTTTTCTGCTGAACACACACTTACGCCACCGGCTTTGTTTGTGTGCACGCCCCGGCGCTAGCGTGTGTTATCGCGGTGCTGCTGTTTGGATAGGCCCTTCTCTGTGTTGTATCTGATCTTAATTTCATGGCTGGATGACTCTAGAGTGCAGTGGCTGCGGGGTTTTTTCAGGATTATCCTGAATTACGTAGTCATTTTTCAAAAAAGCCGAGCTTTCACTCGGGCCCCGACTCGGCACCTTTTTAGGGATCGTCGCACAAACACAAAAGTCGCAAACAGTACACCTTCGCTCCCTCCTCCCGACCGAGGGAGAGAGAATACTTTCCGGCGGGCCCAGAACTCACACGAAACACAATGATGAGGTATTTGCGTGCTGTGAAAATGTTTACCCTTGAAAATGAGGCGGTGAGAGCGGAGACGGAGTGCCAGCGTGCCGCGGCCTTGATTAGGACATTACTAAAGCATTCACAGCTCCCCAAAGTGATGCATTTCTCCGAAACCACAATTTACAGCCGCAGAACAAATGTAACAGCTGCCCCCTCCCCCTCCCTCCGACATACCTCACGGCTGTATCATTCTCTTTGGCAGGAGCGAGTGTGTAACATGGCCCACGTTGTTGCATCGGTTTCGGCGAAAACAAAGGGTTTAGACGCTGGATTGTGGATTCACGACTTTTGTAGAGCTGCCCGCTGTCACTTCTGATTATTTTCCCAGCGATGACAGATGTTAAAGGGGAAAATAAAACATTTCCATTGCATATTCAGTTTCGAGACCTCAGCCTAATCTCAAAATTCAACTCAACTCATCCAAATATATATACAAACCCACATACAAATCTGTCCGTTTCCCCCCATGGAAAGTCATCATCAATACCCACCCCAAAGACAGTCATTAGTTTGATCCAATAATGACTCATTTATCCTCCAAGGGTGTTGCGGTTTTCACATAATGACATGGTTTGTGATCGGGGAAACCATTATTCACCTGGGGGAGCCAAAGAGGGAGCGCGTTTGAGTGACTTGCATAACTAACGTCGCATCCGGTGTTTGTGTGCGACCTACCTACCGCGTAGCTAACGAGTCTAACTCGAAAGACAGCCGTGTAAAAACCCCAAACAGAGCTGTCACCGGGGGGAGGGGGGGGGATTAGAGGAGTTGGTGAAATGCGTATAATAAGGTTGTGAGAATGACGTGAACCCCGCTAGAAAACACAGACGGTGAAGTCATTACGTTACACGGTCGCATGGAGTCAGACGTGGCCACAAGAAAGTCTGGACTGTGAACTCAGAAACACTGCTGTGGCTGAAGCTGTCGGTTAATGATGAACATGCACAGTCTAAAGGTGTCGCACGCTTGACTGGATCCTACTAGCGTGCTTTAGTTTTATATTATGACGAGTAAATATATTTTTTTTACATAATATTCAAATCCGATTACACATTAAATATATAGTTTAAGGATAATGACAAATGTGCTTGTTTGAGAGCAGGACAGGAAGATACCGCACGCATGTCTTTATGAGGCTGCGGCTGGAGGCCAGCTCACTTAACTTAGCGTGAAGACTGCAGGCAGGGGGAAAAACATCTAGTGTGGCCGTGTCCAAAGGAAACACATTCAATCTGTCTCTCCTGTATCTTGTTCTTTTTAATCGTACGGAAAACCAAAGGACAAGAAAAAGACAATTCTTGGTTTTAACTGAGTTTATATGCTGTTAGATGGGGGTTAGGGTCCTTTAATTCTTCATGCTAATGTAAGCTAAAAGGCTGCAAGCTGAAACAGTGACTAAGCAAATATTCTTTCAAATTTTGAACTCTTCCTTTAAGGAGATTACTGAGGAGGTGAAAAGAGCCAGAGCTTAAACACAACGTTCTGCCTTTCTGAATAATAGAAGAAATTTCACTTTTTTTTTTGGAAGAGCTTTGCAGCGTGTGATCCCAGAGTCTGTTTTTTGGTTTTGCACTGGTAAATCTCATCGCTCCAACCTGAACTCAGCGAAGCCTCAGATACATTCACGTCTCAGTGAATGACACCATCAAGTCGTTGGTGAGGGTCTAGAAGCCTGAAGGATAAACGTGTTAAAGGGAGAAAGAGAGACGGGTCATTTGGCTGTCTGCATGTGATGTGAGCTTTCGCCCCAAGCAAATGTCTGCTTATTTGTGAGGTGGATATCCAGCATGTAATTATAATAAGGCAAACTCCGGCCTAATCTCTTAAACACATGTGCCCAAATCAACTCCTCCAGGCTGCTAATAGCGCCCCTACATTAACCAATCCCGTTGATTAGCACTCTTATAAACAGTCTCACACCACTGGGACTATCAACGCGTTGCGGAGAGCCAAGCCAAACACCCCCTCGGTAAATTCAAACATGTGGACCGTTAAGATCGGCAGTAGATTCGCCTGATCTGACTTACAGGTGGGATTTCCTTGAAGTCGAGTCGGTTTCATATGTCTTTTCCAATCCAACTGGAAAGCCCCCCTCCTTCCCCCACTTTAAAGGGAATTCCAACTGAGCGTTTCCCCTCTATTCTCCATTATTCTCTGCTTCCTATTAGTCTCTATTTTTCAATTGAATCGCCACGGCGCTTTTCTCCATTCGAAGTGGCGACGATATTTTCATAAAGGATCAAACTTAATTCAAACTTGATGATATGGAGGAGGCCTTTTTTTTGGAGGTTAAAGCCAACACATGCAGCCGCTTTCATAAAAATCCCCAAATTTTGCGAGGCCATGTAATATACTACACTTGTAGGATTACTACATAAACAGATATCGCATCCACAAAAATGTATTTAAATCCTTTTGCCAGGTGTATGAAATTATTACGCTGTTTAATGTCCGGTGTCTCATTTCTTTTTCCAGAAAGAGTGTTCAAACTTCATCCGGGTCCTCCAACCCTTCAACCAGACCCACCTGTACATCTGTGGCACGGGAGCCTTCCACCCCATCTGCTCTTTTCTGGAAATGGGCAAGAGGGCAGAGGTAATACACTTAAAATAGTTTGTGCACAGCAACCACACTGGCTGCACTGAGTATATGCTCACACAGCAGGAACCATTTCCTTCATTGATTGTCTTCTCATCAATGTTTTCCTTTGTGTAAAGAAGCGGTGAAGGGGGGGGAGCGGTCACTTCATGGTTCGAATTCAGCCGTCGGAAATTAAACCACCTCTCCCTCATGAAAGTTTAATCAGTCATCTTGATAAAGGTCTACAGGTTAATCAATGCACCAGTGTGGGTTCTCCAGTCTGACAATGGCCTGTTTGCACCATGCAGGTTTTGCATATAGAAGACCCTGCAGGAGTTTGCTTGATTTTGAAGTAGTGTTGTCAGTAATTGATTAGAACAGAGTAAGTTGGGCCTCTCTCTTTTGTGACTTCATACGTTGAAAAGAGTCCGAGGTAGGAGCTGTGCCGTGGTGCTTCCCCGAGAATTTGGTGTAATTTAAAACACAGGCTATAAATGTACCTTTGGCCCGGCTCAATGTGGCTTTCACTGGCCCCGCGTTGAACTTTGACCCTCTCCACCACAGGACAACATCTTTCGACTGGCCTCGCATTTCGAGAACGGCCGTGGGAAGAGCCCCTACGACCCCAAAATGCTCTCGGCCTCGCTTCTGATCGGTGAGTTTGATCTGCTGATTAGTTCCAGGAAGCGCTCGCTCGCGTCAGAGTTGTTGTTTGTTCCTAACTGCACTTTTCCCCCCTGGCAGACGGAGAGCTCTACTCTGGCACATCTGCTGATTTCATGGGAAGGGACTTTGCTATTTTCCGTACCCTCGGAGATCATCATCCAATCAGAACAGAGCAGCATGATTCAAGATGGCTGAATGGTAAAAACTTATTTTTTAAAACATTTTTTTTTTTTTAAAGAAATGCATTTCCCTGAAATATGATGGCCTGTGTTTTGTCTAGTTTTTCTTTATGTTTAGTGTAATTTGATATTGCACTGCATTACACTATGTTTTGTCAAACGTGTTGCCTTTCCTGTTTTTTTAAGAGGCCATTTCCACCTCCAAGCCTCCAGTGTAGGTTAATAGTGTTTAGACTGTAAAAAGACACCTTATCAAACCTCACAAAATCCAACACACTTTACAATTAAATTAAAATTGGACACTTGTGGCCCACATAAACCTCAGCCGTTGAGTACAAGGTGGAAGTCAACCATTGTTATTGGCCAGTTTTTGGAGAAAGAATCCCATTATGCCTCTCAGTGGACTTTGATGCCATTAAATTCTCTCACAAGCCTCAAGTCTCCAATCATTTCCATTCATGTGCGGACATCAGATATCAGAGCCCATTCACAAAGTCACTGGATTTGCCTGTGCTAGTAAGATTAGCACGGCCAGTGAGGGTTATTGACTGTTCAGTCTGTCTGGCTATCTTTCGGCACCACCGAGGACTTAGGGAGCCACAAAAGGTCAGTTTGAACCTTTCCCCTCAAGCTGTGCCATCCCTTTTTCCCCCCTCTTTCCCACAGAACTAATCCGCTCTCAGCTGTTTTCCTGTAGTGGAGTCAAATTCCTCTCAGTTCCTCTCTAGCACCCCTCCTCCTCCTCCCCCCCCTCCGGCACCATCAGAAATCACAAACACTGCTCTCTGCGGCGCTGATTGCTGTGACGTATTCATAAAGAGCGATGTAAAAAGGGAGACGCCATTGTTACGGCGTTAATCCCCATCGATCTTTCACCTTGTTCAAACAAATAGGCCGGGGATTGTATCCATTCGGCCCGGCGAAATCCAGCTCCTTCACCACAAAGGGGGGATTGTAATTGCATGGATTACTGGGACGGGGATATTCCATTGAGCCTTTATCAACAAGGTTACATGGTACTCAAATGTAACAAGAAAGAAACTTGGGAATGAATCCTTAATGGCGGTTTATTCCAAAAAGGATTCAGAGTTAAATGGCGCAGCTTTGGCTTTGCTGGTCTTTTACTCATGCCATTTATTTACACGTCCCTTCACCCTTTAATGCCCCCGCTCGACATTTAGGTTGGATTAAACCTCGACTGAATACAGTGGTCTTTTGTTGGGAATTAAATGTAATGAATTGTATGACCTCAATGGTTGGCGACACCGGCAGGAGCCTGTTTTTGTACGAGGGCACGCAAGGCTGAATTTATGAATGTGTACATTTAATGGCACATATTCACAATAGTGGGCTACGAGGCGTGTGTGTGGGGTACATGATTCATACCAGAGGTCTCGCACCCGCACAGCGCTTATAAATCTGCTTCCCACTTTGGCCACACTCGTCTTTTTCACAGCTACTCTATATCCTAAACGGCCATGCGGGCGTAACATGGCACGGCTTGTTTCTCTCCGGCTAACCCCCGAGCTTCTAGACACGGGCTCGTTTTACGTGTGACGACGCCTCAGTGACTGCGGCCACTTTTCCCCTCGGTCCTTCTGCCCCCTTCAAGTCGAGAGACATCCCTCCCCCCCGAGGCCTCCCCCTCCGCCCCGTTTAGTTTTGATTTCCTCTTGCGCTTAAAAGTCCAGATAAACGTATTTGAGTGTTACCGGGGGACAATCGGAGCCATGTGTGTTTGTGAGGATGTGGCCTGGAGAAGGGAGTTATGGGGGATTTGGATTTGGAGAGCTCACTCGGGGTAGAGTCAGATACTGTAACGCCAGTGTGTGAAGTGAATGGCTGTAATTACTGAGCCGTGACTGGAGAGTATCATGGGGGGATTTGGTTTTGGAGGTGTAAAATAGGGGTGAAACGATTTTCATCGGGGCTGGATTGTAAAAATTACCTTTGTGTGGATTTGTTTGCATTTCTGTGCTTCATATGTTTTCCTTTCCCCCCTCTAGACCCCCGGTTCATAGGCGTCAACTTGATCCCAGAAAGCGACAACCCTGAGGACGACAAGATCTTCCTGTTTTTTAAAGAGAACGCCATGGACGGAGAGCACACTGGCAAGGCTACCATCGCCAGAATAGGACAACTGTGTAAGGTAACAACACACATACACATACCAAATCACGGTTTACCAAGATTCATAATCACCTCTTAGAAATCTGCACGGTCTTACAGATATAACTACATTTTTTGCGTGTGTTTTTATACAGAATGACATGGGAGGGCACAGGAGTCTGGTGAACAAGTGGACCACTTTCCTCAAGGCCCGGCTCATGTGTTCGGTGCCCGGGGTCAACGGCATTGACACGCACTTTGATGAGCTGCGTAAGTCTTTATCTGTGTTTGAAGAATAAATCCTTCTTTCAAATGCTGATGAAAAATCTCACCTTCATCCGTTCCCGCTTTGTGTTTCCAGAGGACGTGTTTCTCATGAGCTCCAAGGACCCGAAGAATCCAGTCATCTACGCCGTATTCACCACATCCAGGTAACAGACGCAGCCGGATCTCTTTGTGAGATCCCCGAAACGTGCACACGGAAGCTCTCAAACCAGCTCGGCAGACGCCGGTAGTATCACATTTGTTTTGTTGATTTGTTGCTAGGAGATCAGAAGGAGATCATATAAATTCAACGGGGCGACCGTCCCCGACAAGTTATTTCCTCTCGTATTTGAAAAACACACATGCTTCATATTTCCTTTCGGGAATTCCTCCGTTTCACATCCTTTATTCCGTGCCTTTATCTGTAATTTCCTAAGCATTTTAAATGACACGGCAGTATGCGAGCGACCAAGCGTGCCCCCGTTTCAATTCCCAGACAGCGCTCCCAGTCTCATAATCCACTTACAGGTGTCCTATGGTTGCTTTCCCCTCATATGGTTCCCCTCCCCTCGTCTCGGGAATGGAGATTACTTGAGCCGGCTTCCTCGCTACCTGTCCCCCCCCCTTTTTTTTTCATTGAAACCTTGGCAGAGGGCTTGTCGGGAAATCAGATTATGGAGCAGGAGGGAGCGAGAGAAACACGATATTCACTCAGCGGGAACGCGCATCTCTCTCCCCTGGCCGCCCCAGCCTTGAATAGGGGTTTTCAGGAGGCCCGGGTGGGGCTCTATTGAAGCATGTGGAGAAGGTGAAGGCATGGGCCAAGGCAGATAAGTGAGTTGAAATGGCACAGATGGTGGCACTTATCATGATGATGATGAATTTGCATTTGGGGAAAGGGAGGGGAAGGGGGGGTATTTTGTGTCCAGCGGTGTCTCAGAGCAGCTTTGAAAGGAGGACAAACACTTCACCATCAATCACCGCTAATGATAAGACGGGCTGAATAGCATGGCGGCGCGGGCTAACGCATACCGACAGGCGCCTTGCATCACTGGGCCCCCGTATGGCTTTTCTCTGCTCTCTGGAAAATGTATTCAAAGCTAGAGGTCGGTGTGCGGCGGGGTGGATGCTACACCTACGCAGCCGCGTGGGCGGCGGCGCTCACACACACACACATACACACACTCGCATGCTTTAAAATTCAATTATGGGGCATTGAGGAATTAGAGTGGTTTAATTGGTTTTCTAAGTGGTCGGTTTTCAGAAATGAATAGAGCAGAGATTCAGAGGGACCGGCTTTTAATATCACTGCTTAATGAGGCACAAAGAAGCTGCCACTGACAGATCAATGTTCGATTGTGCTGCCGTTTGTGTGCGCCTGTGTGTGTGTGTGTGCATTTTCTCTCAAACTGTGTGTATCTGCACAAACACATGTTCTTCTCGAGCATAGATATTGGAGTGTCTTTTTTTCTTTTCTTTTTTTTCGCCTCTGGAGTTAATTCAATTTCTCTGTAATTAACATTTTCAAATGCTAATCCATTCATCTTCCATGCTTTGGTGCATACTGTCGGCTGTGTGTATGCCAGCCCCATCCCTAATTAGTCTGATACAACTTCCCATTGCAGTCAGCAAGACAAAGGATGTTCCCTGAATCTTATTGATGCGCTTGGTTCCTGCAAAACACAAGAGTGTCTGTCCAAATTAAAATCCGCCATCTGTAAAAATGGATAAAAAAAGCTTGATTTCTGAACATCTAACCCACAAGCGAATAATTGCAAGTCTGTAAAACTGGGAAACAAATCCGCCTTATATGTGTGCTGGAAAATGCATACACATATGTTGTCAGAGGTCACTGGACTTCAAGATTTAAACAGCCAGCATACGTTGTCACAATCTCCACAGGACTATTTTAATAACTCTTTTGGAATATTCCTGCGAAACTCCCACAGTTTCCACTTTGGTGAGTCACAGCTCAAATTGCTGTCTTGCTGGATAACCAGGGGTAGAGTAGGAATTGAAATTAAATCCATAATCCACAAAACGTTTTTTTCTCTCTTTTTTTTTTTTTTTTGCATGATTGATTGACCTTGCTTGTTTTGGACCCTGTCTGGCGAACGAAAACCTGGCTGGCTCGAGTGAGCGCTCACAAAAATATTGGATGGGATTTCAAATATGCTCTAAACCAGGTCTCCTGTTTTGTTGGTGGCGTGCCCAAATTCCTGTCTGTTCTCAAGAGGCTGGAAGCAATCAGAGAGAAGTTCCTATCTGTCATTCCTGTACTTAAGTAATGACAACCTTGCTGCCCTCCGCCTTTGTGCGATGAAGGGTCATTTTGTCGTCTTTCTTCAGTATTTCACAAGCTCCTAATCCCTGTCTTGTGACCGATTGTTTATGAATCCCTTTTGTTAGTCATCGTTCTTTATTTCGCCGCCCTCTCCCTCCCTCCCTCCCTACTTTAACTCCATTTTTTTCTTCTCACTCTCTCTGCAGTAACATCTTTAAAGGCTCAGCGGTGTGCATGTACAACATGGCAGACATCAGGAGGGTTTTCCTGGGTCCCTACGCCCACAGAGACGGTCCCACCTACCAGTGGGTGCCCTTCCAAGGGAGGGTGCCCTACCCCCGTCCTGGCACTGTGAGTCCGTACATAAACGTTAATCCACAAATGCAGTGATTTCACAACATCCACCTGAAGCCAACCTTCCTGCCCCTTCGATTGAATTCTCAGTGCCCCAGCAAGACATTTGGAGGGTTCGACTCCACCAAGGATCTCCCCGATGATGTCATCACCTTCGCCAGGGGTCACCCAGCCATGTACAACCCAGTGCACCCGATAGGCGGGCGCCCCATCATGGTGCGGACGGACGTGGACTACCAGTTCTCTCAGCTGGTGGTGGACAGAGTGGAGGCCGAGGACGGACAGTATGACGTCATGTTCATTGGGACAGGTACACAGTCTGTAGTATTCAATACAAATGAGTCACAGTTACGTGGTTTTTAAGGTTGATAGTCAGCGTTTTCACCATTGTACGTCCCTATGCTCTGAAATGTTTTATTTTGATCCAGCTAAACTATCTTTTTTCTTTACAGTATATATACTGAAAATCTCAAACAATGTTGTTTAGGGGAAAAGACGATAATTCACAATATGCATAAAGCCACATATCCCAAAGGCCCCAGATTAGGACCTTTAACAGTGCATTTCTTTATTTTCATTTTCATTTTCTTTTGCAACGATTATTCACACATGATAAAAACAAACTTGTGCATCCTGTATCTGACTGACTATGTTCCCTCAGACATGGGCACAGTGCTGAAGGTGGTGACAATCCCCAGAGAGAGCTGGCATGACCTGGAAGAAGTGGTGCTTGAAGAGATGACTGTCTTTAGGGTATGACTTTAAAATGGATAATAAAAAAAAAAACGTATGAAACCGATGCCTATAGAAATACCATATAATATCCATAGATGTGGCAGTTGAGCAGCTGTGCTGTGTTTGTTTTGTGCAGGAGCCGACTCCCATTACCGCCATGGAGCTGTCCACCAAGCAGGTAAGGGCTTGTTTTCACACGTAATCATTTATCCAGGAGTCGACGACAGGGCAAGGAGTGAAACTTAAAAATGACGCCTTTAAAAAAAACACTGATATCCAAAAACAAAGATATCTAATGTGCCTACTGAGAGCCAAACCCAAAACCACCTTCTTTTTTACAACAACCTTTCCAACTGAGCCTCGGAGGAATACTAACTTTTTACATCCTCGCTCTTTCTTTTTTACTCCCACAGCAACAGCTGTACCTTGGCTCGGGCCTGGGTGTCTCGCAGATGTCTTTGCACCGCTGCGAGGTGTATGGGAAAGCCTGCGCCGAGTGCTGCCTGGCCAGAGACCCTTATTGTGCCTGGGACGGCAGCGAGTGCTCCAGATACTTCCCCACCGCCAAGAGGTAGGCGCACGCACGCACGCAAACAAATCTTTGACCTTTGTTTATCCTCAGAGGGTTCTTTTCAGCAGCGTACAGCCTTTTGTGTTCATGCCGCAGCCACACCTGGGAGTTATCAGTGCACCTGCAGTGGCTTTAAATGCTTTGCTCAAGGGCATCTCAATATCCAGCCTTGTTTCTGGAACTTCAGATCTGTGACTGTGAGACTGTGAATCCTCCCCCCAGTACACAGTTATACAGTACATGCCAAAACATGGAAACATGGAAGTAATCAGCTATCAGAACCTTACGCAGGCACAAAATAAGTCATTAAAGGCACGCAGGCCAAGTACGCATTCCAAGAGGTACAATCTGAAAACCTGGGTTCTCACTTCTGCCAGGAACAGTTGTTCTGAGCTGTGATCCCGTCGCCCTACAGCCAAGATGTACACATACACACACACACGCAGTCGTAAAACGAACACGCATGAATGTTCATCTACACAAGTACACACACACTAAATTATAGCCAACGGGAGCTGTCTGACCGCTTCACCCTGCAGCCAGGAGGTATGAACATACACACCCTCAAATTACCCTCTGCTGTATCCAGCAGGATTAGGCTGACCACCGCAGCCCTCACACACACACACACACGGCACTACACCCCTGCATCTCATTCATCCAGAACTTCTCACACCAGCAGAAGTAGACCAGTGGGTATACTCCAGCTTAGCAGGGTTACAGAGGAGGTGGCACACCCGGTGGTTAAGGCCAGGACGGGCTCCTCTCCGCTCTCCTTCCACACTGCAAATATTTTCCCTCCCAGAATGAGAACCAGACACCCAGGGCCCCGCACGTGCTCAGACGGCCAAAAAAGACAGGAATGTCAGCCCAGGAAACGTACAGAGGAGGGACATGTGTGAGAAAGAGACAGAAAGACGAGTGTCCAAATATGTATGGCACACACAAGTGAAGGAGGAGGGATGTTAGTGGCCATATTTGTCTGTGCAGAACTCGTACACACAGTTTCAGTCCATCTGTTTCTACCGATTTATCCCCCCCCCCTATCTACTTCATTTCCTTCTTTCCAACCCTCGCCTCACCTTTGGCTTACCCCAAAAATTCTCCCTGCTTTGATTTTCACAGCGCCCGTCAGCGATTTGAAACACGACCACGACAACTAGGCGACACATTTGCAGTTAGTCAGTAAAGTCCGGCCATGAAAGCGCCTCACCACGGCAGTAAAAAGCTTAACGACATAGTGGACTTTTCATATCGAGCGGACAAAGAGCGGGGCTGCTTTTACGAGCATTTCCGGGGGTGAAGCGATGCCGAATGTGTTTCATAATCAGCTAATCAGAAGGCAATGAAGCACGCCGTTTCATTGCTCGGCAGATTTGTTTCTTTCATTTCTCCTTTTTTATTACTAATGTGATTTAACAGTGGCGTGAAGATTTAATAAATATCCACTCTCTAGTCCTTAAATATAGTGAAGCTGAATGTGGTGTAGCATTGTGCAACATTGCCCCCTAGTGGTTGAGAGTAAACAGCACAGAGAACAGAACGTGTGATATAAGTGCATTTCTGGTCGAACATGTTTCTTAAATTACCATGACACCCATTGCTTCCATTAACATTCACTGTGGTTTCTTCCCAGGCGAACCAGACGACAGGACATCAGAAACGGAGACCCCCTCTCCCAATGCTCGGATCTTCAGCATCACGGTACCTTAACGACTGCGTACGAACACCTACACTCTCTCCAACCTTCTTGCCACACACTTCTCACCCCCTCCCCCGCCTGTGTGTTTTGGTTTGAGTAGACGACGCGGACGGCTTAGGCAGCGTGGAGGACCGCGGCGTGTTCGGCGTGGAGAACAGCAGCATGTTCCTGGAGTGCAGCCCCAAGTCTCAGCGAGCGCTCACTTACTGGCAGCTGCAGAAGCCCAACGACGACCGCAAGCACGAGGTGTGTGTGTGTGATTTGCATCTCAAAATGTGTCAAAATGCAACTGCACAAATCCAAATTAAGACTAAAGCTCAATTTTGCACTAATTAAATTGCTAGATAAAACATCATCTTTCTGCTAAAGGCTGCACCTTTCCCTCTCTGTGTTATCCTGTAATGACCTCTGCCCCCCTTTGACCTGTATCCTCAGTGGCATAGAAAGGGTGGTCACCGAGGGGTGTGGATGTTTACGTTGACTTTTGACCCCGAGATGTAACCAATTAACGTTTGCTTGACTTTCTACCGTGGCTGTATTTGTCTAACCCGCCGCTCAGGGCGTGTGGTTTAAGGTGCTGGTGGGACGAAGTAATACAATCCAAGAAGTCCAGTTTGAGTAGCAGATCCATGGGTTTTAAGGCTTTCAGACATAAAACCACCGTACAGCAGGGTGTAATATTATGAGGGAGGATTTCACTTCTCTGAAAAGCCATCATGGTACCAGTTATTTCATATTTAATCAACATCTTATCATGTGTTGACCTCGGCATGCAATGAAACTGTATTGTTGCTTCACTTGTTTCTCTGTGCTCCCCTTAAACCTGAGTTTAAGACGTACTTTATATGCGCATCATTTTTGTGACAGAAAATTATGGAATTTTGTGCAAATTGTGCAATTTGGGTGGGTTTTTTTTACCACAAAAGTATTTTTATGTGCCAACACACATCTGGATGGTATCAATTGTAGAATCCAGTCCAGATGGAAGCACGCCTTTTAAATGTGTTTGTCTACTGCCCCGTTTCTAATTTCTTGTTTTTTTATTTGCCTTTCTCTCCGTGTCCATTTTTTCAGATCAAGCTCGATGACAGGGTGCTCCGTACAGACCAGGGCCTGCTCATACGCAGTCTGGCCCAGTCTGACACGGGTATCTACCACTGCCAGGCTGTGGAACACGGCTTCATCCAGCCCCTACTGCGCCTCAACCTCCAGGTCATCCCCGCCCAGAAACTGGGCGACATCCTACCCGGACTCTCCAGCGCGGGAGGCGGGCCGGGTCACTCTCCCAAGCACAGGCTGTGGTATCGAGACTTCCTGTCCCTCTTAGACCACCCAGACCTCAACAGCGTGGAGGAGTTTTGCGATCGTGTTTGGAAGAAAGAACGCAAACAGAAGAGGGTGAAGACACCCGGCGGCAACGGGCAGGGTAGACCCGACGGCGCCGGCGGTTCAAACCCTGCATTACGACCTAAAGCTTTGGGTCCCAACGCCCAGAAGCAGCAAGCCAGTCCACCACAGAGCAGAGCATGGCCCCAGGCCGGAGTGCCACCAGTGGAAGGGACGGCACGAAGCCAGACGACCCAGAAAGGTCAAGCAAATCTGGGTATGTTGAGCGGCCAGGCACCCACTAACAATCAGAAGACACAAAGCGGCCAGAAGGGGCAGGGCAGCCTGGCCGGTTCTCAGGCGGCGGCGGGGACTCGGGCGAGCAGCCAGCACACGGCCAAGTGGAGACGGATGCAGGAAAACAAGAAGGGACGCAACAGGAGGACCCACGAGCTTCAAAGACCCCCGCGTAGCGTTTGAGGGAGAAACAAAAGCACAGAGATGCACACATGCAACCAGATCGACACATACAAGCACAAAACCCATGCATCCACACGTAAACACACAAAACACATTCTATATTGTGTGTGCAATGTATGATTCCGTGACCTCGCCATACCAGCAGCAGAACAAAAATACCCAGAAAAAGAAAAAACAGCCGCATACACTTTTAGGTAGAAATACATGAGCTGCACTCAGTGAAGCTCTCATTCAAAGACACCATACACGCACATGACCTGTGAAGAGGACAAAGATGAACAGAGGACTGAAAAAGTGGAATGCATACTGTAAATGTGTGAGGATATGGCTGGTTGCCTGGGAGACTGCCGGGCAGACACTTCAACCTCCTGTACATAAGCTACTAAAGTGAGACCGGGACAAAGATGTTTAGAGAGGTGTTTGTTGGCTGAGAGGAGACATTTCTAGATACGCAGACATTTATGGAAGCAGACGATGCATCCACTGCGATCTGCTGCCCTCTCTGACCCGAGCACGTGGACTGCAAAATAGTGTACATGGAACGGATTCAAAAAAACTCTTTATTTGCGAGAACTGTTCAAGGAGAAAAGAAACCTTCCATCAAGTGCAAACAGACAACAGCGACCTGAGAGGAGGAAAGGGAAGGGTTGCACCGGTGGCCCTCGTATTGTCTAAAAACACATAGAAGCATTATTACATGCAAAAAAAACTGCAAAGTCATGCCGCGGCGCCGAGGAAGTGCTTCATCATAACCTTCTCCACCCGAGGCTGGGAAAAGCATTGTGCATGTTGTTGTCAATCAATGTTTTAATAAGCTAGTTATTTTATGGAATTCTAGAGGCTTTTTCTTTTCTTTTTTTTTTTAAACACCCTACCTAAAAAAAAAAATAATAATGTTACATTTTTCTTTTATATCTCCTTTCCTTTCCAGACCAGTGCTTCTATTTTTTGGGGCAAAAAATTACAAGCAACATTAGTAGTCTCATTGTGCATTATCCCGTCCGCTCTCGAGGATTCTGTGTAAGTTATTATGGTGTTGCTTCTTTTCTGGGATTTATAGAATCTGGGCACGAATTCCAGTTGTAGGCTATGCTAAAAACCCAGTCTGAAATAGACTGCCAGTTGTTTTTGTGTACATATATACAACAAACTTAACTCTCTGTGTATATACAGTACATATACAGTACAAGAACACCACTTGATTATTATTTATTGCTCATTGTTTTGTGAAAGGGTTGCATTTATTTTTGATATTATGGTATTTTTTTTTTTTTTTTGGCTCATCGGTTTATTGGAGAAACAAGGGCAACAGCAACAAGGAAAACTTTGACGGACCAACTGGCTGAGATTGTGTCCCTTTTTGGGGATAAAAGGGTTGAAAATGACTCACGGGCTCGAGTACTGGGGTTTCGAGTCAACGCGACATCGAATCCCACCAAACGACAAGCACAATTTTGTCTCTTTTGACTTTAATAACAGGTGATTACGTTTTTTTTTTTTTCCCCTTTCTCCCAAATCCATCCAACACGTCTTTCGTTTCCGGTGTCCATTATGTGTAAGATAAGTCCCCGAACTGAAAAAAACATTAGCTGTGAATCTCTGTAAGAAATAGTGGAGAAAAATGTTAAATCTAGTCTGAAGGAGAAGACACGTTATACTGCATGTGAATGCTACCTACAGTAAGTGCATCTTTTTTTATCGTCTCTTTACGTGTTTCGTGTGAGAGGTAAAGTTCCCTTAAAGCAAGGCGTGAATCACCTTTTGTCCTTTTGCCAAAACAGCGATATTAAACAACTCGCGATTCTCCGGCCAAAGCTGTTTTAAGAACCCGAGCTCCATGAATTTTCAATTCAACAACGGTTACCCCGTGTCCCCCGTGTCCCCCCTGACTACATGACAAGAGTAATGTGTCAATGCAATAAATTAGTGCAGGTGATGTTTTCTACCAGAACTCCAAAGTTTGGTCCCCGATTCGGGTCTCTCCCTCAGAGTTAGAAAAGTGAGAGGGCTGAAAGTTACTGCTGCTGTAACACAGTTCTTTCTGGCATGCATTCAGTTGTCTAAATAAACATCTCCGTTACAAAAAAAAATAAAGAAAAATGTCCCTTTTGTTCTCATTTCAGTCAAAAAACCTACTGCTCCTTGGCTGCACTGTGTTTTATCTGCGGTAACACAAGGGGCTTCAGTGTTTAAGATGTATCTTAACACTTAAATATTATATTAAAATAATATAACTATTCATTGACAGCTGTGTGAGGCTGGACTTAGCTGAATGCTAACTTCAGCATGCTATCATGCTCACAATGACGACGCTAACGGTATCTTAGCTTAGCGTGTTAGCATGCTAATTCAAAGTACAAGTGAGGCTGAAGGTAACGTCGGTACTGTATTTGGTCATAAACCAAAGTATTAATAAAGTACATGTTGGGATATTTCATAGCACTTCCATGAAACAAGGCTAAGACTTCATTACCTACCTGTTTCCATGGGCACTATTTCTTTGAGTGGAGGAAATTCATCACAGCAAGCAAGATCACGACGTATCAGACATTTTGGCATTTCACGGCAGGAAAAGCATAGGTGTAATCAAATAAATGGAACCGAGACATCGTTTACTAAATAAGCGTCACTTGTGCTTTTCCTGCAGCGACAGGTCAAAATGTCTGCTGTGGAAAATGTCTAAAATGTAATCTTCATAGTGCAGCGAGAATGGATTTACTTTCACTGAGGCAGAAGTCCCACAGATGGATTAGTCACAAACTGGCCGAATGAAATAAACTTCGTGCAAGGCTGGAGGTAAGTGAGATTTGTTGTTGTGGTTGCAATTAACGAAGAACTAATGAGGAAGAGAAAAAAAACCTATTTAAGTACACTCAGCTGCTGTTACTTTATCATAACAGACTTTATGTTGGCTTTGTAGGAAAAGCACAGGTGTTATTCATTTACGTAAGCGTCATACGACAGTGAGCCAAAATGAATCAGCTAAATACAATTCTGAACAATCAATATTATTTCAACATGTGCTTTTTATTTTTGTACTGGGACATTGTCAAAGTATTCCATGAAAAAACAACATGTAACCTGCAGTGCACGATGATTCCACCAGAGGTCGCTGTTGTCTAACTGCCCGTGCAGCCTGCCTGTCCAAACCCATCACAGTGGCGAGGTCCAAGTGGAAGCTGTGACATCGTTAACATGTAATATTTCTACAGAAATGTCTTCCTCTCACTGTCGAGCACAATTATATATCAGACGCCGCGTGCACGTGCGCGTGCATGTACGTCAGCTGAAGTGATTAGGGTGCTGCAATCATGTGTCCACTGCCCTTAAGTTTCATACACGTGTTATGAATTGGCTGGTCCTGTTACCATGGAGACTGTCCTTGAATGTCCTGTGTGTGTGTGTGTGTGTGTGTGTGTGTGTGTGTGTGTGTGTGTGTGTGTGTGTGTGTGTGTGTGTGTGTGTAAAAATACGCATTTTCAGCTGTAGAAAGGACTTGTCTGGACCATTATGTTGGAGGGTTTCGTGTGTGTCCTTTGCTTGAGGGGAGCTTCTTCACTGTCTAAAGCGCTTTCCTCTTCATCTGCTCCTCACAGCTACATTTCTGTTTGGTAGACAACAATATTTGGTTTGGTTTTTCAACAGCAGGATGCATGCACATTCAGTATTATGAAGGCATTATCATCATAGCACACAGCAGCCTATTTAATAGATTATAAAATTGATTCCTAATGTGTTTGCCTTCCCCTTTGCCATCCTTATCTGAAATGTAAGACAGTATTTGAGCCATTTTGATACATTTGAGATTTTATCACAGTATTATGAGGAAATAAATATCAGGTCATGAAAAGTGAATTACTTTACTTACTTACTTTACTTGTTTCTTCCATTTTGACTTTATACTCATAATTATTTTCAAAAATGAATCTGCACAATAATGTATTTCTGCATGATATAGAACAAAAACATTTTAAAAAAATCAGCAGGCAGCAGCTGACATCAGTCCTATATTCCTTTCTCACTGTGCTGTGTGTGCTTGAAATACAAGACAGTGGATGTAAAAAAAGGAAATTGATATCCAACATATCTTCATGGTGCCGTCAGCCAAACATACATTGTTTGATGGCGTGTGTGTGTGTGTTCGTTCAGAGCTCCTCACGACTCTTGAAAGTAGGCTCTATTCAGAAGCTCTGACTCATTCATTCTTGCCCTTGAGCTAGCAAGGGACTGTGGGAAATCAAGTCTGTAGGCAGACAGAGAGCAGGAGATTTAGGCCAACAGCAGGACGAGGCAGCAGGCTGCCGAGCTCGCTGCTCGCCCCCCCTCGCTCTTAATGCCAACACCGGGAATGTTGAGCGTGTTAGCGTGCTAACATTAGCTAATTAGCCCTCACAAAGTGCAGCTGAGGCTGATGGAAATGTCAGTCGTCTGCTCATTCATGATATTGTGATATCAATCGAAAATGTAAAATAATAATCATGGTAATGTAGTAGTGTTGGGAGAGTCTGTAAACTGTAGATATAAAATGATTTAAGATGGGTTATTATTTACACAATATTATCATATATTTATTTTGTTAAATCACTGTTATCAATTCCGGCATAATGTTTCTTCACTCCCTTGTTTCCCCGGTGAGCCCCCGCTCATCTCTCTCCTTTGAGCTGATGTTGAAAACATCTGTGCAAACGCCTGCTGTGAGAAGCTGCGACACGTATGAAGTTCACATACCTGCGTCACGTGACCGCTTACAGGCTTACACTGCCGTGTGCATTGCACTAATCTCTGAGTGATCCCATAATTGGGAACCCCTGTAGGTGAGTGGCAGCTACTGCAGAAACCATGGCAACTGGGGAGGGATCTGATACAGAGCAGCTCTCCCTGGTGCTCGATGACATTTCCCACCAAGACCGAACCCTGTGATCTCCAGGTGCAACTTTCTTCGCCCTCTTACTAATTGCCTTCACCACATTGGTCAAAATGGAAATCAATCTTTCTTTAAAGCCCTTTTGATTTGCTGTGGATTTGCTTCCATTTTTTTTAAAGCGAATAAACAATTTTACATTTCTCCCTTTAGCAATAATTTCCATACAGTCCCTTAAAATAACTGAGTGACGGTATTTGGACTAAAATAAAAGCTGCTCAGCCATGTTTACCTTTTTTAAATTTTATACTAATCATAACCTCTGTCTCTCTGCACATATAT
The DNA here is from genome assembly GCF_963514095.1 of Eutrigla gurnardus. Taxonomy (NCBI): domain Eukaryota; kingdom Metazoa; phylum Chordata; class Actinopteri; order Perciformes; family Triglidae; genus Eutrigla; species Eutrigla gurnardus. The sequence continues at coordinate 10,287,882 of NC_139932.1, read as the reverse complement.
TCTCTGGGGTTACACTGAGCAGGGCCCTCTGGGAGTGCTGTTTCCACATCTGTCGTTAAGAAGCCGTGATTTATGGCTGCGATGCCGCCTCCTCAGCGCCGAGCTACAAGGATGGGGGCGTCGTAAACAAGAGACACCCGTACACAGCAGCGCACATCTGGACACGTGTTGCAGGGAGAGAGATAAAGTGGCTCGCTACAGGTTCTCCATTCACTGATTTACTCGGGATTGATGAGGTGATCGATGACCTATTCCCGTCCGTCTCCGGAGAGAATACTGATTCACGCTGGTTCGTAGACTTGGTAAATCATCAAGGAGCTTTCTGGTCGGAGCATCACGTTCAGTAACGACACGAGCCAAGAAAGAAAAGATGTGATTTAAAGCTGAGGCAGCATTTGGAAACCCCGTATGTCCACACATTTTGCCGTCAGCGTGACTCATCGGCGTAACTCAAGGGGCTTACCCCCTCGTTGCCAAGTGATGACATCACTGGCTATGACGCACTGCCTTGACAACAGGTGTGTATTGCTAATGATTCACCAGCTGTGGGGGTGCTTATGACTTGATTGGCGTTCAAACCCCCGTTACATGGACATGATCTCGCATCCTTTTCTTTGTGAAATGATCTACTTTATTCCCCCTGAAGGACGCCGCCCAGTCGGCTTAAACTCATGATGAATCAGCCCACTAGCATTAGCTAGTCAGCTGCTGTCAATTCATTTAGGAAACTGAAAAGTCGGGGATGACACTGCGGCTCGTTTGGGGGACTTAGATGTACAACAGTTCCCCTGGTTCTCACCTCTGATAGCCCTGCACCTTTTCCTCTGCCTGCTGCTGTTACATCAATCAGTCACTGGACTAGTGGCTTTCAGAGATTGGCTTCTAGACTGTGACCAGGAAATCCTATTAGTCCTGCTACCAGTTAAAGTCTCCTTCCAACGCCCTTCACCCAAGCTTTCACTTTCAGCACATTTCATGTCATAACAGACGAACATGAATCCAGCCTTTTAGTCAGTCCTGTGCGCGCATGTCTTCTCGCCTCTGCCTTCTTTGTGTTCGTGCTGCCGTGTGTGGTTGTGTGAAGAAAACTCGTACAACTCCGGCATTGTGTTAAGTGTCGGAATCAGACGCCTCTTTGTGTCTTCGGGGAGCGGGGAACGTTATTCACAGAGAATTTGGCTGGGAGGAAACAAAGACGGCCTATTTCTCAAATACTGCAGAGAAATATATGTAACACAATGCAATGTGGCAGTTGTGTCGTGCGCTTCCCTTGTTTGTGTTTCGTGGGCTCAACAGATGGTGTTCTGGCTTTGGGGGAGTTGGGGCTGCTGTGAGAGGGAAAAAAAGAAGGCTTCTGAGGGTACAACCTAGTTTGGCTAAGGGATGAATAATTGATCCGGGGGCCTTTTTTTATTCTGCTCCTTTTGTTTTGTTGTTTCAGCTGATTGCCGCTGAGTTAACTTGACCCTTAAACTATAGCAGAGACTTGCTTCATGCACCGTGTGTACAAGGAAACAGCTTACAGTGTGGAGCGGTGTGTGATTGGCCTATCTCTCAGGAGAAAAGAGGATTAGAAGGACCTCTTATGTTTGTGCATGAGTGTGTCGCTGTGTGTCACAGCTTGCATGCATGTGTGTGTGTGTGTGTGTGTGTGTGTGTGTGCAGCAGGTGCACACAGGCGCGCCTGTACGCGGGCATGTAGATAGTGAGATTGAGTAAGGAAAGGAAGGACGCCTCTGTGACTTTAAAGGTATTTTTAGTCCACAGCGTCTCACTGGTCAAGAGAAATTGGCGTTGAGGGGCGGCGTTAGGCGCTTGCCAGGTCGGTAATGGGGGATGAGAACGGCTCAGTCCTAATGTACCACAAATTAAACATCACATGCAAGCGCGCTGTCGCCCCGGGGAGCTGCCTCGCTTCCTCCAGTGACCTCGCGGATACATACTGCTGCACATTCACACGTTGAAGTAAAGGTATGTCACTGCTTTGTTGCTTTTCTTTTTGGAGACTTGTTTCTGGCAAGAAAAGAGGATTATGGAGTTAAAGCTCTCTCAGGAAAGTACTAGAGGATTGTTTGAGACGAGAACTCAACCTTCACACAGTAGAAACATACAGTTTGGTAGTTTGGGTTTATCGGGTAAACCTGCAACTTGTTGCGTTTAGGAAGTTATTCCTTTTAAAGCTAGGTTTTGTACTTCAACTGCTACTGAAAAAAACTGCCTTTTGTTAGTGCCTTTGCCTCGTACCCCAGCTGAGTATTCAAATTTAATGAACACACTGCAGTGTGGGTTATCTGGTTACCAGACTCAAGTTACATTGGCCAAGCTACGCGGCACAAACTCACCTCACACCAACTGTAACTGTCAAATATACATCCAGTAGTGGGAATCATACTTCTATTCATCATACTATTCTGTATATTAAGTGGGATTCTGAATGCGTCTTTTTGTCGCCCCACTGGATGAGCTGCAATAACAGATAAAAATGCTGTTTGTTGTTCACTCTCACAGAGAAATCTGCTTAAAGGGCCCTGATAGCATTGTGCCAGAGAGTCCCCTCTGTGTACACTGCAGGTGTGTGTGTGTGTGTGTCTGTAGAAACTGCTGGCTTTGCACATGCCTCAGAGAGTGTTTGTCCCCGGGCCTGCGTTTGATGTTGTGTGTTTACACCTTTTGTCCGTCTGTCCGTCTGGGTGAACGTGTTTGCTCGGCATGACTGGATGCTTCAGTCGGTGTGCTTATGGGAGTGTGTGTGCGGGGGTGAGATAGGGAGGGAGAGCGAGCGAGCGTGCATGTGCGGGCCGCTTCCGCCTCACAGAGTAGAGACAATCAGGCCACGCTTCAGTGATCACTGGGAGGAAGAGGAGGAGCGGAGCCATGCTACGCTGCCGTCGTTAATCACGGAAGACAGAAAGCAAGACTCACCTCTGCCTACACATGCACTAAGGTGACGAAGAGGAGGAAGAAGACTGGAAGGAAAGAAGGAGACATCTATAAAAAAAGAGGCATATCTATAAATGGGAACGTATATGAGGGAGGGATGAAGAAAATATGATTCTAAATGTGCAGATAAAGAAAAGCTCAATATTTATTCCACACGATATATATTTTGTTTGTTAAAGGGACAGTATGTAGCATTTAGGGAGGATCTATTGGCAGATATATAATATTAAAAAGAAGTAAAAGGTCTGTTCTTAAGCAAATCATCACCTGAAAATAAGAATTATGTTTTGGTTATAGCATCGAAGGGAGCGGGCCCTCCTCACAAAGCCATTTGGCATCTAACGACCCACTTGTGGGATCTGTCATCACATTTAAATGATGATCTGTGGTGTCACATGGTCCTTAATGCTATTTGGAAGCTTTTCCATGTAGTAAGAGGGGGGGAAAGGATGGAAAGACATAAATATTGGTCTTTGGCTGTGTCTTCCCGGACGAGTCGGTCTTCCTCCCCACCCCTGCCCAGGTACTGAGGGCTCTAAGCTGGGTGCATAGAGGACACATCTGCCCCAGAGCTCAGCCGACAACAGCAAATGAGCACTCGCTGTCATACTGCAACACATCAGCTTGACGTACAGCGGAGACGACGTGTTTTAATATCCTACTCGCTGGATCTGGTGACTGGCTGTGCATATTCTCAGTATGGTTGTGCAAAATATACTAGGTTTGTTCTGCAGTCATTTCCACCATGTGGGCTGATGTAATACAACTGTATTGTTTTGCTCTCCGGTTCATATGTTGTTTATGCAACATACAGCTCTGTGATCCCCTTTTTCATTAGTGGCCTTTCATAATTATGCTCATTTGATCACATGCAGGGTTAAAAAAAAAATGGCAATCCTCACAAAAGCGCAGGAAAAGCATTCATTGTGATTTACAGTCAGCCTGATATCCCCACATCCGGCCGGCCCTCATTTCACATTAACATATCTGAGGATATACAGGGTTTTGATGAAACATCTTACAGCTGCCAACTGGAAGGATAAAAAAGAACAAAGAATATAAGATATTATGCATGCTATGAATCATCTGAAGACATTTGCAGATGATTTATCTGTGTTTTTTTTAATATTTCATGATAGTAATTTCCCCTAAAAATAGATATATGGCATCGCTCTAATTATTACTCTGGTATTACGCTGGTTTGGATGGATACATACACAGAGCTACTTATTAGACACCGAAAGCATTTTCCCGTCCTGGGACATCACAACACTGAGAGACTTTGTGGAGAGGTGGGGTGTGTGCTCATACAGTATAAATGAACTTCCACAAGCCTTTGGCTGGAGCCCCAGATACTTGACCCACAAACGGTATTTACACCTCTCGCCTTTTAGTCGTTCTACTTTAAAGCCATAATAAAGAAAGGCTTTTTTTATGTTCCACTCAGCATCGGTTCTTTAGACAATAAAAGCATCCACATATAGCTGAGTAAGTCCCCTTTAAAAACATATTTTCCTCTGCTGATGCCTTCTGATCACCTGTCACAGGCGGGACATGCGCGGTGAGCAGGGGAGTCGAGATGCTGCTGGAGAATGTGCGTCAATTTCACCAGTGTTGCCTGGAAAAAGCCGGAAGTAATCAACATTTTGTTTCAAAATAAATGCCTTTAGATGGTTTATTAGCAGTTACAATGAATTGGGTGCTGGGATGATGGGTCAAAACTACACCAGACTTTAAATGTGAAACCAGGTGTACGACCTATGGCATGTTATTTCTGTGGTTGTGAGCAATAGTGTACAATGTGCATTGAAGTATTTACATATATATTGATTGCAGGTTGTGTACTGTGAATATACATATTTGTAATGCCACAAAACCGAATAATTACATAAATGACAAGTAATTAGGATTTTATTTTGTAAACCCGACCGGAAGCCACCGCGTGCGACTGCGAGCCGTAGTAAGCCAGAGACCCCCTCACGGAAAACTGTGGTAACTGTACAGCTGCGGAGATGCGCGACACGGAAAAACAAGGAGAAACGAGGGAAATGGAGAGGCGGCGCAGGGAAGGACAGTAGCCGCCGAAAGTAAAAAAAAAAACACCTGAGATGCGACGAGACACCGAGGGGCTCCGTCGTCGCTGCGCTCTTCGGACATAAAAACCGCGGAGAGGGCTCGGGTCGTACATTGATCCGAAGACAGGGGGCGACGGGAGCGGTCGATCATGGGGAACGAGGCGAGCCTGGAAGGAGGCGAAGGGCCGCCGTCCGGGCTACCGGAGGGGCTGGCACCTGACGGGAAGGGCGGCTTCGTCCGGGTCCCCGAAGGGACGCCGGTGGACCTGAGTGAACTCAGCGAGGATCAGAGGCGGCGGCTCGCCGCGGCGATGTCAAGGGCGCAAGGCAGGCAGCCTGGAGGCGCAGCAGCCGCACGAAGGCAGGGGCTTTTTTATTTTATTTTTTATTAAACCAGCGTGTTTATTTTAAAAAACACCCACACTGACCAGTCTAATAATGCGATAATGCGTGGACGTGTTGTTGTAGAGGGAAGCATCGCTTGGAAGATGCTACAAGGAGGCAGGCAGCTCGTTCACGCCCATTTTCGATCCTCCCGACCGCACCGAGAAATGGTTCTATTCTTAGGGCTCCCCGTAATGGATAAGCGTTCACATCTGATGAGCTGCATCACGGGAAAAGCAGATTTCTCTCCCGGTACAGCTCGAGTCTTGGCCAGGCGCGTTCAGGTCTCGGGCTGCCGCTTTCAACGTTGTGTATCTGCCGTGTTTTTTTTGTTGTTGTTTTTTTTTATTAACATGGATGCGTTTTGATCTGCTCGATGATTTGTCTATGACTTGAGGTGTGAAATCAAGTCTTGTCTCTCTGTGTGAGATCAGAGAGACACACCTCCGGTATTTGTGCGAAATTTTCGAAATGCCTGCTGGGTAGGAGATTCTGTCGTGCCCAGTGTTATCCACCCCCCCCCCCCCCCCCCCCCCCCACACACACACACACACACACCTGCACGACCCTTCAACATCCAGCTAAACAAATCCGCCACCTTTATTAGCTGCTCTCTAATGTTGCCAATTAGATCTCTTCTCCTGAATCTCACATAAATTTGATTTCAATCGGCTGTGTGGGAAATCTAGTGTGTTGTGGAGGGGGAGGCAGAAAGCTGCCAATGAAAACAATATGTTGCCAGTTCCATAATGCTTCGGAAATAAACATCATTCATATAATAGTAGCTGATATGAAGACATGATGAGCGATGATGCTAATTGGCTCCAATGGAGTGAGGGGGGACTTGTTATTTATATCTGGGCTGGAGATGGGGGGGGGGGTATCAATATTAATATGTCTATAAATAGAAGAGCAACGTTAATTTCATCACTCTTGGCTTCCCTTCTGCTGCTTTCTGGTTTAGTTTTTATCATTTAAAAGTTCAGGCATCAGTTTCAGAGAGTGGTCGCTGTCCGTGGTGCTGAAACGCAGGCTGCAGTGGAGCGGTCGGCAGCGGGCATTGCAACACTACTTCCAGTGTTCCAGTGGGCTCTTTCCATGCAGAGCTTTTGCATTACTCAGTGCTCACAATAAAACATAATGTAATCAAACGCTCTATCCATTGCAGCATTACACTTTATTGCCCGCTAATGTAATTTATATCAGAGGCACCGGGGACTTTCAAACAGCAGCCTAAGAAACCACTAGGTTTGTATGTTGCACACGCATTCAATTCCTTCTATTTATAGTCACATTTATATCACAACCAAAGTTATCTGAGGACACTTTTCACATAGAGCAGGACTAGAGCTCACTCATGATGTCCCGGCATCACCCAGGAGCAAGCGGCAGACTGCCTGAAGAGATTTGACTTCAGGCAGAAATATTGAGCTCCAACAACATTTGGTGTTGGTCATGATACTAGCCGTAGAAGTCGGTGGCAGTCGCAGCCACGTTATTACACGATAACACATCAGCCCATTACTCCTTTGACGCATTTCTCTAAGGATCCCGTTGACTTTCACTTAGCAGTGTGTGTAGGTTGCGCGCGTCGCCTCCCAGCCTGAGCAAACAAAGATGTCTCAGCTTACCCTCGTGGAGGCGAGCATTTCCCTTTCTTTCTCAACGATCTGCACGTCACATCACTCAGCAGCATTCACTCTGCTGTCAGCGTTTGCCCAGGGGCTGCTAGCTACACATCCTGTGTTCACTGGTGTGCTGAATGGGACTGAGATTCACAAAGAGCTCGTTCTATGGCCTTAACCCGAGCACAGGGAAGCTACAGCAGAGGCAGAGGAGTTGGTAAATGTCCTCAGCAGTATTGTTTGAGGTGGTAAAACAGCATATGCGTTAAAATTACTACGTTTAGTGATATTTTGTTCATGTGAGTATAATTACAGACAGTGTATGTGTTTCTCTTTGTTTTAAATCTTCCAATTCTGTGAATAATTCAACAGAAATATCTTTTTAGGTCATAGTCATGCGCTTAACGTTGTTACATTGTACCGTTGATCGCCACCAAAGTGACAAATTAAATGATATGGTAGTTAAAGTCTATTACAGGACTATCTGGGCTTAAACACTCATTAGTTGTTTTTTTATTTTCGCACTTGTTCAGCTGAGAGTTGGTGTAGACTTGGCTTTTAAAAAAATAACAATAAAATCAGTGCTAACAAAACTATGTCTGTTTTTCTCTATTTCAGACCCTCAGTATCTGATACTAATCAGCGAACCCAGCAGGTAGGGGCCTCCAGGGGCCCTACAGGTCTCAGTAAGAGCCGCACTGTAGACGCCTTCAACCAGGGTCCACCAGGCAGGCCCACACCGGGTCGCAGCCCCTCATCCCTCAGCCTTTTTGAATCCAGATTCCGGCAGGAGCCAAAAGACCCCGAGACCAAGTCATCCGGCATGTTTGGCTCCAGCTTCCTCAGCGGGGCCAACCCCCTCAGTGCCATGACCTCCTCTGTCTCCTCCTCCATCTCCTCCATGGGGGATTCTGTCAACATCCCCAAGTTTGGACTGTTTGGGGATGAGGAGGAGGGAGATGCATCTGCAACACCTGAGTCCAAGCAGGGAGGAAAGCCACCAGGCAAGGGCCCTCAGCAAGGCCCCGGTCCAAAGGGACCACAACAGGGCGGACCTCAGAAACAGGGTCAGGGCCCTCCTGGACAAGGGCCAAAACCAGGGCAAGGACCCCCTGGGCAGGGACCCAGGCAAGGTCAGGGACCACCAGGCCAGGGTCATCCTGCTCAAGGACCCCCTGGGCAGGGACCCAGGCAAGGTCAGGGTCCACCAGGCAAGGGTCTTCCTCCTCAAGGACCCCCTGGGCAGGGACCCAGGCAAGGTCAGGGACCACCAGGCCAGGGTCCTCCTGCTCAAGGACCCCCTGGGCAGGGAGCCAGGCAAGGGCAGGGACCACCAGGCCAGGGTCCTCCTGCTCAAGGACCCCCTGGGCAGGGAGCCAGGCAAGGGCAGGGACCACCAGGCCAGGGTCCTCCTGCTCAAGGACCCCCTGGGCAGGGACCCAGGCAAGGTCAGGGACCACCAGGCCAGGGCCCCAAATCTGGCCAGGGTGCTAATGGCCAAGGACCCCCTGGGCAGGCCCCCAGGCAAGGTCAGGGTCCACCAGGTCAAGGACCTCCAGGGCAACAGGTGCCCAAACCAGGCCAAGGACAACCCGGTCAAGGCGCCAAACAGGGTGGCCCTCCCCAGCAAAAAGGTGGCCCCCTTCAACAAGGACCTAAACAGCAAGGGCCACCAGGCCCTGGGGCTCATCCTGGAGAGCCAGCTAAGAGCGGAGGGCCTCCTGGTCAGCACGGAGCTGGAAAGCCTGGAGGTGGACTCTGTCCGCTGTGTAAGACAACGCGGCTGAACACTGGCTCCAAGGACCCCCCTAATTACAGTAACTGCACCGAGTGTAAGAACCAGGTGTGCAGCCTCTGTGGTTTCAGCCCGCCAGACTCAGCAGTAAGTGATTGGGTTTTTTCTTTTCAAGATTTTAAAATGGTTTCTAATTTTTTCAAGTAAACCTTGACGTAAGCACTTTGGATATGTGGCCCTCAGTTCCCCGAATTATAAATATTCAATGGTAAAACACTTTTCCAGTTCACTGCTGGGTATACTGCCATTTATCTAATAATAGACAAGACGGTTCATGTCATTGGTGGTAAATGTGGGAAAATCATTGTCACACATTATTCAAATTTCTGTGTGTGAAATATCAAACTATCCATTTTCTCATTCCGCATTCCACTGTAAAATTGTAAACCTGATAGCTTATTTACTGTAGTAGTCAGACTTTGTGATACAAAGAAAGGAAATTCTTAAATATCGTCAAACCTAATTGGCAACAATGGAAATCTTTAGACCAAATAATAATACCAAGCATTTTTGCTGTATTGTTGAGTCCAACACACTAGTCTGTTAGCAACATAACATATTGCTCTTCTATGAGCCTGGCGAAGGAAAGGCATCTCAGAACAGTGGCACATGATTTGAGAAACAGAGGGACCATATGGACCCTGTGAATGTTAATCAAGGTGACTCATGTCATGGCCACAGGAAGATACTGTGCCAGCCAGCGAGGACACTCTGTCACACATGGACCGTAAACACTGGTGGGCCATGGTTACGGCACGGCAGAATGACTGGTTCCTTCTGCTTTAGCCCCTTCTTGGGATTTATTATTCTACAGGTCAAGGTCGGGGTGAATAATGTCTCTCTACATTTAACGCTGTTTGTAATTACAGTAGAATTATACACACTGTTCTGTTCTAGATAGGGATCAAATTGTCAACATTGGCCCATTTTAAACACTGTGGTTCGCACACAGTGGAAACTGAGATGCCTTGTACACTAAACAAAGAGCACTGTGGTGTAGCCAGGCTTTGTTGGGAACAGGTATTGAGACATACTGTATGGGCAGAACAGTGACAATGAAATGCAAGTGTTTACAACGGTTCAACAGTTACAGTGCAAACATCATTGATGCATGGATAGTATTTTCCTTTGTGCTCACAGTCTATGAAAACATTTCTCTGGTTGACAGATTTTGTGTTATCGCTGGATTGAAACACTCATGTAGAAAAAACAGGTTTTAATTATTATTTAGTCAGAAACAAGCATTAAATAAACATGTTTTTCTTTCTACTTATTAGTATTTATGTAGCCAGATTTTAATTCTCTCATGTTGTAAGAAGCATGTTGGCTCTGGAAAACAGGATTCAACATCATTTGAAACACTAATTAGTGGACATCTCTGAATTTGTCTTTATTTTACGCAAAATAAAATGCAAATGGCTATTTTAGGGGTTTAATTGGTTCTGCTTGCCTGTGTATATACTGTAATTACCCATGCCATTGATGTCTGTGCTCAGAACAGTGAGGAAATTTGTTCCAGTCAAATCAAAACCATCAACCATCTTTTTTTTATTCGTTCACAGGGTAAAGAGTGGCTATGTCTGAACTGCCAGATGCAGCGAGCAATGGGAGATATGGATCCCCCTGGCATGACAAAGCCCAAACAAGGCTCGGCCCCAGCCTCGCCCCAGAGACAGGCACCTGGCAAGCCTGGCAAGCTGTTGATAAAGCAGCAGAGCACCACCGACCAAGGGTTAACGCCGCCAACCACACCGAGGCAGAAATCCCCAGGTCCTATCTCTCCTGGACCGCTATCCCCTGGCTCCTCATTGGGAGGATCCCCCAAGATTGACCCCAAGACAGGCCGCCCCATTCAGCCAAAGTCTAGTCCCCAACAGTCTCCGGCTAAAGCCAAACAGGAGTCCAGCTTTTTTGGGGGGTTGGGAGGGCTCAGTCTGGGAGGCTTAACAGACCCTAGACCATCTTCACAAGCTGCCGAGTCTGTTACAGGGAAACTGTTTGGCGGGTTTGGCGGTTTGATGGAATCGTCGAAGCCTCAAGCGCAGGCAGCGCCAAAGCAGGAGGAGTCTGTCGCTGGGAAGTTGTTTGGAGGCTTTGGAGGGTTGACAGAATCAGCGAAATCTCCTGCTGCTGCTTCTCAGATGTTCAGCTTTGGATCTTCACTCTTGAGTTCCGCCACCAATCTCGTCTCCGGAGAGGAGGACAAGGCAGCGGGTTCTCCACCTGGGTCGCCGCCGGACTCCGGACCAGCTTCCCCTCTGGATTCGGGCCCTGGCTCACCACCTGACTCCCCCTTCTCTCCTCCTGGGTCTCCTCCTGATTCGGACTCTGCTCCTGATACCCCACCTGCCAAAGCCAGGAAACCCCCCAGAACCATTTCTGTGGACCAGGAAGAGAAGGCGCAAGCAGTCAAACCTGCACCTGCACCTGCACCTGCACCGACGTCAACACCCAAGGCAGGCTGCCCTCTCTGTAACGTGGAGCTGAACGTTGGATCAGCAGACACGCCCAACTACAGTTTCTGCACCGAGTGCAAGAAGACGGTTTGCAATCTTTGCGGATTTAATCCTACTCCCCATTTAGGAGAGGTAAGAACTACAGTTTTCTTCAGCACCACAGCTTCCCACACTCTCAACACACTGCACCTACAAGTAATTTATGCAATCTGTCGTGTATAAATAGCAGGCAAACATCCTCCTAGATGCTTCATTGAAATAGGTCACAGGAAAGATACCATCAGGAGTTTTCAGTTCTGCGTTTTCCCCCCACTAGCGTTGTGTGAAGCACTCTGGAAGGAGGAGAGCGTGTTATTAGTTGTGCTAAGTTCATTAGTTTACCCCAAATAGAGCGTGATGACATCTGCAGACATTTGGCCACTTAATGAATGGAATCGGTCGGTTGTGCTGCATTTTAAATGACCAGACTCATTACTAGCAAGCCGTGTTTTAATGGAGAGGTCAGCCAGAACGATAAATTAGGTTGTTTAAATGGACGTCAAAGAGCACTTCAAACAATTGACACTTGACTCTGAAACTCAATACTCAGCATGTGTGTGTGAGAGAGAGACCATGTCTGCAATTCTCTATTCTTGTTTGGGGAAATGCACAAATTTCTTCCTTATTATTATTATTCTTTTAATCTTATGCACGTATGATTAGTATGAAGCTCGTCTGTTCGCTTGTGTGTGTTGCCTGGTCTCCTGAACCTAAACCAAGTGGTTTTGTTTTTGTTGGTGTGTTTGTGCCCATCATGAGACTCAGTCATTGTCATTGGCCTCCTGATGACGTGGAAACCAAACACTTTTGGCCTGCTTATCTCCCGAGCTGTGGTGACAGGTTTTGTTTGTGTTACTGCGGTGTTTTGTCTCACACGGAAGCAAAATCACAAGAACGCTTTGAGTTCCACAGAGCAGATGGTTCACTACGGTGTAGGATCGCTATATTATGGGAGTAGAGGCCAAAAAGTGCTTTCGGTTGAGTGGTTTCTCAGCAGGTAGGCAAAACATAGTCACATATGCTGCACCCACTTAATATTTCATTAGTGTCATCACACAATCACCAAAAATAATAATCCATAGTAAAATGACCTACAGTCATAGGTCAGTTACAGCACGATATCTAATTGTATAGTCTTTACATGATCATGGGAGTCAGGGCACAACCAGCAGCTCTGTCCCGGCTTCACGTGTCAGCTACTTTGTTAGCTGTCGGTTTCAAATGGGCCTTCGGTAATCTGCTTTGTATTTCTGGCTCACCGGAGAGTCTTCTGTAGCAGCCAGTGGAACTAAGCTGGCAGTCGACTCCACCGTGTCATGTACAGGAAATGCTGCATTTGGATGGGAAATTAACTATTTTATTTTGTAAAATTAGGTTGACTTCTAAGAAATGTATACTTAAATACATACTGCTCCTTTTTAATTTTTAATCGTATGACTCGGATATGATTGTGAAAATCCACAAAATGTATGGTACGGTGCTGTCTGAAATGATATTTTATGAAATACATGAATTATTTGTTGCTATGAAAGTAGAGTACAATATCCAAAACAAGATAGCTGCCATTTGTTTACGGATCCCCGTCCTTTTTCTTGAGCTCTCACTTGCTCACGCTCACTGGGAAATCAAGGAGCTGAACTGCACAATCGCTCAATTGAGGCCTGGCAATGGAGAAAAATGTAATTACGCTGGAGAGATGGGCGTCCAATCCACTCATGCACAAATTGGATACAAATCCTTCAACACCATCCACGTCTCGACAGCCAGAACCGTGAGCTCAGTTTGGATTTTAAGAATAACGTCCCTCCGAATCTGACGAGGATGAATCACTTTTGACTCATCTCGGACTCGATCCAACCTCAGCATTCAAGGATTCATTCTGGACTGGAATAGAACGGGTAAATCTTAGAACTGCAGTACCTTGTGGGGAATGTGCAGAAGGAGACGCACACATGCACAACACCTTGGTTGAGTCATCTACCCCCTCAGTACTGTGCCTCGCTTCTGTGTCATTCGCTGTCATGATGACGGCTGTCAGGAGGGGTTCACTTGCTGACGCATGCGAGTAGGTCAGAGTGTGTGTGTGTGTGTGTGTGTGTGTGTGTGTGTGTGTGTGTAAACTGAGCAGTATGTTTTATTTGCGAGACTGTTGAGTTAGTCGGGTATGACTGAGACTGGCTGGAGTTTACGTACTGCAGGCGTGTTGTTTGTTTGAATGACTTTTCTAGACTGGTGTGTGTGTTTGTGTCTTGTTTTGAAATACCGAAGGTTGACGGTGCGTGTTCGCCCCTGTGTGTCAACACATCCGTGCGTCGGTGTAATCTCCGTTTCTTAAAAGGTTTTAAAGGGCAACAGGAAGCCTGTCATTTCTACCGAGGCTTGATCCCACACTCAGGTGTAATCCTCATCAATGCTGGTCTCCATAATAGGCACCCCGGAAAGAAAAGCACTCACCTTTCAGGCTTCCTTCCATCCTGTTTTATGTGTTCTCCCCTCTTTCCTTTCAATCTGTATAAGACCTGGAGGAGACACACTTGATGTGGAAGTGTTTTTCGGTGCTCATCCTCCCCTTAAACACAGCTTTTTCTCCCTCGGTGGTGCCATCCCTCTGCCTTTCTCACTGTCGCTCCCTTTGATGTCGGGGGGGGTGTACTGTAGATTTGTGTGTCGAGTGCTGCTCGGCGATGTTACTGTAGCTCGGGCTCCATGTCATGCTGCCCTCGTCAGTAATGAGCGCACTCGTCGGGAGAAGTCTTACGTAAAATGGGAGAGGCAGCGCTTTGCTAAGGAGCACAAAAGAAATAACTCTAGGATATAATATTTTACATTTAGTATTAATGACAATCTATCCAGCAGTTTAAGATCCCATCATAGATACAGTGATGTTAAGGTATAAATATTATTTATAATACATTTTTATTATAGTTACTATCACATTGTGTCCTGCTGTTTAACAAATGGATTCTGTGGCGTTTATTGTGTAACGCTGTAAAACTGTAAGAAATAATCCAAGATTTCTGCTGTCAAGTTAGAAGACTGATATCACATTCATGGATGTGTTAAACCCCAAAGACAGGAAACGGAGGGAAATGTTAACCAGGCTCTGTTCCAAGTGAAAACACAGAAGTTTGCCAAAAGCTATTTTATTGAAGGGGCATATTTGACATTTTGTGTTTTCGTTCTTGGCAAGAGTTACATGAGAAGACTGATAAACGTCCAGGGCTGTGTGCCGTAGATGTGAAGATACTGTCAACAGCCGCTTAGCTTAGCATAAAGACTGAAAATGGGGGGAAACTGCTAGCCTGGCTCTGTCCCATGTTAATGAATCTGCCCACTGAAGCTCACTCATTAAAGTTTTATATCTCGTTTGTTTTATCCGTACGAAGAACCAAGTATGAAAACAGCACATTTTTCCTTACATGGAATATATGACAGAAAGTTACTAAGTAGATTTATTTAACATTAGTTATTAGATACTTTAGTAGTATGTGCATTAATACAAAATATAATTAACTGATAAATGTAGCTTGATTTTGGGTAACGTTGGAATCGTGCTGAGGTTAAAAGGTCAGGCTATGGTTAGGTGTGTTCTCCAGTGAATAACTGTCAGCTGGTAGTGTACGTGTCTTTCTGTTGGTAGCCCCGCGTCTTTGCCATCATGTTCGTGAGGCTTGATATCCTCACACTGACTCACTATGTGGTGTTTCCTGTGTCTTCCTCATCCCCTCATTGTTATTCTGCGGCTGTGCCCACAGAATAACAAACCCTCCCACAGTCTGAACCCTCCTTCTGCACTGGTAGATGAGGCCTGCTCACATACGATGCACACGCGCATATGTAGAACTCAATAACAGCCTTTGGTATCATAGTCACATGCAGTCAAGGCCACTCTCACAATCTCAGCCTGCCTCCTTACATAAGATCACATCTCGCCTCTACAGTCACGTTGTGATACGAATCTGTCGGTTGCTGTAGTTTGATTCCTGTCCGCGTGTAATCCAGGTTGGTCTGTTTCTGGCCAGTACAGTTGCCTCACAGCTCTGCCATCACTTGCCCGGGAGACAGAAGTGTACAAAAATAGTCACAGCCACAAAAAAAACACTACAAAGGGGGAACACAAGCGACTGCAGGGTATATCTTGCTCGCTCTCGCGCTCTCTCGGCTCTTTTGTGTTCACGCTTTCATATTTCCACCTTTTAAAAAGGGTCTTTCTTTTGCACCAGGCAACCCACAGAGTCCCCCACACAGCCGTCTTGGAAGGCTCGAGATGGATGGTATTTTTAGACACTAAGGTGTTTTGGTGCGTGCAATTCTTCTGTCTCTCTCTGCTGGAGTATATATCCGTTAATTTGGCAGTGTGTGAAGGTGGTACATGAAGAGGAATGAACTGTATCACATTCATGTTTTGCCTGAATGATTTGTACACAGGGTAAATGAGTAGTTGCCTTATACACCAGGTCCAAAACCTTGTTCAAGCCGTGACAAGTGGTTTACCATTTAGGAGTCGCTAGGATTGAGATGAACTGTCCTCAGGCACCGCAAATGGCTCCTTCTGCCTCCTTTTTTTTTACGGAGCTCGCCCTCCGGCTCTACTCCATGATTTCCAATTATCCCCGTTCTAATATACTGGTGCTCGCATGCTTGGCAAGCGCCACGTTTTAGCCACTGAGCCTTAAGCGCCAAGAAGGGGTGGGAAAAGCCAAGGCCTCATGTGTGCCAGCACTGAGCCCTGGTGAGACAAAGAAGCAAGGACAGACAGGCACAGACACACAGACAATTTGTGGGAAACAAACACATCCTGGAACCGGCAACTCATGGTGTCGGCACAGGCTGTTTACATCCTGACTGTTGCTGCGCTCTCTCTCCTTGAAAACAGGCTTTACAAGAGTGACAGGAGACATTTTGATTATCTGAGTATCTGACGCCAAATTCCTCCCTCATAATTGATATTCAATCCGTGTGGCCATCAGGGGAGCCCAGATTAGGAAATGGCTTCACCTCCAAAAATCATTTCTGTACTTTAAAAACCCGAGAGGAAAATGGATTAGTTTTTTTTTCTTTCTCCACCCATAAATGGTGTCTTTCATCATTATTGGATAGAAAACGTGAAAGGGAGTGCAGCTGGAAGGCACTTGTTGGATTTGACCAATTGAGACATGTAATCAAAACCCTGGTCACAGCCCGCCCCCCTTTTTGAACCATTTACGACGAAACAGTAAGGGTGTAATATCATCGAATAAGACACGCGCATCCTAGCTGATGAAATAAAATCTGTAAAAGAGCTGTGAAATGAGTAACACACACAGACAGATTACATGTGAATGTGTCGTGGGGGGAGGACGGGCCTGAAACAGAGGAGAGAAGAGACGAGAGAGAACCAATGGGGGCGTCACGAGCAACGGGGTGTCACAAAGGATATGGCTGCCCGCCGATGCTGCCCTAAGCAGTGTAGACCGTGATGACCTCACTGTTGTCATCTCACAGGACTTTACGAGAGTACTGACCGTGGTTCTATGGGGCTGTGTTGTAGAAATGATTGTAGATATGATCTATTTAAATTCATAGAATAATGGGGTTGCGTGTTGTTGAAGAGCTCCCGCGGTTCCCCCCCCCCCCCCCCCACTAGTCAGAGAAAAGTGAACTTCTGGGTTAACTTTGCTAGACGACAAGGTCGGCACTCAGCTTTCATTGTGTTATGTTCACATCCAAAGTATTTTCCATATGAAAAGGATATTTGAATGACACATATAGGTTAATTTTTCCCGTGCATGAAAAGTTCAGATTTTTCCACTTTGTTTCAGATGATGATGTAACCATTTTATACAGAAGTCATGCAACAACTGCAATACTTATGCATTATTATTATTATTATTAGTATATGGTAGTTCTTCAGGCCCTATACTAATTTATTTGTAGATACAGAATGTAGTACATATAAATAATACATTATATTCCATGTAAATATGCAGTACATTGTGCTACTGTGAATGGCTGTATGTTCACATATAGTATATCGTTTATATTCTAATTTATAGATGGGAAATCACACAGCTGATAACACATTGAAATTAGCATTAAGTGCGAACTACAGCTAAATGAAAACACAGCCCCCTTTCTCTCACGCCCTATCTCCTTTAAACGGCAAGCTTCCCAATGTTTTTTTAAACCAGAGCCCACAGCTCATTAGGCCTAACCTTTAGACTTAATGAAGAGGTGGGAACCCCCCCCTGTCTTTTCCTCTCCCTACTCACCCCTCTTCTGGTACAATTACCTTGTCCTCCTGCAGTGAGGAGCTCAGTCGTGGAAAAGCTACAAAGCAACAGCTCATTATACACTATTACGCAAAACCAGCTCAGAAACAACTTAGTCAGTCAGATGTTGGAGGTGTTGGCCAATGACAACAGGCATAGAGCAAAAGTATCATCACATCCCAATGTGTTTAATAAAACGACAGAAGAATAGAGCTCTAAACCGGTAGGATGACAGCGATTCGAGAATCGAGATTCTCATACATTCATTGTGCTGTATGTATTTTTTTAAAACCAAAGATTACTTCGTATCCATTGAGAGAGGAAAGTAAAGAGTCTGAAAAAACGTACATACGTTCGTTTTTTTATTTTATTTGAGGTGCATTATCAATTATTTTCTTTATTAATTTGAGAAGAGATTCAGTTCGCCTTGCAAAAAAAAAAAAACAGCTAGTAGAAATGTCCTTCATAGGCCTTCTTTTACCCAGAGAATGTTTGCACTGGCTTGCTGTGGTTTCCTAACGTTCACTCATATTTGTTATGCACGGGACAACCACACTCTTAGTGCTGGTTACTAAGCAGCTGAGGGTTAAAAGTACTTTTCTCTGAGGCTTCTTGACAGCGGCGTTCGATTTATTCAACTTCCCCGTTCAGATACTGCTGCTTATTTTGGGATTAAAGCCAACAATCTTCTGGTCTGAAGCCCAGTTCTCCAGCCTTAAGGCTATCACCGCTTACATAACATTTAGTTGCATGATTCAAAGGGGAATTACATCAACATGTGAGCATGGATCACTGGGAAAAGGTGCATACAGCACATTGAACCCAAGATGGGAAGATCTATAACAGTGGGACATTTATTAGGACAAAGATCTTTTTTGGCTTGCAAAGAAGCTGATGCCGAAATGTTCTGCTTGTGTAGTGCATTATAATTAAGTTGGACACTCAGCCAATTGGCCAATCAATGGGAAAAGGGCAACGACTTCCAGACTTTACTTTTAGCAAGAGCTATAGTAATGAAAAGTGACTTGAGCAGTTGTGCAGAAAGGACACTAATCTTTTAACAGCCATATTATTCATTTATATGTTAACTTATATCGTATTTTCCTTGACTTTCATTGTCCTTCATCTTAATGTGTTGCAAAACTACTATGTCCATCTGATGTTAAGGGGAAGTCTTTATTATTATATACTATTATATTCTTATTATAGCCCTATGTTTTATCAGGAAAAAATGGAATTTATTATACATGATGTCTGCTAAATGTTTATTTGTATCAAAGAGCAACTCAAACATTAACATTACATGTGCAAAGAGACATAGAAGCACTGAATTATCTCCCTTTTTGTAATAACAAAACATTATGTATACATGCATTATATATTTAGCTGTACATTAGTAGATACCTTGCCTGGGAACCAGCAAATCTGCAAGCTCATGTTTAAAAATGAATGACTCCAGATGCTAATAGGTGGATTTCATCACCTTCGGATGGAGCCAGGCTAGGCATTTCCCGCTCTTTTCAGTATGTGTGCTAAGCTAACCTCACCATACCCGGAAGCAGGGCAGTTTGTGTCGACTAAAATCTCAATCTGTACCACACCATTTAAGAGCAATATTTGGCAGTAGACCCAAACTGCAGCTTGTCTTCTCCACTATTGATTAGCAGATTTACAGGGTGATAATGTTAAGCTCGTTGGCAGGAAATCGTGTTGAGTCACCTCCAATCACCATAAAGCTCCTTCACGTCTGCAGCTTCAACCTTTTCATCGCTACACCATGTTTTTGTTTCATCCTGTTTTCTTATTATCACTGTGTTTTGTGTCTCCCTGCTTTCCTTTTGTTCTTCATCTTCTGTTTTTCTCTTGCCTCTCACACACCATCAGCTTTCGTGCATGTCCTCGCATTTCCTATTCCTCTCTCCATTTTCTCATCCGTCTTTATCCATCTGTCCCATCCTCTTCTAGATCCTTTATTCCTCCCACTGTCAGGGCCAGACTTTGTCTAAATTTAGATGGATAAAACCCTCATAGGATCCCTAGTCTTAATCAAAGAGCCGCACCGACCTTCACAACACTCGGGTTCCCAGTTGGAAACAATAACCGAACATGGGCAACGCTCGCAGCCCATCTTGTGTCAATATCTGGTTGCTGTCTGCGGTTTTCAGTTTGTCACCCTTTCCGTGTCCTTGGAGGGAAGTTTGAGGAGGATGGAAAGTTGGAGTTGAAAGAAAGATGGAAACACTCATGCTGAGCTTATAAGCTTGTATTTGTTTGAGAAACGTCGCGTGGGAAGACAGAGCAAGTTGTCATTTCCTTCTGAGGTATTTCATACCTTTCATCTGAGGATATGTACGACATCAACACTGTCACGAACACATCTGCGTTGGTGGTGGTGTGAGTCAACTCTTTTTGGTACCCATGCACATGTGATGCGATAGTGGTGATGTGAGCGAGCCGAGAACCTCCCCTGCGTTTATGAATCATCCACGCTGCTGTTTGCAGCAGCACATAAATATACACCAGTGTAGTTAGTGTTAATTAAACGGAAAGGCTGCAAGAGACGAGTGTAGCATCCCCGCTAATTAAGGCCCTGTAGATTCCTCCTCAGCAAGATTTGTGATGGGTGTGGTTGTACTAGATACATCTTCTCTAATAAGAAAATTCTTATGAAGGCAGTTGTAACTAGGGCTGTAACTAATGATGATTGTCATTATCAATTAATCATTTATGTTTTAGGCAAGCTAGCAGTGGGCTTTACAGAGGGCAATGTTAGTCTGCTGGTAGATCCATTTCTCAACAACTGATGGATGGATGGATTGCCATGACACTTAGTACAGAATGTCATGGTCCCTAAAAGATTAAACCAATGACCAGTTCCCTCAAAAGGTTGACTTATTTATATTTTAATGAATTCTCCAAATTATTTTTGGGGGGAATTCCTTCCTTTTTTAGTGGACTTGAAATTTGAGGCAGACAATGTATCCAGATGATGATTAATGATAACTTTGTGGATACCCTAACTTTGCATCAAATACATTTAATACAGTCAGTCAATACTGTCAGTATTTGGCTAAAAGCACCTCTGTGACAGTAGTCTTGATTTTCCTCCTTTTGAAGTCCAAAACTCAAAGATATTGCATTTTAAATGATACTATCAGCAAATTGTCACATTTTAAAAAGCTGGAAGCCACAAATAGTTGCCACTTTCACTTGGTGAATAAAATAATTTATTATCAATTAGGGGTGTGACGATACACTCCGCTCACAAGACGAGACGAGACACGATATTGAGTACACGAGAACGAGACGAGACGAGATTTTAAGAAAACTACAATGACAAAATATATGACTGGACCAACAGACTTTAATTTAACAGAGTTGCACATGCATTTTGAAATATTTTATTATAACTCTTTACATGCATGATGTAAGCATGATCTTTTAATAAACTTCTTCTTTCACAAATTTAAACTAAAACTACAATTTATAAAAGTTAAAATAAAATAAAATATTTCTTTTCCCCAAGTGTAAATATGTGCAAAACCAAATCAAAGTTCTACTTTGTCAATACAGAGTGCAAATAGTGCAAACGGAGCCTGACCAAGTATGTCATGAACAACATGCTGCAACTACAGCATCTTCAGCATCTCTGACATCGCAGCTGTCAAGTTATCAATGCTTCGGGAGTTTTGTCTTATCTCTGGGCTGGTGATGCTGCTATGGCAGCTCGCTGCTCAAGGTAACGAGCCAGCATATCCAACGTGCCCGTCATTAACTTGTGTGATGGCAATTGTAGTGTTTCTGTTTCTGCTTGGACATTTTCACCGCGGTAGTCGCTGAACTACGATGAAAAAAGCAGTCACACATCTCACCCGCCCGAGTAAACGAGCAACACACTTGTGAGATCTCGTGGTACGAGATCTCGTCACACCCCTATTATCAATTGATCATGACCAGAGAGCTTTTAAGGTCATAAAGTGATTCATGCTACCCGGGAAGGTAAACAAAGGCATGTGAAGTGTTTTGATTTCTGGGTGTTGAAGTCAGCCAAAGCTGTAACTTTAAATGAAGCCAGGAAGACACTCGATGGCCTTTTAGGATGATTGCTGTAAGACGTGTCAGTGCGGAAATAGATTGGAGATGGCCACTTGATGGTAGTGTGTTAAAGTGACATATCCGCAGGTTATTCCTAATTACTAAAATAGGGGTTGATTTTGTTCTGCACAGCAGCTTTAAGAAACACACTGACTGTGTTGTTGAGAGGGCCGTATAAGCTGTTAAGTGTGCCTGTTGTGATGTGCTGATAACCTCGGTGACGACCGGCTGTCTGATTGAGTGGGTGTGCTGCTTTTTCGTATCTGGCGGCCATCTCTCTGGCTCTCAGTGCCTGGTCTCTCTGGTTTAACTGATAGAGCCCTCAAGCTGGAGAAAGTCCCATCTCAAGTCCTCCCAGCAGGGACGGGGTGGTGATAGCGCTGGCTTGTTCACACACACACACACACACACACACACACACACACACACACACACACACACGCCTGCATCTGTGCTGTGTCCGTCATCGTGTTTGAGGATTAACTGGATTTCTGTCAAGTTGCGAATGTGATTTACAAACATCAGAGAACCTTAACGCTGGCTTCTCTGTATGTTTTTTCTTTCGTAGACTTATGTCCATGCATCTGTGTTATAGAAAATCCTCTTTTAATACTAATTCATTTGTGTTTCAAATTTGGAACTGCTTAAATGTTTACACCAATTACAAAATAAAAATTCCACATATGCAAATGTTTTGCCCTGTCAAGACACTGCCTTTTTATGTTTGTGGTTACATGCCACTGAGATGTGTATGCAGGTGTGTCTCTAGTGTATAAACTGTTTTGTTTAGGGATGGAGGAAAAGATGGCGGCTCATGCCTTATTTACCCCGAGGCTGCTGCTGTGACATTCCCTCAGTCTTTTTCTTCCATCCTCCTCGTGTCTCTCTCTTTCATTCTGGGCTTGGAGAGAGGTGGCTTGTCTGCTGCATGGCTTAACATGCAGGCTGCGAATCTTCTCTGACGCCCGAATTTAGCATAAACCCTGCTGTTAAGCCAGACGAAGGCATTCATAAGGGGGGGAGGGGGTCATAAGGAAAGGTTAGAGCACTTGGTGAAATGTGCAATGGGGTGTTGAATGATGGTTGAAAACATGCTGACTATCACCTCTAGAGTGGTGTGTAGGGTAGATTAGTGTTTGCATGTGTGGTCCCCACATTAGGTTGATGGGTGTGTGCATGTGTGTATGTGTTTTCTTGCACTTTTCTCAAATCCCAGCAAGTTGATTGTTTATCAACCCTTTAATTGCCACTTAAAGGAAAGCCGCTCTGGAGATTAACCTCCAATAATAGCTGCAACTCTTGAATTATAGTCCTCAGCAGGACTTTTGGTGTACTTATGTTCCTCTAGAGCCCGGTGTTTAAGTGAGTACCTGGGAATATACAACAGCAATAACTTTGCCACGACAGGACAGATTTTTGCAGAGCTCTGAGATGACCGATTAGAGCAGCTGTGCCAGCATTGTGTGTGTTTCTTGTTCTGTTGCAAACTGCAAGATTTAGGTAAAGACGACATCCCAGGTGATTTTAAGAAAAGAAATGGTACTTAAAGAATACACAACAGTGGCCTTTTTAAAAAAGAATTGGCCCATGCATTGTCATTACATTTGTATAGAGGGGCAATTGGATCTTAATAAGATGTTCAGGGAGCACAGAATCTTTGGAAAAACAGTTGCGGTTCACTGACATAAAAGTCACGTCGAAAGCATGCATGAAAAATTGCATACACATATTCCCCACACCACGATCATAAAAACACATTCAGTTCTCTGTAAAGTCTGCTACATGAAATGTCTGCACAGGCCACCCAACCCTTTCTGACATGCCTTGGTAAACCCCTGTCCCATTACCATGCATTATGCATAGGCCTGTCTCTTAAGTCCCATAACTGTAAAAGCTTCCCTTGAAATAGAAGAAGTCACACTGGTGCCTTGTCACAGTGACGTTTGAACTACGTAGAAAGATTTAGTTTCACACAATTGTGCTAGAGTTAAGATACATTTTTCCAACTACCTATTTTTGTGCAGATTCTTTCAGCAACGTTGTATTTTTGTGAAATTCAAAACATAATCTAACAAATCAATGCCAATTAGTCCTTTCCTACTTATGTGGTAATAATAAAGCAGTAATTAACATGAATTTGTTTCTCTTCCTTACAGAAAGAATGGCTCTGCCTCAATTGTCAGACCCAAAGAGCCACGTCTGGCCAGCTGGGACACATGCCACCTCCAGCCTTCGCTTCCCCAAAGAAGCAACCACCTGCTCCTGCTCCCTCTTCCACCCCTGCCCCTGCTGCTGTAGTTTGTAAACCTGTAGTAGAAGAATCAGCCCTAAACCCACCATCTCCCAACACCAAGGTAGTGCCCGAAACCATTCCCAAACCTGATAGTGCATTCATCTCATCTCATCATGATGCATCTCTTGCTATTATCACCCCTCCTCCTGATTGCACCCATCAGGAAACACAGTCAAAAGCACAAAATGAAACTCTAGCAGCTGAACCAGTGTCCGAGCCTGTAATTCACCCTGAGCAACAAGCTGCCATTTCAGAGAGTGTAGCTGAGACTATCCCCCCAATCCTAGCACTTGAGCAACAGCAGAACAGCTCTGAGGAAATAGCAGAGGGCCCCCCTCTCCCTGAGACAGAGCCACCTGATGCTGATGAACAAAGCAAAACTGTCAGTGAAGTCCCAGCAGTTGAGCAACAGCAGAGTAGCTCTGAGAAAGCAGCAGAGTGCCACCCTCACTCTGAGACAGAGCCGCCTGATGCTGATCAACAAAGTGCACCTGTCAGTGAAGTCCCAGCAGTTGAGCAACAGCAGAGTAGCTCTGAGGAAGCAGCAGAGGGCCACCCTCACTCTGAGACAGAGCCAACTAATGTTGAGCAACAAGCACAGAGTTCACCTGTCAGTGAAATCCCAGCAGTTGAGCAACAGCAGAGTAGCTCAGAGAATGCGACAGAGGACCTTTCCCCCCCTGTGGAAAGTGAGACACAAAATCTTTTGACGAATACAAGTTTAGACACGACAACAGTCCCTGCTGAGGTACAAACAGTGCCAAACCCAGTGATTATCCAGGGTGAGGCTACTGTTCCCCTGACAGATAAGGAGAAAGTGGAGCCCACTCCAGAAATGGTTTCACAAGTGAAAACTAATGCAGTCGAGCCAAAACCTGCCTCGATCCAAGAAGCAGTCACACAAGTTCCTGTTGATCTCAAGCCAAAGTCAGATTCTTCAGCAATTAATGTTAAAGAGGAGAAAATAACAGAGCTAGAACATGCTAAACCAAGTGAGGAACCCCAGATAGGTGAAGCTACTCCAGCTGTTCAAACTCCATCAGCTACAGTAGACACAGCTTTTAATGTTGAGCAAACAGACATCAGTGCAAAGCTTGAGACCAGCAACGTAGCACCTGATGTAAAGAATGAAATAAGTACAGAAGTAAAGGTTGAACCAGAACCTATAACAGAGAATACATTATGCAGAGAGGGTGCTCCATCTTCTGCAGCTAAGGTCGCAGAAAATGTAGTGCCTGTTGAAAATGATGAAGTCCCTAAACCTGATCAGACCCAGCAAGAAGTACAACCAGAGCCAGAAAAATGCATAGAATCTGAAAGTTCTTCAGTGGTGTCAGAGAACAAACATCCCGTCTCGGCTTCAGAGGAAAGTCAGATTAAAAACAAACCCATAGATAAAGAGGAGGAGCCCACTCCACTTGACCCAGCAGATAATTCACCTCATGTTGCTCCAGTTGAAAGAGGAGCTCCAGAGAAAGCAAAAGAGGAAAAAACTGTTGAGAATAAAGTTTCTGAAATTATTCCCGAAGTGGAAACGGCTATGCAGAAAATGCCTGATGAGGAAACTTCAGTTGAGTTGAAAACAGTGAGGGACACTGCTGAAGAAAAAATGATTGAGGAGAAAGCTGTTGAAAAAGAAAACGTTGAGGAGAGAGCTATTGAGAAGGCAGAGATTGAGAATAAAGCATCTAATGGCAAAGCCTTTGAAGAGGAGGGGCAGCTGCTTTATGCAGCTGCAGAGAAGGCAATTGAGGTAAAAGCTGATGAAGGGAAAGCTTTTAAAGAAGAGGCAACGGAACAGAAAACAGTTGAAAAGGCAAATGACCAGATACCTCTGGAGGAGAAAGTTGATAAATCAGAATCAAATCCAGCACCCTCCTCTACTGAAACAGAGGATGCTTCTCCGGTCATAGAGAAGAAAGAATCAGAAACAGCAAAAGGGACAGACTTTTTCCCTGAAGAAATTGCAAAAGGAGAGATGCATAAAGAGATGAAACCAGGAACTAAATATGAGCCATCACCTGCTGAGGAAAGCCTTGTTGAGAAAGTATCATTGCCAGAGAAGTCAGAGGAGAAAGAAAAGCTGATGATCGAAACAGAGAGTGTCACGCAGAAAGAGGCAAAGCAGACGCCTATAGATACAATGTTAAAAGCAGATGATAATTCTGAGAAAGCAGTGGTTACATCAGTTCCCCCAGCTCCTGATTCTAAAGCGCAAGAACAGGTCAATGTCGAGGAATCAAGGCAAAGTGAAGAGACAGAGTCATCCTCAGCTGTCATAAGTGAGACACAAATCAGAAATAAAACCTGTGAGGAGAAACTTTTTCCAGTTGAGACAGAAAATGCAAATAGTATTGCTGAAAATCAACATGAAGTAGAGAGGGAGATGCTAGTCCTGACAGGCAGCGATGAGACACCACTCGAGAAAGTAGCAGAGCAAAATATGTCAATCCAAGAGAAGGAAGACAAACTTGACAAGAATGAGTTTGAGTCACAACCTGTTGCTGGTAACATCCAGGAATGTATTTCAGTATCCGAGGCAAGCACGATCTGTGACAAAGATGAAACTGCAGAGTATGATAAAGGAAAGAACACGATATCAAAGCATGATGACGTATCAGAGACAGCTTTTGAAAAATCAGATGTGTCTGTATCAGTAGCTCCAGTCCCTGTAGTAGAACCTGAAATCCCAGTGTCTGTAGTTGGTGAACAGGATAAAGGCCCAAAGGAGGAGAACACTAATCGGGAGGAGAAAAAGGAGGTTGTAGCTCAGCCTTTGGGAAAAACCAGTGATGAAGATGCAGTCGCCGAGGTGACCATAGCATTTAGAATGGGTATTGGTAGATTAGATGCTTATCTTTGTACGTCATTTGATTTATTTCTGCTGTATCTATTAATATATGTATCAAATACCTGAAGAGTGAAACAATGTCATTTCCATCTTCCTCGCTTCTGTAAATGGTTTATATTTCAGCCTAGTACAAACTGAAATTAAGAATATTATACTAAACTGGCAGGGTTTAATAATTAATGGAGTACTAGGAAGCATATTTTCAAGTATTTATATGTAACTAAACTAGGTTCTAGAAAATCTAAGTTAAGATATACTTTTTATGAAGTATCTGAGGGAAAAATAATAATTGTCATATTTCAATCCAGCAGGTGAAAACAGTGGAAACCTTGAAAGAACCTGGAGAGAAAAAAATGGCTGCCAAGGACAGCAGTCCCACCAGTCCAACAGACCTAGCCAAGCTGGAAAGCACAGTCCTTCCCATTCTTGAGGCCAAGGCAACACAACCAAATGATGATGAGGAGAAACTAACAGACACTCTAAAGACCAGACGTAAATTACAAGTGCTTGCTCTTTCACCTGACTCACCCAGCTCAGAAGAAGACAGAGAACTTTCAGAGAAGAATACCAAAGGTACCACCAAGAAAAAGCTCCTTGTGCCCATGGATGTCAGAGCAGATTCCATGGATGATAGCAGTGAAAGCTTTGGGAAAGAAAGCCCAATGTCTGGGGATGATGAGGAATTTATACGAAAACAGATAATGGAAATGAGTGAGAACGAGGATGCTTCCCCATCTGATGAGGAAAACCTAATCCGGCGCAAGATCAGAGAGAATGAGAAGAAAAAAATGGAGCAGAAGACAACGGAGGCTGTAGAGAGGAGTACATCAGGAAAAGCCAGGAGACTTACCAAGAAAAGTACTATAAGTCCAGATGATGAAGAGGATAAGCACATTTGTGGCTCATTGGATAAACCTGATATAGACAAAGAAGAGGAGAATCAGAGTGGTACTGGAGTTCGCAAATTCCAAACTATGGAGCTGAATTCAACCAGCAGCCCTATGCGTATATTGAATGATGATGGAGAGCCTGACATGGAATGCCTTACAGACTCTCCAGATGATCGGTCTAGAGGTGAGGGGTCATCTAGTTTACATGCATCCAGCTTCACTCCTGGGACATCCCCAACATCCCTCTCATCCCTTGATGAAGACAGTGACAGTAGTAGTCCCAGCCATATTCGTTCTGGTGAAGGTAAACAACACAGGAAAGCCAAGCACAGACAACCTGGTCAAATGCTGCCAACTATTGAAGACTCTTCTGAGGAAGAGGAGCTACGGGAAGAAGAGGAGCTACTCAGGGAGCAGGAAAAACAGAAGGGCTCTGGGAAAAAATCCAAGAAAGATAAAGAAGAGATTAGAGCCCAGAGGAGACGAGAGCGTCCAAAGACACCACCAAGCAACCTTTCCCCCATTGAAGATGCCTCACCAACGGAAGAACTGAGGCAAGAAGCTGAGATGGAGGAAATCCGACGATCATCCTGTTCTGATTTCTCCCCCAGTATTGAATCAGATTCTGAAGGATTTGAAATGTATGCCGCAAAGATTGCAGCAGTTCATAAAACCTATCAACTGCCGATATCAGTATCTCTTCACTCCCCAACAGATAATCAAAATATTGACCAACAACAGAAAAAAACTCTCAAAACTGCAGATGAGGCTTATGAGGAAATATTGCTGAGGGCTAAGTCTCCAACACTTGACAAAGGCGAGAGTCAACCGGGAAAAGAGTCCCTTTATGGAGGCATGCTTATTGAAGACTATGCCTATGCTTCTCTAATTGACAACTCAACAGCTGATCTGGGGGATCCAGAGAAGATTGTTGTTCCAGCTCAGCCCAAAATGCTGAGATCACCAGATGAAGTTTATGAAGACATGATAAAGAAGAGGAAGGAATTCATGCAACTGGAGCAGGAATATCAAAATATGCAGCCAAAAAAGCAAAGCGATAATCCAGAAATAGTGTTGCAGCCTGCTGAGAATACATCCCCCCAAAGCAGTACGGTGACAATAGGTAAAGATGGGAAGCCACTGTTGGATGCTGAAACTGCCTATGAAGAGCTAATCAAAAGAGTGCTGACCCCTGGAACTAGCCCAACTCAGCAGGAGCCAGAAGTGGAATCAACTGCATCAAGAAGGGCGCTCCGCCCCATTCCAGACTTAAAGGTGACCCAGTGTTCCTCAGGAGAGTTATCATCTGATGAAGAGAGTATAAATAAAAAGGAAGAGGATATAACTGCAGTATCAGACAGAACTTCAGCTATGGAAACTGAGCCTGTGACCGTGTTTTCTGAGTCCTCTCCATCATCCACATTAGATCAGCAACCTCACGCCACAATCGCAGGATCCCAGGCGGATGTTGTTGATTTATCTTCTGCACTCACAAGAACACCAGTCCCTGTGGTTGCCAGTGTATCACCCTTGCCCACAGTTCCCCAGTACACCCCCAGTATTCCCAGTGTAGTGTCAACTGCCCCACCAATACCCCCCAAGCCAAGCGTCCTGCGTCGGGCTAATTCTCAGGAAAAAGCAGAAGTACCTGTTGCACCACCACTGCCTCCTCCCACCCCACCAAAACCTACTGTGTTTCCCAGGAAAGCTCCAGTTCCACTTCCACCCCAGGCTCCAGCAACTCCAATCAGGCCAGAGATAGTGGCTATGACTGCAGCCCAAGGATCACCTACAAGACAAGCTGTTACACCAATATATAAGCCTCAAATTCCCCCTCCTGTTGCCCCAAAGCCATCGATTCATGCAGGGATTGGGGATAGCCACCGAGCAGGGCATGGTGTGAAACCACCAATTGCACCGAAGCCTGGCTCACAACCTTCTTCACCTGCCCATGCCCCATATCCACCAAGACCCACTGTACTTCCCACTGGTCCTGCTGACATAGCCCTGAATCTGAGCCCTTCTTCTGAGAGCAAGCTGTTTCATCCCTCACCAAAGTCTCCTTCTTCTCCAAGATATGCCAGCAATCTTCGTGACACATATGTAGTCATCACACTGCCATCTCAGCCCAGCTCTCCAGTTGACGGTGTCTCAACTCAAGCTCCCTCTAGCCCTGGCCCAATATCTCCTTTACGCCAAGCTCAGCCCCAAAGTTATCACCAACCACAGCCTCAACCTCAGTCTTATCCACAGCAGCATCCACAACCTATCCCTTCTCAAACAACCAGGGTACCTCTGGCATACACGCGAGTCACAGAATCCATTGAAAGTCAAGAATTTAGTGGCCCAGAAAAACATGTATCTAGTTCTTGTCACATAATTGAGGCTATATCTGCCTCGGCACAGCCTCCAGTTGTTCTGCCTAATCTGATCTCTCAAGTGGTCACCACCGAAGTCCAAAGGACCACTGTCTCTGTTGTTCATGAAAGATCAACACCACCAGTGCCAGCTCCAAGGGCAAATGGTGTCCCAATCTCGATGGAGAAACCTAAGGCCCAATTGCCAGCACAGAATGGACAGGCCATCCAACCTTTTGAGGTGGTAGATCTTAGGACTATGAAAGTGGACCCACAATCAGACAAGAATGGTGTGGATCTGTCTTCTAGCCCAGACTCAAGACGTCAGTCCTTTGCAATTGATGTCAGTCGTCATAACAGTGCAGTGCAGTCACCTGTGGTCAATCTTAGTGCTGAATCATCCACTGTTTCTATAATGACTGATAGTATCACCATTGTGACCTGTGCTGCCACAATCCAGCAATGTGACAATGTAAACACCTCTCAAGTATCGTCAGTCCCCCTTCAGCTAACAAAAAACAAAGCATTTGAGCCTGTTTCTCAAATTATATATCGGCCAATTGATTCTCAGCCCTCCACTCCTTCTGGTACAGAAATTCCTATTAACCTCTCATTTGGATCAAGCACAGGTGGAGGAGCTTTCCAGACTCCCCCTGTCACTATGGCACCCACTTGTATTGCAAGTTGTGCTGCCAATGGATTAAATACGGGTACAACCACAGTGGCAGGAGCTGTTGACCTTAGCACCACAAAACCCTTCAACACAATGGTATCAGTAGATGCTGCTTCTGAAGTAGTCACGGCTGTAGTCACAGATGATGATGGCAAACCAGTGGATCTTACTGCAGGAAAAAGAGTTGTATGCTGTGATGTGTACAAACTTCCATTTGCAGGAAGCTGCACTACTCAGCAACCTACCACACCTCTGCCTGAAGATCGTTTTGGATATCGCGATGACCATTACCAGTATGACCGATCCCCTTACGGCACGAGAGGGTTCGGTGGAATTAAACCGTCGATGTCGGACACTAACCTTGCAGAGGCTGGCCTGTTCTTTTACAAGAGTAAGAACAGCTATAATTTCAGTGGTACCACAGAGGGTGCCGTAGATCTTACCTCGGCAAAGATTTCTGATGCAGGTCAGTGCAGTGACATTGCAGACCTGTCACTTAAATGTCACTTCGAACTGCCTCGACTCATTCATGGCTAACGTGGCATTTTTGGGTTTGTTTTTGCTTTTGTTTTTGTTTTGCATGGACAATATTTTTTTATTGTTTTTTTGCCCTTTCACCATACTATTTTTGCATGTGCCTGCATGCTTTTACTGTATATCTTGTTTGTACTTGTTGCACTTCCCAAAATGTCCACGTATTTTTTATTATTTCAATGTGGCATGGCTTGCTTCAACACTGAATAAGTCTGCATTATTTGGACTCAACTGATATTTTTGACTTTTGACAGGTGAAGCTGTTGACTACTCCAAGAAAGGGACTTACGCAGGAATGACAATTCCACCCTTTTCCCAAGCCAGAGCCACAAGTGCTGTTGGTACACTCTTTGGTACAAGCAGTGTCTTGAGGTCATCAAATGGGGTGGTCTATTCCTCTGTTGCAGCACCAATCCCATCTACGTATGCCATTACCACCCAACCTGGGTCAATCTTTAGTACAACATACAACACTTTGTCAGGTATGCATACCAGCGACACCATGCCTTCCCTGTCCAACCTCCAGAACTTGCCACTTACAAGGTCCCACAGTTTTCTGTCTACCATCTCTACTACTGAAACAGAAGAACAAGGAGATACCCCACTCAATCTGGAGATCTCTAGAGGGGGTAGTACTGATGCTGTTGCCAGAGCAACAACCTCTTTATCCCTTGAGTCCTACACTGATGCATCCCTGGAGGCCATAGCTGCTTCACTAGAGGCTCTGTCTTCACCCATGGTTCCTGGGGATGGCCAGTATCAGGCAGAGCGTGAGAGACTTGAGATGGAGAAACTCAAGCAGCATCAGTTGGCTGAGGAACTAGAGTGGGAGCGCCAGGAGATCCAGCGGTTCCGAGAGCATGAACAGCTCTTGGTGCAGAAGGAACTGGAGGAGCTGCAATCCATGAAGCAGCAGATCCTGAATCAACAGGAAGAGGAAAGACAGGCTCACCTTATGATGCAGAAAGAAACCTATGCCCAGCAACAGCAGCAGCTTGAGCAGATTCAGAGACTCCAAGAGCAGCTGCGTGCGCAACTGGAAGAGCAAAAGCTTCGTCAGATGTACCCAGGTGGGGACATACCAGGGCATGGCGTGCAGGAGGCAGTTGTCTTAGGACCTGATGGCACAGTGCTGTCTCGAAAGATCACAGATAGTGGGTGCCAGACGGATGAAGAGGATGAAGCAGTTAGCAAAGCTTACACAGCAGGGAGGAAAAAGAGAAGTGCTAAAAAGAGTGTTGACAGTTGTGTGCAGACTGATGATGAGGATCAAGAGGAATGGGAGGCTCAGACCAGAACCCGACAAAGCCGGCCACGCACTTCCAGGGGTGATAGGGGTGGGCAGTCTGAGATGTCTCTTAAAGCACACACTGAGATTTCTATACAAACAGATACAGAGGGGAACATTAGAATGGACTCCAGGATGGAGCTGTCTGATTCTGAAAGGACCTCACCAAAGAAACGACCTAACCCCTTAGAAATAGGCCAGTCTCCAAACCTCAAAGTTGATTCTTCTACGCTTCAAGCCCCTCCTAAATCTCCCAATGTGCTCTATTCCCCCTTATCCCCATGTATATCCCCTAGCAAATCCCTTGAATTTGTCTCCTATGAGAAATCACTGGGTGATACAAGCCCACAAAAGCTAAGAGGAAGTATGGACCCATCAAAAACCTCTCCTGGAAGTCCAAGGGGACCAAAAGGCATGCAGAGATCTATGTCTGACCCTAAGCCAATGAGTCCAACAGGAGAAGAAAAGACAACATCAGGCACCCAGTATGGTGATACTGTAAGTACTATACATGACTTTAATATATACTCTGATTGACATAAGAAAGAAAATAGGTACTGGCTTACAAAAAAATACAGTTGGTTTATTTAATTTTAAGAAGATGAGGATGTTATTTTCTTAATAATGGGCAAATAGTTGTCCAGTGCAAACAAGAAGTGATTCCTGTAGCGTGTAAAACTAACCATAAGACAAGCATCTTGCATCACCAACAAAACCATCCTTAGTGACATGATGGCTCAGTGGTTAGCTATCCTGTCCCACAGCAACCATTTACATGATCTTTTCATGTTTGCATGAGGAGGCTTGCACACCATACTGTAGGACATGCTTGTCAGGCACTGGAAATACTGCTACCATTTTTCATCATCACACAGCTGGCGTTAGAAGAAAAATGAAAACTCAGTGTAAGAAAGAATAATTTAATCTATTGAATACAATGGAAATCCAAGAGAAGACTATCTTTGTGTAGTCATTTTGTGATCCTGGCACACAAACCAATGTTGTTATACTTAAGTCAGTCTAATGCATGCGATGTAGATGTATTCCATTCACTGATGTTATTTAATGTTGTTAAAGGGACAGTTCAACCCAAATAAAAAAAATATATAGGGCTCTTTCCTGAAATCATGGTGCACCATTCGTGGTTCTGTTGCAAAGAATATTGCACATTTACACACACACACACACACACACACAATCACACATTATGTTTGGGAAACATACAGAAAGGGATGTAAAAGAAAAATGAAAGACTAGGTCACAAATATCCACTTAGGTATTCTGTTTTGCTCCTGGCCCTCACAGGGTATGGAAGTCAGTTTTCTGCCTGGGCAATTCACTGTGGAGAATCTCATACATGCATAAAAGGATGGGAAATGAGCTGAGCTTGCAGGACAATATGGAGCTGTCAGAGATCCATAGAGGCTTAATGTGAATAAATTACTTCTGTTGAACTAAATGTAGGCATGTGCGATTGAGTCAGTAGTGGATGACATTTATGGGCAGGAATACCTTACTGGAAGACACAAAGGTGTTCATACCCTCAAATGCACCCTGTTCATCTCCTAATTTATAACTGAATATTAAAACTACAGAAAGGCTATAATGTATGCCCTTTTCTACTTTCTCAATCTGCTCACATAACTGAAATCTTGCCAAATTTTGCAATTACCTCAAGCTAATTTGAGCTGAGTAATATGGATCAGAGAAAGTCCTTTTTAAAATTCTGAAGACTATATTACCAGCTGACTCATTTATTTTGGGGATTAAGAAAATAATTTGAATTCCTGCTGTCCTAATCGTGCTTTTTTTTTTTTACTTTTCCTACAGGGAAAGGGCTCAGGTGGCACACCAACAGGCACTCAAAAGAAGGTAAAGCGGACTCTTCCCAATCCACCATCAGAGGATGAGTCAACAACTAGTGGCCAGACGGCATACACAACTGGTTCAGCCCGCCGAAGAATGTGCCGCAATTCCAATATGGCACGTGCCAAGATCCTGCAAGACATTGATCGTGAGCTTGATCTAGTGGAACGTGAGTCTTCCAAGCTCCGCAAAAGACAAGCAGAGCTTGATGAGGAGGAGAAAGAGATTGATGCCAAGCTGAGATACTTGGAGATGGGCATTAACCGCAGAAAAGATGTGCTACTGAAGGAGAGAGAGAAGAGGGAAAGGGCCTATTTACAAAGTGTTGCCGAGGACAGAGACTACATGTCAGACAGTGAGGTTAGTAACATCCGAGAGACGAGAGGTGGGCGTGGAAGCGGTGATGATGAGGAGATTGAAGATCATGGTCTTGAACGTCCCAGGACAGCTCCCCAGTCAGAATTGGATGACTTTGTCCCACCTCAAACGAAACATGAGTACGGAAAATACTCCCAGTACCAATACAATCAAAGCCAATACCAGCAGTCTCTCTACCAGTCCCCCCAGTCCTACCAATCCCATTCTCTGTACTCCTCTGTCCCCTCGCTCACAAGCGCACAGCAGCAGAGTTACCACCAGATGCTCCTGTTGCAGCAGAAAGCTGCCAGACAAGCAGCTCTCCTCTCAGAGCTGGATGCAACTAAATATGAAGTCATTAACCGCCAGCCTGATCCTACATCATCAGCGTACCTGGGAGTCAAGTATGACAAATATGGCAACCACCTTGACCTCAGAGCCTTGGACGTGGGTAGTATAGCACGCAGCCCCATGACATCTGTCTCTGATTCCTATTACACAGATGTAGATCACCATACACCCCGGAGTTACATGTTGCTGGAAGATGCTGCAGAACTGGCTAAGAGCTCCACAGGTCTGTCTTCATCTTACAGTCTGGCTGAAAGGGAGCTGGCCAAGGCGGAGAAGCTGCTGCGCAGGAGTGCTGCAGATCTGGGGTCTACTGACTATCTGGGATCCACCTCAAGACTCCATACTTATGGAAAGACCCCTGATGAAGAGGATACAATGGAGGAGCCCTATGAACTGAAACTCCTGAAGCAGCAGCTCAAGCAAGAGTTCCGGAGAAGTACGGGTGGGACAGAAAACTTGGAACAACTGACAGGCCTCTCCCAGTCCTACTATACCCCAAGCTCTAGCATCTCGAGTTACTCCCAAAGACACTATCCAAAGACAGACAAATACAGCATCAGTCGACTTACTCTAGAGAAGCAGGCAGCTAAACAACTCCCAGCATCCATGTTGTACCAAAAACACAAGACTCCATTGTTAGATCCTAAGATTTCCTCCAAGTATTCCTCTGTTACAGACAACAGAGGTTTGGAGACAGACTATAGCTATCTTGGGTCTACCAGTGCGTCTGCAAGATCTAGCCGGCTCTCGCAAGATGAGATCACCTTCGGCCTTCGTAAGAACATTGCAGAGCAAAATAAATACCTGGGGTCCACCTTGGGTGCCAACTTAGCTGGATCACTAAACTTGGGCCAGAGCTTAGGTTTGGACTCTGCCTATCCCAGTGGTAGTCGCTCAAGACCCTCATCCAGGCCCACATCTTGCTATGGCCTGGACTTGTCTATCAAAAGAGACCCTTCTAGCTCTTCGCTAAGGCTTAAAGGGGACGGTGAAGCATCTGTAGATGTACCAAGCTATCAAACCCCCTCTGGTCGTACCAAACCCACCAGCCTTCCCATTGTGCAAAGTGGCCGTGGGCGATTACCCATAGTGGCTCAGAACTCGGAGGAAGAGAGTCCGTTGAGCCCTGTTGGGCAGCCTATGGGCATGGCCCGTGCATCAGCGGGACCTCTGCCACCCATCTCAGCCGATTCAAGGGACCAGTTTGGTTCCTGTCTGTCATTACAGGACTCCCAGCAGCAACATATCAGGGAAGAACCAACCAGGGGTAGGGGTTATGTGCTGCTGGATGACCTTCAAGGCACCATGTCAGATAGTGAAGGTAAAAAACAGACTTGTCACATTGTCACTCTTTTCCTACTTAATGTTTCATCCTTGAGAGTGTCTGGTTGTGGGTTTTCTTTCTTGCATTTATTGTGTATAATATTTAGCTGTTGTGTATCTGCTGAAAGTCTGCATGTGTCTAACCTTAACGTTGGTGAATTTATCGTCTTTGTTTTCGTGTATCAGTATTTTGGTCAATCAGTTGAGATCCGGTGTGCATGCATGCCTTTGTGTATTTTGCTCTATGTCTCTTAGCGTTTGCTTGAATGTATTTTAATGCATGTACTGTGTCCGCATTCCAGATATTGTGTAATATTTCCCATATTGGTTCACGGCATGACAGTGTCTAAATTTCTGTTAGAGCTACATGTGCGAGGTTCACCTCCTCAAAAGCAATCGCTCACCTGTGGCAGTCTGCATGTCAACATTTGTAGCTGTTTCAACTCCTTAAGACAATTCTCTTCCAAATCCTGCTCATTAAGCATACATGGCTTACCCCTCAATAGCAGAATTATATTTCCAAATTTTGGGTCAGATTGGACTTTTTTCCCCACATATGAAACACTGAAAAAGTGCCTCGCTCACTTGTGAATTTGACATAATTGGTACAGAATTATTTTATTTCTTTTACAAACACTCTTCAAACCAACAGTCTATCCTAATAAAACAGCCAATACTACATGAAGTATGTTTGGGATTCTACAATAGTTGATGTGTAATGTGAATAATGACTAATGTCGGTGTATTTCATCATATTTAAGTGTATAAATACATTTGATATTATGATATCAAACTATAGGAAAGATCAAAACACAACCAAATTAAAATGATATAACTAAAACATAATAGCTTAAAGCAGGATTATGTCATATTTTTAAATGCATGATATTTGGTTGCACTTGTATGTATGCAATAAATATAAAACCTTTACTTGCATGTCTTGTGTGAATACTTGCTTGTATTGTGATGCATTAGTGACTTTATGTTGCATGGAATACGTTTATGCTTATTAACATTTCTTTACAGTTTGTTTATACTGCATTTTCTGAAGGGTTTTACTGCTTTCTCTGTTTTTTTTAGTTTAAAACAGGAAACAATGATAAGAAAACAATAATGCAGAAATACAATTTAAAATGATAATTTGCTGAGCAAACATTCATTTTTGCCTCTTTATTTATTCTTCTGTATACCTAATCAAAGTGTTCTGAGCTGTCATCAATAAGTTTTTGTAAAATGTGCTGACACGTGTTTTTTTCCAACAAGATATTTGTTAAGCAAGAACAACATTTGATTAAAACTCAGTTTACATGCTCTTTTGCTTATTAAAAGACATAAAAGACACCAATTCAATTTATAAGCAAAATATTGCTGACAAATAGTCTTTCAGCTATGACCAAAACCATTTTTATGACATTAATTCATGTGTTTTATGGAGTACTTATGCAGCAATGACTTGGTCAGTTTCCAAGCTGAGGACAGTGTATTCATGAAAAAGGAAGAAAATGTGACTGTTTTAGTAAGTTAAGATACTAACAACCATACTTTTCTGGCTTAATCATCTAAAGAACCCAATTCTGAGTTTTTTGAATGCAGCATAACTATTAATAAATTCATATGGATCCCATAATTTTGCAATGTGAACCCGTTTGCCTTGATTCCAGCCCTAAGTGATTCCCTGATGGCTTTGAACAGAGACGATGCAACCAATGGTAGAGTATTAGTTCAGTTCTCTAGTCATCCATTAGCTAACATATTAACCTGCAATCACAAGTCAAATTCACATCACCGTAAAATGCAGATTCAATGTTGGGAACCTGAAGAAACTCGTAAAAAAAGTATTTTTTCAAACAAGTTTCGATATTTTTTACATTACAAAAATGCCTCATGGTAAATGTGTACGCATACTCAATGTTTTAGAAGAAATACCCAACATTTACATTCATAGAAGAATAACTACATACTGTACTAATACTGATTATTCACACTCAACCTGCATTTTCTGCTTATTTTACAATAGAAATGTTGTGTTGCTTGGCATCCTTTCCTCTTTTCACAAGAAAGTGAAATAATGAATCCACTCTTTCTCTGGCCTTTGTTTTCTTTTTTAATTTTTTTCACTAATCACTAATTACTGCGTATCATGTAAAACACGTAATCAATCACCATTACAGTATATGAACTGATATATAAGGGCAGAAGAAAAATTTTCTGAACTGGTGCTTGTTTTTATCTCTGAAGCCTACCACCTTAGACGAGAGGAGACCGACTGGTTTGACAAACCCAGAGACGGGCGGTCGGAGAATGGACAAGAGAAGAGACAGGTGAGACAGGAATAAAAACACATACTTTTGGACGGACGGTATACTGTATATACCGTCCACGCAGACACCCGGATGGAGTCCGAGCAGTAATGACGTGCATGCCCTCACACTGAATCGCCTGGATATCTTTCTGTGTGTTCCATACTTACCTGTTTCCCCATTTCCCTTGTACATACATGACATCTCACCATTGTGTGTGGGCCACAGGGAAAAGGCCCGTACTACCCCTTCCCTCACCTCAGGGTCAAACTGCAGAGGGACCCCAAAGACCGCAGTGTCTCAGGTAAAGTACCATGATTTACTACCTTCCGTTCACTAAGGAGCGCGCTAAGAGCATTTAATGTGTTATTGACTGATGCGTGCATTAGATTTTATTGACCCTGTTGCTTACCCTCTGCATCAAATATGTACAGTTTACAGCACAAACATTGTTTTGCCTCAATTGAATTTGAAATGATAAAAAAAAAAAAAATTCTATATCATTCTAAATGGATAAAGAGGGTAAAATGCATGTATAAATATGGGTGACAATGTCCCATTAGGTTCGGAGAGCATGATGAAGTGCTTCATGCATTCTGTTTACTTGACATTGGTGCCAGATCCCAAGAAAAAAAAAACTGGCGAGTCACTTCCCCTGCCATTACGTTCCATCACACCATTCCTCCAGGCTCCAAAGCGGGCAGACATTTCATTTCCTCGCTTCCCTTTTTGATTTGGCTCTTTTCCACGCTCATCAGTCATCGCCATGCTCAAAATGGCGTATCCCTCACACTTAGGATTATCTTACACAATTAGCAGACAGCCCACAAAGGAAGTAGGACCCGGTGCTGAGTCATTTCACTGCTCGCCTCCCACTGTGTTAGGTATTATAAAATACAGGCGGTTCTGCATCTTTGTAAGTGAAGAAGACCCCCTAATTTGTGACCTTTTGGAGGGACACAGATTTGTATGTTATTGGTGGGTAATCATGAGAGGGGTTGGCATGCATGCTGCATTCTACTGCTCCATAAAGGCAGAGAGTGATAACAACAGAAGTAGTGAAAGTGAGAAAATCAATCCGAGTAGCAGAATAGTTCTGTTCAGGCAGATTCAGCATAGCTGCCATATATCCAACATAATACCTAAAAATGCGACACAAACTACTTAGGGAATTTCTCCAAATTTAAAAATAAATAAATAAATAAATAAAAAACGTCCACCTGAACTGAAGGATGAACTGATTAGATTTTGGTGGTCAAAGGACATAGAGCAAGGTCACTGTGACCTCACAAAACTCGTCAAACATTCATATGCTAATTGTGACAATTTCACACAAATGTCTAATAGGATAAAAGGTCATTTTAAGAATAACTAACGCCCATTCTTCTTGTGTTGGCGAATCTGCATGGGCGTGTGGACAAACAAAGTACAAGTTAAATGCCAGACTGAATAATAATGCTACACTTTTGGCCCCAAACAGGAAATGGTCTGGGTATCCGTGTGGTTGGAGGGAAGGAGGTCCCTGGCAGTAATGGAGACATTGGAGCCTATGTTGCCAAAGTCCTACCTGGTGGAGCTGCAGAACAGACAGGAAAGATTCTTGAAGGTAAGCTGTTAAATTAATCTTCTCCATGTGTTTTTTTTTACGAGGAATATCCTTGTTGTTTCCCTAAACACAGACTGTAAACAAGGGGAAGCTAGTCAGGATCAGTCCAAAAGTAACGCAAACAGATCTGTCTGCCGGCACCGATTAACAAGGCATATGCCCTCTTTTAACGTCCATACAAAAAGTTTTAAAACATTTCTTGTGGTTTTACGGAGGGTTAGGTGTCAAACTACTGCCTTTTACGACTTCTCCTTCACATACAGCAGTTTGAACCTGCAACAGCTCGCCTTTACACCCAGTAACTGTCCCCTTTGACCTGTGATTTCACGCCCACGCCTCTCACTGACACCACATGAGGATGAATTGCCGTGTGGTAGAACGCATTTTACGAAGTGGTATTGATTTCACATTGGGCTGGGGGGGTCTGAGAACACCACCCTCCCACTTCATCTGTCCACTTTAATGTCTGTGTCGATGGTGTCACACAATCGCCGAAGCTGCACCTTTTGTGACGCTGCTGCGTGTCGGTGATCTATGGATGGTGAGACAGGGAGAGAGGGACATGCTGCTATCCATGTCTGCCCTCTGTAGATGTGTGTGTGTGTGTGTCTCTTTGTACTTTCTGTTTCTCTCGTCTCCACTTCTTCATTCCAGTAAAAAACGCTTTGTGATAAAATCCAAATGCACCAAATACAGTCGGGATCAATCGTGGAAATATTGGGCTCTTTGCAACATAATGGAAGTAACTTGAGGCTCAGTGCTAACATCAGCATGCTACCATGCAGATGTTTCACAGGCGTAATGTTCCCCGTGTTCATCTTCGTAGTCGAGCATGTTAGCATATTATCATTT
This sequence comes from Eutrigla gurnardus, assembly GCF_963514095.1. Taxonomy (NCBI): domain Eukaryota; kingdom Metazoa; phylum Chordata; class Actinopteri; order Perciformes; family Triglidae; genus Eutrigla; species Eutrigla gurnardus. The sequence continues at coordinate 10,246,681 of NC_139932.1, read as the reverse complement.
GCCATTTGCTAATTACTAAAAAACAAAGTACAGCTGAGGCCGATGGGAATATTATTAGCTTTGCAGGTCTCGCAAATTCACACGTCGACGTGATGATGACGTTCAACAAACAGTCTGAGGATCCCCAAAGTTATTAGAGTTTGTTCTCCGGGGGCTTTGAATGTCTGTAGCAGATTTCACAGCAATCTGTCGCGAATTTCACAGCAACCCATGCCTGTTTGACGATGCCGTCCCTTGTGTGTCTGTGAAGTAACAGTAGCATTATATTTGTTTGTTTGACATTTTTTGAAATCATGAAAGAAGATCTTTAATTTTCCAGTTTTGATCTGGATTTGAATGATGGCTGGATTACTGAACCGACCTATCGGGCACAGGCCCCTGAAGTGTCGGGGGCCCCCTGGTTTTTAGCAACAATAGTCACTCAGAGAGACATACCAACAATATATATGCCCAAATTAACAACTGCAAAGAGACACAAAAGACTACAAAGATAACAACCACAAAAAACTACACTACAAAAACAAAGAAAAACAGAGAAATATCTACAAAAGAATAACAAAAATAGGCCAAACAACCATAAATCATCTTAAGTGTCTCATAATCTGCCCGTGATTTTAACGCTTGGAAAAGTCTAAGGGCAGAGGATTCAGTGAGATGTGTAATTTCCCAAACACTTTATGGACCTTAGATTAACCTCTACATACTGTTTCGTACGGTTCCTTTAACTGCTTTCTACCACTGAACTCACACCTCCAGCACACATCGATGTCTGAAGGGTTACATATCTCTTCTCTGCTTTTTGCGATAATCCTTAGCTCCGTGTAACTGTAATCTCACTCCGTCTCAGCCATCATAGCCTTTCTGCACTGCTCTCATGCATTATCATTTTATGCGTAGTCACAAGTTTTGGCACCGAGCAGAACGGCTGCAAAGCACTTTGGTTCTGCCAGCGGGGGGGGGGACGCGGCGTCTCGCCCTCCGGTGTGAATACGGAGAAACGTTGTCAGATTCAACAAGCGGAGAGGCTCACTGGAAAATTCAAGTGCCTTCGAAACTGCCGTCGAGTGTGAACAATTTGATGAATAACGTTGTGGTGAAACTACAGTCGCTTCCCTGTTCGCTCACACATGCAGCTCGAGAGTATCGCCGCAAACGGACCCTCCTGATGAGCTGTTTCCAGAAGTGTAAGTCCTGCCCGTGGGCAGGGTGTGCTTTTGGAGGATGCAGTGGGTTTGCTGTGGATTCATTTGAGCTGCTGTATTGAATATGAATACATGGCCAGTCACTGTCATTTGTCATTGTCTGACTAGATGAGAGACACTGGTGTCTGCAAATTAAAGTGTTCTAGCTGAAATAACAGCCGTTCCGGAGTTCATTGGATTGACCCTGATCTGATCCCTTATTTGGGTCAATGTGTTAATTTTTTAAAATGAACTAATCGCTTTTATAATTTAAAGAGCTACTCACCTCTCAGCTTTGATTTGGTTTTGGTGTGTTTGCATCTACATACTGTATTTAAGTATGCTGTGTTAGTGATTGTGTGCAAATACATTATTGCGTGTCTAGGAATGCAAGTCCTGGAGTGGAGCGGCGTCCCTCTGGCGGGGAAAACCTACGAAGAGGTTCAAGGACTCGTCGGGCAGCCGTGCAGCGAGGCGGAAGTGTGCGTCAGACTGTGAGTCCTACTTTCTCTTATCTCCATCTACTGCGTTTTTTCCTCTTTTCTTCTCGAGTTTGACTGTTCAGAATGACATGTCACGTCGTTTTCCCGTCTTCCAGTGATCTCAACATGCTGGCTGACTCCGACGGTTCCGACCACCTGGATTTCCAGGAGCACAGCAAAGGCGAGCTACATTATCTCTACGACTCCGACATGCTGCTTCTCACTTTCCCCCCCTTCTCTCTGTCATTTCCCAATTAACTTTTGTCTCCTGCAATTTTTAGACACTCTTGTCGTATCGCTTTTCATCTACAATTCTCTCTTTTCTCAAATTCAGCCGCACATTGCTTGTGGCCTACTTCCTCTGTCTGTCTGCAACAGTGGGACTGTTAGATTGTTCTCAAAAGAGCTACCGCACTTCAAAAGCCTTTGATATATCCGACTTGAAGTCGTCTACTCGGGATTCCTGTCGCCCTCTTCCTGTGGGTGCCTGTTGCTTAATGATGCTGGTGTGAACCCCCCCCCCCTTCTAGGTGACAGACCTCCCAGGTCTCCAGGCGTTGACCCCAAGCAGCTGGCGGCCGAGCTGCAGAAGGTGTCCCAGCAGCAGGCTCCCACCTCCACCTCGTCCTCCAGTCTGCCCCCCTCCACCTCATCGACCTCCAGCCCCGCTCAGCCAGGATCCCCCTCCGTTGGCAAGAAACGCCACAGCAGCAAGGTGAGTTTCTTTATTAGTATTAATGGATTGATAGTGTTGGTCACACATTACAGTACATCCCTGAAGTGCATTATCATTATGTATCGCTGGGGAAAAAGCTTTCAGGTTCATAACTCCGCAGTTGCCTTATTTTTTTTTTTTAACGTGTAACTCCGTCTTATAATAATATTTCTAATATTTAATATCTGGTTTTCCCAGTTTGGACACAAAAATGATTTTGTTTACACCAAGTTTTTTTATCTACCACATTAGGTCGCTCTTTATTATCAATTTTATTGATTTAGGCAATGCCAGTAAGAATTCACCACTTCTAACTTATCTAATATCAATATTTAAATAGATGCACAGTTTACAATAAGTATAATCCACCCACAGGTAATAATGTATCATCCTCTGACAGATTTTTGTTTGCGGTTTCTAAGCATGTTGCTTGTATTTCTAATAGACTGCGGAGGGAATGAAGATCCAGTCCCACCCCGTCTCTGGAGAGATACAGGTCTGTTAAAGTATTGTATTTAATGTAATCACTGTCACACACACACAAACGTTTTATTTATTTCACATTGTTTCTGTCACAAAATGTATTCAAATCCCTCATAATTCCATACGGCTCTTTTTTGCAGCTTCAAATCCACTACGACAAGCAGCTTGGCAACTTGATCGTTCACGTCCTGCAGGCCAGAAACCTCGCCCCGCGGGACAACAATGGCTACTCCGACCCGTTTGTTAAGGTGTATCTCCTACCAGGGAGAGGGTGAGTCAAAGGCTCGGAGCCTGCAAGCACACATTACAGTAGTCCAGACCGGGACCACGGTCAGTTATGGATCAACGAACGTCAAATTGAGTTTCAGTTTAGTTGATTCAGACACACAGTAAGTGTGTTAGATCTTTGAGTGATAAAGTTATGCTCAGAGCTCAGACCTAATTTTCCATTCATTTGAAAAAAATCGATTTCAAATTGATTTTGCCTCACCATGACATCTTTCTTCGGTATCAACCCATAGCACCTATACACTGCACATCAGATCCATCATGTGATGCGTTTTAGAAGGGAGTTCCAGTGGCGTCATGTGACATGAACTCGCCAACCCCCCTCACGCTGCTGAACGACATAAACGTCATGTAAACGATACAAAGTGGCTCGTTGCTGTTGTGTTGATGTTGCTCCCCGTTGATGAGCGTTCTACTGTCGGTGCAGAATCAATAGCTCTCTCACATTTACCTGCTATATGATCCGCACATTCCCATAAGTCCGGGGCTCCTTTCTCACTGTGATTACACAGTAATGTAATAGACTCTCCCGCCTTCTCTGCTGTTGGAGGTCCCTTGAGAGAGTGTTTGTTCCTGGATTGTGCTCATCACCTTTCAGATAAAAAAAACAAAACAAAAGCCGCCACTCTCACAGGCCTTCAGTTTGAGACGCTCAGATGCAAAGAGAAAGGGTTGATTGAGTTGTCGCTAAAGGAGGCTGGGAGAGTTGGATCCACAAACCCTGCAGCCGCCCTACTTAAAGCAGTTAGGGAGACGTGCACACTTAAGCGCACGTGTGCAAATACTCGTGTATATGCTACATGTGAGTATACATGAATGTTCTCACAGCTATCAGGCTGTAATCCATACAGAGGCTTTTCAGTTGCATCCCAGGTCTCCTGGCAACCGCATGGAGCTGTTGCAGTGAAACAGGTGGTCATAAATAATAGTTTACTTAGCAACCAGGAAGGAGGGGGAAAAACTTTTTTTTTTTTTTCTTTTTTTGTGGCAAAGTAACGATCATGTCGATGTGTATGAAGCTAGAATTCTGCTTCTCCACACTGTGAGCAAACACACACGGGCTTTCTTTCTTACCTGGACAGCTGATCACGTTTAGCAAACCAGGATGTGGAGAAAACGTGTAACAAGTCAGGAAACGGAAATCAATTTCACCGTGGAGACAGTGTAAACGAACCACTTATATCATGATATCTGTGCATTATAAGGAGGGGATTTGTGTGCGCCCCTAAAACAACATGCATCGTTATCATGGTTAGTATGATTATTATTGTTCACCCTTTAAGGAGGCGGATTTAAGAATCATTTACAGTAATATCCTATTATGTGCAATGGAAAAGTTGATTACAAGAACAAAATATTGTTTACAATGGTGCTGCAATATAAAGCAATTAATGACACAATCCACATGTTGCTATTTTGCATAACTCCACCAAATGCATGCACGTTTTTATCAGCAGCCTTCGCCTCACCCACAGTGCTCTTCTCTACGTGGTTTTGCAAAAGACATTACATGTATCGCCACGGAAGCATAATTCCCGCTGAAGTTGAAAGTGCAAAGATAAACGACTGTGCACTTGTGTCGAGATTTGAGTTGTTTCCCCGCAGGAATCTGTTGCACTGTAACTCCACACAGTAGAGTGGAAAGTGGTATATCTAGCGGCAAAGATTGATAACGCAATCGGCTGTTCCATGAGCAGTAGATCTCCACCAACAATTGCCAACGGATGCGTTACATCATCTGAAAGCCCTCTTAACACAGTTCATGAGACATTAGAGCACAAATTCAATCCACCGCTGCAGCGCACCACGGTCCCCTTCTTCCCTAAACACACGGTTAATAAATCCCACCTTAAAATCTACAGGGATCTCCCCCCTCCCCCACTTACACACTCACAGTCCACAGGCACTCCTCAACCCCCCCACCCTCCCTCTGACTATTGTTTCTGTATGTTGTTCTCTATATTTAATGCATGCTGGACCCTCTCAGTCAGGTCATGGTTGTCCAGAATGCCAGGTATGTGACTTGACCCCTTTGGTACTTTGGTTCTGTTTTGGTTGAAATTTGGTTGTCAGTTTGGTGAAGTTGACAAAAAAAAACACGTCCAAATTGTTTTGCTAACATGGTCGGAAGCTTGTTGATAGAAATGCAGATACAAATCCCTTAAATTGTGCATTTTCCCCGCCCGGTCCTCATATTCTCATGTTCCACTCACCTTCAGGCTTAGCACTGGAGGAGTCCCCAAGTATTAACTTCCTCCCATCTCTTTAACATAACATGATTAAACCTGTGCTGACAATTAACGTTTTTCCCAGCTAAGTGTTGTGTGTTCCCGGTAGATGGTCTGTTTTTGTTCCTAACCACCGTAATTTGAAACCCCCGACACCCTTTAGTTTGTCCCTGTTTTGTGATGAAAACCCCCTCAGTAATGTCCTACATCGTGCCCTGACATCACACTGTGCCCCTTGACGCCCCGCCACATTCAACACACACTCCCATTATATTTTTCCTCCGCAGTCCTTATCCATCCCATTACTTTCCAATATAGAGCAGTTGTTGTCCTTGTCGTTACCGAACTAACTCTTTCCGACTTACTCATATCCTACGATCTTAAATCAAACCCTAAAACACTGCAAAAAACATCCATCTTAACAAGTCATTCTAATCCCCGCGAGTCTGCCGGGATGAAAAAAAAAAATATTTTCTTTAAGACAGGTGAAGTCAGTGAAATCGTATTATTGCTTCTCATGCAAATTGACAGATTTTGTTTTTTTTGTCGGTGATCAGCAGAATGATTTATCTGCTTCAGTTATTGGCACTTCACAAAACAAAAAATTTGTCCAAAATATTTCATGAGGCTAAATGACTTGATGGACAACGAAAGTGGACTTTTTTGCAGCGCGCCCTGACATCGTACTCGGCCGCCCATGCACGTAGGCCCATACCTTTTGTCGCCGTCCGAAAAATTGTGCATCACATTCATTCTCTCCCTCCGACTGTGTACATCGTGCCCTATATCTTGTGCTCCCCTGCATTGTGGTGGTCCACTATCTCCCCCCCCCCCCACCCACCCTCCCCCGGGGCTTTTGGATGCCCCTGACCGAGTGTACCGTGTCCCCTTCCAGTGCTGAAAACAAGAGGAGGTCCAAGCACGCCGGCAAGAGTCTCAACCCTGAGTGGAACCAGACCGTCATCTATAAAAACATCCACCTGGAGCAAGTATGTGGTCGGACACGCATCTCTGAAGATTGTGTATTCATAATATTGTTTAGAGTGCTGGCTATAACACGTATAGTCCATGTATGTAAGGCACTAACAAGAGAACTGACAAAACGTCCGAGTTAAAATGATATTGTCTTTTCACGGCTGGCATGCAGACTTGCATTGTGGCCGTTGGTTTTAGTGGAGCAGATGGACGATCATTGGGATATTAATTATATCGTTTTAGATCCCGTTCTAAATCCACTGGACTCGTATCAAATACAGCCAATTTACTGCTGAATCTCTTCTAATTTAAGCCGAGATCATATCCTATTTTCCATTTTATCACACACTCAGCCAAGATCAGTTACTATAAATATGCACTAACTTTATATCTGTGTGTCAGCTGAGGAAGAAGACTCTGGAGGTGAGCGTGTGGGACTACGACAAGTGCTCATCCAATGATTTCTTAGGAGAGGTAAACGTCATGAAATGTGTTCAGTTCAGTTCTAGACCAAATACATTTGAATGCATAATCACATTAAGTTTGGTTCCCCAGGTCCTCATTGACCTGTCCAACACGGTCCAGCTGGACAACGTCCCGCGGTGGCTCCTCCTGAAGGAGCAGAGCGAGGGCGACCACCACCGCCGGCAGGGCCGACACAGCTCCTCCAAACCCTCCTCGCAGCACTCCTCGCCCAAAACCGCCGGCTCCGCACACGACAATCAGGATTCCCCCAAATCGTCCGTCATCAAGAGCCGAAGCCACGGGATTTTCCCGGATCCGGCCAAGGGTAGGACACCGTGACGTTCCCTCACGCGCTTGACTTTCTCACCGCCATCCCCTAACACCCGTCTGTACACCGCCGCTTCTGCCATCTCCGTTTGCCCTCTTCTCTTCTTCTCCTCTCTTTGTTCTCTCTTCTTCACACTCGGTGCTGTCTTTCTCTCTGTCCACCTGTCTCCCTCTCTCTGTCTTTCTCTCTATACCAGCACCTTCCTACGCCCATATTTTTGCACATCCAAACGTAGCTTCAGCTTCATGCTTTTTGCTTTTCTCATGGTCTGTTTTCTTGGTTGCCATGATGTCATCCAGCTAAGAGGTCTAGCTTTAGCTTCCCTCTACCTTTCTCCTAACACAGAGGGCAACAGGTCCGTGGAAAGGCTTTGAATGCTCCCCTACTTTAGAAAACTAACCAAATTTAATGCGGATTGTTGACTTTACAACGCAGTTACCTCGATGGCCTAGATGAACTTTCTGACTGGCCACTACTTATTCACCACAGGTGGTTGCAAAAGGTAACTTAAATAAAGTTAACACATAGCTTTTTTGGTAATTTGATGAATCTGGTTGTTTTAGACACGCAGGTGCCCACTATCGAGAAATCTCACAGTAGCCCTGGCACATCGAAGCCTTCCCCGTCCGAGGGCCAGAGCCAAAGCCACAGCCACGGACACAGCCAACACTCTCGCTCGCACGGCGCTTCACGCTCCAGCAAAAGTGCCGCGCGGCAACAGCATCAGGAGGGCGGCATAGCAACGGGCGATGCCCCACAGCACTCGCAGCCGCCGCAGCAGCAGCAGCAGCAGCAGCAGCCGCAGCAGCCGCCGCAGCGCCCCCAACCAAGTAAACCAAGACGCAAATAAAGCCTACGCAGCATGGCCTCCTCACACTCATCTGTTCTGCCTTTTATGTTTTTCTTTCTGTACATTTTTTTTTTTAGTTTCCTTTTCTCTTCTTGGTTTCCCCTCACCCTTTACACCCCCCGGTCCTCTCGCCCGTTGTGTTCACAGTGTGTCACCCTCCCACCGCTTCTCTTCTGTATGCACTCTCCAGCGTGTCGAGCCGGCAGCTCACCTGTACTGTGGCACACTGTCTTCGACTTTTCCTAAGTTTGACCCCTTTTTCAACGAATCCCAAAGTAGTGGTTGCTTATTGAAGGCCAGTTCTAACGACTTAAAAAATAAAAACAGACTAAAGGCTAAATCTTATGTTCTAATACAACTTTAATATGAAGTTAAACATAATTACATTTCCCTGTTTTGAAGAGTTATTTAAATACATTAACTTCACTTGGGATCAGGAGAAGTATGGAAGAAAATGTCAAAAAGAAAAGTGAGATGGCACCGTCAGTGCCGTCTCCATCTCCCAGACCAGCATTATAAACTACAAGAACAGAAGCTTCTGCTTCCGAGACAGGTTTCTGTCACCAAGCAGTAAAACAGAAGAAAGTTGCACTCCTCCCCCCCCCCCTCCCCAAAATATCATTAACCTCTTTTTTTTTGGTTCTTTTTTATTATCCCACGACCAGCTCCTCCACTGAGATGGCTGTGCATGCAGTCCGCTAACACCCCTCCCCCTCCCTTTTTGTTTGACAAACTTCCGGACTCACACTGCACCTCAGTAGATGCTGCACACCCCGCCTCTTAGTGACATGCAGGAGGGGCGAATGTGCAATGCACACTGTGGCTGCATGTGATTGACAGTCAAGCTGGTTGCCATGGTGAAGATAAAAAAAAAAAAAAAGCTCTCTCTGAAACTCCATCTCGCTCCTCCCTTCTTCCATCTTAAACTTCGACCCTATGAACTTTGTTTGCTGGCGCTGACTCCACCCCCCCTCCCTACCCCTGACACCTGACCCGCGCCTGCGAAAAAAACAAACGCACCAGGCCAAAGAGGCCGTCTCTCGCTGCGGCACCAGAGGCACAGCGTAGTGGGCGTGCTCACCATTCAGAGAGCCCAGGCCGATTGGCTGCCCGCCCTGCCGTCGGTCGTGTCGGCCAAAGGGAGCAGAGCCGACGGCAGACACCTGACCCTCAGGAAAGCCGTGTCAGAAGAGAGGCCGCAGAGCACCGGAGGTGAGCGTTTAGCCCACGGGGTCTCCCTCTCCCTGTCATGTGACTGAAGCACAGGCGAGGGGCGAGAAAGTGAGAGTGAAAGAAAGAGAGGATGGCGATGCTACTAACGCACACCTGCATAAAGAGAGGGGGAGAGAGGGGGAGTCTTACAAGCTTATAGAAGAGACAGGAAGTTGCACATCACCAGAGATCCATGCAGCGAGACACGCTTTCTCTCCACAGCCGCCCAACGCTGCTCACTGACACCAGGAAGTGATCCAGCTGGTATTAGTGAGCTTCAGCGGTCCGTTTGAGTGGCCCGAAAGGAAACGTGTCGGCATGGATTCTGTCCAGCACCACATCTCACATCTTTTCATACGCAATCACGCTGCCTGATCGGCTGGTTGACAATCCTGAATTAATAACATCTGAAATATGTTGCATAAAAAACAGGATCTTTTGTACATAAACATCCCTCAAACTCCTCCAGATATGAAACAAATATTCATGTAATTTGATTTTAAAAACTGAAGTAATGCCAAGTTTGAGATATTACATTATTATTAATAGCTCATACAGACGACTAACAATGTGAGTAGATCTAGGGGCCTATCGTTTGGTCTCCTTTTACGTAAACATGTATATGTGATCTCTGGATTTGCCTGTTTCATGTGAAAGCTTTCTATGTGAGTTATTACTGTCTTGTCTTTGTCTGAGAAAAAGATTCCGAGTCTGTTCATGTGCTTCCTGCTAGTCCACAGTGTTTGTGCGCTGTTCATTACAGTCCAGTCTGTTGTGCTTTTTCAATAAAGCGTCTCCTTTGGCTGTGACGCATTAAAGTTGATTGGATGCATTTTAGTCGCTGCACATATTGGCCCCTAGTTTTTAACAATATTGGATCCGGCAGAGGTCCAGTGTTTCTTCCCGTCTCTCTGTGGTGACGGGTGTGGTCGTATCTCTGCGCAGCTCGGTCGGGCTACAGATCCGGCGACGCCCCGGTCACGGCAGCCTCGTTGGACAGCGGCCTGAGCGGCAGCGCCTACAGCCTGTTGGACGAAGAAGGAGAGATGAACGAGGTGGACAGTGCCATCTTCCAGGTGCCGCGACTGTGAGTCAGCTTATTCACATCATTTTATCTCAAAAATCTTCTCCTTGTGGATATTCTTTGAATGTTAAATGGGTGCTAAACTACAACTTCCATGCAATACATGAAGCAGTTGTATAGTTTTATTTAATTTCCTGGATTTTCTTTCCTGTCTCTATAGTGGAAAGATCCCAAATGGCACCGATGTGTTGAAATCACCAATGGGACACATTGACAGTGAAGGTACAGTACAGCATGTGCATTCATTCACACATCCAGGCTTAAGGATGAACACGTTTATTCATATCCTCTTCTTCCTATCTCCTTATATCAATGTGTCTCTTTTGTCCATTCATAAACACACAAACACACACACACACACACACACACACACAGGCTACCCTTCAGCGACTTGTTGACCCAGCTTTCAAGATATCTCCATTCAGTTTCCCAGGCAACCAGAAGCCAGGCAGAAGTCCTCATAACTCCTCCGCGTCCTTGTTAAACAAATAAATGTGATTGCTTGCAGGCCGTGTTTGATATTACTCATCGTGAGAGTACACGTTGTGGCCAGCAGAGGGCAGTCTCGTGCAGAAGAGGAGTATGTATTTCACTCTGCTGATTCAATGTGTGTGTGTTCAGGTAAGTCTCAGGTCATGGGGGAGATAAAGATCGCTCTGAAGAAGGAGATCAAGACGGAGGGGGAGCAACTGGTCCTTGAGATTCTTCAATGTCGCAACATCACCTACAAGTTCAAGTCTCCGGACCACCTACCTGGTAATACATCAGTACGCAGCCCACACACCTACATACTCCCATTTATGCTTACACCCACACACAATTAACTTTCACAAAAAATGTAAGTTGAATTAATCACACCCCGGTTTATTATTCTTATGACATCTGTCGAGACTCTTCACGGCATGCAGAGACAATTTTAATGCGCTACATATCATTATAATATTTGACAGCTGGGAGGCCCACACAGCCCACACTGTTTGGAACGATTGGCATCTTGACACGCCATCAAATCAAATCCTTGCCAGTTATTTCTCGATGCAGCACCACAGGTGTCCCGAGAGTGTTTTCCAGCCAACATTCCCTTGGAAAGCAGCGTACACTTAACCTAGTCTGTCAAAGTCAGACAACACGCACAGAGCCAGAGAGCACTGTGTGGACAGAACAATGGAGCCAAGAGCGATCGCACGAAACGGAGTGTATAAGGTGGCGCTGATGAATCGCAAGTGTGTGCCGTTGGTGCCAAACAGGAGATGGGGAGAGGGAGGCGGTAGCCACGCCCACAAGACTGACAGCAAGAGAGGAAAAAGGAAGGGGAGGGAGAGAAAGTGGCTGCTGTCATAAGGGAGCATAAAATCACATTTAATATACTTTTCAAACAATTAAATTACACACTAATAGTATTTACTTTCTTACTGTAACATCTTCCCTTGATCCTCATCTCCTCTTCTAATATTTACACCCTTATATCTGAGCTGTTGGCCTGATTTGCTTCCAGATGGGCATGACATTTGTTTTGTTTTTTTCATTGATAGAATGTAGAAAGTGCAGAATGTAGCAGTGACTATTGTTGACTATGAGCATCTGTGACTTACTTACATGTTACATGTTTATTTTCAATATTAAAGCCCAAACCCCATTTTAAACTACATGTGAAAAAGTCATCATTCAATTCTTCATTCTTATTTTTCACATAGCCCTAATTGCAAATAAGGTCACTAATGTTTCCCCTCCGTGGTTCCTGGTTTTAATATTAAATCTGTTATAAGGGGGATGCAAATGAGTGCTTTGGTGTAGATGCTGTGTTCGCATAATAAAGTTTTATTTCCTGTGGTTTAAGTCCATGGTCATTGGGTTGAATTTACAGAAAGACAACAAACAAAATGGAAAAATAGCTCAAAAACATTAATATAAACTATCTCTTAAACATCTATTAAATGAAATAAGGACACTAACAGCTATACCAGGGATGGTTTTCTTTTCCCCCTGCTTCACCCATTCAATCCCATTTGTTTAGTATATCAGTTTTTACACTGTGTGTGTGTGTGTGTGTGTGTGTGTGTGTGTGTGTGTGTGTGTGTGTGTGTGTGTGTGTGTGTGTGTGTGTGTGTGTCTCTCGGCAGATCTTTACGTGAAGCTCTATGTGGTCAACATTGCCACCCAGAAAAGGATCATCAAAAAGAAGACCAGAGTGTGTCGTCATGACCGCGAGCCGTCTTTTAATGAAACCTTCCGCTTCTGTATGAACCCGGCCGGACACTCCCTACAGGTAGGATAGTCCCAGACACAAGCACACACACAGATTATAGAAGACACCCAATATGGCATTCTGTTTGTACTTGAACAGTCATACGGCAGCTATTTGGCTATTTAAACCCAGCCCCTTCATTCTCTGCCTTCTAGATGCATAAAGAGTATACAAACATAGGACTTTCACCCAGCAGACTGGGATTTGGGTCCTGAGTAAAACCTATTTTTGCACTTAGCTGAAAACTTTTTTCAGTAGGCAGCAAAACTGTCTGTAATAGCATCAGCCTTAAGAACACAGTCTGTAATTCTTAATCAGTTGATCTGGTGTTGAACCTCGTGTCTTCTTATAGATATAATATGACATAATGCTGGTTGTTATTTTCACGCCAGCTGTTCCTGGTGTCCAACGGTGGCAAGTTTGTGAAGAAGACCCTGATTGGGGAGGCCTACGTGTGGCTGGACAAGGTCGACCTACGCAAGCGCGTGGTGAGCTGGCACAAGCTGCTCGCCAGCAGCGCCCAGATCCACTCGTAGGAGGAGACTCCGCCTCCAAGGGACTGATTCCTGTCATCCGGGTCACTGATCCACTCTTGTCGGGTATAGGGGGGGGTTGAGGGTAGGTTCTGGATACGGGCCGTTTATTTCATCTGTGTTTCAGGGCTCAGAGTTTTGGAAGATTCTTTCGTTCATAAGGGCAGCTCTGATGAGGATTTCTGTCGTGCGGGACGTTTTGGAGGAAGCAGTTAATGCGTTTACAGGAAACGGACACAAGTTTACAGGACGTACAGTGTACAGTGAAGTAGCCAGGGCTGAGTGGAACAGAGGTCAGTTCAGAGGTCAAGCACGGAATCAACCAGGTATAACACACTTTAATACACAACACACACACACACATGCACACTATTATTTAAGACAATTTGCACAGTCATTCACACAGAAGAGACGTATTTAATTCTACAGGGAATGGACACACTTGGATTTCCAATTTATTTATTTAGATGCTTTATCCGTGAAATATTTTCCTCGTTGCTTTATTACAAGTGCATTTCATTGTTTTAAGAAGCATTTTTTGGGGGAATGAAATATCGACTCCATTGCAGAGACCTCGTATTTATTTTTCTATTTATGATATCAGCGTAGAGTTCTATCATTTGTCTTCTCCTCAATTATTTAAGTGCTTCAAAATCTTTCCCTTGGGAAGGAAGCGTAGTATATTTTATAACACACAACCCAGCGTTCCACTTCACGAGAAAAAAAAAAAGAAGAAATCTCAGCAAGCATGAATTTATCAACAAAATCCTCTCCTACTTCACTTTTTACCCCATATTCTCCATCCGTAAATGTAACCTCAGTCGTATCAAATGATAATTGTTTGATAAAAAATGAATATTGATATATATATCAAATTGGACACTATATATTGTGCGCATGAGTCTATCTATACGGTATGCAGTGCCACATGTTCTGCACAAAAATCACCTCTAACGTTGTCTAACGTTCACTTTGTATATAGTGAAGTGTCATAGCCGGAAATGAATTATAACATATATAGATATATATATATATAAAGATTTCTTTATCACGGACAATCGAGTCTTGATGATTGTGACATAGAGGTTTTATTTACCCACGATACCCCGTAGAATGTGAGACATTAACCATAAGAGATTTAAGTATTTCGTGTCCTTCTTTGTGAGCTCCAGGCACATTGCGAGTCTTATAGTAGTCCTGCCTGTTCGTAGGAGCGGTCGACTCAACATTGCACGCTTTTGTGGTATTTTTGCACTTTTTTCTGCTTAGAATGTAAAATCATCATCCTGCTAAGAATCAGATAGCGATTATTTATTTATTTATTTTCCCAAGGAGAGGAAGTAGAGAGTTAAAGTAAAGTAATGACAATATCAGGAGATATTGTAGCGAACAAAAGTCAAATGTGGCGGGAAACTATCCATGAAAAAGCACCGTTAGCATTCTGAGATACGACAATGCTATCACAGTAGCATGTTGATGTTCTGTCCTAGCTTTATTTGTTCTAAATGTGTCGTCTCGATATCACCACTTAACCTTTGAATCATAAATGTTGTGTCTAAAAGTCTACTGAGTCCACTCTGTCTTGAAAAAGGTCGTTGTGAGTGTCTGTATGGGGGTCAAGCTGGTTCATTCAGCATTTTCAACTTAATATCTGAGTGATTTCTATGCAACACCTGCTGTATCAGAGTGGTAACTGCAGCTCGACTTGCCAGAAATGTCAGAAGAGAGGAATATTGATTTTTCTTTTGCACCGCTGTGTATTCACGTCCCCCATGAAGTGATTATTGCTTTAACGTGATTTTTTACATTTTTTAATTTTTGTATTGCTAATGTGAACCTTTATTTATTGCACGTTGAGACTATTTCATATGTTGTATTATATTTGTTTACAGGACATATCAGGTGTACATAAGAAAAGGTTTTGTTTTCTACACAATGTGCTTGTTTACAAGGTTTAGAGGACCTTTCTCGTCCTTGTGCTCCAACACACACTCATACGGAAATTATCATGCACAGGTCCCAAATTTCACAGTTATGAATTCCAACAAAAAACATATAAAGATTCCCATTTTTATTTATTCCCCTTGAGAGACGTGACCAAAATAGCGTTGTTATTAATGGACGTCATACCTGAAATGATAGTAGTTTTACAGTCTGTGTTTGTTTGCCTCTTATTTTTGTACTCTTGTGTGTAGCATCTTCATACCAAGTCCATGCATGTCATTTGCTCTGATGCATAGCTCTTCTTTTAAGTGTCGTCTGTCTAAAAATATTGACTTTAAAATCTCTCAAAACAAACAAAAAATTACACTCTCGCAACCACACACACACAAACACACACACACACACACACACACAGATGCTTTCTCTCTATTTCCAACCTTGTAAATACATAGCTTTTTATACTCGGGTTTGGGGAGCAATAGGTCTTTTAGCAGACAAAAAAATAAATAAAAAAGGTGTGTGAACATAGAAGTAAAAGGAAGTTGTTCTCCTCTCGATCAGTGTACAGTGGATAGGCTGAGAAACGACCTTACGTCTGTGTATAGCAACCCCAGATTTACCCGACCCTTTACACCGAACACTAAAAGGTTCACCAGAGTCTAACTACACAGAAATCTATCTTAACAACTCAAGCAGTTGCAGGAGAATTTAAATGTGCTCACACTGGATGTTGCATGTTTCAATGGTGGTTCATACTATTTTTGTGTCCAGATATTATTAAAGAGAAAAAAAAAAGAAAAAACAAAGAATGAGGTAGAGACAGATATAGAACAAAACGCTATAGAGGGGGGAAATTATAAAGAAAACCTATTAACAATTATTGATGACGTATGCTGACTGTACAAAGATTATGCTTGTAAAACCTGTCTGGTTTTTCACTTGTAAGTAAACAGAAAAAAAAATCTACTGTCATGGTTTTGTGATTGTATACAGGAGGTATTGATAAATTATGCAAATTGTGCTGTAAAAATGGCTGTTGCCCTATGTCTAAATATTAAATATCAGTACAAATTACATGCTGCTGTGTATTGCATTATTGATCATAACTGTTTTATTTTGGTACACGGAGGTTCATTCTGGGAGTTATCTTTACTTTTTAAAGCTCCCTGAGAGAGTTCATAGCTGTTTGCTGTGATGTGTGAAGTAACAGAATGTGACCATGAGATGGCGCCATGTGCCTTCAATTTGAGCACCTTAATAGGGCAGATACACAGCCGGGGTTCACAGGTGTTTTCACTCCGGTTGATTAGACCTTTTCCCCATTCTGTGAGTATGTGTTTGATTGACAGCTCCCCTCTCCTGTAGGACGTCTCCATCCAACTTCAAGGTAAGAGGTCTTGTTATATCCGTGTGTGTGTGTGTGTGTGTGTGTGGGGGGGGTGGCTTTATGCTAACATTTGTGCCTTAAACGGGGATTCTTTCTAGTGGCCAGCAGGGGGCGACCCCTCTGGTTGCAAACAGAAGTCACATTGCATAGAAGTCTATGAGAAAATGCCCCAACTTCTCACTTGATTTATTATCTCAGTAACAGTATAAAGATGGGTTTATGGTCTCACAAGTCTTCTTCAATACAGCATGATGCTAATAATATGTTAATTATGGTCCCATTTTGATTAAAATAGATGATAAAGCAGGGATTTCTTTATTATAATAATAATAAATTTTTCTAAAGCATTTTTCAAAACAAAGTCACAAAATTGCTTGACATGGTTGAACCTTTAAAAGGTTTAGAATCAAAGCAGAACAATGAACAAAGACAGTAACACTGTACTAAAGTGCCTTAACGGTCACCAGTAAAATCTTAAAATTAATTCTAAAGCAGTGAAGTGAGGCACAATACCAACGGGACCATGAATAGTATTTTAAAAGGCCTTTTGACACATTCTGCTTTCCTTTCTTGATTTTGTTTCTTCGCAGCACATTATTATATTTCCTTCTCATTCATCCATCACAAAAACCCCAGATGTTCTTTTAATTCCATCTCCTGTTTTAACGAGGTAAATAATGCATCTTCTATTTGTTTTCTTAGATAGAACTCATGGGTGGTCTTCCTCGTCCTCTTCTTTCCTTGAGCTCATTTAGGACAACAGTGACGCTGTTCTTCTTGCTTGTTTCCAAAGGCATAAACGCTTCACCCACTCAGCAAAAATGAGAGATGTTGTCTTTGTGCTCTGGAAAGAAAAGAATAGAAACTATTACGCTTTTGTACTGTGAGTCAGTAGGAACCGATATTTCAAAGCCATTTGACAGGCCAGTGGTGGAGGGTCACATAATGGCAAAAAATATGTTATTTCAGAGTTTGAGCTGTACTCAAATCTTAGAAGTCAACCTTTATTTTGTCAACAAGCTTCCGTGAGTTAGAGGAGGTTTTGAAATGTCTGCAACATGATACGTTTTTGATTTGCTCATTCTACTTTTATTCCTTCTACGCTCCTCTGTGTTGTACGTCATATTGTACAAGTTTAAATGCATTGTGCATTTTAAATACACATTTTTTGTCTTGAGGTTTAAAATAAATCACCTTTTTGTGATTATTTTTGTAAATAAATAAGATTTTAACAGCCAGATGCTGGTAAACAAGTTATAGATATTTGTATATTCTACAAACTGTTAACAGTCTTGGATTGAAGTATATGTGCAGGCATTGAGGAGAATAGAATTCTGCCTGCAGGGGGAGTGAGAAACCAGTTTTGCAGAGTCGCCCAATGGAAGCATTGACTTTATGTATTCCTCTTCTGTCAAACACCTGAAGTCTGAGCTCACAAAATTATACCTTCACTGCATGAATGCATTTTATTTTGTTGCTCTTAATTTTCAGACAAACAAGAGAAAGAGGTGTGTGTGTGTGTGTGTGTGTGTGTGTGTGTGTGTGTGTGTGTGTGTGTGTGTGTGTGTGTGTGTGTGTGTGTGTGTACAGACTGTGTGTCAGCACCTGCTGGGCGGTGACTCTGCAGCTGCAACCACAAACCACCTGCTCCTGCCTGCTGAGTGTGTCACAAAATAAAAATGAGTTGGAGACTTTTCCCTCAGACATCCAAAACCTTTTTACTCTCGGCACAAAATGCAGCCTTTACTTTAACAACCGACGCCTCATTTGCACCTGGAAACTACTTGCAGTTGCAGTAAAGCTCTAATTGTCAGCATATTGCTTTGACTGGATAATTTCACAGTATAGAGAATTTAAAAAATGTAATTGACCTTATCCACAAAATTGTCTATTTTCACATTTATGTGAATGTTATGTTAAAATTAAATTAAATTACCATAACGTATTAAAGGATATCTACTAAAAGTAATATTACAATCAATAAGCTATTTTGAAACCAAGCCCCAACTGTCGTGACGATCCTCAGTGTGTATCACTGCCTTAAAAATAAAAAAAAGCCACAGAGTGGACCACGGATCTACTTTCCCCATTCAATAATAGAGTCGTTACATTCTGCTCTTTAATGGTGTTCAGACACAAAGCTCCTAAACAGTTGTGTGAGGCCTAATGATGGCTAAAGCTGGGACTCTTCATCATGGCCGGTGGTGCACGGACACCTGTTGCAGACACCATAAACGGCTGCGATGGCTGTTTGGGGGCTCAGGGAGCAGTGGTGAGTCTCAACTGTATTTTTAAATCGAGAAAACATTTTTAAATATAGAAGAGTGCTGAGGTCTTGATACAAACTGCACTCAGAATGTTTGACATGTGTACAGATATTCAATTCATTAAGCTGAAGAAAGATGAATTTATACATTTGAAATTCTGTATATTTGGGGGGGGGGGGGGGGGGCTTTTAACAGAGTAGCTCAAGATTTTGAGGAGAAAAAGCTAATACGCTTTCTTGGTCAGATAGAAAGGTTGGTACTACTTTGATATGTATTTACAACCAGCAGCCAGTAAACTTAGTTTAGCTGAGCTTACCATAGAAAGACTAGAAACATAAGGAAACCAGTGAAATTTAGAGGTAGGTGATTTTTCCAGGCTCCGTCAGAGCCCGGTTAGCTATTTCTGTGCTAAGCTAATCCTAGCTAAGCTACGCTAAGATAAGCAACTGCTGGCTGTAGCTTTATATTTAGCAGACACATGAGTATTATTTTGATCACTGACCTACTGTAATTGAAAAATGTGGGTGTACATTTGCCCTGATTTCACTTGATTTATTCCATTCACCCATCGTCTACTTGCTTACAGTGTTATGATAAAGAATTTAACTTAATTACACCTATTATACACCTGCTCCTAACGCTCCTATCATTTCTTTTTAGAAGTGCTTGTGAGAGAAGGGTGTAAAGTGTAAGGACACGGCTTGGTTGACTTTCTCGTGCGCTTCCTGCTGGAAACACTCGGGTTAAATCAAAGGATCGCTCTCTGCTGTCCATATCATCCCCTTTCCGTCCCCCCCTCTCGTTTTATGTCGCCTGTGTTGTCTTTCATAGTCACCCTCTCCATTCATCTTCAACTCCCCCTCCTGTTCTCTCCCTCTCTCTCTTCCGGATGGTTCCCTCAGATCCTTTTACCTCTAAAGATGTGTTTGTTCCCTTCTTTTGCCTTCAAAGACCAAGCCCGCTTCAGACCTGGGAACGGCGTCTGTGATTCACCGAGCGATGAGGCTGATCAAAAAGGCAGAGATTTGCAGAGGCCACATCAGATGAC
Source organism: Eutrigla gurnardus (assembly GCF_963514095.1). Lineage (NCBI taxonomy): Eukaryota > Metazoa > Chordata > Actinopteri > Perciformes > Triglidae > Eutrigla > Eutrigla gurnardus. The sequence goes on along the minus strand of NC_139932.1, from coordinate 10,226,966 downwards.
GTCGCCGGATGCGTCGGCTAATCCGAGGGGTTCACGAACCCATCGATCGGGACTTCGATCACCAAGGAGGATCATCAACATAAACTGAGAGGTCATTTTGAAATATTTGTTCTATGAGGCTTTGTTTCTTGTTGCAGGTTTCCAATGGATACGAAATGTGACAAAAAAGATGAGATTTCTAGTCATAATAGTCGACGAGTTGGCAAGTCTGCCTACCACTTTGGTCCAGTCTGAAAAACCTCAACCTCATTTGATGGATCGCCATGAAGTTTTGTACAAATATTCATTCTCCCCAGAGGACAAATCCTACACACTTTGATGACCCCTTGCTAAACTTAGATTGGGCACATAGTTAAAAAATATATCTGCTAAACATCACAATGCATTAAACCCAAACTCTAAGCTACATGCACCAAATCATTTGACATCCTAATACAATTACAGAGACCTATTAGATAGCAGGAGAGTAGAAACCATATGGTTTAATGACCAGAGCCCTCTAAATGTGTTGTGCTGCTCTAATATGGACGACGATACACAGATAGAGATGTGCTTACGCTATCAGGCAACTAATGTTAGTGTCCTGATATTATTGGTTTAAGTATACAGGAGAGCCTGGTAACGTAAGGAGCTGTGGATCATGAAGATTGGGCCGAGTAGTTATTGTATATGAGGTGGTACATTTTGGGGAATAAAGACTAATATGTGACAGTTTACTTGTCACAATTCACTCTATTAGGAATTCAAGTATCTATCAAATGATGACACTAGTAGAGAAGCAAAAAAAGTTAATTGTGGAGGAAGGAAACAAAATGTTTTGAGTTAAAAAAAAAAAAAGGAAAAAAAAACCTTCATGTCGAATCACCTTGAATCCCTCCTAAAGCCTAGTCCTTGTCACCGGATTCCTGTTTCACCCTGAGGTGCTCCTTCGCCGGGCCATAACTTCTCGTCCTGACAGAAGAGCTTTCGCTTCTAGTAATGTGATCAGTCAGTGCACGGAGGGGACTGAGGCGGCCTCCGTCCTGAGTGAAACATCATATCATACACATTCGCCATCACTTCTCTTTCACTGAGTCAATAAGGCACAACCATGCCGACTGTCACCAAAGAGGGGACTGTGGTGCAACAAAGCAGATGGTTTTGTGTGTGTGTGTGTGTGTGTGTGTGTGTGTGTGTGTGTTGCTTGATGTTATTACTGATGGTCAGTCGGAGATAAACATGAGGATTTTCTAAAGCCACAAAGAATTTTCAACAAAACCAACATGAATAATGTAGAGATGTGAAGCTTCACTCAGTCTTAGAGGAATAGTTTGGCATTTTCGGAAATTCATTTATTCTCTTTCTTGCCGAGAGCTATAGGAAGACTGATGTCTGTTGGTGCATATGAAGCTGCTATAGCTGTTGGTTAGATTAGCTAAGCACGCGGACTGGAAACAGCTAGCTGAACCCTGTCCAAAGATAACAAAAGCCACTTAGCAGGGCCGTTAAAGCTCACAAAGCCGAAGTGTAAAAACAGCTTGTTGTGGTTTTGCGGGATCATTTAACATAACTGTAGCTGTACAGGGCTGACGGCCCGCCAACAGGAACCCCTGCCAAAATATTTTCTGTTAATACCAAAAATAAATATCCACTCCAGAGTTTCTCCTACATTTATTCTGCAGCGTTGCACCGCCATAACACGTCTGTAATAACAACAGGACAGTGGAGTGTCTGTGGGTAGTTCATGTCTGTAATAACAGGACAGTGGAGTGTCTGTGGGTAGTTCATGTCTGTAATAACAGGACAGTGGAGTGTCTGTGGGTAGTTCATGTCTGTAATAACAACAGGACAGTGGAGTGTCTGTAGTTCACAGCTGTAATAACAACAGGACAGTGGAGTGTCTGTGGGTAGTTCATGTCTGTAATAACAACAGGACAGTGGAGTGTCTGTGGGTAGTTCATGTCTGTAATAACAACAGGACAGTGGAGTGTCTGTGGGTAGTTCACGTCTGTAATAACAGGACAGTGGAGTGTCTGTGGGTAGTTTACGTCTGTAATAACAGGACAGTGGAGTGTCTGTGGGTAGTTTACGTCTGTAATAACAGGACAGTGGAGTGTCTGTGGGTAGTTTACGTCTGTAATAACAAGACAGTGGAGTGTCTGTGGGTAGTTTACGTCTGTAATAACAGGACAGTGGAGTGTCTGTAGTTCATGTCTGTAATAACAACAGGACAGTGGAGTGTCTGTGGGTAGTTTACGTCTGTAATAACAGGACAGTGGAGTGTCTGTAGTTCATGTCTGTAATAACAACAGGACAGTGGAGTGTCTGTAGTTCACATCTGTAGTAACAACAGGACAGTGGAGTGTCTGTGGGTAGTTCATGTCTGTAATAACAACAGGACAGTGGAGTGTCTGTAGTTCACATCTGTAATAACAGGACAGTGGAGTGTCTGTGGGTAGTTCATGTCTGTAATAACAACAGGACAGTGGAGTGTCTGTAGTTCACATCTGTAATAACAGGACAGTGGAGTGTATGTAGTTCACATCTGTAGTAACAACAGGACAGTGGAGTGTATGTAGTTCACATCTGTAGTAACAACAGGACAGTGGAGTGTATGTAGTTCACATCTGTAGTAACAACAGGACAGTGGAGTGTCTGTAGTTCACATCTGTAATAACAGGACAGTGGAGTGTCTGTGGGTAGTTCATGTCTGTAATAACAACAGGACAGTGGAGTGTCTGTAGTTCACATCTGTAATAACAGGACAGTGGAGTGTCTGTGGGTAGTTCATGTCTGTAATAACAACAGGACAGTGGAGTGTCTGTAGTTCACATCTGTAATAACAGGACAGTGGAGTGTATGTAGTTCACATCTGTAGTAACAACAGGACAGTGGAGTGTCTGTGGGTAGTTCTGTAATAACAACAGGACAGTGGAGTGTCTGTGGGTAGTTCATGTCTGTAATAACAACAGGACAGTGGAGTGTCTGTGGGTAGTTCATGTCTGTAATAACAACAGGACAGTGGAGTGTCTGTGGGTAGTTCATGTCTGTAATAACAGGACAGTGGAGTGTCTGTGGGTAGTTTACGTCTGTAATAACAGGACAGTCGTCCTTATTAAGTGAATGCGGAGACAGGGAGTCAGCTTTATATCAGGTCATGTGACTCGGCCTGCTCTCCCTAATGCTCACAACCTGCATGTTTCCACAGATGTCAGCATTCAGAAAAGTGACCATAAGGCCTGAGATCATCACAAAAGTAGGAGCTGGCCAAAAGAACACACTGTGTCTTCTCTACTTGACTTTCAAGTGTAATTTGATGTGAAAAATGGCCGTGGGTGTGTTTCAAATGTCATTTGAATAAAATGCAAAAGATTTTGCCCTTAAAATGTGTTTTAATGAGCTGCTGCATTTTTAAAATCAAACCATGGGGGGGGTTTAGCTCAGGAGGTAGAGCGGGTTGGCTGGCAACCGCAAAATTGCCGGTTCGATCCCCAGCTCCTCCTAGCTGAGTGCCTGGTGTCCCTGAGCAAGACACCTCACCCTAATTGCTCCTGACGAGCTGGCTGTCGCCCTGTGTGGTTGACTCTGCCGTCGGTGTGTGAATGTGTGAGTGAATGGGTGAATGTCAGTCATTACTGTAAAGCGCTTTGGAGAAAAGCGCTATATAAATGAGGCCATTTTTACCATTTACCATTTACCATATTACTAGGCACCACTTCCACATCTCTGCTCTCATATTAAAAATGAGAGTTTGGGAGAGCAGGTTGAAACTGATTATTCATGGCTTAATGGGTGAGGTTAACACTACAAACGGGTGGTTTACTGTTTCTTAAAGGGGAAAAACATCTGGTGGAGCAGATTATCTTTATTTTACCAGCAGCTTTCAGAGAATTTCTTCTTCTTTTTATTATTATTTTTATCATTATTGCCCTCTCTGTGCCGCTCCCATTGTGAACACTCACACAGTAATGGGCGCTCACTGGTTGGGAAAACAACAGCCTTGTGGCTCGGTCGTGAGGAGTCGGCGTGGAGACAGCGAAGGGGTTGCTAGGCGACGGCAGCTGGGCAATTCCCTGGACAGGTGGGTGGGGTCGGGGGCTGGTGATAGAGGCCACACCTGCTGCATGCCAGACACACACACACACGCACACACACACACACACACACACACACACACACACACACACACACACACACATTCCTAATTCACTCAGAGGCACAACCTTTACATAAACCCCCCTGTCGCTTCCTATTACACATGTGGTTGCACTTTTGATTTGACTTCTTTTGCTGCTCTTTTGTGGAAACATGACCTCAAGAAAACTGTACCACAGGGGTCAAATGAGAAGCAGTGAACTGATAGCTGAGAACCACGTAACCTTCAGACAAAGTTGAATCTAATGCCCAGCAAACAGACGGACACATGTCACATGTGGCAGCCAGTTTTAACTGCTTATTTTCAGATTCACTGAGTATGCAGGCTGGCACAGGGAGCATCTGTTTACATTCTAAACTTGTAAGAAACAGAATAAAAAAATGCATTTCAAATTGTCTCCTTTTTTTAAGTGTACTGTTGCAGGTGTAACTGATAAAATGAATAGGTTTCCATGCAGGTGAGGTAGTTCCAAGATCCTGGTATTCAACATTCATTGAATATGCATGCTGGCTCTCATGGCGTACTGGGAAACTTGATGGAAGTGATTAAAAATGAGTTTCACCTGCTTTTCCTGCCACGTCTACTAAAATGTCTACTGTGAAAATAGTCGATTGCTTTTGGGCCAATACTCACTTTGCTTTTTAGCTCCGTGTTGTTCTCCTCCACCTGCTGAAGGAAATATCTATTTTCTAGAAGGTTTCTCTATGTTCACCCTCTTAATGATGACGTGGGCTTGGTGGTAAATCTCAATCATTACACGGTTAAATCGATCTGTTGACATAAATATATTGATTATTATAGCAGCTTTAAGGATAAACATTCCACACCGGGTGTCTAAACATTTAAGTCTATGGGATGTATTTAGTCATGCCCAATTTGCTGCTTTAAGAGGCCCTTTGTAAAATACACTAATCCCTGTGAAAATCCCATATAATCCTATTTAAGCGAGTGTTGCGTTTGCTTGCTTGGTTCAAAAACAGCATGAGGGATTGGTGTTGGATATTCATATGTGGTAACACATGGCGCCTTTTGCTTTTTTTTTTCCTGCTTGTGGCATTTTGTTACTCATTAACTGGTAATTTCCTCCCTTGCGTGTTATAGGCTGTGTGTTCCCGTACATCTATATATAATAAATGTATCTGTAAACACTCCTCTCTTCCACCTCTGAGGCCTGCCGGGCAAAAAGCCCCAGATGACCAGCTTTTACACAAGTTATAGTGAAACCAGAGTGGAGAGACATGGTCAGCTGTTTGCACAGTAAATTTAATTTGGGATTAATATAACAGCAGGCGGGTAACATTTAGCTTGGTTTGTGTGCTGACCCTCACTGGCAAACACAGCATGCACCCATACACACACACACCCACAATCACAAATTATGATCAGAAATAATAACTTTAGGGTTCCGTAATAAAGTGAGGAGCTCTGAGGAAATTAGTCAGAGATTAGCTTTGTATCTGACGAGGGACGTTGGAGAGAAAACTCATTAGAAAGTAGCATATCCCCGGTATTTACCTTGCCTGGTGTCCCGCTAAAGAAAAATGTCACTTCATATTAAATTTGCCACAGCCCTTGGAGCAAGCGGAATTTATTATCACACTGCACTGCACTGTCGCAACATTTAATGAAGGCTCATGATGATACATAATAAAACAGAGGGCCTTTTATTAAATGGGAATTGTGAGTTTTCTCTTGAAATGTTTTGGGGGCAAATCGGACGTTGAGGGCGGTCAGGCTGAGGGCCTGAAAATGCTTTCAGCGACAGAGCAGAGTTGTCCTTATGTGCACTTCAATCCCAGCCGGTCTGTGGCGTGTCCTTGTTATCAAGGATGCAGAAGAGGGACAACAGAGCACATAAAAGTCAGCTGTGACGGATTGACACTGGAGAACAGATCATTCTAGGAGGCAAAGTGATGCTTCAATAGAGAAATACAGATATATTCTAAGAAATGAAAGCAAAACATCAAATTCTTAACCCTAACCCTTTTTATGACTTGTTTACACTTTGATCATCAGCTGGGAGGATGACAGGAGACCTGAACGACACATGTGGGCAGCAGACAGGAAGGTTTCTGCGCGCCATGCGTAATTGTTGCACGTCAAAAACACACTGTAAAAAGAAAAAAAGTAACAATCCAAACTTCAAAATGATGTTATCTAGTGTTATTTTGTTGTATGTTTCTTTAAAAGTGAAATTTAACCAGTAGATTTAAGCAATTCCACTTTCCACAAAATATATTAAACAAATACATATTTGTTTGAATCTCTGTTTTAATGGAGCAGAATACAGAATGACTCTCTCCAAAACCATTCAGAAACTAACACACACACACACACACACACACACACACACATACACACACACACACACACACACACACACACACACACACACACACACACACACACACACACACCACGTGTTTCACGGGAGCTCGCTGCTACACGGCGGGGGCTGATATTTTTTACAGTGTGCGGAAAGAGGCACCGCTCTGCCTGGCCAAGCCGAAGCCCCAAATGCGCCCTCCCCTTTCCTCCTTTCCTTTTTTGACACGCGCCGTAGCTCTCCTCTAATAGCCTATCGCAGTTTGAGACACTTAAGTCACACACACACACACACACACATGCACGCCTGAAACCAAAAAAAGCACACGCTCCTCAACTCCACCGGGAGGGCGGGACGCGGATGCCAGAATATGAGATTTGTTTCCAAACGCGCACCGATGGCGGTGTGAGGCGTTTGGCTTGAGTACGCGCGCCGTTGAGGATTTGTGAAAGCTCCTTTTTTTGTGCATCTTTTTTCCAGTCTGGATCTTGGCTGTCGGGAACTAAAGCAAACAAAAGCTATGGATTACTCCGTGTGCTTACTTTTACTGCTGTCAACCGTCTCGTCGGTGTCGACCGGACAATTCCCAACGGCGCAGATGTGAGTACAGCTTCATAACAGCCTGTTGGCTTTTCTAGGGGGGGAGGACTCGCTAATATGCTGCATGGCAGGTTTGTTTATCACAGTCGAGATTCATATGAAACGTCTCGATTCGTATATTCCATTATTGCACTTGGAACATGATCCTCGAAGCGTCTCTCAGCAGAAAGTGCTTCCTTCTTGCCAAGTGATGATGGTTGCACATTACTTGGGATACAACTTCACCCCGTCGAGCACGATATTTAAAGCTTCTGTCCATTTGTTTGCCAGCTTGCAGCGGGGTGACCTGTTGTCAAATGAATCATCCCAGGAAGGTGGACTGAGGTCTGGATGTCGCTCATGGGGGGTTCCCAAGCTTTCCCTCTACCACAGACCTATTAGACCACCGGCTGTTTGTGTGTGTGGATGAATCTGATTCCTTTTAATATGGAAAAAAAAGCCCATTTCCTGTTTCCAGCTTTTATTATGTTTGGATTTGGACTGCTTCCTGGAACTGGACTGGAAGTTGTGACTTTATTGACCAAATACTTAATTAATTAATCAATCAATAAGATAATTGAAAGAAAAATCAATTAAAAAGTAGTTTTTTTTTCCTGCAGACCACGGTTTGACTTCACTTGAGAAACTTTCTAAGATTCACTCTCAGGCCTAACCGACAGGTTTCTTTATAGGTGCAATCAGAATATGATTTAGATTAAATCTAAGGATATTTAAGTTCATATCTTGTCCAACATGCAGGCTGAAACCTCCCTTCTTGCCCTGCTGGGTTGCTGTCCCACTCCCTGTCAAATCTAAATCTGACTCCCAACCTCTTTATTTATAGCTGTGACGGATGATCTATCCACAGGCCCTAAATGAGACAAACATACAGGTGTGTGGGCCTTTTTCAGCCGCCATACTACACCTCCCACTTCATCAACAGGTTTTATGATATTCCAGATGGGTTTTCGGGCGGAGGCCGGGTCCACAGCGTCGGGTTTTGAATGCAGCCCAAGTAGTCCCCTAGAGAGGTGGTGAGCCGTGATGGCACTCAGCCTAATGGCCGAGTACAATGATGTCAGACTAGCCGAGTGGCCTGCCCACTCCCGATATTTCATGGGCACTAAGTGGATTGATCTGTGGGTTATGTGCATGATATTCACAGGCGTGGCAAGCTTTCACTAACGTAGTCGACCGACTGAATGAAACCAGGCGATTTAAAAAAAAAAAAAAAATCAGCAACAGGAGTGGAGGAAAAGATTCTCCGCTTCTCTTGCTCTTGTGCTCGTACTCTTGCGGTGATGGTGATTTTGAGTGACAGGTCTCAAGTTGACTCCTCAAGGTTAACGTCCCAGGGAGGAGCAGAGGAACCAAGGGCAAGGGTGAAGAGACTGACCCATCGTTCTCCTCCAGGAAATTTAGGAAGAAGCGAAGCACTTCAGTCGCTCAGTGTGACTAAAATCGCCATATCCTTCTTCCTTCCCTTCTTTCTCACCTCCCCGTCTCATGGCTCAAAGTGTGACTGTATCTCTGGGCTCCATCTCCAACCTCACATGCCAGCATCTGTCTGCTTCAGATCTCCATGTCCCCTTCTCCTTCCTCTCCGCTTCCCTCCATCCCCCCTTCTCACTATCTCCACCATCACCCCTCCTTCCCCCCCTCCATCTTGCTCAGCCCTCTGTCCATCTTCTTTCCGTCCGACTCCCTGCACATCTCTATCTCTCTCTCTCTTCTCCTCTTTTTTTTGCCCCGAAGGCGGATGATTAACATCATCGAATCTGAAATGCAGAGTCTGATGTCACAGACTTGTGCCCCAGAGATCTTGGCGCCAGGGAACGCATTGAGAGATACGGAGACGGAGAGAAAAAGAGATGAATAATAAAAATCCCAGACCGCTTGGCCTTATTGATCCCATATATTTACTGCAGGACACTTCCGTGTGTGTGCCTGTTTACACCACCCTCGAGGCCAAAAAAAAACACATCCTGATCTCTGTGTCATCACGTGACAACGCACTGAAGTCATCCATCCGGTCCAAGACGTGGCTTCGGCCTTAGTCACCGAGCGACTCCATCCTCCCCTTTTTTTTTCTGTCACCCTCTGCTCCATTTCTCCCACTCTCACTTGCTTTAAAAATAAAAAAAATGAGTAGATTTCATGCTCAACCAGCTAAAGAGCCACGCTTTTTGTGTTCTGCTCGTCTCCGGCGATCAGTGGGCATAATGTGAGGAGGCACTTCGTCTGAGCAGAGAGCAGCATGGGCATTCATGAGCAGTGCTGTATGTATGAGAAAATAGAGCAGGTTCCTGAGGTGTGAATACGGAGCAAACAAGGTCCAGGATGGTGTCAGCTCGTATATATTCTATATTCTATTCCTGCAAAATAAGGTTAAACTACTTCTTTTCTGCTTTCTTTGAGAATCTTTATTACATCCCAGTAGCCTTATTGCTGACTGGCCTGGAATGAATAAGCCTTATTTCCCATTTGCACACATATGCATCTTGTTTCATGGCCTCACTTCAATGCTCGACCGAACAGCTTGTTTATTAAAATGGCATACATGATTCAAACTATATAGAAATATGACGTTAAAGAAGATTATCTCAACTTTAATCTGCAAGGCTGTGATCAGACAAATACTGGAGCCGTGATTTGAAAAGTTGGCATTCCAGCATCGCGGTGCAAGAAGATATGAACCAGAAAACAATGTCTATTACTCTGGAAGATTGTGTCCATTGGTCCACATTGGTATTTTATTAAATTTAAGCTCACTGGAAAAAGCTTCTTGTGTCTAGCATGAATCAGAGAAGTTTGATTGAAAAAAACAACAACAAACATTTGATGAATTAGATTTGGTTCCAGTGTCAAATCTACAGTAACTTGGATTACGACTGATAATGTGGGGAGGTTTGAAGACGGTGGCTCAAATGGAACGAGCAGATGGGAATGACCGGCTCAGGCTTGTATTGGGTTTCCTTGGCTGTGATTTGCACCTCTCAGCCACGAGAGGGTTGGCGCTCGCAGGTATATTTCCGGAGGCATGCCTTGAGTTGAGCAACTGGCGGGTTATATCTGTTACACACACACATGCAAGCAGGCGAGATCTGTGCCCATGGATAATAATTGCTCTCAATTTGATTTGATTTCACCAGGCTCTCTCACACTTTGTCTTCTTCCCCTTTTCGTACACTTTTTCCTACTTTTTCTCCCTCCTTCCCTCCAGCTCCCTCCCCTTTGCCCCCATCTCAACCCCGGCTAAATTTAGGCAAAAGAAAGGGACGCAGAGTGTCCCGACTCAGATGTTGGTAGAGCTAAAGGACAGAGGGGTGTAGAGAAGCATGGGGTTTCTCATAAACCCTGTTTATGAGCTTTGGTGTCTGCTTTAAGTTTCTCATGAATGAATTGATTTTGAGAAATAATCACGCCCCCTGCTTTGTATACGACAAGAAGATTTGGGAGTAAAGAAGTGCAGTTTTCCTCCCCTGCACTCCTTTCCCACATGGAAATTCCCAAGACATTTTCCATTGCAGCGTTGCCAAGGCAACCTTGGGAATAGCTAACAGCTGTTTGGTCGGGAGCCCCCTCCTGTACAGGAAGCACATCTGTATATTGTAATGTAAAGCACGGGGAGTGTAGTTTTAAGGACGTGTTGTAAATCAGGCATGCGTTGTTCCTTCCTTATTTCATTAGTCATTATTTATTTATTTCTAAGCCTTTTGAATGTCTCAAAGGACTGTATGTGTGTAGCTTAGCCCACCAACTTTATGGCGTTAACTCACGCGGAAGCCAAAATGTTGCCAAACCAGTGACTTCAGGGAAGCGTGAGGATTTTCTAGTTATGTTGTATGATTTTAAACATTGAGCTGCAGCCCTAATTCACGCCGTGTCCACAGTTTTTTGCCTTTTGCAGAAAACGACCTACCCCGGCTTTAAGTGCTTAAAATATCAGTGAGACACAAACCCATCTGATGTATAACATTTCAAGAGACGCAGAGAAAAGTGGACCCAGGATGACTTCCCTCGAGCCCCTTAATGGAGTCGTATTGGTGCATAAGAGCTGTTAATGCCACACTCGACTAGACGACTACACTACGCCGGACTGTGTGAGCCACCAGGGAGTCGAGTACTCAGCACAGCAGTCTGCCCCTAGTAGGCGTCTAGATAGACATTAATTGGACATTTTGTCCAGGGGAGGCTGTGCAATCTCTGTCTTTATACACGTCATCCTGGAATTGTGTGTGTGTGTGTGTGTGTGTGGCAAAAGGGTGATGCTGATGTATGGACGGATGGGTCGAGAGTTTGCTCAGATAGTGTGAAGGTGATGATGTGGTGTGGAGATGAAAGTGACATGTAGCAGAGAGAGAGAGACCGCTGGAGGGGCGAGGATGTGCAAGAAAAGGGGGGGTTGAATAAAAAGCATTTTATAATTTTTTACACAATACACATTAAATCTAGCTGCCGTTATTCTTCTCTACTATTGTGCTGGAATCGCACCAGCAGGTGCAAACACTTGCAGGTGTCACAACAATTCTGTTGTCCTCCGGTTTAATGTGTCCGGACGCCTGCTGGGAGAGGTGATACAATGGGGGCTGTTAGTTCTGTCAGGACGTATATGCCTTTTGACACGGAGGGTGTGGATGGGGCAGACTTGGCACTAGGGGGACGGTGAGTCGGTCCCAGCTAGCCGCGGAACCAGAGTGTTGAGGTCAAACGTGGGCAAGGGTAGGAAGGGAAGCGTGAGCCCCCCGGCCCTCTGTGGTGTTCCCAGATGACCAAATGGCCTGCTGGGACTTTGTTAATAGACGTTTCTTGCAATGGAAAAATGTTGTGCAGGAATAAATCCATTAATGGAGTATTTGTTTTGTTTGAAATTATATATATAATATATATACAGTATATACACATCAAAATGCGCGTATACAACTAAATCTGATCTGAATTTCATAAAAACCCTAATCTGTCCTCTGAAAGTCCCTCTTATGTTTGTCAACTCGTCCTTCAATCCTGTTCTGGCGTCAGCCTGAAAATGAATGAATTCTATGGCGTTTTTAAAGTAAAGTAAGTTGTTTTTCTAGTCTTTCTCACAGGTTCAAGGTTGGTCTCTCTGTTCCACTGCTGTTTAAAAATGTGGGTATTATCTTGCCTCGTTTGTGTGAAATACAAAAATAGGCAAATAAGTGCTAACTGATAATGATGGGAATTGAATTAATCGTGCAATTAATCATGTGGCGTTATAAATCTATTTCATAAATCTTAGTGATAAGTGGGCGGGTTTATTGAGAAAGTGATTCAGTATGATTTGGAATTGATGGAGGACTTTCTAATCTGGCTTGTTGTATTTTCAATAGTGAAAATAAGACAATACGAAGCCGTTTCTCTTCGGCCATAAGTTGGCCTGATAAATCAGTCCCTTTGGAATCAGCTTTCTGTAACCCACATTTGCTCTATCAGCGCACGATTGCCCACCAGCGCCACCCCATCGTGGTAATGGTAATGATCTCATAAAGCGTCTTGTCAGCTCTTCCACAGCTGTAATACACTCTGACATTAGTGCCTAATAGTGCGCTGAAAATACTGTTCTCAAGGCTTCAATTAAACATCTTCAGATGGAGGCAGGTACGAAGGAAAAAGGCTCCGACTGACTCGCAGAGAGAAGAATCGGTGGATGAGCGGCAGAAATATCAATAACCTCTCGCCACAGAAGATAATGAGGCCGCGAGACATTTACAAAGCCCGCAATTATGGCGTTATTGACCTCAATAAAGAAGGAGATATCTCCACTTGTCTGCTCTGTGCTCCATGGTGATGCATGCGAGAGGGGAGGAGGACAAAGGAAAGACGTTGGTGGAATTATGAGTCGGTGTAGGGCGTTGTGTTGCAAATAATGACTATTATGTGGATTTACAATGGAAAAAGTAAGTTATGGAAAATAATAGTGTCACAATATTATTCACAACAACAAACCGATAGCAGAGTTAGAGCGGTGAAAGGAAAGAGGGCATATAAACTCCACTTTAGATGATGAACATAAGAAGGATAAAGGGAGGAAGGTAGGAAAAGGGGGAGAAAGTGAGTTTGTCTTCCACAAAGCTCTGTCAGGCTTGCAGCTGATTAGATGCCCCCCCCCCCCCCCCCCCCCCCCATGGGTTAATTACATCCTAACTGCCATCCTAAAACATCCCCATCTCACTTCCCTCTGCTTTCTGTAATAGTGTCAGCCATGTCTCTCTCTAAGAACAGATAAGAAGCCCAAATTACTACTATCAGAGGAGGATTTACGATGTCGAGCTGTGCTGGAAACCATGACTCCACAACATGAGACAGGAAGGGATGTAATAAAAAAATAAAGCAGAGTGTTTGCCGTCGGATGCCTTCCTCCGTGACGGTTCCGATGGTATTAAGAGATCAAATTTGGATCCGCAGACTGGGTTCTGGGTATAAAAACACGAGGATGTTTACAAGGCGGGAAGGGTGCTGGAGTGGAAACTCTGAGATTGGATATTGAGCTCCGGATCCTCCTGCAGACGCGCCGGGCCTCAGAGCCGGCGTGGGGCCGACCTTTCGGTGTCTGAACCGGAGTGATGTAGCGTTCAGCGTTGCCGGATCAATTTTCCGGCTTTTCACTCGGGGGCGCTGGGGATGCTGAGTGTCAGGTTCATCCCTCGGTGAGAAAACAAAAGCAAACTTGTTGTGCGCACTTGTTAAACCTCTGCTGCCCAATGATGGTGGAAGGTCATTTGCGGTGAAGATTCTTCTCCCTAGGTGTACCTTTCTTAATACCAGGAGTTTCACTTGAGATGAGAGAAACTTGCAGCAGCTGCTACCTGCTAACCAGCGAGACGTGAAGACGTGTTTTATGAAAAACCGTTTCCAATACTTTGACAGCATGAGAGTACAGTCTACAGGGTATTTACTCAAAGTCCCCTCGCTGCTTTCTTAGAAGAAAAACCCACTTAAGAATAAGTTTGGTTTGAAAGAAAAGACGGGCTTTGAAGGTAAAAATCTTCCCAATCTTCTCTCCATGAACTCCGTCTGGGAACCGTCGTTTGAAAGTACAAACTCTTGTAACAGAATGAATGTTTTAACTTTTTTTTATAAACCTTGAATGGAGGTTATCGTAGAAACAAAGTATTTAAGATCAGTTTGAGGTCAGTTTACTGAAGGATTTCTGGTTTATTGCACATTTGGTCTTGTTTTCCATTGTTTTTACTGTGATTTCTGTCTGTGATAGCATTGTACCCGAGCAAGTAATTAGTTCTGCACACATGATGACCTTTTAGTGGCTAACTGGGCAAGAAAAGAGCAGGCAGACCATCAGACAAATTGTGAAACAGCCTTCAGCTTGGCTAGCTCAGGAAATCAGTCACTGTGATAGATGTCATGACAGTCGGTGGGTTTTTATACAGCAAGAATACGGTCTCACCACAAGGTCCATCCAACTAAGTGTTCCTCAGGCAAGTTTTCTAAAAGGGTTGAGACTAAAAGTCCTATTGTGTTATCACTGTGTGTGTTTGCCTTAAAAAATAGTTGAATTTGTGTAAAATACTAACTCTTGTCCCATCTTTTATGGATACGGATGGAACAGTCATGATGGCCAAACCGGTGAAAATAAGACGCAAATTATAATTAACCAGAGTTATCCTTTAAATAATTAAATCCAGAATGTGAGTTGTAGCTCTTCCATGTATAGTCGTTGGGAGCATATTAATTACCTGAGCCGATACAAGTGTATGAAGCCCACTAAAGTGTATGAAACAGCTGCACACCAGATGCTTTGTTTTAAAAGCGGAGCAACAGGAGGAGTGGGGAACACAACCCACACAGCTCGGCCAGAGGGGTAAATGTGGACGGAGGTAAGACGGTGTTGCTTTAACGCTGACTCATGCTCTCTATTCTGGGACTGTGACCACTTCCCTGTGTCCGCCCCTCTGATTGGATGGTCTGCTCCTAACTGGCAATGCGAGAGGCTATTTGTTTTCCTCTAATGGTGATTCAGGGTGCTCCTTGGTTGTTTTTCCTCTCTAAATAGTGTTGTACACCCAGATGTGTTTGATGCAAGTCTTGCTTTTGATTTTGGGTTGAAATCATAGCAGAAAATTCTGTGTTTTGTGCAGCATAGACCAGTACTACACTACCCATAGGACAGTCTGTGTGTGTCACTAGACATAAATGCTATATCTACTATCCCTTTAAGCTAATTGTTCATACTCTAAATTGGTATCCAATGCTTTGTCACCGCTCCAGCAATGGTGGGTTGTATAACACAAATGGGTCACACCCACTTCATTACATTAAGAGCAGCACCTGTCCTGTTGACCTGTGACCCCGGCCCCCCCCACTGCCCTCTGAAAGACCCACTGCTCTGGTTACATACAGACGGTGACACACACACACACATGTACATGTACACACATACACGTGACATCCAGCCTGAAGGAAGCAGCTTCTCTTCCAGTCATTAAAGTGATGGAGGCCAAAGGAAAGGGGGAGGGGCTTCTTAAGGCTATCCATCAGCAACACATAGGTCAAGCTCCAATTAAGACACATGCTAAGACACATGACAACTTAGCTGATTAACCCTTCTGATGCGTATTTTGTCTTGTCGTCTGTTTCTGTTTCATTGTTGACGCCCCGCACTCACCAGCACCTCATTTAATTTTCACACCATTTAACTCAGCGGCACATTTGTGTTTTGTGACTGAGGACACGGAGAGAACTTGATGAAATTTTAATGTCATCTTTTCAGCGCTGGGAGCGCTCATATCAGATGATCCGTTCGTCTAAACTCCATCCGAGTGTGTCTCCCAACTCTCTAAAGTCAGTGAACCCGGAGATGATCTGTGCCGCGTGCACCTCAAGTCACATTTCGGTGTTGGAAAAACAACACGCGGAGGTTGACAGGTGTCGGGGCGTCTCATCTCAACTCTCGCAAGTATGAAAACCAGTCCAGGCCCAAACCACGTGCCTGTGCCTCATTTCCAGCTTATCCCAGGAAAATGTGTGTGTGGTTTCCCATAGTGATATTGTGATGTGTGAGATCCCACGTGCCTGGAAGAGCAATCTGTCTCTGAAACCTTTTTATGTTGGCTCGCCTTGTTCTGAAAGAGCTTCCTTAGATTTCAAACCTGGCACCCAAAAGCCTTTTTTTATTGAATTGTATTTTCCAAGAGATCCACTGCTGGCTGAAACTATCGCAGTTTGCAGTTGTTTTAATTTTATAACAACATGTTGCCAAGAGTTTGGATGCTTTCTAGTCCTATTTTAGCAGCATTGTTTAAATGCAGTTGCTAAAGATGGAGAAAACCCCAAGAACTCCTTCTATATTCCAGCAATTTATGACTGTGTTTTCCATGAATTTGGGTTAATAACTAATTGTTTGTATTGAGCCTGAGATATACTGTCTTGTCTAATGCAATACATTATTGCTGAATCATGGTTAGTTAAAACCCATCAGATGTAGGAGGCTGGTCTACACTGTAGTCTTACAGCTTGTAAAATAAGGAAGAAAACCCTTAAACCCCCCCCAAATAATGGCTGTTCAACAATTGGCTGTCAGAAAAAGCAGTGCTTCATAAGTGAGGGATGGTAATGACTCAACGAGACAAGTGTGAGAGAAAAGAGGCTCGTAATGCCAGCAGTTGTCACACTTGACTGAGTTTCAACTCCACTTCCTGCCCTGCAGTCTGCAACCACTGTATGGCCGAGTGGCTCCACATGGCTCACCAGCCATTTTGGTGGCTTCCTTCCTTACCATGTTGCCCCCCCCCCCCCCCCTTCAAATTCACCCGAGGAGTGGGAGACAGACAGAGAGAGAGAGTGTGAGAGGGAGCTGGGCATGGGAGGGGAAACGCTGATGCTATCTCTTCTTGTTCCATGTCCTGCTCCAAGTTTCCACCCTCTCATGAAATGCTTTTTTATTTGCACCTTTTGTTTTTTGAGATTTCAAAACTCTCGTCCAAGTAGAATTAGCCATTAGCAGTGACTTTTACTACAAGTCGGCCTCCAATCTGCTGCAGACAAGCGAGTACACTAATCTACAACTGCTGTAGTCGAGCACTTTCCCCCGGATCGTGTTTTACTGCAACTCTCCTCTCCTCATTTGGACTCTTCTGCCAACAGGATTAGTGTCGGCCGGTCTCCGTATTCAGAGATGCAACTTAGACCGTGTGTTCTGCAACATTAAACGCCCCCACACTTACTGTACATGCAATAAGACTATGCTCTAAAAAATCTAATTGATGAATTATTAATGGGATGTGGCATGGAAAAATCTCTTCTGCGACAGAGCATAACCAGACACCCACGCTCACCCACTGTTTTTGCACTAGACACCTGTTGTAAAGGCCCACCCTTCTTGCTGGAGGCCAAGCGGGCCGGTTTGGAACAAGTCACCTGCGTAGCAGCCCTAATGCACAGCTGCTCGCTATGGCCAGTGGACCTTATCTCGACCCTGGACTCGGCTCCACGTACACCAGTCCGGACCTGCGCTGTGTGTGTGTGGATGCATGCGATCGCGGTGACGGTACAGTAAGGCCTCGTCCTAAATCTGCACTCGGCCACTAGCAGCTGTCTCTCGGAGGGCTAAATGCGGCAGCTATGCTCCACGTTTTCCAGTGTGAGCTAAGCCTGCTCACATTACACTGTATTTCTTAAATAAGATAACATAGACGGGGTTCATGTGTCAAACTCAGCAGTGTGGAGGGTGAAGAGGTCAGTTCACACTGTGGGGGAGAAAGAGTCATTTTCTTTTCTTTTCTCATGTATTTTTTATCGGCTGTTGGGGCGGGGGGGGGGGGGGGGGGGGGGATTTGTAGGTGTACTTACAGTACAGAGAGTTCAGGATATGTTAAGTGGAGTTGAAAAGTAGGAGGATTATACAAGTGTTGTGGTTAGAATAATTAATTTCTGTTGCAAAACATTTTTTGTCGAATATATCAAAATTTAGATGCTCATTCAGCTTCGCCAGGAATCTGTTGACTTGTTTTTTGTTGAATCTCAAACGCTGCAAGCCGCTAGCCTACACCAACATATACATTTTTTTGTTTCATTTACCTCAATAAAACCATAATCTGACGTTTTTTACACTTTGGTTTTTGTACGACTTGAACGTGTAAAAGATAATGTGTTATCAGATTTTGTCTGCGTGTCACTGAGCCACGTTAGCTGTTTCCCGCTTTTCCGCTCTTTGTGATAATCTTAACCAACCGGCACGTGTCCTACACGGTGGAATTAAACATAAATACATTTGTAAAGTGCATGTTGGGGTCACCTTTCACCTGCGACCTTAAGAGATACATCGGTGTTGTGACAGTGAAGGGGTTCGGCGGATACACATAACCTGAACTCAACTGAATGTCATGGGATTCCATATAAGGAGCTGGTGTCCTTAAATCTCTCTTGGCGTTACAGGGCATAAAGATGATTCATAAGAGTTTGGACATGCTGGTTATTACAGTTTAGATATGTTCATACATCGGGGTCAGACGATGCTACTGATGCTCAGCTCCTTTGCAATGCAAAGTCATATAAAACAAAGTGTAAAGTCTAATAAATCAGCATTTGTGTATCTCGTGCTCTTTTTTCCATCTCTTTTTCAGCAGAATAATACATTAACCAGCATCTCACCCCCGAGGATGTGACTCTCACTCAACAACTATGAATAGCTCTCGCCTTAATGCACAGCTCATGTGGAGTAGACGTATTCACTCGGCTGAACATTATTATTTCATGCTTTTCCTCCCTGATTTTCTTTCTTTTTTAATTTTGTATTCCTTACTATCGCTGTAGCTCAGCTTATGTGTGATATAAGATGTGAGATATCAGGAAATTAAATGGGAAGCCTTGCATTAATTTGGATTGGTTTGCTAATTGTTTGTTTTCATTGTGTTGTCAGGATAAAGGAATGGACGGACCAGATGCAGAAAGAGCTGATCACATTAACAGACACGGCCAGTGGGATGGAAACCCTAAAACAGGTAAGATTTCTCTTTTTGTTTCTCTCTTTTTTTAAAAAAAAAAACAAAAAGTTCAACCATCAGGTGTTAAAGTTGAACAGAAATGTGAATTCTTCTCACTTTTTGTGTCAGATGAGTGCAAAAGGTTTGTGGGTTATTTCCATGGCGACAGTTGACTAACATTGGAGTGCTGAGATTACTCAGAGACTTGCTGTCAACTTGGTGTTATTATGAATCCCACTGCTTTTCTAATAATAGAGTAGTAAGAGAGTAATGTAAGGAGTCACAGAGTAATCTATAGTAGCTATAATGTAATAATGTTAATGTTGGCCCCTAAAGCTGATTAACTGCCCTCATGTCTGTTGGAATATAAATAATATAAAAATGTATTTTCAGTGCCACACTGGACAAATCAATACATCAGTGTCACACACACACACACACACACACACACACACACACACACACACACACACACACACACACACACACACACACACACACACACTGACAAAGGAGAAGCTTTTTAGACCCATTGATTGACACAATGCATCTGGTGCTTTTGCTCCCTCGGGAATATAATCATTAGGCTTTAAAGCATCACTCAAATCATTATAAAACATTTTTTTTTATGTGAAGTGGTGGCATGATGTCACCACAAATGAGAATTCAACATAACTTGCAACATTTTGTGTAACTGAAGCCTCTCAAACTGTTTATGTAACCAAAGCTGATGCTTTTGGGGATGGCCTTATTTAAACTAAATGTGCTGTACACAGCATGCAGGATTTAAAAGGGAGGGAGGGAATTTAAAAGCTCGCAAGTATGCATACATGTGTTAAACAAAATGCAGTTATAACTGGAGCCATGTCATATTATTAATGGCACTATTTGTAGACTTTGATGCATCCAGTTTTTCACTGGGAATTTGTTTTCCACTAAGACACCCAAAATGCACACAAATGTGTGCTTTCAGTTCCAACATATGGATTAAATGTGTAATTCCTGGATACTTTGTAATAACCGAAATCTAAAAGCCATGCGTATTACTCTTTGACATTGTTCTTGCAAACAAAATCCATCAGACGCCTGAAGGATGAAGACAAATACATGCACGCGCTGCGGTTCTGTGGCTTGAATGTCGGACAGTGAAATCCCTCAAGGCTGCTAAATAATTGGCTGTTTGGCATTTGTGTTTCTTATTTCTTTTGCCGGAGCATTTCCCCCGCAGCACAGTAAATGGTCTTCTTACATAACCTGACATTGCAATGTAATCACTGGAGCTTCTTTGAAATCCCCGTGCTTTGGTCAGGGATGTCCAGTGGAGAACAGACGATGACCACTGATGCAGAGTAATATTCTCATTCTCAGAAACAGTCTGGATAGAACATATCTTCGGCGTAGTTTGACCTGCCAAGTGTCTTCCCTTTTCTTAACAAAACTGTATAAATGCATGTATTTTTTCAGCTGTAACACCTGCTTTCTAATTAAGACTTGATATGATGGACATATGTCTAAGTTCTCCTCTCCTCTGATTGTCTCAGATATATCACAAACACAAACCTCACTTCAGCGTGGAGACCAACAATGCAAGGGAACTGGTAGCGACCGCTGCTGGGAATATAGAGAAACTGCTGGCTAACCGCTCCAAAGCCTTAAAGGTGAGTGTCATCCTGCAACCTGATCATTTTGAGTTTGACATAGGAACATAAAAATGCCGATCCTGGTCTGTTTATGAGGCGGGATCCAGTTCCTCCCAGCACAGAGCCTAGAGCCCAAGGAACCACACAGAAACAATCTGCTCCTCCTCATAGTCAGTACCGACGCTGGAACATGGACGCTGCTTCAGGCCATGCACTGATCCAACACAAGCAGACATCCTCCAGCTACATGACTTAATTCAAAGCTACCAGTCTGGGTTACAAGAAAAAAATACAATTTCACTGTTTGTGTTGTATCACTGTTTGCTGTTTTGAAAAGAATTATGTTGCAGATTACCGTGTTTAGGTTCAACCTTCAGGAATCCTTACAAATCCATACCTGCTGCTCTCATGGGTCATCTGTCCCGAGCCCAACTGACAAAAACACTTTCTTGTCTCTGACGGCGTTCACCACAAGTGAAGCTGAACTCCTCGTCGCTGAATGGCTGACTAAACAAATTCAGACCTCGGAGGGGCTGTGAGGTTTTTTGCGTCAGATCTGTTTCCTTCGTTTGTGCAAACCACTTTGTACGATGCAACCTTTTGACAAACCGGAGAACACGTTGTCTGCAACAGAACATTTTATCCGCGCTGGCTGAGCAGCTCTAGGGGTAACGATGTTGATGGTCGGGTAGGTCCACCACTTAGGCCCGGATTGAAACATCTATGCCAGGGAAGTCTTCTAACATGCATGTAGAAAGTGATCCGGGCAACCTTTCACTGTAAACACAACCGTATTTGGCCAACTGAATTAGAATCTTCTGGTCTCGATCAATCCGGCTCCGAGAGCCAGAAATATCCAATTAAAGCGGAACAGCTTAGTTACACGTTCTCATTGATTACCCCATCCATCCAGCCAAGTGCTTTGTTTTTCACACATCCCCATAATTGCCAAGGGACGAGGGACAATTAGATTTTTGGTGTTGTCGTGTCGCACCTTGGGAGAGAAACATGACTGCTCTGTGAATTGTCGGCGGCGGAATGGAGATGTTAAACTGCAGGATCCGTTCTTCCATTTTCTCACACACCATCTGCTGTTTTTCACCTGCATGAGTTAAAGCCAGTTGTTTGGCTCTGTGCTGGGAGTGTGAAAGCAGCGAGGGAGGCAGGGATGATTTTTATATATATATATATATATTTTTTAGCTTAACATAATATGCAGATTCTTTGTTCCACTCAACAATTCTATTTACTATATTTGGTACAATTAATGAGATGGCCCGCGGTGGCGTCGCAACTGCTGTAAATGGCGTCCCCTGTAATGAAGTGGAGTTGATCCAGCTTTATGGCCATCAATTTGTGTGAAGGGTCATAAATAGTTGCTCTGCCCACTTAGCTAAATCATGTTTTGAAATGGAAGGAGGGGAAGGACGACTGCGGCGTGGGTAATGTTCTTGACCTGACACACACTAATCAAATATTCCTCCGCACAGCTTTCAATCTCACGTATACCACCTTCGGTATCCTTGTTTTTTTTTTTTTCCTCTCCCATCATAACTCTTCTTTTACTTTTCTTTCATCCGTCCGTGTGGAAAGGGCCGATTACGCAGCGTGTTGAGAGATATCCTGTTGATTGTGTAGAGAGGTTACGACTCTTGGTTTTTTTTTGCCTGAGAGAAATTGAATGGCCTGATGTGTGTGAAAGAGAGGAGGGAGAGTGGGAGGAAGTCCGTGAGTGCACTAAGCCACACCTCCCATGAGGCAGCGCACAAAGGAACGGAGGCCTATTACAGACCTCCCGTCCATTAAGATCTCGGCCTTTTTAGCACACAATGCAACGGGCAGCACTCTCGTCTTGTTCACACAGCACTGTTACACTGCATGCTTTAGCTAGTTTGCGATGAGGCACTGTTAACAGCCTTTTCTCTGAACTTAACTGTAATAGCACTTTGATCTGTATCACGCAGGAATACACATTTGAATAACAGATTGGCGTCGAAGCAGCGGGAACATTATGATTATCTCAGCCACCTAAGACGTGGTTGCCTGGAGGCCCTTCAATTCATGGCTTCATTCAATTAAGTGTCCCAGTAAGCAATGTCAGGGAGTGAACATGCTCCATAGCGGAGCCTCGGGCCCGGCTCTCCTACATGGAATGCGGCCATCATCAAAGTTATTCATTCCTCCTGGGCTTTTCCTGCTTTGATATCTGTATCTTAGATTAAACCGTGCTGCTAAACGTAGGGCGGCGCTTCCTAACATCGGGGGGTGAAGACTCCCACACGTGCCACGAGAATAATCTGAGGGATTACCGGAGGATTGAAGTGATAAAACAGAAAACCTTTTTTTCAAAATGTAAAGGTCATGGTTTACCAGTGTAATTGTTGCAATACTTGACACGTAGTATACTGGATGAAAGCCAGTCTGGGAGTCTTTCTGTAGATCACATTTTATTTATATAGCAAATCCAGTCGTCTAGTGTTTGTCAGATTATCTTGTTATTTCCAGTTTCCCAGTGTCGTTGCTTTGGTATGAATAAGAATATTGATTATTCCTGTGATTTTTACTTTTTTTTATGTATTTATTTATACATAAAGTGTATTTGAGAACCTTTAAAAGTGCTGTATAAATACAATGTATTATTATTATTATTATTTAGCTATTCAAATAACAGAAATGAGGGTTAAATTTGGATGAGGGCTGTAAGACATCATGCCAGAGCTCTTTACATCTCTCTGAAATGTTTTGTATTTCCAGTTAGACTCCCTGCAGCTGTACAGTTCCACGTTGTGCTTGAAATCAGCAGGATAGTCGCCGCCTCGCTGACTGGTGCCATTTCTCTTTACACTAAGACAACTCGTCTCCTGTGGCTATGCTTTGCAAGCGTTTGTTTGTTCGTGTGTCGAGCGATTGTCAAGGAATCCCATTA
This sequence comes from Eutrigla gurnardus, assembly GCF_963514095.1. Lineage (NCBI taxonomy): Eukaryota > Metazoa > Chordata > Actinopteri > Perciformes > Triglidae > Eutrigla > Eutrigla gurnardus. The sequence continues at coordinate 10,203,403 of NC_139932.1, read as the reverse complement.
AAATGATGGCTGCTGTCATTAATTTAATCAGGGGCCCGCTTGGATTGTCTGTCAATCTGACGTCTGCCCGTTGTCTGTTGCTTCAATTCGGTCACCGCGCCTGCCGTCGGCGCTCCCTCGACATGCAATCTCCCGAACGCTGGCAGCTGTGGCTACTTAGAGGCTTTCAACTGTCTGTTACTGGAAAAGCAAAGAAAATGCCCACTTCCCCGGGAAAAAAGGGGCCAGAACAGGAAGTAAAGGTCTATCATCTTTTCATATTTAAAGAGTGGTCACGTATGAACTCGTGCCCTTCAAAATAAAACTTGCATTCACAATGCAATGGAAAAACACATATGTGTATATATTTTTTATTATCATCATTTCTGCTTTTTTTTTGCCAAGTCGGCAGCTACTCAGAGAACCCTCAATTGGGAGTCACTGATCATAGGCTACAACTTATATGCTTATAATATTTTTATATATATAGTTGCAGGTATTCAGTCCATCACAGTTTGGGATTCTTTTTTCCCACAAAGTGTTTTCATATCGATGTACACTCAGCTTCCTATCAGCTCCGCCTCTGGTCGGTTTGGGTCGACACTGGTAGTCGGCATCTTTATCAGACTTTCTGGCTGTTTAGTTCTTCCTGGTGAGTGTGTGTTAGCGTTCCATTGAAGGTGCGCTGTCTTCCTTCCATAGTCAGTTTTCACGTAAAGGCATCAAAAGACTGCAAATGTACAGCTCTCTCTCTCCTCTCCTGTGTTTGGAGCATCACACCTCGACACATCTGTTTCAACGACTTCAGCGTTAATGTTCCCAAAGCGTTGGTGATCTAACTGGGGAAATCATTCCGTTTCTGCCACTTATAGGCGATCAAAGAATTTGCCTCTTTCATGTTGAGCCACAACTTTCTGCATTCAGCGTGCGTCGCTCTGAAGAAGATTCAAGTGAAACTTGAATTCCCAACACAAATAAACCACAGCAGCGCAGGGAGAGAACTGCACACTTTTTTTTTAAATTTAAATTATTTTACCTCAGTGAAAATCCCCGGATGTCTTGTTGTCATCTGCAATGTAGCTTCTTTTTTGTGTGTTTTTTTTAAGACTGAGATTTTGTTGTAGCTAGTTTGCTGAGATCAGTCACTGCACCTGTAGAGACGACTGGATATCTGTACGCTCACACACCACCTCACGTCACCTTTCCCACCATTTGAACTTTTCTGTCCCTTCGTCCACATCCCTGAAATCATCGCTGCCCTTCTCCATTCTTGTCACATATGGTATTTTGTTTTCTCCTGTTCTGTGTCTTGAGACGTTCCTCCCTCCAACCTCGTCCTTCCATCCGCATCGCTCATGATCCCCTCTTAACTTCCTCTCCCATAACTTTCACCCGATTCTCTGTCACTCCTCATTCCCATTTTCCCTTTTTCTTCCTTGCCCTGTTCCTCTTTTGTGCCTTTCTGTCCTCTCTCATTTATTCCCTTTCGTGTGTGTGTGTGTGTGTGTGGCACAGTTTGAATATGGATGATAAATTCTTCTGAAAGTAAGGAAATGGTTCACTTTAAAATGTGATCCATAATAGCCATAATGCTTCATGTGAGTGTGTTAAAAATACATAACATGCATGTTTTGTTTTTTTGTTTATATAAAAAAAAGTGTACACTAGTGCAAAGTGTAAAGGGACAAACCAAATTAGAATTAGCATATTTTCAGGTGTCACAGTGATTAACATGAAATAATACTAATACTACCAAGGAAAAGTCTGCCTGTCTTTTTACGAATACAGTGTTTGAGCCAAAAGACTTGAAGCCACACTTTTTTTTATATCTGTTTACGTTTCTTGACAGAAGCTCTTTTGTATTTGGGTCAGCTCTGGCCATGTGATGCAGAGGCTCGGTTTGTTATTTAGTCAGATGGAGTACGGTGATTCAGTTTTGTTATCTTTCTAAGTGCTTGCTTTACCTACCAACTTTTTTAAGAATGTTTTTGACTGCCTATCAATAGACGTATTGCAAATAGTTAATAACTCCATTCAATCAGGCAATTTCCCAAAGGCCTTCAAAACTGCAGTCATTAAACCTCTTCTAAAAAAGCGGAGCCTAGATGCCTCTATTATCAACAACTAAAGACCAATTTCAAATCTACCCTTCATAAGTAAAATAATTGAGAAAGTTGTCCTCCAACAACTAAATCACTTCCTGGCTTCAACGGGCTGCCACAACAACTTCCAGTCAGGATTTCAACCTTTTCATAGCACCGAGACGGCCCTTATTAAAGTTGTAAATGACGTCCGTCTTAACACAGACTCTGGCAAAACTTCAATATTAATGCTATTAGACGTCAGTGCTGCATTTGACACTGTCGACCACTCAATACTCTTGGACAGGTTGGAAAACTGGGTGGGGCTCTCAGGCACAGTCTTAAGCTGGTTCAAGTCATATCTACAAGATAGGAACTATTTTGTTTCCATTGGCGACTTTGTATCAGAACCTACCAATGTAACGTGTGGAGTCCCCCAAGGTTCAATCTTGGGGCCGACTTTATTCAACATCTACATGCTCCCACTAGGACAAATCATGCAAAAATAATAACATTGACCACCATTGCTATGCCGATGACACCCAAATCTATGTAGCACTATCACCAAACGACTATCGCCCCATAGATCTTCTGTGCCAGTGCATTGAGCAAGTCAAAGACTGGCTGTGCCAAAACTTCCTACAACTAAATGAGGACAAAACTGAGATAATTGTTTTTGGTGCTAAAAAAGAAAGGTTTAAAGTAATTCAACACCTTCACTCTCTGTCCCTGAAAACCTCAAACAAAGCCAGAAATCTTGGGGTTATTATGGATTCTGATTTACATTTCGACAGTCACGTTAAATCAGTAACAAAATCAGCCTACTATTACCTAAAAAATGTAGCAAGACTTAGAGGGCTCATGTCAGCTCAAGACTTAGAAAAACTTGTACATGCCTTTATTACTAGTAGGCTAGACTACTGTAATGGTCTCCTTGCAGATCTTCCAAAAAAACTGTCAGGCAGCTACAGCTTGTTCAGAACGCTGCTGCTAGAGTTCTTACAAAGACCAAAAATGTGAGCACATTACACCAATTCTTAAATCCTTACATTGGCTCCCTGTATGTCAGAGGATTGATTTCAAAATCCTCCTGCTCACATATAAATCACTACATGGTCTAGGACCGAAGTATATCACTGATATGCTCCCACTACATAAGACTTCTAGACCACTAAGATCTTCTGAGACCAATCTGTTAGTGATTCCCAGAGTAAACAACAATCACGGGAGAGCATCATTTAGTCACTATGCAACAAATGGCTGGAATAAACTTCCTGAAGATGTAAGACTTGCCCCAACTCTGACCACTTTTAAAACTAGACTGAAAACTTTTATGTTCACCATAGCTTTCTGCTAAATCTTTTAATGTCTGCACTGTTTTTAATTATTGCAAATATGTTTTTATTCTCCTTTTCTTTCTGTAATGCATTTTTAAATTTGCCTTTATTTTCTTTTAATTCTTCTATTTTTTTTCACTTTGTTGTATGATGTGAAGCACTTTGACTCTGCCTTGTGTATGAAATGTGCTATACAAATAAAGTTGCCTTGCCTTGCCTAAGTGTCTCGTCCACTACAAGATGTCTGCATGCTTACAAAGCTGAAAAAAGTAAATAATCTGACACCTAAACAAGTATGCCACACATATAAACAGGGGACTATCAAACTACAAACTAGAGGCACGCTCTGCATAGCTGTCCCCAGCATGTAATTCACCGTTTCCTGCAAACAGAGGTGCTTAGCAGGATTCACGGCTGTACGTGTGTTGTTTTATTCATGGAGGATCCCCGACATCAATGTCAGGTTGCAGCACGTGGGCCCGAGTCGAGATTTAATCCCACTCATCACACGCTCAATCAAATTTAGACAACATTCAGGAATTGTTTTATTCTGAACAGCCATCTGAGCCCAATCAATAGGTTTGGAATTCATCTCCTGACAGGAGATACCAGGACAGGTTCTCTATGAGTTCAGCATGTTAATGACTCCCCCTACTCTGCTTCTTACGCTCTGGACTGGCAAATTTGTAGCTTGTAATTTGATTTTAGGTAAACTGAATAAGGAGAAAAATATCATCAATTCTTTTACCACAGCCTGGACCATAATCCTCCACATAGAAATGGCTTCTCGTTGCAGAGCGCATAATAGACCAAAATAAACTTTTGTGTGTGGAAAAAGACGAACGCAGTCCAGAGTGATGCACTAAAAGCCTCCCTAACAACTGGAATACGACAGAGAAGATACAGAGAGATGAGGCTGATTTGGTAGCAAATTGAAAACTCCTCTGAATATTTCTGCTCCATAAAAGGAACAGCAGTCAGTTCAGGATAAAATTGCACTTTGCCCAAAATGAAAGACTGACAGAAAAATGATTTCATTGTTAAGGCTGATGCACCATTTGTGTAAACAGCATTGTACTGCTGTAGCTGCTAACTCATTGGAGTAACTGTGTAGGTCAGTGGTTCCCAACGTAGGGGTCAAAATGATGGTTAATTAGGAAAGTTGGACTCCAACTTTGCTTTGAGGTCACAGTCCAAAAAGTTTGGAAGTGACTGGTTTAGTCTTTTGGAAATCATTGTCTTTTATGAGCTCATCTTGTGTTTGTTTAATCTAAAGTCCTGATCTGGAGAACATTGTGGAGCTGCAGCTGGAATCACAGAAAAACAGCCGAGAGTTGCAGCGTCCTTTCATTGCGATGAGCCGTCTGAAGGACTTCTGTTTTCAAAGTCTGAGCTCAGATGAGGTCGAATCCACTCAGCCTTCGGTAAAAAGAAAGAGGGCCTGCGTTGAATTTCCACAGATATGCAACAGAAGCCCAGACAGCACAGACAGAAAAAGGTGAAGATCACCATAAATAAATGACCATGAATAAAAGAGGAGAAAGATGCAGAGCTACCAAGCACCTCTAAAGAGGCTCCTTCCACTGTAAAGGAGATCAAAACATACTCAGCAAACCCCAGCCCTTCATTGTTCCCCTCCTGATCCAGATCCTCCTCGACTGTACTATATGCTCCAGTTGCCTCCGTGATCACATCCATCCTGAGTTTACATGCAGCTGTGACCTGTTGATGAATATTGGATGAACTCCCGCACTCTCAAACACATTTCAGTCCATTTATTCGCTGCATTGACCTGAGCTGCTTTTTTTCCTATAACCCGCCTTGACAGTAGATCTCTCTCTATATCCAGGCCAGCTCCGACTCTGTTCACATGAATTATTGAACCGTTCCTCTTCAACAATCCTCTGTGGTTAACTGTGGTTAACTTCCCCCGGTGGACTCGGCCCCTTCTCTTCCCGCGGTGACAGAGATCTCCAGATAGGTTCATATATCGGGAAAAGTAAGAATGTGAGGGACTTCTGCCAAACCTCAGTACAAAATGTTGTATCATGATTCAAGATATCTTTCACAGCATATCAAATAAGGGATTCATATCAATAATTACCTCTGTATATAGTATTTTGTATTGGCAGCGGCAGACTCTGCTATACTCATCCCTAAAAGCCACTCTGTGTGCCTTTTTGCTGCGTCCTGCTGTCCATGCATTGATTTATTTGTGGCAGTGTGCCAAAATATCAGCACTGAACGCCACATATTGTTTATCTTTGTTGTTGTTTTTTTTCTGCTACAAGTGCCTTGCCTGGTCCGAGCTTGTCTGTTGTCGGGGGGCGTGACCCCTGTTTGTAACCTGTGCCCATGTGGAGTGGTTTGACTCCTTACAGAAAAGTGCTCATCACTCTTTGGCTCCAGGAAAGTTTGGTTTTAACATTAGTGTATCCTTGAGCCACGGCCTGGAAAGACCTGTAAAGGTCTAATGCAGATGACGAGCTCGGCCCCAAAGCCCCTCGTTTTGGCTCAGAGCGCTGGTCGCTTTATTATTCAAAATATATTTATATTGAACATGACTTAAGCATGTCCAAATTACACCATATTGAAAACTGCATGTCCACCAACACACCCGCCAAGTGTGAAGGATGAACAATTCTTGATACTAGCGAAGGGAACACGTGTTATATGTTGATTTAAAGTGGGTAAAATCATATTTCATTGCAGAGCTGCGTGTGCACTGATCCTACTCTCGCTCTCTTTCCCTCACAAACACAACATGCTGCTGTTGGACCCTCTAAAAACGGTTTTAATTCAGTTTTGTTTACATTATAAAGCACATTTTCTCATCAGAAAGTGTCTTCTGATGTGGTAGACGAATGCCATTTCAAAAATCTAATGTAAAATCCCTACAGTCTTTGCTCCTGACATTAAAAAGCCAAGGAGGCAATGCTTGGTCTCAAGAAGCCGAAACAGAGAGAGGGCTGCCTTGTCGGGACAAGGGGGAGGTTATTCTGTGTGGGTGCCCTCAAGGATCTCCCTCTGATGCTTTTGTAGCCACCTTGAGGGATGCTTGTTGACAAAAGCACCTGCTTCGGGGGACGTGGCGGCCTGCCAAGACCTCCCCCAGACAGACTGCCGGCACAGGAGGGAGCCGGAACGACCTGCAGAGAAACGTCGTGATCCAAATCAAACGGGGAGAATAAAAGAAATAAAAGAGACCATGATTCTTTGTTTCAAGAGATATAAGTGAAGTTAATAAAAACAGGCAAAAAAAGGGAGAGGGAGAGGGAGAGACAAAGCAGGACTACAGAACTGACAGCTGAGCACCGTGCTTTTTGAATATCGATCGGTGAGGTTATTTCAGGCTTGGGATTGCATTAGCACTTTGGCAGCGGATACAAAAAGGCTTTGGCTTCCCATCAGAGTTTCCAGCCACGATTGGGGGCCATTTTGGAAAGAAAAACAACAGTTGTTTTTCAATATTGGCGCGTTGCGTCGTTTTAAATTGCTCCTCAGCGTGGCTCATTGGCAACTTAGACCGACTCATCTTAATTGGGAGTGGGCGGTCGGCGTTGGCACGGAGAGGCGGGTTTCCATCAAAGCTTAATGGGAAGATGATGAACGAAATGTTTCGGGGTCTCTGGCGTCGCCGTCGCCTGGGAGCTCTCCGCATGGACCGCGGATGCGGCAGGTTACCATGACACCCCGGTCGCTAAGCAGCGCGGGCATCATAAACACATTCCTCACTTCCGAAATGAGTCACTTGTCGCCCTCCGTTACACTCGGGAGAGAAAACTTCCATTCAAGTGCCCTCGTTCACCACGCTGTACGACATGCACGCGTTTAACACAAAATTGCCTCTCGAGAAGCATCTGTGTTCATCAATTTGTCCGAGGAGGAGGAGGAGGAGAGCTTGAAAAGAGCACTTTTAAGTGTTGTGTTATGTAGTGGTGCGTAATTACAGAGGAGTCACTGATCTCCAGTGTCTGGTAGTGCGTTATTAAAGCGACACTGGGTGACACGCTGTGAGTCATTAGGCACTGCTGTTAAAAGCCTCATCACGGAGTAGGCACACACACACACACACACACACACGCTCATGGGACTCCTCACTCTCACGTTATTCTATTAAGTTGCACAATAAAGTGAAAATAGTTTCCCATGTGCATATCCACTCCAACATCATACGTTATAATAAGTGATGTTCCGTCGCCGACGGTGTTCAGGAGGGACGCCCGTTAAGCAGTCGCTCACTTTACACAATGATGGCGTTTCCGAGAGGCCGCTTGTTGTAATTTATGGCCTCAAAATTGCTGAATAAATAACATAAATTCTCCCCTCATATCACGTCAAGGGGGTTATTATTGCCAGGTAATTTATGCTGATGGCATTCCAGGCTGCAGCAGACCTCTCAGCGTAACTAGCTTGTAGCAGAGTGATCTGTATGATTAATATGGGGGGTATTATTGGAAGTATTGCCTCCTTCAGTCACAGTCAGATTGCAAAGGCACCGTGTTACTATGTGGAGCTCATAATCAATTATGTGATGGGGAAGTATTTATGTGAGACAGAATAAAAAAGAAAAAAGAGATGATTTGCAGAATCTGCAAAACTTTAGTAAAGCATGTTGCAAATTTGACCATTTGAAGGAGTCTTCTGATTGGTGTGATGCAACGTTGTGCAAACATTGTCTGTCTCCGACAAAATGATTAATATTTGATATCCATAACATTGCAGAAACATGTTGAATGAGTGATACAGAGATGGAGTGTGTGTTTTGGCCACTGGTGACTCATTATTTGCTACTTCCTGTGTGTGTGTGTCGTGTGTCGTGTGTCTGGTTGCTTTTGTCAGCCCTGCTGTCACACACACACTGTGTGTGTCTGAACTTTGTGTTTGCCATCTCGGTTTTACATGAAACTTCAGACTTACAGTATCCGCATATGGGGACTGTATGCATATTTGATGTGTCTCGCTCGTTATTGCTCTCTCTCTCTCTCTCTCTCTCTCTCTCTCTCTCTCTCTCTCTCTCTCTCTCTCTCTCTCTCTCTCTCTCTCTCTCTGTCATAGTTGGTTCCATTCCCACATCGACAGCAGCTGCTGCAGAATACATGTGTTGTCATGTGATGAGCCACACGAAAGTTGACATACTTTTGCTGAATTTGTTTCTCAATTTTTTTTTCTTGATAAACCAAAAAATTGGGGTATGAAATGATCGCTGACAATAAATCCACTCGAAACACTGGAGCTGAATGTTGCAGGTCCATCGATTATTAAAGAGGGGTACACTTAGACACTGTGTGTGTGTGTGTGTGTGGTGTGCGCAGAACTGCCATGTCAACATTGTAACCGGGTGCAGCTGTAATTGGGAGTTGTTTGCCGCCAGCTGGCGCACACACATAGCACGCTCGTCTGGAAGAGTCCGCTGGAGGAGAGATGAGCTGTCATAGCGGCGCACAAGCAGTCGGTAGCGAGACCCGTCCTAACAAGTCACTTCCTGCGAAGTCGCCGAGGCTGTTTCCTGTCTAGAGGACCAGGGTAGTAGGATTAACTCGTCAACTTGCGTGCACTTACTGTACTCCACAGTTGTTTGCTTTCTTGTGCCAGTCTGCCCGAGTGTGTGTGTGTGTGTGTGTGTGTGTGTGTGTGTAAATGTACCCCCCCTCCCTTCTTTCTTGCCACTCTCCTCCTGGCTCCCTACAGGCTGAGCAGGATAGATCTGACTAAAGTGCTGCCAGTCACAACAGCAGATGCTCATGTTTCCTCAGCTCTCCCGTGCCTCCCTGCACATCAGTGAGATGGCAGGTGTGTGTGTGTGTGTGAGTGTGAGTGTGTGTGTGTGTGTGTGTGTGTGTGTGTCCTGGCAGGACTAGATGCTCTAATCAGACTGCCAGGAACGCGTGTCAGAAAAGCGAACGTGCGTGTTTACACAGTACATCTCTGCGTGTTGCTTAGGAGATGCAAAAATGAGAGTTGTGGAGCCCGGCGTTTTTAAATCGATAGTGTTCTGAGATTGTGGATGTGAGGGTAGACATCTGGGGGGGGCTGCATCAGTCTCTTTTCCAATATTTCATATACAAAAAGAAAAAGATGGCACCAGAGTTGGATGTTGCTCAACTTTCTTGCCATGGATGGAAGCGAGGTTCAGTCCAGTGTGGGGAGTGTCTGAGATGTAAATTGTCCACATTCTGCTGCAGGTCGTTGTCAGAGCACCAGTGTGTGAAGTGAGGCCTGGCGTTTTGATCGGCTGTAACTGTGTCATCGGAGTATATGAAGTACGTGGTGATGGGTGAAGGACAGCAGACATTGGTGGAGAGAGGGTGTAAAGGAAGGGACTGAGGACATAGCCCTGAGGTTCTCCGGAGTTGATGATGATGGTTGATGATGTTACTGTGACTATCTTACCAGCGTGTGGTCTGTTGCTGAGGAGTGGAGGGATGTTGAGATGATGACCATAAATCATAACGTCTCCCTTCATGAATAAAGTATAACTAAATGACTAAATGTCTAAAAATAGCAACATTGTATGATTCTGTTCCTTGCTTCATGATCATTCCAGGAGTTTTAAAACCAGGCTCTATGTTTCACTTCTCTACAATAATGGACAGGAAGAGACGAGCTAGACATCTTTTTCCAAGTCACTCTTGACGATATTCATGATTATCTGATCATGGAAATTCACTCCGCTCAAGAGTTTTTATCGTGATGATAACATCTTATATCGTCCTGACGGCTGGCCGGATGGTGCTCATGATGGGTTTTTCCAAGTAGTGTATGGCTAATGAAGAGAGTGCAACCGGTTAGGAGTGGTTAGGTTCTGAAGGGTGGGGTTTGCTCTGGAGATCTCCATTAATGGATGGCTGTTTCTCTGTAGTGTGTATTTGAATGTAGTTTTTTTTCTTTTAAAGGTCAGGCAAGCAATTGGTTGTCAGTTATGAATCCAACAGTAACTGTCCAACACTCACAGTTTCAGAACAGTTTCCTCAAACAAAGATAAACAAAGACAGCATTTTCAGCTGACCACAGGAGACCTATTCTCAATTATGGATACTTGTGGGTTAAAAATATAAACAACAATACAAAGAAAATATATATACCATACCTCAATATGAACAGAAAAATATAAAGTAGAGAAATAAAGGAAATCGAAAATAAATAAATAGGATAGTAGAATAAAATAAATAATAGATCAAATTAAATACAAATAATACAAATACAATTTTAAAATAATAGCCACTCATTGACTGTAGTAGATTAGTGGCTTTCTAAAAAAAAGTCACATTGTGTAAAATGTCCTCTCTGTTCCCGAGGTAATTTCTCTGGCTTCATACAGGACATAATGTCTCTAATGTGAGTGAGAATGAGGGGCGGAGTCCTTCCACGTATGTAATAAGTAGTAAGGAGCGATGGCTTTGGCTCATCTGTTGGTGAAGGCTTTGAAAGACTGATGTCCAAAACTCAAATAAATTCCTTTAAGTTAAACAAGAAAAGAAAACAAATAGTGAACCACAGTGAATGCATAATGTGTCTGTACATGGGGGCCTCTCACACAATGCATGCTGGGAAGTTTAATACACTTTCTACAGCTAATATGCTGATCGTGTTTCTTTGGAAAGTGAACTCACAGCAGTCGGCCCGTATTTTTGGGAGAAAAATGCGTTTAGCCTCTTCTTGCGTTTCATTAATGTTATGATACGCGAGCTTGAATAAAGTAAAAGTTCATCTGGAGTAAATCCCCACTCAGCAGCATGTTAACAGGTAATGAGATGGGTTAAAACACACACCCCAGTTGGTCTTTGCACCAATAATGACAGGAACCCGACAGTATGCTGCAGCTGTGGTTTGGCTTTGTGTGTTTGTACATGTGCAGTATAAAGACCTCCACACCCACCTGTTGTCAGTCATATTCCTTAACAAACTAGCGACATGTGTGGATACGTGGAGATTCAGAAACATAAAAAGCTAACATATTCATAGAACTGGGGCCATCTATACCACAAATCATGAAAAAAACACCCCAATTATATTTTTCCCTCAACGGAAATATGCCTTCTTGCTGATGCACACCAACGTAAACAAAGATGTTTAGCATTTAAAATGCACGCGGACACACATCTCCAAGTTCACCTCTGCTCCTTCGCTTGCCACCGTCTCTGACAGCTGCTGTTAAACTTCTCCCCTAATGAGACGTGACCACAACAGTGTCCGCCCCCAGCATGCATCACGGGACGGCGCGGTGTACAGGCACGACGAGTGATCTGACGCCAGATCAGCAAGAGGGAGTCTTCATTAGGACAACGTTGCCAATTGATTATGCCGTGAGGGGCTTTCTTTTAGAAACAAAGCACTGAGCAGTGCAGGAAAACAAGACGCTAAAAGCTGTTTGGCACCGTTGCCGTGGAAATGTCTACTTTATGTGCGATCCGATGTTTGGAGGCAATCTCGATGATTGATGGTATTTCCCTTTTCTGCTCTCTCAACCATCAGGCTGTTGTCTCTCTGAGTTAATCACATGAATAATGGATACTTTGTCTTTTTTTGTGCCAAGTGTTATAAGATCTGTTGTGCTTTTGGATGAGTGATTGCAAAAATGGCAAACAAGGCAAATGCACATCGGGTGTCATGTTTAAGGGTCTAATTTTTGCACCCAAACACTAATATCCCATTGTGCGATCCCACCTCTGATTCTCGCGACTGTCTTGTTTAATTTCACAGCCGTATTAATTCAATAATTCATTGTTTCAACCCCCCCATCATCTTGTTTCATAAATTAATTTACTGCTTTGCCCCTCATCAAGTCCCTGCTCCTTTCTGTGCGACTTGAAAAACCCACAGAGCCATACGCAGGAAGAGCCGGGGTTTGATCTCACTCAGGGGAAATTAATAATACAGTACATTTCTGGACCAGGTACAGATTAAAAGCTGGGCCCATTATAAACCCATTAACCCAGTCATTAGGACCAGATCTGGGAGAAGATGGAAGAGGTGGTGGGTGTCTATATTTAGCGCGCCGTTGTGTCCCAGCTAGTCCTAATTCGTACCTGCGGGTGGAGGATGGGAAAACGAGGTATTATCACAACAGGAACACACTGTTTCTGCATCATGAGCCGCCCTGTTGTTGGATATCATGACTTCACCTGTAGCTCTGACATTTAAACCATATTTTTGACTGTTTTTTTTATCTTTTTAATAAAATCACCAGCTGTACTGATTTCTCTGCTCCTTGCTTCTAAAATCTCACAAATCTAACATACTGTCTCCCTCTCTCTCCTCTCAGAGGCTGGCATCAGAAGCAGAAAAGTTTCAAATGGATCACACGTGGAACGACGACGGCGAGGTGAGTGAGAGGCCGGAGTCCGATCCGATGTCTTACGATCCAGCGGCGGCTCTGGTCGTGATATTCATGAGCCAATATGATCGTAATAATTGGATGGCAAATCGCATTACCATGACAGCACTGCTGTAATGACTTAATACGAGTTTGAATTTCATTATTTTACGTAATAGGCAGAAACAACTAGGCGTGCTTATGATGAACACGCACACACCATCTCACGCTCCCATATTGGCCATTAATCACACTATTAAGAATACATTGGAAGGGAATGTACAGCAAATAATATGAAGACACCATTATTGTACTCATTCCATTACTCTGCCCTGTTGCTGGTCCGGTGGCTGCAGGGTTCCAGCCCACAATCCAGACTCACAATGCAGCTCTCTGAGGCTGTTCACCGTTTCATAATGGATGCTAAATTGTAAATTTCTTTCGAGAAAAGCCGCACTCTCCAGGCGGTCGTTTAACAAATGACAAATGATATTTGTGTGTACGTACTGTGGTGGAAGTATTCAACTTCGCCATTTAGCCTATTAACTTAAAAAAAAAAAAAAAAAAAAAAAAAAAGGTTGTTTGCCAACCCTTAATGATTCTTTTCCATTAAAGCTTCCCATTATTCAACATCTTGTATGCGGTGTTGCACGGAGGAAACAGGGAAGGAAATATCCTCTCTGGGATACATTCTATTATCCGCTTTATTTCTCACCGAGTTTGTTTCCCCCGATGCTTGGCCAGCGAACAAAATGCATTTCTCTGGTGAATGTTATGAGGATTTCTACCTGAACCCATTACATATCGTGGTAGCTGTGTGGTTTTGCAACAGATATGCCCTTGGTAGGTTGTTCAGCTCAGCACTCTGGTGAAGTCATAGCGACATGTCCTCTGTGTGAACCTGTTAGTGTTGTGACTGAGTAATAACCACTGAGGCCTTTGGTGACTTCAGACAGTCGTATTATTATGATAGCTGTGAGAGCTTGGCAGCGTGCCACGCCTCCCCTCTACGACACGGCTCCGGCGTCATTATGGCTGTATCAGAGAGAAGATGTGACCACAGCTCTATTGTAACTTCTCACGGTGCCGGCCTCGGACTAGTCTCTGACACTCAGCCCCACCTGTTGAACCTGTTTTTTACAAATCATACAGGCTGCCTGATTTTATGTCACCAATAAAATATATAACACCATCATAAACTTAGTAGTGTGCACATCTCCGCCAGGCATGTCTACTAAACTGTAAGACACACTTCTCTCAAACTCAAGAATTCATAAATTCATCATATAAGACACTCCTACTGGTAGTTCCATTGGCTTTTAGCCAAAAACACCATCCAAAACACTAGAAGTGAGCAAACTGTCACCCCTCCCCGTGTCTCTGCACAGAGTAGCATCTGGGGGATGGCGATGAACTCTATCAATCGCAGCCAGAATAGTGATTTAAGGGGTGTCAGGCAGTCAATGGCGGTGTAAAACGGCCAATAAAAGGTGTTCTGTGTACGTGTAACTGGCCGCAACCACGAGGGCTCCTTGAGCATCCTGCCATAACCATAACCGGCCACCAGAAATATAATGCAGTTAGCGGAATGCGAGATTAGCCGCGGACAGACACATAGGTGCACACTCACTCACAGGACGATCGCGTGACTCCCCTGGTGGAGTCAACTATAATGCATCTTGAGAAAACACAATAAAATGTGGTAAAAATATCCACACTGAACAAAAAGCTAATAAAAGACTTGGAGTTGAAATAACACGACCATAGTTGGACGCACAAAGAAGTCTTGCTCAAACATGGAGACGTATTGTATCGCAGTAAATCCTGAGTATTTGTAATACCAAGTAGAGCTTCACCTTTGATAACTGGGCTCTTCTCCCCGCTGACTTTAAACAGATAAAACCTGTTACTGCTGTGTGTCTGTTCAATGTAACAAAAAGACTCACTTGTCATTGAACACAAGCTGTATCCAACTTCTTTAAACTGTCATATTTGATTGCATCGTTTTTGTTTATTCCTTTGTTTATAGCCGTTCTCACTGTCTGCATTCTGATTTCATCTTATTTTTATGTAGAGTGGCTTTTGGAGGTGGAACTGTCACAAAATAAACATGGCAGATCATTAAATGCGATACTCGAAACCCGTATTAACTTTCATTCCAGGGGGGAAAAAGGTCATTTTTTACAACTCCACTGACAGAAAAAACGTCCCTGCACCTGCTGTGAATGCAGAGAAAATCACTGTTTTCAGTGAGTGGACCGCATACTGAATGAGTCATTAGGTTTTTTTTTTTTACAAATGGAGACGTGAGCTGCACCTGGCAGAGACTGGAGTGCGATGCTTTAACAAGCGTCTTCTTATCCAGACAAAATCCCACTCTCTAGATTTGGCAGCGCATGTGACGCCCACCACAACATGCCACATAAGTAACGGCATAAATCATTTATTTATTTCTCAACACCCCCCTCCCCCCCTCCCAGCTCTCACACATACTAGCCTCCCCCGAGGGGCGCGGCCGGTGGTGTGACCTTAGTGTTATTATCACCTTTTTGAGGTGTATATTGAGCTGATGGGGAACATCCGTCTGCTGTTATCAGTGTGTGTGTCCAGCTTGTGTGTTGTTGTGCACAACACCGAGTCTAACTTGCACGTCTCCGGGTATAACTCACTTAACGGTCCAAACGGCAAGACGGAGCAGATGCTATCCTTTTGGCACAGTTTACATCTCTAATTGTGCACTCCTTGCAAACTATTAAACTTAGTTAATATTAGCGGTAGCGGGAGGACTCATGTGTCCCTTTTGCAGCTCATCAAGTGGAAGACAGGTGGTGGGAGTCGGTCACAAGTATAAAGACTCATTTTTCAGCAAATAAAGTTGAAATCGGACCACTTCTTTTCAAATCAACACCACTTTCTTCGCCGATCCTCAGACTCGAACGCAGATGTAACTAAAACTTTATTGCTCACAAGGAAGAAACAAATGCATTTAAGTAAATGAGACACAGAATAGCGATCAGTGTGGACATTGCCTTGTACATTGATTTGTGGTTTTAAAGAGCAACATACCGGCAGCTAGAAATCGTGTTTTTTCTTCTGTACACTGTGACATCACTGCGCCCAACTACTGTGCAATTTTCACTTGTGTTGGTTGTGGTCAGAGGTAAAAAACAAAAATGCAACACTTCAACCAGAGAGGGCTGTTTTTCAGCTTATTCAGTTAAGTTTTCTTTGTCTACTATGATTCATTTCTCATAATTTCCTGTTTCTCTCTCAATCTCTTTGCAGGTCGACAAAATCGTTTACTTCAATGCCAAAGATGACGTAAGTACAACTTGATCCCTGCTACTTTTGATATTCTGCCAGCGTAGTTAGAGATTCAAATTCTCAGAAATAAAACCACCACAAGCGAACCACATCCATCCCCCCGCAGAGTATTACCATGGCAACAAACCAGATAGCAGATTGTATCGATGGCCTCAGAATCTGCGTAAAAGGAAGTCAGTGTTACATTATTTATGTGACATCCACACATACCTTAAGTATAAACACGTTTTTTTATTATCTTTTTTTTATGCATAAGGTCCGGTACATATTTTGGGCGCCACAGTCAGAAGCACATGAGTATGCGTGAGACATCGAATGCCTCCCCTGGCCTCAGACGTCATCTGTCTGCTCTCATAAACAGGGATCAGCATCTAATTCCCCTCCACTGTCCCAGTGGGAAAGAGCCACGCACCCACAGCACTAATGTCACTCCCTATTTGACTGACAACCCCTCTCCCCTCTCTCCACCCTCGTCCTCTTTCTCTCTGGGTGTCTGAGTCTATGTTTGCCTGCAACTTCTCCGCTTCTCAATCTCCATCCGTCGCTAGTGACATCCGAGTGAATACTAACGTTGACACCTTGTCATTCACAGTCATGAGAAACTGCATACGCAGTGTGTTTACAAACTCCACGTTCCCCCCCCCCCCCCCCCCCCCCCCGTTTTGCAGATTAATCAAACGGAGGAAGGAAAGGGAAGGAGGAACCGATATCTTCCAGACGATTTCGAGATAGACCCCGACTTCAAGCGACTCGTCTCTTACAACACCACCGCCGTCCACATCCCTACGGATATATACGAAGGCTGTAAGTCTAAACACACACATGCATCTTCAACTTTTTCATAAATAGTAGTGCACAGAAACCGCCATCCCCCCTGTCTCTATTTATTCCTGTCATCACTATGCCCAGTATCTACAGTACGTTCCCATGATCCACAGCTAAGCCTTCCAGCGCTGTCTGTAGTGTAGACAGCTCCACACCAAGGCTAGGCCATTCTAGTCTATATATAGCCCAGATGCCAACAGCCCGATGACCAGCCCACTCCGGCCCCCTCTTTACCCTGGTCACCAGCTGCTCCTTTCCCTCCCGTTCGCCGCTCACCCCGCTGACCTGAACGTCAATGCACTTGAATGCGTGTTTATCACGCACTTACTATCTTTTCTTTTTCCATGACATGCATAACATTCTCAGACCCTTTTCTCATCATACAAACATAGTGTGGTGCATAGTTTCATTTTAAATGATTAGCCACGCTATGAAAGTCTCTACAGACGTTCGTGGTCCCAAGTGGATGAATCCTAATGACTTTGTCTCGGCAGCTGTTGGATGTATTGCCATGGAATGTGTGACTGATGTTTCCCAAAGGATGGACCATAATGACTTTAGGGATCCCCTGACTTTGAATCTAGTGCCGCCAGTAAGAAACCATCACTGATCTCAGACTAGCCTCGTTTATATTAGTAATCAAGTTTATCTGATGGCCTATTTTGGCTCCCACTTACTGCTGGCAAACCACGCCGCTCTCACGTCAAGCCGATCAAAAGTGAATCACATACGGGGCTAACTTCATCCCGCCCTTTCTGGAGCCTCTCCCATCATTCGACATGAAGCAGGAAAACACGCCCGCCAGGCCACCAGTCAAACTAGATTTGGCTTCCAGTAATTAAATCTGGTACAATAAAGAATGCCATTACCGAGCGTGGCCAGCCTCAAACTCCTTAAGACAAATTGGAGTCGTCAAGAGCCAAAAATAATTGGAGTTTTATCCATAATGACCTCGCAGGGTGTCAAACGTGAAACAGACATGAATGTCAGCATCAGGTAATGGCTTTTGCATCAGTGTCTTGGAATAGTGTTTTTTGATCACCTGGAAGTGCACTGGTATTTTTTTTACACACATCTGAAAACAGCAATACAGTAAACAGGCATGTGTTCTGTCTTCGCCTCTTATTCTAGGACACTAATGAGCAGAATTTAAGGTGAGACATCAACATGCGGACACGGTGAATTCTAAATAAGAATTGACATGTGATCTGATAAGAAAGTCCTAATGAAATCCAGATCGATCCAAAGAAACACAGCGTCCTTTTCGAGAAATCTAGAATTATTGGTCTCTCACGCTGCTTAACACGCCTAGACTTCTAAAATTCCACATGCTGCAGAATAACGGCACACAAATGCAGCGAGGCATCAAACAGGTTAAACGATTTCCTTGATAGCCGCACATGAGCCAATAGCCTCCTTGGCATTGATTGAGCATTCAATATCAATTTCGGTAATGATTGTCACGCAGGGTTTGCTAAATGCAGTGGACTTCGGACACGTGACTGTAATGTCCTCACACGAGGAGTCACTCCACTTTGGTCGGAGACTATAAATGTGCAGAGTGACGAGCCTCTGAGGCCTCTGACTCTGCAGACGTTTTTGTCATTGCCGAATGGCCAAATGCACTCATGTTATTTCTGCCGAGCAACAGTTCTAATGGAAGGGTGGGTCGGGGGTGTCGGAGGAGCAGGTCCTTCCTCGTGTGATTTATCCCTCAGCCTTTTTTTGCTCCCTTTCTGTGATCCGCTACAGCCTCCTTCCTTCCTTCCTTCCTTCCTTTCTTCCTTCCTTCCTTCCTTCTCTATGCTTTTGTTCCCCCTACGCCTTTTTCCTTTTTTTCTTTTTTCTTTCTTCTCTATTGGTTTCTAGCCACTCGGATTGTTTTTGCTGTTGATTTTTAAACGTCATATTTTTGTGTGTGCATTTTGAGCACCATAAATAAAATATCGATGGAATTGATGAGGTGGCAACACTCCACGACCCATTTAAAAATGAAAAATTCAATATATTTTGTAACTGCAGCACTCTGCCTTAAATGGTGTGTGATATCTGTTTGAGCTCTTCTGGGTGTCAGGCAGGGTGGAGGGTGGAGGGTGGAGGGTGGAGGGTGGGGTCTGGGTGGGGCTCAAGTTAGCAAAGTTGTGAAGCTAGGCTGATGTTGGAGCTCTCTCTCTCTCTCTCTCTCTCTCTCTCTCTCTCTCTCTCTCTCTCTCTCTCTCTCTCTCTCTCTCTCTCTCTCTCTCTCTTTATCTCTCTCTCCCCATCTCCAAGGACGGCCTGCCACATTGATGCCACTCTGGCTGGCCAGGCACCGTCAGCGTTGCCATGGCGATGTGTATCCGAGTGTGTGTGCACCCGCGCATAGAAGGAGACACACACACACTTAGACGCGCCTTGGTTCTCTATCTTGTTGTGTGGAGGAAGGACTGGTAACTTGATTAAAGGACTTTGTCTAGACGGGCCTGGCGTCCTCGTGGCTTTTACTGATTCTGAAGGAGAGACGTGTCGTCCTCCTCTTCCTCTTTAATTGACTTTCCTGGCAACATTCACCTCCTCTTCCCCCTTTTTTCCATTCTCCTTGGTTTGTCTTTTTTAGTTCCTTACCCCCCAAACCTCCTTCCCTACTTGTGTTCATCATGTTAGCTCTCGTCTTCCTCGCTATCCTTCGCTCCACCCGCCCGTCTTCCCTCCACTTTATTAAGCTTATTAATAGTGGGGTTTGTGTGGAGACAAATGTGCCGAAGTCTTTCTCCCCCGCATTCGTCCTGCTGATTGGAATCTATCCTCCCTGCTGAGTGTGGGTGGTCGGAGTGGGATTCGTTATTGTGTTTGCACATTGGAGATGAATTTGTCCGTGTGTGTGTGTGTGTGTGTGTAAGAGAGAGAGAGAGAGGGGGGATGAAGAAAAACAGTCGGGGTGTGAGAGTTGGCATGTGTGTGTGTCACATCGCATGCACCTATGGGTGTCACGGTCCGCGGATGCGTGTCTGCCCGCTCATTAGGCGGATTGGCGTGTGTCGGTTGAGAGGAGAGAGAGCGCCGCGGCGGCCTTGGCAGGAGATCCGAGGGCTCGTCTGATGCCCGTTTGCGTCAACCCTGTGTGGCACCTGTCAGCCCGAGACGCACGCTCACTGTGACGTGCTGAGATACTGTGACACCGCGCATGTACGAGCGCCTTCGTATCGAAAGTCGCGGCCCCCCCCGTGGCAAAGCTCACAGCTTTGAAATTGATTTTTTTCAGGGTTTTTTTGCGCCACTTGATACGTGTGCTATTACGTTGATGGAGCCAGCTGCCAAATTCTGTGGTATCTTCATCTCCGTCTCTTTCCCCCCCTCTCAATGTCATTACGTCCTGTACTTGTGTCCTTGCCTTCCCGGGATGTTCTAATCAGCTGATTGGGATTCCCCTCCATGCCAGAATGTCCCCAATAAAAGTTTCTTTCTTGTAATCCTATTGTAGCCGTAACACGTCTCAGACAGTAATGCAGGGCATCTCTGCCATGTCACACACTGTATTGGGAACCGATATGAACAAATGGATCCAATGAGTCGCGACTGGAAGGGCTCACCTTCATGACCTCAGAAATGTGCTGTTGTTTTCCTCTTTTTCTCGTCATCTTCTGGTCATTCAGAGCAAATTTCTGAATCGTGATGAGGGATTTCAAGACCATTAACAAAATTACTATTAAGTGCAGAACTCACATTGTGATCAAATTGCTGTTTTTCCCGAAAATTGACGCGTGTTGACATTGGAATGTAGGAGAGAGACACGTTTGTGTCGCTAGTATGCGTTGCCCTAAATACTTGGGGCAGTACGTGTGTGTCCTCCGTGTTCACTCAAATGTGAAGATACGTCCGCCTTCCTGCCTGTCAAGACGAAATCAGCGTGTCGACGGGAGGAAACTACGTGTGAGCGTCTATTCTTGGTAGCACGTTGTGTGTCGGTGCTCTGCGACTGCGCGCCGGAACAGATGCGTCGGAGCTCGTCGTCCCAATCAGCAGCGAGCGGCCAAGTGTCGTTGAGCACGAGGCCTCCTCTGATACGATGATTGCGGGTTCTCATCACTTCACCCCCACCGAGTAATTACTTCCAAATGCACAGGCAGTTCCAGCCAGCAGCTAGCTGATGACAGGGAAGACTACAGGGCATCACCTGGCATGGCACCCTCCCTCCTCACCTCCTCCCACCAACACAAGTCACCCTCATCAATCAGTGCAAGGATCCTGTTTGATTTGTATTTTGAAAGCATCTACATGCCTCACTGGGAATATTTAGGATCTTCGTTTCCATATTCGGTTCCCTCATGTCTTCTTGCCCCATGAATCATTCTTTTTTTTTTTTAAACTTGTTGATCATGTGATATTTGAAGAGATTTATGACCCCGGCATGATGGAGCAACGATTTTTTTAGCCGATATTTCAGTGCAGAATCTCCACCCATATAATGTAATTTGTGTAAAAGAAGAAAAAAGTCTTAATAGAGTGAAATTATTATCGGGATGCATGCAGGTATTTTGCTGAGCAACTTATTGGCGCACCTTGCCACGACTGTTAAAATCTTTTTGTTCCAACTCATACAGGCTCTGCCCTCTACTGGACATTATGGGAAATGCGCTTCTCCAATTAAATGCACGCATTCGCTCACCGCTATAGAACTAGGGTTACAATATCCTAACCTTGGTTATTTAGTTTGCCTGTTTTTTAATTTCTAATGGCAGGCCGACATCTCATTAATTTTGACCCGCCCCCATATGTAACATAAACATGTTTGCGGGTTTACATGTTACACAAGCTCTGCACCAACCGAGCTGATTAAGATTGAGTAGTTGTTCAAAGGGAACCGCTGCCAGTCCTTCCCTCTCCTCTTGATTTCATCTCCCCTTCTCTCTGTTTACTCATTATTTTGTGTCATTTTATCTAATCTCATCAGAGTGAAAACAGAATGTTGATGCAGAAAACTCATTTGTAGAAGATTAAAAAAAAAACTGGTTTCTTTATTACTCATCATTTTCGCGGGAGTGTTTTCCAACCCCTGAAGAAAATCACTTTCATGCGTGCTACTATAACTGTTGCTCTAAGTATACAGACCCAACGTTCCCCCCAATGTCCCTCAAGCATGACGCCATGTCTGAGAGATAGAGCTGGCCGATACTTCTCATTTCTTCTCCTCATCGCGGTGACCTCGAGCAAGCAGCAGACGTGTTGCTGCAGAGATGGATCTGTTTGCACTGACACTGATTTGTTCCAGTGTTTTCCTGCTTTTATTAGAGGACACTGCATTGACCTGCCTTTTAATATTGTTGCTGAGGGCTCATCAGTGGTGCCTGACCTGCCCATTCGAGGGAAGGGGAACCATTTATTTATTACATAGACACAAATCACAAATCTCTATGAGGCCTGGTTACCCTGAGTCTACTTGTTACTGATGTCACAGAAGCCAGCAGGACTAATCCATTAAAGGAAGTCCTCTGGGAGCAGAGAGATGAGACCTGAACAAATTGTCACCACTTATAAGTGGGATGCTCCAACCATACCACAGGGAGCAATTTAAAGGCTTGGACTAAACTCTGTCTCTCTCTGACAAAGCATTGCAATAGAGCCTTGGTAGAGGAGGTGCTTGTGAGGAGCAGCAGGACGAGGGAGAAGTGGGAGGGTGAGAGAAGGAAAATATTTCTGGACTGGGATTTGCTTATTTGCTTTGTTCGAAGTGGGTTTTTCTTCAAACTCGTACCCACTGACTTTACGCTGCAACTCCTCCTGCTGAATTATCAATATACTTCTCTAACTGCGTTACGAGCACTGGCACATAACTCACTTTTAATTACATAGCTTCTAGCTGTCTGTCATGTACGCCTCAGCAAACGTGGGACCTCCCGGATGTCCACCCGTCCCGCCCTGATGTCTCTTTTTTTAGTTTTTGTACTTTCTTGTTTCTTTAATCCAGTTGCTCTCACAAAAGCGCACACACACACACACACACACAGAGATTTATCATTCCCACACACACACATGAGTCACGCACAGCTTTCAATTTGATGTGCAGCCCACTCTGCCAGGCAGAGCGCTGCCTTTTTTTGATCAAACTAGATTGTTGGAGCATTAAGCCAGTAAGAGCTCCTGCAGACAAACAGGTAAATATACCGTTTACTGTAAGTCTGTCCCACGAGTACCAGGAAGAGGGTTTCTGTCTCATTCCAGAAATATCAAATTTAATCATTCGGTGGGGTGTGTGTGTGTGTGTGTGTGTGTGTGTGTGTGTGTGTGTGTGTGTGTGTGTGTGTGTGTGTGTGTGTGTGTGTGTGGGTGTGTGTGGGTGTGTGTTGGGGGGGGTTGCCTCCCTCCCTCCTCTCTTTTGCTCACAGATTTGGGTGAGTTTTGAGTTTGTTTTTTAGAGCAAAAACATTAACGAAATGGAGATATCTCATCATAGCAAATTTATGTCAGTTTCAATATTTGTGAGGAGGCTTCCTCTCAGCCTTCAATGTCAGTAGCTTAATACTGTGTGTGTGTGTGTGTGTGTGTGTGTGTGTGTGTCTTTGGTTCGGTTTCTCCTTCAGAATTGCTTTTTTCCCGTCAGAATAAATGTTTTTTGAAAAGCCTTGACATTTTATGTTTGTGTAATATCTATAATTTTGTATTTCTGTACAGATATGACTCACTTAATGTGTGTGTGTGTGTGTGTGTGTGTGTGTGTGTGTGTGTGTGTGTGTGTGTGTGTGTGTGTGTGTGTGTGTGTGTGTGTGTGTGTGTTACAGCCACCATCATATTAAATGAACTAAATTGGACAGAGGCCTTGGAGGATATTTTCCGGAAAAACAAAGAAGAAGATCCCTCGCTCCTCTGGCAGGTGTTTGGCTCTGCTACCGGATTGGCCCGGTACTTCCCAGGTGAGCAGCACGGGAGCCAACTGGGTGACTTCCTGTCATCAGTGATGGAGACCAAAGGGCCACCAAAGGGGCATTTCATTATGTTGTTTTCTGCTGTCGGCTGACTTAGTCATTGCTCTTTCTCGTGACGTTGAGCTAAGAAAGAGGCATGACAGTCATGAATCACTCTTTGAAATATGTATGTGAATAACCATCTCTTGTCATATTCTTTTTCTATTAAGATAGAAGAATATAAATGTAAGACATGGATTTGGCCACACATATACAAGAACCTTTCAATCAAAGGTTAGTGTGATTTAAAAAAATACTTGCTTTTCTTCTGTCCACCAAATCCCAGCATCCCCTTGGATCGACTCGAGCAATTCAGCCAATAAGATCGACCTCTACGATGTGCGCAGGCGGCCTTGGTGAGTGTAGACCCTCGTTTATGGGACTGCGTCCGTGTCTCTAATCGTATCAAAGAGTGACATTTCAGTTTCCTTGAGTGATTCTAAAAGTAACGCCTGCATTATAATGATCCCGATGTGAGCGTTCTGTGCACGTGTGCCTCGCTTCATGTGCTCAATATCCACGACCTTTGTATGTGTCTGCTATTACTCACCAGGTACATTCAGGGGGCAGCGTCACCCAAGGACATGCTGATCCTGGTGGATGCGTGAGTGACGACCTCGTGATTCATCCGTTTACAGTCAGAGTTAGTTTTTACTTTGCGGGGCCAGAAGGCCCCCCCGATGCTAACTGTGCTCACGGCTGCTCGTGTGACACAAAACTAAACAGTGTATCGGGCAACTTCATCAGTTACAGTCCAGTTGGTTTCTTCCCGTGATACGTGTTTTTATGCCTCAAACGTTGAGGTTGAGGAGATGCTCGGAGAGGATTCTGTATGCTTACCGATGATTCACACACATGTTACCCACTTCATTGATCACCAAAACCAGCATGTGGTAGTTCGTGGCGTATTCGCTCCAAAGTGATTTGTCAGATTTTTTTTCTGCTTAGCTGAAGTTTCATTAGAAATGGCACAGCACCAGGGGTATGAATGATAAACGGTATTTTTCTCTTCCCACTTGCAGCTCTAAACACACATTAAAAGAACTGCGCTCCTCATTTTTCCCAGTTCTTCTCCTTTTTCTATTCTTTTACCTGCAGAAACCAATCAACCAGTGTATAGTGTGAGTTATACAGTAAAATTATGAAAGGAGTCTGAATGCTCAGCTGAGAAATGGGGATTCCACTCCAGATGACTAATTATAGCATGTATTATTAGATAGCCTGCTTGTTAATGGAAGACACTTGTCGCCACAAGCTATGATATCTCTGCTTATTGGGGCACAGTAAGATATGCCGACTAGCCAAAGTGCTATGATGTTGTTATGGATATGAATGTTTTTGATAACCACTCTTCATCACTGTAACAGGCCCAGTTGTCTTGTACTGTGACACAATGGCACCATCTTTGTTTTAGGAGTGGCAGCGTTTCGGGTCTCACCCTCAAACTCATCCAGACGTCCGTCCACCAGATGCTGGAGACGCTCTCCGATGACGACTACGTCAACGTGGTCTATGTGAGTATTCCTGCAGCTTCCGGTTTAATTTCATCACCAGTCGAAATACTGTAAATGTGACTTTTTCTAACATTTACTGTAAAAATACTTAACCTTCTGTCTTGTAAGCTACTGTATTTCATTTCCGGGCATGCATCGCTGGATGTTAATGTGGATGTATTCTTGCGATTTTGACTTATTGGTTAAAACACGGCAGTGACCTTATGGGTGACTTAATGTACTTCACATGGATGCATCTTTATTATGGCTGCAGATGTGCATGGATGCATGCATGCTCGTGTGCTCATTTGTCTGACTCAAAGGGATCTGTGTGTATTTCTACATGCAGTGTGTGTGTGTGTGTGTGTGTATGAGCGACATGTCTCAAGAGCATCGGAGCTGAATCCAAGCATGTGAGCCTAATAGGGCGAACACATGACACAGCTTGAGAAAACCCTGAAATGCCAGAAGATGGGGTTGACAAATGAACGTGTGCTATATTTATGACCCGTCTAATGGAAAACTCCCCAGCCCACATTGAAATTCTGTCCAAGTCTCGGACGCCAAAGGGTTTACTGACGAGGGGATTGTAGAAGTATTTCATCCATCATCATTTAAAGCTCCATTGCCTCATAAGTCAGAGTCATGTTTTTCTTACAATATTAGTTGTGTGATGAAAAATAACAGTCTTAATTGGTTACGGTGGTTATTTCCTTCTGTTTCGAGGAATTGGTGCGTAGCCTTGAGTCGCCTGATCTGCAGGACTTAAATACTCACTAAATTACTACATTTTGAGCCGTTGCTAGACAACCAAGAGCGTAGTTTGTGGGAGTGAGCTAATGTTGTTAGCTATCTTAGTATTTTCTGGTGAAAGAGTGAGTATAGAATCAACCATTGCCAACCATTTTTTGTCTAATAGGATAAAAGTTAGAAAATTCTTTCTAGTAACTACAGTTTATAATTTCGGGATACGAGTTTACTCGCTTTCTTGCCAAGAGCTTGATGAGATGAACGACACCATCTTGTGTTTGTTTGACAGATAAGGCTATGGCTAGCAGCAGGTTAGCTTAGTTTAGCTCTGACACATTAGCCTACCGCCTGTGAAAACGCAACCTGTCATTGTCATGCTGTTTTTTTTTGTAATGGTTTAAAAAAATTAGATATCTTGAAAGTTGACAGAGCTGTTTCCCCCTGTTTTTAGTCTTTATGCTAAGCTAAGCTAACCAGCTGCTGGTTTTGTTCACGTTTACCATACAAACAAGTGAGTGGTGTCGACCTTCCGATCAAACTCAGCAAGCAAACTAATGCTTTAAGCCACTCTCTTGTTTTTGCTCTATTTTCCACACTGGTATACCTCTATATTCTGATATTATAAAACATTGGCATACCTTTCATGGCTTCAACCCTCAACCCCGTCCATTAATGCTAATTCACCCTTTTAGTTTAGTTTGAAGTGATTACAGACCTTCATCGGGTTACTTGCAAAAGTCCCTCTTCCTCTTTTGTCCTTCTTCCTAATGGCAGGGAGCATTGAGGACATATTTCCCAACGAAGCATTAAATGCATTTTCATTCAATCCCCTTGATTGAGCAATGCTTTATGTTTTTGTTTGGAGTTTTCAAATCAGCTAAGTGAGAGGGCCTTTGAAGTTAATGAAATAAGGCGGCGGTGTAATAAGTATATCGATGGCATCCGGCTCAGACCTCCAGGAACGTTTTTGAAGCTTTATTTGAAGCTACAAGCCGTTGCAACATTTCAGAATAAAATGAATGGTTTTATGTCATTGAGGCAGTGCATAATTCAGTGTTTTTAGAATGGTCTTATAGAAACAACCATATATAAATAACATGCCCACATAGCGTATGCTGCTCTGCTGAGCTTTATTAGCCTGCCTGTGATTTTGTTTTTTTACCCAGCAGGGTTTATATTGGTGTTTGCGTAGGTGTTTTTTTTTTTTTGAAGGACGAATGTCTTGGAAGCTTTTGCCCTGAAACTCCTTCCAACATGTTGGGTAGTTGGAAACAGTGACTGTGAGCAGCAGCGTCCTTCAGCTTTCTGAAAACCTAACCCCGCGTGAATAAAGGTTTATAAAGGAAAATAAAAGTTTCTCCTTCACTTTTAGATCCTGGCTTTCTCTTCCTCAACCTCTTATTTAATTTTGATATTCATCACTATGATACCTTTACTTCGTGTTTTGCATTTGTTACAATGGTCTCTGAAACATCCTGCTTTCAAGAAAAACTTTTTATTTGCACCTGGACTATTTGGATGAGCACTCAACTGTTGCTTTCACAGCTCTCTCTGAAGTGACTATCTTTTAAAAGCTGACAGCAGTGAAATGAATTGTCTTCGTAGCGACTCTTATCACTGTACTCATAGAATACCAAGATAAGTCTCTTTCAAGGGCCATCTCTACTTTTTTTACTTTTTTTTGCATCATTTTATGTGCTCTTAAGGTGTTATACAGTCATGTAAGCAGCTGTGGAGATCAAAGCGAATGTTAATGAAGTGATTAAAACACGTATAAGTCAGCACTGTAAAAGCAGTATTTGTGGAGTGTGTGTTGGTTTTGCACAAGATCGCGATTGGAAGGCTGGGGTCGATGCCAAAGCAGATGTTGGGTATTAATGAGCTCAGTCCTCCATAGATGCTGTGTTTGTGTATACGTTTACGTGTGTGTGTGTGTGTGTGTGTGTGTGTGTGTGTGTGTGTGTGTGTGTGTGTGTGTGTGTGTGTGTGTGTGTGTGTGTGTGTGTGTAGTGACGGGGTTCCATCTGTGCCTCCACATTAACTATTCACCAATATTAATCTGAAGATATTTTACACGTAGCTGTTTTAAATGTATATTAACCTGTTGCAGTAATGTCTGTCTCTACAGCATAATCCCTCCATAATCAAGCTCTTTGTTTTTTTTTGTTTTTTTTTTTCATTTTACCTCCTTATGCCACTGTTTTCACACCCCTACCTGCTCTCCTGCCAATCCTTCCTTCTGCTCCTATAGCTCCCTTCGGTCTGTGCAGATTTTTTGATTAAGACTGATTTAATTTCACACATGACAGATTTTTTTTCTTGCAAAGCCAAGAAGTATTTTTTAAGTTCTAACATTTCACCCAGAATTATTTAATATTATTTAAAGTACAATCATTTTAATCTCTCTCCTAGAATATATTATTATTTTTTTAAAGCCAATCTTATGTGCTTCAGGGACACAGCATGACTCCGCAGCAAAGGGGAAAAAACAGGCCGCATATTTAACGGAAAATATGTGCAAGTGCCTTCCCTCCACTTCCCATCATCCCTCCTTCCCTCTTCCCTCCAGTTCAATGACAAGGCCACGTACGCGGCATGCTTCGAGAATCTGGTGCAGGCCAACGTCCGCAACAAGAAGGTGCTGAAGGACGCCGTGCAGACCATCTTGGCCAAAGGGATCACCAACTACAGGGGCGGCTTCGAGCTGGCCTTCGAGCAGCTCGCGCAGGTGAGGCGGCGGCGTGGGCGTGCGTGGCGGAATATGTGTGTGGCGTCTGGCTGACATAAGGGGCGTAGGAGTACACGCAACTGTGGGTGGTGGTCGGGTTGCTGTCAATCTGTTGCGTTTGATGATTTGATCCAGCAATGTCGCTTGGAATGTGCAGCCCGGCCCAGAGGTTTGATGAAACCCTGTGAAATCTACTTAACAGCCTGATGTAATTTGTGTTCATTTAATTTATCATTTTCATTCAATTATGAAAATAATGATAGGACATCACTGACAACTCAGTCCCAGTGGTGCTCGGCTAAAGAGTGAGTATTTGTCGACCTCTTGTGGTCGTTTTTGGAAACTCAGCTCATGTTTGCCATCTTCTGTAACTGCATACAGAGGATTTAAGATGGGATTATTTTTGCGACCTTTTCTTCAACAATAACAATATTCATTTTTGGTTGAATAGTGGTCATAATTCAATAAATGTGCCTTTGTATGCGCTAGATGAACGTGTCGAGGGCCAACTGCAACAAGATAATCATGCTGTTCACCGACGGAGGAGAAGAGAGGGCAGAGGAGATCTTTCAGAAATACAACCCGAAGCAAGCGGTAGGACTGAACACACCATGTTCAGAGAGGAGAACCAGAGGCCTTCACTTTCCACCACATTCAGTTAATTATCTCTTCTCCTCCTCACAGGTACGCATCTTTACATTTTCAGTAGGTCAACACAACTATGACAAAGGACCGATACAGTGGATGGCCTGCGCTAATAAAGGTACCAGGTTGCATTCCACATGCATCTTGTATAAAATGTGTTTTCTTATGTGGCATAAATCATTTAACGGCAAGCAACAACTCAATCTTAAGTTAATGCTTTCTATATCAGTAATATTTTTGCAATATAGCAAGAAGAATTGGCCTATGGATATAACCACAAAATGCACAATATTTAATTTATTGTGAGTACATCTTTATTTCACACAAACACTGGCCCTTAAATTATTTTTGTTTTAGTCAAGCTGAAGCAAAAGGTGGACGGGACTTTTTGGTTCAATTCTCATTCATTATGTCTGGCATCAATCCCAGAATTGTGCTCATAATGTGATTATAATGTTTTGCTAAATACATAAAATATGCTCCACTTATTGAGTTGGTGTCATTTCACCTATATGACTATTTCATAATAAATGTACATCTTTCTATCAGGCTACTACTATGAGATCCCGTCTATAGGTGCCATCAGGATCAACACTCAGGTGAAGTCAAATCACAACTCTTAATTTTTCCTGGCTTACTTAACCAGTTGTGCATAGCGCCCTCTTGTGGTAGAATGGCGGATGTGCATGTAGCACATTCAAACAACTGGCGTTCTCTGCAGGAGTACCTGGATGTTCTGGGCCGGCCCATGGTGAAGGCTGACAGGAAGGCCAAGCAGGTTCAGTGGACCAACGTCTACCTGGACGTGCTGGTAAGTCACGCGTTCTAACACACAGTCATGAGAAGAAATCTGTGTTCCGTCACATGAAGGCTTCCAGATCATTCTTGTTAGGTCGCGCTAAATATTTGCTTGTTTGTCATAGTGGTAAACTTTACTTCAACTCTGCATCATTTTTATTTTAGTCATTTATTTTTTTGTGCTTAGGCGTCTGTCGAGATGAACTTTTAGGCGACGGTGCAGATAAGATAACCAGTCTGCTAATGCGAGCCAAATGGTTTGGATATTGTCATTCATTGGCTGATAAGAAGCTGTCAGCGATCGCGACTGTATTGACCCCGTCGGCGTCTGAAATGTCTCTGCCTTTTGTAACCGTAAACATCTTATTTTGAAATTCCAGGAGCTTGGCCTGGTGATCACCGGCACTCTGCCCGTCTTCAACAAGACCCACACAGGCTCAAAGGTAAACAAAAGATTTCATGTTGATTTTATTAACACATTTATTGTAAATGTTTTATTTTATATTAAACATGCTTTCCAGATGTTTTTTTGATTCTCTCACTACATTTTCTGTACATCTGACACTTTGAACCCATGGGAGAATTGAAGTCTGTGGTAACCGTGACACGCTGTTATGTTTACCAGACATTAAAAAAAAAAAACAATAAACACAGAACATGAATACCACTCAATCATCATTCGTCCTTCACTTTCATCCTCCTCTTTCTTGTGGCTCTTCCTCGTATCCTCTGTTGACGCCGAGGTCCTCTCGGCTCTCTCCCACGCGCCTCCACAGGAAGACGTTGGAGCATGTCATAAAGCAAAAAAAAAAAATCAGATCAAAACCTGCAGATCAGAGAGACAAATGATCCAGTAGCTAAGTGCTTCAAGATGAGGTTACATGTGTACCTCGAAGGACTCTGAGTTACCTCTACTGTGACCGAGGAGGAAGGCTGCAAATGCCTTGTCAGTGACTCATGGCGGCATGTAAAGCTTTTGGGAATGAGACTGTCCAGATTTCAATTTCACCCCATTTCCTTGAAATCATTCAGAGTGCACAAGAGGGACTTGACTCATCCAGAAAGAACAACAGGACTCATAAGTCGGCCGTCCACTGACTCTTTCTACTCTTCTTTCGTTTTCCCCCCCCCTATGGTTTTCTCTCAGAAATCTCAAAACCCGCTCATCTTGGGGGTTATGGCTATTGATGTCTCCCTGGAAGATATCAAGAGACTGACGCCTCAGTTTACCGTAAGAAAACACTGCATGAATAAACCGGCCTGCTTACACAGTCAGTAACATATCTGGGTTCCTTCATCCTTTCTTTCTGTTTTACATTTCCCTTTAGTTTGGACCAAATGGCTACTACTTTGCCATCGACCCCAACGGATACGTGCTGCTCCATCCTAATCTCCAGCCACTGGTAGGTCAAATCACTCACCATAATTCAGAGCAACCAGACGTTTTCTTTTCCCCGTCTCGTTACTTTGCTAAAAACCCATTAGTTGCTCATTAATATCGGTCAAAGTTAGGCATGACATTCCCGATGGCCGACAGGCTTTTAAGAGTGAGAATACGTATGGATTTGTGTCTTTTGCAGCCGATAGGAAATTCTTCTTCTTATTTATTTTATTTATTTATTCTGCACACATAAAATACATCAAAATCAAAAAGAATGAACCAAAAAAAACATAAAAGGTGTGGCAGGAGAGGTCAAGAAGCCAACAGGCTTATACATGGGACCTCACCTCTTAAGAGACAAATAAAACATTTTTTTTTTTTTTTAATTACTACCATTTAACAAAATGCACCTTTGAAGAACGATTCAATATTTCTATAATATGATTGTAGCGTTAAGATGACATAGTGTAGCTTCTTAGACACAATGTTGTCTTTGTTTGTGTCACTTGGCTGAATTTTCAGTTCTTTTTCTTAAATCCCTGTAAATCATATGGGTCCAAGAATGAAGTTTGTAGAGACACTCGCAAGATGTTTCTCATAGACCTTTGAGAAATGTGCTCTTCTTGTAAATAATGGATTCACACGTCACAGATGTTTGCGTTTTTTTAAAGGCAGCTTTTTAAAAGACAAATTTGTCTGCAATTAATGACCTGTTCAAGGCTCCGAAAATGTATCCAATCTATTTTGGAAACAGAAGACCAATAGCTGATGTTTACTGCATATTTTTTTTTCTCCTTTGTAGTCCAAAGCCCATCGATTATAAATTATAGTAATTGCCTGCGTTTCTCTGTAGACTGCCAAGTTTAATGAACCTGTAACGCTGGACTTCCTAGATGCGGAGCTGGAGAACGACATCAAAGTGGAGGTTTGGAAAATAGATTACTCCCAACTGTTATGATTCCATGAGCTCATATCAGAAACGCTGTCATTTCTCCTTTTTTTTTTTAACTTTTTTAAATTGGTTAATTAATATATGTTTGATTATTTCAACAGATGAGGAAAAGAATGATCGACGGTAATACGGGGAATTACACAATGTCTACCTTGGTGAAATCCCAAGATGAGGTAATTTCTGAGAGGATGTTGGAGTCCATGATGCTTATAAACACGTTTGCTTAGAATGATGTCACGTTTACTGACCAAACTGTTGCCCTCAAAGCGCTACATTGACTTGGGTCAGAGGACGTACACCTTCGCGCCAGTGAAGGGGTCAGATTACAGGTAAATATGAAGAGATTCATCGCATGTGTTTATTAGCCAAACTTCAGTCTTGCAAAATGTCATAATTCCATAAAAGCGTTTTGTTCTCTTTGGAGCTGGACTGTGGTCTTAAGTCCAGGACAAAGTCCAGGCACACAATAGAGTGATCTAGGTGAAGCCATAAGGGGCGGAAAGTCAGCCTGCTGCTAAAAAGGCTTAGCAGGACTTACTGAAAGATTTTCTTCTCAAAACAACGGAGGTTACACGCAGTGTTTTTTTTGCATGTTGTTGCATGAGAATTGCTTAGTTGAGCAAGATTACATGAAATTATCCTCTTGGACAAAGAGACTCAACAAAAATATAGATTTACAAAAAAAAGCTTGATGCTATATATGTATTGCAAGAAAAGTAATTAATACTCTCTCTCCCAGCCTGGCCCTGGTGCTTCCTGACTACAGCATGCACTACATCCGGGCCAAAATCGCCGACACGATCACCCAGGCTAAATGTAAGTTCCATCTAATGCCATTTCTCGTCTCTCCACACGGTACCAATTACCTTCCACGAGTACAGACGGGAGACTAATGTCGCTGGTTGGAAAATGATTGCTGATGTGACATTATTGCTCCCTGTGTGAGACTGGGAAACAATCTGCCTCCTTCTAGAGTTCCCATCCATCACTTACGGTGCCCCCACGCGGAGACGGTGTACATACACAACCACATCTAAGTGCCCTCGCCTCTTGCGTTTCTATGGCAACACACACCCCTCCTGTGGTGCAAAGTTTTTGCTGACGAACAGTGGGACGAGTGGCTCCAGTGTCCCCTTACACACAGCATCAATTCATTGAGAGCTAACAGTGTGTGTGTGTGTGTGTGTTGTTGCATGCACGTGTGTCCATCATCAAGCCCATTGGACGCCATACAGTAGATCAGAGGTTGCATATGCCGTCTCACGTCTCCTCTGAGGGCCCAACCGTTCCCACTTGTAAAAGATGTCACTGACTCATAGCGTTACTCAAAGGACAGTTTTATAGTGTGTGTGTGTGTGTGTGTGTGTTCGCTGCAGATGGAGAGTCCATCCCTCGCTCCATATGTTCTGCGGTCTGTACTCGGTAGCCAGAATCGGGCTTCGTACAGCGTTTTGGTGACTTTGTAATGCAGATCAAAACCCAGACCAGACAATCCTACTTACCGTTTAGCATTTTCTAAAAAAAAAAAAAAAAAAAAATCATATTAGTACCAACTGTTTCCCAAAAGTATGTCATACATTATGGGTTTTATTTCCCTTCCTGCGGCAGTCGGCCGCTCTTTATTCCAGAAAGCTGTGAAGATTAACTGGCAGAGACTTGACTCTTGCTTAACATCGGTGATCCATCACAGCCAACATGTCATCGCCTTTATTTTATTTATTTTTTTCAGTGCAGTTATGATTTTAAGTGTGTTGCAATGTCTGAGATGTAGTTTTGGATTTGAATGCAAGATTCACGGCTGATGATTGGATTTTAATCAACATGGCGAATTACACTCGCTTAAAGTGTATCAGGCACCAATGGCAGTGAAGCGCACCCTCCTCATAATGTTAAAGGTCATATTGATAACATTTTTATTTAAATTCATAATTTAAAAAAAACATCCACAGAGCTTTTAGAAAGGTGCAGAATCAAAGTATCACTTAATTTTTGATTGTAAATTAATCATTTTGACGGGTCCAAAATTAATGTTTTGTTCGTTCTGTGTAGATGTGTGACGTGTGGCTGAGCCAATAGAATAACGGCGTTGGTATCATGTGGTTTCTCTGCGTAGTCAGGGGTCAAGAGTCTTTGGGGTTGCCAGTTAGTGTGGAAAAAAATGGGAAAATGAGTTTGACGGTAAGCGGGTGGCGTTGTGACGTGAATGTAATGGAAGGGGGAGTGCGAGTGCGACATCTAGTGGCTGGATGCTATAATTGTTGCCAATAGCACCTTTAAATTAAAGAATAAAATCTGATCTGGCTCCATTTTCATCATATAACCTCGAGTGGCAAAGGGGACGCAAACGGGAAATCCTCTGTAGACGAGACCGTCTCGGTTCAGCCTTCCCGGTCTCGCCGATCGCGAAGGCAAGACTATGGTCACTTTAGAAGATGCTGATTTGCTTTTGATCCCAGGAGCCTCAAGTTAACTGTAACCATAGCAACTACATTGCCAAACCCCAACTATAAAACCGTAACCCTAAAATCCAACACAAGGTCTTTATTAACACACACTCGCACACACTGACTTACAGTAAGTGTTTTTTGTATACAATATTCTTATTCAATGACCGTCTGAATAAAATATTGTGTGTAACCCTGTTGGCTTTCCTTCACTGCTCTCTTTTCCAATCCCCTCTTTCCTCTCCTCATCTTTTTCTATCCTCCTCCCTCCTCCTCTTCTCCTCAACCTATTCCCGGTGTGTGGGTGCAGCGTTTTTGGGCAAGTATTCTCCTTCTGTGCTTTAACTCACAACCAGCAGACATAGGATGCAACCTCACCTCTAATCGTCCCATCACGTCATGTCTCTCGGGGAACAAAGGAGCATTTTGTTTGCTGTTGTTTCGTCATGTCGGCGGCTTCTGCTTAATAATAAGAATTCTGTCACAGCGCATCGAGCGGCGCTTCGCATGCAATGCCACACAGAGCGTCACGGACGACAAGTGTGTGTCTGTTTGTGCGATTCACACATTTCCCCCGCCGCCATTTGTGGTTTGAATGAAACAGAAACAGCCGTTTATGTCTGCTATATGCCGTTTATGTCTGCTTCATACTTCTCTCTAGAGGGCCAATAACAAATGTCAAATCGAACATTGCAGACATATCATGCCCCAATTCCCACATCTATTTGTCATGCATTTCTGAAGTCAGTGCGAGTTCTCGTCTTGCATGTTTCAATGTGTGCGCGATTGATTCATGCTGAAATCCACTCACACTCGCATGGATCGTGGCTGCTTGTCTTGGATACCGTCGCTCACCAAAATATGCGCCAAAAAGTGGCAGGAATGTCATCGGTGTGAAAAGGCGTGCGAGAGTGCAGAAAATGTAAGCATTCGTCACTCCCCCGAATCTCCCTGCTATCCATCATTACCGAATACTTTGTTGGATTAGTAAGTGGTGACCCAATATCAAAGAAAAAAACACATGGGTGCAATTATTTCCCAATCATGACCACCGAAGAGGACAAGGAGTCGCCCATGTCGTCATGAGAATTTTTATTTTTTGCTGTACAGTATAATCGACTGTCGACACGAGAATGTCAGAGGAGCGTTAAGGTCGTGAGCTGTGGTGAATATCCCTCCGACTGTAATGCGTACACGTCACCGAAGTGCAGGAGCTCCACAGATTTACTGTACTTCACCAAAAGCATGCTAATATTAAAATCTAAATCATCACATTAAAAAAAAAAAAAACGTCTGACCACATTTTAAGCCTCTCTTTGTGTTCTCCATCAGCACCGTCTCCACATACATCCAAAGGCTTCAAACCTTTTTCTGTATGGAGTGCAATATTTCTATTCAGGACTCGCTCTGTGAATAAAATATTGTGTCACCTTTGACCCCTGTGGTTTTACCCTGTCTTTTTTCCCCCCCTCCCTTTCTTTTCCCTCTCGTCTTTACCTCCCCGGGGGACGTTTCTCTCGTTCGCTCACTTTCTCTCCGCTGGGATTTTTTTCCACTCCAGGGAAAGATGGCAAGTATTTTTTTTTTCTCCCCCTTTTGACTTTAATCCCTCTCCTCTTGTTCGTGGGCCTCGTCCGCCCAGCATGTCTGGCCAAAAGCTATTCCGGGTCCTTCTTATTTATATCTGATTTGCAGCCTTTTTTAATTTCTGTTCAGTGTAAAAGTGTCCACAACTTTTTGCTTCTGGTAATGAGTTATGTGGTAAATATAGCTTTTAGTTTTTCCCCATTTTCCCTTTGTGAGCACCAACCCCTCACTTTGCAATGCTACCTTTTAATTTTAATGAAATATCTTAAAACGTAGAAGCTTAAGCAAAAAGAGTGAAATTAGAGGCATGTGGCTATGTGGAGCTTTGGCGCTAATGTTTCTTCCCACTCGAAGACCAGAATCTCATTTTCAGTTTTTAGTCCCCGTAGGAGGTTTTCTCTATTGGATGAGCTGTTACATATTCAACAGGTGCTACATTCACATGGAGCACCGTCTCATCTGCACACACTTTAATGTGATCCTGTCTAATATTATTATCCTTTGCGCCAGTTTCCGAGAGCCTGATGGCGGACAAGTTCGATGAATACGGCTACACGTTTATCGCGCCAAGGTAAGCTGGCTCGCACTTTATTTCTCTGCATTTTCCGAAACAGCAGAAAAGGATGTTTCACTTGTTTCTCTTTATGTGAATTCACTCCATGGTGCTTTTTTGTTTTCCCACAGGATGTACTGCAAGGACTTAAAGCCACCTGACAAGAACAAAAACAACACCGAGTTCCTCATGGAGTTCAACGATTACATTGACACGAAGACGCCAAACAACCCCATGTGTGAGTATCAGAAAATGGAACCCGGTACCCGGATCTCATTGTACTCTGCAGGACCTCATTCTCGCCACAGACTCCTATATTTACATCTCAAAGAGCCGCTAAGCTTTACCGTATTTGCTGTCGGATGTACATGCGAATGAATCTCGGCCATCTGGCCGGGCATTAAGGTGTGCATTGAACATTTAATGGAAGCGCGCCAACCCAAAAACCCTTATTCCCAGAGGTCTCTCTTTCCAGAGAAATACAGGTCTGGCTGGATGGTTTGGTGTGCATGACCAGGCAAAGCTTTGTGATGTGGAACCCCTGTGTTCGTGTTACCCATTTGATGCTAACTCTAAAAGTCTGACCATCACACGCCTGAGTGCACATGTGTGAGGCACGTCGGCTTAGATGTGACACACACGCGGGCTCATACACACACACACACACACACACACACACACGCACACAATATTCACCAGTAATATGCCTTCCACACCCCACCTATAGCCGCTCGACCTCATCCAATTACCGTGTGTTTGTGAGAAAGAGCAGGACACGTCAAGCCAGGAGCACGAGAGGAGCAATAAAACACAAATCAGGGGCCGCTGGACCTTCTCCTAAACATCTGACCAACGCATTAGCATCCTCACCATTTCTCGCATACACTCCACTGATATGCACCACTTGCTCTTTTTTTTTATTTTTTTGCCCACTGCGTGAAACAAAACGTCTCCTGATATTTATCAAATTTGGCCTTTTTAGCTCGATTTCAGTTTGAGATCTTAGTTCAGAAATCGAAACACGATCGATAAAACGTTTCACCCAATTGAAATATTACTTTCACCATTATAAGCTGCTAGTTTAATGGAGTCCATAGGGAGTTCGGGAGTGGGGGGGGGGGAGTATGGCCCATATGGACTATTGGAGGCTTGAGTATCGTTACACGCTTTACTAAGTCAAGCCACTGCAGTGGCGAAGAAGTTGAAGT
The DNA here is from genome assembly GCF_963514095.1 of Eutrigla gurnardus. Taxonomy (NCBI): domain Eukaryota; kingdom Metazoa; phylum Chordata; class Actinopteri; order Perciformes; family Triglidae; genus Eutrigla; species Eutrigla gurnardus. The sequence goes on along the minus strand of NC_139932.1, from coordinate 10,165,064 downwards.
ACATTAGGAATTCCTGGGCTGTCTTCAATAAAGGATCTCTAATGAAAACCACTGCATGAGGAGGGGGAGGTGGGGGGGATAAAGTGTTACACCAGCTGTTTTCTCTGATGTGTGTGGTGTGTCATAAAGGTTCGGGGAGGGCGGGGGTATGCCGACGAGCCCTGATGTTAATGGACTGAAGCGGGTTGTTGGAGAGTTCAAAGTGGCGGGCACGGCCCGAAAAAATGGGCAAGCGGCTTTTATCACCTGTTATGTTTGTCATGCGGTCTTGTCGGGCGTCTTGAAAAATAATTTGTTACCCCTATATCAACCCGCCACCTACACCTCGCCGGCACGAGGCACATTCATGGATCGTTTTGTCACTTTAAATGCATATTTGATGGCTTTAGTTTCACTGTAAGTTTCTGCTTTGTGTCCGAGATATAAACTTCTTTCTATAAAAAAAAAAAAAATCTCATTTGTTGGACAAATTGGGTCTGTTTTGTGGCTACAGCTTTGATTGCATTTGGAACTTTTAGGTGCTTGTAAGCTTAGCAATATATCAACTGACGCTTATTCCCACATTTCCGCTCAATTTGAAATTAATTTTGGATGCCTTAAAGTATGAACAACTCTCTCCCTATTTTGTTTTATTACTTGAACCTTGCAGGTCATAACTTATTTATATTTATTGGCTATTTTTCCTTCTTGCTTTTTTATTATTTACTCCCTGTTTCTGGCATTTAAGCGAAGTATTTCCAGCAAAAACCTGTTACTCAGTATATTCATGCTTGTAAGTCGGACAAAAAAAGACAAACATCATCTTATAAGGATGAGACTCAACAGGCACACAAATGGCCTTCAAACATGACGTGTTTTGCTGTTTAGGTAACGTGGAGCTGGTGAACAGATTGCTCCTGGATGCTGGCATCACCACGCCTCTGATCAAGTATTGGAAAGCGAATGAAGTGCAGTAAGTGAAGAACCAACATCATGTCACTGTACCATCAATCCGTGATCCGGCAAAACATACGGAAATGTGGCATTGATTATTTGTCACTAATGAATGTCCGAGTCAAAATTGAATACAGATGGCTCAAATATTTCTGCATCACCAGTAAATGTCATGCAGACATAAAGCACATTCCACGTTTTTGCCATTGTATGTTTCACTGCGTAATCTTCTCTGCTTGTCAGGAACATTGTCTTGGCCAGATTTGTTGCCACCGATGGAGGGATCACACGGGTCTACCCCAAAAGGTACTCATTGGGGAAGAGAGAAGCAAGGGAATAATATGTTTAGAGTTATCTCATAGAGAAATATGATGAGGTCTGCTAAGGAAGCTGCAGCTCTTCCCAGCAGGAAGTTAAGCATGGCAGGTTTATCATGAAAGACAGGATCTGCATTAAAAATATATTGCAATAGCATAGTCTCAAATGACTTTCTCAGGAGCAACTTTATACTGGATACTACAGTGGTCCCAATACAAGTCTTTGAGATGCCCCAGAGGAGAGATAATGGCAAAGTTGTTATTATTGAAAATAACTCACTGAATTCTATGCTGTAAAAATGACTTGAACCACTGCAGTATGCAATTACTGAAGCCAATTTAGCTTCAAGGTGATCCAAGAGAATATCATGGTCTGTGATCAATGCATAGATCAATCTGAACTATTGGTATTAATGAGTGACAGGAATCAACAGATCCTTAAAGATCCCCTCCACTCAAATATCTGTTTATGTCCACTAAAATGTCGGACCTTGACTTTACTGACTTGAATCTTTACAAAATGTGTGCAGCAGCACATCACTGGATCCTGTCATGGGTGAGAAACTGCTGCACTAGTGACACATTGTACACACCTGGTAATTAATTTATTAAAACAAAAAGTATTTCTTGGGAAAAAGATTTCAATCTCGGTTGACTCCCGACTTAGGTTTTGCCAAGATGTTTGCTGACATTGACTTGATTGATCACTGACAACTCTACCGAGTGATTAATTATTTATGTGAGTCATATAACGAACAACACTCATGACTCATGTGACTCATACCAACAATGATGCTCACTAACGACTGACGTGACAAAATGTCAGTGTTTACTTTTAGTTTTCCAATAAAAGGAACAACAGACTCCTGGACTTAACTTCTGTGTGTGTTGGACCCATCCACCTGCCCTCCAGTCAACCCTGTGTGGACTATCTCACTGTTTATACTACATCAGTTGCTCTGACCATCTAATAATGCTGGGGGTGCATACGTATACAGGTGTTGTCAGTATCAGATGTGGAGGTGCACCGACCAACCGTCGGAATTTTAGGAGTTGGGAGTGAGACCTGGTTATCATAGCAGAGTATTTTTACATACTTTTGCTTTAACTCGTTATTGAGGGAAGTTTCAATGGAATTAAATTACCCAAACCTTTGCTGATTCACTGTTTATAGTATTAGTTTCAATTATTAATGTTCAAAATGTTTGACTATGTTCCGAATGTTAAAAAGTGAAACATAATTCAAATAAGTATTGTGTGTACAATAAAATACATAACATAAATGATTATTCTTAACAAAAAGAGCACAGAAATGTATTGATTCTAATACAGGTCATTTTTGACCCACTTATGGAAGCTTGGGATAGTAATACAAAAAAACTACAATTTCTTAAAAGGTAAATTAAAATGTTAAATGCCATCATTTTTTGAGGAATACCTGGAATATGAAATGATAACAACTTATCATTACGAAGAAATTGCAAGAAAACAACCTCACTGGGTCATTTTTGACCCACTTATGCATCTAAGTGTTGAGTTTATCAGTAAGTCGACTGGCTAAAATTAATTAAAGTATTTCACATATAAAAAAACAGTCTACCATTGAGGAGATCTTGGGTGTGGGGAGCAGTTTGGTAACGGCATTGTGTGTGTTTGTGTGTGTGTGTGTTTGTGTGTGTGTTTGTATTAATGTGTTTGACAGCGCCGGGCTCTCCTGGGAAGAAGAAGCTGAGACGTTCGAGTCGAGTTTCTACAAGAGAAGTATGGACAACGATCTGTACGTCTTCACTCCGACACCCTACCTCTCCAAAGAGAACAGTGAGTAAAAGCCAGCGTGCACGTGTGTTTGTGTCGCAACGTGCACGTATACACAACGTTCCGTTCTCCATCCTCTTGCAGGGAGTGAGGACTCGATCCTGGTGAGCAGAGCCGTCAACATCGACATCGGTGGCATCACACTCAAACCGGCTGGTAAGGACACACACACACACACACAGTAGGGCTTGTATTTACACAATTACAGTCCTCGTTTCTCATGTCCCCTCTGTCATTCCGCCCTCCATGCGTAAACACATTCACGCTTAAAAAGCTCTACGTCTTATTTACACACCTTCATGTGCAACCCTATAGTCTTAACCCCTAATCACGCCTCTTACATCTCCTGACACACGGATATTATTTACACGCCGCTGCTCGTCATTCGTCTCGCGCTCCCTCTCCCTCTGACATGTGCACACAAACAAGCACACAAAAAGCCACACGTCAAGCCGTCTCCTGTGATCGCCGGCCAAGTTTGAATTTCCCCCCCCCTGAAAGTTCAGAGAGTAAAGTTGACAGAGAGGTCCGACGTGATCTAGGGTGTCTGGCTTTTTTTGTGTTTCATCCCCAGTGGTCGGCGTGAAGCTGGACATTAGTTCCTGGATGGCGAGCTTCATCAACACCACACAGAAGATCAATGTGAGTGGATTCTGTCTGCATGACGTGCGGGGAAACACACGCTTGACCCCGATTATGACGTTTTGTTACTCGACTGTGTTTTCAGTGCAACGACGAGATCTGTGGCTGCCAGCGAAACGATGTGGTAAGAGGTTTAATTCTCTTTTTTTTTACATTTCCAGCAGTTATTTATGGATACGAGTGATGAACATACAACACTGCATTAATCTCTTGGTTGTTCCAGTATGTAGACTGTGTCATTCTGGATGATGGGGGCTTCCTGGTGATGTCCAATCGAGATGAACATATCGATCAGGTAGGGCTTCTGCATTTTACTCTCACTCATAAAAGTAAAGACCCAGACACTTTCAAATAACGCATTCTTTATAAAGTGTTAATAATCCTAACTAATGGCTTTGATGATTGATAAGTCGTTCATCTGCTTTATAGCTCAGGTGTAAGTAAAACATACGAACAGGTTGTGAAAAAATCAAATTCTGTGGTTTTAATCCAGTTATAAATGTAGGTAATAAGTAGAGATGAAAAATGCATTTTTTATATTTTTGTATCAAAATCGAATCATCTTCTTTTCCTGTAAAACAACATTTGAAGTGTTAACTAAACTAGTATCAATAATTACCAGTAATTTCATGACATACATCAATCAATCAATCTGCAACTTTGAGCAACAAAGGAGGTGTGTGTGGAGAGCTACATTCTAAGCCCGCCCACTTTTTAGCCGTCCAATCAAATGCAAAGGATTTACAACTCGCGGTTGGGCCTCTAATGCAGAAGAAAGCAGACATGGACCCTTTTTGTCCAAATTTCCTGACATTCTGCATTAATCGAGGGCTTTTATGTGGTGGAACATTACCATTTAGTTGTTGCATAATTTGAATCACGGTAAATTTCCATAATTTCTAAAGCTAAACTTCTATTCAAACTGCTGATTGTGACATTCATCGTGTTTGACTGTGATCAGCCAAAGCTGTTGTGTCCTTAATCACCCAGACAAAAAAAATAAACTAATTTAGCCTCTCCATCCCAACCGGACCCACCTTTACACACACAAACACACATACAGTGAGCTCACACATTCCCCCCCGCTAACCCGACCCGATGCTAAATGCTAATAGAGGGGTCCCTGCCGTCGTCTGAGTAAATGTTTTTTCATGCGGCCTCGGCTGCTTCTTAATCAGGCCTGGGTGTGCGGCGGATAAATCAGCGGCCCTCTGATGTTTGGCAGCAGCACTAAAACCCAGGCAGGGACCTGAAGCTTTGTTTGGAGAAGGCTGCGTGCCCTCAATCATATTTCCCTGCAGGAACAACGTCTCTCTCCCCGTAAGCGTCTCGTTTGCTCTCCCTCTTAATGTCTTTCGTTCCTTTTCTTTCCCCCGAAAAAAAAAAAAAAAAACCCTCGGGGAGTCTGCAGCCAAACAGGGCTGTGACTGTTAATTCATTATTTGTTTTACTGCACGGGGAAAGGAGAGAAGGCTCCCTTTACCTTATAACAAGGAAGATTTATATATCCTTTGGCTGTTAGACGAAAGAGGAATGGATATGTGGAGGACGGCTTGTTAACGGTGACCTTCCAAACCGGAAGGAAAGGGATAGTTTGCATTTCCTCACGCACACACACACATGCACGTCTTTCATCGCGAACACACTCGTCGATGAGTACAACTTACTGTACATACTCCCTCCTGGATACACAAGTACTTAAACACTCCCGCGCACACGGCCGTGTCACACCTGCTGAGACAAACTACTTCCTCTTTGTGGAAATTTATGGCTGCCTGGTGGACTGTGTTAATCAGATTATACTGAAGTCCATCATCCTGGTTTGAGGGTGATTTACTGAGTGTGGCTGTGTGTGTGTGTGTGTGTGTGTGTCTCCATAAATTCACCCTTAAACATTGCGTGCACATGTTTACACATTCTTAATTGTTTTCGTGCATGTGTTTTACATAGATTTAACAATCGGGAGTTGAGCGTGTAAATGTGTTTAAGTGCTCTGTAAATGTAAAATGTTGAAGGAAAACCTCAGTCGGTAACTTCAGCAATTAAACTAAAACCTCTCTTTGACCTTTACTACTGAAACGATTTCCACTATTTGGGTCTATTTAAAGGTAAAGGGCTGGTGTACTTGTCTGTGTTAGGGTCTATTGCCACTTTATGTTTTATTGTAGGTTAGAATTTCTAGTTTCTTGTTTCAGATGCAGTTTGATTTTTACGAATCTCTTCTTGAAGGACATTTTCTGGAAGGCTTTTGTGCTACGTAGTTAGATGAAAAGATTGATACGACTCTCGTGTACAGACAATCTGAAGCAGACAGACATAATAATTACCTCATTATTCAGGTCCTGGGTGAAAAATGTCATTCTAAGATCTTCATTATTTTCAGAGGGGCTGTAGTTCACTGGGTCAGATTTGGGTATAATGTACTAACACAGAGAAATCTGGAAATATTGGAATATAATGATAATAATACGTTTATGTGATGAAGCACCGTTTATAGACAAAGTCACAAAGTGCTTCACATGATAAAATTGTTACAGTAAAATGAGCACACATGAGATAAAAGCCAGTAAAAACAAGTGAGTGAATGTACAGAATGAATGTATAGTGGGAGAAAATAGCGCTAAAAGGACAAAAGTGCAGGCATGCTTATATGAGAACATTTCCCTCTATTTCTCCGATACATAATCCATGCTATAGCGCTAAAAGGACAAAAGTGCAGGTATTCTTATATGAGAACATTTCCCTCTATTTCTCCGATGCATAATCCATGCTATAGCGCTATAAAGGTCAAATGAATAAAATCTTCCTCCCCCTGTCCTCAGATCGGGCGTTTCTTCGGTGCTGTCGACCCGATCCTCATGGTGAACCTGGTCAACTCGTCCCTGTTCACGTTTAAGAAGACGTTCGACTACCAGTCGCTCTGTGACCCTGAGAAAGAGAGCAAGACGGATGCAGGCCTGCGATCCGTCTACGTGGTGAGTTACATAAGCCAGACACCGTTCACACACACACACACACACACACACACACACACACACACACACAGCCACCCACATGTGCACACCCTCGCTTGCATGTTCACACGTTTTGATAGCCGCACATTTACATGCACTCATTCTTCCCCGCCGGTACGCCATTCGTAGCCGTACCTGCTCGCTCGCGTGCTTCCAAAAAAAAACGATCACATGCACACGCAGAAACGCTGGCTCGCCTGGGAGCCATAAATCTGGACGGAGCAGATGAGAAGGGAAGCGGAGGGTATGGTGAAAGCGTTAGAGTGGGAGTTTGCAGCAACAGTAACAGGATTAGGTGGTCCAGCGTGCTCGACTGACACACCAAGTGATGGAGAAAGAGGCACTGTTTTCCATCAACTCGCAGCCGGAGTCATGGAACCTGCGTGCAGACGTTGCCGCAGTGATGATGAACATCTCTTAGATACTGAAGGGCAATCGCAGGTAGCTGTAGACGGAGCTAATGAGCTGGTAATCATGACAGAGATGAAAGTATTCATAGGTATTTACAGATGCAGACAAATTCCCCCTCACTAACAAAAACGTGCCCCGAAAGTGAGATGAAAGTGACGGCGTTTTTATCTGATCAAAGACGCCGCCGACCGCCGGGGATGCCTGTAACACGGCTGGTTAGGACTCCTTGATGACTCAACATGCCATCGATTTAAGAGAAAGGATGCAACACTCATTCGCCAAAACAAGGCCCTCGCATGCTAACCATAATCAGAGCAGCATGTTTGGCCTTTTTATTCAAACCGTGTGCTACTTTTTTTTTTTTAGTGTTCTCAGCCAAGCCCTTTGTTTACATATTTATCTCGTCTGTTGGGGACTGTGTTCTAATTTCCTCCAAGAGGGGAATCAAATATAATGGAAAATGACTGGACCGTTCTTTGCCCGGGATGTTTGAATGTGATTTGTACTTTTTTCATTATTCTGATATTAATTCTCATTCTGTGTCCCCCCTTAGCCCACAATTGCTGATATTTTGAATGTAGGATGGTTTGCCACCGCTGCAGCCTGGTGAGACATTTTCTTCTCTTTCTTTTCTTTTCTCAAACGACTGATAACAAAAAAATATATACACTATTTGTAATGCTTTAACTGACATCCTAATGGAAAGCAGGCAAGGACGTGTTTCTCCAAAATGGACTTATAGCATCTGTTTAATAGCTGAATTGTTCCCGGGACAGTCTAACATTCCACGAAATCTTCCCTTGATTTATTGAAGCATCAGCATTTTACACAGATGATTTATTGTGGATTATGTTCCGATGAACGCAGACATTTTTCATCCCTGGGTTTGTTTTTGCTCTCAGGTCGATACTGCAACAGTTACTAGTCAGCATCACATTCCCCAATTTCCTGGACGCAGGTGAGTTCCTGACAATTTGACACAGTAGAAATAATAGTGCTTTGAGTAGTTTTTTTTTTCTTTCAGTATTCACACCTGCAAACTGGTCACCTTTTGGCTACAGTCACCTTTTTTATGTCAACCAGGGTAGTAGAAGTGAATGAAGAGGGTTTTAGTTTTGCATGTTGTCACCTTTTTCACTTCTCCAGAGTTTGTAGGTCTGAGTATTGCTCCCTAAGTGGCCTCATTATTGAAATGTTCATTTTGTAAACACCCAATTTATATATTATACTGTATAATAAGAAAGGAGTCACTCATAGTGACTTTACCAAGCGTTTTTGTGCTTTTCAGCTCCTTGTTTTGGTTCTGCAGCCAATTGCCACTGACATTACACACCAATGTTTATGTGTCAGAAGCCTCTGCATGCATGAACACACATCAATGTTCTCGTGTGTCTCCTCCCGCAGCCGAGATGGATGACAAGCTGTCCGATGCCATGCTCAAAGAGGTCTGCATCACGGAGCAAACCCAGTACTACTTTGAGACCAACAACCTGTCCTTCAGAGGCACAATCGACTGTGAAAACTGCACCAGGTAAGGAATAAAAGCCCACTCTTTCTCAGCTACACATGTACACACACACACACACACACACACACACACACACTCCCCCACCCCCCCCACCCCCCGACCTACAGTGATACGCTTGCATCCACAAGACACAAATGAAGTCCCCAGAGGGGGCGCTAAGAGAGGGCTGTAAAAATTCACATGCCATGAAGGTGAAGTCAAGTCACCAGCGCGGACCACCGTCTTGGCACGTGTGTGTGTAAGTTTTTTTTAAGGCCCCCTCGTGCCGGGCTAATGGAGTGCCTGCCCGCATGCCGCGCGGCGTTCCTGCACATTAGCCGCGCACACGTTTCTTTTTTAACGACCTCAATAAAAAAAGAAAAGAAAAAAAAAAAGCAGAGAGAAAATCATTTGTGCACCAGCGACATGTGGGTTGCAGTAGAGGTCCTGTCGGACAGCGGGGGTGGCACAGCGGGCCTCGTGTCCCCGCAGGACGGGAAAGCAGAAAGAGTTTTTCATTGCGGCGCAAGTTCTCCGAGCGTTGCCTCGTCATGTGTGGGGAATGAGAATGCATGTCTCCTTTTTAAACGAATCCGTTTCCTTTCTTTCTGGTTGAACACTGCATGTCAACAACTCTCTGTTCCCTGCTCCTCTCCAGGCTCTACCACGCCGAGAAGCTGCCCAAGACCAACCTGGTCTTCATCATCGCTGATGCCAAACTCACCTGCTCCTCCTGTGACACCAAGCCGTTAATACAGGACGAACAGCAGTGTATCCTTTTTTCCCCCCGACGCTGCCGTCTGGCACGGAGCACTTTGATCCAGCGAGCAGATGTTTTGAAAGAGTTTGCGTTTTTGAATATAGGACACTGATTAGACACGATTCTCTCAAATCAGACCCCTCGTTTGCATCCCCTAAAATCGCACGTCTGTAATAATGAGGCAACTTTTCCACAGTGATTACATTTAAAAATTCGGCCCAAAACAACAGATGTGTCCGCAATGGGTTTTTTTTTTTCTCTGCGGTGTCTGTAAAGCAGATGGCAGTTTTCGGGGATACGTCTGCTTAATAGCTTACAAACAAACTCCAGTGTTCTCTCTCAAACACACACAACAACACATCAGTTCGATTAAGCCTCTTGCATAACGACCAGGCTGGAAAATGACCATATGATTGAGGGTGCGATCCCAGAAAAGCGACAACTGACTTTAATGTGCTGGATCTGTTTGATTTGGACGGTAATGCAACAGATCCTTCACCATTGCCAACATTAATCAAATGCCATGTTGTGTAATTTTCCATTGAGCTATCCGAGTGTTTACAGACAAAATAACTATGTCCCCATTCGCTGCTATCACGGACGTAGAATCATTGGAAACTGTGTCATGTTCCTTGACGTCGCGTTACCCAGCTAATGGTCCCAATCCCTGTGAACTGGCTCAGAATCCTCGGTACAGAAAAGGGCCCGCGGTCTGTTTTGATAACAACGAACACGTAAGTTGCTTCTGGTTGACATCGATGTGAACCGCGCGACGTCGTTGCTAAGGGGTGCTCTGTGTAGGAGGTTTTTAAGCTGCTAAACAGTGAGACCATTGCTTCTTTATTAGTCTCACAAGAATTAAAGAATTTTGCAGAAAATCCGCCCTGAAATGGGAGGGAAAGCCTTTCAAATTAAAGCATGTGCCCCGGGGCTACTGTTTTTGGGTTTTCACTGGTAAAATCATTTTGAGATCAGCGCCAAGGAAAATCTAGGTCTGGTTCCAGCTTACAGCACAGAGCCTCAATCAGGGCTTCGAGGACAGATGGAGCTCCTGTATGAAAATCACATCCAAGCTATTTTTTGATTACCCTCGAGGAATGGCTGGACAATAACCCACACATGAATCTATTCATATCCAAATGTTCAATTAAATGTGGTGTGATCAAATAGAATCAAAACTGCATGAATTGATTTTTCCGCTGACTTATTATCCACCGGTTATGAACACTTATTAACACATAACATTAGTGTTCACTTGTATTCACTTGGGTCCGGTCACAAGGTGAACTGGCGTCAAATATTCTCTTTTTGCTCCGTTTTGTTTTAATTCGACTCCCTTTAGCAGCCAATTGCTACATTGTGGTAACCAGATAGTCGTTAAGTTTTTCTTAAGTCATTTGATCCATTATTGATTAAAACATATTGATTAGAGCAGCTTCAAGCAGAGGATATAAATAAAAACCCAATACCCAACAAATCAATCTTTAACTGGCCAGACTAATAAATCATCACCAAAACAATAAGAGTTTTAACAAACATCATTCCATTCAGTGTTATCAAGGTAAATATGATGATTTGCCAAAGTAAGTGTAAGTTTATCACATCCAACCCTACAGCCAGGGTGCCTGTTACCGGGAGGGCTTTTCCAAATTCATACTCCGGATGAAACAATCTGTTTTGACATGTCACCTGGAAAATAAGAGGTAGCAACTGCAACATATTAGGGACCAATAAAAAAGGAAGGGTTTTCAGCCAGTCTTATAAAAAAAATAAAAAAAAGCTCTGATTCTCACTGGCCAGAGCCCAAAATCCTTAAGCTACACTCCTGATATGGAAACAACATATCAGGGAAGAAACTCTACCCATGGCACCTTTCCATCACTAATATCTTTACGTGGTGCCTGTCATTTTTTGTTTTTGTTTTTTTGTTTTTTGCAAATCCCTTGAAAGCTGTGTGTGTGTATGTGTTTGTGTGCAGATTTCCCACGCAGGACGGTTGATGCTCGACTATGAATAACTAAGCTAAACAAACATTTTCATTAGCGGCGCAGAATCTCTGCGTGTGAAACCCCTGCGCTTGAATGCTCTTGTTTGTTTTCACTCTATAGTCCTCTCTCCAATGTCAAAGTTTGCCTTATGAATTAACTCTTTACGCCTGCGCTGCCTTGCTCACTGACGTGCACCCACACATCCTTCTCTCATGCTGCTAGTGAATGCATCTTTCTTGCCTTCTCTGCTCATATTTGCTTTCGACGTTTTGCTGCATGATTCTCTCTCTCTCTCTGCTTTCTCCACGTTTCCTGCTCTGTGATTGGCTGTTGATGGTTAGGATGAGGCCCTGTGCCGAAGGAGCGCAGGCTCCCCATTGGCTCCCTCTCCGCTCATGTTACTGCTGCCACTGTTCATGTGCTGTCTCGGGTCAGTCCCATAACGCTAACTTTCTCTTTCATTAATGTTGTCTCATTATCTTTTACACGTCCTGGTTTTCCTATTCACCGTTTGTTATCTCTCCGCCTCCTTTCACGACTGTTTCGTCTTTGTTCCACTTCTTCCTGTCTTTTTCCTACTCTTATCTTTCTCACCTGTCACTCTCTCTTATGTTCTACCTCCATCTGTCTTCGCCTCCCCCTCCCACACACACAACTACCTCCCAGTCTCTCTCCGTCTCCCGCCAACATCCCCCCAGTCTCACCTGACTTTGAACTTCAAGCCATGCACTTTGTATCTTCCCCCATCTATCATTGTCAGCCTCGGGGCGATAGACCCCCGTGTCTATATCTGCTGACATCCGATTGCTGACGTTGCCAGACGCTAGCTCAAACACTTCACTCACTTCTCATTTGCATCCGGGACGTTTGCGAGTCTCCTAATGATTCTCGACTCGTTCTCCTCTCCAAAGACGAGGCGAGGCATTCTTTTCCCTGCAACTCTCCAGATGCTCACCGTATAGAGAGTGGGAGTATCCGATCAGTTTTGGTCAGACATGATGGCTCTAAGTTTTCCAGTCAAGTATATAAAAAAAAAAATACATTTCAACGTCTTTTTCCAATGTATTTTCTGACCTCTTGTTTTATCCCTGCATAGTTCTGATTGACAGTTTGCAAAGCTTCACCCCCTTTATCTAGTGTTGCCAACATGCTACACCTGTCAAGCTTTGGTTTACGATGATAAATGTGGCAGATTTGCTTCTTGGAATTCTTTCGTACTTTTTAATGTTCCCAGCTAACTTTTTTAATCCTCTCCAGCATAAACTCGATGTTAAGTTGAACCTAGATCGCAGCACGCAGACTCCGATAGATGATGAAGAGCTTTATTGGAAAACTCGGTTTTGTGAATGTCGATAAGGCAGAAGGGGAAGTGTTCCCGGGCTGAGTAGACGGGAACTGACGGGAAGCTGAAATCCAACTCTCAAAAAATCGTGAGAAAACTTTGGCCCCGTGTATGTAGCTAGCGCCGTCGTAGACGGGGTGACCTGGCGAAGGCCGAGAGGAAAGCCCAGGTTGATATACTGCAGTAGTTGATTAGGTGATGAGACTCAGCTGTGCCAGATGCCAGAGCTCAGGAGCAGGAGTAGCCACGCTCACAAACACAGACAGACACATGGGGAGACAAGAGGACTGGGAACGCACTAGGAAAGACTCGAGGAGACGTAGAATCAGAACGCTTCATGGCTACATACGAAAATAGTGATGTCCCAGGCAAAATCATACCTGAACCCTAATCCATATAACAGCATCGCTCTCAGTTAGTTCAAACTGTAGAAAAAAAGTATGATTCTCGTCATAATTGGGGCCTTTAACCCTCAAGCTAATGTAAATAATGTTTTTAGATTTTAAAAGGGAAAGAAAAATAAAGACACCACTGTCCAAACTTATTAAAGTCTCTTTTTACAGCTCCATGCGCACCAGTGCATGTGGAGAAATCCAAGGCTTGACAGGTTGATGTGCCTAGTTACGATCACTAAGGGCGCACTCACGCTCGGCCCAGTTGCCCCGTGCTGTCGTCCCCCCTCCCCAGTGGGTGTGAGTGCACCCTAAGATTGGACGGTCCGTGTTCGGGGGAGGGGCTTAGTAAACGGTCAATTGGAAAGTCTTTACTGTGTTGGCTTTTACAATCAGTAACTTTTTTTCCCCCCTCCCTGCCAGGAGACGGACCCTGACTGTGGAGGGGCGTCCGGCCTGAGCCCCTCGCTTTGGCTCATGGTGGCCCTTCAGCTGGTTCTGCTCTGGGCTTTGACTGGCTCCAGACCCCATGCCATCCCATCATGACCTCTGAAAATCCTCATCACACCCCCACCCCCCCGTCCTCTCTCTCTCTCTCTCTCTCTCTCTCCCCTTCTGTTATCTCCAAAATGGCAACCAGCATGCCACGCTGCCACCGAAATGACGAACGCCTGAAGAGAAGCGCTTGTAACAAACATCCAAAAAAAAAAGCCCTGCATATTGCCTTCATTTCCAGGGTTATTCAAAGTGATTTCACCGGGTGCAAAGGGTACACGGGATGAAAAGATATGTTAATTGGAACGTATTGGTTTGAAACGTAAGAAAGAACTCAGCATATGCCCATCTTTCACATCTCCAATGGTCCTCGCCAGCTGAGATTTTGAGGAATCCAGAGATTAGTTTTGATTGGCCACTTCTGAACATTCTCCGGCTTGATGTCATTGAGGAAAGAAATCGGACTGCCTTATAGTATCAGAGGGATTTAAACCACTATTGGGGTGGGGGGGTGGTTGGGGCGGGGGTTTATTCGAGATGCAGTTTTATTCACCACTGCCAGAAACAACGCTGCCTTTTGCGAGCGTGTAATTTATTTTTAATCAATTTGCTGTGTGCTAGTCATTAGGTATACATTGTTTTGTGATCGACACCTCTGCTGACTTTGCAGGAAGAGATTTTAAATTGTTACATCACAACCTCTCTGCCCTTCATTTGCCTCCGTTGGGTTGCTGATGATAATGTTGATTTTTTTTTTTAATTTATTTATTTTAGATAGCACCGTGCAGAATATTTTCACAGCGTCTCTTAGGTCTGAAAGATTCATCGTCTTAACTTTTGCCCCAGTTATTCGTTCAGGTAGAAACTGTATTTGCAGTGTAGAAAAAAAATCCTCCTTCATTGTTATGTTTCTGCGCAGAAAACGAACCCTTCAACTGCCACAGAGGGCCCGACGCATTTTAACTTTAGTAGCCGGTCATCTAAACGTCGGCCCTGATCGAGAGTAGTAAAATATCTGGCTCTCCGCGCCTCGGTGGCGTTGGATTGCCCAATGAAAACTTTGTTGCCATAGTGCGCATTAACCAATCAGGGGGGAGCCTGGCTGGTGTCCTATGCATGCTCAGTGGACAAAATCCCCAAAACCCTGGTTTCTTTTATTGCCACCTATAAGGAAAACATCAGGGCGGTAGAATCTATATTTGACATTTGGTCAAAGAAAAAAGGGAAAATGTATGTTTGTATTCACTGCTGTCACTTTTTAAATTAAATGACTCGTGTCTGCACTGCAATTCAAAGTGCAGCTGTTATTTTTTTTGCTTGTTTACTACACTGCGGTATGATATCACCAGATCACTGCAGTCCTCTCGTCTCATCTTGTCTCATTTTTGTTGTGCCTTCTTTTCCATTGGTTTCATATATAAAACATACTGTGAGAAGTGACAGATGATTCACTGTCGATGCTTTCATTGAAATAGCTTCATCGTGTTTGCCATATAGCAGAGAAGATTTATTCAGAGATGCACCAGAAATCTGGCCATATATTAAAAAACAGGACCAAATCCAGACTCTTAAAGCAGCTCAATGCCAATGCAGGCCTAATATCATCAGTTAGGATACGAGAAAATAATGTCAAAATCATTTCAGGATGAAAATATAAATCCTTCCTGATGATGCAACACGGAGAACATGGAACACTGTGGTTTATTCATGTATTTTCAAAAAATATTGAGGACAAAAAGTCGTAAATTCGATTAGGCAGGAATTCATATATCAGGCAGATGTGATTGTTGTAAACAACATTTTGACTTAAACCAGCTGCACTAGATGGGTTCTTTGGTGCTGCTGGCAATAATTAATCCCACAGGTTTGTTCATGTATCTGTTGGATCCAGGTTGGAGTTGACAATCACAGGTAACGGTAAAAGGTTAAGTAACAGCTAAGTGAGATCAGAGACTTCAAGGATACTCATCTTGAAACATCATTACCTAACTGCCTAAGGTGTGTAAACGCTGGCGCATGATAGCGCTTAAATCTGGGGGTAAGTCAAAGACCACAAATTAAGGCGTGTGCTCCGCATTACCGCTCGTCCTCTTCAGAACTGTTTTGGTTAAGTAATGCTGTTGCATCATACTGAATAATATCCGTTTTTGTATTATAAGCATTCCTCCAAGGCAGGTCGAGGCGTGCCAGTTTGTCTGTTTTATTCTGTGGCGGACCTCCAACCACCGTAAGCATAAATGTCAGTAAATTTAAAGTGGTCTGTGGTGCACTTTCTACTCCTCCCCTCTATCTTAAACTATAATCTTACAACAAAAACCAATGTGGTGAAACTAACAACGGTATTTATGCTCAACATTTACTAACCGACTCAAGAATATCAAGTGCCATGTGGAACTCTTTTATTCTCTTGTGGAGAAACTGATTATCGTACATTTATGCAATTTACCAAGGAAACATGCAAGTCTCATAAAGGGTTTCCCTGTGCTGCATGGTGTGGCGTACAATTAAGTAAAAAACAAAATAAATAAACATATCTACTGTGCTCCTGCTTAATGTGTAATGTCGGGAAGCATAGTATTCTGGGTGTCAGACATTTGTTCATGGTATGATGAGGTACGATCAGCTATTACTGCCTTTCTCTTGGAGGGGTCGGGGTTCAAGCCATTTATGCAACACTATTATTTCATGACCATACCAGTGATTTTGTGAGTTTTTGACCAATCATGACAAATCATGAATACTCTTGGTTTATTATACCTTCAAAAATGACAATTCCATCAGCCTCACCCGTGCTTTGTGCTAAAATGTTGTCGAGCTAACATGCTAAACTAAGATTGAAACGTGGTATTATTATTATTTGCTTAAAATCTGCATTTCACCATTGTAATTGAGCATTTATGTCGAGCACAACTGTTCCTGTGTACAGCTTCAAACAGCTGCTAGCATGGCTGTAGACTCCAGTAACCCGCTTCAAATGCTATCAGCCCCTTTTCCTTGGCCTAACTGAGCCGTTTTGTTGTCAAAACCTAAAGTTGTTTTGTGTCAAAGGACCCTTCGCTAAGTCCTTCCTCTTGAAGCGCATATTGGCCAATCATATCATAGCATCAACCAGCTATCACCAGGGTCTAACGCTCAGGTTTTTTGTCATTGCGATACTCGTTACCCGGAGAGCTTTAAGGACGTATACATTTCTGAAATGTTACGTTTCTACATAAAAACCTGTGATGCTAACATTTGCAGTATGTTAGCACATCGTTAACTAGCTTTAGCATGTCTATTCTACGCAAGCTGAAGAACTGCTGAATCTTAAGAGAGAGTTTTAAGCTCTACAGAAATAAATGGAAAACAGCAGCTGCCCCAAAAATACCTTTGAATATGGGAATAGGTGGAAATGGTAAGCATGAATTGTAGGCTGTTGTAGCCAATAAGCTTGCAGAAATACTGGTATGGTCCTTTAAGTCACTACGTACATTGTAGGGACATGAAATGAGTGAAAATAAAACCACCTAAAATGCTCACACAGACGCTGGAGAACAGAAGAGCTCCATGTTAGTTGCCAGATTAATTCTACTCTTAAGTGCTAAAATCAGATGCTGTCACTTCAGGAATATTCTACTCTCGATGTGATACGAAGTGTTTTTGACTCTGTTGGTGCTCTCCGTATGGATCATGTGGGTTGGCCTTTTTTATTTGTGGAATCTTGAGGATTGCTTCTGCTGATGTGTGTGTGTTTTTGTGTCCGTTACTTTGCTGCCACTCCTCGTCAGACGATTGGCAGGCCTGTTGGTCAATCGTTCTCTGCCTCCGGTTTTAAGGCAGGCTCTCGATGGAGGCGTCCACCAAGTCGCCGGGAGGGTCTTGGTAGGCCTTGGTCGGCCCCCTTCGATTGTGCTTTAACATGTTACACTTTAGTGGAACTTGATTCTCCAGGATCAGTCATGTAAAAGACAATTTGTACAAATCTGATGTTGTTCTCAGCAAAAAAAAAAAAAATGTTTATAATCCTGGGGAGGAAAAGTGTGTTTATTCCTGTGCAAATAAGGTATATTCAGAATAAAAAGTTTATGATTACTATCTGTTGCATTGCGTTTAGAGTTCTGGCTCATGTCCTTTTTCTTGAAAAAAAGATCAGTTTTTTTTTCCCACTGTGGATCAAATTTCTGTTACTAACCTCTGTCACATTGCCAACACACATTTCCCATCCAAATGTGTGTGAAAATGAGAAGGAAGCACCCCGAGTCTGCTCTCCCAGTGTCTAGCCAAGAATCAGAATCTGTCGTCCGGCCAAAACCAACAATGTCCAGGAAAAAAAAAAAAAGGATGGAGGCGTAGGTCCAGCCACGTCTCTCTACAACGTTGAATTTGGCTCAAGGACACGTCCATTAACAACGACCCGTAATGTTCTCTGGTCGTAAATTTGCAATAATTCCCGTTCTCCCTGTTGCACGTTGATCAAATGGTAAGTGACTTTCTCGTTAGCGCAGTCCGCTTTACACTTGAACCTGAAACCAGCTGTGCTCAAGCCCAGATTCTTAGAGCCACTATTCCTCACTACCCCCCAAAGGCAAACGACGGGCTCATTTTACTCTTTATTATGGACGTTAAAATGTACCCTAGTCCTGCTCGGTTACTGCTAGCCCCGAAGAAAAACTCAAATCCTTTAGGTGCTTGGGGACGTTTTAAATGTGACCAATTACAACGTCTTTAGTATTTATTTTTAATAAAAAATGGCCTTTATTGTTGGTAGTGCAGCTGGCGAATGGCTATATAGAGACCAATAATATGAGATTACTTACTTTACAAACCCTGTGGCAGAAATTGATTGAATGAACTTGTTTAAAACTTCCTTTTTAGGCAAGTCTCACTTGATAGACTCTGCAAATAGTGAAGAAAATCATTGTAATGCAAAGAAATGACTTAGTGCATTTTATTACTTGTTTTATTTTGTAGGTTTTTTCACTGTTATCTCTGTTTTTTCCTTGCATGTGTATTTTATTTTCTTATTCGCATGAGATTTAGTATCGAGCTATAAAAAAACATGTTTTACGGTGACAGCACCCTGTCTTTCTTAAACTCCATCACCCCCACCCCAAACTCTTCCTCTCCACAAGTGTTATTCCTTGTATGTCATGGATGAGTTGCGATGTCAACAGCACATGCTGGATTTCCTGCCAGGGGCTCTGGATTTCACGTCTGGCAACAGGATGACCCAGTCGGTTTACACTGAGAGGTCAGTCCTGTTGTGTTTTTGATTGTTATCCTAAGTCTTTGGGCTTGTGGCTCTCTGTCACTGAATGATATCTGGCCTGGAGTTCTATGAGTAAATGGCTTCTAGAGTAAATATGAAAGGTCTATTATGTAAGTAATTATATTTGGTAGCATTAACAGTCCTCTCATTACATGGACAGATTTGTTTTTTCTGAAACGGGCTTTTCCGACGAGTACAGCGAGATGGTGTCACGTGTCGTTTGTGCACCAGAGGTAACCTTTAAGTTCTTTATAATCGGCGGTCCCGCGTGCTGGACCAGGAGTGGTCCCACACTGTTGAGTGCTGCTTCACATATGCATGCTCTGCTCTGAAAACCCTCTTCCCCTCTTCTCCGATAATGCTTACGCTTGCATTCCTCACCATGCGAGATGAAGAAGATATGGTTTCTGCGTTCTCCCTTCCTTTTCGGTTTGGAAACGATCCTAAAATGTGTCCAGCTTTGGATTACCGACGAGAACTTTGTCCCCACGCAAAACCTGTTTTATGCCTTAAAATGAACCCAACTGATTACCACTGAGGACATTTTGATTTTGCACAGATGCAGGCTATAAAGTATTCAGTAGCCGCATGTTTGACGGGAAGAAAGAATAACAACAACAAAGAGCGAGGATGAGCCGAACCAAGGCATTGTGAAGGTTTTGGTTTGTCTCCATGTCTCCTGTCTTTCAGCTTCAATTTCAAGGTCATTCATTTGACTTTGTACTCAGAGAGGCTGTAACCATCCAGATCCCAAGTAAAGTTCGTACTGTTTCGTTTAAATTTCAAACACCTCATAAAGGAGTTTTTGGAACTGCTGTAAATATATGTTGTGATACTTACAAGGCACGAGGGGAATGTGTTGCAGGGAAGCTAAGATTGACATGTTTAGTGTGTATTGTACATCCGCTGGCTGACTCCGGTTCCCTCCCGCATGTTTAATTGGTAATTGGTTGTCTATCTGTACAGAGCAGCAACCTGACCGGCGTGTAGCTGATGTCTGCTGGGATCGGGTCCCACCCCCCCAGCAGATCTCTGAAGGATAAGCCAGTTAATCTATGGATGAATGAATGGATTGTGCCCCTCTTATTCAGAAAGACTGTACCCTGAGGGTCAGCAGTCAACTGCATGCAACCCATTACACTCCTTTTAGATATTAGATTATGATGAGGGGTTACAGTAAAAGTATGGCATTCTTTCATCATGCAAACAGGCGGTAGGCAAGCCTGTAGTTTCAAAGGACATCCGTACATCAAAGTATCTTTGCTTACAGTTTATGTAAAACATGCTGTACATAACATCCGTCCATCTTTAGCATTTTTGCTTTAATCATCGGCGTATCAACCACATGGAACTGCGTGGTGAATTCTTGATCATATTTTAAAGATGCTCAAGATGGAATTTGGAGCACATGAGCTGGATTGCCTCCACACGACTGTCATGGCGATGGCTGAAGTGGCAGGCTAGCAGCCAACAGTGCTAACAGCACAAATAGCCTAAAAAGTGCTGCAGGCTACAAGTCATTTTCAATGCGAAGCTACAAAGACTGTGTGACAGGCGTGAAACACTCCAAAATTGAGCTTCTCTCAACTTATTTTTAGAGTCCTCCAATGTAGCGGTCTAACTGTACCTTTGATGAATGAAACCCTCTTCAGACCCTCAAGACTTTGTACAATGTGGAATCTGGAGACCACACACGCTTTCTGTGGAGCATAAGTAATGTCGTTGGATGAATATGTCACATTAGGTATCAAGAAAAAAACTTTAAGGTAACAGAAATAAAGAGAGGAGTGTATTATGTTTCCCATGGAAACAAATGTGGTTTGCATGATGAAAGTGATGGCATATTGACGATGTGTATTTTTTTGCGTAAACGTAAAAGAATAATTCTCGCGTGTTCAAACAGCTCCCCTTCAGAAAACTGGCGCCAGGCCTTTCCCTGATCTTTCCGAATCAGCTTGAATTCTGATCCCTTTTACCTGCTCCCTTGTCGGCGCACCACTTTGGATCCCTGTTGGGAGCCCTGACTTTTTGACTCATCAGCCGATCATTTGTGCACTCGCTTTATTGTAATTGCTGCAGTCTGGGAGCATCGGCTTTTCCGTGTTCCTTTCATGTTTTCTTGGCCGCGGAGAAAGTCAACTTAAGGCGGAAGCTCCAGCTGTATCGGGAAAACAGAAAAATACCCAGATGTGGGAAGGCCTCCCTCGCTGGGCCGTGCAGTGACCAGTGCCGGAAGGTTTGATGTGGTTTTTGAATCACCGGCATCACCCACGGTTTTGCATCAGCTGTCCTTGACTGGAAATGTGAGTGGTCCTTATCTCAGGGGAGAGGAGAAGGGAAAACAGAGGAGCACTTCCAGAGATTTGTAGACGGAGCCGAGGTGAAAAAAAAACAAGCTGTCAAAACGTTGTCTTTAAATGATGGCGCCCGAACAGGAGGCGGGTAAAGACGTTGAGCTACCCTTGAAAACCGATGGAGAACATTCATCTACATGAATCTTAGGGGTGACTTTTATTGATTCTGACAGACGATGTAATTTGAAAACCGGTCTTCGCAAGAGTTTAAAGGAGTAGTTCAACTTTTTTGAAAGGAGTTTATTCACTTTCCTGCTGCCTGCCAACACACCGAAAGCTCAGTTATTCACATTTAATATCTCGTTCAATACAAAGAAAAACTTTAAATATGGAATCTTGACTTCATTTAATGGTTTCCATGCAACCATTGAAGAATCCACAAAATCCCTACTTACTGCTTAGTCACGTGACTCGTTTTACACTCACTCATTAGTCTGTCAAGTTAACGTCAATCACGCTCTTTTCCTCAACCCAATTAAGTGGGTCTGTTATCTAAACCTAACTTCCTGCGAAGGCTGACGTTTATTTTCTAAACACACTATGTATGTAACAGGCTTATATTGACACACCATCCGTGACTGACGCATGCAAGGGTGACGCTAGAGGGCCCACTCTACAAAATCCAAGAAGCAGAGAGCTCCTGCACAAGTCACTGTTGCTGAAGAGTTGGCTGCCATGGCCCCATATTCAGCTGCAACCACCTTTCCATGGGGACTCCCAAACCCAAAAGTCACTCCATCACAACCAGATCCATCCTGGGTGGTGACTGCAAAAAGAGGGGAACACTCTCCTTTCCTTCGCCATAAAATCTGTGACATTCAACAATTAAATCGATATGAAACATCTTTTCTGGAATCCCTGTCAGATTTACCAACAGGCAGTTACAGGATGTCAGTCATAGAATTTGTCCACCACATCTCTGCAGAGGTGGAGGGAATTCCTCAAATTCATACAAACACTGGCTCTAACATCTCAATAAGACATTTATGTACGGGTAGAAATCTGCATTGAAATCCGTTTTTAAAAACCCTGTCTGGGCCCCCTCCAACACCAGCAGTTGGATACAATCCAATTTAAAAGCCATGAAAATGTCATTTAAGATGAAGGTCTAAATTTGATAGGGGCTGAGCGTTTATTAGGGCAAATTTAACTGGTGGGGAAGCTTGCTGTGCAGCCAACTCTCACCACATATTTCCAAGAATTTTAATGGATGGAAATTTTCAGCATTTAATCCTTCACAAAAATATGTAAATTGTCTGCTCTCCTATTATTGTGGATAAGAGGTTAAAATAATCAATATAAGCTACATTATGGGCAGTACAGGTATCGAGGCTGAGATTGCAGCACAAGTGAGCCAAAGAGTTTGTCAAAATCATGCTTTCAAATCTCTTATGGCAGCAGATTTTTCTTTAACGTCCTCATGATTGTGTCCCCCATGATGAGCATAGATGGTGTTTTGGAGGAGGTGCGACGGTGTGGATGGAGAAGGGCGGACAGAGAGGTGCAACGCTGCTGGTTTGAAGAACGGTATGGAGCGGCGAGTACCTGTGTGAGCCGAGTGTTCAGGTACGACTGTTGGAGGGGTCGGAGGGGTCGGAGGGGACGGGGAGTTGCAGTACCCACGGGAGCAGGAGCAGTCTGGGAAACTGCAGCCACACCAGAACATTTGCATTCTTTGGCTTTTGACTCGCTTTTGCTCGTTGTTTATGGCTTTGCATTTATGGTTTTGTCTTTTCTTGTTGTTTTACTATTTGCTTTAATGGTCTTTTGGCTATGTCATTTTACTGCGCTCTTAGTTTTTATGCCTTTCCTATATGTAATTGTATAGCACTTTAGTCAAATGTTGTTGTTTTGCAAAGTGATCTTTAAATACCTCCTGATTGGATTAGCTATGACTAATCTGCTTGGACATGTTCCAACTTTAGAGGCAAGCACAGCATGCAACTCAACTAAGGTTTGTCTGTGAATACGTTAAGATCAAGATTATTAAAACCATAAACAAAATTGCAATTCACTGCCACCCTATTCAGCTGGGAGCAGAAATCCCAGAGCCAAATATCTCAAAGCCAGGACTAATAACACCAAATTATGTGCACGGATGGATAGCACTGATGGCAAAGTTAAAATTACAAAAACAAATGTGGGGTTTTTTGTCGTTTTGATGAGCAGCCTTTTACAGGAAATGAATGTTCTGTTGATAAGAGCCAACCAAACTGAGTAAACACTAATAGTAAATTGGATGGTTAAAGATGTGTCAGCACCTGGCCTCTGCTATGACTGTTGTTCCTTCTGGCAGATTTTTAACTGACTGATTGTCTTACTGATCGTTAGATCAAAAACACAGATTTGCGTTCCGCCTCAAAAACAATGACTCACGCTGCCAGACTAACAGCTACGATGAGTCTTATGCCTCTTCTTACACAGATCAGCTCAGATACGAGCTCATTATACAACAGACACAAAGTCCGGCAGACAGCTTTTATTCTGGCGCAGTGAGTTATTTCCTCTGCTGCGGAGCGACTCAGCATTTCGCCTGTGTGTAATAAGAACGCGTGTGATTAAGCACCGATGGTCTGGTACGCGCTGAAAATTTACTCTCTCTTGACACGCCAAGTCCCAAATTCTGTGGATAAATTAACCTACAGCTGCCTCTCGCCACTACAGCTACATGCAGATGTGCACATTCCTACAAGCCCACACACCGAACATGCACGCACACATATGGATACATAATAAAATGCGGCCACGCAACACATAAACAAACCTGTAAATCCTTACACATAAAAGTACAGTAAACACTTTTGCCACATAAATTACTTTCCTGTGAAAAGGTGAGTCATTTGGAAAACCTCGGATCACTTGTGCAAACATTCGCCACCCACCTGCACACACACACACACACACACACACACACACACGCACACACACATTCAGTAGTAGGAAGAATTACAGGCATGCAAACAGGCAAGGTGCAGCACTTCTCCCACCGCAAGTATCAAAGACAAATGGTGCGTGACGAACCTGTGTGTGTGGCACCGTTCACCATGATTGGATGCTGAGTCAGCGCTAAATGTGTGTCAACAATGCACGAGAGTGAAGGGAACACCAAGGGATAAATGCCCCCTTTCTCTCGGAGGGTTCGATAAGAATCTCAACATCAATCTCAATCGCATAGCTGGAGCATGTAAGAAATAGTTTGCCATTTTAGGATATAATCATCTTCACTTTCTTGCCAAGGGTTACACGAGAAGATTGACGCTTATTGCAGATAAGCTACGGTTGATTAGCTTTATCTTAGCTTAGCATGACGGACAGAATCGGGGAGAATTGTTTTGCCAAGAAATTGCTTCAGCGTAGGCCCATTAGGCTACATATATTATATCTTGTTTGTTTAATTAACGCAGAAAATTAAGCGTAAAAATAGCTGGCGACTCTTTTTGTAAAAAGAAACACAACGTTGTCAGGCGCAGTTTTGAACTTTGACCCGGGCTAGTGGGTTTCTCTCTGCGTTCAGTTCTTAAATGGCTGTAATCCCAGCTCCGGACGTGAGATTGGCATCGATCCTCGCATCTCACTTTCGGGAACAAAAAACAAACTTGTCCCCCCCCAAAAAATGTCGAACTCTTCCTTTAAAGACAGGAACGATGAATGTGAGTTTGTGACGGCATTTCACCACCGGGGGGATGTATGTTAGTGCCATGTATCTGTGCTTGTGCCTGTTCCACTTTGGTAAGTGTGTCAGAATGTGTGTCGCTGGCGTGTGTCTGGGGTGTGTGTTGAAGGGGAGGTCAATCCTCGGTCTGGGTAATTTGCCACAGATGAAACCCAACTCCATTCCAGGAGACGGGGCGCAAGCGAACATTTCAAAGCTGCAGGAAATCTATTAGCACCTGGTGGGACTCCCCCACCCCCACGTCCCCCCCTATTCTGTCCTCTCTCTCCCACTCCCTCCCTCCTTCCATCCCTCGCTCTACCATCTCACCTCTCGCTGCCCCACCCCAGTTAATAAAGCCACACAAGACCACCACACACCCGCTGTGCCGCTAAAGCCAGGGGATTAGTGTGTGTGTGTGCGTGTGTGTGTCTGTGGTGTGTGGCGAGGTGTGCGTTTGCGGCCCCGTATGTGTGGACCTCGTGTGTGCAGAAAGTGCACGTAATGTATGTGGACCTGTCCTTATGCACACGTGGAGCCAGTTAGCAGTGAATGAGGTGCCAGACAAGCCTGCAGCAGCTGCCCCGTTCGAAACAATAGCTTATGATCCAGACACAGTAGGCTGCAGTCACCGCAGAGCGCTGACTCCAGGTCAGATCGTATGTGCCTGTTGTAACCACTGAGATGACGTGAGTGTCCGGAGTTGTAGAGGTCAGTTTGCCTCAGTTTTAGTTGATATATATATATATATATATATATATATATATATATACACCAGTTGGCTGTGGTCAAGCCCAAATGAGGACAAAATATGTCAACTCTGTTTTATGGCCAACACTGTGTTTGCATAATATCTGGATTTCACATAAAGCATCATCAGCTTAGGAGAATGTAGATTGTAGGAGTTGAATATGTCAACCTCGGCATGCCATTCAGAATATGATAGACAGATGTGTCCAAAAGATAATAGAAGAAAAGGTTGTGCAGCCGAATGGCCGAAACACCACATCGTCCAGTTTCCAGTCTGCCACTACCCTCTTCATGTGTCCAATACAGGCAAAAAAGTAAATAAATAAATAAATGTTGTGCACATTTAAAAATTCTGTTGGCGATTACTTCACCTGCCACCACACAAACTTTTTATAGACTTAATTAGATTTGGCTTTGCAACTGCATGATCTATTTCCTCTCATTCACAAACCGATACTGGCACGCACTGTGGGAATTTGATGCTTCCAGAACAGTTATTACACACCTTATTGTTCCATGGTTGGCAATCATGAGATGTAGACCAATGCCAGCAGGTTGAGCAACAGTTTCCCTGGCATACTTTAGCATCTATAACAATGCACAACAGACCTAGCTTCGGATTCCTAATATGTTGAATATATGACTTACAGATAGCAAAACCACAGCATTTTGTCTTCTAACATCATTTTTGAGGTCACAGGTTGAGGTCACTTGAGCATTAGCATATGCTAATTAGAGGGCTAGTCAGCTAAAGCTGATAAAATCTGCTTGTGACAGTCTTTGTTTCACCAACAAAATCCATGGTTGTATGCTAGAAACGATACATACACATAGTATATTTACCTATTGTTAAAAAAAATACAGAAAATGTTCTGTGCTAAATCTGCTACCAACTTGTGATAAAATGGAAGGCGTGACAGGTGTAGCAACTGTAACTAAGGGGGGCCAGGGATGAGCAAATGCTCAATTCAGTCGGGCAATAGAAACCTGAAATGATGCCTGTTCCAAGCAAATAACCTTTTCATGCTTGATTTTGATGAATCAAAATGCAGTTTAAGGACTGAATAACAAACACAGATTTTAAGCGGGAAAAAAAGCTGATCTTGTGATTGCGTAAATTCATCATTGTATTGAATACTGATGGCTATTTACGTATTTACCCCATTAAATGAGATCTGGCTACCAGTCTCTTGTCCAAAACAAGGACTTGTTCCGTCAGGGACAAATACCTTTGTAGAACAACGTTTTTGTAGAACAACTCCTGAGGTATTTTTGCTTGGTGCAGAGTTGGCTGATGATTATTAAATCTGCATTTTCTTTTTTGATCCCAGGTCATCTGTGGGGAAGGAGCATTTCCAATTGATGATACAATTTTGGCCTGAAATTAATCACAAATCTCTCTGTTTCTAGGTCAGTTCAAACATGTCTTTAGACCACCTGTAAAAAGAAAACCCTGACAGGAAACCCTGAGCTGCCAAAGCTGATCACCCACCATAATATCAAAACCAGACAAACCCACATAGCCAAAATCCTGAATTAGACCATTGGTTTACTTAAGCTTAAAAAGTCTTTAACTATTACTTAGTGTCCATCTTTCTTTACCTGCAGTGAAAAATCAGATTATTTAAGTCAACTGGTGACTACGGAGCGTTTGGGCGGTCTCGAGCGCGGTCGCCTGCTCGCCCGCTAGCTCGTGTGCAGGGTCCGACCTAATTGGATTTATGTGCGGGAATGTTTTCCAAAGCCACACTTGTGAAATACCTCCACATCTGCTGACCATTAGCAGTGGACATAACACACAACAGAGAGAGGAAAGCCCCCAACGCCTTGATTCATTGGACTGCAGCTCTGCTTTTATTGCAGCGGTTCTCTGCAGCGTTTCAGCACAGCGAGCGCTGCCTTATCTCTCTCTCTCTCTCTCTGTCTTTTTCCCTCCCCTGTTTTCACTTTTGGCCATTCGATCCTTCAATCCGCTCGCTATCTCTTTGTCTGACCTCTCCGATTCACTTTACCTTAAATGTTTCTGCAGCCGTTGTTCTTACTCTCTCTTTTTCAGGCTTGACTTTTTCTTGAATACCTTTTCTCTCCATCCTACAGATCTTACTTCCCATCTGCTTCCCACCCCAACCTCCCCTGTGCCCAGCTCTCCGACAGTCATTTATCTATGTCAATGCAACTTCCATCGCTAAACCTTGTCACTCGAGTCACCGGCGTCCTCCTGTTTCATCCCTAGGTGGGCACTGGGAGAAACTACCAAGGGGGTCTGACAACCCTCTGACCCCTCATCTGTCATCTGCAAGGGGAAAAGCACCCTCCTAATTGGGGTGGGGAGGCATCGAGAGGTTTGGGGGGCTGGTATGGAGGTTGTTATTCTAGTGTCGGAGGGGGGGTCAGAGGTGAAAAGGGGGAGATCACACCGGTGATTAGCCTCCTTCATGTGCAGGAATGGAGGGAAGCAGGGACAGGGCGAGTGTTTGTTGGGCAGCTGGGGTGTAAAGTAATTAGAGAGAGAGGGGTGAAATCCTGCATGTAGGATGGTCAGTGCCGTTAATGATATTTGCCAGGTCAAGCATGGACACCTGGAACCTTATGAGGTGAATCCACGTAATATCCATAAAATTGTCTCATAATCAGCCGCTAAAATCGATAAAAAAGAAAATAATTCCAAATTTAAATATGTGGCCTGCACTGTTTTCCAATCCCACCAAGAACTTTAATGCCGTCGGGACGCGGTGCAAATTGCATGCATCGGTTGTTTGAAAACTGTGTTCCTGGCCCTTTGAACTACACTCTAAGTCCTGAAGCTGCCAGCTGGATAAGCACATCAGCTGTGTGTATAAACAGGTTAATCTTAAAATCACAAGTGTTGGCATAGCGCTGCAAGGAGCAAGTCAACCGAGGCCGCATTTCGTGAGTGCTGACAGGTTCTGGCCTTGGGAGCCGACAATCTCTGAAAACCTCCCAGCTCTCGCGGATGATGAACGCGACCCATCTCTCCGGGTCTCCCTCCTCCGCCTCCTCACTTAGCCTGTCCACACCTCTTTACGTAGCTCAGCAGGCCATGAAAAAGGTACGTGTTTATGTGGGCATCTAACCGTGAAGCAACAAATCTCGGTCCGTCTGTTTGTCCCTCACCTATCTCGAAGGGGCGATCAAGCATATCCTGCTTTATCGTCTATTAAACTCTAAATGGGATCACGCAAAATGAACATGCTATAATGAAGAAGACTTAAAATTAGTGAGTGAGAGCATATGTTATAAATCAAGTGAGAACTAAATTGTTCTCATAGGCTTCTATAAGATCGACATGTTGTTTTGCGACCACATGAGTCGCCCCCTGCTGGCTATTAGAAAGAATGCATCTTTAATACATTTTCGTATTGACTTCCAGTTCCGAGGCAGTTGGACTGAACGACCAGGCGTCCAGAAAGTGTTGAAAATTATAATATAGGTTTTGTAGGAAATTAGCCATACCTGGACTTTAATTCTTCATAGTTTGGACACATTGTCCACTAGCCCCACCAATTAAATACGTATTTCTTTAAATGACAGTTCATTTCAAACTGTCAGTGAAACTGTTGTGTTGAAGGTTATATCTGGATCCCATTGATGACAGAATGCAAACATTTGTAAGGGCCATCATTTATGAGCTGGAATCATCTGGAAATGACTTATAGATGATGTAGCGTGTGGTTGGGCTGTCCAAGAGCTGGACTCGGTTGTGAAATGTATGTCAGTTACAATGTTTACGTGTTGAGCTAGTATTGAAATATAGTTGCTCATCGCTCTTGTATATCATATATCATTGTACTACCAAACTCATAGAATTCTGAATATTTTTGGAATCCTCAGCAAAAGGCCCAGAGCTTTGAAGGAAAAAAAATAAATCATGTAAGTTAATATTCCCATAGCTTTGGTCTGTTATGAACACTTCCAATAGCTGCTCCCTCTATGCATAATCAGCTGTCAAACCTAACTTATTTACCTGATGCTTGTGAAGCACAAGAGGCACGGCTAGCTGCGGTTCAAAGGGTACCAATCTAGCAAAATTTGCTCTGGGACAGATTTTTCCTGAGTGTCTGGATTTCTTCTTTGCACTGACACTGATTGACGTCGCGGGTGTGATGTGTGTGTGTGTGTGTGCGCGGAGCACTTGAGTGCCTGCTGTCGAGGCCTAAGAGCCGCCGAGCGCACACACACACCTCTACACCTGCCGGTACTTTCCCGCACACACACAGACCAAAGGGAGAGAAAAAGGGACCAAAGAAAAAATTAAATGACCTGCACGCGTCTTAATGAGGGAGGGCCCGGGCATCTGGTATTTACCTCAAACCAATTCTTCCCCCTGCTGCTCTCTCTGGAGGGCTTTAAGTCCACCGCCCGTTAACGGCTAAAGTGTGGATTTCCTGTCAAATAAGGGTTAGGGCCCAACAAAAGTCCTGTACGCTGGTACCTAAATAGGATTACTTCCAGCTGCCCCACCTAAACACACACACACAAACATGCACACACGTCATGTCTTATAAGGTCCCTATAGGGATTTAAACTGTGTCTGTGGTACTTAATGTTGCCTTTATAGTGACCTTATTGTACCTTGTTATAATATGGTATTTGTAAACTCCAATAATGAATGTAATATTCCTATAATAAAGATATAGGGCATTATAAAGTTGGATGCTCTAGTGTGCTCTAGCCAACGGCACCCTGATATAATTTTAACACTATAGTTCTTTAGGGGGTTTTGTGTGGTCAATATCGAATCTGATAAAATCATGAAGAGACTCTTGGTGTTGGTGTCTTGGTGGTTTTTTCCCAACCCGTACCTCTTATTTAAACAGCAGAACAAATATCCCCCCCAGGTCCATGATTTTAATCTTTGTTGTAATGTGACTTTCATTAAAAAACATCTGACCCCGTGATGTTGTCTTGTGATGTGGCATAGTTTCCCTAAATTGGGTTCCTGCCATTCAGTCTGGGGTTTCTCACTTTACTGGGCACATTACTTATCGAAAGTGGCAGCTCAAGTAATGTCACAGAATTACGTCCAATTACGTCCTGACATGCATACAACTCAAGTGGACGGGTTGGATGGAGTAAAGCACCTTCAAAACCCAGGGCATGTCAGTGCCTCCACTTGGCCAGTGTTCAGTGTCGATAGGAGTTAGTTCAGTCTTGCTGAACACTTGATTTTATTTTTTGGTAGTCATTTCTGCGTTATTATAAAGCGATCAAGAGAGATGGGGTGGATGGCATGTTGCAAAGCGCGGTAGGCTAGACTTGAACCAGAGCCGCTGCAGCAAGGACTCCTCCATAGCGGTACTCTGCTTAGTGCCACCCTGTTTTACGCTTCTGCACATTGTTTGGTACAGTATTAGACATTTTGTTTTGCAACTTTCTAAAGGAAGACGCAATCGCTGCTTTGTACCAAGTGTTCTTTGGCACACCATATAAAGAATGGGATCGGCCTTTTTTTTAGCTGAGACAAATGAGGAGAGACAGGTCTTGTCAGAAGGATCCTGTTTGAAGAACACAAGCTCAACTCGAGGCTCGCCAGGTATGTTTCTGCCAAACACAACTTCCCAGCGGTTCAATCATCCTATAAATTCCAGTTTCACATCACCACCTGCTAAAGGGTGCATGTGTGTGGCACCACCTCCAGAAAACACACCCTTTATAAAGGGATTATGAGTTGTGAGTAATGAATGTATTAATGTTTATTAAATCAGTTACATTTTAGGTTTAGGGTGACCTAAAATGAGTTCTATAAACAACCTGGAAGTTAATTGCAACTTTAAACCTGCTAGAGCGTGTTTTTTGTGTGCTTGTCATGTCAATACACCATAGTGATGTTAAATTGTTAAGGACACACTACAACAGAGGGTTGAAAATCAATTTATTTAGCCAAAATACAGTATGTCTAGCACATGGGAAATATTGTTTTCAAAATAAAAGCAAAATCACCAAGGTTTCATTGTAAAGCTGCATACATTGGGGGGTGGACCGAACAAACACGCCATTATTCTATCACTGTTGGCTTATTATGGTTGACTCGTTTGATTAATGGAATCTTGCTTAATCCAGCATGCTTATAGAAATATGCAAAAAATGCTTTTGATAACTGGGAGAAGTCGGAGTAGAACCAATTGGGTTTTTTTTTTCTCCGGTTTTCTGGCTTGCAGATTATGTCCCAGTAGCACCCTTAAAAAAATAAGGCTGGCAATAATAAGATGTAAAAATGGGCCACAGATAGGTCAACAGCAGTGTTAGTGTCCTGGTAAATGTCTAAAGCATTAGAATGATGTGGATGGCCTCAAAACAAAGTGCATGTTTATTATAATTAAGGAATATGTGAAAATACGTTTTAAACATTTTTTTCAAATGAATTAACCAATTCGTTCTTTAAGGTTGACAGTATGGAAAATATGAAATATCACCCGACTTTGACATACGCTGCATACGTATCCGACTTTATTTTGAAAACGCCAACCGGAAGCAGCGCTATTCCATCCTGGCGACTTGACGCTGGTGAGGAGAGACGCTGACAGCGAGGAGCACCAACTCAAAAGTAAAAGGGGGTTGAGCCGAGGACGTGTGGTTTCTTAGCAAAGTGGCATCAGTGTGAAGGAGGCAAGTCTTCTGTTGGACATCAGCCACTCTGGACTTTATACACAAGCACCGAGTCTCAGTCAAGCCGGATTCTAACCTGCCTTCAAGCTCCTCACCATGAGGACAAACGTGTGGATTTATCAAGCTGTGGTGGGCGTTGTGGTCACTATATTGAATACAGGTAAGCCACTGAGTGAGAGCTGTCCTGCTGCTGAGGTGTTGGATATCTTGCAACTTTTTATATATTGTCTATGCATTATGGTGAGGAAATGCAGGAGAAATAATGTTATATGATAGTTATTATAATGATAATAACGGGCAAAACAAATATTTGTGCTAATATTTTACATATTTTTTAAATTGCAATTTTTCTATTCTGGACTTTAAATATTTGTTGTGTGGCATTTCATGAATCTTGATCACAAGTCCCGTCTTGCATTGTTGATTCAACACGCTCTCTCTGATTCGTTCCTCGTCATTAGAACGACTTGTTTTCCAACATGTGAATGAAAACTTCGTCATAGGGCTCCAATGATTGGACCCCTGGGGTCCCCATTATTTCAGTTTACCACGTGACGCCAATCGCAAGGGTTGCAAATCGCTCGGCAGGTCGGCATGATCCATATACAATCACATTGTTTTGTGCATTGATAATTGGTTATTGGGGAACGGTTTCCTCCTCCAGAGTAAAGACGCGCGTTGTCATTTCACTGACAGACAACTGCTGTCACTTGAACCGACGCCAGCTGAGAAGCGACGTGTTGCCTGCCGCACACCCCGGGGGAGCGCCCACGCGCGCGCGCACACACACACGCTTACACACGCGCGCCCAGCCGTCATTTTACGCGCGTCCAAAACGAGCTCCGCTGATTATCTCGCGGTTACAGAGGCTGTCCCGGTTTACATCCGCCCCGCTGACATGGCACCGAGTAAAGCACCGCATCAATAGTTACCACCTCCAGGGGCGCCGACCCTGACCTCTGACTCCCTGGAGTTTGGGGAAAGTAAAAAATGCGCTCCCTGGTCTGTGGTTTTCGTGCGGGTGTCCCTGTAGAGAGAGAGAGAGAGTGTGTGAGGGAGGGAGGGAGGGGCTGGGGGTTTACATCTGGCTGCAGGAGACCAGTTCCACATTGTGCGCCCTCTTAAGCAGATGTAATGTCTGCTTAATTCCCAGACAGACGCACACCTTTAACCTGCTACTTTCCTGTTGTTCACCAGTATACAGCATATGATTGTAGCCGACTCTTTTGCATCTTATTTTGACTAAAATACTTATCCAGCTGACACTTCTTTCTTTGCTCAAGGGCACCTTAGCGGAAGTCTCCGAGGAAGGTCAGAGTGTCGGCAATTCACCTCCCCCCCCCCCCATCTGCATTTTTCAACTCCAACCCGTCCCTGTAAGCCACGGCTGCCTCTTCCCATTAAACCTCACCTGGCTCACACTCGCCCATTGAGCACGCTTTTTATTATAATCTCCGACTTCAGCATAATGTTTGGGATTTGGAGATAGCAGGAGTCCGGCTGCGAGAAGAGGAAGAGACAAAGTGAAATCTAATTGAGCAGCCTGGCCAGACATCAGGGCTGGAACAACACTGTGATGAGTGCCAGATGTGGTCCAGAGGAGCCCAAACATTAATAACAAGTCCTCCCCAAAAGAAAACCTCGACAACCACGAGGAGCCTTTAAACGCTACAGTTTACAATAGCCTAAGTACACACACGACGCCTTGTGACGGATCTTGGCAGCATGTTGCTGTAACTCGGTAGCATGAGATTTTTTTCCTGCATGATTTATATCGCACTTGCCCCCCAGATTACAAACGGAAAACTACGGTAACCAAACACACAATGCATGTAAAGATGTCGCCGTAGCTCTCAGGAAAAGAGCATTTACAGTGGGGCGGCCACTCTGCTGAAGGATGGGCTCTTAACTTCTTCCAGTAGGTAGAAGTGAATTATTTCTATCAGAGTGGATTTGGGCTTAAAATATGGTTTTGCCCTACTTTTGAACCCACTTGGATCTTATGTGCTTTATGTTTTAGAGATAGAATTCTCTTTTGATGTCCTCCTTGCAAAGAAATGGCTCACAACAAAGGCCTGTAACCAAACCAAATAGAGTTCAATTATGTGTCCTTTTCCCAACTTTTTGCACAGTTTTCCATTTCTTGTTTTGTTTTCATGTTGGAAGCCCATAATTGAAACATTATACGCAAATCCTATAAATAAAACTTAATAAGCTTACAGAAATGATGTGTGACATCAAAGCCCGCCTGTTTTTTTTTTCCCTAGAAAATTAAATATCCCTCCCCTTGATGCCGAAAAAGAATAAGGAATGAACTATGTCACATGTAGTTAAACCACAGGAGTTTTAATGGGACTTTCATGACTGTGACGGAGTCATGCACGCCAGTTCTGCAAGGAATTCTTTAGGAATCACGGATATCCATTTAATCGAATCAAATAGTCACAAGATTTTAATTAAATTCCTCGTTGTAATTTCAACGATGCCGTTTTGTTGGGATGACCATTGATGTGTTTCCAAAAATATGAGATTTTTGATCAAATATCATCAGTGATGGAGATATGATGAATAAGTAGGCAAATACAACAACTAGAAAGGTCTTCTAAGTTCAGAAAATGACATCACAACATTGATATCATAACGATATATTGCTCAGCCTGAAACTACAATAACATGAAGGAAATACCGTGAAGAGGTATATAATAAAATATGAGAAATGCCTTCATGCGCATTAAATCTCCGAGTGAAGCGCTGGATCACGTTAGCCTGTTGGATGGACATCATTCTGTTTTCTTGGCTGTCTTCGCCTTCACCTTGGTTTGAAGGTGGAGTGCTGGGGAGCCGGTTTTGATTGATATATTCAAGGGTTTTCTCAGCGATCCAGCAGCATGTAGGCAATCTGCAGGTTGCCTTCATGGACCCCCTGGCCAACCCGGTTAAATATATGACACTATAATCGTTTAACCATCGCCATGCTAAGGCTCTGAAACCAGGGTACATGCCTCCCGTAGTTTAATAGTCAAACCAACATGAGGAAATATTCCGATTATGACAAGTTATTTTTTATCCAAACGTCTCAGCAGCAGCAATGTTTGGCCTTGTCTCTCGATGTCTGAGTAATGTTTGAGGAGACAAATACATTCCACATGGGGGCTTAGATTTTTATGTGTGTGCATTTTGCATTTCCCCTTGAAAGCTGCATAGATATAGTCAGGAGGGGAGGGGGGAGGGGGGGCGACATGCAGCAAAGGCCACCTGGCTGCTATGAAACCCCCCCAACCTGTTTATCTGAACCACACGCCATTAAATATCAAGTGATATTTGGTTTGGAAATGAAGTGAACTGCAAGGTG
Source organism: Eutrigla gurnardus (assembly GCF_963514095.1). Taxonomy (NCBI): domain Eukaryota; kingdom Metazoa; phylum Chordata; class Actinopteri; order Perciformes; family Triglidae; genus Eutrigla; species Eutrigla gurnardus. The sequence continues at coordinate 10,129,465 of NC_139932.1, read as the reverse complement.
AGAAATCAAGTGAACCGCAGGCAGATCGAATAGAACAGGTGATGATGAAAAACCTTCAGGTGGAGCAGGAACTCGCCGCTGGCTTTAAGAGAGAAACGCCACCTTGTTTATACATGTTTGTAGCGGTATGACAAAATATTCCGTGAAGAAGAGAGAAGTCAACCAGCGTAACTGAAAAAAAACAATGCCCTTGAGCAAACATGCAACAAGCAAAAAAGCCATCAACTTTATACAATCCCTGTTATAAAGGAAACCAAACAAATGTATTCTAATGAAAGAAACCTGTATTCAATACGATCCAGCTTTTAAGAACGGCTGTCTTTCTAAAGTCCTGACAGACATTTTATTTTTTAATTTGAGTAATTCATTTTATTGTTTTTTCTGGCAGCTTAAAAGCCCACAGAAACCAAAGACTTCATTCACATCATTGGACGACTTCATAGACAGTTGTGAACGGCATGTGAAATCGCTGCATTGACAACCCAGCACAACATGCATGAAAACGGGGTCATCAGATGTTTGTTTCCCTTCCCTGTTCTTTCAGGAACGTCCACTCCCACATGGGATGGACCGGGCATCAGCCGGCCGCCGCTCCCTTCCACCGATCAGCGTACCTATTGGCCGTATCCAAACACGGGTTTAACATATTGTGTGTCCTCGCAGGTTTTGGCAGGACGCATCAGTCGCTACAGAAGTATGAGAAGAACGAGAGTCACATGCTGGTTTGCACAGACTGTCCTCAGGCCCCTTTGGTACGAACCAGCCGATCACAGGAGCACTGCGCCCGCAAGTGCAAGAAGGTCAAGAAAAACTTCAACTGCAGGTCATTTGCTTTCTGTGTTTCCCCCTCCTCGCCGCTCCTTCTGAGTTGACACAGTATTTACATATTTCCCCCTGTTTATCGTTTGCTGATCTCTCAACCACTTCCCGTGTGTTATTACAGGGCTTTCAACTTTCATCGGCACAACAGGAAATGCCACTTGCTTCCGTTCGACCGCTTCACCCACGGTGTGCAGAAGCAGGCCAACGTCAACTTTACTTTGTACGAAAAAAAAGGTAAAACACGGTCACATTCGAAGCCTCTCAAAGTTCAGTCCACGCACGCGGTCGTTTTTTTTTCTCACGAGAACATTCAGGTGCAGAGGAGTTTATGAAGGCAAATTTTTCATCGGTGATTGCAGGTTACGCGTCTTGCGTCAGCCGCCTTTAGTTTCCCTTGTTGACACAATAAAAAGCAACCAGGCCTCCACAGCCCCCCGCTGTTTAATCAGTCCAGCGGGGAGAGTCGCAGGCATAAACATGCAGCAGACATAAGTGGACTGTAAACAACAAGAAAAAATCATTGTTTACAGTTGGTACTGGTCTGCTGTGGGACTACGGAATCTAGCACTTTAGATTTTACTGCGAAATTTACGGAAACTCCCGCTGGTGACATTTAATGAACTTCAGGGAGTTGTCTGTTTTGGGAATAACACACGAGCTGGGACATACTAAAACGTTCGCCTTTAAAGAAAAAAAAAAGTCTTATTGACCATACATGGGAAAATGTATTCCAGGTGGTCACAGCAGCGCACGCAAATCACACTTTTAATTGACTAAACGGTGTATAAACTGGCACGCGAGGCGTACACAGAGACGGCTCGTAGGAGTGAGAACATATATGGATGATTTTCAATGGTTTGTGTGCTTTTGCTCTCGCTTAGATTATATAAGGGAGTGCATCGTCGGCACCAAGGACAACTACAGAGGGAGGAGGTCTTGGACGAGGTCAAACATCACTTGCCAAGCTTGGTCAGATAACAACATCAATGAACACACGTAAGTCCTCTGTTTTTTCTTTTTACAGGGAAAGCACGCAAGTATTTGGGGAACGGGGGCTACAAACGTTTCAATGTTACCTTCAGAGTGCAATGCACGCTTAATGATGAGGAATTGAAGGTGTTAATCGTTCGCAGATTTCTATAAATTTGAACCAGTGGCCTTCAAAAGTCGGCTCCTCTAATCTTTAGGCCGCCGCGGCCTTCCCCGCGGATGCTCCTTCTTTCTTCCTCTGTGTCTGATATTGAACAGGCCTCGGCAGCTGATTTATAGATGCTCATCATCCCCCTTGCACCTCTGGGGGTTAAGGGAAGGCGGAGGCGGATGAACGATTAGTCAGATTTCTCTCAGCACATGGAGGGATGTCCTCTCCGTAGAGGTTGTTATTCCGCCGGTGCAGGTGTATTCCCGACGTTGTTTTTTTCCCCTTGGCTACAGATCAGCGAATATGTGACGAGGGTTCGGTGCCAGCATCTCATTAGTGGGGCTTGTTAGTTACACAGTTTTTTTTTAGGTTTGAGACAGGAGAAGACTGAAGGTAGGTAGACGGACAGAAAGCGCAGAATTTTATAGACTGAAGTCATGTTTTTGTCTGATGTCCAGCTGAGCGCAGACGCACTGCAAGAAAATACAAGTTCAGTGATTTCCCCTCAGAGTCGAACATTAACGTGTCAATCCCCATCTTTTACCCCCCATATCCCGCCATTCCCTGACCAGGAGCAGCCCTTCACACAAGGAGTCCTCTGTCATTGTTTATTTGACAAACAGCTCCAGTCCTCGTCCCAGATGGCGAATGTAACATCGCCCCGGCTTGTCAGCAACTTTCAACTTTCAAAGGGTCAAAGAGGGGCCTTTGCTTAAGAGAGATTTAGTGCCACTGTGGGGTTACCTAACATGGGACTGTCCCGCTGTTTGAGAATTACCACCATAATGAACCACGCAACATTTGAGCTTCAGGTAGCTATTATTTTCACGCTTGACCAGTCGCCGTGGGCCAGGGGTGATTTCTCAGGAGGTTCCCTTCCAGGAATGGGACTTCCACCTGTTGTCTATATTTAGGCTTTCAACCGAGGCTCTGGAAGTATTCGTGCCTGGCCAAGCATAGAGAAAGGAATGGAACATTTCTCTTAATATTAATAACAATAGCTCACATTGGAATCATTTATTTACTCCCAGAGGAACATTCTTTTATTATGTTTTTTCTCCGCGTCTCACTTCAGAAACACGCAGCTTTTTGCAGTTAGACGACCATTAGCCAGTTAGCTTAGCTTAGCTTAGCAGGAAGACTGGAAACACAGGAATACAGCTAGGATGGCTCGTCCAGTGCTAACTAGTTAATTTGTGAGCATAAGAGCTGCAAGTAAGCAGATATTTGGAAACCTTTGGACACAACAAGGCTAGCTTTTTCCAGTTTTTATGCTATGTTAAGCTAGCTGGTTGTAGCTCCATATTCAACAGACAATAATGGGAGTGCTATTGAGATTCTTATCTAATGCTTAGCAAGAACGTAAATTAGTGCATTTCCCACGATTTCAAACTTTTCCTTTCTGGACAGTTGAGCATTTTTAAAGCATCCGCCGTCACACCCTGCATCCAAAAAACATTATTCATGTCTCGAAATGCTCTCTTTCTCCATTGTCTGACCCGAACAGTTCATTCCTGTGGATGCCGTAGCAATCGGAGCATGACTACCTTTGTTCCAGGTGCATGTTACTCGACATTTCGCAGCAGTTACTTCAGGTCTAGATTTCATCCTCAAGTCATAGACGAAATCTAGCCAAGTTCAGCCGGGGCCCGGAGAGCGAAGCATGTGTGTCTGCGCTCCGGTGGGAACAGACTTTGGCACGGAGATGAATAACTGGCTAACATCTGTTAGTGCAACATCATTATAGCTAACTTGCTCCCATGCAGCGGCCCTTTTTTTTTTTTTTTACGGACTCTCACCAGATGCAACCTCTTTTTTTTAACAAGGTGTTGTAATCCCATTTGTGAATTTAGAATATAGTGTTATGATAGCAACCTATCAAGCTCATGAGTCACACAGCAGACCGCTTCAACAAAGGAAAACAACTGTTTTTTTGTTGTTACACGCATGAGTGAAATGCTGCTGTTAGACTTAACGCGTTTTTTGGCGGCGTGGTCTGACGGTCTCTAGCACCCTCCCTCTCCCCCTTTCTCTCTTTGCCTGAGATTTCTACTGGTTCGGGGTTGAATGATGTTGTGCATTAGCGTAGAAGCCTTGCGTAAGCCCCAGGGCACGGAGGGGAGAGGCGAGCAGACTCCCCCAAGAAAAGAGTCATGGGGTCCGGGGTAGTGTGTTCAGACAAGCTGCTGAAGGGAGGTTGGACAGGTTCTTTATCTTTTCCTTTTTTTCTCCTCTTTCCTGCACATGTTGTTTCTTTTTAACATCCCCAATTAACCACCAAACTCTCGCCTTTTTTTTTTTTGCTCACTCCATTATGCTCACTTTCCCCCCTTTTTAAGCACTTAACTCCGTCACTTCAGTCGTTCGTTTAAATCTTTTACTTCCACGACCACAACTGTTGCTCCCGTCTTCCTCTCCGTCTCCCTCGGCGGGAGGGGGGAATGTGCTCGCCATGGATCAGGTGGTGCTGACATGCCAGCTTTTCATCAGCCTGCCCCTGACAGAAGACAAATTTCACACCCTGTTCATTTAGTATGGGGGTCCCGGGCCGCTCCTCATTGTTACATCCCATATGTTTGGACAAGCCAGGTTCTTTTTCCTTTACGGTCTTTACAGTCGCTTGTTCACGCTGACGCGAGGTCGCCCGATGACAGAGACGGATTAGGTTTAAACGTGTTCAAAGGCTGCCAGCAAAAGACCCTGCTTGGTCTGCTCCAAGTGGTTCGTAGCGTTGTTCCGTGCTGTTGGTGGTTACTGTGCTGTGACAGAGGCTGGCTGCTTCACACATGAGGGAGCCGGGATGTATGGTAGGAATCGGTAAGGCAATCATGCAAAAGGTGCAAACCCGAAGAGGTATTGATGACTTACTTTGCATAAGATTCATGTGACTGGTTATTCTAGGGTTTGAAATGCAACCTGGTCACACTACGGACTCTAGTATTTAAGTAATTGCCTTTTGTTTGGTTTGTTACTAGAGAGCACTAGCAGACAGGTACGGTGCTGTATACGCCACTGGAGCAGCCATGTGTGCAAGTACTCCCTGCAAATGTATTTACACAGCTTACAGTATCAGTTAACACTTTTAATAATGTCTGTCTACTCCCTCGTAGGTTTTATCCTGATAGGTACCCAACACAAGACCTGAGGGAGAACTTCTGTCGAAATCCCAACAAGGATCCTGGTGGTCCGTGGTGCTATACCACGGACCCCAACGTACGAGCCGAGGAGTGTGGCATACCACAGTGCTCAGAGGGTGAGATCCGGCCAAAATATCTCAGATTTATGTTAGTACTAAGATATCATGTACCTTTTCCAGGGGGGTGTCTTAACATTTTAACAGTGTTTCTGCAAATCATTTCCTTCTTGATGTAGAAAAAAGTTTAGATAAATGTTTTCTTTTTTTTTGACAGACGTCTGTATGACGTGTAATGGGGAAGATTATCGGGGCAAACAGGACCATACAGAGAGTGGCAAGGAGTGCCAGAGGTGGGATTCACCAAGGCCCCACAAACACCACTTCCAGCCCAAAAAGTAAGCCGCAAAGCTGATAATAACGAACTAACCGTCCTGCTGCACACACCCATGACAGATGCTTAAATAACTGGCCCCAATGCTCAGGAGAGGTAGACCTCATCTTGTTATGACTTACTTCTCTCCCTCCAAATTTTTCCTCCCCCTCCCCGTGTCCTCTCTGTCTCCTCTCTCAGGTATCGGCATAAAGATTTAAAGGACAACTACTGTCGTAACCCAGATAATCGTCTCCGTCCCTGGTGCTACACCATGGATCCCAAAACTCCATGGGAGTACTGCAACATCACTGTGTGTGGTAAGGCCCTAAACACTGTACATGCTTCAAGTTTGAGTTTGAGTTTTGTGGACAACGTGTTGAACAAATCAACTGAAGATCAAGTTATTGCTTTACTGATTTTAATGCTTCCACACCGGCAATGTCCGTGGTCCGGGGGCATTGTGTTTTTGTGTGTTTCCCGTCCATCCGTCCGGTCCATTCTCATGAACGTGATACCTCAGGAACACCTGGGGGTCAAAGGTCAAGTTTACTGTGACCTTGCGTCCGTCCCATTCTCATGATGTCTCAAGAACGCCTGGAGGCAATTTCCTCAATATGGCACAAATGTCCTCCTGGACTCCAGGATGTATTTCTCAAATTTGGGTGGTCAAGAATCAAGGTCACCATGACCTCCTGTCCGTCCCACGTCCAACATGACTGGTAGGCATGCAACCGCGAGGGGGTCATTCTAGTCGACTCTGTTGCTAGGCGCTAGTACCCTAACAACCTTAGAACAGTAAGAATAACACAGCTAGGAATCCATTATAAGATTCAGAAGTGAACACAGCATCAAGGATCTCTTGGTTTTTGGACAGACAGACTGCGGTTGGGTATAACTAACTATTGGTTTGAGGACGGCAGGGGGTTTGTTACTTGCAGGACTTTGGTGGTTGCGGTGAACGAGTGAGAATTCTCCTCTCACAGGGTCTAGTAAAGCGTTTTTTTGCCTGTCTGGGTGTTTCATGTGGTGCTTGGCTTCCAACCCGTCCACCTCAACAAGGAAAAGCAAAAAGGTTGTTTGTAAAGGGGGAGGGGGCCTGACTTCAGAGAGTCAGACGTGTTTTACTGAGACCACTCAAAGATGACAAGGGACTGTTATAATAGAGGCTATTAAACATCGGGATGTGTACGTGGAGCAAAGGAACATAATGAACGCAGATGCTAACCCTAAACCACACAAAGGGCCACCGGATGGTTAAATTGGTAGCCTATGAAAATGATGTGAAGGATTTATTACGGCTCGATCTTGATCCAATTGAAAATGTATGAAAGATTTTTGATTGACATGATAGAAACCACTTTCTACCACCATAGTCAAAACTTTGCAATATCGCAATTTGTTTTAAACAAAAGTAATAAATATAATAAAGATGAATCCCCATTTAAAAATATCATGAATTGCAGCCCTGTATTTGATATGGTACCATATGGAAACATTTTTTTTCGACATATTGAGGGGATTAACAACATAACCTCTCTTGAGTCATATCACATATGGAAATCTGACAGATTTGCTGTTTAGATAACTTTTGCCTTCATATGTCTTACAAAAGACAGAGGGAAAAGAAAAAGAGGTTACACCTTTTAGAGAATTGATTAATTTTTATTTTTTAAAGCACAATGAAATATCCCCCACACCCACAACCACACAGAGCATCCCTGTCTCTGTTAGACACATACACACATGTACTTTACAGTTGCGTGTTATGATTTACAGCGGAGGTGGGGGATCTGCATTTGTCCAGATGTGCGCATCCCTCAATGCCTGCCCTCAGAAAGATAAAAACCATTGACCTGTACTATGCAGTGCACACAGACACTGGCATGCATTACATCAAGCCAAAGAATCCCTCTATTCCATCCGCCTTCTCGTTTCTTCCTCAAAACATTCCCTTTACTCCTCCATCTTCTCCCATCTCATTTGTCAAAGGCTAAAGAAACAGAGACAGAGAATCCAGAGGGGAGAAGTCGCTTCCCATGTACACTATCCCCGCTCCGCACAAAAGCAGAATTCCACCGAAAGATGTTTGGAATAGTTTTCCGGTGGATAAAGTTGCCTCCGCCAGGCCGGGGTTGGATGTGATATCTTTGGTCGGGCTGCAGTAAACAAATTCAGAAACTGGATTTCAAAGTGGAGGCAGAGATGCATTCATGAATACGATTAGGGTTTTTCTTCCAACAACATGTGACATTGTGTGTCGTCAGCGAGTTAAATAGCTGCAACCTAATCACTTGCGGATTCCCCTACGTGCAAGAATGTAGGGCACCGGTGTTATGAATACATAGAAAGTTTCCTATCGCAGTTGAAACAAGGGGAGGGAGTGCTACTGTTTTTGATCATCCGTCTCCCGGTTAAACATGACACATTCTTCCGCGGATTAATATCTCTCTCCCTCCCTCCTACGTCTCGCCCTCCTTAGCAAACGTCTTTCTCATGCTTACACTCACAATTCCAATTTCTGTGTCTTTTTCTCTTTTTTTTGCTAGATTCTGACTCAAGCGAGTACACAGATGTCAACGTAACGACCTCCTGTGTGCAGGGAAAGGGCACGGATTACCGGGGCACGATGAACGTCACTCCAGAGGGTGTGACGTGTCAGCGCTGGGACTCCCAGTTGCCCCATAACCACTCCTTTCTCCCCCAGACCTTCAAATGCAAGTGAGTCATGTTTGGTTATTTTTTGTGCGTTTGACGATCAGAATGGCAAAAAAGTAATGTGATGAGCGTGAAACATAAAGTAAATCAGCACCATCATTTAAATTGTAGTTTGTGTGTGTGCCATAGAGACCTCCGCGAGAACTACTGCCGCAACCCTGATGGCGCAGATTACCCATGGTGCTTCACTACAGACCCCAATCAGAGGATAGCCAACTGCACCCACATCCCCAGGTGTGACGCTGAGGCGACACAGAAAATAGGTAAATTACTGTACACACACGTGTTATTTCTTGTTTGTTTAATCCTCACAGTAACAGAAATTTTAAAAAAAGGAAGGAACTATTTTTGCGATTGGTGCAATTGGTGAACATAACAAGATATAATGTCTTTGTAACAAAATCTGACAACCAGCACTGAGAAAGTTCACTGTTTCCAGATACAACAGCTGTTTCCAGTCTTTATGCCAAGCTAAGCTAACTGCTGCAGCTAACTGAGTGGCAGTTGATTTTCTCCACTCAACACAACATATATATATTGTGGTTTCTGTCATTCCCCATGTCGAATTGCAAGCAGCCTGGTATTTACTACAGCCCCTCTTCTGATTCTGCTTAAGGACAGATATAGCATGCTTTAAAGATTTCCACCTCCAGTTACACGGGGGCCACTTTATTAAACTCATCCAAACCACAGAGAAAAGCCCAAAATCTGAACTCAATTATGTTACTGTGTTTGCATCAATGAGAGGGACAGCCGCGTGAATGGTATATGTAGTTCTTTGGGTATGGCTCGCTCACTGATTGCATTGAAGAGAAAACTGCCTGGCTGAGTAATGTGCGCTCTGCTGGGAATATTTCATAACAAGATGGTCTGAAATAATAATGTCCCCTTTCTTCCTCAGAGTGTTATGAAGACAACGGAGAGACATACCGGGGAACTTTATCCATAACTCGATCTCAGATTCCCTGTGCAGACTGGTCGCATCACATAAATAGGTAACCAAAGTTGTTTATTCTTCGTGAAAGGTCAACATTCTTTTCAGCTAAGTCGAAGAGTGTCGGTGATGACAAACATCCCTTTTCATGTGAATGAAGCCAAGCAGTGTAAAAACAAACAGCAACTTCAGGAGATCGACTAAATTAAATCAGTTTTTCATTACTGAAGCTAACAACCAGCTTCATGTTTCCGTAACATGGGATTTATTTTCATGAGGAATATTTATTATAAGATATAAAACAGTCAGACAGAATTGGTCCTATGAAATATGACATCAGTATTGTTATTGCCTCTGCTTGAGTGGTTTTGAATGATTCATGTTTAAACTTGAGGTCATGCCAGCGAAGAGCCCAGCCTATCTGTTAGCAACTACAAAAGGCTGCCTTTCTGATTTAGTTTGTATCTTCTAGTGTTGGCCATTTGTAGGAAATGAAATGTTCCCACTTGATAATTATTCATCTGTGTGAAGGCACAGAAATAATTTATAATAGGAAAAACACATCACACCCGCTGTTTATTTCGATTTCTTCCCTGCCTCTTGCATTCTTTTCTTTCAAGTCTCCTTTTCTTCCCCCCTGTTTAGAATTAAGTTATCATTATTATTATTATTATTATTATTATTATTATTATTATTATTATTATTAATACCACTGTTTTTTATTCTTTGTGATGTGTTCTTTTCTTCACATTCTGTCCTCTGAACCTCATTTGTGTCCTTGTGTATTTTGTAAATCAACATCAGCTGGTATTGTCTTTGTAACTGTTATTTCCATATTGTCTATATGTGTGTGCACTAACTGGTGAATAAAGAGAGAAAAAACAAACAGCAAGAGGAAATCAGGGGGTTCCTCAGGGGTCAATACCAGGCCCAATTATTATTAATCTAACTGACGAGAGGAAACCCTGGGGTGCTCTCCAAGTGACCCATCCTGACGGAAAGGTTGCCCACTCCAGGGCTGTTGCTTCATGCTTAAGTCGGGCTGTTGGAATTACTTAATTTAGAGGAATTTTAAAAGCCAAAATGGCACAGACAGATGGACATGTTCCAGAGCCGACCCCTGACCCCAGGAAGTGCTTTCCGAGGAAAGTAGATCAAAGCCAATCAGCTCCCTCGCATAGACCGCAGCCAGCTAGTCTACCCTGCTCAAGGTCAAGGGTCATCGCAGGAAAAACTGCCGAGAGCCACAGCTTGTTTAACATTCTCCTGGGAAGTGAAATTATCTTCACCTCCTGACAAATTGTCGCCCATCGCTTATCGTTATTTGTGCGAGTGTGTGTGTCCAAACTCCTACCGAGTAATTACTTTTCAGCGATATTTTGGACGTCTGAGGAGATTACATTCACGTTTTTTTGGGAAATAATTGGAACAGAAGACACACAATTAAATGCGAATTCCTACAAATCGGGAGCACAACCGAAAGGTTTCCTTGGAGGATCTGGCTCCTGCTGGTCTGAGCCCCACTGAATGCTTAGAGTGCATACTTTCATACTCCCAGGAGTACTCTTCACAAAAACCCTGCGTTTCCTTCTACGGGGCTCTATGCAGACTTTCCAGGCATGGTTACTTGCACTGTTTGTGTAGTACATGCAGTGGCTACGACAAACTAAAAACTGCATGCTCGTGTGTTTTCAGAGTGCGTGTGAAGCTTAATGAGATGTGCTCCTGTGTTAGCACTGTTACACTGTGTGCAAAATAACAAATGGAACATGAGAATCTGTATTTGTGTGTCTTACAGTGGGGATTCTCACTCTACAGAATCCCACGTAGGGCTGGAGAGGAACTACTGCCGGAACCCGGACCGGGACAAACACGGCCCCTGGTGCTACACCAATCCAAATAACCGTCTGGCCTGGGACTACTGCAAGCTGAAGCACTGTGAGTGCTAAATAACATTGTCACAGTCGATAACAGCAGATCGCATCTGTGATACGTCAGACCCTCAGTGGAGTGGTTTGATATGATTTGCTTTCCTACCGTTGGACAACATCAATGCCACTCTCTATTAGCCTAGCTTAGCACAAAGACTGAAAACACCTGTAAAACCACATGTAGCGTTTTTACACTTTTTTTTAAGCTTTAGAGGTGCTGTTAGCTGGACTTTACCGTTTAAAACGGAGGTCTTCAACATTGTTCAGGCCAAGGACCCCTTGGCTTATAGTGACCCTATAAAAGTGTGTAGCTTGTCAGTCATCTCATCTAATTATCTGCGAGGAAGCAAAAAACGTCCCAAAATTCTGAACTAATCCTTCTAAGGTTCGAAGGTAAGAACTAAGGTTCGACCGTCATTCAGAAAAAGTTCAAAAGCAATTTGTTAATTTGTGCAAAAATGGCTGAAGTTAGAGCTGGAGGCTTGGTGTCAAAGTGAAGGGGGGAAATAATGATAAAGTGGGAAAGTATTGGTACAAGTGAATTGGGAAATTGCACAAACACATTTGCAACTGCAACTCTTCATCACTTTGCTCGTGATGTATTTGCTTTTAAATATATATGCAGATGACAACTACCACATGTGTTGCTGCGCGCCGCAGGCGTGTTTCTTCTCAGAAATTGAGACCACTTGTTTGCAACATGCAACAACATCATGAATACTAAGAGAACGTATATAAGCATGTGAAGTAAGGTCAACAGCAGGCTCTGATTCAATGATGACAATGGCAGGAAGCTGTTGTTGCTCAATCTTCTCCTTAAATGACATGTTGAGTCATCCATACGTTGCACAAAAGTTCTCACGCGAGATATTCCATCCTGGGACGACTTGGCCAATGCCCCTGGCTCTTAAACACTAAGTACATCAGCAAGTATGTGAACAATGCCGCTTGGATGCCAGCTGGGGGGGGAAAAGGAAGTTATTTCAAAGTATACACAAGAAGAAAGTGTTGCTGTATGAGAAAAGTGCAACCATCAATCGAGTGGTTTAGCTTTTCAACCCTTGTTGACTTCAACTAAAATCTCATAACTTTATTTCATAAAACTTGGCCGGTGGCTTGTGCAATCTGTTGCATGGTTTCATCCAATTGGCAGCGAACCACAAGAAGAAACATCAAACAGATGCAGGTCTCCGCTGCCATTCTTTTATTGGAAACAACACACTCTGGAGCAGCCGGCTGTTTTAACGGCTGCAGAATAATTTCATAATGTAAAACATATCTTCCATGGAGTTGTTGAGGTCTTGAGCAAAAGTATTGGCTGCGGTTGCAGACTGTTAAAGCGGCCCAACATTGGTTCACGTTCAGAGAAAAGTCTCAATAGAGTGTCTTTTTCAGTGAGGTTTCATGCTTTGTGTGTATGGTCAGTGGAATAAATGATTTCCTGCTGCTGTGGGTTGAATTCTCTCCGTTGTGCTTTTCTTCACTTCTATCAGGTGAATCGGCTACAGTGGCTCCTCAACCAAACAGTGAGTATCGCTTTTGCTCATCTGTCTTCTGCCAGCCTTTTTTCCCTCTTATCTCTAATCTAAACTCTTTATATCAAATCCATCTGTTGTCATGTACCTGGCTAAACAAATCATATTTCACGGTTGCCTTTTGAAGTTCTTACGAAACATTTTCCCATTGAAGTGTATATAATACGGCCGTCTAACATGCAGCATAAAAATGTCTTCTCGTCTAGCTCTAAATGGGCCTAAGATATCATGCTTTGTGCATATAAACACCAGAATTGTCGGCGGACACCAAGTGCGAGGTATAGATGGCAGCTGGGTTGTCAGCATCCAAAGAGAGTAAGTCATTTTTACATCTGTGTTTTTACCAAAAAAATCGGTATTAATGCTTTTATACCCAACGTAACGGCGAAATCGTCTTCTTAATTATTTTTTTTAGAAAGGTTCATTTGTGCGGGGGCTCGTTGATCAGAGAAGACTGGGTTTTGACGGACCAACAGTGCTTCACCTCCTGGTAATAATCTCTTGTCCGACAAACATGAACCTATTCTATTTGCTCTATCGCTCCTTTCTTCCTTTTCTCCTCTTTTTATTTAATTCAGTTTAAAGTGTGGAGGCCTGACCTGAGATATGGAACAGAATGATTTGGTCTGCAGATCTGTTTAACTTCTGCAGTTGTCTATGTCAGAGCCAGACGTATATACATGTGGTATCTCCTCATCTGAAGTAGTGGCTCTGAAGAAAATGTCCCTATCTCTGTAGTTATGTGCCGTTCTGTGTCTTTTGCATATGGTGTACATCAGTAGCTTTCAGCTGATGTATTGTGTGTCATGACAAAACATGGTTTGAGGCATTTGCTTTGTGTCTTGCTCATATTTCTGTCATTTTGCAAAAAGGAACAACATAAGTGATTTATTATTTTTAAACTCTGTAATCAAGATGTTATCCTGGACTCCAAATTATTTGCAGAACCTCTTACGTAGTCTTTTATTCAACATGTAGATCTGCAGTACACATTTGAGCCACACGAGGGACCCTGAGTGTTCGCATTCTGTTCATTGTGTCCACTGTATTAACAGTGAATCTAATATGAAAGGCTAGCATGTATGAAGCGTTGCACACATACGTTTGTCAACCAGATGAGAGGGGGGGAAAAGCATTTATTATGAGGATTTCAATAACTTATGCATAAAAGCATAATTTATCCAGCCACTTATCCACAAGAAATACACGTTTCTTTATTATTTTCAAGTGGTTTGTCTTTTTAAAATGGGTCCAAAGAAGCCTCTAGTATGAATCAAGCTCCAATAACACTGGATCCTACCTTTCCCATAATGCAACATCTTTCATTAGGTCACCCCTGCCTCCGAAATGCTCACCTCTTTCAGGCTTTCTGTCAAAAGTTTGAAGCTTCCCAGTTGCCCGCCCTATAAGTAGCGATGCCGTAGGTTTACAACTTACATCCTGGTCCTTGTGGTCATCAGCGTTCCAGACCTCAAGGATTACAGCGTGCAGGTTGGTCTGCGCCACCTCAACGAATCCTCGAGTCACCCGAGACTACGCATCTCTCGCCTGATCTGTGGCCCCGAAGGATCCAACCTTGTTATGCTGAAACTCGAAGAGTAAGTCCTCAACTACTCACTGAGTTCCCACTCATTTAACATCCTACTAAAAGAAATCAAATAACCTACTATTGTATGTTTCTTCCAGTCCAGCCCCGGTGTCCGAAGGCGCCTCCACTATTCATCTTCCAGTTAAAGAGTGTCACATCACCGAGGGCACCAACTGCACCATGTACGGATGGGGGGAAACCAAAAGTACTGCTTCCTTTCACCCACAAGCCATGCCGCCTTGCATTTGAACCACCATTCAAACAAAATGTGTAACATCTAACAATTAAAATGTGCTCCTCTGTTCAGACACGGGATACGATGAGGCACTGAACGCGTTGACCATGCCCATGGTCAACAATGACATGTGCTCCCAAATCAAAGGGGACGCCGGGGAAAGCAGGATATGCGCCGGCGGCAAGAGAGGAGAAGGCGTATGTGATGTAAGAACATTATTTAAAGGGTCGTTTCACTCAAATAACGTAGCATCTATCAATGCCTTTGTCAGCGTGATGTGTCATCCTCTACCTGTCTTGCAGAAAGATAATGGCGGTCCGTTGGTCTGCCAGGAGCACGAGCGCAAAGTCATCATCGGCGTGAGCATCCAAAGGACAAAATGTGCCTCGTCGCAGCCGGCGCTTTTTGTTAACGTGGCCTTTTACTCCGAGTGGATATACAAGGTTTTCAAACATTACCCCAGTTTGGAGAGGAACTGATGGTGCGGTGTGAAAATCAACCCCCTTTTGCACGACTTTACCACAGCCATGCGAGAGAGGAGGGGCGGCTTTGGGGCCAACACATTCCAGGACCTCGCCGGCTCGGACCACAGTGGAGAAATGAGGGAAATCTGCTGGAAAAAGTGGTCCTTTTGGGATTTTTCTGGCTGAATTTGTCATTTTTACGGAGATGACATTAGTGAAGGACCGGATAAAGGAAATGGATTCTGGAAATGTTCTTCCACTTTGCAAAACGAAGACGTCCCGGTTGTTTGCCTTAATATAATTCTTACAACCAAAGTCTCGGGCACCTGGACGACATGCTAATTATATTTTTTGACATGTTCAGAATTTCTGAAGCCATGCGACCAAAGACGATGGGAATGACACTTATCTTCCTGGAATATACTTGAATACGGACAGAAAGCAGTTAATCTGGAGCTGACCACATGGAGGTACTCTCCTGCGACTGGGACTATTACCTCCAACTGAAATGATGTTGGGGGATGATTGCGGTGTTCCTGAATGTCAACAAATACACTAAACTGGTCGTGCATTTTAGGATACCTACATATCACGGCCAAAATGCCAAAGAAATAATCCCCCCAAAGAAAAGCATGTGGCGATACCAAAAGGGAGGAAAAGCTTGTTAGAAACTATACATTTAGTCATACAGACTCCAAAAAATAGTGATTAGAGCCTCTAAGTCCAGCAGGGGTTCAAATTTGGCTTCAGACATACCTTTAGTTTAGTATATAAAATCCACTATTGCTGCTTGAAAAGCTTCCTGCAGCAGCCTTGGCAAACCATGCAGTGTTAATTGTGTGCAGTAGCTGGACTACCTTTTCCCCAGTTAGCTGTAACGGTTCTCCCCCGTGAGAAGGTCTAAGTAGGACCGAGCGAGCTGTTCCAAAAATCTTGCGCTATTATTTGTAGCATAAGAGAGAGAAGAGCCATGCCAAATATAACATGGTTATTCGGTCTCCGGTTTTGGAGGGAACTTTGGCCCCTGGTGGGCTGTGTGTGGTCGGTAGGATATTTTCTACTTCTTCTGTTTTTTATGTACATAACTGCGAATGAATTGTTTCTTCTGTGCTGTAAGATATTATAGGTCTTATAGATCTGTAGTATGTTTGGTCCACTGAGTTATGTCAGATTGGCTTCTTCATGCCTCTGATTGTGTTCGATATTTAAGGAGACTGGTAGCTTGTAAGTAGTTATGTATATTTATTTAATTGTTTTTTTTTTTAATAAGCAGAAGACATCATCTGAAAAGAATTTTGGTGTGATATTTTGTAGAGTAATTATGACACCCAGAATAACGGGGTTGACCAGCAGTTAATCGCTACACAAACATACGGCGTGCCAGGTTACAGTATGCCAACACAAAACGTTGTAATGTGTGAAGAAGTGTATATCATAATGATGTACTTTCCACAATAAAAGCACGAAAAATCGATACATAGGCATTAAATTGAAATACAAGACATTTTTATCCACTAATTAATACAAATAAGTGAACCAATGCAGGTGATGGTAAATGAGGACATTATCTGTTGATACATGGCCACTTGCTAGTTAGTTAGACCAGAAAAAAGAAACATTAAATGTGTGCTCTCGCCTGATCTGATGCCCTAAATGCCCTAAATTATAACAAAAATGACTCATGATTCTCAACTCAGTTACTTACTTTCTCATATTTGTGTGGAAACTATGAAACTATGCAAAAGTTCAACAATGTATTCTATTCTCAGCTTTAATATCACATGGAAAACGGTACACTGCACTAAAGGAACAATCCGTAATATATAGGGGCCTTTCGGCTTTGAGTCTTTTTGTCAGTGGTTGACTTCAAAGACCGTAACTGCATACAATGAAATGATAACTCAGACCATAATCCCTTTATAGCCTCGCACAGGTTGAAAGCAAGTTCTCTGAAATGGAAATGAAGAAAGCTTCGTGGAAAAGCAACCGACATCCAGGCGAAAAACCAAATATCACACATGTTCATGTGGCGGATCATATTATTTTATTGTAAATTGATTGTCAGCTGTGCTCTCGCGGCGTTGTAACTGTTATTTAATTTACCTTGATGTATATAGCCCAGTGCATTCTGTAAATGACACTTTGTAATTTTTTTGTAAATATCCTACTTGAGTATTTCTACTTCACGATCATTCTGTTCATATGTTTGTAAACTGTAAACTTTAAATATAACAGCTGCTATTTTGTGTTAGTGAGTTGTTTTATATCTGTGGCCTTTTTCTAAATTGTGTAGCCTTTGTATTATTCCTATTTTAATAAACAACTTGACATTATATTCAGCGTTTTCCCTGTGTTTGATATGTTTAAGGGAATATGCCGGAAGCACACTCGCCCTGCTTTGGCAGTTTACTTCCTCTATCGCTCAGAGCAACAGATTCTAGTGCATGATGAATATTCTTAAGTGGCTGAAAGCAAACGAGGTCATCAATATAACCAGCCAAGGTGATGAATAATAAGATGTCTTACAAATGTGGACGTCTCATACGTCAGTGAGATACAGCTGAACTTCTGGAGAAGCTTTCAGCAGCAATGAGACATCTTGGTTGCTCAATGTGAGATTGCTTAATGCCCCGAATGAAAGACTTACTTTGAAAAAACAAAATGTGGTAACCGGTGGTGCAAGAAGTACTCAGATTGTTTTATTAAAAGAAACAATACAAAATGTAAAGAATGTGTTCCAAATTCTACTTGACTAAAAGTACAGAAGTATTATAAAAAAAAGAAAAGTACTGCAAAATCTAAAAAGCTTGTTCTGCAGAAAAAACTGGCTCTGGTGTGTGTTATTCTTACGTTTTATGTTGTGTAAGTTGTTATTTAATACAGTTAAATAGCGTAGTTCGTAGGAGTCGAGCCCTTCCAAATGGTCACAATATAAGTCATTTATAAGCTGAAAAGCAACAAGTAACTATTGTTGTTCAATAACTATAGAGAAATAAAAGAAAATGTGTGATATTTGCCCCTGAAATGGAGTGAAGTAAAAAATAGCAATACTAAAATATAAGTAGCCTCGATATAGAGAAAAAACTCATGATATCAATCCCTCAGCTAAATCGATTTAAAAGGTTTGTGGATGATTTACATTTGCGGTTTAAATCGCAACGCAAAAAGTGCACACTGTCATGTGGGGATGTAATTTACCTATCTATCATGGCGTTACATTCCGACAGGTCAGTATTTTAGCCGGTGGGCCACTTCCACGCTGCTGACCGAGCTGTTTTGCCTTCTGATCTCAGCTTTTTTTTTTCCCGGGTGACCAATTATCTTAGCGTCTCTTCGCTGCAGTAAAGGGATGTAAAGGAACTCGATGCCTCTGCCCTGTTTGCAGTCATAAAAGCTGATACCGAGCGGAGCAGATATCGGGTCATGTTTGGACTTTTTGAAGCTGCACTTTTATAGACGTCCCCACTGGCCTTCCCTGCAAGGAAATCTTGGAGGAGCGCCCTAACCTCCTCCTGGTCTGAAACTCACAGCGAGCCCAAGACTATATAAAAGCGATAACCTCTATCATATCCGATGGTAACCTTAAATGATCCGTGGAGCTGTGATTTATGTCACAGTGCTGTAGGGCTTTAAATTGTACTCATGTATCCAAAAATCCTTTCTGCTGGTATTCTCTATTAGCACATAATGTACCCTAAAGAAAACCCATAGTCCATTGGCTTAATCACACCTTTCCATATAATAGTCCATCTTATTTTCTGGAAACAAACGTAAATAAAACCCATTAAAAAAAAAAAAACGTAACTTTTCTATTCAGCTTTATTCGGCAATTCATGTTTGACAAAGTTGAATCAACTTGATCTTCTTTGCAAGTCAGTGTCATGGATTGATTTAAGATCCACTGGGACCAATGAAAGTTAACAGCAAGGACTTTTGAATATTAATTCCTATCTTCCACCTTATGGATTGAAGTTAACGTGACAACTGAGCTCAGTGCATTTGTGGAGGGAAAAAAGGGAGAGTGTACTAATTGTAACTCCAGTCCTTTGTCGCCCCCTGCTGGTTAGAATGCGTCCCTAATGTCTTGCAATTGAGCTGCACTCAAAATTTACAAGCACGCTCACTTATGTTTGGCAACGTGGCCACACGTTTAGTCCAGGTAGCGAGTGTGGACTCACATCCCAGGGCTGCTGCGTGAATACGAGCCTCCCATCTGTTTGAAACGGGCTCACGGTGAAAGAAATCCCCTGCTGGTTCCAGCACTGAGGCCCCGGCTGCTCTGTTCTCAATGTCTCGGCTGTCAGAGGGAGGGACGCCCTGGCGCCCGCGTCATGGTGGACCAATGGGAACGTCAGTCTATCTCTGTGGAGGTCCAGCGGCGTCCTGTCTGCCACGGTGTGGGCCATCGCGTTGTTAGATTGATGGAGGAGCGAGGGTGTGACGGGGATGGATGTCAGATGTGCAGAAGGTCTCAGACCTGCGTGCCACATTGAGGGAATGAGTTGGTTTACTTTCTCCGAGGTTTCTGCAAAAGCAGGTGTTTTTAAATTGTATTCGTGTGAATTCTTTAACACACTTACTCTGTGTGCCGTTGCTGTGTTTGGCTTCCCTCCTCCATTTGGCCCGTCTGTTTGAAAACCACACCTGCAAGAGGCCAGACGAGAAAAGGATTTAATATGTTGCTCTCTTTCATATTGATAATAAAAAATAAAATAAAATGATGACTCTACCTTGATGGTGTCCTCGGGAAGTTGGATCTCAGCGGAGAGCTTCTCTCTCGTGTACATGTCCGCATACTGGCTGTGAGAGAATTCTGATCGGGGATAGAAAATATGTATTTAACTGTTGTGTTGTTAGCTTGAGACATGCGTGGGCCTTTTATAAGATTTCAGGTCACCTTGTTCGAGTGCTGTGCTCTGCTCCTGTGTGAAGGTGGTGCGGTTTCGATGCTGGACACCTTTAGGTTTCTGGCCGCATCCCGTCTCAGACATCTCATTCATTTCTTCTCCAATCAGAGAATCAAAATCTGCACGATGGACACACATCATATCTGCAGGATGTAGATATAGATATAGAAATCATATCTCTTTGTAGTTCACCCACATGTTGGTGTGCAGTACTTTATAGGAAATCCACAGCTATACAAAAATAGTTCTTCAATTTCTGTGAAATTGCACTTTGTCCTTTGACCTTCACACGTGACTCACCCTGCTCGGTGCTGATGTGCGCATTGATCTCCATGCACATAGGTCCGTGATCCAAGTGGATCTTCCTTAAAATCCGATTTATGGACGACACCTTGCAGATCACAGCATGCAAAAACAAAAACAAACAACACGTCAAATGGCGGCATCATTGTCGGTTTCACGCAAACAAAAAGTTGAATCTCACTTACGCTCGGAACTTTGAACGCTTTGCCCATCGGCGCCGCCGCGAGACGTTTTCTTATCTCCCAGGCGAAGATGGTGGGATTCTCCCTTTTGCACCCGATGATGGTGGAGATGACGCCCGGGGTGAGAAGCCGGGGTCGGCTCCCTCCGATGGTTTTGGGCTCCAGGAGTCCGGTGCGGCGGTAGCGACTCAGGATCTTGCTGACGCACCCGCTGGACACCTGGAATGCGCACTTTTATCAATTCTGAACGTATAAATGTGACGTTTTATGATAAAACTGACCTGTCCGCGCAACGCAGCCAACTTTGAGCCACTAAATGTGATTGTTTGCGCGTACCCGAAGTATCCTGGAGATCTGGCTCGGACGCACTCCCTCCGAGGCCAGCTCGATCATCTTCCTCCTCTTGGATTCTGGGAGAGGTCTTCCGTTGAGAAACATCCCTCCCAGCTGGTTGACACTTCCACCACCTTGTCATAACACATTTAAATCACACTTACTATACGTCACAGTTGCTTATTTCACTGCATAATATAATAGTATAATACAATTTGTAAAATAACCTTCGTTTGGCAGGTCGTTTGTTCCGCACATCTCCTCTCTTGCTTCCAGGCTTGATGATGAAACTGACGAAAACTAAATGCGTAATGTTCCCAGAAAAACACGCACAATTAAAAGCGTAACGACACCACGTCGCCTGTAGAAAGGTGATGTAACTCCGCGTCTCTGGTGAAGGACAGTGAGGGGAATCACGCCCTTCAGCTGACATTTATAGGCCTGCAGAACATGACGTGGTGGCCTGTTACCTGAAATGTCATTATTACCTGGAGGTGAATGTGTGGATTATGGACTCAAATGGGCTTTAGGTTTAGTGGTTCTTTAAATAAGACGTACAACAACATTCTGGTTTTCACTTCACTTGTATTTTCAGAAGTTTAGAAGTCACATTAATCGTTATTTAAATTAAGTAGGTCTACATTTTGTAGCTCCATCTCGTTGTCAGCACATCAAATGTGTAGAGGAAAATAGAAATAATAAAAAACGGTGCTCTCTGCCAAATAGAGTTCTACATTTCTTGGCTTTACCACGTATTCTATTAAATTATAGAATTATTATATTAAATTATGTTTGATTCTGTAACCAGTAGGATACCAATTTAGTAATATTGGAGTTTGGGAATTCAGACAGCCTTCCTTTTGCGCAGTGGCCGCCTAGTCTCAATCAGACAACCCCACGTATTCTAGTGCAACACATTCAGTCTTTTAACACGTGTCATCCTGCTAAATGTACACATTCCATCTTTCAAAGAAGCTAAATGATCAACACTGGTATGTTTTCGACCCTTTGGGGGAAGGGGGGGGACTCGAGTCACGTGACTCGAGCATCTTTTTTTTTGCAGGTTAAGTGGCTCAGATGAAAAGGATCTCTATGTCTCCTTTTCATAAAGCAAACATTTGGAAATCTGCGCCAATGACGACTGCCATATGGTGAAGTGCTTTTGATAAATCATAAATCCATCACCCAGTCTCTCTTTATTACATTTTCTTTCAAAACGTGAACAAATAGACTCGTATGTGGGCGCAAGGAGAGGGCCAATTGGGGGACCTCGTTTGTCCAGAATAGGGAGGCTAAAATAACCCTCACAGATGTTCCTTGGGCAGCCAGCAGATAAAAATGCGTTGTAAACGTTTCAAAGGGGAAATATTTGACGAGCAAATATTAGCCTACGTGAAAACCCACACAAGGCTCGTCTTTTGGTCTGTTTAATGACTAATTGAATATCATTAGTTGGGTCCACACAGATCGAAGTGCCACCGAAATAAAGGCTCAGATTTTAAAATGCCATATGGCCCAAATTATACATTAACCATGAGTTAGAGGACAATAATACTCTCTGTGTACAATCAGCCGGGTTAGATAGAGGGCAGCCATTTTTGGACACCATCATCACCTTGCCAACCAAGACAAAGGACAAATAAGGCAAGCCTTTTTTTATTTATTACCGGGGAGTTAATGTGGTCATTGATTTATAGTACTTTATTGCACTTAGAGTGTGTGCCGAACGAGGCTGATTAAAGTACTTAGCTTGTGTTGTTAAAACTGTACCACATATTCCTGGTGCGTAAATTCTAATCTGGGCTCGCCAAAGGAGGCAGCGGAAGTTTAAGTGGCCGAATCGTGCCGCACAATAAGTGTACATTTTATGAACACATCCTAGGTGTTTATCTTGTGCATCAGTCATGTGTATCAGAGCTTTACTGCGCCCTGACGCGTTGAGAAATGTGTGTGATTCATCCGCGTAAAAAGGTTACCAAAACATCTCCAAAGCGCACCGAGGTGCCGTGTGCGCAGCGGACCAGCCTCCCTGCTCGCTTTATTGCACAATTTCCCACCCTGTTATGAGATTCATGTATCGCCCATGTTTTCTTATTGTAATTGTTGCTAAAGTGATTATTTTATGCATCCTGTTAACACACACGTTTGTTTTGTTCTTTATTATTAACAGATTCCCTTCCTCTACTGTCGTGTCCGTGGCTATTGGAGCCGTTTTCAGCAGAAGGCTTGAACACAAATCTATGTTAACATGCCATTCGATTTTAACTGAGTCTTAAATGCTTATTTTTTTAAAACAAGCACACGGATGTGGCCTTAAGGTTCATATAGTTGCGTACTGCAACTCGATTACGCAGTGATGTGATGTAAATACGCGTTCCAGTGATGTTCGTGTTTTCCTAGGTATCGTTAGATTTGATAGTGAAGAAGATTTAGTCAAATGTGAATTTCTTTCCACAAACCTTGAGCACTATAACAAGATTCACATGACATTTGAATACCTTAACACGCTTACAGAGTTTTCATGCGCATTAGCCAAAGGCACCACACATGTGTGTAGCAGCTCCAAGTTAATCTAAACATGCTGTTCAGTAACACAGAGAGGTTTCTAGTCTGTTGCAGAATTACTTATTTATCTGAACAGGAAAATAGTGGGCAATGTGAATCCAACGTATTGTAGCCCATGTCAGGCTGTATGCATGATGTCATATTTCTGCATGGCGATCTTTCATGCTAATTATGCATTACGACTATGAATAAAATTCCTACATTTTTTTTGTTAAAAAACAGTTTGTCATTATTTTCTGTATCTGTGTATTCATCATTTATCATGTAAATCACCTTTTCTGTCTTTTTTCTTCAGGTGATATCACGATGCCAGCTTCTCTCTTGAAACTGCTTAAATATGTAAGTGAATCATAAAACAAACAAAAAAACACTCTTGTTTTATATGTAAAGAAATAAAAATGACTAGTATAAATTAGTCGGCTGGAAACTGAGTAATAAAAAGAGGATGGTGCTCAGGCTTGAATTGCCCATCTAGCAAATCCACTGGATGACTGGAATGAACATGTAAAATAACATAATGCTTACACTAAAGTTAAAATTACAACTCCAAGCCATACAACATACCGTTTGTAACAAAACTTGATAAAAATAAAATGCTTGAATAAAAAAAAGAAAGTCCTACAGGATATGAGACTTACACTATGCTGTAAAAAAGAGCATCTTCTTGGTTAAATTCATCTTTCCTGTTAGAGTTCAGTGCAAATGCAGGGATACAAAACAATGTGCCTCGGAAAAACAGTTCAGCAGATCTACAGACAGGTAACAATTAAAGCACTTACAGGGCACAAGAGATCAGTAAATGGTTGAATGTGTATGAAAAATGAGGTGAACCATATGATGTGGCCTTCATAGTTTCCATGTCTCAACCCAACTAAACACCGATGGGAGATTTTGAACCACCAGAGAGTTCGAATCTATGCCAAGGGGGCAATTTGTCTGCGTGTCTTGCTCTCTGTCACACACAGTTCATAGTAGTCACGAGTGACTCCTTTTGGGAATAAATGTCAGAGTCATAAAAAAAATCTCAAGGTATTTAGCCTGTAAACATTTAGAGTAGGTCCCATGAGCATTAGTGTTCTTTTCCCGTAATGCCCTGCTTCCCACTCACACAGTTACTCACATAGCATCTGTGAGTGGCGTTGTAGAAATGTATGAAACAAGCACAGAAAAAAAAACAAAAAAAACTGGTTTGATTATATTACCACAATATTGATGGTGACACTATCCATTACTTATTATTTAACCATCACTTATTATTTTTAATTATCAGATTTAGTGGTGTGCCATGTTAATACACAAAAACCTTATTAGAGTTTAAATTGACAGACATTCTCCGATCAATGCAAAGGTGTTAGTATTAACATTAACAATGGCTTAATTCCAGTAAGTGTCACAGTAAACCATACAGTGAGTGAGTATGCACAATACCAGTGTACTGGAACTGGCTCACCTAAATGGAATGCAGCCATCATTCATGTCATTAATTCCAATTGTGCTTTTCCTGCACAATTGGATCATATTTGGCCTTTAATATTCATCCATACTAGGTTGTGAGTATGTATGTATGTGTGTGTGTCATCCTGTTAAATTATATTAAATTAAATAATGACATTAAATAGTCACATAACTATTGTGTTATTAACATTTAATGCAGGATACACATTTTAAACATAGCTAATTAGACGTCTTCTATGCTGCCCAAAACTTCTAACATCTGTTTTTCTTTTTGATAACTGTTACAACATTTAGGCAATAGCATACCGGTAGTTAATTTGTCATTTTATAGAGTCGTTTCTGTGAAGCCCAGATGGAAATTACGCTTTCCGACGGACCATGAAGGCAGCATTTGCTGGGTTAACACTATGCTGACGTGTCCCACCTCTTGCACCGGAAGACTTTATTTCAATTTGCTTATGCGATCGAGGATCGGCTCCATTCGCTCCAATTCATTCTGCTCCCCAGACCCGGAAATATTTTGACGTGTGTGTATGCATGGCAGAGTGTGTTTCCGGTATAACGTGTGTGTTGATCGGCGTTCAGCCTTTTTCTCTTGGCTTTCAGTAGAAGAGTCCCTCTCTTCAGAGTCCCAGCTCCCTCACCTGGTCCCCCATAACGACGCTATATCTCAAACCGGTGGACATGGCATCTGTTTCGGCACCAGCTCAGGCAGCCCCTTCTGCAGCTGCTTCTCTGCAAAGAGGAATTGTGAAAATGGTACGAAACCTAACGTATGCATTTGTGAGCACACTCCGTGAGTCTAGCGATACAGCTAGTTAGCTAAGTGAGCCAATGGCTCATGAAGGCTGACGTTAAACTTAAGTGTCTGTTGTCATGCAACTTTAATTGAACTTATTTGGCGATATGAATGTAACGGTCTGTTAAATGCCAGTGTTGCCAATGTGTCGCTAACAACTGTCACCAACATCTAGCTCACCTGGCTGCGGCAGCATGACAGCTAACATTAGCTCGTTGGCTAAAATGCTAGCCTGCTAATAAGCTGAAGGCAATTGACGTTAGCACATGTTTGCTATCTTGCTAGTTAGCTGTAACTTCAACTAAGTGTTTTCGGTGGAAATGTAAAGTGAATCGACAAACATGAAGTTGTCATTAGTCCATTGCCATGGGACAGTGTTGCTTAAACGTGCATGTACTGACGTTAACGGCTAAGCTGGACGGAAACTGTCATTTAGTAACTTAACAGATGTTTAGTTTCCCAGCTATCGGCTAATGTAAGCTAATTGGCGTTAACGGTCCAGCAAGTGTGTATTTATGAATAAAGTTCGTAGTCTGCGCTGCCACTGAGCATGGAGTTGCCAACGTTTACGCAAATGTATCTTATCGGCCAGTTGTAAACGAGTAGTTAGCCAAGTAGCATGCAAGCTAACACTCTAAGCTTCTGCTCTATACCGTTTCATCAATGCCCCTCTCAACATTTCCTATAAATGTGTCATATTTCAGGGCTTGAACTAACGCTAGCGGTTATTCACGATAGGAAATCTCACGATGTGCTGCTTAATGTGTTTCGACACTTTAAAAGTCCCAGACAGGGCATTTCCCCCGTGCGCTGTTTAAAAAGCCAACCACGGGAAACTGACACGTAGCTATAGCTTTCTTGCCCCTATAATCTCCCACTCATCCTGGTGGTTGTGTGTAACGTTGGTCTCTGTCCGTATGCGACTTCACCTTCTTTAACTTTTTATTGTCAGGCACTGGCACTTTGCTGATGATCTTTTTAAGTTACTTATCTAGATTAAGTTAACAGATTTTCACAATGAATGACTTGAGTAGTTCCATAGTTTGACCTGTGGAAAATGCCCTGTAGATTTACAGCCTAACAAGTGTCCTGGCGCAAACAGTATCTTATGGGTTATCTTGTTTTACATGATAGTATAAGTATGAAAAGGTCACTCATGCTGCTTTATCACAGAGACGTATTCAACAACACCCGTCTCCTGGTTGGAAGAAGGGCTGTTTTTGTATAACTGTGGTAACAACTGTAAACAGGTAACCACTGGTGTCTCCCCTGGGTGGAGGGAGTGTGTGAGTAGGTTACACTCTTGTGGGTTTATTATAAGGAATTGCGTTTTGTGCACTAGAGTCTGAGTAGTTGGTTTAAAATGATTTCAGTAAGAAATTAACTTCAAATAAACTCTAGCTTTAACTTTCACCAGTTTTGTCTTTTATTTATTATGCACGTGGTAGTAGACAGAATTTAGGTTTGTAGTAGAATCGTCATTAATGGCCCTTATCTAATACAATCAACTCTGTGCCTTGAGAAAGATGGTCAGCCAGTACAGCAAAGTTGTTTAGTGCATTCCAAGTGGAACTTGTCCCTTTTGTAAATAAAGAAGGGGGAGAGGACAGTGCCTCTTTTTTCCATGCCTGGTCACTGTATGAAAATTACAACTACTCTTCTGCTTAGCCTGTACTTGGAGGGGCTGGGTCCGATAGCGGGAATGGTGGTGATTTGATGAAAGACTTTATCTAGCCCACATCTTAGATCAACAGCCCCCGGTGATGCTCCCCGCAGACACACTGGAGAGTCCGTAGATAAAAGATGTTTGCTCGGATTCGTGTAAATGCCATGGTTGTCAAACCCAAGAGTGCGTTATCTATTTTTTTTTTTTATTATTATTTAGCTACGTTATCAGGTGGTGTGATCTCACCTTGTGTTAGAATGGCTGACTGTCTCCGTGGTAACGTGAAGTTGCTTTCTGGCTCTATAATAGTTTTCAAGGCCCCTGTAACATCTTTTAAGATTTTGTTGATTTAAAGATACTGCGATTTATGTGAATTGGCTTGTGATTTAACATTCACACTGTGGCTTTAACACGAGCTAGGATCTAAATCATTAACTTAGTTTATGCGTTTATATGACACCAGTTTCAAACCCTTCAAGACCCTCCCATAGTGCTTATCAGATTGACACTTGCTGCAATGAAATGCAAATATAACGGTTTACTGAATGAATCAGAGTGCATGTATTGCCTGGGTGGAAATAGAAACCGAAACGACCTGTAATTTCTTCATTCCACACAGGTTTATTAGTCTGGTATTTGTTCCTGGTGTTCCTGGCCTCTGAATTGCAACATCTTTTTTTGTGATGAATAGATATTAATAGCAAGAAGAGAGTGTTTTGAAGATTATATCTGCATTTTCCAGATGAAACGGTTGCCAATACATTTTACTCTTGATTTGATGTCCTCCAGTTAACATTTTTTTTTTGTGATCACTCCAGGTCTTGTCAGGCTGTGCCATCATTGTTCGGGGCCAGCCTAGAGGTGGACCACCCCCGGAGCGTCAGATCAATCTCAGTAATATCCGAGCGGGAACCATGGCCCGTCGAGCCGCTCAGGCCCAACCCGACACCAAGGACACCCCTGATGAGGTGAGCAGATATATCCTGTTGTGTTTGTTTGTGTGTGTTTGGCAAAGGCAAAAGCAGACTCAAGGTCTTGCTAAGCTGCCCTACAGCACACACTATCGTATTCCAATTTGTGTGTCTTTGTTTCATTGTAGGGAGAAGGTTTTGCTTTTGTGATCCTTGTATCCATCAAGCCGTTAAAAGGATTGTTTTGTTATTCATACCATGCTTTATTGTATAAATGATGATGTAGCCCAGAGGTGAACCAGTCAAGTCTCAAATGAACGCTTTAAAGGATTTAATACACCAGTGATATCTTAATTTCCTCTTCACACTTTTTAAAAGTCCATCAAATTATTTATCACAATGTTTCAATTGCCTGTTCTTCTGGCTGTTTAATAATAAAATGCAGAAATTTCAATCTTGCAAAATTTAGATACCAATGCAAAAAAAAAAGAAAAAGTTCATATAAATATCAAAGAGGAAAAAGATCAATGTATCTTGCAGAGATGGTTTGCTTTAACCAAGATAATATTATAAATAATAAAGCCGCTTTTTCTAACATGATTATCTGGCTACTGATCATTGTGTTTAGTGCGTAGTATTTCACTTTATTACTGTGGACCATTGCGTGTGTCAAAAGGAAACAACCTGCCGTAGGGGCAGCCGACTGTGATAATAGACAGAAAATAGTACAATACTCATTTTATTTTAAATTAAGGGATTCAAGGATTTGTCATTGTGCGACACTGGCAGGCATACTTAAATGCAGTTGTAGCCCATTTTCTACACAACATTGCAAAAAAAAGTGTAGTGCCTTTCAACAACAAAAACAATTCTCCGGGCAGATAACACAGCTGTAATCGTAACATTTTAAATTTGACTTCAGGGAAACATCACACAACTTTTGATTTGATCTATGAGAGTAAATTAATATTCTCTGTATAATATCTGTGTTCAAGCCATGGGCCTTTCAAGCCAGAGAGTTCCTGCGTAAGAAGCTAATCGGCAAAGAAGTGTGCTTTACTGTGGAAATCAAGACCGCTTTGGGCAGAGAGTACGGCATGGTCTACCTTGGAAGAGGTGAGTTGTCTGTTGCATCAAATCACCAACTGGTCTGAGCAAAGTCCACATTGGTACAAATAGTCTTTACATCTTTTTTTTTTTTCAGCATTTTATTTTTTGAAGAATAAAGCAAATTATATTAGATGGACCATGTACAGAATTAGTTATTATTGCAGCTCGGGGGCTCTCCAGAATTCTGCGTTATGAATGGACTATCAACATGTTGTGTATGTATTTAGTGCTAAAATGCCACTAGACCCTGTTTTTCAAATGGTTTGCTGGTAGTACAGTACTGATGACAAATTTTCTGTGAAATTCTACCTGCTGCTAGATGATGAGCTGCAATCAGCACACCTGCAAAAGAATAATTGTCCCCCCCCCTTTTTTTTTTCTTTTCTAAATGTCAGCACTCATGATTACCTCTTGTCCAAGCAAATTACCCAACCAGAACTAACTGCTGTGTAATTTTAATCATACTGAGCTCTAAAAAATCCCCCAAATTGTTTTCTCATTTTAGACACAACAGGCGAGAACATTGCTGACTCTCTGGTGAATGAGGGCCTTGCCACAGTCCGCAGGGAAGGCATCAGGGGGAACAAGTAAGATCTTTGCTTCTCTGCTTCTTGTAATGTATTACTGTTTGTTCACATGAATGGTTTATATATAGGTACGAGGGCACGACATATGCATGCTGTACAGTTCCAAGTGCTTGATATGGTTTTGGCAGCAGTTAAACACTCACTATTAGAACATTTAGGCATCGGCATGAAACTGGTACTTGTTCTGGAAAAGGTTAGGTTTTCATTCCCTCTCTTTCTACGTTTTGATAATAATTATAATAATAATAATAATAATATAATATAGTATATTTAGATTAAATGTTTTGCCCCATTACTATTTTATCCAATATCCCCAGGCAATATGTGACTGTACCATATGGATTTTTTTTTAAAGGATTTTTTACGTAGCTCCTTTTAGAAAATGTACAGCGCGTAACGTCAATTGCGCAGCACGCGGCACATCGTCACGTAACCAACATCAAAGAAGACAAATACACAGCGAGTGTGGCAGTTGTTGGCAGTAGGCTACCCTACACGGTTGCAAAGTTACATTGATTCTAGCAGTAGCGAGTGAAGCGGAAGATCGAAGAAAGAAGGAAAGAGTGAGACAGACAGAGAGAGAGAGACAGACAGAGAGAGAGAGAGAGAGAAAGTAAGTTGCTAAAATGTGTCGCTACATGACCACCAGTGTCGCTCTCTTGTCCTCTTCCCCTGACTCTCACTGTCTCACAAAGGAGCTGAGCTCACCTGAGGTCTATTTGTAGTGCTAAGGCTCACACTGATTGGTATTCAATTAGCTTTATTTTTTATTTTTCATGTGTGTGAGTCTGTGTTCTTTTCAAATTTTAGTTAGGTTTATAATTTATAATTTATGTGTAATATATGTGTTTTGCCCATTGTTGCAGGAGATTTCATTTTTGAACAAAGTGTCTTATGTAAAAAACAGTTATGCTTTGGGCATAGCAACCATGTTTAGTGTTTAAAGGAGTCATAACCTGGTTTTATACGTATCCAGCCCCCCTTGGATCGCTTTGGATCAATTCGTAAAACTTATTAGAAAAAAAAAAAAAATTTTTAATCAAACATTGAGCTTGTTCTGACCCTTTTTCGTACCGTGATTTTATCACGCGAGATTACGCGTGAGGTTTTGACTGGTCCGGATGTGCATTGTATAATATGTAATGAGGCGCGCGTTGATTCGCCGCAGGAAGGACAGAGCCGGGGGGGCTTGCCTGCATGCAGACTCCAAAACATAAACAGCCCCCTGTCATGGCGCACACACTAAATGACGAACCTTACGGAATTCAGGCATTTATGTACGAACCAGAGTCGGAACCCGAACCGGAGAGTGAAGAGCCAGAGACGGTTGAAGAGACACGTTTACAGCAGGACGTCAGGTAGCGGACGGGGGGGGGTTGGGTGGTGAAAGAGGGGTGGGCTTATGCAAGTAGCCTCCACGGTGACGTCACCGTAGGCGCAGAATCAAAATCTCGTGCTTTAGGAATGCACACCCTTGTGTGCTATTCCTGTTCGGAAAAAGAGCAGAAGCGAAAAAACGGCGCCACTTTCAAACTCCAGCCTTTCAGGCAAGTTTCATCTGAGGTCAAACACAGATATGCATGTTTTAACAAGAGAAATTGCGATTTCCTGGTGATGACTCCTTTAAGCATTAGGCAAAAATCTGTAAATAAATTGTGCAAATTATATTTGCGTTGTGGCATTTTTTTGTTAAATATTACTATACAAAAATATAAAAATCTGTAAATGAAGACACAAAAGGCAACACCAATAATCCCATCTACAGTAATACACAGGACTGTTTGAATAGGATTTAAGTGCATATTCTCCTCTCAAAGTGCACCAGATTCATGCATTCCAATGTAAAGGGTACAAAAAAATTTCGGCCGGGGGGGGATGCCCCCGGACCCCCCTAGAGGGTTCGGGGACCACTGCTGCTGAAAAAAATCCTGCGGGAAACACTGTAGAGGAAAATCATTTTTGGCAACATGATGTAATCTTCGTATAGCAGCACAACCCTGGTAAATCTGTGGGAGTTACACATGCAAGTCCTCAAATAGCCGACTGTAGAGAATTGAGATGGATCCGTTGTGTCCCAGATGGTGGCAGTATTACCCTGCTGCTACAGTGTCCCACTGAAACCTTTTTCTGCCACATTGCCCTTACAGAGTAATCCCCTAAATACACTTGCACACCCAGTGCTATATGACAAAGCACTGTATATCCCCCCCAGTGGCAGTATTTGCACATTACACACATTACAAGCAATTTGACTCATGCTGCTACATTTGTATCTTCCAACATGAACGGAGATGATGTGAATATTCTGCCACTAATGACCCATTTTAAGCATTCTGTGCAATGGCCCAGAACGAGCGCTAATGTAAATGATCCTTAAAGTGTAAGTGGGCATCATTTGGCCAAAGGGGAGGCACATTACTCAGTGAGGACTTAGGGCCTTTGTTTTTCCCTCGGTGCGATAGCCTCCAATATCATTACCCCTCGTGACTGGCTACGTTGATCACACTAACCATGATGTGATCATAATTACGGAGGCTTTTATAACGATGATGGCTTCGGACATTGCAGTGAAACGTGTTCAGAAGCGGATTTTGGCTCGGGGTGACGGTCAGCCAATTCCCAGATTGAAGGGCTGGAATATGTTTGAAATAATGGAATATATAACAATCATGTGTTTTGAACACAGCTAACTACTTTCTTGTACACAAATCCCATTTTCTGTAGTGGTACTTAACCCGTTTTGTACAAATTAATTCACATTGAAGTGCTACAATGGAGGATTGTTCAGTGTTCAGTAAACACTGTTGTTTGGAATGGCATTTCACATTATGTCTTTTATGTTTGCAGTTCCATAGTCCCTTAAAGGCTTCGGTTTAGTGCAACTCAATAGAATGTATGGTTTTCCTCCAGGTCATCACAGAGCCATCAACACGGTTGTTGAGTGGTTAGTTGTCTGCTTTTGATCTCGGGTGTTGTGAAGAACCGTGTTAAGTTGTTCCAGCAGAACCTTCTCCATACTCATACAAGATGTTTTCCCCTGAAAGCATCTATTCAAACACATGGTTTCCTTTCCACTTATTTGTTACACTGTCTGCAACTCTTTTGGCCAACAAAGTCATAATCCTTTAATGTATTAATTGCAATCGTAACTATTTTTGACTAGTGCAACAAAAACATTCTAGTCTAATCTCTAACTTGAACGTTTTTCATTATCTAATGAATCCTGCAATTTATCTTCTCCGTCAGATTGAGCTTTGTGCAACATATTGCGGCTGACAGTGTCGGGACAGATTTATATTTATTTAAATCACACGGATGAGTCTTTTGGTTTGCTGGTCTGCTGAGTCTTCATCATTTGACTGAGTGTCACTTGAACTTGATCAGGCATAAAAAATGCAGCCCGTGGTGCTCAGTCATACAGTTATTGGTACAGACACATTCATCAATCTACCGTGCTCAGACTTTCATCTCGGCCTCCGTCACTCACTCAAACAAAAAATGCTTTATCCGTTCACTGAGGTGAGTAGAGCCTGAAAATTGGTCCGATTCCATAGCAATATACTTTCCTTTTGAAAAATTAAAGCCGCAGGCAGGGGGTTTAACTGATTGGTTTATAAAATGCTCACCCACCAGAACAGAAGGGAGCTACGTTAACATGGAGACTGACTGTGCGTTATGATCCACCATTGCCCGTTTTTTTATCTGGAGCCCCAGAGGAGTTGTTGTTGAGGGGTGTAAACGTCAGGGGGGGATGACCTGTGCTCATTTGGACCTCGCTGCTCACTAGGAGTGGACCTCCTCCAGTCATGTACGCGAGAAAACATGACTTCCTACACCCTCTTAAAACTCTAAGACAACAGGGAGCTGGAAAACTGCTGGCTAAAGTTCAACATTTTGAATCTATTTAAAGTATTTTTGCTTACACAAGGGAGCCACATGGAGATGAAAGATATAGCCTCCAGTGTGTTCAAATATAAGGGAATTGAAACGTTAGGTTTTTTTTCCCCTGGTCCTTGTTCCTTCAGTTGCCTTGCTCAATGTTGCACTTTCTCACCCATCAATATCCGTTTTGATTTCAAGCAATGTGCTGGTTGGAAGGAGTTGCTGACCTATAAAGAAGCCAGTCTATTTAGAGACGTGGATAAGTTCACTATCATCTGCCTCCACACATGAAGTTATTTCTATATCTTAAACAGTCTCTGCGTGTGTGTTGCTTTCCATTTATTGCCGTGGCTTTACATTATGTCTGCTTTCCTAGATTTCATTGTTTGTTTCTCTCTCTATCTTTCCAGCTTTCTGTTCCTGTTTGGTGCTTAAATTCTAAGTAGCTTAAACACAATTGACTTCTTACAGAAAGTTTCACGATTGTTGCACAGTAAGCAAGAAACTGTTTCGATTCAATTTTTCGTTAGTAGCTAAATCAGTGGCGAGGGGAAAGGGAAGTGGACTGCTTTTGGGCATGAGTCCAAAAGTCCAATTAGGAACACACAGCGAGAGAACAGGCGACATGTGTTTATGTGTGTGGCATTTTAATCGAGACCCACTTAGTTGCTTTTCCAAAGTGAACAATGTGTTTTAGACAGCAAGATGTGAAAAATTGGGTTTGTGCACTGTTTCCTTTTTAAAAAAGCTACTGCCATATCAACCGGGCAGCTTTAGATTCTAAACAAAAGCCTGTTGGCCATTTGAAGTAATGAATATAATTAAAGGGCCCTCAAAAAGCATTAGGCTACACAATTTAAAGAGCCAGCATGGAATTAATTGTGGCGTTTGTAGCCAGCTGCGTGGTTGCCTTTGAAGGAGCTGTCAAACACTGTTATTGTCTCTTCACAAAATGCTCGGATACGTTTTTTTTTCTTTTTTAGCAGTTATTTTCTGGTCATCAGCTGGTTGCCACTACAGTGCAGATCAGGTCAGGAACAGCACTTCAACAAAGCTTGAGCCCTAGCAAACCCATACACATGCAGTCCTAGAATTTTAATGAGAACGTTGAAGCTAAGAACCGATGTTTTGTTGCACTGAAAAAATGTTGCTGTATTTTCATGAATTATAATGAATCCAACACGATAAAGGTTAAAAGACCTTTAGCATTGTCTACAAGTTGTAGTTCTGTTGTATTCGCGTAGCCCATGTTTTTACACAGCCGGGATACTAGTAATAAGGACATGTTGATGTTGACAAGGGGTGAACTCTACAATCAAAACCTTTTCTGCTTGTTATCTACGGTGACTTTCCATTTCTGACTGGTGTGAAATTAACAGGCTTTTTGTTCCCAGGCAGGTTGTCAAAGGGGTTTTATGGTTCTCAAAGACCCTCTGATCTTTTATAGATGCGTTTGTAACCTACTTAATAGCAATATATTAACTTGAGCTGTCACATCTTTGATACAGCGGTGTGATTTAACATAATTTTAATTTTTCATGGTAAGAAGCCATCTGTGAAAGTTTCAATATGAGCTTCACTCGGCTGCAGTTGTCAGGTTGCATGCTGGGCTAATTGAAGTAAATTTGAAAACGTTGCTGTGGAGATTTCATTCATGTTTATATCTAAAAAAAGAGCCATTTGTGTGAAACGCATATATTTGCACATTAACAGCAGTCCAGAATTTGATGTTGGTGTTCCTATTTAACTTTCCTTTTTTTGTGTGTTTGACCAGTCCAGACCAGGCCAGACTCTGTGAACTGGAGGACCAGTCTAAGGCTTCCAAGAAGGGCATGTGGAGCGAGGGTGGCGGCACACACACCAT
The DNA here is from genome assembly GCF_963514095.1 of Eutrigla gurnardus. Classification (NCBI taxonomy): domain Eukaryota; kingdom Metazoa; phylum Chordata; class Actinopteri; order Perciformes; family Triglidae; genus Eutrigla; species Eutrigla gurnardus. The sequence goes on along the minus strand of NC_139932.1, from coordinate 10,094,027 downwards.
CCGCGACCTCAAGTACACCATAGAGAATCCCCGCAACTTCGTTGACTCTTTGCACCAGAAACCTATTAATGGTAATGCATTTGGGAGCGGCATGCAAACATCCACACTGACACATTCCTACAGATGAAGCGTGGCCTCGGAAGCAAAGACACATGGCATATAAAAGCACAGTATTGCATAAGCCTCCATTTCCCCGTAAAAGCCACATTTGCAGGCTTTGTGGGAAAATTAACTATTTTGGTTGGTTGGCTTGGTTGAAGCTATTCTGTTCTAAATAGCCACTTCAGGGCATGTAACGGCACATGCTATATCACCCTTCACCGGCTCTCTCCTCCAGCCTCTCATCTCTGACCCTTCCCGAGGTGTAATATGCCACTCGATTCATTTCCAGGCGACTGCCGTTAACAGTGGCTCAGCTCATTTCACTACACTTTAATTGAATGAGAAATGAACAGGGGAAGGCTTATGCGTTCCTTTATTTCTCGTTCTTACCATTCATGAGAGACAGTCGAGGGTTGTTTTTAAATTGGAAGCAGCAATCCAGCCGAAGCGCTTTAAATGTGCGCCGAGTTGCTGTGGTTGAAAATACCAATTTCTGTCTCATCTGCTTATGTGGGAGAACGTATACAGGCAAACAAGATCTACACAGAAAGAAGGCATATAGAGGCTGAGAGAACCAACCATCAAAATACTATTTAAGATTGAAATGCCTCTCGCACAAGTGACTCGCATCCTGTCCAATTTCTTAAATCACTTTAGAGGCCAGGATCAACTGAGTGATATGATTTTGGTGAAAAATATAATGTAATACCTCCAAAAGGCTTTTCAAATAAATTGAAGCCTTGATATGTTGCATATAACATCGTACAATCTTTTAAAGTGATACTTCAGAAGTCTATATTGTAGTATCAAGTACCTCAGCTCTGTAGACTTGAAAGATGCCTCTTAAAAAAGAGACTAGAAATACACTACCGGTAAGTAGATTTCCCAGAGTGCAATGGCTGTGGACAGCTTGAGTATGGATATCAATGGGGACAAGCATTAAAATATCCAGAGAGTACACTTCTCGACTGTTCATCAATAGGCGCAGCAATGTTCCAAATATTTGTGTTTTTGGCAAAATATGACTATTTGCTTCTGACTTTCAGAGTATTGACAGCAACAGCTTAACATTGTAGTGTGTTAGGTATATTTTGGATAATGGTTTTCAACATACAGAGCACAGTGACAACAGTCACGTAAAACCATTCAAGTAGACCACAGACTTCTGTGAGGAAGGAAGCTACAAACCCAGCCACCATTTGAGCCTACAGTAGTGTTTCATAAAGCTTTTGGTTGGAGTGTCACAGTGTACACAGTTTGTCAAGGAGGCCATAACTTTGTCCTCTTTGAGAAGTATCGCAGAGCGATGCCTTAGAGAGACATCTCAATTCCACACCTCAGGTTATTTTTGGCAGATTACACGTGTTGCAGGGCATTTTGGCAAAAGAGAATACATGCTCTGACTGCAGAGGGTTATGTAGCTCCCTACCTGACAAGCTAGACTTAGATTCCTTTAGTCTTCTAGTTTCCTATGATGCCGATACTTTCACTCTTATTTTTACAACAAAAGACAGGATGATGTTCTTAGTTAGTTTCACTTTCCAACTATTTTTCACTGCTTATTCTTTATTCTTATTATTTAGTCTACCATAATAACCCTTCATTGGACACACTCTCCTCTCCCTCAACCACGTTTACATTGTGTTGTCCTTCCTCCCTCCAGCTATCATCGAGCATGTGCGAGACGGCAGTGTTGTTCGTGCCTTGCTGCTCCCTGACCACTACCTGGTCACCGTCATGCTTTCTGGAGTAAAGGTAACCACCACTCAGTTGCTGCACTTACAGATGTGGTTAGATGTGTGCCGATCTAAATTACTTCAGTAATAAGTAGTAGTAAGATAACAAAGATATGTTATAGCATGACTAGCTGACCACATGTCAATGGAAATGCTGAGGTTTGACACCCATGTCTTGACTCACTTTAATGTCACAAACTAAAAGAAGTAATGCCTCTCCTTTTTAGTCTGTGTATGATCTACCAGTGTTGTATTCCCTCCACTAAATTTCCCCATCAATCTCTTTCACCAAGCCCAGATTTGCTGATGGACCACTCAAGTTAACTAATCTTTTTCATCTCCCACTTTGAAGATATTCCATCCATTTTAAAGGTTTTCTCTTTGTCTGGTTGTTCAAAGGCTCCCTTTGTGTTTATCTGTCTGGTATTTTGCTGCGCTGAAAGGAGAATACAGATAGCATGTACAGCAAGGTGACACCGGTTAAAAGTGGATAAGAGCAGTACACAGAAAATAAACGATTATATCAAAAGAATGTTTGCACAAAAAGCTCCTAGAGGCACCGGTTGACTGCTGGGGAATTTCAGTCGACACAATGTGTGCTTCTCTGGTGATTTGATCAAATCAGACACGTTTTAACACATTTCCTTTAGCTCACAAATTACCTATCGGCGTGACTTTTATTGTGTTAATGTGTGTTCCTTCTCTCCAGTGCCCCACGTTCAAGCGGGAAGCGGATGGCGCAGAGTCACCAGAGGCATTCGCAGCAGAGGCCAAATTCTTCACCGAATCCCGTCTTTTGCAGAGAGATGTTCAGATCATCCTGGAGAGCTGCCCCAACCAGATCATACTGGGCACCATCCTTCACCCGGTGAGATGCAGGAGTTGCCGCCCGGTGGTGGAAGTGTCATTAAAATTCAGGCTTTCGCTCTCATTAATTGCTCTTTTGTCTCTCCCTCATTTCTTGTCGTCTCAGAACGGTAACATCACAGAACTCCTACTGAAAGAAGGCTTCGCCCGCTGTGTAGACTGGTCGATGGCAGTCTACACTCAGGGCGCTGAGAAACTCAGAGCTGCTGAACGGTACGCAATTACTCGACATAAGAAAAGAGCATTTTTATGGAATGAGATTGTTTGTCAGATGTTTTTATTGAAGTTTAGGGCATTTCTTCTTCTTCTTCTTATTATTATTAAGCATTTTATTCTGTTGATTGGACACAGATTTTTGAGTTAATAACATAATTGTGTAAATTGGTATGCAAACGTGTGCCACCACTACTCGAGATGAGCAAGCTCACTCTATTCTGCTTCAATGACATTCATTCCCGACAATAAATCACCAAAGCAATGACTATGGGCTAATCATCTTGGAATTTTTGCTCTTTAATAAGCTTTTGTAGCTCTTTTCCGCCAAATGGATAATCGTTATTCACTTGATTAAGCCCTTTATGTCCCATGTATTTCTGGCTGATATTGAGGACACCACTGATGATGATTATGTGATTTAATTTCTTGGCCAGGTCTGCTAAAGAGCGCAAGGTACGCATCTGGAAGGACTACGTGGCACCGACAGCCAACTTGGACCAGAAGGACAGACAATTTGTCGCCAAGGTGAGATCCTCAAAGAGCTTTTGTAAGCTGTGTCCCATTGGCCAGGGTGTGTGTCTCTAATCGGCACTTTCTCTTTGGCCCCCAACATAATGTCTTTCAATTTGGATCATCTTGCTTCCATTGATAGTCCTCACTTATCTTTGAACTACAGAGAAAAAGCAGCAGCAAGGTATAAAATGTTCAGCGTGACATAGAGACATTATTCAGCATGAATAAGATTGGACTTCAGTGCTAAGGGGAAGCTGGTTGTTTCCCCTGCTTCCACCTCTTGATGTCTACTGTGCCATTTCCAATTTTCTCCCAGAACTGCAGCAGAAGCAAAGCCACTTCTAACAAATGATATACTCTTGATACCTCTTTATTCTCACATTTGCACCCCCCCCCCCCACCCCCCACAGAATAAAAATACAAAATAAAAAATCCCTCACTTAAGGCACTAGGAGGAATGCTTAACAGCAACCTTGAAGCACTCCCCAGTCAAATTAGGGCCAAAATGCTGGCGCATGCTGCAGCAAAGGCACAGAACGATCCCCAAACGCAAAGAAGTACAGATATTGGCTTCGGAGGTTATTGGCCCGGGCCTCATGAGAAAAGATGTGTCCTTTAATATCGAGTACACAGGAGTGAGCCCCCTCCTAGTTGTCATCACACATTAGTTCAAATCAAGTGAGATGGACTCCCTGATTCATTTTGGTAATACAGATGATCTATGTGCTGACATATTATAGTGTGAGACTTGGAGTTTTAATGTAGTAAAGCAACTCTGGTCTTAAAATATCAGCTTTCAGTCCTCTTGATGTTGACGTGCGCCCCACCCTTCTCTGTTGTTGATATATATATTTCTCTAGGAATGGTGAAAAGAAGTTTAATACCTTCTAAAGTTTTTCTTTTGTCTGGGTTTGCTCCCTTCAGACCCTGAACTTTTAAGACCCTGAAAAGATTCATAGCTAGCCTCAGGGTTACATAAAAGCTGTTGCTTTAGAAATCTGCTTACAGAATGAATTTGATAAACTGCACACGCCGTAAAGAAGGCGCAAAAAAAGGAACTATGTGTATGTATATTTTTTTCCCTGAGTCAGAAGGAAGAGGCTTGAGAAAGGATAAAACATTTATATTATCAGTGTGAGCTGCTCTCAGATCTCTCAATAAAAAGAGGGTAAGATGAGGGCAGTGGGAGGGGAGGGTACATTTGGTGGTGAGCTCCGGAGGGTGTATGAAAGAGGCAGAAAAGGAAGGTAGAGCGTTGAATAAGAATTTGAAAGTGTGAGTTTGTGCGTAGAGAATAGGGGGAAGAAGGATGGAAAAATGAGAAGTGAAAGTCAGTGAATTATCAAGATCCCTGGGACTATGCATGTCCTCTGTCTGGTATAATAGTGCATTTTTATTTATTTTTTTACTGCTACAGTACTGCACTACTGATGCCCCCCCTGCTTCGGGGTACTTTTTGATCTCTGTAGGACTTTTCTCGATCCTCTTTCCCATACTTTCCCCCCAAAAGAGCCACAGAGGAGACTTGATCCATGTCAACTGCTGCTGTGTTAGTTTTTTTTCTTCAGGGGATAGAAAGCCATCAGCAGCTCTTGCACGTCATGCATTGTGCAAGAAACGTCTCCAGATCATCATGTTAAAGAGTTAATGTGGGTTAGCCTAAAGCTATTTTAACATGGCTGTGATCTAAGATGGCTTGAAAAGTTGCAGTAGGACCGTGGGTCTCCACCAACTTTTTGTTAAAATTGACAGTTGTGTAAGAAAACGTCATGCTGACATTGCAACTGCTTGAGCCATTTTAAAGCCGAGTACATATTGGACAGGCTAAGGTTACTCAGGCCTGTCATTGCCCTCCGTGCTTGTCCCTATGACATTTGTCGGCACCTAATACTGCAATGCACCGACTCTCCCAGGGACGCATCTATCCATCAATCCCATCATCATACACTCCTCTCCTCTTCTCGTCCACTCTACTTTTCACTTCTTATTATCTGAGTGATGGATGGAGCGGAGAGGCAGAGCGGGTCCAATCCCCACAAGTCAATCCTGCTGATGCATCTTCCTTTTGGACTGTCTCGCCTCTCTCCTCCCACCTCCACTGGGATCGTAGAAGTGGATGTAGGCCATGCCCCAATAGTCTCCCCCCATTTCCTTTCCCTTCTCCTCCTCTCCCCTGGGTACCCATCGACCTGCGAGGTGATGGATAAAAGGTGACGTGGTGTAAACCCCTTAACCAGCCTCTCATCACTAGCTTGTCAGGAACAGCCACTTGCTTATAGGTCGGCCAAATCCATAAGAATATGGTAGTAAAAGTCCCAAGCTAGTGTGTATTTGTGATGTCTGTGGAATATATGAAAAGTAGCAGTGTGTTTGGCTGTAGTATAGATTTTTTTTTGTGTGAAACGCATAACAGTTCTGAAATATTTCCCCATTGATATAAAATGCTGCAGGAATGAGTCTTAAACCTGGAAATGTGTTCGCTTTTATGCGCTTCGGGATCCCTCGTCTGGAAGTTGATGGGTTTTTTGAAGCATGAATCCGTTCTTCTTTGGGAACCAATTGACTGGTGCATAAGAGCAATTGAATATCTTGTTGGAAAGAAAGAGAATAGTACACTTGGACAATGGTTACAAGGGAAAGAGAAGGCATGAGGACCTACTAGCTATACTTAATGCCCCGGTAACAAAAAGTCGAGACGGAATGGGTTCAAGGTCAGACAGCTTCTTTAAGAAATTAAAGTCACTTTCAGGGATGATAATGAGAAAAGGTTATATTGTTTTGTGCTCCACTTGAAATCAGTCAAGTGAATAGGCCAGCCAGAAGGTCTCTGGAGCTTATTGGTACCTGTCCCAGAATAATGTATTCACAAAGTATTACATATTAATCAGCCCCCTTTGTTTCAACAGCACCCAGGGGCGACATGCCAACTTAAGGTGTTAATAATAGAATCACACACGCCACTAGTTTATTTGAAATCCTGTCATTTGGGTGACAAGTCGTCTCCACTGGCAGCAACACTGAAAGACAGTGCCATAGGTGTTGCTTGGGAGGGAGATGATCTGACAAGAGTAATGAGTAAGTCCTGGCTGAGCCCTTGCTCGGCCCTGTGGTTAAAACCAACTTAATGGAATTGACTGACAACCAACACAGTTCCCTGACAGTAGCCAAGATCCTCCTTTTGCCATGACTAATCTTGGCCACTGCAGATGTCATGTCAGCCACGGGCAGAGGGTGGCAGTAGATCCCCACCTCTCAAGTATCAGATGAGACCAGTGAGTCATGCTGCCCGCCTATTTGTCTTCTCTGCCTGTTCATTCGACCCTCATGGCAGCTACTTTGCAAAGACTTTTTTTTTTTTGCTCTATTTTTCTATCTATCCTCCATCTTTTCCCCCCTCCGCCTCTGTTCTTGTGATATTTGCAGAGAGATTACACTCCGTCTTTTTGGCTCGCTCCATCTTTCTGTTCCTCTGTCTTGGTGTGTTGATCCGTCATCCTTCGCCTCTCTCGTCTCGCCTCCTCCGGCTGATAATTAGCCAGTAAATGCTGAGCCATTTTCCTCTGCTCCTGCCACATTCCCTCTCTTGCACTTTATTTACATGGGCAGGCCACAAAGTGACCTTGCTACAGTGTGAATTTGTGTAGGCTGCGTGCATGTCGCCGCGTGCATGCGTGCTCCCCCTCACACTTACTCATTGCACCTCTCCCTCACCCTCTCTTTCCCTCCTGCTCCCTATGTCTCTCTAGCTCTCCCACTCGGCTCAGTGATTAGTATATGATGTATTTTGTCTGCTGTTGTGGGCAGCCTATTTAGCATGTGGGCTGGTCTAATTTCTGTTCTCTGGTGGCAAACGGAATGGCAGTCTGATTTGTTTTCATGGAATAATGAATCTCCCAAATAGCCTAATACACCTGGATTTGTGTCTGCCGTACACACTATAAAAGGATTCAAATCAATCTCAATAACTCAAAAAGGAGTGTTGGTGTTTTATGTGATGGAAAACCAAAGTAACCAGCCACACAAACGCCCACACAGTCCAAATTGTGTTTGAAACGCAGCTCAGACCTGCATTTCTCTCTTTAAAGGCTTTAGCGGGAGCACAGCCTACATATGAACCACAGTTTGAGTGATGAAGGGGCCATTTAATGCACATGTGGGTGGCAACATGTGTAGGGCGATTGATTTCTCAGTCTCTTGCAAGCGGCCTACTTAAAGGCTCTGGGTTTGGATGCCTCCTCCATCTCGGTCACATTATACCCCCAATCTGTCTTTTTACTTGGAAGTGCTGGGGCACATAGACTGGCACATAAGTACACACGATTGGGTTGAGTTGCTGATATTTCTGTGCTCTTCTTCATTGGGAACCAACGCTTTTAATGAGCTGTAATTTTCCAAATGGTAGCTTTGAACATCCGCATATTCTTCTGAATCGTACCCACCATAAATTGCGGTTGCCTCCTTTAGTACACAGAGAAATAACATCAAAATGCCAGACATAATTTAGTCTGTGTCTTTTAGTTACACTTGTAAAGGTCTCTAAAACAAAGTGCTGCCAGCCAGTTGTTGGGCAGAGGGCTGTGTAATGCTCTACCAGTCTATCTTTAACAGGATGTTTGTGTTTTAAAAGCTGTTTCTCTTGCACTCTGTCGCTTTCTTCCTGCCCCCACCCCCCCCTTCCTGGTGCCAATCCCCCAGATAGCAAAACGTCCTCGCTCTGTCCTCCAAACCTTGCCGGCCTGCCGGGACGCCTTAGCTCGCTTACTTACTCAGTCACTCAAGGATCACTCTTTCTTGCCTCGCTCTCAGTGCCTTCTGCTCGTGACAGCACACGATCTGCACTGTCACTCTTCTTCCACCTTTGAATAGATCTCTTCCTCTCCATTTATCCTTTACCTGCTCCTTCACTTCCCATCTTTCTTTCAGTCTATCAGCTCTCCTCACTCTCCAAAATGCAATACCGGTCTTTCTGCTCCAACACTCCCCCTCCATCCTGCGGGGGTGTAATTTTCTTTTTTTTTCCCCTTCTGGGATTTACATGTTTTTTGGACCCTTAAATTATTTTCTTATTGAGTTTCTTGCCTTCCTTTTTAGTGCTTTGTTCATCCGGCAATGTTTTCCCTTTGTTTTTGTTTTTTTACTCAATTCCTCTCTTCTTTTGTCCCCTTTTAGGTGATGCAGGTAGTCAACGCTGATGCCATGGTGGTGAAGCTCAACTCCGGAGAACTCAAGACCATCCACCTGTCCAGCATTCGCCCCCCTAGAATCGAGGGAGAGGTATAACCAAACTTATGTCTGCTTGTATGTGTGTACCATAGAAATGGAATAGGAGTAGAACTTGTTTGTTCAAATGAAAGCGTTGTGCTGAAAGCGGTGAAGCCCAAGTCTTAAAGTTTTAAAGGCACACCCAACATGGCCTACCCTTGAAGCCAACGCTCTTGTTTGTTACAAGAGGTCGAATGGCCGCCACTCCGACGATCCTGCTACGTTGATTTGAATGGGAACGTTAGTTGTATGCCCATTCTGTTTCTTCTATGGTGAGGACGCAGCTCTGCACAGAGTGGCCACTTGTGTTTGAATAAGTGACTAAATGCGGTCATATGTGGGAGAACTTGTGGCCTTGCATGGCCAGCCAATTAGTTAGCAGCTCCACAGGGACGACCCGTGTCACTGCTGTCTCTGATGTCTTGACAGAGTTGGTTCGTTTCCATTGGAAGCCAAACAGAAGCTGTTGACAGCTCCCTCCGCATATTCCTGAATAGTGAACTCTCTCTGCTTGCCTCTCGTTCATGCCCTCTTCTCTTCCCTTGCACGGTCGTCTCATGTCTCTCTAAATGACCGTGGGAATAATTTTGACCACTTGATGGCGCCCCTGCAGTTGGGGCACATGAAAACACAGTGAGACACACACCCAGTGGTTGCAGCACTGCAGAGAGTGAGGCAGATCGATCTTTTTCTCTCTCCTTTCCCCTCCACACTCAACCTTTTACCTCAGAATTGCTCGAGGACTGAAAACATACACGGATACATGCTCACATAAGCATACCTAGTCACAACAATGGAGACCTGTAATTGGGCCACACAATACGCAATGTTTTAAAAACAACAACACTGCGTGTAGTGACACCGAGACACAGAAGTCTGCTGTGCTCGAAGTGTCACTCAACTGCCAGCTCTGATTATCGAGGCGTTTAGTGGTTGAAATGAAGCCCTTTTCATCACTAGACAACAGGAACGTACACAGATTTAGAATCATTTCAACTCCACGTATTTATACTTGAAAAAGGAGCAATCCATTTTATTTCTCAATTACCACTGGCGGTGGATTCCTATCATTTTCTAAATAACAGGCTCAAGATGTCTACAAATGTCACTCCCATTAATTAGAAAGTTTTAGCGTCACAACAGCAGCGATTCCTCTCTTTTTTTGTCAGTTCCATATTTCCAGTGAAACTCTTTTCTCTCTCTCTCTCTCTTTGTATAACATGTCAGAAGCTGTTTGACAACCATTCCTGTTATTATTTCTTGTTATATGTTATATCTAATATTTGTGGTCAAGTCATGTCTCTCGTGTTTCGCTGCACTTCTGTCCAGGAAAGTGTTGTAAAAGTCGGATTGCGGAATGTCTGCAACAGCCCTTTATTCTTCCTGTTTGATTGTTTTTGTTTTATTGACTCCTCTACGCTTGTTTTGTCATTTTATGGTTTATCTTTTCCTCTTTACTGTTGTCTAGGTTTTATACTCTCCCTCCATCCTCGTCTCCCTCTCTCCCCTGGTGTCGTTAGTGCCTCGCATCATTAACAGACTCTTTTGTATCTCTCTCTCTCTCTCCCTCCCTCGCTCCTTCTGTTCTCTCCTCCTCTCCCTTCTCCACGGTCACTTTCTCCTGCCTTCCTTTCCCCTCCGGGTGCGAGCGCTGTGGTCAGATTGTTGACCTGCACCGTTGCCCTTTGTGTGTGTTTATTCTCCTTAGCTCTCTCTGTGGTTGTAACAAGCTTGTGGGCAAAAACATCTCGATTTTTTGTCTCCCTGCCCTTTTCTTCTGTTCCTTGCATTCCATAGCGTTGGCTCCCAACTCTTTTCTGACTTGCTCTTAGCTTTTTTTTTTTTTTAAGAGATGATTTCTTTCTCCCACTTTACTTTTTCCTGTTTTACTTTCCCACTTTTTCTGCTTCCTTGCATCCTTAGATGTCCACTCTTGTCTCCCCATCTTTCTGTCTTTCAGTGCCTGTCTGTATTCTGCCTGTCACTCAGTATGCTTTATTACACTGCATGTTACCGGGAGTCCAGATGTGAATCTTTGTGTATTGCATTGGCGTTCTATTAGTACAGTTTCTGCTGCCATACACTGCGCTTCATGCATACTTAATTGCTCTTGTCCTGATGTGTTTGATTTTTACTGAGCAAGTAGAGTGATATTTGTGGTAGCGTGGATAAAACTTCAATATTAGGACCCCAATAATATACTATCCATTTTCAGCTAGGAGGATCATATTCAAATATACTTACGTAAGTAACATTGTACATTTTGTTACTAGTTGTCAGTGTAGCTTTTTCATTGCATAACTGAAGTTAAGGGGCAAGGCAGATAAGGCACGAACAGTAATTATGCAGGTGCCTTTATCATTTAATTTAAAACATATCAGACATAAGATATCTGCTTTCCAAAGGTATCTTTTGTGACTTTTGAAGCGGTGTTTCTTTTCTCTTTTAGAAGCACTCTTGCATAAAAAACTGTTGCTGCATTTTGTGTTTTGATGAGGTTTGTTCATGCTGCTGCTGCTACTGGTGCCGTTTGTTAGCTAGTTATTTCTGTCTGTGAGCTAAAGAGCTGCCTGCCTCTGTAATGCTGTTGGCTCGGCTTTGAGTGTTGTCGCTATGGCAGCAATGCAGAGTTGTGATACATTTACTGAAGCTATGATGAGCCTTTGGACTGTAAGGTTGAATAAAGGCAGCTGACGGAGAAAAACCTTTCTCTGATAGAATATATTATTTGTTATGTCAGATGTGAACATGTACATTTTTTATCATGGCGCATAGGTCATAATTCTTAAATAATGGCATGTTCTATTATTTTCCTTTACCCACTTAGTCATTATATCGACATTACTGTTGAGAATTTATTACAATTTTTATTATGTAAATATTTGTAGTCACCAATTGTCAACCCTTCAACATCGTCCCAACATCGGTATTGTGATGTTTGATTTACTCCATATCACCCATGGGTAAAAGCTGTGGGTTTTCTCCATCATGCCTCATGAAAAATACAGTTAGTGCACATGTAAGAAACATGCACGCAGTAACGGCACGCGCACACAAACACTTTCTGTGAGGTTTTAAGCAGCATTCCTACCTCAGAGGTCACAGCAGGTATCTCTCAGCCACAAGCGCTACACACACTGACATCATGTTGGCTAACACTGTCACGAGTGAGCTGGCTCCTTGCTTACAATGCAGCAGACAGACACAAAGACGTCGTCACGGTTTGCAGCGCAGCTCTTTCTCACACACACACACACACACACACACACACACACACACACACACACACACACACACACACACACACACACACACACACACACACACACACACAGAGCGACATGCTTGGTTAAGCTGCATTAGCCTATGTCAGGAAACATCTTGGAAATTGGCGTCAGCATGTGCACAAACAGGGATTACACACACATGTGCTGTATGTGTGTATATGGAGCCACTCCAGATGTGTGCATGCTAGCACTGTAGCCTATCTATGCACCATGGCGATCTCCAGGGGAAACAAACTCAGATTTGGTATTGTGACAGATGTGTGTGTAGTGTTCTCTAGAGGTCTGTAGGGATTTTCTTGTGCCAGTTGTCATTATTATCCCCGTCTGTCTGTATACATTTGTGCACTGTTTGACCGTGCATTCTGCAAGCAATGCCATTCATGTTTGCGTGTCTGGGCGTGTGTACTTTTTTCGGGAGGGGAACTAAGGCCAGATGCGATGTACCAGTGCACTGATGAACTGTGACCGTCCCTGCCATCCCCATCTCCTCCTCCTCCCATCTCCTCTGGTTCCCTTTTAGTCTCCTAACACCCCCCCCCCCCCTCTCGTGACTATTCTTATTGTGCTCAGACTGAAGGATTGGTAGACCAATGTTGTCTGGCTGCAGCAAAACATAGGACAGAAATTTCCTCACTTGCTCTCCCTCTGTTTCCCTCTCATTTCGGCTCCTCTCCTCCCCAGTGTTACTGCTGTGGCATATCTTCAGATGTGAGTTATTTTAAGCTTGGGAGTTGAAGTCAGCTTCTCTCTTTCTCTCTCTCACTGTCTCTCTCTCTCTCCCTCCCTTCCCTCCCCCCTCTTCTCTTCTTCCCCCATTTTTGTGCTCTCTTTCTCCATTTTTTTTCCATTTCTCTCACATGTGCATCAGGACAAGCCCGGCGTAAACACGAGCGGGGAGAGATCTCTATGCCACTCAGTGACTCACTGTTACACCTACTCACTCACAATCGGCGTTTTTGGATGCGTTCGTGTGTATCTTACTTCGACAATGTCTCAAGTGTGTGTGTGTGTGTATCTTCATGCATTGTAATGCATGCGTTTGCTTATGTGGTTTAAGTAGGGTCAAGGACAGTGCTGCACATCAGAGAGGCCATCTCTCACTGTCCTTTATATAAGGCAACGCAATGACTATGGCTCATCCCCACGCTATACCATACAGCTCTGTCTACCTTTATAACCTCTCTACATGATTTTGTCTCGCTCTGTCCATCCCGCCGCTGCTTCCCATAAACCACCTGTCTATCCCCTTGCCTCTCTTCACCCCCTCCGTCTCCTCTTCTACCTCCTCGGTTTTTTCCCTCTCAGATTATCAGGTTTATTTTTATTCTGGAACACTGCACACTGATTAGCATTTCTGTAAATATGGCAGGTAAAAAAAGTAGGAGTGTGGGCAGAATTCCGCAATATCCACATCTTCATAACCATGAAGTACATCAGATTGTGTAGACCGGGTCTACATTTTTTCGTTGTTGCACAGCTGCTGTTTCACATATTGTTATTTCGAACAAATGCTATGCAGTAGTATGTTTTTTTTTTTTTCATTTATCGCTTGTGCCTGTACATGATAATGAATTCAATTTCACTTCCACAATTGCAGTCAAGACATCAAGGTCAAGACGTGGTAGAATATGGAAATAAAAATGTGTTGTAATGCTGCTGCAGCCAGTCAAGTAATTAGCAAATGTAGCGCAGGGCAGGAATACATGCAAATACAATTATAACGGAAAGAAATCACCTAAAATGCTGTCAAATGGGAAATTGACTCAAAACAACAAAACAGCAATGCAGTATTTGTGTTTACTTCCAGGTGCTTTTCAGAACGGAATCAGCCCACTTTCATCATGAAAATGTCACCGTCAGAATATAATGATTCAAGTTCAATACTACATGTTTGTGTTCCCTCAGAATGTGTAAAAACTTGAAGGGATGTAGTTTTGTGACAGTATTTTAGCTGAGGGATTCATCTGCTCCCTGCTCTTTATTTGCAACCGTGGATTGCTTCTCTATCCTCCCTCCCTCCCTCCCTCCCTCCCTCCCTCCCTCCCTCCCTCCCTCCCTCCCTCCTCACTTCTGTCCCCATCCTCCAAATCTTATGTCAGGCCATGCGTGTGCCCTCAGCATGCCCCTAGCCTGACATCGCATGCTTTGACCTCAAGTTTCGCAGGGCGATGACGAGGGAGGTGGGTCGTCCACTCGGTGATTCATTTCTGCGCTGTTGGCTGGGCGAGCCAGATTGGTAGCCAGTATCCTTCCTCACTACTGGGTGAATATGTTTTTGGCCAATTGCACTATTTGGCTGACACTGTTGAAATAGCAAGGGCTTGGCTTTGCTTGTGTTTGCGTTGGTCAAGAGGAGGAAGTTACAAAGGGTTACATTAGAAGGTAATTTGACTGTTACACTAGTGTTAACAGAATTAGCTTTGATACAGGCCATTTAAAAATGGGTGCTTTGTGTTTGAGATGGCTGTAATATGTACGATGTTATCCAGTGTAGGCTATTTAAATTCACTCTGTGCTTTGAATAGTTGAACATATTCAGCAGTATTGGAGCTTTTTTTTTTTTTTTTTTTTTTTTTTTTAAGCAGGCACTGCTGCAGTTAGTCGAGCACTGCATGCCTGTGTCTGTCTGCAGGGTCAGCCTGACCGTCTGTCTTGTCCAAAAATTAAAAACATAACCCTGTATTGAATCACAGCGTAGCCCCCTTGCTCACTGCTTAGGTCCCATTTTTTCTCTTGCATGACTTATTTATGACTGCAAAATAAGAACATGCATGCAACCTGTCCTAGCTGTCCCAGTGCCTTAACCTGTACCTGTAATCATGAATTGAGTGACTATTTGTTGTACTGCAGGAAATGTCATTCTGAAATCCAGGTTCTCTCTTGAGCCCGTTGTGGGATCAGTTCTACTCGGTGTCGTTTAATGACTAATTTGTATTCTGGTGTACGGACAATAATGCCGTGAATATAATGGTATTAGATTAGGGGTATTAGATTTTGTATTGTCGTACCATAACCGGCTACATCCGTCATGCTCTTTGCGTCAGGAGGAAGTGTGTGCCTTCTCTCTGCGTCTTCCTCTCCCTCTTGCATCGTCTCCCTCTCTTCAGCCCTCTGCAGCTATTTAATGTGTATGCATGCACAATTGAGTAATGTTGTTCGACATACAGTTGTAAATGTTGACTGTTTAAGGCTCCCAGTGCGCTGCTTAATCAGAAAATAATGTCCACTTTGTCTGGGACAAACGCACACACACCTGTTTTTATTTCTCTCAAAATATCAGCTGCACACAAAACAGCATGCCCTTCTCAATCGGTTAAATGCAAAACTCCGGCCCCAAATACTGTACACTCCCTCAGCTCCAGCGCTCCACATCAGAAAGCATGACGTACTCCTGAGTCATGATTTCACCCTTGAAGTTCCAGAAGCTCCAAAAGCTCGCAGCAGTAGGATCCACACATTTGCAGCCCCAGCGACACTGTACAATCCAGCTAGCGTCATGCCTCCGCAATAGTCAAAGATGATTCCTGAGCTTTAGCTGGTAATTTGGAACGAAGGGAATTTACCCTAAATAGAACAGAACTCCCCCTGAGGATAGTGAGAGCAAACTGTTGTTATTGGGTCACGGTTGAGACATCGCAGTGACTCTCCTCTTTCTGTAACCTTCCTGCAACTGCATAATAACAGTTTAAGGATGGTGTACACAGTTTTTCTTGTCTGAGGGATTTAATGATACTAATATTCTGTTTTATCTCAGTCTGGACACCGAATTTGAAATTGGCCACAAATAATTAGAGTTTGGTTAGGAGTGGGGCACATTAATTGAACAGTTTAAATTGCAGGAAATGCTTGATGTCCCCCGTTGAATAGCACTACAACTGATGTGGACTCCCTTGTAACTTGAACACAAAGTGGACCAGGGCCCATTGTGAAATATGGAGTTGCTGCAATTGATTCCTATGACTACCTATGTTTTAGTTGTAGCATTTCCTCTCATTGTCTCATTTTCTGACTCGTTCCCCGTAGACCTTCTAAAGGATGGAGGAGTACCTTTTGTTCCCTTGTCTGCTTCTCCACTCCTGTTGCCTAATTGGCATAGAGTGCTGACATTTAAACTCTTTGCCCGAAGTGACATGGCTCCATTTCTACTGTGAAACGGCTTACTAGTTAAATTTTTGTCTTTCACGCTCCTCTTGGGTTCATTCTTTACTTTCCCCTGTTGGAGCAGTGCTATTGTTGTGTTGCTGTTGTAAATCCAATCAAATACTTTGTTAAATTCATCAAATATTTTCACTAGCTGTCTGTTCTGTGTGCCTGCTGAAAATAAATCCAGTATTTTGGCAAATTAATAAGCAAACAGAGCAAACAGTGCTGTTGAAAAAGTCACTTTTTTTGACATTCAAAGCGTCTTTTAAGGTTTTTGAATGCAGCTTCTGATGTCTGGCGTGCGTATGTGTTTTTGTGACCGCAGTGAAAATGCTGTTTTGAAAAGGTTAAACACCAACAAATATGGATTGAACACACTGCGCAGCGTGTGTCCTTAAACAATTAAGAAATCCTGCAGAACAAGCTTACTGACTTTGCTTTTATCAGGGCATGGAGAGAATAGACGGAACAGAGACACGGACTGTGTGGTCACTTTTCATGTCGTCAAACCCCAAACAGAGGATTTTATTTTTCCGTATTATCTTCAGACAAACTACTTCTCATGTCCATTTTAATTTTGTCCTGAATGCTGAACCAGCGCTCTGCTGCCACACTGGAGACCGGGCTTATCAGACTCTCTGAATGTGGGATTTCTTTACCGGTAGGAAATCCTGCAGCTAGCACGCCATGTGCACCAGTGGCGCAGATGCTCCGGCACTGCTCTGTGACCCGTGGTGCTCACAGACGCACTCCAGAGTCTCCAGTCCAACATAATGACAGTCTCTTCAGATTATTCTGTCATTCTTTAGAAAGATCCGCTCAATGATTTTTATGGTTAATGCCAGCTCTGCTACCATGAATGTGCTGTACGTAAAAGACCCTCAGGACGCAAACGCCATCATGCAGTGTCTGGAATTCGTCTTAATGTATGACAATACGAAAACATGGTCCAAAAGAAGGATTTCACCCGAGCAAATCCCCGCTTGGTAAAAGTCACCCTCGGCCCCAGCAGTGGACGGTTAAGTCTGCAGCTCAGGCACAAAATGCAGGATTCCTGGTTGGCAGTGCTCCTAAAAGGCCCCATCATCCCACCGCAACTGACTTGGTAGGGATGAAAGACCCCGACAATAAGCCCCGGCTGACACAAAATGGAGGACATCGGCTCTTTGCTGAGCGGTCGGGGATTTTCACTGGCCATGTGTGAGATTAACTCACCTCTGCGGTTCCATGCTGTGCTGCTGACTCCGCTAGCGAAAGTGGAGAAGGATGCAATGAGGGAGTAAGAAAAGAGAGCTAGAAAGCTATTAAACTCGGAGGTTACTACATTCCTGCCAAGGTTAAAGGAACTGGCTGGTAGATTTGGCAGTTTCCAGAGCTCCCTTACTAGGGCCAATCCAACAGGCCTTCTGTGCACTGTCGAGATTTACCCACAATATTAATAATTTGGAATGAAAAATTGTCACTGAAACATTGCTCGGCGTAGGATTTTTCCCGGTTGACCTGTGGAGTTTGTCCCCACAAGATTTATCGCTAAGCCCCAAACGGAGCCACAAGCACACATCCTTGAACACACAAACACATGCTCGCACATCCTTCGCTCCCCATGTGTTCCTCTCCACAGCCATCAGCCCAGCTGTGTGCCACACCTGGCAGCTCTGAACAACTGGAGAGGCATTAAAAATGAATGAAACCCCATTGAAGAGAAGAGGAAATGAGGAACTAATCCAACCCTGTGTGTTCATTTGGAAGAGTGTTACTTCTGTTTTGTATGACAGATAATGACGGCGCTCATAGAAGAGTGGGAGCGGCTGTGGTGGCGAGCACACTGGTATTGTCATTCATAGCCTTATTCCTCCTGTTAGCGCCTGTCGTTTATTTTCCCACTGCGTTATTGTCATTTGCTGTATTCATTTTATTCATTCTTTTTTATCATGCCCCTACAAAAATGGCACCTGTCTGTGTAGCACAAAACCTCAGTCTCCTTTTGAAAATGCAAATAGGATCTATTTGTGGCGCGCTCCTGTTGGAGAGTGGGTGAGCGTATTGAGGGAAGTTTTTTTTTTTTCTTGTGTGCAGCTGTGCGAGCCTCAGTGTGGCTACATCTGTGTATGCACATAGTGTGAACTCGCCTTTGTGCATCAGTGTAACAGTTTAAAGCGTCTTTGCCTTGGCTGTTTGCATCCATGTCCTTTGGAACTGTGTACTCTGATTTTTTCTTTTGGTTTCATTTGTCAGGAATGACTGCTACAGTGTTTGAGGACGGTTTGTTTGCGTGACTGTGTGTGTGTGTGTGTGTGTGTGTGAAATGCTGCTGTACACATTAAAATCCCTCAGTGAGTTTGAGTCCAGATCCTCCCCGTCACAGGACTGAAGTAGAGGGAACAAACAAGTTGACTGTGTGCGAATCTGTGTGTCTGTGTTTGTGTCACACTGCTTTGAAAGTGCCATGTGAATAATCTTTCTCTTCCCCTTCTGTCTTCTCCCCCCCCCCGCACATCCTCTTCCCGATTTCTCCTCCCGTCCTTCCTCGATCTCTATTCAGGAGAAGAACAAGGACAAAGACAAACGTTTCCGTCCACTCTACGACATCCCCTACATGTTTGAGGCCCGCGAGTTCCTGAGGAAGAAGCTCATTGGTAAAAAGGTAAGAACCAGCGACATAAATTGAAAGTTCTGTGTTAGCCAGTATGTGAATCAACTTGATTTTCCTTCTAATCAGCTTTTGATAGATTAAACAATCTCTCTAAACGGGGATCCCCATACGGCTGTATATAAGATCCAACACTCTTCCACCACCTCACCAGTAGCCAAACACATTTCTGAGGCCCTGAGCTAGAGATCGTTTTCTCTCCCTCTCTCAGTTTGAATACCAAGAACTCTCCGTAGATGCCCTGGGGCTTGGTATTGGCCTGGTCGCACCCTTTAAACAAGCAGTGTTGATTTCCCCCTCTTGTGTCTATTGATCTACCGAGTCTGTACACCTAGGGGGCTGCTATGATTTACACACATCTGACCCAGCAGAACCCAGCACTACGCTTGAGAGCACCAGAGACACAAACCACCGCTTGAACATCCGCCCTTTTTAAAAATTTCAATACGTGAGCTGTTAATGGTGTCTGAGAGAAAAAGAAACTGACTTAAATGACATATAGTGTTACTATTCTGAGGGACTTGCCTCACATTTCAAAATAAAGTTTTCAGCACACACAGTAGATTGCTTTTACTCCAGTAAATCAGTAAAATGATGCCTACATTGTTGTCATTGAACGTACAGTGGCAGTAATGGCACCGGGAGAGAAGGCGGCAGTTGCTCACAGGCATGCCTAGAGCTGTTGTCCAGTGCCTGAGTTGAATGATGGTTTATGTCTTTCCAAATGGCCAACTCTTAACACTTGTCAGGCTCCGAGGCGCCACATTATGATGGGAACCATGCTAGAAATAACATTGGAATCTTTCTTTGCAAAAACTCTGCATTTATGTCATTTTGTCATTGACAAAATGTATTCCTTAGTCAGAATCTATCACATAAATTCAATACTGTTTTGGCAGCTGGCTTCAGAGTAACAGATTTCGGAGTTTAAACCTCCACAAATCTATTCTTATCGTGCTTATTTTAATGTCAACCCATATTTCTGTTGGGCTGAGAAAGTACCAAACGGATTCCAGGGGTTTGAACTACAGCACCCAGACGATGGATGGAACAATCATTCTCATCTCACACCCTTTCATAAACGCACACAATTAAAAAGAAAAGAACACAAACAAACCAACATTTGCAGTACATCCTGAAAGCCGAAAGGCAAGAGAGTTCCTTTTGGTATTCAGTACAAGAGTGAGATTCATATCGTAGGCCCAGCCGCTCATCGCAATCGTTTTAATCATCCTCATTAATGCTCTTTTAATGACAGAAAATTCAGCCGTGAGCTGGCATTTGACGAGTGAAGCGGGAATGATGATTCTGCTGTTTATTTGTGGTGTTTGTGTTGGGATGTAGTGTGGGTGGTGGGAATAGGGAACCTATAGGTATAAGGTGTTAAAATACATACAAAATATGCCGTTAGCATGATGAGAAAATGTGCACCAAGCCATATAATGTGTGGAAAGTACAGTTTTGGCCTTGTGTGTAGAACTGAAAACACAAGCAGTCTGTAGACAAACTTATAATACATACACACATGCAAATCCACATCTGTCGACAGTGACCATTAGCTATTTACTCAAGCAAGAACTAATGGCATGCAACACAAAGAAAGGGAACAATAAAAATGGAATAAAAGAATAATCAGGGACGCACCACAAGGTGCAACATGCCTACTCCATACCATAATAAGTTTTGTCCTCAACACACACATAAGAGTGATGAAAGTATGCACATTTATATGAGGGTGTGTCAGTCGCCCTGTATTAAAATGCATCCTGGACCACTCAATCATGTGAATGACTTTAAACGCAGGTGGGAGTGCACTCCATGACGCGTTGAGAGATTTTATGACTGGGGCTCCAGTCGGAGGTGGTGGTGGTCATCAGGGATCTATTTGTCCACACGGCGAACGGTGTGAATACAAATGGCAGCTAATCAGTGTTCGGCAAACGAAGTGTTCTCCACCTTTCTTTATTATTTCCACTTTTATTTCTTAAGATGCACACAGCTGTGGTGTCACTCTTCCCTGCGTACGTACAGTATGTGCCACTGTGTTCCCCTGCAGTTTATTAGTGTTGAGATTGGGTCTCCCAAAGGTGTGCTTATAGGCTCTCAAAAGTGAGTTAGGTTTAAGTGGAAAGCTCTCGCCAGTTTGCCAGCAGCACACCATTGTCCTTCCTCAATCAGCGGAATCAATAACGGAAGAGCTCCGGAACGTCGCCTCCTTCCCATCCCTTTATTGTTGCAAAGACACGAGGCTAAAGCTCTGTTTAATTAAACCCCTGTCACTCTATATATCCTGTTTTAAAAAATAGAAGCCCTAAAATACGTCTTCTTTTTTTTTTTGAATGTACAAGCACCACCCTTCAGCTATCTTGCAAACAAGACGGAATCATTTTGGATGACATGATCACCGGCTCTCTATGGGCAAGTGTTTATTTGCAAGCTCAAATACTTAACCTTCAAGGTTTTAATGTTAATCTTCGCCACCGTGTCCTACTCGAGTTGTCAAGTTGGATGCAGGTAGGTGTACAGATGCATGTTGCACTCCAACAAGGAGAGGAGTTTAGTCGACCCACTTACTGTCATCCTGTCTCTGAACACTAAGCTCTATAGAGACAGATTTGGAGCAGTAAGCATTGGTAGAAGACTCCAAGACCACTGCGTTCCTGGAAATTCTGCTCCAGAGAGCTCCCCTTTTATGTTTTTTTTTTCTTTTCCTTTTCCTCCCGACACAAACGGAGACAAAAGATTTAGTTGAACAGTGGGCTAATTGGACCTTGACCCGGTGGATTTAAAAGGGAATACTCTGTCTGGTCTGGGTCTTCGCTGAAATATAAAAAGGAACAAGTACCTGAGTCGCATGCAGAGGTGTGACTGCTGATCTTGTGTCCGATCACCAAAGGTGAATCTTTGCGTCATCTAGCTCAAACTGGATTTGACCAAAGCTAACAGGGTTCAGTTATCAGACTGACCTACAGGTATCCCCCCCTTGACAATATTCTATTTAAAAGCTCAGACTGCCTAAGAGTGCAATGCCTTGCATGAATTGGGAAACAAGCAGATTTTCACCCTGACTAAACCTTCTAGGACGTGACTAAGCATTAACTATGAGTCTCAGCATGCTGAGCAAAAGCTCAAAGCCCTAATGCCACCGCTCAGCTTTGGGGGAATAAAGCTACATTAAATGCTTTTTTTCTCCTTCTATTAACCCCCCCTCCCCCCCCATTCCTCATCTCTATGAGGAGAGTATGGTGCTTTTGATCTTTTATAAAACATATCTAATATCCATATTCAAATAACTTTTCTTTTAGGCCAAGCAGAGTCTATATTTGATGGCAGAAAGAAATTGGTGCCATACCTGGGGCCTGTACTACAAAACGATTACCCAGGGTATCTTTTCATTATCTGGCATAATTAACCCCAACAACTGTGATCCCGCCAAGCAGCAAGGAGAGGCTAAGGCTTTCTCAATCTGGCTATGAGTGCGTTCACGTTAAAAGGGCTGTGTTTGCAGCATATGATCAACAAACATAGATAAGTGCGGCATATTTTACAAAAGAGCAAACTATAATATTAGACAAATACAAATAAGTTGAACACATAATCCAGGCTAATAGCAGTTGGAGCTGCCGAACACAGGAAGAACCTTCCTCGATGGGCTGTTGATTCTCATTATGAATTCATAATTTTGACAGCCAAAGGGCTACGTGAGACATAAAACAAATTAAATAAAGTTAATTATCACTTGGGGTAATTAAGAGATAGTTACGATATAAGTTTTTATTTGACATAAGGTTACATTTAGAGGTCGCCATAACCGAGTAAGTCATTCCATATTATGTAAAAAAAAAAAAAACTTCTGAAATATCCATTTCAGGTTAGCTAAATGTGCTCTGAGGCATTTTCCCTTTTTCTCCTTTCCGTCACCGTACGGCTGTCTGTCTCCCCCTCTTTCTCGCGTCGATCCCCACCCCCATTGAAATGGCAGCGTTTGCATGGTGACATAATCCCAAAAAGCTCGATTTGGCTAACTTTATAAGTAGTGCTTCTTGTGCGCCTGGGTCTCAGCCTCAGCAGAAAAAAAAAGTCCAATGGAAATGTTGCATTAAGCCACTTATCAGGGTTGAGCACATTCGGATAATCCTGCGTGCTCAAAGTGGCTCCTGTTATGCAGCTGCTTGTGTTGTACTGTTAGCACCCGAGTTTTCCCCTCTTATTGGTGTGCATGCGAGCGCGTGTTTGCACTGAGAATGCCGTGTGTGCAGTGTGGTATTTGATGTGGTGTGTGTTTTGGAAAATGAGACTTGACGTGGAGCAAAGCTTCAGGTGTGTGTGTTCAAGCGGACGGAAAGCATGTAGACCAAAGCGTCACTGGGGTCCCATGGTTGACAATCCAGATGGGGCTCCCCCTTTCTTCCTCCTTGCCTCTTTTCTTCTCTGCACTGTGCTGACCCAGCCCGAGGCTGTTTTTCCTTCCAGCACTGCTCAACACAGCTAGCTGCAATTACAGCCTGCTAAAAACGCAGCAGGAACTTAAGCACCTCTCTTTCACTTTTTTTTATTTATTTTTTATTCAAACCCACTGTGATTTGCGATATGCCCACATGTCTAATATCCCGTTTTCACTGGTTCAGTAATGCAGCCTGAACTGTGATCCTATGCGTTTCTATGGAGAATGCTACAGGAGTTAAATATTGCTGTTTGATTACACATTGGTCTGCACCATTATATTTATATATATATATATATATATATATTTTTTTTTTTTTTTCTGGCTTAATTTAAGCCAACAATTATTTATCCGTTGTCAACAATTACCAAACAATGACAACAGGTTTGCCAACATAGGAAGCTGAGATGCTGACCTGCACATCATTAGCTCACTAGGCTACTACAGCTATTTAAGAAGTTTGAATTAGCAAACCAAACAAATTCCGATGGCCAATCGGATTTCAAGGGTGGCACATGCACCCTTGACCACTCCCTGAACACGCCCCTCATATGAGCATGTCCGTTTTATGCTCTTGTTTACAAGCAAAAAGTCTTAACAGATGCCGCCCTCCTTATCATTCCCCCGTTTTCTAATCCCTCCACTGCCTCCCAGTCTCCTCTGAGGTACTCTTATAGATAGCTTTGCCTTATCGGGAGATCGGTTAGATGGCCCGTGGAGAATGGGCCTGCAACTCTGCTAATCTAACATTGCTTGGTCAAAGTTAGGCCTGCACGATATGAGGAAAATCTGCGATGTGCGATACCATTGTTCAATATTGCGATGAGATATGACTTGCGATAAATAAACAAATATTGAAGTGTGCATATTAGCTATACAGTTCCTGTCTTTCTGCTATAATAGGTACACTCAGTGTTTCCCCTAGAATTTTTTTCAGGCCCGGTATACCCGCCGAAAAAACCCTATACAGACGAGACGCGTGGGATGGTGTATTGGTGCAGTTGGATTAAGTCAGGTGGCACAACAAGCAGTCTGCAATTCTGCAATTATTATATTTGCATTCAACATTTTTGTTCAACCAGAGTGTATTCAAGGTTTTCAAGGATTCAAGGAGAGAGTGACCTATTAAGGTGCCAGTTGATGGAAATTATCCAAAATTAGGGGCTGGAATAATATGTCTGGAAAATGAGGAGCATAACATTAATAGCTACAGATACTGTAAAACACTAAAACGACATATGAGTGCATATATTGTCTTATTTTATCAAGTAAAATATAAGTTATAGGTTTACTCAACAGCCTGATAGTTCATAGAAATTCAGGTAGAAATAGGTTAACTCAGAGTTCCACAGCTTATCAAAAACAATCCTTATTTTATTAACATAGGCTGCCTAAGGGCGCGATCAGTAGCGTGCCTCGGCACGATTGCCCCAGGGGGGTCCCCCGCGGCTTTGCATTCACACTGCTCCAGCCCAAACGGGCTTTGGCCCGTTAGCCCGGTTGTACAAACGTCATCACATCCTAATACACACATGGCTTGATGTTGTTTTTAAGGAGCACCGTCTCTGCATAGCCTATATTTATATTAAACACTCGACCTGCATCAGCGAATGTGCGCACGAGCGGATCTGTGCGAGCAGGCAGCGCGAGGAAAGCGGATTTTGGACGGAGAAACACAGCGGCATTTTTCTTATAAATGCACCGGTCCGGTTCCGGTACCGGTCCGGTTCCGCTCACACACGAGTCTAAAGAGTGCAACAGCTTGTCAAAATACAGTGTCAACTCCGTGTTTTCAAAGTAGAAAGCGACATCGTGGTGGTTTAACGAGGCGGAACGGCATCAGAACAACATCAAGCGTGTAAAGTACACGAAAAACGTAGCGGGAGCGCGCGGCGAGGATTGTTGCGGCCGCGCATCTTGCGGAGCAAGTCTACTGTGCTGCGCGGAGGCGCTCCTAATGTAAATGATTATTGATTTATGAATTAATTGATAGGTAGCTTATTTTTGGAGTATTGATTTATTTTTTTTGGCCTGGCGGCAGGCCTGTACAATGGTAGGGGAAACACTGGTTGTGTTGCAGGTGGTGATGGAGGTTTGTTGTGTTTCCTCTGGAAGTTGCCACAGCTGTTCGGCATGTTTTACACAGTACCTGTGTTTGTAACACGTCGTCGCTACGGAATCCAAAATAACTCCAAATTGCAGAAGTGCAGTTCTTTTTCACCACAAGGTCTTCGTCAACCACATTTTCCTCGCTATTCTCTCCTTTCTCCGCCATCGTGTTACATAGCCTCGCAGTCGCCACAAAATTAACACCAATTAATTTGAGGGTGGCTCCGGAACACATAGGACCCGGGGGAACATAGGACCCGGGGACGCTGCCGGCGCCGACGGCTAGCTGTTGCTTCATCTGATTGGCCAAATGGTGTGAATGCATGGCGCATGTAAATAAAATGATTTTTATTCATCGCGTTTCAGGCATCTTTTGCGATGTGTTAACCGCGCATGTTCATATCGCGATGACGATGAAAATACGATTTATCGGTCAGCCCTAGTCAAAGTTTCTAATCTGTCATCACCTTGCCTAATGGGGAACCACTGGTTCCACATGACATCCTGCATGATATTATATACCTGTGCGTTTCAATCTCCTCCCCAAAATTCTCCCTTTTCTTGGGTTTTGCTCTTCCATTTTTTTGTTTCATTTTATTTTTGTCCTCCCTAGCAAACATGAAGGCTTCCTGTTTTTCATTGCTTTGTTTGTCCTCTATTCTTCAATTCTGGCAGTGCTTAGCCATTTAACAGAAACGTACACCACAACGTGCTCCATTTGAGTGACTTCTTTTTTTCTATTTAACTGAAGAGACATCAGACTCATGTTTGGGCTATGAGGCAATGTTGAGCTTGCATGTGGATAACACTTCCTAAAAGACAATATGACTGGGCTATTTGCATGGTTAAAATGAATGGAATTGGGGATTTTTTTTGCATAATCTGCGGCTGAGAATATCACGAACCAATTCTGTTACTGATGGAACGACTGTTTGGATATGGGTGTGTGTGTGAGGAGATGGTTATTATTATGTAGTAATGGATTACCTTGATTACCAGACACTGCTAGTGTTTTCACCTCATGAGTCTTAACTTTGGCTTTTGTTGCATTTGCAACATATAGTAGTTTCAGCTGACATACTCTTTTGTATGTAGGGGTGCAGCCACTGTGGCCTCCAAAAAACACCATAATCCATCTTATTATTTTCCATCTGCCCCCCCTCACACTGGTTGACACGTGGCTCTTTAAACTGCCAATTTGTGTGTAGAGGTACAGCTGCATCCCTGCTGTGTCTTCCTGTGTGCAAAGCAGGCTTTCCCCGTCACATGACTGTGGACAGACACGCACACACACGCACACAAAACACAGCTGAGTGACAAAATTGTATTTTCAGGGTGGGTGGATTGGAGTTTGTCCCAAGGGAGCTGTTTTGAGTGTAGAATGATTTGGGCTCTATGACTGTGTGTGTGGGTGTGTGTCTGTGTGTGCACGTGTGCATTGTCCCAAGCACCCATAGTGAGTTAATACTGCTCCCCCGAGGAGATCTACAGTGCTGCCTGATGTGATTCACATTGACTGGGGGTGACCTTGAGAACTGGGACACACAGACCCACTCGCACACAGACACACACACACGCACACAGCCAGACACACACACACGTCTGATCACTCCCTACACTAATTCTTACCTTAACTGGTGTTGCTCTGAGTTTGTCTCTGTACTTGGTGTTGTTTCTGACCCCTTCTCTTGCTTCGCCCCATTAGGTCAATGTGACAGTTGACTACATCCGAGCAGCTACCGGTCCAGGAGAAAGCACACCCGCATTCTCAGAACGCACCTGTGCTACAGTCACAATTGGCGGCATGTAAGTAACAATAGTTTAACATTGGTTTTCGGTCTGTTCCCTTCAGGTTCATTCTCCTACTGTTGATACAGTTTAACAGGTTAGTCAAGCTGGCTGCATGAATGAAACATGCCCTGTTATTTCTGTATTTACGTCTTAAAGTGGAAACGACATAGTCAAACAAGTTAAGCTGACATATTAAAAGGTGTTCCACTCTCAGCAATTATATAACAAACATTCCAAACAATAATCCATAATCCAAACATTTAGATGATGAAAGAAGCCGCCTTATATCATGTAAGAGCATCCCCATGTTGTGCTTGACTTGGCTGAGTTCAACACATACAAAGGACAAAGACTGAGGGGTTACAGGACAGATGGCCAAAAGAGAGCCTCTATTGTGGAGCACCTTTTTTAAGAATTAGTTTTACAAGAGTAAAGCCAAGGTCAGTTTTCATAAACTGATGCTGAAATGGTGAATAGTGCTGTAGCACTGGCTAGCAGCACAGAGGAGAAATAGCCCTCCAATAGGTGCTGACTCGATCGCCTGTCCTCTCCCCTCTCACTCGTCTCTCTTCTCGACTGCCGTCTCATTCAGACCAAAGAAAGACCGGGTCGCTAGGAAATATAAAGCCCGGAAGCACTACTTTAATCTGAATCTGAATCATACCGAAACCACTGTCACAAATTACATATGCAATGACGTCACTCCAGAATGGCAGCTTTCTAGCTAAATTGCTAAATTAATACATTTGAATATACTTGGACTTTACCAGTGCCGATACATGCACGTTTTAATGTCCTCTTTTTACATTCCAGTAGGAATTTGTTACAAATGAGCGGGCCTTAGCGGCAGATCACACAGTATATCATTAATCAGTCTCAGGAGCTTCACAAGCTATCATTTTATTGCATCAGCAGTCTCTGTTTAAAGCTTTCAGAGTTAGGTTCACCTGACACAGAATAATAATTTGTTAAAGCTTAGAATTTGCGATCGCAACGTAGATCACACAGAAACCCGAAAGTGCTTCTTTGTATTTTAATTTAAGGGTCGCCTCGGTACAAGCAATTATTTTCTATCTACAAACACCTCTTTGATGAGATTTCGATTATCAGTTTGAAACATGTATATTTTTTACAGTACTGCAGATATAGATATTAAACTACTCTGCGGTTCAAATTGAATCAAAGCAGGATAGAGGAGCTTTAATGCCGCATGATTTGAAACCATCAGAGGTCTGTTGTTACCACAAAAATCAATTCTAAGCCACGCTTATCTTCTGTTTTTCTATGTCTGTTTAATGCCGGGCTTCATAGCACAAAGCACAGTTACATGCACACATGGAACTGGGCACAACAAGGTCTGTAATATTCAGTTAGTAAGCCTGCGCTGCAACACGGGGACATGCACACTCAATGACACAAGCTCAGTTCTGAAGAGTTTACCTCCTGTCCTTTTATTTCTTTTCCCACACGTCAACCAGAACACTGATGTCCAAGGGCTAGTAGCCACTAAGTGCTGCATTAAGAACAACAATACTCCCCTCTTTCCGCCCTTCTTCCTCTCTTCAGTACATCTGTAACACAGCGAGGAAGTGGTTAGGCCAAGTGTGCAATGTCAACATTTACGTGACCTTTGTTCCTTTGCAACGTCACCTTTTGGATTCATCGTGACCTTTTTTTTGTGTTAGATTTCTGTGAAGACAAAGTTTTTTTGTTTTTTGTTTTATAATGAAAGTAATTTCTCTCCTTCTCTCCACCCTTTCTGCCAGTAACATAGCGGAGGCTCTGGTCAGTAAGGGCCTGGCCACAGTCATCAGATACAGACAGGATGACGACCAACGCTCCTCCCACTACGACGAGCTGCTTGCCGCGGAGGCTCGGTGAGGAACGCGCACATTCTTCTCGTTCCACGTCCACGCCTTCCGTCTCCCTTTTACCTGAGCCTACACACTTGACACAATGAGTCTTTCAAATGTGTCTTCATTCTCATAAAGGCAAAAAATCTTTTGCACAAACCCTTTTTACGCAGACGCTCACACTCTGTCCGCTGCCATCCACGAGTTGTGTAATGACCTTGACAAATTTTTCTCATCGAAAGAGGGAAAAAAGTTGAATTTGACCTTGAGGCTTTTTTTTCTCTATTTTCTTTTTACAAATAGCTTTTACATTTGCTGTTACTTCCAACATGGCAAAGTTGAAATATTCACTTAATTATTTTTCACCATTTATTTTTGCACTGCTAAACAGAAAACATGCCATCGCTCTCAGATATTGATTTATATCTTTAATTTTTTAACTATACAGGTACATACATACTTGTACACACAGATCTTGGTGAGTGCTGGACGTTAAATCAGAGGCTCTCTTTACACAGGCCCTATGAATATAATTATATAGAGGTGCAGTGGAGAGATTTAGTACGAGCTTTATTACTCTGCTATAGATTAAGATCTGCTGGCTATAGGTAGAGCAGATGAAGCCACAGCCTCCTTTTATAGGACTAACGCTTTCACACTCCTTTCTCTGATGCAGTGTCATTGCCCACCTGCCCTCCTTTTCTGCTCTCTCCCTTCTGTTTTCCTTCTTCTTTTGCACATTCTGTCCTTATTTCTCCACCTTAGCAGTTTTCCTTTTTGTCCTTTGGCCTTGCTCTTCTTTGTCTTTTTTTCTCCTCTCCCTCCCCCTCTCTCTCTCCCTCTCTCTCCCTCTCCCTCTCTCTCCCTCTCTGTCCCTGGCGGGGTCTTATTAGAGTTGATGAGAGGTTTCTGTCCATAGCCTAGGTTTTATTTTTAGTTCCCACTGCACGAGGCCAATGGCCTGAAGCCTTTGAAAACCTCCCCCAGGCCATTCGACGCACATATATACATGCTTGCATAAATGGACTCGCTCCATCTTCGAGGCAATGGCCTGCTTCCCCCGTGACCCATAGGTGACATTCGACCCCATAGCCACAACCGCAGTGGTCGTCATCTCATTTGGCCCTAGAGGCTGTTTAAAGCGGCGATCACTAGCACCGGTCATCATCACTAAAGCCCTCGCTGGCACTAAAGGAGCAACCCTTGTCTCTCCATTTCCCCGCCTTCCCTCCATTCTAACAATAATTTCTCTACCATTACCATTTCTCTGCCACCATTTCCACTTTTCATCTCGGGCCTATAGATTATCTGGGTGGGGGGGAATCCTGCCTCTAGGGCTTCCAGTTGAGCTGTAATGGCATTTCAGGGAAGAGAAAAATGGTACGAATTTACGTTCTTCTTCACAAAGCCACAATGGCTCCCTTTTTGTATCCACAGTGATTATTAAAAGAGCTCCCATTTCATCAGGTCTATAAAGCCTCCAGCTTATGTATTGTGATGTGCTCGAGCTGTGTTTGTGTTTGTGGTTTGACTGACCTTAGGGCCGTGAAGAATGGGAAAGGGCTGCACAGCAAGAAGGAGGTTCCCATCCACAGAGTGGCTGACATCTCCGGGGTATGTCTTTTTGAATATCTGTACACATTTTATTGTACTCGGAATGAAAGCCTTTTCCATGATGTGTTCTCTCAAAATGTACTGGTGTAATGATATATTTTCTACTGTGGACACACAACCCACAAGTGCCCAAAAGTGACTGACTTCCACCACACGCTGTAGTCCCCCCCCCACCCATCCCTGATCCCCGCAGCTGGTTTCTTCTTCATCTTCAAGAAATCAAGCGGCCCCTAAAAATAATCAGTGCCATTAATAAAACTATCAGTGGTGCTTGGTCCTAGCTTGTTTACGTGTGCCCAGGGGCTTGATGGAGGCATCATTTGGCTAATGAAGCCTGATTGGGAGTGCTCACCAAATGAACATAAGCGCGGGGAGCCCATAAAATCTCTCAGTAACACGTAATGGGTGATTGGTACACATTGTTTTAAGCATGTGTTTTTGTTCGCGAGACCCTGGAAGCTGGTTTTAAAGCCTGATCCCCATGTGTTTTCTGTTCACCACGCTCGCTCTCTTCTTCAATCTGTAATTCTTGTTTTAGTTCCATTATTAATTCTAGACACACTACTGAGGAATCTTTATTTCTAAAGGGATATTTCTTTTTACCGTCTTAGTTTCACAACAGCTGTAGTCCTACATGACCAGAGGTTGTCACAGTGCACTTCTATACCCAAGTGTGGCCTTCATTAAGTCTCTATACGCTTTCCAAAGTTGTCAAACTGAGTGGCTGGGTTAGACGAGCTCACATGGAGAGCAGAGCAGTGGAAAGTGTACTGATGGCACTCACACAGACATTAAATGCAGCGCTACAATGGGTCATTGTCGCTCGCCAGTCACTGTTCTCGCTGTTGCTATTCTCACACAGCAGCGCCCGAGAGGGAAATTGAGGTCAGTCAGTCAGGTGGTGGACGAGTCACCCTTTTTGTAGGTAGGTGATATTAAAATGTGATGTGAAAATATTTTAACTTTTCTTTTTATTTAAAAAAAGGTTCTGTCTTCTCCAATTGGGAAACACTAAGTTCCAGGTTATTATGACCTTTCTCTTCTGCCAACTATTTGGGCTGGCTGGGGGAACACGGGGACAGCTATGTTTTTTTCTTTTATTTCATTTTAATTTTTAATGAAAGATTTGCCACATGACAGTGAGGAGGCATTCTCCCCTGTATGAATGAGCTGTCACCTATACAACTTGGTAGCTTTTTCTTTACATTTTTTTTATCTCGCAACTCAAAATGCTATCAATCATTATCATAAATGATAATAAAGGCTATAATATTCTTTTATTCAGAGTCCTTCAAGCTCTTTATGTAAATCTGTACTTGTGGACCAGCCATCTCCTTATACATTTTCATAAACCACTACATGGTCCACTGTGAAAGATTCAAAATTGAACTTCAGAGCCATTAGCATCTCATTGTCCCTCTCACACAAGCTCTCTTGTAGTACTTGAACTCGTCGGCTCTAAAGAGACATTTGGTTAATATAATCAGGTGCTCTTTTTCTGTATTAGTCTGTTTTTTTTAATTTTTAGTTCAGAGGCGTCCACCAGAACTGGGCGTCATGTACAAGTTGTTCACATGCAAGGTGATGGCACATTAAACAGCAGAGGCACTGAGCCAAGTTATTGGAGCTCTTTAACACCAGCAGGACTTTAGTGTCAGGCCAATAAGTCCGACATTGCTCTGCATAACTGCTCTCAAATGTTATGGCGTTCCACATTGTCATCATCGTAACCTCCCTATGTCTTATTGTGTCAGCAGGACAGATAAATTACTGGACCCTGTAAAAATAATTATGACAGGGAATTGTTGTGCTGACTGAGCAACCCTGGGCTATTTCATCAGGGCTTTAAGTGCATTTTATACTTATAAACCCACTGAACTCAAAAGGCTGAATTGATCATTCCACGTGCAGCAATGGCTTGGGAGTATTTTCGCTGGGAGGTGCTCAATAATTAATTTACTTTAATAACGGGAAAAAGCAATATATGCCACACCCTGCTTCCAACTGGAGATTTCACACATCTCACTCATTAAAAAACCGGCCGGTAACCCAGCGCAGGCTATGGCCGGCTTTACGTTTTTAACGCGATTGTGCTGTGTCGAGCGTTTTTGTGTGTGACATCAGCACTGCGAAGCCCTTCTAAACTCCCCCTTATTAGTGCCACCCTGTCAGTGGTTTAGGTCAGTGCCATTATATGCAGCTGCAACTCCTCCCCTCCCTCAGCGATTCCAACAGGACACACACACACACACACACAGGATTTGCAGCACAGTTCCAGGATTGTTGCCCAGTCAGTGCCAGTAGGCGTGTGTGCAGGCGCATGCACCAGTTGTTTGGCTAGGCTAATGTAATGAGCATTCTGAAGGACCAAAAATAGCACATCCTTCCCCTCCCTTTTCCTCTTGTCTTTTCCCTTTTCTCCTGTGCGCTCCACGCCCACACACAGCTGCACACGTGCACAGACGCTCCCCCACATGCAAATACACACTCCCCTACGTCAGCATCCTTTAGCTCGGCGCTAAAGGTTCGCTGAAAAGGGATTATTTACATTGAGTGGGATGCAGTCATAAATAGAGCAAAGATAGGTTTATAAACGTAGAGTGTAGGAGATGAACACTGGGGGGTGGGAGGAGTGTGGATAAAGCACTTGACTCACCTTGTACCTCTTAAGGTTGC
The DNA here is from genome assembly GCF_963514095.1 of Eutrigla gurnardus. Lineage (NCBI taxonomy): Eukaryota > Metazoa > Chordata > Actinopteri > Perciformes > Triglidae > Eutrigla > Eutrigla gurnardus. The sequence goes on along the minus strand of NC_139932.1, from coordinate 10,060,764 downwards.
ATAATGAGTGCCTCTCCTCTCATGTCTCTTCCTTTTTCTTTTTTTTCCCCCTTAACCAAGTTAGACTGCACATCCCACTCACTGCAGGTGCTGTGTTTGTGTGAACAGCAGAATGTTTGGTGCTGTTGTCTCCCACTCAAGGGGCTATTTTGGACTGGAGTGGGTGGAGTTTATGCGGTGCATCTCATGGCTAAAGCACCTACCCTTTTAATCCCAACGTCGTGAGTTCGAGTCTCACTGTCCCGCTCGTCTGTTACTGCCCTTCTGTGTTGTGTACCAATCCCCCCAAAACAGGAAAGGAAACATTAACATCAATCTATCAATGAATTTTGAATTTGAAACACACACACTAATGTGGTGTGGTATCTGGTGGTCCGTGACTGATTGTTATGCCTACATGCTCATGCCTGAGGTAGGCACATATTCCATTTTTTTAAATTTTTTTTTATGGTTTATGAATCTGCCACTGCATCACCAGCCCTGCCTCGAATACGCATGATTTAGCTCCGCTTGTAATTTTGGCGCGGGCACAACAATAAGCTTGTGACTCACCCTTGCAGACAGAGATGGGAGCAGGAGCGGAGTGAATAATTTCTGATTGCACGAGTTACCAGACGTGTCACAGAGAGCAGAGCGGACTTCGTTGAGTCAGATTTAGAGAGATCTGGAAAAAGCCCACAGAGTCAGTCATCGATGAACCCGTGTAGTCTGTCTCGTCTATACCGGTTGCTTTTCAATTGGCTGAGTTGTGCTGTGGATGCTGTATCCAGGTTGATTATGTCACACTGTATCAAACATTTTCAATTTTCCATTTGCAATTCAATAACTTGAAATACAACTTGAAACCGTTTTGTTCTTTGATAAATAATTAATGAAAGGGGTATAAAGTGTTTTTAAAAAAAAAAGTGTTAACAAGAATATAGATGGTGTTATATACTTTTGTTCCATCCTAAGATTTGGCTCAATTAACATTTTTAAGAAAGTTGCATAGCTTATGAAATGGCTCTTGCTTCACATATTATCTAACATCCTTTATCTTTCTTTTTGCCCATTAGGAGACACAGAAAGCCAAGCAGTTTTTGCCCTTCCTGCAGAGGGCTGGCCGTTCAGAAGCTGTGGTAGAATACGTCTTCAGTGGCTCCCGCCTCAAGCTGTACATGCCGAAAGAAACCTGCCTCATCACATTCCTCCTTGCCGGTGGGTAGAGTTCTTTTAAATGCTTGGTGCCAAGGTCATTTCCTTCAAAGCCCCTCTAACCTGCTCGCTTAATCTGCACAGGCGTTAGTTGCTGCCGTGTGAAAGTTTGTTGACCGTATTAAAAAAAAAAAGTGTATTGGAACAAATGCATACAAATTGAGAATTCTGCCAGCTCAAATATCAGAGTTCAAGCTCTCCCCGCACCTCTCAGCTGGCAAGCCTGGCAGGGCAAAGGGGGTAGCTCTGTGCCCATAGCCCACCAGGGTTGGTGTGCAGCATGTGTCCCCTTTGACCTCACCCTCCCTCCTCTCTGGCTCTCTGCCACGTTTGAAATTTAGACTTCTCTGCTCCTGTCTTTTCTGTTTTACTGGCGCTGTGTAAGCTTGGTGAAAAGGAAAAAAAAAATATTGATATAGATATAAAAGTATAATTTTTTCTTCCTTAGTTTGTATTCGTCCCCTACTTGTCGAGCAGTATGTGGGCAGATAATAAATGGGAAGTTATATGGCTGCAGTTGATTAATGCATTAATACAGTTGATTACATCACCATGTGTTATTTCATATTATGACATTTTCCTCTATTTACTGACATTATAGACAAAGATTGAATCAGCAAATGAATAGAAAATTAAAATAATGAATCCAAGAATGAGTCCAATCCTTCAGCGTTATCCATCTTGTTTTCAGTGTGTGAAAACAACAGTAGTTTAGGGCATGATGCAGATAGGATGAAATACAGACTGTTTGATCGGAGGTCTGGTCATATATTTTAGCTCCTCGACCGCCTTGACAGTTTGCGCTAGTAATAAAAACACTGAGACTGTATCTTTGGCAGCCAACAATGATTTGCACATCCTCACAGATCATGGGAAGGGTGAGAATGCTTATCCCCTCCACAACGAATGATGCTCTTTGTTATAGTCGCAATAAAAATCCCATTCGATCCATCTCCATTTCAGTCATACATTTTTTTCCAGCCATACAGTTCCTCTCCACTTCCAGTCGGACAAACGCCGTACATTTCTGACGAACCCTCAGTTTAATTATGCACGGCTGAATTGTCGATGAATTAATTAATTTTGTAATTTGCTCCTGATTGTCTTCACTGACGGTTTTGGTAATTGCATTTTTCAGTCCGCTGTCACTACAAGATGTATTGACATGACCCCTGCCAATAAGCAGTTTGCAACAAAAAAATCACCATGTGAGATTTTCCTTTTTTTTTTAGCACCAGTTTGTGTCTGACAATTTCCTGTTTAACGAGAGTGCTTAGTGAAAATGTCAGGTGTGTGTGTGAGATGGTGTTTACATAGCCGGGCTACTTTTAGGAATTATTTTATTCAATCATAGCTTATTAGAAAATTGCAAGGAGCACATTAGCGCTGATGGCCCTTGAGAGTATTTGATTATGGTCGTCCCCAGAAGAAAGGATTCATCTGCTGAAAATGCGACGACACATTGTCTTTAATATACACATTAGGCTGGATTAGCCCTGATTGCTACAAATGATACCCTATCCTAGTTTGTGTATTTTAACCTCTATTCCAATGAGACTTCTCTGTATCGCTCGTGTGTCTCACTGTAAGTCTGTGAGTGCTTTGTCTTGTCATCTCATTATCACCTATTTTTTCTCCTTCATCTTGTTGTTTTCTTCTGCTTTTAGAGATGGGATATTTATGAGATGCAATATTATGTGTGGTGGGTTGTGGCCCCAGTGTTTCTGTGCATGCATGTTGTTGTATGCATGGATTTCTTTATCTGATAACCGCTGTTAAGCCATACATGAAATGAAGCCCTTAGGCACAAAACGCCCCGTATTATCTCCCTACCTCTAATCTCCAAGCACTTGCTATCTCCTTCCACTTTCTCTTTCCTGTCAAAGTTATCTTCCCGTGTTTTATTCGGCCATCTGCACCATGGGCTGTGTTCGAAATGACACATAGTTGATAAATTGGCTGCCCGGAGCCTCGTGTTGATCTGCGTTTGCAACGGCAGAAGCCCCTTTGACCTTTTCTCTTTCAACTATCGCACATCCTTGACAGATAATGAGGTGTGTTGGGAGCAGATCTTAGTTATGCATGTTTCATGTGCTCAGTATTTAAAAGTTAAATAGGCCTCTCATCAATGGGGTATTTTACCCTATCCAGTTTCCTCAAGTTATATAGTTATTGAAGTGAATGCAATTGCATTTATATGCTTGCAACGTTTCCATTGAAGGAATGGCAAATTAAAGATGCCCTTCCGACACAGAATAGACTTGTCTTATAGATTGCTGCAGGGGTTTTGTTGCAGCCCAATGGAAAATTACCATACTGCAGAAAAAGCTCTGTGGCAAACAAATGTTTAATACTCACACGGTTTAATAACTTAATTCATCTTCTTTAATTAAGGATTTGTGAGTTTATGAATGCAATCCACAGAAGTAAAAACAACATTAGAAATAAAACCATTGGCTTTGACATAAGGGAACCAGTGCAACAATGTAAACTCATTGCCGACGTTGCACACTTATTCCTGAAACACTCTTTAACCATAGCCGTAAAGGTGTGACCTGAATACTTTTATAAGATCCAGCGTCACAATAATTTGTTATTGCACCTTGTCATTTTGTATTAAAGGCCATAAGCTGAGCTTCATAATTGTAAGTTGCTCTGAGTAAATATCGACCCGCAGACAAATGGAGAGTATACTGAAAGCGTGTTGCTGTCAAAACAAGTCTTGCATTAGTCATCGGTTGCATTAGCCCTGTTCTCTTCATCCTGTTTTCATCACGGCCAGATTTTTATTCATTTACAATGTCGTGGGAGGCCATTGAAGAACAAACTGTTTACAGTAGATGATCCCGAGGCACTGAGTGTTGTAGCGCAGCAATACAAAATTATAATACCAAACACACAGTACGTTGATCTTTGAATATGAACTACCATCTTGCTTATCGCCAGCGGCGTTTTTTCCTCCTTTTTTTTTCTGTATTATTTGTCCTGATTTAATTCTCAACCCCATTCATTTCTTGTTTCAAGTGAGGCACCTCAAAGCCTCTCCAGAGTTTACCTTGATGGACAAAGATGGTGCTTTTTAGAGAAAACGTGGGGTGGAAAACAAAGGGTACTCAGAGAAGCCCACGCTTCAAAGAGGGCCGGAGGTCTGCTCCGGGAGTTGAAGGGAAGTTCCCTCTCCTCTCCTCCCACGTCACCTCTCCTTTCTTCTCCTCCCGCTCGCTGGCCTGCGTGGTTTCACTTCCGTATACAAGTTTGATAAAGGGCAAAGGAGTCATCCTGTTTCCGAAAAGGGAAAGGGCTTCTACGCAGGAAAAGGCTTTTGAGAAAGTGGTGGAGGGGTGTATAAGAATGATGAAAGGAGGAGAGGAGGTAGAGTAAGAGTTGGATAAAGGGCTGACAAAAAAAGTACAATTGATGTGGAGTACGTGGGTCTAAAGGCCTGATGAAGCTAAGGGAGACCAAGCAGTGATAAGGCCATAAAAGTTTACTAGCTTCAATAGCTTTTTGAGTTTCCAATGGAGGCCAGAGCAGGTGAAGCGTACTTTGAGAGTTACTCAGAAAGGTATGTTGAGCAGCAATCTGTCAAAAAGATGGAACACCCATCACTCGGACACAAAGATTTACAGTGTCAGCAAGAAGCATTAGCCCTCACAGTGTGTGGCTTTGTGCCATTTGTCTGAGTTTTGATATCTGTGTGTGTGTGTGTGCGTGTATGTGTATGTGCTGGGACACTTCCTGCACTGTGTGAGTGCGGGAGATGGAAAGATGGTGGAGAAGTGGAGCAGAAAATGTGTAGGCTTGTTTCCTAAAAAGATGTCTGTGTGCAAAAAAAGAAAAAGTTTAGTGTAGTAGTCAAGTCAGGAAAAGTCTGCAAATAAAATATTTCTTACTCTGGCTATGACCTCCTCAGATCAGTGTCCTTGCATGCGACACTGCCTCTCACTAAGATTCACAGCGCTTACAGAGACGCATTTTAAGACCCGTCTGAACGACGACTTGAACATAAATGTGAGCTGCATCAGCCGACAACAAATCAATCATCCGCCATATGTGACGCTAATTTTTAATACCTAAATGAATAACAAATTGAGTTTGGTATGCATGAACAACAACTAAATATTTAATGTCATTATAGATTATTATGCTTGTGTCTAGTGAAGGTGAAATCTGATGTGTGCTTCTGTGCATTGGGGCCTGCAAGAAAACAATATTTGTTTTCTATGCATTAAGCGTCCAACCTGCTCTTTCACCCACGGCTGAACTCCCTGTGCGGAGCTCACTTGTACCGAGGCAGAAGGAGCTGTTTACAGGGAAGGATTAGTAAGGAAAGATTAATAATAAGATGGGATGATTGTCATATGGGTGATGGAAGGAAGAAGACTTGAAATAACACGCAAATGTGCACACTCTCACATCCCCCCAGCTTTTAGGTCCTTGTTTGTTTGCCTGTCGCAGTGCTAATTATGTCCTGTCAACGGCTTGTCAAAAATCACAAATTAGTAACTTAATAACATTAAAAAGATGGACACTAATGGGATGCATACTGAGCGGACTGTGTCCTGTAAGTACGCATTTATACCTGCAGACATGCCAAGGGAGAGTGCAGAGCTTCGAGCAGGTTATGAGCAAAAAGTCTAATTTATATGCGCACTATTAGTATAGGAATTTTGCGACATGATGTATGTGTGTATAAATTGCAGGGATGACACTAATGACACGGCACACAGTACATTACTCCCTCCAGACCCGTTTCTACAAGATGAAAGCTCATTATCTTGGCTTGGTTAGTAGAGGAAGAGAGGTCGACTCGATCCTGTTCCTGCTGCATGCCGGGTCACCTGAAAACACACTCCGTTACAGGGTGTAAAACGTACATTAGAAAAGAAAATTACTTAATATGAATTCATCCAATTAGTTTTGGCTTCTGACAACTCGAATGAAGAACATCCTTTTTATTAAATGATACCGATGATCGCTCGTCATCTTTTAGGAGTTGCAGAATTTGGGAACGACACAACCTGACTCTTTAATCTGTTCATTCAGTGTGTGCACTCAGTTCCCTCACCAAATTCTGACATTTTAAAAATATGCATCATCCAGGTCTTACAGACCTGACTTCAGGTTTATTTGAGTAGGGACAGATACCAAAACATAGATAAAAAAATGAACAGTCACCTGATGTATGCATCATAGTTTTTAAGTCCCTGTCCCTAGTAGGGCTTTTGTTTAAAAATAATAATACAGATTAGCATTATTAGAAATAGGAAAATGAAAATGGGAGTGATGGAAAAATAAACACTAATAATAATAGTTATTGATGATGTTTGTACATTTTGGGTACATGCACATATTGAAAGTTGCTTTTAATAAGAGCATCAACTAAATTAATACAGTTTCAGGTCTTCATAGCTTCGGCGAACAACTTTTGCAAATTGTGTGCAGTATTTAGCCTCCCCCATTCTTTCCTCTCGTTTTCCCTTTCTTTATGCTGCATCCCCCATCCGTCCTCTTCTCTTTATCCCGGCACCATCGTAGCCAAGGTGTCCCACGTGGAAGCCCTGTCCTGGTCTACTTCTATAAATATGTTGAGATGATCTTGGCCAACAGTGTCTCCTCTTCCTCCTCCTCCTCCTCCTCCTCCTTTGCTCTTAAGGAGGCTTTCCTATTGTATTTTATTAAATGTTTGCATGTACGTAATGTATTACCTATGGAGAGAAAGAGATATAGAGCACAGACTAAAGTTTACAATAACTTTTTCTGAACATGTTTTGTTTGACTTTATAAAGGACGCTTCAGAAATTTCAGTGTGTTATTGTGAGGCATGTTTAACCTCTCTCATTTTCTTTACTCCTTACTTTTATCTTTTTTTTGTTATGCCTACTTGTCATTTAGGGCACAATTGCTGATTTTATCACAGTAAGATGTTCATGTGAAATTGGTTTTAATGCTCCCTGCTGTATACTGAAGACATTTATATCTTACAAAAGGTTGACTAAACAGTTCTTAGTTTGGTGCTGACTGTCCTTTGGCATTTTTTTGCTTATTTTTCTTTTTTTAATACACTGATGTGTCCTGTTCTTGTTCTCATGAATGGGACAGAAAGTACCAAACAAAACAAAAGGCTTGTAGGTAGTTAGAAAATCAGCTCGGAAACCAATTTTGCATGTTATTCAGTTAAAAAAAAGGGAATAATAATAATACAAATGTGCCTTGTATAACAGATCTTAACATATTTCCCTTTGATAGCATTTTACAGAGACAACAGCAAAGGTTTAGATGCACATAGGTACACAGTGTCCCAGATTATTGTCGCTATTGAGCACTGTTATATTCAAACACTTTAAGATACAAGTACCAATGCTATGTGTAGTCTAATTTGGGGAGGGAGGGTTCAACTTTAAGACTCTGTAATGTCATCCCTCCAATCTAAGAAACAAATCAACGAATAGTTTCTTAGGCACACACACATGCAGAGCGTTTTATTTTTCCCCATCACTGTCACAACGAAGCAGCATCCACTCCAGCAAAAAAAGTGGGAAATACTCCTTCATAAGAATCCATCAGTAGTCAAAAGAAACCCAGGGGATTGGGAGAGAGCGTGCCAAACTTGCATGGAAAAGAAGTCTGTCAGAGCCAGAGTTGTGTTACTGTGAGGTGACCACTGCCCCTCATACATCTGAGCTTACCTCCATACATATGGATATCATGAACGTATAGTATAGCAAACCCATGAGGGATTCAAGAGACAAAAGAAGCGAGCCTCAATTGAAGCTTGCTGTGCTGCTGCAACAGAGGCTGTACAAGCCTTTGGACTAAACTTAAACTTTCTGTAAGGGTGAGATCAACACTCGTTCTCTCCGCCTTACAGTCGATCTTCAAACACAGAAATTCTCTCTTATGTGTATACCCTTCTTGCATACACCTCCTTTTATCACACTACATTCTTTTAAACAGGGTGAATATGAAATGATAGTCTCACAGCGCCTTTTATACCCACTCATACCCCCCCCCCCCCCCCCCCACACACCTCTGCCCTGAAGCTTAACCATTCCTACCTGAACTCGACACAAAAGCATCTGAAAATCACGCAGGGTTGACATCGACGGGTTCCAAAGACGCCCATTCCGACAAGGCTGTATTTCAGTTGAAACTGCTCGTACAATAGCACTTTAAGTACTCTGAGTTGACCCCTTAGTGACCAATTAGCCGGTGAGTGCTGATGATAGTGATGCTGGTTAATCTGTGCTGTGTCACAGACGTACCTTTTTGAAACGGTGCGGCTAAGCAGTTTTGATCTTGACCTATTAAGAGGGATCAGACGGATGCATGACGTGGCATCAGTTATACGGAGGACCAGGTCCTGAAAACCGTGTTTTTTTTTTTTTTTTGACAAATAGATGGAGTCATGTCTCCTGGTCTTTTCCAGACTTATCAAGCCCACTAATGTTAAAACTACTCGGGACATCCTGTTGTTCTTTTGATTAGCTGCCGTGCTGACCTTTAACTCTAATGCAATTGTGTTGTCTTTGGCCAGGTATTGAATGTCCACGCAGTTCCCGGAATACGCCTGGAGGGATGCTGGTGGCTGAACCCTTCAGTGAGGAGGCCATGCTGTTCACCAAAGAGCTGGTGCTGCAACGGGAGGTAAGCAGTAATGCGGGATATTCTGCTCGTGGTTTAATCAATTCTGAGTGCTTCAATGCCCATTCCCTCGTTGCAAACTCTCGGTGTTGCGCTGTTTTGGCACCCCATTGCTCCATTTTTATTTTCCCAGTCCAAGTTGAGTCTGCTTTGTTCAGATATGTGAGAAGAATAATGTCTATTATACTCACTGCTTTGGCTTGAAAGCAAAGTTCCATCAGGCATTCTTGTTTTGTTTTGCACGATTTATCCAAGCCCATTTTATTGGAGCAACACATATTAAAAGTCTTCCATTGAATTTGTTTGTTAAACAATTCTAATAAGGGATTATCCTCTAATTGTATTGATGACACAAATAAACACACATTTTTAGAAGACCACATTTAAAGTCATGTTGAAATGCTCAAAGACGGAATGTTTCTCGATTGGATGATTTTTACAAAAACATCAAGGACATCCACATCTTTCAAACAAATATCCCATTAACCCCCCGATGCGTAAGCTGGTGAATTTGAATAATAACAAAACGGTTTGAACAGTGTGTTAAGTTCTATCACTTTAGTAATACAGCTCTTCAAACCAGACAAAGACACTTGCAATATTACAATATCCAAAATCTCAGACGATCTCGTTCTATAGCATGAGCGCGGTAAAAAGTTTACTCCCACTGATCTTTATTACAGCATTTAAAGCACTGTACTTGTACCTTGAGTGCTGTCAAATCTCAACAAAAATCCACACACAAGTACCTACAATCAAGTCGACTAAACCCAAAACACACACACACACACACAGACACACACCATCCTACCGCGCTTACTCCCAGTTTATGGAAAGCTTACCTGATAGTGGATCAGTGCTCCTGGGCTTTAGAAAACTCCACTGTGTGCCTGTTCATTCACATGCTAATACGTTTTTATAAGAAGCAGTGAACGGACCAAAACCATAATGGAACTAGCTATAATCCTGCCACCATTTATCCAGACCACACGCCCCCTCTCTTTTGCTCTCTTTACCCCCCCCTCCCCTCCTTTTGCTATCGCCGTTTAAAGGGCCTTTTTTTGCGTAGGGTGGCTGTCTCCTCTGTCCTCTGGTGTTTAATTGTCATGGAAATGTAGCCTGTGTGTGCACGTGTGTCACGAGCCAGTGGTATAGGATGGATCTAAGAAACTTACTGTGAAATAATTGATGCAGGCAACTGGGGATTTTGATTGACAGGGATGCAAACTTCCTCCCCCCATGAGTCAGTGCAGTGCAGAGGTTTTCTTGCACTGACATGTCGGTATGGATATTTATTATTCCTACAGATGCATGTATAACCATAAATGCATAATGAATCAGAATAACACTTGTGTATATGCTTTGCCACGCTTTCCCCAGTCTCTCTGATACGCGCACATATTAAATTAAGTCATCATACGCATAACCTCTTCCCCGCCATACACACTCTGACGCACGCGGCTTCTCACACATTTTCTCCCTTGCTTATTCATCGGTGGTGTCAGCAAGTTTTTCACAGGTAGGTGTCAGCTAGCAGGCACTGGCAGGAGAGAGCCATATAATGAGTCCAGAGCCCAGTGCGGGGGCTGGTTGGCAGGCTGCACTGACCTGCTGTTATGGGCTAATATGAACACAAACACACTCACTCTCAAACGGACACATTCAAGTCGGTGACAACACGGTTAAGAGGTCAGAGGGAGCTGTCACTTTTCCCCCAAAAAAAGACAAGAAATCATTCAATAAAAGAAAGTATCAGGTTGAAAATCCCTGTGTTGAAAATCAGTTTGGTCTCCTCTCCTGCTTCACCGGCTTTACCAAGGAGGCAAGGGGGGGAAAGCAATAAGTGACGGCTTTAAAATGCACACACATCTAGCTGGAAAAGACTCAAATTATAGTGAAATGTTATGCAATACCTGCCATTGAAACGGGAGCTAGTTGCATGAGACGGAGAGCCAGAGTGAAAGGTGCGAGGAGGCACAGAAGCTCTCACGAGAGACGAGTAAGTAGCAGCAGAATAAAAGACCCGATGTAGGATGGAGAGGAAATGGTCTGTTCCCTTCATCCATCTCATGTCTCCATCTCTCCTCTGCCTGTACAGCACGGCGAGTAACAGGTTATTAAGGTGTTTCGCACTCGAGCATGAATATGGATCGTTTGGTACCATTTGCATAATCTTCTGCTGTTGATTCCTCTCTGAATAGCATCTGATTGCAGGAGCTTTTTGAGATGTTCTGAAGACGGCCTCACGTGAATACCATTTGATTTGGGTTTCGTACATTTATTTATTTGCATTCATAAAAATATTTTTCTAGCTTACGCTGCTCGACAGCCATTTTGTGTTTTGTAGGGTTTTGTTACTTTGGTGACATGTTGATTCAATGGCCTCTATTTCGCACTTCTGTGTTTCACTACTCTGTAATTAGCTGTTCCCTTTTTTTCCCTCCTTTTGGAAAGTGCGTTTGGGTGCAGGCTTGCACCGTTTTTCTCTTTTTTCCACTCGTGCCTCACTCTTGCCTCCTCCGTCGTCTTTGGCGTCCAGTTTTAAAGCTCTGAGTGACATTTGCTCTTAGCTCTCTCTCCCCCCTTGCCTGCCATTTGTGCTCGATCCCCTCCTTCCCCAATTTCTCTCTCTAAACTGCCACACAGCCATGTCTTAATTTCTCCTGATGCAGACCCGCATAATTAATGTGGCATCCAGTGAAGGGAGAGGCCCTGGTTTCTGTCTCCTCTATTTATAACCCCCCCCCCTAACCCAACCCACCACCACCACCACCCCCCTGTGTCTCTCTGGTGATTCGCTTTTTTTTTATATATATATATATATATATATATATATTTCTTTCGCCTTTAGACTCCCTCTTTTCAAAAAAATCACTTTTGTGTTTATCTGCTCTGTCTCCCTTTATCCTTCCCTCCCTTCTTTCCTCTCTTTTAATGTCTGTCTGCCTCCCTCTCTTTCCGCTCCCTCTGCGTTGTGTTAATCTCTGACAGACACTGCTCCCGTTCCCAGTGTGGAACCGAAACAGCAGCACAGAATTCTGAGGGGGGGTAAAAAAAACACACGGTAAACACAACTCCCTAGACATTTCCTTTTTCTGTTTTGATGTCTTCCATTTAATTTCTCTCACCTCCCACCTTTCCATTGACAAAAAAAAAAAACTCATCCATTCAGAGTCTGACTCGCTGTGGCTCTCTGTGGATTTCTTCTTTTCACTTTTTTCGGTGGCAACTTCAAACACGGAGCTGAACCAGGAGGGAGGAGGGCGCAAAGATTTTACCGCATTGGCGTGTTTATCCGGGATGAGTCGGCTACAGACAGGACACGATAAATCGTGTATTCTTAATAAAATGACACAGTAACACTAGTTAAACTGTTGCCAATGTATCGTTAGAATAATGTGTCTTAATAGGAGTCATTCTAAACTAAGAGGGCTGTAATGTCATAAATGTAGTAATAATAAAGTTTCTGTCAGTTTTTATGTAGTTTCACATTTTGCAAATTCAGCTACCAGTTGCATCTACTTGGGGGTGTTTCCACTGTTTTCTTAGAAAAAATGTTTTGGACTCGACAGCTAAGAAACTTTTTTATATTAATCATCACAGAGCAGAGCGTTGATTGGAACCGCCGTTTCTATAAATTTATAGCAAATATATACACCCAGGCGGGAGAGGAGGCGAGAATAAGAATAGAGGGTGACGCAGAGATGGAGTGGTTGATTGAGCAGGTACAAGAGCAGGCTAAGTGGACAGTAATATGCAATGTACTGATCCACCTACGTAAACCGTCAGCCCTGTTGACCTCATTGAGTCTGGGTGGTCCCTCATCTGCTGTACTGCCCGACTGCCTACTCACTCACAAATGCTCTTTCTCACACAGCGAGGACTTTCGCTCCTCTTGGCACTTAAAGATAAACATGCACATGCAATATATGATGAGGGCCTTTATCTCTGTATGTCAAAGTGTTATAAAAATACACCAGATGGAAAATGTATATGTTTGAAGTTCAGAAAGTTTGATTCCAACAATGTTTGTTCCAAGAAACTAAACTGTATAAAAAGCCCTGGTGATGAACTAATCTACCAGGCTATGAAATTACGTCAACAGTCTATTTAGTAGGAAATTATGTTTAAGAGCAGCCACGGTCGAGTTACTATTTTATTTAGCTATTTCACAGATCGTTTGTAGTGCGTGTCATCTTTTGGAACCATTTAGAAACACTTCATTTCACCTCAAATTCCAGCTGTAGTTGCAAAGAAATAACATGGTAATAATAAATGCTAATGGCGGTAATTGTGCAAAAAAAGGGAAAGTAATCGAATTAACATTTTAACATAATTGCTCTTACACACACAGAGGCACTTACCTTATGTCTCTCTGCAGAGTCATATTTTTCTGTATCACGGGGCTTCCACGTGGCTCTTAAAGTGGGTCCCCTGCACCCACCTAACTCCCCTTTAATTGTGACGTGAACACTGTCCACCAGGCTGCCATAGGTGTGGGTTGGCACAGGCTGCCTTCAGACCTGCAGGAGGCTGTGTTGATGAGTCACTGTGCTAATGCCTGCCTCGACAGATCTTCCAGCGCTCCGCTTTTAATAACTGTTCTTGGTGAGCAATTTTAATTAAATCCTAATACATCCTGCACCTTTTGTAATATCAAGAGGACTTTGCTTCCTGTTCTCTGTATGCTAAGTCTTATAGTACTACTGCCACCACTGTAAGTAGGCACAATGTGGCAATAGGATAATTGAAGTGTAATCTAGTTGCCTTTTGTCCCTTCTGCCTTAAAGCGCAACTGTGGTCAGCGCAGCTCCAATCAATGCATTTAGCATTCTACACACACACACACACACACACACACACACACACACACACACACACACACACACACACACACACACACACACACACACACACACACACGTGCACAGGCACACAGAATGCATCCTTCATGCATCTGAGGCTCCTTTTTACACGTCTTATTTTGCCTATCAGGGCCACAGGACAGCATTGGATTTCTCCACCGTTTCCATGCTCTCACATTGATTTCCGATCACGCTTGAATTATTTTGGCACAAGGCCGATCATACAAGCGATGCTTTAACTATGTAACCCCCCCACCTTATCCCCCTGTCATTCTGTCGTTCCTATTTGCCTGTTATTGTCAACATGCATGTGTCACTTTTGCATCTATGTTTGACTCGTATTTCTGTGCAAAATGTGCCAGTGTATGTGAGAGGGAGGAATAGAGTGGGGATATGAGTACACATAATGAATAATGCATGGTGTGGTTTCCTGGTCAACGAGACAGACGGTGGGGACGCTCAACTGCCCCTCCGGTCCTTTTTTCCCACCACATACTGTAGTTAAACAAACCACGAGTGCAGAAGGCATCCCAATATCCAGATTATACTGCTGCTTTATAGCCATAGACAGGATCTGTCCCCGTCCATTCATAACTGCTGCGGCAGCCATACCGGAATTATTTCGCTCTTTTTACCATCATATTATAGCTAATTATTCTGACCGTGTTACCAACAATAACGTACAATTCTGTTCTTTTATTTGAGGGATATTACACAGATGGGGCTTTTAATGATATCCACATTGTACTAGAATAAATCCTCATTGGCGGATAAAGATATTTGTACGTCTTTTTTTGTTGTCAGTTGGGGAAAACAATAAAGTTGTGCACTAATCTCTGCATTTAGCATTATTTATGTTGTTACAAACCTGAGTAGAACCCCCGGTTTATTGTTGTAAGACTATTATCCCGGCCACAAGCCAGTACTGGAGCAGTCATTTTGGTGTTTCTGCATCGATGGTGGATGCGTGCCGCTCGGTGACATAGAGAATGTTCGTTTTTAATTTAAACAGAGATAAAAATTTGTAATTTAAAGTTTGACCTTGAAACCCACCTTGCGAACCTAATGCCACTAATAGTAGTTTCTCATCATCGAGTACCGGCCGTAAATTCCGACGCCCACAATAGGCCGTCTGCATTACCGTCGACTAATTGGTGTCACAGGTGAAGTTTGGCTTCTGCGGCGGTTCGCAAATAAACTCCCGCACGGCCAGTTTGCGCGTGCCGGTGTCACAGTCGGGCGGATTTTGTTCCTTGAAAGTCGTGAATTATAGCCTGAAGGTGAGCAGAGTGACCCACATACACATTCATAGCGTCGCGGTGAAGGAGAGATAGATGGGCCTGAATAGAGATGGAGAGATGAGGGGAAGGGAGGAACCTGCTCGCCGCTTTATCGCCCCACCCCCTTTACGAGGGTGTGTGTGTGTCTGTCTGTGCGTGTGTGTGTGTGTGTGTGTGTGTGTGTGTGTGTGTGTGTGCGTGTGTGTGATGGAGTTGCAACTACGCCGTCCACCCTGATAAGCATACCCTGGGAACGGTGCAAAGACACGGGCGCACACTGCTCGGGGAGCAGCTGAATCCTCTTAGCCCTTTCCTCTACATGAAGGACACTGCAGCACTCTTCCACATCAATGAGGGCAATAGTATAATACCCTCACACACTCTCACTGGACTGTCTCACACTATATCACTCACTGTATTCATCTCATCTTTAATTCTCTTTCTGCGTTTTTCCCTTTCTTTTGCTCTCCGCTCCCCCCCACCACCTACATTTCGTCTACATTTCAGCTCCTTTTCTTCTAGATTGTCAGGACAAAACTTGCTCTTAGAGAGAGCAGAAGGAAGGTAATGGGCATCGATGTGTGCTCACATTCCCAGACAAACAGATTTCTGAAATTATTGCTGAACCCGAGGCCAGAAGACTGAATGTTTCCTTATTAAAGCAGCAGGAAAAGGGAGAAGAGGCTTCTATTGTCTCTGCTGCGTCTTTGTTTGCCCTTCTGTTTGCCTTTACTCCGGTAAACTCGGATCTCCTACTTGTTTAAAAATAAAATAGCCAAACTATATATTGAATTCTGGTCTGTCGTAGAATACTGCAGGCGTCCAGCCAGGTAGCCAGCGGCTGTCTCAACAGACACGTCATTACCTGTCTCATTATTTGCCTTCTGTACTTATTTCTCCTTTTTTTGGTTGCCTTCTCTCTACCAGTCTATTGTTTCACTAAACCACTGTTTTGTCTGCACTTTGTTCGTGTTTCTTACTTCAGTCAGCAAAATCCAGCCTGTAATTGCCAGAGATGACAAATGGAAGACAAAGAAAGTTGAGACAAATAGTACAAATGTTGAATTGAGAGTTTCTGTGGAATAATGATAATAGAACACGGCCTGTCTGGGCCCATTTTATTCTTGTTCGGGCTTTTTCTAATCACAAACAAGGATGTTATATCAATTTCCCCGATAGTCATTAGATTTAAGTCGACCTCTCGGAAATCTATCTCCTTTTTGTAATTAAAGATGAGATAAAAACAAATGCAGTGAAAAGTTTGACTTTGATGATTAATTGCAATGTTAACCATGAGACAAGTATCCTGTGTTACCTATGAAAATAATGAGTGAGAGGTCTAAGGACGAGTCAGAAAAAGAGTTTTTATTCTCCAGGCGTCGTCGCGTTAATCCTCCTCTGGTCAGCCGACTCTCCTTCATCTCTTGTTCTGCCCCATGAGGCAGCTTCATATTTATTGCTTATCTCTTAATTTACTATTATCGCCGTCTCGCCTCACCATTCTTTTCACTTGACCGCCATTTTATGTCCCTCACTAAATTAATGTTAGTATTTGCACGCACGCTTCCGTTCTCCTTTTTGTGTGTAGTCACCGTTGTCTTTCATTACCCGGACGTCCGCCCTTGTAGTGATTTTTTTGTTTTGTGTACACGTGTTACTTTCACTAACCTCTTTTCATCCTGACCCACAAAACACACAAACACACACATGCATACTCCGAAGCCCCTGCTGCGTCTGCTTCTGAGCCGCTGGCTGCTAGGTGTTTATCTAAAACATGAACACTGTTTGACACTGTAACAAAAATGGCATGCCATTGGCTTGAGATGCACTCTGCTTTAATGAATTAATTGTAAAAACTGCTCTTATCTGAACACAAAGCTATTTAGTTTTTGGTATAAAAACATGCTCAAAATGAATGCGGTTTATTGACACGTAATGCTAGAATAACACCCGAGCGTTCACTGTTGCAGTCTGACCTAGAATAGTGCACCGTACTAGAAACGCTATGTAGTCGATATCACCATATGTCAGTTGAATTTGTGATGAGCCTGCCTGAGGAAATGGCTCTGGGTCTCTATGCTTTATTGATGCTTCGATTGATCCTATTCCGTTGATGACTGTGACACAACAGTGCAACATATTGACAGCTTTGACAGACCAATATACATTTATCTATCTTTTGTTGCTCCACCATGCTGGCGTCTAATACATGGACGTAGTCGATGGAGGGAAGCATTGTTTGCATTGCAGCAGGCGTCCGCTGTAGCTCTACTTGTAGCTTCTTACACTGTGGGATGTAGGGCCTCTGCAGAGGAATTCTTTTCTCGGTCATCACTAACATACATGCAAGAGGTTTGACGTGTGTGTGTGTGTGTGTGTGTGTGCGCGCACGCAGGCAAGCACAGAGCAGATACCAGGCTTTCAGTCCTGCTAATGGTTCCCTTGACAACACAGCGGTTGCTACACATCCACGTAGTGTTGGCTGTAGGGTTTAAAACACATACCACAAAGTCACACACAGACACTCAGGCTCGCACACGCAGTATTCAGTTGTCCTGATAAAAAATCGAGCCCATCCGTCTCTGCGCATCTCCTCTCCCGGTCTCTACTCTTTTCCTAGGAAGGCAGAATTAACACGAGGTTGACTCCCCGCTGTTCATGCAGACCGGCTTCACATGTTCCCCTTCCGACATCTTCTTTCACGTCCGTCCGCCGTTACGTAATGGAGGGCACACCTACCCTGACCTCCCCCTCTTTGCTCGTCCTTTTCTTTCTCCTCTCAACTTCTCCTCTGCTTTCACTTCTCTTCTCTCTCTTCTTTTTTATCCGTGCATGTGTGTGTACCTGGCGATAGCAGGAATAGAACCCCAAAGACGTGAATGAATAAAGGCCAAAAAAAGAGGAGAGATTTGAAGCGGTAATCCTTGGGCAGCTTACCCCAGCATAATGTCCTCGCTCGCGCCTGTACCCTTATCCCCATCTCAGCATCAACTTCCATCTCCCCTTTCGCTCATTCCGTTTCTTTATATCCCCTACCAACAAGAGAGAGGCTATCTCAGCGGCTGTGTCAGCGATCAGCACCCCCCCCCCCCCCCCCCCACCACCACCTCTTTTTCTGTTTTCCCAGAGGAGAGTCGGGGGCATAAAGGGAAGAACAAGCCTGGCGAAATCTTTTCAAAAAAACCAACAGGGATTGGGCTCTCAGCTTTGAATTCAGACGGATAAAGCTAATGGCAGAAGTGGGCGACAGGCAAGGCAGCTGTGTATATGTGCGCGAGCATAGCTTCAATCGAGGCCAGCTATAGAAATGTAGTTTCTTTAAACCCCTTTGCTGAATCTCTCTCTCTGAATGTGCAGGGGTGTATGCAGGGGAAGTTCCAAGAAAGGCTGGCCGGGGCACTGCGGTTGCTTAAAACGCTCTCGTTGCCAGCTGAACGTCTCTTAAAGTGAGAGCTGCCGTGTAAGAGTGTTCAGTTCGGGAATCAATACTTTAGTGGTGCTCTACATGTCATTACCCTTGATTCTGTCCTATACTTTGCCATTCTAACGAGGATTTTGTTTTGATAGCCTGTCCCCCCCCCCTTTGTTGCAAAACCTCATGGAAGCTGTAATTTCCATGACCTGTTTTGTTGTTGTCACCACGGCCTCTGGTGTTTTCTATATTGCTGACATTTAGCACACAAGTCTGGCACACCTACAGACAAGCGCTTGCTTCCTCGTGCATTTTCTGGCTGCTCCATATTGTTTCGTCTGCCACATTATAGCGACTCGTTTTCCGCCTTTTGGCTGCACATTGACACTCAAACACGCATGTATATCCACACGCACACACACACACCAAGTTATTATCTCCTGGAACAATACTAATAGATGCATGTACTGCTGTGAGCAAACAGTTTGTGCCTCTGCTGCCAACAGAGTGGGAGGGTGAATGCCTGCCAAGTCTCCTCTACCCTGAGCCTCCTCCATTTCTCTCCTTATCATTAAACTTTTCTTTGTCTTCCCTTTTCTGTGTTTCCCTTCCTTTTCTTTGATCATTTCCCTTTTTCTGCTTACTCGCAATACTCATCCCATAAGCTGCAGCCACATTTCTCCTCTTGGTAGTATTAAACTCCCACCAGAGTAGTAACTGTAGGTTTTCTGCATCTCGTATCGCTGCCGCATGATACCACCTACTTGCATGGTTTTCCCGCTCACTTGTGGCACTAATCCCTCATGTTTACACTCTCGCAGTACACCCCTAGCTACGGCTCACGACTTGGGTTTGAAGTAATTTTGGTGCAACAACAACAACAAAACTGTAATTGATGGACAAACACAAGCCCGCATGCACACGCGCGCGTCTTTGATGTGTCGCTCACTCCGGCTAATTAAACACGACCAGAGACTGGTCGAAAAGAAGTCTAATTATTGGCTCCCAGTTGGGCAGGTACTCTTATATCATCCAGGCTGATGAGGTCACGCTCAGCTTGGGGGGGCTCTGATTCACCCCTTGTTGAAAAGTTCTCTGTTCAGAAGTGACGAACACTTTTGGAATAAGACGTATTAAAGTAAATCATCCCTGATGCCCACACCACCAGGCATATGTAACTGTAGACATGCTGGCACTTGGTGTGTGGTGATAAAGGAATCTGTCCTGACCCCTAATCGGTTTATCGCAATTATGTTGTCAGGCATTTTTCAATTTATTTTCTTCCGAGGCTTATTTATATCTAAATGTGCGAGGTTTAAAAGTTCCGACTACATCTTCATATTTCTAATTTTCCCTCCGTCTCCAGTGACTCGTCCCAGTGCAGGATCTCATAAAGCAAGTGTTGTCTGACATTGATAAGCAGCTACTGGATTAAAATGCTCTTTGCTGTCTTTTTTTTCTGGGTTGGCATACGCTTTGATCATTTTTTTTTTTTTGCTGCGGAGGTGGCATAGTTAGACTTGCACAAGTTTACCTGCAGCGATTCCAACACAAACTCTTTTTCATAGACAGCCCGCTTTCACGCATATGAAGACCTGTCGAAAAAACACTGGACAGTTACTTAACCGCATGTTTGCAAATGAACATATTTTTAGGGGGGATACGAAATCAAACAAATGTCTCCTACTTCACACACATACGGACCACTTCACAGCGAATCTTCTCTTCATGCTCAAGTCCAACCAGATTTATTTGAAGTCCAAATTAAAGGAAATGGGCTAAATGTTTACAGACGCTGTTTCCCTGCCGCCTTAGATCTGCCAGCAAAGCCGCATCCTTTTCTATTAAGTAAGAACTGCATTTTGTTTTTAGAGAAACACTTTTGGCGAAGCCATTAATTTTAGGATCCATTAAAACTTGTGCTGGGGATCAGGGCTTGGACCCCGCCGCCTCATAAAAAAACACTTGAACTTATTTACCCTCCCTTTCAGGTTCGAGTGTAATTGAGTTGCATCTTATTCCACTTAGATAATAAAGTATGACACATTTCCAAATGCCCTCTCCCAGCTAAATAATAAAAACAAGTGGGGGGTAGTAAGACTTCGACACCCAGAATGCAGCAGGGCTTTACTTGCCCACCGCAAACAGAGGTCGTCTATTGATCAGTTTGATCTTTAAAGATCAGCGCTGACCCACCTGCGCACACACCGTTAAACACACACAAGCATTTTACTGCAGCTGCTGAATAATTCCGCCGCCGCCGCCGCATGAAAACTGTTTCCAACCGGCGGATGCTTGATGCGGCTCGTCGGAGCTTTCATCTCCGCGTTGCTTTCATGTGCCATTCTGTGCTCTGCGGTGCACGTTTTCTCAGCTACTCTTTGACATCGGCACACTGCCTGTCATCGGGAAGTCCGCATCGGTGTAAATTCCTGATCCTACAGAGCTCCAGAGCGAATGCTGAGCTCTCTCCACAATGTGTCAGATAGTTGCTCCTTATCTATGGCAATCACCGTTTCAATTCTGCTCTTGCTTGTTCCCCATCCTTGCCCCTTGTCTCCCTTTCTTCACTCCACCTTTCTTAACCCACTTCTCTCTCTCTCTCTCTCTCTCTCTCTCTCCATGTGTCCTTTTTCAATCTCGCACTGCCATCCTCTGACACACTAAATCAGGGTGTCATAGATAATGTGTCGCCCTCGCTATCCACCTGAGTTAATTATCTTGGGCTTGTCTTGTCTTTCTCCTCTGCCTCCTTACTTCTACGTCTTCAGCAATGCAGGAGGCCATTTTGTCACCCCAATTCCACCCCTCCACAATCAAAATGTCTACACCCAGATGCACATTCTCATCCTAGAAAAAGATGAAATCGAGCACACTCTCTGTAACCCCCAAGCTTGTTTTTTTCTTTCTTTTTTTCCCCCATGTAACATCATTCAGCAGGGTTGTGAGAAAACATCTTTTATCCTCACTTCTTTCCTCAGACTGTACATGCAGCATAAACCCACAGATAGTCTTATCAGCACACTGCATAAGTCGTTTTTCTCATCTTTCTCTTATTTCTTCAGAACACATACAGACCTCTCCGACTGTATGGCGTGTCTTTTTGATGGTGAGCACAGTCGCCTCCCTTCGAGCCTGCTAATGAACTGCCTCAAAAGTCGTATCAGACGGAAGCGGGAACCTGGGAGCTTGTGCTTATTTCCGTTATACATGATCAGAAACGACACGCGGCCTGAATTGTTGGACTGTGTTTCTGCGACCGCAGGCTGATCCTGAGCACAGCATCCATCGCTGCGCCTGTGATAATTTCTCTCCAGGCTGTAAATCTCAACAAAAGCAGTGAAATGAATGGTCAATAACTTAATCTTGCTTTGCTCCGTGTGTATGTGCATGCTTGCGCGTGTGGGTTTTTGTTTCTTTTTGTGTGCACACAGAAAAACACCTTGTTCATATGTCTCAGTAGACTCGATTTATTACACACACACCTCAGCCTCAACTGCTGGACGGCGTCATAAAAGTAAGGCTTCATCGTCGTTGGCTGCTAAGAAAAAAAAACAGGGATGTTTTTCACCCACCAAAAGGGTAATAAACTGTCTCCCAGGGACTAGCAGACGGGAACGGTCCTCTACATGGCAGAAACGGTTCACCCACCTGCCTTTCAGTCTCCGTTTGAGCGACGTAATCTGTGTAAATTCAACCAGGGTACATATCAAATCAAAAATCTGCTGGCATGCACCTATTCAACACTACAGCCTTGACTGCACTGGGCAGATTGCCAGCAGTATCTTGTGATGGGGGGGAAAAAAAATTCTTCTGCTTCTGTTGACCTCAGTTACAACAAATCATACCACCATCTGGTCACTGAATATGGCTCTTTACATCGGTTTTCACACCATCACACCAGCAAAAGTAACCTTGCCTTTCACCATATCAGCTTTCACAACGTTACCTTCTTGCTTTATGTAGAAAATTCAAATGTATAGAATAGTTTTAATAATAATAGACCATGTGACAAAGCCAAATATTAAAAGTAGGGTGAGGTAGTTTCCATCTTCACCTGCCTTAGTTTCCCCTTTTGTCATAAGAAGCCCTTTGACCCCACATGACGTCCAGTCACTTTATTTGACATTAGGACCGAACGACTCTCTGGCCCTGACTCATGTTGACTCACAAGGCAGCACACTCCTGGGCCGGCTTAGAATAGCCTCCTGTCTGCTCCACTAGCACACTGGCTAGTGGTCCTTGCACACACACACTAGCATAAACTAAGGATGCAGATTTCAGGTCGCTTCTGTAATCAATCGTCCGCTACAGTCTGTTAATTATCAATCAGTCAAAAGCTTTTAAAATACAAACTCATGAAAATCCAATTGACACACTTCGCATGGGTGTTTGTAGCTGATATTCAGCAAATAATGAAACAAATTTCCATCATTATAATTATACAAGCTTTTCTGGGGAAAAAGAAAAACAAATGACAAACATGCAAAGTGCTTCTTCTTTAACGAGTGGGAATCCTAAAAATAATGCCTTTATCAAGCAGAAATACACATCTTTTCCTTGTTGTTACTGTGTATAGATCCTCTGTTCCCTTGTGTACTTGTGTTAAGCCCTCATCACAGGCTCTGATCAAAGACGGTGTAGTAATCCTAATTGTATGGAAATGCAGCATTAACTTCAGCCCATAAAACCCCTGCATTGGTGGAAGCAATGTGCCGACATATTTCCATAATCTGTTTGAATATTCCAGCATCTTTTTATATACATACATTTCAGCAGACACTGATGGAAAACAATGCAGCCTCTTTAACAGAAGTAGAATATGTTTCAAGGAGGATGTTCTTGTTGCTCTACTGACATGATTGAGTGAGGAGCTTTAGTTGATAAATGGCTGATGCAATTGAGATTGCCTACTGGTCTTGGTCATTTTAATGGAATAAAACTTTATTACGGCCATCTTCTGCGCCTCAATGCATAATAATTTGGAATGAGGGAAAAAAAAATCTAATTAAGAGATAGCATCAAAATAATTGGGTTTCAAAATTCACTACAAACCCTTTTAAGTTTGGAATGAGCTCCTTCCTTAAATTGAATGGAAGTTAAAGTATATTGTTTTGTATTTTTTTTTGCCACTGGTTTAAGGGTTTTAACGTGTTATATTCTTGAAATAACAGGAAACACGTACGTGTGCACATGGGTGCACTCTGGCAGCCATCGTCCCTACAGTTTCATTTGTGCTGACCTCTTGATCCTCCCATCCAGTATCCAGTACCCCCAGCGGTCAAGTCCATTACTGGTATCAGCACTTCTTATCTGCTGCACTGTGCTTTGGTAACATCACACGCAATCCCCCCCCACCCACCACCACCACACCCCTTGTGGTGCAGTCCAGGCCATTCACCAATCATGCAGGAGCCATGATGGCCAGGCTATATATCCCCCATTCCATCTGTAGCTGGCACTCTTGCATCACATTTGCTCTGCTTACTCCTTCACCGAGCGCCTTTTGCTCTCTCCTCCTCTCACTGCTTTGCTTTCCCCTCTGTTAGCAGCTATGCCTGCTCGTCCTTTTCTCTCATTTTCATTCCAGTTTAATTCAATTTTAATATTTCCGTCGTTGTTTTCTCTCTCTTTCTGTTTTTGCTTCTTCCCTCACATGTTTTCATAGTTGTCAGATTCTCCCTTAATTCCCATCCCCTTCACCTCCCATTTCTCCCTCTCATGTTTATTCCTTTTAGTCTCTCAGAAACACTCCTCTGTACAATCAGCCACCTTTTCCAGTCCTGCCATATTTCTGTGTATATATTTTTCTTTTGCTATCTGCTTTTTGCTTCTTAGATCCCTTTTCTGACCCCATTTTCTGTTTTGGTTAAATTTCTTGTTTTTGCTTTCTCTCTTATAACTTCTTTCTAGCAATCTGCAGTGCTTTCCCTTTTACTCAAAATGTTCTCTCCTATATCTAAATGTCTACACCACTACATCTTGTTCCTCCTCTCTTCTCCCTTCTCTATCTCTAATCTCTCATCCCCTCCCCAGGCTCTGTGAGCTGTGGGTAAATAGGTGCATCTTGCCTTGCTTCCTCTTTCAAATGGCTTCATGATTGCTAATGAAGCACACAGACAGAAAAAAAAAGAAAATGACTCCTCTGAGGAGGAAGGGACGGAGGGAAGGAGTGTTTCCCATGGAGACGAGCCCTTCAGTGGCTGCCGAGCTGATTGGCTGATTGATGACCCTGTAGCCATGTTGACTGATTAGTATGACAGAGCCTTTTATAGCACAGCGTGGCTTAATATGGGACCACATAGCACAACATACTTCAGTATTAAACAGTATGGTGTAGCATAAGCCCCATCCTGCTATAGCGTACTGAGACATACAAAATGCAATACAGCTCACGATGGAATGCCATAACAATGCTTAAGCTTAATGCTTAATACGGTGCTCGCATCTGTTCCTACAACTGCTCACGATCCATCTAACCCATTTACTCCATCCATTTAGATACAACACATGGATACGTACTTGTTTGAACAGTCCCCTCACATGCTTCCTGTTGGAGACAATTGGAAAGCCATTGTTTGGCTTTGCATAGCTATGATATTAAAAAATATTACAAGTGAATGACAGGAGTGGGAGATGAAGGCATCCTGTCTGAGATATGAGTCAGCGTAGTGAAAAATTGTCAGTATGGGTGGGTTTGCTCATGTGTTTTTTTTTTTGGCACCTTGCCTTCATTGGAAAGCCGATGGTAGAGGAGCAGGCAGGAGGGGGGGATGTGGTATACGCCACCATTTGGCTAGTGGGGCACACTGAAATGGCCATATGAAATTTAGATGAATCATTCTGCTTTCTCTCATACTTTTTAATCTCTCTCCATTCCCTTTTTTTTTCCTCTCCTGCACTGCGCAACTCCTATTATTTCTATGCTCCTTGTTGGAAGAAGCCCAACACAGAACACATAGCTGATGCAAGAGACACAAGCACACAGTGACAAATACAGACGGACTTGCATGTCTAATCTTTCTAGCTCATTCTTGCACCTGCAGAAAATGTTCAATATTTAAAATGCAGGCTGAGTCATCAACAGACATCGCAAGAGGAGGACAGCGAGAGCTATAGTAGATTTGATTATGTATTATTTTTACCTAAGTGAACTGTTTTGACAGCCCTAGATAACCTGCAGCAGGGTATTTTTACCCCACTTTAGTGATAGTCGGTAGAGGATATTAAAATTCTCTTTTTGGGATAATGACTTGATGTGGTTGTGAGCACTTTGTATGTAACCACATCTATATCTGGACTTTAAACTGCTGTTCACACACCGTCCAGTGTGCTCCCTCTAAATATGTTTTTCACAAAGAAAATATTATGCTTTCTTTTTGGATCTATTTTTTCCCTGCAATGTATTTTTCTGCTGCACTGCACACTTTACTTTTGCCATCGATGTTTTTACTCCAAACATAATCTCAGCTCATTTAGATCACCATATCCATCCCAGCCTCGTAATGTTACACAATGTTGGAGGACATTTAAATTATACATTTACAAGAAATGCGGTCTTACTCTACAACGTGTCTTTCCAAGCGCAAGATATCCTAACTAAATGTAAAAAAAACAAAAAAAAACCTGACACGATATGCTCACTTACCCTCTTCAGTTGTCCTCTTTAACCTCCATGTCTACTCTATCTATCTCACACAACTGTCTCCCTCACAAACATACGTATCACTCTCCTCTTCTGACAGGCTCTACCACAGGTTAAACATGTCACAAACCCTCAGCTAACCACTACACTGGTTTTGTGATGCGCCATGTCAACTCCTTTCTCTCTCATTTATGTTCTAACATTTTTGTTTTTTACGTCCTGCCTCAAATGTCGAATTGCTATATTCTTGGAGAGGCATATCCTGATATTGTTGCCGTGGCCCTCACAGGTACTCTGCCCAACCAGGTCTCCTTTTGCCACACTTTTTACTGGTTATGCAAACTGCTGTTTTCAACTAGAACACTTTGCCTGCAAGCGGTGGGTGTGATAAGAGGCTAGTTATTGTCTTCTTTGATTCCTGTTAGTTCACTCTTGACTGTACAGCTTTATAAGAGTTGATGTGAAGGTCGTATCTGTATTGAATGTGAAGATTATGGTCCACAGCTTGCAGTCACTCCCCTGGCGTTCTTTTGTAGTATTCTTTATCATGTCTCACCCTCATGTTGCCCACTCTGTTCTCTTTTTCTTTTCTTTTTTTTGATCTGATATGTGCTCTCAGGGTAGTTTACACCACCTTTCCCTTTCTACTGTCATTCTATCTCTTCTTCAACACTGTCCCCAGTTTTGTCATTGAGTAAGAGGTACTAGCAGAAAGAATGGCAACAGCACTGCTTGGTCTTCAAACCCACACAGCATGGCTTCCAAAAACACACACAGGCTCACCTGTCTTACAACCTAGCCATTTTGTGTGTTGTATGTTATCTTTCTTTGTTAGGCAGGGAACCGCAGGGCTATATGATGATTGAGAGGGGTGATATTGTTGAAGATGAAAAATGCAGTTAACAGCGAGACCCAAATGCATTTGTCACCATAAAAAGCCCCCATACTGATTGATGAAGGCACAACAGCTGGCAATGCAATGAAAGGTGAAATGAAGATCTATATTTTTTGGCAAAGTGCAAGACAGTCTCAACATCCAAACAGTACTTCACCTTAATTTATCGCCCTTTTTCACTCATTAGAGGCACGATTAATAATCCCAGTTTTCCATGTAGATAATGAGACGCGTTACACAATCTGTGTGCATCGTTGAAAAACATTAATATGTAATGAGCAGTTCAATTAACATTAGATGTTATGAGAGCACTGCTATACTTGTCTGTGGCTACGTCATCTAACATAAAGCACGTACGTACAATTTAATAACTTGGAGTAAATACACGCTTTTGATCAGTCACACCTTGAAGAAGCACCATGAAAAATAGAAACCAAACAAACACTTTTGTTTCATGAAAAGAATAAAATCATAGAAGATGTTGAGAGATTAAAAAACAAATTCCATCCACTTCTGCACCATGATTCATTTTGCCTGAGCCCTCAGCACACGTAGGGTTAAAGTATAGCTGCAGCGTCTTACTGCAGTGTCTAAAGCATTTGGCTGATCGTTACAGTATACACCAGGAAGGGGGGAAAAAAACATCTCTCTCTAATAATCTCTTTTTTTTTCTTCCAAAAATCCTTTTTATTGCATTTATAACATTTGGCACAGTACAAATTCTTGGTGCTTTTACAAGATAAACCTGTAAAGATCGACACTGACCTTTTTTCGGTTTTTGTTAAAGAAAGTCTTTTCAGTATAAATATTTTTTTCTGATCACTGCATTCTCTGTAGCATGGTGTAAAAATCACACAGAATGCCCCCTTTTTTTAAAACAAGACTACCCTCATTTGTCAAAGTCAAGACAGCATCTTAAACAACTCAATGTTTTAAATAGAAGTTACAAGTTAGAAAATAGTTTCAATTTCTTTTTAATATATGTTTCTCTATCACCAGCCCATGGTAGTTTCAATTTGTCCATATATATATTTATTTATAAGCATGTACAACAAGAAATCGTCAGTCTTTTTAAGTTTGCACTCTGTACAAAAAGTAGTTCCTGTCCTTTTTTTTTCTCTCCGTTGTGCATTCTATTGCATGATTTTATGATGACATGACGAAAGGAGCTGGGGAAAGGGATGGGTGGGAGCTAGGAACCTAGGGTAAGGAGTGGGGGGGGCTTTTCAAATCTGAGTCTCCTGCACCTTCTCCTTGGTGTGAGTTTTTATGACAAAGGGCTCAGCCAATGCTGTGATGGTACTCGGCAAGGTTCGAGGCAAAGAGTTCCCAACATTGTTGTCTGTCCATTTAGCCCCATGGCCAGTTGGTTTATAGGTGTTGTATTTGGGCTTTAGAGTGCTGTAGTCCACTTTATGGGGGCTGTAGTCCACTTTGTGGGGGCTGTAGTCCACTTTGTGGGGACTGTAATCTAGTTTAGGTCTCTGAGTGTGTGGACTGAAGTCAGACTTGAAGGCGCTGTAATCCGCTTTGTGGGGGCTGAAGTCACTCTTGAAGGCGCTGTAATCTGTTGCAGTCTTGTGGGTGGAGTAGGGGTCCTTGGGTCTGTAGGTACTGTCCGTTGTAGATCTCTGGGCATTGTAGTCTGTTTTGGGCTTAGGCTGAGTGTTGTAGTCGGGCTTATATGGGCTGTATTCAGGTTTAGGTCTTGGATGTGTGCCAAAGTCCGGCTTGAATGGACTGTATTCGGCCTTAGGTTTATGGTGTGGGTTGTAGTCCGATTTCAATGGGCTGTAGTCATGTTTAGGTTTTGGTTGGGTGCTGTAATCTCGTTTGAATGGGCTAATGTCAGTTTTCTGCCTCGGATGAGTGCCATAATCCGGTTTGAACGGGCTGTAGTCTGTTTTTGTCTTTGGGTGAGTTCCAAAGTCTGGTTTGAATGGGCTGTATTCCGCTTTTGTTTTGTGGGTGCTATAGTCCTGTCTAAATGGGCTGTAGTCAGGCTTTGGTCTATGAAGGCTAAAATCTGGTGTAGATTTGTGAGTGCTGTAATCCGGGATGAATTTGTGGCTACTGAAGTCCATATTTGGCTTGTATGTGGTATACTCAGCCTTTGGCTTATGGAGGGTAAAATCCGGCTGGGGTTTGTATTCGGCCTTGGGTTTTTGAAAGCCGTAGTCAGACTTGTGGCTGATAAAGTCCAGTTTGTGAATGCTGTTATGGTCCCGGATTTCAGGCAATGTGAGAACTGTCTCTTGAGCTGCAGATGCTGGTGGAGGAAGGTCCTCCTCATCCACCTGGATAATCTCCACAGTGCGGGCAGCAGCCACTGTGCTCCTCTGCTGGTGGCGCTTTCTCAATTTGTAGAAGGCGATGAGCATGATGGCAGCTAGCAGTGTCACCGCTACAAAGCAACCTATTATGATCTTGGTGGTCTTCATCACTTCATCCAGGCTAGGGCCAGACTTGCCTGGCTTGCTGGTTGCACCTTGGAGTCCTGGCGGCACAGATGTCTTAGCTGCGCCTGGTGTGCTTTGTAGCAACACAGTTGGAGTGGAGATGAAGACTGGCTGAAAGACGGAAGGAGAGGCAGTTGTAGTTGTTGTCACGAGGCCTACCCCTCCTCCTCCAGCTACCCCAGTCCCTGCTGCTGCAGCTGTGGTCGTGGTGGTTTTAGGTTTGGGCATCTCGGTGGTCGGCCCCAACACCTCCACAGTCACTGTGGTAAAGTAACTCAAGTTGGATGTATTAAGCTCAGCTGCACTCACATTGAGGTAGGCCGAGGCGTTGGAGTTCCCAGCTGCATTGGACACCATGCAGGTGTAAGTCCCTGTGTCTACAGCCAAAACATTTGAGAAATTAAGGGTGCCATCATTAAGGATTGATATTCTTGGGTGACTAGAGGCATGTGTCAGGACAGTGCCATTAGGTAGGAGCCATCGCACTGAAGACATTGGGGCTGTGCGGCAACGAACCTCAGCCACTCTCCCTGCTGAAATGTTCAAGTCCCTTGGTGCATCAGCGATGAATGGTGCAGAACATTGGGTTGCTGCACCCTCACCTCGGTCCACCTCAACCAACTGTCTCCCCCTCATGCTTGCAGGTGAGTGACAACGTCCGCAGCAAGTTGAGTTAGTAGGGATGTACTCCCTTAGCCAGCGCGCTAACCACACAGCCTCACAGCCACAGTTCCAAGGGTTATGGTGGAGATGGAGCTCCACCAGGTACCTGAGCGGGGAGAACAGATCGTGTGGCACAGCGCTCAGATTATTATGGGCAAGATTAAGCTCCACCAGTGAAGATAAGTCATCGAAACCATTGCGCTCTATCACTGTGATTTGCGAGTTCATCACCCATAGCTTTTTCAGTGAGCGCAGGCCTTTGAAGGAGCCTGGCTTTATCTCGGGGAAGTGATTTTCAGAGATCTCCAACTCCTCCAGGCCCTTGAGTGGACTTAGGTTTGGCATTTCACCCCTAATGTTGCACATGCCCAGGTTGAGGTACTTGAGGTTTTGTAGGCCCTCAAAAGCTCCTTCTGAGATGTACTCCAGTTTCCGCAACTCTCCCAGGTCCAAACGCATTAGGGAGGGCACCCGGTTGAAGGCGTAGGAGGGGATACTTTCAATGGGGTTGTTCCTCAGCCACAGTTCTCTTAGTTTAGACAGGTACTCGAAGGCCCCACTCGGCACCACTGTCAACCGGTTGTCAAAGAGTTCCAGTGTGTTGAGACTGGTGAGTCCATTAAACGCGCCCACCTCAATCTGCCGTATGGCATTTCGCCCAAGCTGGAGCACCTCGAGGTGGTGCAGGTGGCGGAAGGAGTCAGCCTGCACCGCCTCGATGGCGTTTTCCATTAGATTGAGGTGTCGCGTGTTGGCAGGAATGCCAGGGGGCACACGGGTGAGGCCACGTCGGGTGCACACCACCTTCCCCTGCTGATTACTACAGGAACACTGTGGTGGACAGCCCTGGGGTCCCTGAGACGCCGCCCCTGCCAAGGCCAGGGAGGCGCTGCTCCACGCTCGTGCCATCAGGAAGACTACACAGAGCAGGGTGGCTTTCCTGGCACGATGCGCAGCTACCCGCCCCAGGAGACTCATGATGTGGCACGTTCATAATTCAGCATCATCTGGGGGGGAGGATGGAGGTGTTTGGGGGTGGTGTTTGGGGGTTTTGGGGATCAGGAAAGTAGCTGGTTGGTTTGTAGTAGTGTTAAGGGGACCAGAGCAAGGAAGTCAGGAAGTCAAGGGAACTGAAGGAGACAAGGGGAGAAGGGGAGATTTTGGGTGCTTGTTAATAAGCAAGAGGACTTGACTTACCCTCAATTAAGAAATGTTATTAAATGTAGTCAGGGGCAGAAGAAGGGAGGGAAGATGGGGCTAGCTTTTCTGAAACGTGTGTATGAGGACATGATGATAAATTAACCAACCAAAAGCCGTATTACAAGACAGAAGGGAGGGTTACAAATTGATGCAAAGAGGGGTTGAAACACTAGACACCTACCTCAAGTTATTATTACAGGTCCTTGAACTGAAATATATAGTTTCCCTCCTGTTTGCAATCAGAAAGAGCTGGGGTGTTATGTATATCCCAAGAGCAGCAAATAAAGCCTTTTTATATTTGCTCTGTCAAAACGTGTATCAATGCCAAAGAGCTTAACCAAGCGGAGCCCTTTTGTAAATCCACACATCCAAAGAGAAAGGTTCGAAGGCCCTTTTGTGAGTTTTTCCTCCTCGTTGTTGATAAGAAACGAGGGAAAAAAAAGATTGCAGATAGGAATCCAGTCAGGCTCCCAAAGCAGCAGTGCTCCTTTGCTCGCTTCTTGCTGTCGGCTCCTCTTCTCTTGCTTGTCCTTGGAATCCGACAGTTGATCCCCCTGCTAGACACCTTACCCAGGTCTCCATAGCACAGGCAACAACACAAACACACGCACAATTTTTTGTGCACCAAAAGCCAAGGCAGAAATGATGAAAAAGAGGGAGGTAGATTGGGGTGGGATTGAAGAAGGTTTAATGAAAATTCCACAGTCCTCTACAATGTTCTTTGCCTTTTGTTTGCGACGCTTAGGAGGTGAGGTCGACAAGCCGGGTTGGGGGGGGGGGGGGGCAGACCCCCTCCTCTCTGTATTCCTCTGTTCACTTTTTAGTGGTCAATCAGTTGGTCGCTTGGTCAGTCCGACAGCCCATTTCTCTCTCTCTTGCTCTCTCTCCCCTTGCTCCCCCTTTCAGTGGCGTCGCGTCCACTTGATTTGTCTTTCTTTTTTCTTCTTCCTCCAGGAGTGCTCGGCAGGGGTTGAAAAGAGTAGGCGACTCACACTGCTTTCATTAGCTTCTTCCTCTTCTTAACTAGCCACACGCTCCAGCCTCGGCAGCCGTGGTGGCAACAGCGGCGATTGCAAACGCGCACATACCGTCTCTGCGAAGCGCACAACAGCAGTAGTGAGCACACACAGCAGCAGCTGCAGCCTGCCTCCCTTGCACTTCCCAATAATCCGTCAATTTCTTCAGAGGGGGAGTGGGGGATGGAAGGGGGTGCCGGGAGGAGTGGGGGGTGTTGTAGCTGGGTTGATCGAGGTGGGTTAGAGGGAGGGGGTGGTGCGCAGTTTTTCCTTCCTCTCTCCGGCTTGTTTCTTTTTTCTTCTTGTTTTCCAGTATTTTTTCCCTCCTCTCCTCGTGGTGATCAGCACCCCCTCGCTAATGCAGCGTCCGACGAGGGAGAGGAGCAAGACAGGGAAGGCGAGCGCTGGGCAAGCGTGCGGCTTACAGGCGTGACGTTAACAGTAGCGTCGATGTGGAAAGGATCCGTTGTAGCAGCAAAAGAGAGAGCGTGCGCCGGCTTGGATATCTCTCCCTCTCTCTCACTTTGCGCGCTCTCACTCGCTCTCTCTCTCGCGCTCTCTCTCTCTCTCTCTCTCTCTCTCTCTCTCTCTCTCTCTCTCTCTCTCTCTCTCTCTCTCTCTCTCTCTCTCTCAGCCTCCCTTCCGCTCTCTCTGCAGTGTCCTGAGGTAGTTGGGTGAGCTCAAAGCACTCAGACCTTTTTAGAGATCTACCTCTTCAAAAACCAGTTTGCTCCTGCTGATCTCTGCTCCCTTTTAAAAAAAAAAAATGCTCACAGTGTCTTGGTCAGGGGCTTTGTGTGGTTTAGGAGAATACAGGCTGTTCAAGCAAAACGCGGAGATGGACAGTGGCATCCCCACAGCAACCACATTTTAACTCCCTCCTCCCCAGCAATAATCCAGCCATTCCAACGAGTCTGGCAAAGCTTTCCGGCATTGCTGTAGTGGCGAAGGCAGGCAGATGGGACACAGTTTCTCTCATACGGCTTCCCCTCTCTCTCTTGATGCCCTCTCTCGTTCCCTTTTCTGCACTCTCTCTCCCTCTCCCTCTCCCTCTCTCTCTCTCGTTATCTTTGATTTTCTTTTTTCTTCTTTACCTCCCCTTGCTTTCTCACTGTTTTCATTTCTTCCTTTAGTGGAAAATAGAGGAACATGAATGGACTGCTGACGCATCCTGCTCGGAGCAGTGCTTTGGTTTGATGCAGTGTGTTTTGTGCATTAACTCCCCCCCACCCACTCCACCCTCACACTCTTCGCCGTCTTTCCTTCTCACCGCTCACTCTTCGTCCGCCACTGTGTCACTACTTCATCTCTGGCTGGCTATCTCTTCACATACAATCTCCTACAGGTTGTTGGTGCTTTAAGTGTGATTCAAGCCACTCTATCTCTTCAGTACAATAGAATGAGATGTTTAGATTGTAAGAATCACATTAGGTTCCTTAATTAATTACAATTGAAAGATAATTTGGCTCAAGCCATGATGGGAAGCAAGTCCACACCTTTTTATAGCTTTTTACCCACTCTCCACCCCCCTTTCATAATGCATGCCTTTAAAGGTAGTTAGAACAATCTAAACAGGCAGGCCTTTACCCTCAATTTGAGCACCAACTGTCGCTTCAGGAAGTACACAGCCATAAAGGTCATGTTGAGGAAGGCGAACAGGGGAAAACAAGACATGCTTTACCTTCCTGCCGCAGGAGAAGAGGCCAAACATACGCACCCTACTGTCCCGTCACCCCCCTATCTCCAATGATTTGTACGAGCCTCGTGTCCATTAAACTAGGAAGCAGTGTGGGTAATTGATGGTTGGTAAAGCTAGCTGTGGCATTGCTGCTAGGTGTGAGTGTGAAAGAGAGAGAGAGAGAGAGA
The DNA here is from genome assembly GCF_963514095.1 of Eutrigla gurnardus. Taxonomy (NCBI): domain Eukaryota; kingdom Metazoa; phylum Chordata; class Actinopteri; order Perciformes; family Triglidae; genus Eutrigla; species Eutrigla gurnardus. Next base: position 10,026,625 of record NC_139932.1, on the reverse strand, counting down.
GAGAGAGAGGAGAGAAAGCACGCCAGCTAGGAAAGGTCACACTGCCTGTAGCGCAGTACGTTATTCCCACCGGCACAGGAGTATAGAGCCAACTCCTATATTATATACATACACACACACTCACACACACACACACACTGTGTCTTCACTGCAGTTGAATACGAATGGGCTTCAATGAAGCACATGTAACCGTGAGGTCCACAGGAGTATAGGGGGGGGATTTTCCTTTGTTAAGACAGAGAGGCTATTTCCTTCCCTTTCTACAGGGATTCCCTTTGCACCACAGCTCTGTGGAGGCTGATATCAGAGATGTGCTGCACTCCTGCATGCTTGTCACTGCATTCTCCGAGCAACTGAAAACACGAGACGATGCATGCGGGCATACATTGGAATACAACTGCAGGAGGCGCACACACCATCACCATTCCATTGATCCGTTGTCAGTTAAGCCATCTGCAAATTAGGGCTTGTTGTTCTCTGTGTTATTATTGACGTCGAAACTCGGATGTAGAACAGTGCGACTGCATACTGGCACTGGTAGCTTTGTTCGTGTATCAGGTCATGGTGCCTGTGCTGTGTCTGTAGGTTAGGAGTGGTGTGCCACCATTTGATGAGCAAATGACCCAGAATGAGTTCAGGTTGTGTTTTACCCACCCAGCACAGTACATCCCAGACTACTGTCTAACCAAAATCACCCATTGACCCGTAACCTGACCAGTGCTGCCAGGACATCTCTTTCCTCTTGGCTCTCACCCCGTCTATTTCTCTCTTTCCTGTCTTTTCTATTCTCACTCTATTTTCCTCTGTCAGTGGACGCTGTGCTTTCTCACTACTGATGGGCCGTGGGTCATGGCCTGCCAAACTCTGTAATGCTCCACTGACCAAAAGTGGTCAACCACTTCCTTTATAGTTTGATCCTGTGCCAGAATGGCCAACATTGCTTGATGGTCAGCCAAACTCTGTGATCACAGCAAGGTCTTCTCAAGGTCCAGCATGTGTGTGTGCACATGCGCAGCTCACATGGAAAGAAAGGTGAACCAGAAAGCCTTAGTTTTTTTTTCTTTCACCTGGATTTTTTTTTTTTTTTTTTTTTACCTGGATTCCAAATTTAATCTGATTTGGTAGATCAGGCCAATGCGGAAATGTTAAACCTAGTAAAAGTGTTCAATTCTGAGTGCCTTTCGAGGTTTAGGGTATGCCAGTATAACCATACACTGTCTTGACAAGAAGAGAGTTGTCAGGCCTTAACTCCAGGACTTGCTGACCGATGATGGCCTGATGAGCTGTCAGATATGTGGGACCTTCACGCTGTTATGCCAGCCACATAGCCCTGCTGTGCGACCCCTGTGCTCCCTGCTTCACCGCAGGCTCTATGGAGCCACCCCCTTGTACCAGGCCAGAAGGGCACTGGGTGTAGTTTGGGGGTACTGCAAGACCTACTTTAGTGTGGCTAGTCCGCCAGTTAGCCAGCATGTTCGAGGGGTATATGCAAACATTACAGAACCCATCCCCTGGGGTGAGTGCTAGCAAATCTGGGCTGCGGCCAGTCACATGTAGGTCAGCAGCCTGTGTCTGTTTGCATGTGTGTGCGTGTCAGCAGCTCCATTTGGGTGAATGGCCCGCAGTACGGCATAACAGCAATGACAATCAGAGTTTAGGAGTGTACAGTTGAATGATAGATCTAATGATAAATGTCATTGCCTCTGCCATTGCCAGAATCAAGGATTTACACTATAGGCCCCCGGGCAATCCACATACTGGTTTGTGTTTGTGAGGAGTTTTTCAAGGAGACAAGAGGCACACTATTTTTGGGCTTGTCTTGTGCTTTGAGAGCTATTAGATTTTTTTTTTTTTGCATAGATTTGTGTGTGGATGAGTGAGCGTGTCCTCCAAGTGTCCAGTAATGTCCCAGTGGCCGACTTGATACATGCATTCACCCCGGCACAATGTTAACTTCAACCAATCCCAGCACACCGTACATAAACATGTGTACACACAGAGCCCGAACACTACAATGCTGACCTTGAGGTAAAGGACTAGACACTTCCTTTCCCATTTTCATTTCAATTTCCAGGAATTAATTCTGCAAGAGATTATGTGTCACAGACACACAGACAGACAGGCACACTGCTATCAATATCCCAGTAAAGGCTTAAACTGCTTGGTAGGGATTTTTTTTTTTCCTGTTTATCACATTTTGTCATCACACACACACTGGCACAGACACCCACACACTAATCATATGCCAGCGTATCAAGAGATTATAATAAGCAATAGGGTTTATTAGTTGGCTTCTGGATAGGTTGGATGAGTTGTGTTTCATCCTGTTACCTGCTCAGTTTTGCTGGTCTGCTATAAAACTATGGTTTGATATGAACTATTTTGCTTTTAATTTAGATGATTCAACAATGAGTTGTTCTTTAATCTTTTGAGTTCCCATTCTTCCTCTCCATGCGCTTGCCGTGTCTAGTTTTCCTTTTTCTTCTTTGTTTCTATCCTAAATTTTCCCTCTTCTCCCTTGCCCCCTTTATTTGTTCTTTCTTTCCCGCTCCTCCTCTTCTTCATTGCATTTTTCATACTCTTCTCACTGCCTTTGTTCTTGTCCCGTTTCTTTTTGCCCCTCTTTCTTTTCTTTCTCTTCCTCTGTCCTCCCCACACTCTATTGCCTACACTCCCCTTCTCTAAATTGCCACTTCTTACAGTGTTCAGTTGCTCAAGTATTTGCAGGCCAGTGTCATGTTAATTGTGTTTGCTCATTCAGCATATGCTTTTGTGTGTGCTCTCCAATGTGGGCAATATCAGGCCATGGTAACTGAAGGCACACAGTCAAAGATGAGTGTTTTCACTCCTGTATTTTTTCTTTCATCCTGTGTTATTCAGTATCAGAGCTTCGCTAGCAGCTATTGTCTCTAGACTAATGGGCCTCATTATGTTGAGCTGTGTTCATACTGGCTGCCAGAGCAGGGATTAGCCCTAGCACCGTGTTAGCTGGAAGCAGAAAAAAAGATACAAGTAGGTTAGCACTGTTAGCCCAAACAGCATGAGCCAAGATGGCTTGATAGGAAGAGATACTCCATGCATATTTGGAAGTAGGAAGGTTTTACTTGGCTTGTTGAATTTACAACATTTTAGACCTTGTCTAAACCGCCACTTTAATGTGATTTTTCATGAAAAAAATATTGTATACTATATATCATTGTGCCAAGTGTGTGGTAAAAAGCCCGTTATACTTGTTTCACCATATGCTAGTACTCCCCAAGTCTGACCCTGGCCACGTCATTGGTCAGCTGACCTCATTGGGATTCATGGAGCATCCCCGTATGTGTGTTCATCACAATGTTGCCTTGCCAACTGCCAGGCCGTAGGAAATGGATGTCTCTTTCCCTGAGCAATGTGAAGGTAAAAACATAGTAATTCACCACTGAGAGAGCAGCTAAATCTTCTGGACTTTTAGTTCCTTGGGAGCGAAGATGCCATCTTCATTCAGTTCCACCCCTCCCTCTCCTTCTTTTACTTTGATGCGCCCTTGGCTTGGCCAAAACAAAATTCCTAAGTAGTGAGTTGTTGCTCTGCAACATTATGTGATATAAGGCCCATGTTGGGGATTCATTGTTTTTATGGGACCAAATGGGATTCAAAACCGTGATTTATTACTGACAAATGCTTTGTCTCATCTCTCCTTGATAATAGTATTATTGTAGAGTTTTTTTGTAGGCTTTATACAAAAACAAATTTGAAAAGTTAATTGAATCAAATATCTAGAATTATTAAAAAACAACAAGTAGAGCTCTAGAGCTCTAGAGCTAAAAAAAAGCTCTTAGTTTGCTTGTTAAACTAAATTCCCATGATATTGACATGCAATCCAGACTTCGAGGTCTTCTAGGCCATCTTAACCCACTCTAGGGGGTGAATTGTCTTAACTTCCTTGAAGGTCTTTTGTTATACTCAAAGTGGCCTCCCCTCTTTCCTCTCCCACTATGATGCCCTGACCTTCAAACATCCTCCCTAAAATCACAGCGACAATTACCTTCTTAACAGTGTTATGTCTCTGAAGCTGTTAATCCCAGAATCTCCATCAAGCTCCATGTAGGGAGGGATTAGCCATACTGAGGCTTGTTCCTGCACAGACCCAGGGATAGGAGGAAAGAAACAGCTTTTCATCAAATCCACCTGTCCACGTCCAGATTATGTCTGCGCTGTCCAGCAGATAGTGATTTTGTATGTGTGTGTGTGTGTGTGTGTACATGCCAATAATCTTTGTTTTTCATTTCCATGTTTGTAAGCCTATTCATTTATGCCTCGTATCTTTGTACGGGGCACCAGACTATTGCTGAACTCCTTTCCAGTGACTTTCCAGTGTTAGAAAGCAGACAGGTAGGGAGCAAACTGTGAACAGTTTTTCTAATATGCTTTCAATTTGGATTTCATAACTGATAGTTGCCCGTCTACCTTATCTGTTTTCAAATGAACTATTTTCTCCCCAATGTGAGCATAATAAAGAGAAATGGTATGTATACTTAAATGAGGTATGAAGGGTCTTTTTATTGACAGAAATTAAAATTTTTACTTGTATATGGTGCATAGAAGTGGTAGGGGTTTGTATGGTGCGATAGTGTACAGGAGATGCATTTTGTGTGTCCCTACTCTAATGCGACTACTCGCCTCCCAGCCAGCATTTTTTCCCTGTGTAATATCCACTGTCTCTCTGCCTCCATTTTTCTGTACTGGGGGATTTGAGAAGCCAAGCTAAGTGTGTCTAATCTATGAGCGCAGCCAGCACAGCGTCAAATGTTTGGTGCCGATGTACACGCACCCTCCAACAATACAACACTTCAGCAACTCTCCACCCAAGCAGGTGACAGTGCAGGAGAGGGAGGGCTGAAGGTTGAGAAAGACACCCGGGTGTACGTTGGCTTTATTGCTATGCGACCTTGGACTCCAGGTAGGATGTAATGTGAGAGAAAAAACACCTTTTTTGCTTAAAGGAAAGTGAAACATATGATGGAATTGGAATGTGGGTCAAAGGAAAAAGCCCCCCCCCCTCGAAGTCGAAACCCTGTGACCTTGCTTAAATGTGTTTTCCGTAGCAGAGCAATCAGGGATATCGTAGGCTGCGGCTGGGGGCCAGCAGGGTCCCGGCTATGCAAGGGAAGGGGGGGAAAAAAGCAGCGTGCAGCACTTTCTAAATTGAAGTCAATAACACAGCAGTCCATTCTGTCAGGGCCAGTCCTCCCACGCAGTCCGCTTACAGTCACTAAGGACAGGCGCGGATAGGATGTTGATTGAGTTCTCCAAAGTACAACTACGCATGGCAACATGTGTTTCGCGTGGGTGAACACTCATGAGAGGAAATCGTGGCGTCAGGGAAGAGAGGCGTGACACAACTGCTGCACACCTCATAAACTTCTTGCTCTTGTTGAGTGTGTTTGCCACACGTATGCGTTGTTGACAACTCGTCGGCAAGAACTGAATACGTCGTAGAAACGATCTAAAATAAATGCCCCCGAGCTTGTTACGTGGAAGTGCTTTCTTCATCCCGCTGCTGTATGAAAGCTTGCTAATGCAGGCATATCTGAGACACACATGCACACACAGTCTTATTTTGCCTTTAATCCCTTTTTGCGTGTTAGCACTTCTACATAGCTTTGGGGATTAAAAGGAGTATGGTTGGCCTGCTCTGAGCAGGGGTAGGAGAGGAAATTAGTGACTGGTAGAGGGTAGACATCCGGCTGACACCAGTTTACCGCGCGTTGACGCGTGAACATGTGCGCTTACATACTGTGTTCGAATCTGATGACGACTACGTAATGGTTACTGGTTACTGGTACATCTGCACAGCGTGGAGCACGCATGATTTGTTTTGGAGCCAGCACTTTTTCCCCCTTACTTTTGCTGAGGCGAACGCGAAAAAGAAATCGGCTGCAGTTTTGATACTCCATGTTCCCAGTAGTGTTCCGACAGGCTTATGTGTGTTGTGGTTTTCACAGGAAAAATGCAATTTTATGATAAAAACCCATTTACTGCCATGCTTCAGTTCTCAAGATGGTAAGATTTTAAGCGCCTGTATATAAATGCCCCCTTTTTTTTGTATTTGTGCGATAGAATAACTCTGCTTGAGGATCGTCCTTGAGATGGATTAATAACTGTCACGCACTTTCCACAATGTCAAATAGTTTCTTCTCCCACCCCTGTATCTGGAGCAAACTGCAGACACGGTCACATATGATTGTACTCGGATACACATCCCTGGTTTTATAATATAATGAGTTGTTTGCATTATATATCTTATCAAGGGAAAAGGCTGAAAGCGTGACGCTGATCTTAATCCACAGGGCTCTTTAACTTTTTAACCATGCATGTAGAGAGGTTCCATTGCATTTCCCCAACACATTAAAAGCTGTCATCTTTCCATTTAGCGGCTACATTAAGGGCATCCCATGTGTTTTATAATACATTATCTCTCTTGTGCCTTTTGTTCCTTGTTGTTCCGTCATCATTAGTTTAGTGAGGTTTTGTAGAACCGTGCTGCACACGGCCCACCGGCTGCTAATCCTCCTACTGGTGCTCTATTCTCTCTGTCACGGATGGCATCAGTCTGGGTCACTTGTACTGTAGTTGGATAGACAGTGGTAATTTCCCAAGACGTACATCAATTTCACTATCATTTCCCTGCCACTCATTGTTTGACATCCTGCTGAAAATTATAGTTTTGATTTGTAGCCTATCGCTGTATTTCAGAGCTCATTTTGACATTTTTAATTTCGAGTGAGCTTCTTTTGAATATGTTCCCAAAGTTCTGGACATGTTCCCAAAGAAACATGTCCGAGCCCGTGGCATCCCATACCATTGCTCTGGTTGATACGATCATTTTGTGTTTCGCTCAACTCACCGTTGCCTCTAAAAGTGTGACTCGGATGTGTTTCATTCTGCATTTTTTTTGCCAAGTTAAACAAACTGCCAGCAAAGCTTTAAATTCCTGCTTATGCATTTTAATATGCATCTTTGTCTGGTTGACTTTGCTGACTTAACAGTCTCAACACTCTTTTTCAAGGGCTGCCATTTGTTTTTGTTTTTTTTCTCTTTGCCTATCAACATTTTTCCATCTATTTGTTAGGAGCTCAGCTGTGCACAGCAATAAACAACTGGAAATTGATGAAACGCCCGAGACACATTGGTTCATATTTTCTTGTGAGAGAAAAAAAAAACATTGAGCACTTACCTTATTTATTCATCGTATATCCCTGGAGACAACGGCCATTTGTGCATACACTGGGCATCTGGTTTTCCTTTTTAAAAGGTGACCTATTGGGTATTCAAGCAGTAAGCCTGGGCAGCATTAGTGTTGAGCTGGCCACACTATTGTGGCTTGTAACTCAGTGGTAGTCGTGGGGTGTCTGCTATTGCCTGTGGCCACATTGTTGAAATTGAATTTGAAGTGTGTGTGTTTGTGCCTGCGTGTGTACTGCTGCCTGTTTTTAAACTGAGCGTTATCCATCCTATTTGGAAGCACGACTGTCATATCGCTCACCTGGTGGCGTTAAAAGCACTCCTGCAGGGAGTGCTGCGTTCTAAGCCAAATGTATCAAGTAAACAGTCGCATGCTGTTTGTATTCTGCTGTGTCTGCTGACTGTTAAAAAAAGATTCCATCTGACGCACGAGCATGTTTTTACATATTTGCACTGGCTTTGCCTTCTTTATTCTGTACATTATGCTGTGGGATCATACTCGAATGGACATTCGGCTGTTGCTCAGATACTGTGATGAGAACGCATGTTACCATAGTGACAGTACTTGGCAAAGAGGGTGTCTGCAGTGGCTCCAGAAACTTTTTTTTTTTTTTTTTTTACCTGAATGATGAAGAGCAAAAGCTAATATATGCCATCCATCAAGCTGTGATAAGTCCTCCACGGACAGTAACGAGTGACATCAGAAGGCTTAAGGATGTGTTTGATGCCCTTTTGTTCCTGTGCCCTCACACATGACTCAGCCTTCCTCCTGTGAATTGGATCGCACCACACTATATCGAGTTGTGAATGAGCGACGTTCGCTTTGCGTACATGCCTCACAATGCAGCTCGAGGTGTTCCCTAGTGAAAGGAGGGAACGGTTAATTGTGCTGCAGCTTTGACACAAGCCCTCGCCCTGATGATGCTTCTAAAGGAATACTGACTGAATCATAACACAGTGATTGCTTTCCTCTTCACTGCAGAAGGAATTAATCTGATCTAATGTATGTAATGGAAAAAAACAAACTTACGCCTTCAACACTGTTCCATCATTTGTGGCCTTTCTGTCCTCCTCTCCCCATCCCTCACTTTTCTTACTTTCTCTTCTTTCTCTCTCTCTCTTTTGCTCGCAATCTCATTCCAGAAATGTTAGCCCCATTTCTCTCCCTCGCCTCCTCATTATGGATGTTTGGAGGCCTAGTCTGGTTTTTTGACTCTGATTTTTGTTTTTCTTTCTTTCTTTCTTTCCTTCCCCCGAGGAGAACCATAGAGGAAAGGGATGTTTGGAGCAAAGTGACAATGAAAAATGATAACAAACTGAAGGTGTGGATTAGACGCCTCACTTCAAATATTAAAGATGAAGGATTAAAAAACCCTCGTCTTGCTGTTGACAGAAGAATTCCTGTGTTGCATTTGATTTATTAAAATAACTGATACTTGTGTAGTCTGATCAGGAATGTGGTTTGAATGTAGTATGTTCCCATGGTGGGCATGCTTACATGTTGCAAAGTGGCTGTAATCCCTTTTATTGGTCACATTGATAAGATTAACAACCATGGGCAGATACTATTGTAGTCCGACTGGTCAAAATGCATTGCAGATGAAGAAAGAAGCAAATCATATTTGCCAATGAATCCTCATTTGCAGTCAAGTAACCGACTTAACCGCATGATTCTTAAGTAGGCATTACTTGATTAAATCGGTCTACCCTCCTCTCCCGTCTTTCCCACCCACACAACCGCACAAGCACACACCTCAATCCACTATCTCAATTGTTGATCGTCCGTTGCCATTTATGTGATTGAACTCGCGGAGAGGTTGAATGGGATTGCCCAAATGGAGGGATGATTATAGGATGATTCGTCTCAAGGTTTTCATCTCGTATGCTGCCGACTGGGGTCAGATCATCATTTCCTATTTATATGATCTCTGACTACCTGTTGGCATGAAAGATTAATTTTGCTTGGCGGTAATATCTCTGTGTACCCCAGAGTTGGCACACAGGCGGCAGCATCATTTTCCTCTAAAAAACCAGGAGGCATATTCTTCTAGACTGCTGAATCTGTTCTTTTCTACCTTTTCCTTGTTTTTTGCTTGTTCAACTTTTAATAAATGCAGTTAGATGGAGTTGGAATGTCTTCCCTTCTATAGGACCTCTGGCTGCCTCCATCCTGCAATATCGGCTCTTTACTACACTGCTAGTTTATAGCAATGTGGAATGCCTCTTCAGTAGCTCGTCCCCACCACTTTTCCCACACTCAAACTTCAACCCCTGCCTAACAACTCTCCAACCAGCCTAGCAACCGGGCACTGCCTCTCGTCGTTATGACAAGCACACAGAAATTGACAAAAAGCCATGTTGAAAAATGCCAGTCGGCTCTTTTCCCTCCCCTCCCCCCCCTCCTCTTCCTCATTCTCTCACTCTGTCAGCACAGGCAGGGTCTGGGAGGACAGAAATGGCTTTTTGAGTGACACAGGCTGGCTATGCCATTTGCCGTGTCAACTGCTGAAAGAGAATAGAAAAGGAGGTGAAGACAAATGATGATGGCCTGGCCATGATTGCCCTGCGCCCTTCTCGCTTTCACCTGCCATCTTTTCCCTCACGGGGTCATTGAAGTCCAAATAACACGATCACAGCGCCAGAAGGTGTAGAAATGTTTTTCACAGCGATAGGGAAGTTTTTGTCGATTTTTAGTTTTCTTTCATTATTTTTGACACACCCTGTGGACAAAATGCTTGTGTTTAGGTATTACTGGAAATGAAATCTTTCTCCGAGTTGGGGGAAATCTGACGAAATACGGTAAGCTAGTAGTGAATAATGAGCTGAGCCACATCACAATATTCCTGGGTCTAATTTTGAGTCTGCAACACCTCCAACTCCTCTCTGTGGGTTCATTAACCTCATCATCGTCAGACGTCAGAGAAAGTTCAGTAAGGATTCATGTAACCCCAGCGTTTTCCCTACATAGTCCCCATCCACCGTAGTTTGGTCATTGCAGCCGTAGAGTCATGAATGTTTAAAATTCCATTATAAAATCTTAAATTGATTGATATAGATGTGGCAAGGGGAACATGGGCTGCAGCCCGTGTGGTGGATATCACTGTAGAGAGGTTTGACAAAGCAGAAAGGTACAAACTCCTGTCTTTGATATTTAAATGTCATCACCTATTCATTTCATAATTTAGTTTGGAATGCAGCCGTTCATTATGTTGAACTTCAAAATTTACCATCTTAATCATGGAAAAAATAATCATGCTGGGGGATTTTATTAAAAAAGCATCAGTATAGAAAATTGCAGTGAAGCTGGGTGGCTCTCCAAATGGATTTTGTTGTTATTTATGAAAACAGTAAACGGTTAAATTGATCAGATACAATGCATTCTATTCATACATTTGATGATAATATGCTGGCACTTTTTTCACATTTACCTCCTTGTTGTCTGCTCTTAAACGGAAGCAGCGCTCAAAATTGGAAGTGAAAACATGTCATTGTTAGTCCCTCCGTGTTGCTGCTGTGCCGCTCAGTGATTGCAATATAATGGCCAGGCTTTATTGGTTATGTACTCCAAGGTATATTTATAAATGGATGTGAGGGAAAGCAACGCTGTCATTTTGAGAGGTAATGTGGCTTAATGCCCTCTCCAATCATTTTGACCACCCCTGAATGTGCTCAATGTGGCTTGACTGCTCCCACCAAGCATTCCCTGCTGCAGGCAGCGATTCTGAAGATTTGGATTCTTACCTCTCATTGCTTTCCAATACCCCAGGGTAAGGGAACACAATGCTTCTCTGGGAACTAAGTGGAAAAAATGCTTAAGAATCAAATTACAGTGTCTATTCCGACGTGTCCAGGAATGCAATTAATTTTGAGTCCCCCCCTTGGTAGTAGCTATGTGGCTTGTGCAAAATAAAAAGTAATAACTTTCACAGAGCTATTTGACATTTGTTTTTTAACAGTCGTTCAATAACTTACACCCCAGTTCAATTCGGGTTTTCCCACCTGCACCCTCACACCGCCCAGTTAAGGGGAATTATATGATATTAGTAATATTACAAATGTAGCTCAATATTCATCGACCCGTATGCCATGTCGCCCCTCTCTTAAAAATTAGATGGATTGTAGTTATTGCTGTTATTGATTTTAATAACCAGGCTGTTAAGGCTTGCTCTTGCTCGGCTTCCTCCCGTAGTGAATGTGAGGGCTGAGCTGTTCTTTCACCTGGGTACCCAAGGATCTATAAACTAATTTAACTACACCTTTAGCATGATTAGCTTTGCTGAATCAAGCAGTTGTTACTTCTTTTTTTTTTTCTTTTGGGCAAGTAGGATCCAGGTAATGGGCTCAAATGGGAGGCCATAGTAAGGATCATGCTTCCTCCCAACACTATTGATCCAGTAAGGCACATGGTGAGAGACTGATGTTGAATGTAGTCGGTCATTACCTCGCCAGAGGTCTTGCATTACTCAACGCCGCTGACCCTTTCATTGTGTTGGTACTTTTCAAAACCCCCGTGGTGTCTAATTGTTGTGAGTGTCGCGGCTTTGAGGGGGGAAGTAAGATCGCGAAGGTCAGTGAGCACCACAAAGGCCCTGCAGGTTCCCCGACATGAGTCCATTTCCTTTTTTTTAAGCCATTCCACATGACCTTGTTCGTGTGTACTTTTTATTGAGCTACAACTGTGTCTGATCAATGCTGAAAATACATTCCAAGCTGTTATCTTCGAGGATAATGGTTAAATTCACTAGCTCATTGACTTTAATGGATAGTTCTCCCACTCTCCGTACCTCACCGAACGAGCGGCCACCGGATGATAAAATGATGCAAAGTCATTAGGTTGTTTTAGATGGTATGTCATAAGCAAAGGCATGGGTTTGTTTGGACAATATGCCACTTAAAATGCCTAGCGCAGTCCTGAACCCCCAAGCAGGCGATCTCTCCATAATTTATTGCTTTAGTTTGGAAGTCTACTGTAGGTCATTTGCAAAGGACAACAGCTCTAATCGACTGACCATTGACCTCTATTTCTCTCAGACTGCTTTTCTGTGAAGGCTTCATAAGTCTTTCAAAGCACTCTTTTGACAGACTGCTCTACTCCAAACTCTTTCTCCGTTACTTTTCCCTCACTCTAATAATTATACCTTGAATTATTTAGACTTTTCTCGTTTTCTGAGGTAAGACAGGCGGATGATGGGCCCCGGCGATTGCAGTGACCACTGAGATTGCTTCGAATTAGACCGCCGCTCCTGCTTGGTGAATTGGGAAACAAAACAAAAAGAGCTATATCTTTTATCAATTTCTGCTGTTGGCATTTCTTTCACCACTTTCTCCATATCCCTGTGATCCCTGGAGTGGACATGGTTTGATCTCAGCTTGCAAAGCAAGTAATGCCAGGCTATAAAATGGATTCAAAGACTAGCAATAACAATGGTGGATCATTGTGTCTACCACCAGCAAATACTGTCAGTATATCTGACTCATTCAGCTGGCTTTTGCCCGCTTCTCTGTCTTTCTCTTAACCCTCAACACGACTTCCCTTTTATTCACCTGATCTGTCAGAACAGTGAGGCAGGGCAAACGTCAATTATCTATTGATGAAAAGAAAATCTCATTAATGGCCATCAGACGGGTTTAATGGTGGGGATCATGCTTGTTTGCCTGACCATTAATGGCCCTGGCCATTAGAGAAGCAGTTTGACTTTTCTCCACCCTGCCACCGACAGACAACTACCCACAACTGACAATGATGCATGGCAGCCCCTGAGTCACATTGATCACCCTGAGAGCCATAGGCACGCTCGCAAACACCATCCTGTCCCGTGTACATGCCATTATTCTATTGATACCAACACCACCTTCGCTAAAAGTAGCCAAAACGGTTAAAATCCTGAAATGTTTTATTTGTACCAGAGACTCAGACATACCTTTTAAGTTTTACTCCTTTTATTTTTCATCTGTCATTCACTTTCAGGATGTTGAGAGACACAAATAATGCTGAATGTTTTTTCCCAGCATATTTTGCATCCCCCCCCCATAGGCTAAACTTGATCAACATCTGACAAAAAGCTGTCTGACCTGACTCTGTGGTCCGATAGTTAATGAACCAACCTAGTTTGGAAATGGTGCCAGAGGTTTGGCTCTTGGCCAAGAGCTTAGCTGTACTGCTAGCTTGCCAAAGAGAGGACGGTCAATAACCCGCACACACAGGCATCCTACCGGCTTAGGACAGCCGACAGGGAGGTTTCACCTCATCCGACCTTTTTTCATTCTAAAAAGTCCCACAGGCTTCTTGCTGCTGATATTGTATTATTTCCTCCAGAGTTTTAGAATAAGTTCCATGTGGACATTGTGATAAAGGTTACCAAATATGAAAATGCCAGTGGACTGTTCCATTTGTATCTGCTTGAGACGATGTTTTTGCCTGTGACTGTACTTGTCACCTACTATTGTCTTTTCCTTCTTTTGTCATCACCCGGCGTCAAGTGTAATAGCACACGCTACGCTGAAAATGTCTCTTAAATCAGATTTCCTTTTCTCATGTGTTGGAAAAATGGAAAAGAAGGTCAATCATTTTTTCGCTGACGTCAATAACAAACGGGACCAGTCTCACCCAGGTTTTTACCACAGTTCGATAGTTGGTGACCTCTTTTACCCTCTCTGGCCCTTTTTTCTAGCGGGGGGCTTTACGATTCCTCCGTTTCACGGCCCACCTCTCTTCACTACTGTTCTCCGCATGTGAAGATTTTTTTTTTTAAATTACAGGCCCCATTAACACACTATTTACATCCCTGCCTGATCTATGCCATTAAGGGATCAATAGCAGTTTGTTTAATTTATTAATTTATACTGTTCTCTCTCCTTCTCCCTTTCTCTTTCCCCCATTTTTTTTTTTAAGGGATCTATATTTATAGATTTCTGCTGGAACCGACTAGCCATTTCCTCTCTCGTTTTGACTACATTGACATGCTAACGCATTTATCCGTTTTATACCCGTCTGTTTCTGGCGTGAAGGAGTGAGATATGTCCTTAACAAGTGCCACACTTAAGAGCGGTCTTTTGTTTGAGTTCTCCGATAAAAAGGCGTTAGGGTAGCTACACCTTGGAAAAGTCTATCTCCGTTATCTAAGAGCTATTGTTTATTTTGAGATATTCAACGCGCGCCCCCGTTTCCTGACTCTGCTGTGCTACTATGTTCCATTAACAGCGGTTTATGGACCTCCGTAATGGACATGCACTATTGATAATGGGGCTGCTGGAAGACTTTTAGAAGGTGACACCCGGTGTGTTTTTCGACCAGATGACAGCACTTCTTGTAAACAGCTCCGGGGTGTTACAACATTTACGTTCGGCGTCTTGTCATTTTTAATATCTTTGTGAGCAAAGATAACCCGATACACACATTAGGATGTTACCTAATTTTTTTTCCCCCTTTCTGGTTAGCCCTGTCCACGGCATCTGTGGCCTTAAAAAACTGTGACAGCACGACTGAGGTGTTATTCCCGCTCCGTGGCAAGCAAACAATTACATACCTATCAGCACGTAAACATGCACATATTACAGGATCACTGTGGAGCCGAGCGAGTTCCCTTTCACATCGCTGTCACGGCTTGTAGCAACTCTGTTACGCTAATAGAATATTTATTACTTTGTAGTAGTTGACAGTTTATTTATTTTGCTCCCCGCTCTTCTGTCTTCCTGGACAGATTAAATCAGTTTGCAATTTAGCTTTTGATTATTTATTGCCGGGGCCGACAGGAACACCTTCACCAGATATTGATTTTGGGTTGAAATCTGAGTTGTGGATGTATGTCTTGCTTTGGGGTTCAAATGTATCATTAAAAGGAACTGTGTGTCCACTTAGAAGGAAAAAAAGATCCATATAAGCCAGCTTGAGGGGTAATATTGAGAGATGATGGACTTTTGTTGGATGATGCCGTTCATACCCCCAAATGGAGTTTTCACGCAAGACTGCTCTCAGAGCAGTGAGGCTGACCTGTCAGTGCTCAGCTTTTCTACTTAAATCCACATGTGCCCATGAAAAGGACAAACTGTCCCTTCCATGCGACATTCATGACTCTGAATTAAGTGTCCAGAGGCACTGATTTTTTCTTTTCTTAACCGAAAAGGGAAGGCTAGGCATATGAATTAAAGTATAGACATTATCTGATTGGTCTCCCCTTCTTCCCCCCCTTCTCCCCAATTTGCTCCTCCAATCTCGGCTTAGGATCACTCATTGCTTCGAGGAGGTTTGATCTCTTTGCCCCAGCACACAAAGGAGCGCACACACACCCACGACACACCTCCACATCACTCCTCCAATCTTCTCCAAGGCTCAGTTTGATGAATGGCTTATTCTGCTGGATGAGCAAAGGGCTCTAGGTGGGTGCGAATGGAGTCGTTCGTTCTTTTCCTTTTGATTTTTCTGTGTCTGACTTTCTTTCAGTCCGTCTATCCGTCTGTCTGTCGTGTTCTCTGAGTCATGGCGGCGAGCTAGATGATCAGGTAGTAAGATGCAGCCGGAGAGGAAAAATAAAACAGATGCTGGTGCTCTGGGTTCCCCTTTGCTCGTCATATCTGTAGTGTGAGCTGCCGTTCGATGCGTTCGCACGCACGCGCACCCAGATTCATTAAAGCGATGAACACTTAATCCTTTAACACTCAAATACACTCCAGCAGGCACAAACACGCCCGCCTAAATATTATCCCCTGCATAATTTGACTCGCTACTTAAAAACTATTGATATTTTTCGGTTTGATTTGATTTGATACAGACAGACACACAAAGATCCGAGAGCCAAGTTAAGTGGCGGAGTAGAGTAGCCATAAAAGCAGCCGCCTCCATGTCGCTTAATGAGAATGAATGAAGACATGCCAAAACGTCTCCACCTGCCAGTCTGTTTTTCCTGGTGTTCGCTGCTTGCATCTGCACATTGCAGGAGCCGTCTTTGACAAGCAAGTACACACACACACACACACACACTTTTCCTCACTCGCACACGTGCCAGCAGACAGGAGAACGTTTGGAACAAACGCTATATTTGCGGCTGTCTCTGCCTTTAAAGTTTTACGACCAGAACTGGTAATTTGACTCATGCGAACTTAAATCACTATGGTGATAACTGTGATCTCAGTAATTGGAATATGCCGTAAAACTCCGTTTTAAATAGAGGCAGAGTTACCGTCAGCAATGATTGAAAGCGCTGACTGACAGATTAATCTCCTCGGTTTCTTGCATTATGTATATAGCCGGCTCCTTTTTCCCGATGAAAGAACTCGTAACACGTAATGTATGCGTAAAGCAATACTTGAATTGAGCTCCTAACCTGCGTGCCAGGTTGGACCTGGGCATGCAAGTGGACACACTCTGCTCTCTGTAACCTTTTGGCCATTTATCTATTAGCTTTCTTCCCCTCTGGGAATTCAAAATTTGTGTTTGTTTGGATGTGGTGATAAAAGAAAATCCCATTGTTTGCCAATTTTTAAATTACCGGCCCACTGTGTTTTTTCATTTTCTTTTAGTGCAGGGTTTGGCTCCGACATGATGTGTCACCTACCGCATTCGTTTTTTTGATTTTTCCTTTTTTTTTTTATGTTCACTTTCAAACAGCTAAGTGAATTAAATCTGCTGCAGTTTTAAAACGTGCCCTCGGGCCAGGTTTCACTTCAATGGTACCAAATGGCTTTGTCTTTTGTACTTGAGAAAGACTGCACATGTGTATGTGCTTGCGCACGCGCACACACACACACACGTGCATGACTTTGTGTGTATGCGTATTTTGCCTTTTTCTCTATTCTGTCCACTGTGTCGACACAATACCAGCGTTTATAAGATTACCAGAGCCCATTTGTGTTCCAGCGGGAGCCATTTTGGCTCGAAGGAAGCCTCCGCTGGGAACCATCTGGACTCTACTCAAAACAGTTTCCACTCTGCCTCCCCTGTCCTCTCCACATTGTGACCAAAGCTATTTACTTTTAAAGTGAGGAGAAACTCAGATTCCATGTGTTTATTTGTAAAATACAGTTTTTGCTCCCGAGTTCTTTTTCTTCATGCAAAGTAGGGAAGTAGAAAGTTATGTTGTAGGGTTGCAATAATCCTTAAATAAGTATTGTTTTTATAATAAAAATATTTTGGTCATTTCCTTGAGTTTGATGTCAATTTGACGGATCTTTAAAATGCATTCTTTATTTATATATACATCAAGCTTAATCATCAAGACAGATAGAGTTCAATGATTGCTTACTGAATATACAGACGCTCTGCATTCCTGCCAAGAATTTAAAGCCTCCAAGTTGATCTTATTCTGCCACATTCTCTTTTTATGTATTAATTTATCCTTCTTTATTTCACATTTGACCTTTCTATTAGCATCATCGCCGCTCTGTGAGATGCCAGTTTCTTTTTATTTAATGATACTTTGGAGATCTTGGTCAAGCAAGGTTTAGAATCAACATATATTTTTGACTTTATTGTGGGTCATCGGTCGTCCCGTGAAGATAAATGTGACGTTTGTGATTCATTATGTATTGAATGACTAATTGGTTAAGTGAGAGTCTGGCTGTCTTTACCATGGTCTGAAACAGGTTTGTTTCTATAGGGTTTATTATATGGAGTAATTAAAGTTTAGCATTTTTAAGTGGTCTGCGGTAAACTTAACTAATTTGTGTTAATATGGTTGAAACGTGGCTGTGTTGCCAGTCATTTAAACGTATACATTTCCCACCCCTCAGCATATATTTACCTCTCTCTTGTCATCTCTGGATGTTTACATCTGACCCCATAAAGCGTGATTGATCGGAGGTGTCCCACTGTGTGATTTCTCCACATGGTTGTGACATCCATCACGTTTATCTCATTGTTACAGGAGGATTCTATTTTCCTCAGTCGAATGTATGGGTGTGCAGGAATAGGGGGCGTTGAGAGAGTGAATGTCTCCTTGACCTTAAGGTGGCTTTTAGCACCCAAACTGAGGGGAATGATTTGGAGGATAGGATTGTAAATTATCAGCAATAAGAAAGCAAACGAGACATTATGTGTAATTTCCTCTAAGAATTATGATTAAACTAATTCAGGTGATAAATGATTCTTCGACCTCACCTGCTTAGCAGAAGCTGATCAGAGGTCAGAAGTCCTGAGGCTGAAATAATCGTTTTTGTTTTTCCGCAGTGATAATATATTTTGTCAGGGGCTTTAAGTGTGCAGACTTTGTTCTGCTCATTTTTACATCAAATTGTATAACACCTTATTTAAGTCCAGAAGCGGAGCTTTCCAGTTCCCCTCCAAATTGGTATTTTCTTCCCAGCTGAAGTGATTGTCGTGTTTCGTTGTCAGTGTTGCTTTATTTTCTGTTTTTGGACTTGCAGCCTTAGCGACAGTTAAGTAGGTTCTAGCCATTCTAGCCCTTTTTTCCAGCACTCGACCCCTTTGACATTTGGGAGCTCAGAGAACCAGCGCTGCTCTAATAGCCTAGTTATGTAACTGCTTCTGCACTTAGAGACAAAGAGAGATAAAACGGGGTGAGTATGTAAGATAGAAGAAGAGTAAGAGAAAGCAGATTAAATGGTGGCAGATGAGGTGTGAGTGAACTTGGATTGCATCATGGTCAGAGTCTTTAAGTAGCTTTTTATATGTTGGAGACGAGTACAATTATGGTTATTAAGGTTATTATTTAATAGAACTACTTTTCTACATAGCAGACATATTTTTTAATATTTGAGTGCCACTGTTGAAACATCCTCCACCTTTTAGTCATTTTCCACACTGCCGATAGATGGATCCAAATGGCAAGTGGATCCAGAAAGTGGAGGAATGTCGCTGCTATATGCCGAGGTTGTCAGTTTTCAGCTCAGTAATAGAGCAGATTATGCATTCATTAATAAAAGCGTTTTACTTTAGTTGAGAACAAGGCAGAGCAGTTTACAAACTTAATTCCCCTCAGATTTCCCTCGTGGCTGAAGGGCTAAGCAGCCCAAGTCTTAATCGCTTGACTTCTCCCTATCTCTTCAGCACACCTGCCCTCTCACTTTCTCGCTGACTGAGGCTTTAGAGTAGGGGAAGAAAAAAATCGATTGATTTTCCTTCTTTTTTTCCCCCCCTCTTCTTTCGCCGGTCGTCCATCACTTATGAAACAAAATGTAATGAATAGATAATTAGCCTGAATAGGCAGAATTTGGTTGTAGTCCATCGTGGGAAATGTTGGGTAAATCTTTCCTCCTTTGTCAGCAAGGTTAGCTATTTCACTGCCCTCATTTGTTAACGTAAGGGAATAGCAACTTTGCTGTCACTAATTACAAATGATTTACATCGCGCAAAAAAAAAAGTGGTATGGCAATATTTGGAGTGTTAATTAAGGTTGAAGTGCACACGCAACACTAATTTAAAGCCACTCATACTGTTTGTGCAGGCCCTGGGATTTCTGCAGTTAAGAGTTTTAGTGTTCGCAAATTGACACAGAAGTTGACTTCTGTTAAAGAAAAAACACAGTAGTGCTTAATTGAAAATGTCAAGGACAGAATGGCAGTAGAATGAGAGGTCACTGCTGGGTGTTTGTGTTGAACAAATGTGTGCCACGCTGATCAGGACCAGATCCCACTGCTTCCCTTGTTGATTCCCAACAGAGGAATGGAACAGAATCTGTGTGTGCGCTTCCAAATCAATACAGAGCTCACAGGCCTCCATTGATGTGTCTATTTAAAACAGTGGTATCTCCTCGCACGTCACCCCCCCACCGCCTTCACTTCATTATTGGAATTGAATCTTAATTCTAATCTTGGACCCCTGTTCTTCTCTTCCAGGTGGAGGTTGAAGTGGAGAGCATGGACAAAGCCGGAAACTTCATTGGCTGGCTGCACATCGAGGGTGTGAATATCTCTGTCGCGCTGGTAGAAAACGCTCTGTCCAAGGTCCACTTCACAGCCGAGCGCAGCGCCTACTACAAAACCTTGAACTCAGCAGAGGAAGGATGCCGAGAGAGGAAAGAGAAGGTAGGACTCATTTACGTGCTGCAAGTAATATACATTCGTTCAACTCCCATATTCCATAAAACTGTCCTCATAAAGCTTCCATGGACTAAAAGAATTACCTGGATTTGTATACTGGTGTCCATTAACCAAGTACTTCTCCTTTAAAATGACTATTTTAATATGAATTAGTCACAGCTTATTACTTTAAATTCTTGGACACGTTTGCCTCTCATGCCTCCGAGGTGAACGTAGAATCTGAAGAGTAAATTCTTGCTTAATTGAAGTTAATGGGGGTCAGGTTTAACAGCGGCAAAACTATCTTAAAACATCAATTTACAAACTCTCCAACTTTCGTTTATCCAGTCGTGTGCTCACTCCTTCAAACGCATGCATTTTCATCAAAATGATATCCGTGCAAGGTATGGTAATGGCAGCAGTATTTTAAAAGGGTAGATTTTAGAGTAAGTTAAGAATCGACAATGTCATGTTTCTCAGGCACTTTATAGAAAGACTCAATTGAGTCCCCCCACATTAGTTTAGCAGTTTAATAGCGGAGGTAAAGCTGCAGCACACAGGAATGAAGATCTGAACTAAAGAGGGACAACAAAACAAAAAAGCTGTTTGTTCCAATAAGACAAACACAAGCTGCTTCCTTTTGGCAACAACCAACGCTTCCCTAAAAACTTTTTCACTATTACCACATAATGCCCTTGTCAAAGACGAAGCCCATCCCCCTTATCAGCGTGGATGCCAATTAGGACAGGTGGTGCCGTGACCTTTGGCTTCCATAAATGCAAAACTGAGCTTTTTATTTAAACATTTATACCAGAACGCGTGTCTACATAGGAGAGCCGGATTTAATAGAAAAATAAAGTTGTGCATTAATATCATACAGGCAATAATACCTTTAGTTGGAGCTACAATACTGTGGAAATGCTCCATCTGGGGTTAAGAATAGCTACATATTTTTCCGTTATCATTGAAGCTTCCTCTCCTCAATGGGAGTCCGTTGATGGATTGAGGCGTCTCTCACACTGATCCTGATCTTGCCCTGCATTTTCATTATGGCGCCACAATTCACCCCTGCCAGATGCATGAAGTGCCTGGCCAGCTGTCATCCTTGTCCTCTTTCTCTATCTCTGCGACATTTATTTTACCCTCTCCCCTTCTCTTCCGTTCTCTCTCTTCCACTCACTTATACCTATTTGGGTCCTTAAGGAGACACAATTGCCTTCCTCCCCATAATCGTGATGTATTGCAGCAGCCAAGCAGGGGCTGTGTTCTTATTTTCCTTCCCTGAGTCTGTCATGTTCATAGTCGGTGTGTTCCTACTAGTGTTATGATACTGGATGCGTTACCTTGAAGACTATTGATATTCCATCCCACTTCAATACCAGATGGAAAAATTGTCATAACACTGAGGGCATAACATTTATTTTTTATTTTATTGAAAGATAACTATAACAGGGCTAGTCTACGTGCTCCCAGGGAAGAAACATTTGTACATTTCTATGAAGAACTTTGTGCTCTTGAAAACAAAATTGTGCTCAAGTTAAAAATGTAATCATAAACACATTGGTTATGTAGTGTTAATTGTAATGACATGGGAAAAAAGTCACACCCTCAACGCATGGCAAGCAGGATGCCAAGACTGGGTCGGGGGGGGTTGCCGACATCACTGCAGAACCCTTGTCTCCAGTCTGCCCCCCGTTCACAGTCCCAAGCACCAAGTACTGTGAGCCACCTTCACCCCAGGGCCCTCCAAGCCGACCTAGAGCCGGCTGCAGCAAGGTGTTCACATATTTTTTGCTCTTTATGAAACTGTTACGACCCTACCTAGGCTGGTAATTAATGGGAAACCAAAGGCTATAACATGACAACGATGACCCGCAAATCATTATATTTCATCCGAGTGAATCAGAAGAGTGGTGGAAAGACAGCACTGTGAGTGAGTGAGAGGAGGCGGGGCTTTGTGGGCACTGCAGCGGCGTGTCAACAGGATGTCGGAGACGAGAGCGTGAGAAATCCCAGCTTGTATCGGTATCAATAGCGTGAAAATGAGCATTGAAACCGTTTTAAATGCTCAGAATCGATATGTGCCACAAAAATCCATCTTCATACTTGCTTTTCTTGCTCCTGACCTTCCTCCTTTTTCTCAAAGATGCTCCCCATCTCTGTCTTCCTCTTCTCAAAATGGTGAAAGAGAGCTAAAGATCTTGCAGCAGTTGAAAGTGTAGTGTGTTTGGATTTCCAAAAGAAAAAGGAATAAACTCTCGCCGGCAATGTGAGCACACCGACAATGCCATGTTTAAACTCACTGCAGCAAGACGGCCCATTCCTGACACCTAATGCCAATTTCACTTCCGACCCCCTTTTACGTCGAGACAGATTGACTTTCACCACAAGGTTTTGACTTGAGCCAACCCGAGTGTGGACAGGGCCGAGAGGAAAGACGACAGAACGGGGGTCGGGCCGACCAGACAGACAGTGATCGTGTTTGATGTCTGTTTGCCACAGGCACCGGTGCACCGATCAACCACAGCCTGATTTTGTTTGTGTGCAGCAGGGGAGAGTGTGTTGTGTTAATGGAGCACAGGGAAGTTGGTTGTATGTGTGAATGCATAGTATGCAACTTGAAGGCAGATGAGGTGGGACTCGGTGTTCTAATTAACCCGTAGAGACCAGCTCGAGAAAAGCTGAGAGCTTGGCAATTTTTCCCCCCTGTCTTTCTCTTTTGAAGTCATGCCTGGTCTTTGTCTGTGTGTAGGCTGCTGAGGCAAGGTAGGGCAGATTGCATCTCCTCCCACCTCCCTCCCCATCTTCCTCTTTTCCCGTTGCCCTCTCTTTATTGGCCCTACGGCTGTGGATATGGAAGACAGCGGTGGTAGTGCTGTGTCAGGCGTCCCCAAAAGAAAACAAGGTTGTCTTAATGAAGTGGACTCGGAGGGTGTGTGTACACTCGCTCATTAAAGAAAACTTTGCGTCGTTGGTCCAGCAGGGACCCGGGACAACGAGGGGGGGATTGAGGCTTTTCTGCTGTAGCATCCTGAACCAAAACTGCTTAGTTCGAGTGACTTATGTGAATATGAGTTTTTTTGCTACAATGAGACCAATGGGACAAAGTGATTGTGTTCTAAATGAAGCATTCCAAAGGGTTTGGAGAAGAGACTTTTCTGGAGCTCAGCAGATTAGGATCTTGCGCATCAGCATCTCTTTGTACAATATTTTTCTAACAGTCCTTATAGCAAACACATGCAGAAGACTCAAGTTGTAGGCCTGGACGCATTCCCAATTCTGTTCCCCGTTGCATTTATTTATGGCGAAGCTATTGTCGCCCTGTCAGGACCTATTGTCATGCTTTCAGCGCTAACATTTACACGATTCAGCAACAAGACGGAACCTGTCAGACGCTGTATTAACTTATTTCAAGTTGTTTTAACAATGAGTAGCTTGTTGCCAAGCAATGCTCATGGCCCCTTCTTAAATCTCTTGCCTGAATTTGCAAAGCATTCTTGTGTATCGATGCTCCTAGGGGTAGACAAACAAATACTTGCTTACCAGGCATCTCTGTAAACAAGAATTGTTGCAAAAAAAACCCCACTGCATTTGTCTTTGTAATATGAGAGGACTCATTGCAGCGATTTATGTGATGTTCCAGTTTTCCCACGCCACAGCTGAGTGAAAGAAAATTTGACAAGATAGCAGCAGTTTGGCTCAAATTGGATTAGGAGCACGGTTTTCCACTGTAGGGACATTGGCTGTAGCTTTCATTTAAGTGGGGAACAGTCAATATTTGGTTGTCAAGGGACTTTATTTAATTTTTTTAAATTCCGAAACAAAAAAATTAAATTCAATAGAATGAGGAGGTCGTCATGGGAGGGGAAAGTGCTTCAAACCGTCCTCCAACAGTGAATGCACGCATGTGTTTTTGGCATGCGACTACTTGAAAGAACATCAGCTGAACGGCCGCTAACAGGCAGAAGGAGGAAACATGCTAGTAATTGGAGTGGCCCAATTATGTAGAGGTGAGTCAACAATCAGGCCTCAATAATAACCAGAGTGTGCTTTCTGTTGTGCCCGGTGTTTTTGCTGCAATAACCCAACCTTGAAGGAGATTAACACTCTGATGGGTTTCGGAGTGGGAGCGAGGAAGGTGGAAAAGAGTGGATAAGAGAAAGAAAGAGGCTATGACAAATCAACGTTAAAGATATTTCATGTCACTCGCGTACATCACTGCCCGCCACTATCCTTGAGGGTTTTTTTTTACCTCTTCAGTGTTTTCACATATGCTCCCCATCCCCTCAACCCCCACTCCTCCTTCAATTAATCACATTTGAATGGCTTCTTATTAACCGGATTAATCTCCTCTCTGATGCCCCGTGTCATGCCCTTTTTCCCCTCCGATGCTTTACAGTTTTTTTTTTTATACGGTTCCTTCATTGGCTTGGACTGTGGTCAGAGAGTTCGGCAGCTGTATCGCTTGTACCCTTTTCAAGAGGGAAAAAAAATCCCTTGAAAGCATAAACCCAGGAGGAGCTGGGGCCGCTGTGCCTTACACTTCACCGTCCCGTCAACGACACTCATCAAAGCACTTGAAGCGGCACCGTTTTGACATTGAGCCCTGTGACGTGTCCTTGGCGGCGCCTGATTGGAGTACATAATCTTGTTTCAGCTTTCTCCCTCTTTTTTTTTTGGGTGGAATCCAGAGTTGCACGTCCAGCCGACAAGACTGTCATTTCACCCGAGGGCCTGTTTACAAGTATACACATCGACACATGGCGCACACCAATCATTCGCGTGCTCCAAAACAAATTGCAGCACTCGGATTTGCTGCGATTGGCCGACTAGCATCATAAGCAAGTCTAATTACATCCAAAATTGCGATGTTTGTCCCATTAATTCACTTCAATTGCCTCTGGGTTCCTCTCTCAAGGGTCAAGCAGCTCGCCTTGTAAGCCAAACATCTCACGTTTGGCTGTGAGTGAGACTGCGCAAAAAAAGCAATATCTCCCCGTCCTCCCATCGAAGCGGCGTCTTCTCACCAGTCAGCACATCACACACCTGGCTAAACAGGAACATGCTGTGGATGAATCAAGATAATTGGGCTTTCAACAAAGCTAATAGGCTTGAGTCTCTGAATTCAGGCAGCAGGAAGTTTACCTTGAGTGGTCTGGTTTCACTCAAGGATTAGCACTGATAAGCATTCTGTCTTGTTCCGGCAATCGCATTCCCATGTAAATCTCCGTGGCGTTGTATGTTTTACCTAGAAACGCATGATTTGTGCCATGAAAGGCTGTTACACATGTGCCATGCCGATTCCCAGGCTTCTGTAAATAGTCTACCTCGAGTTATATACAAGCAGCCTTGTTTGATTTCCATGGATGACAGTCACTTTTCTATTAATACCATGCTCAGTGCTTTCCTAAGCCCCGAAGCCATTGAAACGCTTTCAGGGTTGCAATCTTTTTCTCTTCCCCCTTTTTTTTTTTTTCTTGGCCTCTCATAGTGAAATAACCTGTGGCAGTCACCAGTCAATATCATAGAAAAAAAATATTACGGGGTTATTACTAAAGCAACTCATCTATGGAGGTTTCAAGTGAAATATAGTAAATTTGACTCTTTCCCTGACTCTACCCATGGTTTCTCCAATTTAGATCTTTTAGCCAAATCCCACTGCTGCTTCTGCAAATGATCTTTTCTCAACTTCAGCCATTTTGGTGCGAGTCCCTGGCCGTTGTCGCTCTGCAGAGAGGTTTTTCGGCGAACATGAAATCATTACAGTTATTACTTTGCTCTCACAAATTGCATTAGGGCCTTGTGAAGAATTGAGCCTTAATGGCATTACAAGGCAAACCGGATGATTGCACCTGTATTACGCTTCCGGTCGTACCTCCCTGCTCTCACAAGACGACATTGTTGTGATTTAACAAATGGAGGCTGCCAGTTGAGACCGCAACAGCGTCCACGACTAAAAGTGATATTAATGACCGGACGAGATACCTGTCTGGTCCGCTTGCCAGGAAATGTGAATGATGGAAACCATTCCTCACATCAGGATTTAAATCAAATGGCCCAGCTGCGTTTGAAAGGGATGAGGAGAAAAGTTACTTTTGAAAATTGAGATGATATGGCCTATAGGCAGATGAAAGCCACTTCCCTTGAAAATGTGTCCGGTAATGAGAGAGTGGTTTCTTTGATAAGGCATTCTACCTAAAAATGGAGAATGTAATTTGCTTAATTGTGAGCAATACACTGTTCCCTACAGGTTGGAATTGGATAATGTGATAAAAGCCGTGCTTAACTTAATGCAATGGACTCTATCTTTGCAGGTTTGGTTAAATCCTCAGCATTCACAGTGTGTTTGTATTCCCTTTATTCCTTTGTGGAACGGTTTCAGTCCCTTGTGAGGATAAAAAAAGAGAGGCACTTTGCCTGCTCATATAGTTCCAGGTCCAGCAGACTCCCTTATCTTAATTTGATGAAGTTCTGCCAACAAAGTTTACAGATTTGTCTCGCCTCGTTTTGTCCGCCAATGTTTTTCCTCCAGTGAAGGGGCCTCAAATGCAAGCTGAAGACTTTCAGTAAACACGTTGCCTGCATCCTGCAGACTTATGCATAATGCAGGTGTTGGGTTTAAAAGTGCTGATTCAAAGTACCCAGTGTCACAACACTTATGTTATGTACCTCTAAATGACAGGGCTGAATAATACATCTTCTACGCATGTTAAAATGTCTGTCGATCAGAAGTTACAACAGTCTTAAGTTATATAAATGAATACATATTTCATTCTTTGTGAGTATGTGGTAGTTTCTACAATGACATGGTTTCCTTACTTGTTAGTGAAGCTGCTGTATTTAAGTGTCAGCTACGTGCAGTGGGCCTTTGAAATACCAGAAGAAGACTGGGGGGGAAATGTGGCATCACTTAACTCAGCCAAAGATGGAGGGCCGAGGAAAGTGTTGTTTCTGGTGATTTGCATTTTTCTGCCCTTTCATTGACGACTGGCTAAACTGTGCCAAAAGTCACAATACATCATCTAAACACCTATAGGAAATGTATTTGTGCTTGTGTGGGTGTGTGTGCATGTGTATTATATTCTCTCTCTCTCTCTCTCTCTCTCTCCCCATCTCTGCTGCGTAGCCTTCCACATTTCTCTCTTTCTCTCTGTCTGTTTGTCTATATATATATATATATACACACACATATATACATATATTAAATTAAGCGGAGTACCACTACTAATGATGGTGATTATGGCATTTATTATGTTAATCCTCTCGAAAACAACATTAGGAACGACAGCACAATATAGACCAATGCCACTGCAGCACAAGCTAACTAACAGCCCATCACAAAATAACTGTTATTTATTGTATATAGCTCAACTGATTCCCACTTTCCCCCTACTCGCTAATACACAGAATCTTTGTGTTGGTTTAATAAAGTGCAGAGTAATATTTCAAGTTTTTTTTCATCTCTATATGTGCCATATGATTAGCTAGCCCTTTGCTAAATATAATCATATTGGAAGTATTTAATCAAAGTTTAGTTACAATCCAGCGAATTTAAAAATCGTACGAAAAAGTGCTTCATCGTGCAAAGCAGCACCCTGCAAGGTGGCTGAACAATCCGATCAGTTGTCAGAGGACCCTATCCCATGCGGGAAATCCTCGACACACTCATTGAGGGAACGTTTACCCCTTTGCCGGCGTGTCGATACACAAGCACGAGGAAGGTTGCAGGGGTTCGTTGGCAAGTGTGAAAGGACAGTGGGATCGCAGCAAGGGGACATCACTGCCTGCAGGGTGGCCACAAAGGGGGAGGTGACCCGTGTGAGACCTCACATCTTTGGAAAAGATGAAGGCAACAGTACGCCCTGTTTGTATTTATATATATATAATATATATATATATATATGTATCACACTTTCCCAGGGTTCAGTCTGTATGCGTGTGTGCACATGGATTTTTGTCTTCACATTCACACGTGCACAATGTGTGTATTTTATTTCATGTATGTATGTATTTTTATATTTGTGTTTAACTGCATACCATTTTCTTTCTGTTTACTACGCCATAATGTTTGTAAGCTTGTTTGTGTGTGTGAGTTTACTCCAGCCTTCATCTTTCTTCTCGACACTGCACACACAAAATGAACCACCTACCACACAAAAGCAAAGAGCTGACGGAGGCTCTTTCATATGGCTAAAAGATTGCATAATATGATTCTCAGTGCGCTGTGTACACATCCGCACGCACACACACGACTGCAGATGGAGGGAGACACACACACACACACACACACACACCATACTCTTACTGTCTCTCCCCTGCTTATTCAAACACACTTTGAGCATGTGCAGACGGACGTACACATGCACACACTCTCTGGTGACCCCGCGCCCCCCCCAACCCCCCTTTAGACTGCAAGCTGGACCCTCAGTGCCCTGAGGCAGAGAGACAGAAAGACAGAGAAAGAGATCAGTGTACCCAGTGATGTGTGTGTTATTTACACCCCAACCCCCAGTCTCTCCCCCTCTCTCTCTCTCCCCCTCTCTCTCTCTCTCTCTCCCTCTCCCCCTCTCTCTCTCTGTCTTCATCCTCTTTTTTTCCCCCCGGTTCCAAGTTGCAAATTCAGCAGTCTGTCAGCTCCACTCGCAGTCTTGTGAATACACATGCAAACGTTCTTCCCATCTTTATCCGCTGCGTTCTCCCCCGACACACACAGTCCGTGCATTCGTGCACACGGCAGTCACCTGCAAACTGACATACACACTCGTTTTTGATGAGCGAGAAGCTAAAAACTGTATGACACACTCAATGAAGCGGGTCTGTCTCAGCAGTCTTACGCTCGGCATGCTAAATTATACATTTACATGAGTTGCAGGATTACACGCTGACTTTGAAAATGTCATCTGAAAAATGCATCCCGCCTCAAGGACATCAGGACAATCCTGAGGAACACACACTCTCAGATGAAATATTCTACTTGATGAAGCATATAAACAGGAAGTGGGCCTTTTTGACTTTGCAACGTTTCGCCCGTGTGTGTGTGTGGGTGTGTGTGTGTGTACTTGTGCTGCTTTTGTCGTCGCAGCAGTGCGCATATGCTCCTTACCGTCCGCGTTTCATCGTTTTGTTTGTGCATTCCCTTCCAGAACTTGCACCCGTGTGCATGTTCATTGTTATGTAAATGATCCCGTGCATGTGCACACATGCATTTGTCTGCATGTCCTTGGCGTTGTGCTTTCCCTTCTCCAGTCATGCACGGGATTCTTGCGGGCTCTTAGCAGAGGTCCTCAGGGGCAGGTTGGCGGCTGCCTCTGGTTCATCAGTGCAGAAAAACTCAGGCAGTCCCCCCCCTGCCCCCCCCACCCATTCACTGAAGGAAGGACTGAGGCCACAGGAGGAGAGGGTAAAAAAAAAAGTGAAAGGAGGTGAAACGCTGGCAGAGAGCATAATGTGATATGGCATAGTGAGTTGCATTATGGCTGATTAACACATGCTCAACTCTGCCACCCGCAATAGAAAACACAAACCCAGAGGTCTGCCCGCCTGCCTTTCACTCCTATCTTAGGGCTTCCCTCTTTTTCTTTTTCTCCCTCTCTCTCTCTCTCTCTCTCTCTCTCTCTCTCTCTCTCTCTCTCTCTCTCTCTCTCTCTCTCTCTCTCTCTCTCTCTCTCTCTCTCTCCCTCCCCCTCTCCCTCCAATGCCCCACATTCTCCTCCATCTCTGCTGATGAATGCCAGTGTGAAGGACGTGCACTGACTAAAGTTGGGCTAGCGAATTATTTGCTCTCCCTTTTTTTTTCCCTCTGGTTGGTCCCTCCTGGGACACTGTAAGGAGACACTTTTCCACTTGGTTTGCTGAGGACTGGTTGTGGCTGACTGCTTCCTACCTCAACTAGAATGAGTGCATGGAATACAGACAGTGAGCCTTGAATCTTCAAACAGGCGTACAGTATTTGACCTCAGACTGCAGTGCTTTGATTAGTCAGGAGCTGCAAAGGTTATTACTTTGTGCAACGACCGTTAATTGATTCAGTATTATGGGTGTTCACTTAAATGCTTTTCATATTTATCTGAACCTAGTTATCTTTAAAAGAAATCCTTTGGAATAACCTTTTTTAATTTTACTGGTCACCCTTTTCTTAAAAAGTAACATTGTCTTTAAATACTGCTCAAGTTTTAAAGAGTTTCTATGTTGAGAACTGAATGAGCTTGTGTTGGTGACATTCCTGTCATTTTGCAGCGGTTTGTACAGACAACCGTGCCGTGATGTATTCGCCACACCATTCATGTGAGCATCCATTATGGGCGCGAGCACTGATGACATTTTCCCCCCACAGATAACTGACATTTATCTATTTTTGGAGTC
This sequence comes from Eutrigla gurnardus, assembly GCF_963514095.1. Taxonomy (NCBI): domain Eukaryota; kingdom Metazoa; phylum Chordata; class Actinopteri; order Perciformes; family Triglidae; genus Eutrigla; species Eutrigla gurnardus. Next base: position 9,996,064 of record NC_139932.1, on the reverse strand, counting down.
ATCGGGCAGATGCTGTGAAAACATCAAGTCCGCACATTTTTCGCCCCGGCTTCAGGTGTCCCCTCTAATCGGCCTCGTTTAATCAGGCGAGGAAAGAAAAAAACGGCATGGATTTTGCACGTTTGACCTAAAAATAAGACGCATGCAAGTTATAGTCATTTACAAACACTTTGACATTTTTTAGGGCCCCTGCTTGGAGCCACACTTAACTCCGTTTAATATGGGTCGGCAGTGAAATACCCCTCCCTTGCTCCCCCCCTCCTCCCTGCTTTGCTCACTTTTCACTGCAGCCTAATGAAATGCTAAATATTTGTTTCTTGAGGGCACCATTTAAATGCTCTTTCTTCGGGTCGGGATCTTCAAACCTTGCCTGTTTTATGAATTCCTGATCTTATAAATCCCAAGGCGTTAAGCTCAGAACTTGTTGTTGGCGCCCCACTAGCACGTTGGCCCCCAAAACTACTATGACTTGTGCTACTTACTTCCGACACGTGTGACCTTGCTAAATACGCTTTATTCTTTATACTGTTTTTACTCCAAGAGCAATATACACAAAGTCTTCTGGGCTCATCTAGGTTGAGGCAGATTAGGTCGGTCTACTCTGAGCCAGAATGGGGAGAATGAGCTTATAGCCAGTGTGGATGCTAACGCCTCATCAGTTCTCTTTATTACCTGCTCACAGACTCCAACTCGTCCACAGATTGGCAGACCGGTCTTGGTTGAGCGGCCAATTCGGCTTCTAAATGCATTTGCTTATTATTTTCCTCTGTTCGCCTTGTGACAGCTCCTCCACTTTCTCTCATTCTTCTGCTTTTCGCTCACTTTTTTTGTTCTCTTCCTCTTCTTTTGTCCTCCGTTGTTTCTTCCTCTCATTCAATTTGCTTTTGCTCCAGTACCTACACACCCATCATCTCCATCTTTCTCTTTTCCGATCATCTCATTTTAAATTCAACCTGTTTTTTTCCCCCTTTCTTTCTGGCTCCCTTAGTCTCTTCATCCTTTTTACGTTTTCCCAATCTGCCTGAATTAAGCATTTTATTTATGATTCCTCCCTAACCTCGCATGCTCCCTCGTGTTTCCTCTCTGTAAGGAGAATGCTAAGTGCATTGATTCATCGACACAATCCTTTTCTTCTACTGTCCTCTGATCTTTCTAAAGGCTGCTCTCCAAAGTGCAATTTTCAACAAGAGTGCCCAAACAAAAAAGCTCCTGCTAATTTGTCTTACAATGGATGATTGATGGAGCAGACACTGGACATGATTTTGGTCGCACCCATTTTTTGGTGGAGCGTGATATTAATCAGTGGTGTAACCTAATTAAATACACTTACTCAAGTACTGTACTTAAACACAACTGATGCTACTTTCTACTCCACTGCATTTCAGAGGGAGTTTCTTCACTGCATTTATTTATGAGTAAGGTGGTTTATATGAAATGCATTGTTGTTGAACAGTAAATTAATCCACCGACGGGATAAAAATGTAATAAAATTGGCTTTATTGCAGCCAGCTACAACATTAAATAATATCTTAGTTGATTTTTGAGACATTGATGGCGGTGAATAGATGGTCTCTCTGCTCCTGTGGGGGCACCAATGATAATAATCATAATGGTCTCATATTAGATAAATACTCTTTACTTGCACTTTTGCAAAAGTTGATCAAGTATGTGAGAATTTTGGTTCTGCTTGCTGATCAACTCCAGGCTCACTCCAGTTTGTTCCCCTACATTTTTGTGTTTCTGGTTTCCTGTACTGTTTGTGCATCACCACTGGCACGGAGATGATATGAGCCACCTTTCCGTCAACTGCAGAGCGTCATATCTGTCCTCTCAAGTTTTATCTGTGGGGCTCATATTTTAGTGTCTACCAAGGCCTCAGTGATTGTCACACTGTCCAACAAAATAAAATATGTTCTTGTGACCCTAGTTATGTCATAAAATGCCAGTCCACTACAAATTGCCATTGCTGGTTTGCTGAAAGGCATTCAAGACGTTGTTAAAGCTTAAAAAAAAGAGAAAAATGCTAGCTCTTAATACAGAATAGATGGGCCCTTTGTCATGGGCTGTCAACTCCATAGCACGTTGACGTTTGGAAAGAGGAATAGATGGATGAATTAAAGGAAGAAGGGAGATGTAGGATTGCTTTATGGCTATGAGTATTCACAAAAGTGTGTGAGTTATGCTGTCACAGTTTAAATATTAGTCAGCGCTGAATATTTATACAAATTGTTTGTGAGAATATGTATGTCGCTGTTTATGCGTTCTGTATTCCCCGCGTTTGTCTTTGGCTGACCGTCGGAGGTGTGGCCGGCCTAATCCATCTCATCAGTCAAACCAAGAGGGTGGAAGGGTTTATTAACGGGGCGGACAAGCCACCTGAAATAACTCCGTGCCTGTCCTCCTCTGTCGCCTCTTTGTCACCAACATGACACACATTTTGCGCGGATCCGGGTTCGAGAGAATTCTTGATGAATTCTTAAACGTTCCGCTGGTAATTCAGGTCAGTCCACTTTTACTGAGTTCAGTCTCCTGGTTGGCTAGCCTGCAGAAAACACTCTAAATCTAGAGAATGGGACCACTCTGCTAGTTTTGTGTTTCTGTGCATTTTACAGAGTCTCTCTCTTCCCCTCTCTCTCTCTGTCTCTCTCTTTCCCATGCCTCAGGGAGAGACGGTTACATAAACAGGCTCTCGTCATCACTGCGCTTCCAATTCCCACTGTTGTACCAGTCTCTTTTAGCCTCTTTTTCTCCATTTGTTTCTGTCTTCTTCCCACATTTCCCACATTACTTTCCCTTAATTCCTTCTTATTTCTGCTACTTCATCTTTGTGCCAGTGTGGGTCTTGCCAAAGCATTTTGCATGCTTCCACAGTTTTTTGGGTATGCCGTGGTTGAGACAATTAATGCTTGGACAGTTGAGTCATATAACATAATAATGTTTGATAAATCCCAACAGGAAATTTGGGAATTTTTTCTCGTCATCTCTTTCGTATTTAATCGGGTCAATTGGCAAATAGAGACAACTGCCAACAAACAAGAAATGCCTTTAGTGCACTGTGATCTAAATTATAGGGCTGTTAAAGCTGGGTTGATTTCATGCCTTTGTCACTTCATTAGTGTAGATTTGTTCTCCGGCGCATAGAACGGCTGTCCCAACATTAGTACCACCTACACGGATGCTGATTAGCCCAGTTGTTCCCTCAAACTGAGAAAGCAGCTCTTCACAAGAGCGGCACCAGACCTTTGAACCGCTCTGCAAATTTGTGAGATGTGCCAAGCGTTTCAGAGACTTCAATGAGCTTTACCTCTAATGTGATATTCCCATCTTTTTCTCCCCTCACTCCTCTCTCCCCCTCCCCCTTTCTATTTCCCCTCTCTTCCCTCCTGCTTTCCATCGCTGCTCCGCGCCATAGCCAGATCCATATTAACCTCTCTGTCACTCTCTGCTATCCTGCATCTCTTCCTATTCCCTTAATCCCCACAAGCTCTTCCCTCCCTCCATCGCTCCTTCCTTTTCCATACCTCTATTATTTTTGCTGCTTCTTAAATGGAGAGCACACAGGGAGGGAAGGAACAATGGAATGGAAGGTGTGATCAGAGAGGAAAATGATCAGGAGTCCTCAACGGAGAAAGGGAAGAGAAGAGATAACCCAGCCCCGGAAAACCAGTCGTCATGGCAACACGGTGGCAACCCGGGACAGACTAGCCGGTTAATTAAAAAGTTGATTAATTACCTTTTAATTGCATACTTATACATTGTAACATTGAGGTAGTCCTATTTCTTAATCACTTGAGTTTATAATCCGCTTTTTCCCCTCTTTCTCCTCCGCTCGTCTTTCTTTAACTACTTCTGTAATTTTCCTGTGATCAATAATAACCCCCATGAGTTGATGAACATATCATACAGAGGGAGGATGATGGGAACAACAGAGGGTGGAAGGGACTATGGGTCGGGTAAAATGCTGTGTTTTCATTGTTAATGTCAGCCTACTTTTGTCCCGCATGCTGTTTAGCCAGGTGGGCGTATTTATAGAACGAGACGGAACTTCACCCATTTGCCGTCAAGGTCATAAGAATAGCTGTTGCGGTGGGATCGGCACAGAGTAGGGCAAGACAAGGACAGAGAGGGGGGAACATCACACATACAGATGAAAAATCAGTGCAAACGTAGTAGTCAAACACAAATCAAGCAAAAGATGTAAGTGCACGTTTGTACAAATCAGTCCTCCGAGCAGCATCACATTTTTTATCAAGGTTATCATGATACATAATCAGACAAAGTGTTTGCCTTGGCTACAGCTTAATTATTTTTGTCTCCCCCTATTTTGTCTCGTCTCTTTTTTCTTTTTTTTTTTCTGACGTTCTGTCCACGCCATTTCAAGATTGAGTGTCTGCATCATGTGCCCTCACACTTGCAGCTGGCCAGCTTTAATTGCGTGCTTATTCCCCTGTGCTGCTTTTGTTTTTGCTCTGACGACATCTTTGCTCGGCTCGATCATCTTTTAATGACCGCGGATAGACGCACTCGCTGCTCCGATGTGGAGAGAGAGAAAAAAAAAAGAAAGAAAAAGAAGACGGCCCACTTGACACAAGGCTCTCTATGCTGGAGTGACTGCCTCCAGCGAAGACGTGTGGTTTCGTGCGTGTGATGTGTGAGCAATGCTTAGGTCGTCTGGATTTCCTAACCGGCTGAGTAGGGTGGCACCCATGGGGACGGCGGCACAGGTGTAGGTTCGCGCGCACGTATCGCCTCCATTACAAATGCACGCACATTTCCTGTTTCCATGGTAACACCATGCCCCCCCCCTTCAGAACACATGCACATATCACCAATCTCTGTCAGATGTTATTTATTTCTTTATTTTTCTTAGCGCATTTCTTTTTGTCTGTTGTCTGTTTTATTTCCTTTTGTTTCCGTCCGCCGCGCTGCGGTGCTCTATAAATTAACTTAATATATGTATGTGTTGCTAATAGTAATTGACAACGGGCTTACAGACCTGCGTCCACCCTTCAACCTGACACACACACGTCTAAGTGGATCAATTTGTGCCAATTTATAAAGTGTAACAAGTTAACACCAAGATAGCCTCTGGTCGTCTCCAAGCCCTGAACTGTCGTGGGTATGTCCGTGTATGTGCAACAGCACATGGGGGGTTCATATTAGCCGTGTAAGCCGGGGTGGAGTAGCCCCGCCGCCTGCCTGCCGACTCTGTGATGGGAGAACATCTGTTGGCTGTGATATGAAGCTAGGCAGTATCTCTTTCTCTCTCCTTCTCCCGCTCCCCTTCCTTCGCTCTCCCGTTCCCTGTTATGAATTCCCCAGCTGCTCGCCTCCCTCCCTTCACCTAAAAACCCTGTCCCGCGCCACCTGTGCAGTTTTAATGCATAATTTATCTGCTAAGTAACCACATCCGAGAGACTCATCCCTCCATCCTGCAACTGCTTTCCCCGTCTCCCCTCCTGTGTTTCGCTCCAGCTGTGAAAGTGGACACCTATTTCCTAATATTCCTATTTTAGCAGATTAGGATTGATTGAGTTCCAGCGGTGGACAGTGTATCCAAGATCTGAAATGCAGATTCAGTCCAGGTTCAGCTTGAACCTAGATCTGAGGCACCGTATCTCTTTAAAGTGTTTTATGTGTTTTTAAAAGCATGGCACACTTGACAACATAAGTGAAAAATCCATCAAATTATTTTTCAGTATCACAGAATTTTACAAAAAGCCAAATCCAAAATAATTGTCTTTGGATCTCTTTGTGTGCTCGATGTGTTGGACCAATTGCCTCATCAAACACGATGCACTGGTGTTGTGTGATTTCAGTCTTTATAGCCTGTCAAATAGGCCTGTGTGCAGCTGACATTTTACGTTACCGTGGCCATGCGTGTGGCCTTGTCAGCCCATAAGCAGTCGTACTGTATTAGCCCACTGTGGCAGGAGCGATGTCGCTACCACATCGTAGCTCAACCCGGACCAATTCTTCCCAAGGCCACGACGGTGCCTCTTTGCACATACAAACAGCGCGCTTGTATGTGCTTAGCGCAGCCTGTGCTTTATGATGCGAGGCTGCCATGCATTATGTCTGAATATGAGGACATCAGGGAAGGAATGACAAACAAGCGCGCCTACAAGCAAACTCCACCTTCCTGTAAATTGTTTTTTCTTCCCACTACCAAGGCCACCCCTCTTACTACTTGTACTTATCCTGCCTCGACAGGATGAGCGATCAGGGTTAATGTACCGACAACCCCTGTTAACCTTGGAGGCGGGGCCTCTTTGGGTCAGGCGGCTGCATTGGGTTAATGTCTTTTCTCTTTACTGTACCAGAGTGATTGGGCCACCCTGACGTGTGTCATTCAACTCACCGTCCAATCAGGATCAATAATGACATGTCTGTTGTGTCGCATGCATTGTGATCCCTGTGCCAATGACGGATCGCAGGAAAAAACCCTGCTCAGTCAAGCGGTGTCAAGTTATTTTCCAATTTTTTATATATACAGTGACTGAAATGGCCACATGGAGAATATACCTTTTGCTTTTTTTTTCTTTTTTTTAATCCTAAAGGTTGATTTTTGTTTTTCCTCAATGACAGCGCCCATAATATCACATTTAGTAAACACACACAGCACTACCTATATTTAAAAATGTAACCATTGATCAGCAATAAAGCTTTCTGCTGTTTATCAAGGGCAGCGTGGAAGTAAATATCAATCATTGATGACAGACAATAAGCTGCTCTGTGCCCCTCATGCATGATAAATGTGGTGACACATTGTCATAAATGTGATATGTTGAAAAGTACATAAGGTGTATGCTTATACTGTATGCCCGCTTTAACATTTTTTAAATAGAGTTCCCATGACTTTAAGAGGAGGCAGCGTAGCGTGAGCTGTGATATGGCACATTGCCCCTCAGTGAAGCAATTGTCCGTCTTGTTGATCATTTTCCGCCTCTAATGGCTTCGTCAATACAAACTACACCATCGAGCAACAGGAAATCCAGGGTCGTCCACCTTTATGCGCACAAACGTGTCCCAATCATGAACATGACTCCAATACAGATTTCTAATGAGCTTCTTTTTCTTCTTTTATTTTGCTTTAAAAGTGAAGAAAATATATTTGTTTATTGCTTGTTGTCATTTATAGGAATCCATTTTGTATAATCATTTTGGAAAAACTCTGAATACTAAAATTGAACATAAATTGAGAGGTAGAGAGCAGCAATTTTGGGGTAGATTTAAGCACCGATTGTTTTACTACATGACGTACCGGAGGAATTGGATTTACAGCAAAAATAGTTTTTTTTCATTTGAATATGCAGCCTTTACTGACTTCCCAATATTTCCTTTTGATTGTTTATGAGTGAAGCTCACCCTGTTAGCATCTAAACAGAATATCACATAGTGAGGAAGTGTGGTTCCTTTCTATTATGTGTAGCTTTTTAAGCCTTTTTATGTGAGCTTCTAAAAAAAAAAACAAGCGAACACGGAGAGACTGAAAGAGACAAACGTGCCCTCGGTTGAATTAATTAAGCATTCTCTCTAAAGGGGATTCATCAGGGATATAATGGGGGCTAAATTGATTTACAAAGTATGCTCTTATGACGAACATGCTCCTATTGACTTCAATTGTTCTCCAAGTTTGATTGGGTAATGAATTAACAATGGAACTATGAAGGAAGAGAGGCCACTCTGTATTATCTCACTCCTGTAACTACACACTTCTGCTAGTTTGAGGCGGCCGCATTGTTTCGGAGCTACACAAGTTTTGTCACCGGTTGCACGGCGGCCGAGCCACTCGGTCCACTGAGCTGCGGTGGAATCGGTGAGCAGTGACATGTGCACACCGCAGCTGTCGAGCGCTTCATACATGTGAGGGCAGTTAGTGGAGTGAAGACGGGTTGATGAGGATTTGTGAGGATGGACTATTTAGAGTTGTGCTCGTAATGTTCTCGTCAGATTGACAGTGAATGGGGTGTAACATGTTTTTAAGTGATAGCAAGTGCAATGTTCTCAAATCATAGAAGATTAAAGTAAATGTATAAGCACTGTACACCGTCTGCTAACAAACTGCGTGTACTTTAGGCAGCAGTAGCAATTTCGACAGACCATACACACACTAGAATTGACGTACTGCCACCTTAAATCGGTGTTCAAACGAGCCCTCAACCCCCTTAGCCCTGGAACTCACTGTGTATGTGTTCAGTCATCCATCTGTCTGTGTATTCACCCACCTGGGCTTGTATGAATATAAGTCTTTCTAGGCTGCCCCCACTCAAATTAGAAACATTCAGACGAATCAGCACAAAGTCAATCAGTGGCCTACTTAACTCTCTCAAGCAGAGTTGCACTTGTAATAGAGCTACTCTTCCATCAGAGAGGTATCTGCCGTACCAGGCTGGGACATTTAAGACTGGCCACCAGCACATTGCTGAAGCGATTTTGGGCTCTCACCAGGTATTTCTCCCCTTCAGGACGCGTCGGGTCGAAGAGAGACATTTTGCTGTCAAAAGTTACAGCGGCTGGCGTCGTAGGAAGTCATCATTTCGATAAACAGAAAATATTTCTCAGTTTGTGTGGTTGGAAAAAAGAAGAACCGGATGAGAAAGCGGTGCGATTGTCGAGGTGTAGCCAGATAGAGGAAGCAGGGAAATGGGACTGTAAGAGAACAAGAGGTAGAGGAGGAGGAACAGATTTGTAATATGAAAATGGGAACAGGCCTAATGCCCAGCACACTTCCTCCATGTGGTTTAATAGTCACCAGTGCAGCAATAGAGCTCCGCTGCCCCATCATCACATTACCCCTTCGGACTCACTCAGGTATAAGTGTGTTTTGTCATTCAGGAGTTGTGAAGGTCAGCCTAACCTGCCATCTCTCTCAGCTTGGCCTCCATTATTAGGACTTGTTGTCCTTTCAGCCCGAGCTTAATGGCCTGCCGCTTTTCCCTTTTTCCCATCTTTCGATCGCTCTCTTCTCGTCCCCTCTCTCGCTCCCCCTCTCTTATTGTCTCTGGCAGCTTGGTGGCTCTGGCGTCTGGCTGCGGTTGCAGAGCAGAAGCAGCAGTCACATACCTGCATTCAAGTGGAACAAACAGGATGGTTGGCTGCTCACGGAAGGTCATCAGCCCTGGGCGCAGTGTGTGTGCGCGCTCGCGTATCTGTGCCTTTATTTGTGCTTTTAAAAAGAGATGAAGCTCTACAGTGTTTCTAATGGTGCAAAAAAACCAACAAAACCAGTGATTCGGCTATGTTAATGTTTACTGCGACGTGTCGTTTGTATGAGGGATAGCTTATACTTTGTGATTACCATTAAATATTATATATAGTTCATTGAACTACAACTTTAAATATTTTTCTTTAGGAAGCTGGACTTGTGCATCTTCAGCTAAAAAGCATTTTATCGGAAACATGAAACGTACACATATTCAGCTCAATTTGTACCTCTTACACGCTGGCAGAAATTCCAGATTGCATGGGGAGGAAAGTGCCTGCCTGCCTGCCTTTTTGTATTTATGCTCGTGATTCCCCAGTTGGAGCATATCTGCATCACTTTGCCTATTTGCGTATTTTCATTCACTTTGTAGGAAGTTGTGGAACCTCTAAATTTCAACCGAGCAGTCGAGTTGCATCCTCAGCACGCGTAGTGCTTCTTAGAGAACTTCCAACGGGGAGGCAAACGTGTTTTCGTACTTGACTCTCGTCACTGTGACATCCACACTCGACACAAAGCCAGAGGTCAACGAGGAAGCCTTGTGGCTGCGCTCGCTGTCCAATCCCACCGTAAGCCCACCCACTTGCTGCGCCCCTGAAGGTGCCGCAGTGACGGCCACCAGTCTAATCAAAGGCGACACACTAATCTTTGTCCGTCCTAATTGGTGCTGCAGGTTTGATTAAAAGCCAAGCCATGTAAGCTCAATAGCAATGTGGGAAGCATGTGTATATTGCAGCATTTGTGACTGTGCATATAATGTGTGCATACGGCTGTATGTGAGTGTGCTAATAATGAAGGGGGGGAGGGGGATCCTGGTTGATCTCTGGGTTTTACGAAGCGTGGCCCTGTTTTCGGTCTTCATTAACCTTGCTCGCCCTCAATCCCCAGAATTTCTACCTGCTTTTTTCCTTTGTTCATTCCTCCTCTTCTCCTTTTCTTTTCTTTTTTTTCCTGCAGCATTTGTGGGCTAAATAATTGAATGTAATTGGGTAGGATGACCCTGTCTTTTGTTCGGGGGTAGGCAGGGGAGCAGCACTCAGTTCTTCTGTCACTTGCTTTATTGATGACAGTTGGAAGCTTTTCTTTCATGGTTAAGATTATTGTTCACCAATTTCTGTGTGGCTTGCACACACACACACACACACACACACACACACACACACACACACACACAATCAATCACGTTCACTCCTGTAAGACTGATGCCACTGTACATCAGCACATCAATGAGGTAAAGGGATAATCTTAGCATGATGAAGAGCCAGCCAATTAAAAAAAAAAGAAAAAGCCCCGGGTATGATTAACTAAGTCTTAACACAAGTGCAGCTCTGCAGATGAGCAAAGGCAGAGTGAAAGAATTATGAACATTAAAACTAGCTAATCTAATTAGCTCGATGATACCATGCAGTTTAATAATTAGCCAGAACCTAATTGACTAATATCACTGCGCTGTTGAAAAAAGATCTGTCTGCCCCCCCCACCCCCCCCCCCTCCCCCTCCTCTTTCTGTAACCTTTAAAAGTAAACACTTCCCAAATAGCCTGCAGAAACGAACAGTGACAAGCTGTGCCGCTGCTGCTGCTGCTGCAGCACAAGAAGTTCGAGCACTACTGAGCTCGGTTGCACTTTTTGACTTTTGAGTTCCCCGCCCGTCTTCACTCCCCGTCTCCTCCCGTACATCTCCTTCACTCCCCTTCGTCTGCCGGGAGTTGATTAGCTCGCTTTCATCCTGACCATCCTGTGTTTGGGGCACGTGCTTAATACAATTACTGTACTTGCAGCTGTATACAAACGCTGCGTTGGGTCTTGACAACCACCCACTCTTTCTGCTCGTTCTCTGTAAACACACGCACACACACGTACTGACATCCATGCAGTTTGATATGTGGCCCAAGGCAAAGCACTTCTCCCTAATGAGACTCCTGCCCTCTGTTTCTCCCGGGGAGCCGAAAGAGAAGTAACCTTGATGCAGCATAGATGGGATGCAGCCTGCTTGCGCGCCACACACACACACACACACACACACACACACACACACACTGCTATGCTTGTGAGGAACCTCATTGACTGCATTATTTCCCAAACCTGTGATGTTATCATCAACACTACATGGCTAACCTCAACCCAAGTATTGACCTACTTCTAACTATCGTCTTTAAGCCAAGACTGAAGCATAAAACAGCTGCTTGAAGAAGTGAGGACTGGCCAGAGTGTCCTCATGATAAATTCCTACCATTGCCATCACTCTAAAGGTCTTGAAAATTGGTTCTTAAAAATAGATGGAAGCAGAGGAACACACGAAGGTCGAGTGGAACTACTGTAATGGGGAACTTAACTGAGTTGAGTCCAATGCATTCGAAATCATTGTCCTTTTCCTGCATTACTTGCTCCCTATTAGAATTTTTTAAAACACGTTTTATGAGCAACATACTCTGTTATGACGAAGGCTGGTTTCTCGCAATTGCACTTAATTTTTTGACAAAATGTGAAAGTTACGGTTGCAGTTGGTCATTTTCACACATTTCACCCAACTTGAGTTATCAACTCATCAATTAGTCTCTAAAATGTCAAAATAAAAAATCCCCAGGTGCCGTCTACATATTGCTGTCCAACCAATAAACCAAACTCCATCCCTTGACAAAAAACAATATCAAATTCTCGCATTTTAGAAGCTTGAACCAGCAAATGTTCAGTGATTTTTATTGGAAAATAACACAAAACGCTTATTCAATAATCAAAATAGTCCACTCATCCATTAGTCCATGGTTTTTCGGCTCTACTTGCAGCAATCCTACAGTTCCTGTGTTTTGGCATCCATTTGGAGCCTTGAATGTAGACTGATATCATTCTTTTACCTTGAGAATCATTCTGTTTCTAATAATGCAGTCATTTTTGACAACTATTATTACTTTCAACGCTGGGGAATCAAAACGGTGGATAGGTATATTACTTTTTTTATTATTACGCATATCATCTACTGATAAGACAGTCCCATGCGAGCTGTGTGTAATTATCTGCTCTGAATTGAAACAACTTTATTGACTTGTCAATGCTCAAGTTATGTCACCTTACTGGCTCGTATATGATATTATGGTTGCTATCACTTTTCTGGTGGTCTCACAAACGTGACCAAATCAGTGACAAATGTGGGATCTTTCCATCTTTAGTTTAAGTGATTATCTGTGACAATCAAACTGCTCGTCTCAAGCATTAAAACACCACATTTGTATTGTGTTGCATTCACTGACCCAACTGTACGTTGCTGTGTTTTGTAGCTCTGGGCCAATTATGAGGAAAAACCAGTAGAAGAGGTCGTCTATGTAACAGAAGAGAAGGAACGAGTAATCAACTACAGACCAGTATTCGTCACCGAGATCTGCGACACCCTGCACTTCTACATCCAGGACGTAGAGACAGGTATGTGAAGATTTTGTTTCTGTACGTGCGGGAGTGTGCGAAAGACGCGTGCCCTCGCACGTCTTATTCCCTTTTAACACCACGCTGACTTTATGAATGGCAATTATCTCTACCACTCTGACAATCACCTCACCCCTTGCTGCAGCATCCCTCCCACCAACGGAGACGAAACAAAGCACATCCTACTTGTTATTACTACTGAATGACAGGAATAAATCACCCCATCCCTCCTGCCACCAGTGACAGGGGGGGGGGAGAAGACAAAAGTTCTGAGATGGAAAAACTAACAATCCCTAGTATTCTCGCAAGGCTGCTCCCTCCGACAAGCTCTGTTTGAGCGTGTGTGTGTGTGTGTGTGTGTGTGCTTGAATGAATGCACACTTGATACCTCCCTCCATTCTGTTTTGTTCTGGGTAACGGTCCGTCTTTTAGGTAGTATACTTAATGGGCCGTCCTCTCCAATATCACAGTAAAGGTGTATATGCATAAATATGCATCCTGGCTTAATTGCACGTGCATGCACATATCAGTTTTTTTAATGTAACTAAGGACAGAAAGAGCTTATTCTTCGGCGGCAATTCACTAAGCAATGCTTTTGTCATTATTGCTGCCACAGTCAATCTGTTAAGGTCCTCATAATGAGAGAATAAAATGAGAAGAATACAGAGTAATGTTCAGAGAAACGTTGCATATTTTGCAACCCTTTTCTGAATCATCGTGAGGGTCTTTGAACGAGTATTAGGATTTGAACCCACCTGTCCTTGACACCTTGGATTTTGTGACTTAATCATTGTCACAATTACACCAAAGGCTGAACTCACAAACTAGCTGGAACAGATCTGAAGCCTTCCTGCCAATCACCTTCCCTTCATCCTCTGCCAGTTTGTGTGCAGCAGCAGTGCAGGATGCGGCGGCCTTCCTGTCACAGCCGCCCTACACACCTGGCTTCCCTGGCTGTTGACTGTCAGAGGCCATGAAATGGTCACCTCTTAGTTTGCCTCACTGCTGTAATTAATCAATTTTGCCTCCATTTACTGCCAATCTGAGCTGCAGATGTGGAGAGCGTTTGGCCCTGGATTGTTCTTTTGAAAGCTCCCTAACTTTCTCGCCTCCAGGTGTTAGGCCTACTAAGTGTGCACAAACAATCTGTTCTTCGTTTTCTTGCCACGAGCTGTAGATTCAAATCTAAAGCCTGTGCACCTCCTCTGGCTACTTCAGCTTCACTCCCCCTTGCGAGTCAGGAGGGATGTTGAGGTTGGTGTGTGAGGCTTTATCACTGATCACCATCATGTGTCACCGGGAAGAGGCTGAAATGTACAGCACATGGTATGTTAACCTGAGGCTTTCAGCATCGATTACTGTCAACAGGAAAAATGTGCATGTGAAATGTATCGTGGAAATATCTGGGTGGGTTGCAGTTTAGGTTTGTTCTTTAGGATACGTGCGATGCTACACAGGAAATGGCAAATAACCATATATCATATATATTCTCTATATAACTGGTCCTGGGGAAACGGCCCTGGCTTCTACTTTTCTCAGTTGCAACTGAAGTGTTGCATTTAAAGAAATTGTACACAAACTGCATTTTTTTTTTATATTGCTGCTCTCAGTGTGTTTTGACAGGAGTGCTGTGAGTTATTTAATCTTTTTCTCATATAAAGGCTTGATTTTTAGATGATCCAGCAATGCTGGGGCCTTTTTATTTATTTATTTTTCACTTTAATTGGTGTTCCTCCACCAAGAGGGCTTACGTGCTAGTTAAAAAAAAAAAAAGTGATATTCTCAGCAGGGAGGCAGAACCTGACCAGTCCTCACCCCTGCCTCTTTCTCCTCATCTCCCTCTGTATCACGTTGCTTGCCACTCCCCCTCCATCCCCTCCGTCTCTTTTTCTCCATTGGTCTCTTTCATTTTCGCTGACGCTTCCTCAAAGCAACATTAAGTCATACCAACCCCTTGAAGAGCACATCAAAGTGTTAGGGCCTGTAAAATCATACAAGCTGAGTGCTTTGCAATATCATTACATGTTCCACCCCCCCCCTCTCTCTCTCTCTCTCTCTCTTCCCGTTCCCTCAATTTCTGAAGTGAAGGAATTTATATATTCTCATATGCTTGGAAGTAGTCAGAGTCTGAATTTCATAAATATGCTTGTGACTTCAACTGGTTACAAATGTAACACCCTGCATAAATGATAGAGCGGGTATAAACAGGGTTCATGTTCCAAACCACGTGAAATAGATTTTTATGTGTATATAATGAGTTTTCTCATCCCATGTGTGCAGCACTTTGGCCAGGCCAGTTAACCTCGAACAAATCATGTCTCTCCAGTAATTGACTCAGGAAAAAAAAACAAATGCTTACACTTCACCCAAATTCCAGAGATGGATCCAATCCTGTGCACATCACTGCAGTTTGACATAATAAATCAGCACTGTGTGATCCCATACAAGATATATTTATGAGGTTGCATGAACATGTATTTTACCACACCTTTCTGATGCATCTTCTCAAAAGCCTGACCTTCCAAGTCCCACATTGTTCTACGAGTCGGCTTGTTAACTATCCATTTGATCATCCTTGAGGTTTGTGCAAGCACACCAGCTTTCCCCTGGTCTCGCCTTATGTTCAGATTGGAAGCTAGGAACCAGCCTGGCTGAAAGTAAATTGATCAAGAGAATAAAACCATATGGCCTTAGATGGTGAGTGCAAGCCCATTTACTTAACTTCAATAAACCATTGTGGGTGTTAAAGCTGTCATAAAAGGTAGCTGTATTTATAGAAGCAGAAAGAAAAAAAGATTAAAATACAGCTTGGGCTGACAGTCGTTTTTCTGTCTGCACAAGAACCCATTTGATTCAAGCGTTGCTTCAATACGATAAGATGAACTTTATTGATTCAATGTAGGGAAATTAAAGTGTCACAACAAAAGATGAAAAAGCAGTGAGATATTCCCCATTGCAGGATCATGCTAACAGTCATGAGCAGGTGGTAGGAAACAGTGTTTTATAACATGAAAAGACAAATATAGTATGAATATCCTCCAGAGTAGGTCAGATGTCAGAAGACAACATACAGATGAAAAAAGACAAAGAAAAAATGATGCAAGATGACCTAAAAAAATGTACAGCATATACAGTTTGAGGCAGATGGCAGCAGATAATAGGAGAGCAGTAGGGCAAGATACCAGATGTTGTTAATAGCATACAGTAAGTGGACAGTACATCCCTTACAGAGCAATAAAGGCAAAAAATATGTAAATGCAGTATCCAAACCATTAACCCTGTGGGATCTGCGAGGCCATGATGCATTTATTTATTTATTTATTGTGCACTGCTGAGGGGCAATGGTGGGTGAAGTCCACACAACACTTAGATGAACATACATAGGCCCCCTGAAATAATCTCTACGCTGTTATCTTCTAAGTGATTCTCCTATTTTGTGGAGAAATTCAGTTTGTAATATCTTTTATTCCCCGGGGATCCTTGGCGCTCTGTATTTTACCCCTCTTCCCATTTTAATTACTCACATTTAATTACTCTTAAGTGCTGCTTTTTCCCCCCCCTCTTCTTCTTCATATATGGATATCTTTACATAAGCTTGATAAGTGATTCATTTCACATTAGGAATGGTTTTTCCAAGTCACTGAGAAGCTTGAGGGATTGCGCTCTATAATCCTCAGTTTATTTTAAGGGTCTTTATCTGTTGCTGTATGCGTTTATCTCCCATTGTCTCACTCGCCTCCCCGCACACATTGTCCCATCCTCACACTGCTTTCTCTATTTTCCTCTCCCTATTTTCCTCGTGTGTGTTGCTCTCTCTGGAGGCTATATGTAATTACTGTCAGAGGGGGACCTGCATAGATCTTTGTAACCTTGGACACTAAAAGACAGAGGCCACTCCAGGCACAAGGGGGAGTAAGTGACTCTGTGCTGTACACGGTTGTTGCTTTGCCACTATGCTGGAATTTAAATTTAAAAAAAAAAGAGCTAAATATAGCACTGAAGACTTATTGGGTGCATAGCCATAATGGCTGCAAACCGAGAAATTGATGCTCTGCCACTTTCATTTTTTTAACCAAAGACAAAGTACAGGAGTATTAGTTTCCCTTAAAACTCATAAGCTGTGCCCCAATTCCGTGCACTAGTTTGGGAAGGTTTTCGAACAGAGCTAGAGGGATAAATCGGATTCTTACTGCAGATATGTAATCCCCAGCATGGGGTTTGTTCCATTTATGTAACTATTCCTGTTATCGCCTGTTCTGTGTTGCACACACACCTGGTCCCGGTGTGTGACCAAGATGCAACACTCATTATTAGATCCAGCCAGCATGTGCCGCCCTGGTCTACAGACACTTGGCGTTGTTGCTACAGGGGAATTCTTCACTTAGCTCGCATACGCCTCCCGAGTTGGAGTCAGCCATTTTCCCCTCCGTGGCGCTGGATCGCTCGGCCCCGGGGCCCCCGGCCGGCAGACGCACATTTTTCTGCCCACTTCAAGCCTCAGCTGCAGCGCAGTTGGCGGTACATCCTGTCTGTTGCTTGTTTCCTGGCACCCACACTGGCTCATAATGAGTAGAGTCGTTCCCCCCCCAACCAGGTGCCACTCCATCCGCATTATTCACACTTCTACCTTTTACACGCAGCAGCTGTTCATCACCTAATGATGCTGGACCCGGCTACGGATGGTGCAAGCCAGGCAGGGAGCTGTTCTCTCTCTGGCTCCACTTCAAACCAGGGCCCTCTTTCTGTTTTGGATTTCTTTGAAATCTTCCAATTGTATTTATTCATGGGCTTGCTTTTTTTACTAGCAATTGGGATTTTTTCATTAACTAGTTCCCTCTTTGTGTTGGTTCCCTCTTTAATCTATGTTTTCCTCAGACAACTTCTGCCAATATGGTCTCCTACAATGATCTCAAAGTATCATAGCATCAGAATCTTTCTTTTCAAGTCCAACGTCTGTAATTATTTGGGGCACGTTGCCACGGTAACACCAGTGTCGATTTTAATAAGAGGACATGAGAATTACTGTAGCATTTCATATTGATCAGGGTGAGTGGCCCGCTAATTGGATGTCACGTCAAGGAAGCCAAGTGATGATTACTTTATACAATAAAGCTTAATAACAACAACAACAAAAAACAAGGGTGCACATATCGGAATGGTAGTCACAGCGCTGCCTGCAGTGTTTGCTTCTTTTTCTTTCTTTTTTTTCTTTTCCATTCTGGATGAAATATCTTTCCTCGCCGAGTCAGTCAAGGGGTTGAGATAATTAACTCCTACACTAAAGCATTATGAAACGACTTCTCTCTTTTTTTTTTCAAAACCGTTTGAGGAAGTACATTATTTTCTTAATCATGCGAGTTCTTTGTTGAAGAGTCTAATTTAAACAATTGAGTAAAGGAATTCATTGTGAAATTAAAAACATGAACTCATACGTTTCAGACAAAAGGCCAAAGAAACCCAACGAAGTGTTTCATCTGACAATTGTATTCATGATTATGTAGAATATTTTCATGGCCCCAAATTATGGGACAATGGCCATAATTGCGCTACTGTTCTCTTGATGTACATGCAGTTATTTTAATACCATATTGTTTTTTTAATAAAGTGTTGCTGTTTAAACTCAAAGGTACTTCTTTCTGTGAAGAATGTATCTTTGTCCATCGGTCTGTTATGCCTTGTGTTTTATTCATTATTTATTCATACAGTGAACAAAGTCACAAAGCAGGTAAATGAAAGTTGCAGTAGATGCAGCAGACGTTTTTCACCTTCCCTGCACCCAGCCATTGCAGCAGATGCAGTATTTAGAGGTCTAGATCCTTCCAAGATTACCCCCCCAAGGCATTTATTATTCAATCCAATACGCAGTTTAGCTTTAAAAAAAAGTGAGCTCACCTGTTTACGGCGGGGTGCTTTTGATTTTCTTCGACCCAGTCCTTATTCTTCACTATCCTGGCGAGCGTGTTTTGCACTTATGTCAACTCCCGGGTCTATTACCTAAAGATGAAGGGCTGAACGGCACTTTTCACAGCGGTGAGCCACTTACAGGACCAAAATGGGGTTCTCTTCAACATTGGCCAGGCTCACACTCCCCGGTCCTCTTCCTCAAATGTTACACAGGGCCATCTCATGAATATATTTGGACTCCTCACAATCAAAACAGGACATTAGCCGCAGTCAATGAGGCTCGACAGGTGGGAGAGAGGAACAGGAGAGGCTGATGCAAAAGGAGAGCCACTGATGCCTCTGTTTAGATTTTCAGCGGTGGTTTTTCCAATTACAGAAACTGTAATTTGCTGTAAAAGGCTCCAGACTGCCGGGAAGGGTAGAATGGAACAGGGTAATTGGTGGTGGGGGCGGTGGGGGGTATCGCATGAGATGTAATCCATATCACTCTCCAGCGGGAGTGGAGCAGCATTAGTCAAGCAGGGGGATCATTTGTTTTTTATAGCGGCGTCCCTCAACGCTCTGCAGATGCTGACACCACTTTAAACATCACTCAGGAAGGGCAGTAAATGGGCTTTCTGTTGTCTTGGCTCTGTCCTTGTCACACTGTGTCTTTAGAAAGTGTACAAATGTCCCCGGGTGAGTGCTGGTTCATTGTTGACCAACCAAGAGGGGCATTGGACTCACAACAGCCGTGCGTGTTTGCTCGCACACACCAATCCAGGCCTCCCGAGCCAACGCTTTTACAGAGCCTGTGTTTTTTGTGGTTTGTCAGTGCGGCCTTCTACCTCTTTGAAGTGTTGCTCACGCTCAAGTGTTGTCCTGAAACGCAGCCATTCCTCTTACCTCAGAGGATAGCCTGGCCAAACCTCATGCATATTTAAAACTCCAAACGAACAGGTGAGCTAAAGCACAAAGCTCTGTGCGGCGACTGTAATGATGATACTCCCGTGTGTCCACCAAGTCTTTGACCGGTTGGCCTGGGCGCACACATAAAGCTCCGCCGTATTCCCAAGATACGAACAAAGATACTCGTGCATCAGGTTCAGTTCGACTGTGTATCATTCCCCCTCGATGTTGCCCGCCTTCCCCTTTCACAAATTATAGTCAATTATAGCCAGGTTTTTGTTTCCGGAGCCTCTCCAGTCAATTGTTTCCCCGGCAGGTGTCCTTTTCATCGATGCACTCCACTTGACTCTTAATTCCATCATTCTTATAAGCCAGGAAGTGAGAACGCTTTCATAAGCAGCCATCGCTCTCTTGGCCTCTGCCTCTGTCATAGTGTGATTATTTACCCTTCCGTGGTTTAATGGCTTTAGTAAACAGCTTAATAGAATTCAGTACGGCCTTGGGATGCGTAGCAAAAGGGCACACGATTCACTATTTTCATTGGCTTTTTGTTCCCCCCCCACACACACTTGTCAACGCACTGTGTGCCACAATATAATCAAATCCCATCATAACCAACCTGTAAAGCTAAGTCTCCCTTACCCCCCCTTTCTCTCTCTCCTTCTCCATTGTTTCCTTGTTTTTAAGCCTAATCGCTCTCTCACTCCGTACTGGGCATTCACAATGTAATTATATATGATTTACAAACAGCTGCAGCCATAATGGTGTATAAACAAATTACAGAACGAGGGGAGGAAAAACAACAGAGGAATAAAGAGATGAAGATGGAGAAATTGGCCGGCGTTGGACGCAGTCATTGCTTCGGCTGTTTTTTGGATCAGCGCTTTGGCTCTCCCTTCAACACAAAATGAGCACTCACGCTCGACATAGTTTACCCCTTCTGCACGCAGATATTTAGCTGTCTTTATGCCAGCATTAAATAGGAGTCTGCCTCTGTAATGCAGTGGCCTCGCCGCACTCCCTTCCTAATGTGGCTGCTCGCATTCATTCAGAATTTCACTGGGTGCTGCACTTGCATAAGAGTTTGCTCAATTGACTCCTGAGGGCCTATATTTCCTCTCTGCGCTCGCCTGCGGGATGTAAAGCTCATTTCAGTCTCCTGTGATTGCACTTAAGAGTAGTGTCTTTTATTGTGGCGATCTATATGTGGCTCCACATGGTTGCTTTTTCTGTAGGTTTCTTTATGCTGCAATGTGCATATTTGCTCAAGTTTTATTTATTTATTTTTTTCAACCAGACGAGCACTCACCTGCATACATGGATGACATGTTCCTGGTCAATACATAACCCTAAAGCCAGTCCACGTTTGTCCAATAAAACCTGCACAGCTAATTGCATCTGTAAATCCCAACAGAGAATGATGATATTGCACACTATGCATGCTAAAACAAACGCACCTTGCAAATGTGAATTAATTAAATACATAGTCACAAGGGCGTAGAATTGGGTAGGGACGCTAGGGACACGTCCCTACCAATATTCAGCCGCTACTGTGTAGTCACTATCAATACAACCGCTGTCCGTAGTGTTTAGTCAATGATTATGGCACACATAGGGTTATGTCGGTCTCTGCTAGAAGTCCCGCCTCTAACCTAAATACTGCTCCCTGATCGGCTGCCGGTTTCTCGCTAACTTACATGTGATTGGCTGTCCCCACTGCCACTCCACTGCTTGTTAAAACTACCTCCAACCTGCTAGTTTGACCGGACGAGAGGCAGTGCATGTTATCTGCAGGTTGTCAACATGTTCGGCATTTGTTCTTCCTGGGTCACGTCGGCTAGATGGATTTTAATATCAGTGGTGTCACTTACGTTTGTGTTTGTGTCTGTTTGCGTGCGTGTACGTGCGTGCGTTTGAAGGATGTCAAAGAAAAGAAAAGTGGATATAAGAGACTTCTTTAGTAGTCAAAGTGTAAGTTACTTCAAGGGTGTATAGGTAGAGGCTCAACAATACAGATATTGAATAAAAGAGAATATTTAATGCCAAAGAGATACACTTTTTGTATCTCTTATTTTCATGTATTTGTGTAGAAGTGAGCAACGGTTTAAAAACACAAATAAAGAAAATTTGTGGTGGAAATACAATAAAACCTCAGATTCTAGATGATCATGTGATTTTATAATTATAAAATATAATTAACTAATATTAAGTAATCTTAATATTTAGTAAAGGCCTTTTTTGCTCAGACAATAACTGTACCATCAAGCTCTATGATCATTGTATCTGTTCATGTCATGCATCAACATATCTTTGTAAGGTGACAGACAGCAGTGAGGCTGGAGGAGATGTAGGAGGAGAGGCCGGTAGAGGAAGAGAGGCAGGAGGAGGTAGAGAAGGAGAGGCTGGAGCAGATGAAGGAAGAGAGGCAGGAGGAGGTAGAGAAGGAGAGGCTAGAGCAGATGAAGGAAGAGAGGCAGGAGGAGGTAGAGAAGGAGAGGCTGGAGGAGATAGAGGAGGAGGAGAAGCTGGTGGAGATGGAGGAGGAGAAGCTGAAAGAGAGGCTGGAAATTCACAGGTGAGGTTAAATAATGATGGATATGTTAGTCATGAGATTCAGCACTGACAAATGTTAGTGTGATGATGATCTGAATAGCAATGCTTCACCCATGTGGCTTTAAAACCAGAGCTTTGTATCAAGTCTGGTGTTCTAAGAGGCCTCATCATGTGTTACTAGTGTGTATGTGTTTACAGTAGTTGCTATACAGTTGTCAAATTTATATTGTGGTTTATTCCAGGAAACTAATCCACCTGGAGAGAGCAGCAGGGAGAGTGGCATTAGTCTTTCATTAGTTGCTTTAACCTGTAACATCTTCATGACGTGAAATTATGATTGCTAATGCAAAAACACGTCAACTTTCAGGAGTCTTGGAGCACTTTTGTGTCCCCACCAATCTCAAAATCAAACCTACTCCCTTGCATAGTCACATCCCATATCGTCGACAGTATAAGAATCAATAGTTGATTTGTTGACTTGAAGATATATTTCTTGACGATGTTGTTATCATGAAACAAATGATAAAATACAGCACAGAGACATCAGAAGACATGTTTGTTTTTTTCTTTTGAAGAAAAATCCCACCTTTCAGTGGACAGACATGGATTTGCTGATGAAGTGTGACTGGACTTGACTTGGAAGTAATTGGAGTGAATCCATGGGTCACAGCAGATCGTAAATCAGCTTGTTAAACTTGGCAATCCATAACACTATACTGTCAGTGCCCTTTGACTGGATAACCCCAACCAGAGCCTATAGAGAGTCCACTGTGTTTCCAGGCCACAATGTACACCTATAGAAAACTTATGTGATCACTGTGCATTGAGACGCAGGGGAAAAGCAGAACAAAGCGGCCTCTGGGACCTTTGAGACTCCATATGAAGACTAAATAAAGGCTATAAGTTGATTTAACTCGCAAAAAATATCTCCAGATGCGTCCTTTCCAAAGTTTTCATGTGTCTTCTTGCAAATGAAACCCATTTTAGAACTTGGGAATACATTTTGCAAATCTTATCAGCTCTTATTTTTAAGAAACCTGGGTATTTTTTGATTAAAAAAAAAAAAAAAATCAATAGGCCGTATTAATATGCTAGAGGTAGAAATATTGCCCTTCAAAGATTCTTAAATCAAATCAAATGGAGATGTCTGAACTTCAGAAAAATGTGCCGTTATGCAAGTAGGAGAGAGAAGCACGTTTCAGGGTAGCAGCATGACCGTTTAATTCAACGCAGCATGGTGGCGTAGTAGAGTATTTTAGCACACCATCTGATTTGACAGCGAGGAATTCGCTACGGACGTCTGACGAGCTGAGATTCATATCGGATCATCATCAGCCATCAGGGCACTGTTCGTGGTTTGGCATATTTGAATTTTTCCCCATTTAATGCATCACATATGAGAGCTAAAACGCCATACTGTAGCTCAAGTCTCATATACCAGTGTCATCAATAAAGCATTTTTAATTAGGTTGGTATAAAAGGCTCCATCCATTACGGCTGCATGTACATGCATGTATATATAGAGCAGGTAGAATGATCTTCATGCGTATGTCATTTATCCGGTTCTCTCCGGGCCCAAAGTGGAACATGGCCCAGGTATGGAAATATATATATATATATAAGTCGGTGTGTGAATACACACACACGTAAATGCACACTAGAACACCCTGAGAAGGGAGCACACACTTCCTTTTTTTTAATTAGATTAATAAATCAAGGAGGTGGCTGGCTGTGACTGGCTGCCCAATGACATTCCATAAGTCTGCATCAAGGCGCCACGGCGAAGCTGGAGTATAACGATGTGACCGCACCGACTCTGGGAGTGCGTATGAGGCGAGGGTCTCGGGAAAACCATTCATCTGATGTTTTCCCAAAACTGCTTTGTCTACAAAACGCTGGGCATGATGTGTCTGTTTGGTGTGTGTGCCTTAACGCTCCTGTTCCAGCAGTTGGTGTAGCAGTGGGTGGCCAATGGGATGTTTGGACACTCCACCCCCTGCCCTAACCCCCCTCCTCCACAATCAAACCAAGCTCCCAGCTTTTCTGTCACACTCTGAATCCCTTCTTCCCCCTCGCTGGTGTTTTTTCCTGAAGGTTTGACATGTTGGTTGGCAGCTGCTCGGCTGCCTCGGCTCAGATAAACAGCATCGTTATTTGTATTTTCCTGTTCTCCGAAAGCAGAAATATTAGGTGTTAAGAACGGTATTGCTGCACAGTCGCCTCCAAGCTGTCTGTTTGATAGTATAGTAGTATAGTAAGCAGAATGTACTCATTTAATGCACACACACACTTCATAAGAAACCAGGTTAAATCATGATAAGACAGGAAATCTAAGAACGTGTTCATCTGGTTGCTTTGAAACCCAAGTTTACATCCAGATGGTCAATAATCAGATTTCTCCCGTCATATTTTGTATCCAAGGCTGGCATATTCAAAGTGTATTAGTGATAGATGAAGCTGCTGCTTGAAGTGCATTTTTTTCTTCTTCTCGCATTAGGACTGATGGCACAGTGAGAGGACAGACTGTGTGTGAGAGCACACTGCGTTTCCCTGCTATTTGCACATTTCACAAACATACTACTGTTCAGCTGTGGAAACCGACTTATTCACACTTGTGTATCTAGGTGTCAATTAATTACATCTTTAGTTATGATTTTTCTGTGCAGCTGATAACTAGCAAAGAAAGGAGCATGAGAACCGAGTGGGGTATTAATTTCTTACGCTCCTGACTTGGATTGTGTTCCTGTGAATGTTTCATGTTCTCTCTCAGAAAAAGATCTTAATCTTAATGAGATATCCTGATATTATGAAGATTAAATTTCCATATTTTACTTCAATTCTTAATATCTCCTCCACATTCCTTAGGGAAGGCGTCTTTTTGTGTTTTTCCCATCAAAAATCTTTCCCATTCTTAAAGTGTGGTATGTTTCTTTTATACCACTTTTAAGCTATTGCCTTTTTGAAGGCGAGTTTGGATTCAGTTGTTTTGAATACAAAGGCACACTGCAAAGATGAAAGATCGTTTCATCTCTCCTCACAGCAGCAACACGGATGCTGTTCTTCCCCAGTCTCAAGTCATTTTCATCTATTCATCATTTATTACAACATGTAAAAACCTTGTAAAAAAAACATTTTGTATACATGGCCAAGAAACTGGGTTTCTCCAGGAGGAATCTAGCTTCTTCTAAACCCGTAGCCTGATTTAGAAAACCTGGATTCCCCTGTACTTCCGCTTTAATAAATCTGTTTACTGCAGAAAATTGACACTACACTCAGTTTCTTTCAACTGTTTGCTGTGCGTGTTGTGAGGCTGTGCCTAATAAGATTTTATTTTTGCCCCTATATATATACCCTCCCACTGGATGAATATGTGTGGTTAAAAATGCTCCATTACTGATGATGACCCTGGCGTCCCACAAAAACCTCCTTCAGGTGGCAGATCAGTGGAAATGCTCTCTAAAAATACCCCATCAAATTTCATGTGGGCCACTATCCTGAACTATCTGCAGTAATTGCTTGCACTCTACCCAAGCCCCCACGCCTCCATACACACACACACACACACACACACACACACACACACACACACAGAAACCTGTGTGCACTGATCAATGTCTGAGCATAAACATAGTGTGCCATACACAAATATACTTTACATATTGCACCAATTGGCTGACTTGGAGATTCACACACTAATGGAACTACAATCAGCTTCCCAATTGCAACAGGGAGGTGTAAATCAGGGGGCC
Source organism: Eutrigla gurnardus (assembly GCF_963514095.1). NCBI lineage: Eukaryota > Metazoa > Chordata > Actinopteri > Perciformes > Triglidae > Eutrigla > Eutrigla gurnardus. The sequence continues at coordinate 9,970,349 of NC_139932.1, read as the reverse complement.
ACTTACGCAGCACTGACTCACTATCTGATTCCTCCAATTCCCACCATATCGACAGCCGCATTCTCTCCTTGAATCCACCATAATAGGTCTGCCATCCCTGATATAATGGCTTGATATGCCATTAAGGCCCATTGGAAGCTTTATTCAAAGCTGTGTCTCTCAAACAGGGTCTAACCAGCATTAGCTGCATGGTGCTAATGGGTTAACAGCTATTTTCCCTTTGTGTATTTTTGGTCTCAGTCTCCTAAGGGCAGTTGGGGTTAACTTGGGTTTTGAGCTGATATGTTGTGGCATACCATTAGAACTGAAGCCTTTAAGACAAACCATGCTTAAATAACATTGTCTATTCTCTTGATACCAAGTTAAGCTTTTTTTTCTCCATACATTCCCTTTGTGAGTGTGTGTTTCCAAGATGGATTTGCACTTTTCATTTGTTCATACCAATAAATGTTTGAGGTCCCTTCCCGTAAGGCAGTGATGCAGTTTACTGTAACTGTAACCCAGGTGTATTATAATCAACCATGCTGCAGCGTGCAATAATGTAATTAATCTCACTTTTACACAACAAAGAAAATCATTACGAGAAGCACTCCCATTCACTTTACAAACAACCACACCTAAGGAACGTGCTTCCAACTCGGAAACTGGGAATAGTTGAATGAATGGACAGTTGCAGCTTAAAATGTTAAACTTCTTCTAGTGGGATGAGGTTTTTAAAATGCGGGGAAAATAATAATAGAGGGAAGACACATCAATGTCGAAGTAAAAATAAAAAATAGTGATGTGATGAAATGCCTTAATCGCCCTGGATCTGTGAATTGAAGTTTGTCTTGTTCCTGTCTGTGTCTTTGTCAGGGGCTCAGTTGGAGAGCCTGATGGAGACCATGAGAGCAGAGATCGCTGCCCAGCCGCCAGTGGAAGGATCCTACGCCGCACGCCGGGGTGACATCTGCATAGCCAAGTTTGCTGATGGCGAATGGTACGCAAACCTTTTCAATACTTGTGATGCTATTTAAAAGCCTTGCTCTGATCTTGCTCAGGCTCTAAAACTGAATCCTAATCTAACTCGCATGAAGCAGTTTTTCTTGGGACAACTAGTTAATGTGCTGGTGATGCAACAGCATGTTTGTGTGTTCCTTTCTCTCTAAAGAATACCTGACGTTTCCCTTTTTACCTTGTCTCTGTTTAAGCCTGTGATGCGTTAACTGCAGACACCCACAGGGTGTAATTAGCTCGCTGCCTCTGCTTTGGCCTTTCAGAATCAGCAGTCGCTTGACAATCTCACACACACACACACACACACACACACACACACACACACACACACCCTTGCCTTTCCTCACTGAATGCTGGAAGTTTACAGATGGTCACGGGGACAGATAAAAGTCACAGTGATCGAGGGAGGGAGAGAGAGCGTCTATGTCAAGATGGTGACGTTGAAAAAAAAGATCACAAAATTGATTAAAAAACCAAATGTTCCCTCGACGCAGGTGCCCTTCTTTCTTTCCTCCACCCTCCCTTCTATCTTCCTCGCTGGATTTTTAAGGAGAAAGGCTAAAGTTATTCCTTCGTCGCAGCCGATGAACATTTAAAACTGGCCATCTGCTGTAATCGTTCACTTTCTGTAGCCTTGTTTGTACTGAAAGATGCAGGGCTTGAAGACCTCCGGCACGGTGCCGGAAATCCGGCGTAGCAATATTTTGGTGAAGTGTTTTTTTTTTTTTTTTTTAACTGTAACCAGTCGTTTAAAGTGATAGTTCCAACTACCAATGGTACTCAAGGTAACCAAGGAGTTCTAGCCAATCAGAGCAGAGTAGGGCGGGCCTTAAGTTTCCAGGCACCTCGGACCGGGACAACGTAGCCAGAGCGATTGATAACATCAGCCCAAAGGCAGCCCTGCACACTTTTCATTCAGACAAACTAATGCGACTGCCACAGTTGTTAGATTTCATCAATGAGACCAACATTAATCTAATAAAAAGAATTTAACCAGCCAGCGGCAAACCTCTAAAAGCGTGCGGATAAGTTACTTGGCTCGTTTTTCTCCCCCGGGATGACGACAGAGGTTGGCCCTGGGCGATCAGATCAGTAGACCGGCGCTGCCGCCGCTGTGACAGCCGTTGCAGTAAAAAATAGTGACGTTTGTCTGTGCCCCCTCCCGCTCTGAGATTTGGTTTCGCCCACCTTGCCGGACCTGCGCTTCTCTACTGTCTCTCCCGGTCTCTCCCGGTCTCTCCCCGCATCAGCGGTGGTATGAAGAAAGCACGCGAAAAAAAGCAAAAGAATAAAAGTATCTTCCCAACAGGAGGTAGCTACTGCTAGGGCTCCAGTGCCACCACTCACGGTTGCCCCCCCCAGCCGGCGAGTTCGACAGTGCGTGCGCGTATAGCCCCGTTCACATACGTCGCTACTCGCCCGTCACTCGCTTTCTCGCTGAATTCAACTCGCTGGCAAAAAAAACTCACTGCCGCCAGCGGCGACTTCAAGCGACAACTCTCTGTGGAACTCTCTGTTGACGGCAACTGTCAATCATCTCTATTCTACATTGTGATTGGTACTCGCTTCACTCACATCGCAGAAAGTTAAAATTATTTTATCTCCGATCGACCACATCGCCTGTCCTGACCACATTCCGCTAGAACACATTCACATTCATTGATAGTTGTCTCTCAGAGATGGGCGAGTGGCGACGTATGTGAACGAGGCTTCAGTCAAAACCAAAACACCAAGGAAGGCTGAGGAATAGTCACCCACTTTTATTATTATTATTATTATTATTATTATCATTATTAATAATAATAATAATAATAATAAACGAATTGTGTTTTAGTCATTTTTGTTCTCATCTTTTCTTGAATGCTTAAACTCCTCAACCCCATTTAGTATGTCAACATTTGTATCAGTACCAGCAGTTTGTAAGAAATTGGTCAGTAATTGATATGTCATATTTTGTTTCTCAGAATTCACCAAATTGATGCATTAAAATGAAATTATTCAAAATTTTCTCCCGGGGGGGCATGCCCCCGGACCCCCCTAGAGGATCGCAATCCCCCCACCATAGTCTCCAAAGATCCTGTGGGAAACACTACAAACCCATTTGTAATCGGGACAAAATACTTAAAGTTAGAGACAATTAAGGACCATGAGTCCTAACAAGAACACTTGCACACACTTTAATGTGTATTTTGTACACGTTCAAGACCCATTTTAATGCATTTTCTGAGTCGGTCAACTTTATTTTAGGCACAAACTATATATCTGGGCTGGTAAACCCAAACCTGCCGCAGTGGCTGGTGGCCAAAGAATATATATATATATATATACACACACCTGCTTCACAGGTGGAAATCTCAACCACCCCAATGTTCAACTCAAAGTTACGCCCTTGGTGATGCTAATTTCTGAGGTATTATACGTTAGCATTAAGCTAGCGGACTTTATGCTTAGTGATACTGGCTGTGTGTGTTTTGAATGTTGTTTCAAAACTATAATGTGGGTTTACTCTCAAAGTGCACCAGATTAATTCATTTAGATTGCAAATGTTCAGAATTTTCTTCTCCCCAATGCATAAAAAAATTTCAGGCACAGGATTTTTTCCTGCTTCAAGCCCTGAAGATGCGTTATCTTGTTTCTTGCAGTAACATAACAGTAACCCTGCTCCAAGTGGCAACGCTCTGAGATTTATCTCTTTTTTTAAAAAAACAAAACATTTTAGCAGTCATATATTATTCAGCAAGCTAATTATGTCCATGTTAGCATTGTTCTGTGTCCACATCTTTTTGTATTCTGTGATGCATGTAGAATGTCGGCTTGTTTCATTGGGGGGCTAATTAAAAGCTCGTCGCCTTTCAAGTCCTCTTAGAACACCGCAGAGTCGGCGTAAATAGAAATGAAAAAACCCTCTGTTAATCAGTCACTCACGCTTTGTCTCTCACTTTTTTCTCTCTGCCTCATTGGTGTTCTCCCTTTTAATCACTTATTTGGTTTTAACTTTGTTCTCGCGTCTCTTTCTTTGCCCATGTGGCTGTAATTATTTGGCTTTTCTCCTCCCTGTCCTCAGTTCTCAGCCAATTTGTCTTCTGTTGCCGCTCTCGTTCGGATTTGATAGTCAGACAAGCGTTTGGTCAGATGAAGAGAAACGCTTCTCGAGCTGAGTCTGTGGAAATGTGCTGTTCTGTAGCTTCTATGTGAATACATGAGTAGGATCTGGCTCTTACTCACAGACTTTTATGGGGTTTTTTCCCACTTTTTCATTCCCTATATGAAGGTAATTTCCATTCAAATTCAACTTGCTGTGTGAGAAAAGTCAAACTCCTGGGTTTTTGTGATTAGCACTAATGCACTAAAGTTATTTTGCTACAAGGCGAAAATGTGGCTAAATTTCTGTCCGTTATTGCAAAGAGGCCTCTGTGCAATTTTCACAGCGCTGCCCCTGTCCTGATAGATTCCCCCTGTCCCTCCTCACTCCCCCGGCCTGCTCATCCTCTCCTGCTCCTATCCCCACGATCACAACAGACAGATCCTCCAACACCTTTTCCCCAGGGAAATAAGCTCGGAATCATTTACTCATCTTCTTTTTCCTCTTGTGCCCTCTGTCTTCATCTCTTTCCCTCCACACTCTACTCTCTCTCCCCCTCTCTCTCTCTCCAATTATTTGCTGCTGCAGGTACAGAGCCAAAGTGGAGAAAGTTGAGTCACCAGCAAAAGTTCACGTCTTCTACATCGACTACGGCAATGTGAGTAACCGCGACGGCGAGTTTGACTGGTGAAAGTGTTGAATGTTGCAGAGCCGTCGCTAAAACAAACAAAAAAAAGTTTTGTCATGGCCGAGCCCACAGCCAGAAGGAGTGTAGTATTTGAGGAAGGATTTCTTTTCAGTTTATTGCATCCATTCAGACACCAGTTGTTTGCTTATCTCCGCATTCAAAGCACCGAAATGATGTTCTTCTTCCAGCTGGAGATTTTAGGACAAATATGATTCAAGCTTGTTTGTTTTCCATTTATTGTTTACGACCGAAGTGAAAGGTGCAACTGAGTATATCATTTTTATTTCTCTTCATAACAATGAAGGCAGAATTCCCCCACCCTCTGTTTTTTTATTTTTTTTCCCCCTCCTGTGATGACGAAGGCACTACATCCTTGTGAGTGTTATTGTGTCCGTTTCTACCCACTTGCGTACACATGCTTGCATCACCAAGTGGCTCATGCAGCCAGCCCCCGGCCTGCGGGAAAATTTCCCATGATGCAGTGGAGCGGCACAGTGTGTGACTGACCCTAGATTCGGGGACAGCTCGAGGTTTGGCTGGCAGACGCGATGTGTCCTGGCATGTTGCTGAAAGTGTGATTCTCCGAGGTCGACCTGGCGCACACAAAAAAAGGGAGCTGATATCTACCTCATTCTGTACTTTTGCGTCATTGAAGGTTGAGTCACTCTGGCCTTGATTTCATGCTTCGGTGTCATGAGCTGTTAGTGGGCGATATTGCCACCTGTCTCAGGTATAGGTCAGTCCCTGATTTATTACGCGATCATTAACAAAAACAGCAGAGCACTTTTGTCTTTTATTTTTAAGGCCCGCATTTTATGACTCCGTCAAAATCTAATATGGCGTTGATAAATCTTAACATCCTAATCCATAATAAACGCTCAACGCATCCTCTGTCTAGACTGTACAGTCCAATGAACACATTAACCTAAGATATGGGGGTCATTAAATTAACTCCCCACTTCTAACGGCTGCGTTAGTCTGGCTTTCTACCAGCAGGTTCTTCCTTTAGGTAGCCCGTGCTGATCAGTGATTGGCCATCGCTCACACTGGCTCATACCCGTCGTGATGTATCAACCTAATCTCTTCAAATCAGTGAGATATAGTAATTGCTTTTTCGTATATAGCGATGTGCACACTCGAGTGCTCACCTTGCAAAACGGCACTTAAGACGAGAACAGCAGAGGTGCTTTTATATGGCAGTAAATGCAGGTAAACGCGAGCAAAGATCATGAATCCATCAAATGTGATGCCTGTAATCATTGCACAATAAAACCTGAGTTATTGTCTCTTAAGCACTTTTATGAAAATCTTACTTTTCTTTGTTTGCCTGTAATGGATGTTGAGTGTTGAAGTGAAGTGCACACTGACAAGTTTGTCTTGTTTAACATTGTGTTGATTTTAGTGTTTTCTAATCTGACGAGTCTGACTAGCGACTTGACATGTATTGTCGTCTTTACTCTTGGCTTGTAACTGAGCTAGAGAGCAGATGGAGCTTAGTGAAAGGGGCCTCGGTACTGCTGTAGAAGCAGCTGTGAAATGATTGGTAAGGTGACATACACAAGCATGCAGCCCTTAAGCTCCAAGATGGCATCTGTCCTTCTTCCACAGTTGTAAACTATGATTGTTAAAGTGACATACAGATTTCCGAATCCAGGAAGAATAGAAATAGGTGACAGACCGCAGGATTAATTTACAGCCCGAGTATGCACCGTGTCTTGTTTGAGATTGACTTGAGAGATGCACTCCTTAATGTAAAAGTGAACTTTCATCATGCTTTTTTGTTTTATGTGTCTCGTATCATAACCAAACACGCTAGATATTTCTCCCTAAATCTCTGTTGGCTTCCCTTTACTGTACTTGTAGCAGGAGATGGATGCCTCTGTCATGTTTGCTTAGACGCAGCCATCATCACACAAACGCACAATTGTTGTCGAGCTTCACTTTATGGCCTCAAAACCTCAAACTCATAATCCAAATCTTTTTTCCCAAGAGTAAACATGTTTGATCCCAAACCCTGAACAGCGACAGTAATTGAATTTGATAATGGAGAAAAAACAAATACCTGTCTACGTATGATTGCATATGAGTTTGATCTGTGTCTCCCGTTCACTCCCCTCAGAGAGAAGTTGTGTCGTCCACTCGTCTGGCCGCCATGCCCCCTGCCTTCGGCACCAGGACCCTGCCAGCACAGGCCACCGAGCATGCCTTAGCCTACATCCAGGTCCCACAGGATGTAAGTACACGGACGAGCAGAGATGTGTGTCGTAGCTGAAAGCCTCAAAATTAACTTTGCGATATCACCTTCCTCTGTGTCATTTATCGCCAGCCTTTGAAAGTTGACTTTTTTTGGCGAGATGCAAAAATCTGTTGGAGTTTCACTCATCGCAAGGTGATGAGTAACTGACAGACAGGGTCGGGTTTCCATTCCCAGCAAGTGTCCATGAAAATGATGCTCATACGTAATGCATGGAGTCCAAGCAGACAGACAGTGACAAACACCAAGCCATTGATGTACTCCATTGCAAAGAAATTGTAGAATAATGGACATAGTAGCAGAGACATCTTCATAAACAATTTAATAACGCAGCAACCAAAGTAACCCCCCTAAATCCTACAGATAGATGCAAGCCATCCAGGTGTTCAACAGGGATGAGTGTGTGCATATAAATGTCCATCTGATAGCCAAACAGCAGTAACCGTTTTTTTCCCCCCCGCAGACTAATCTTCTTGTTTACATCCAAGTGTGTTTACTTGACCTCTGCTGACCACCTGTGTGCACGTGTGTGCACGTGTGTGCACGTGTTTCTGTGTGTGTCAGGGGGTCAACTCATTCGCAGCCTCCTGAGCCGGTTGCATCCTGAATAGTTTGTGCAGATACAACATGTTTTCTCTTGGTATGTGCGTGATTGGCACACTACTAAGCCCTGTCTTTAATTAGTTGTGCGTGCGTGTATGTGTGTGTGTGTGTGTGTGTGTGTGTGTTTGAGAGCGTGTTACTTTAAAGTGTATTTGTTCCACAGCCTAGATAACTACTTTTCGCATGGACATGTCTGCTTGCTGCTATTTTGGATTATTTATCAACACTTGCCAGTTAATTAGGTACATCTAGCGAAAGATAATGCAATCTAATACAGTCCTGCAATAAACCCTGCCATGGTGAAGGTTATAGTTCGGTGTTTGTTGAAACTGTTTCGGCGATGTGTTGATAAAAAATGATATTTAATTTAGAGGCTAACACATATTTTAATGTTTAATTTTTTACTGAGCTCTGGTTTTGGGACCAGTAAGGCCAAACATCTCAAAGTTGTTCGATCCTTATGTATTTATTTATACTTGTTTTATTGCATGTTTTTTCATCAAAATATGCACCTATTGGACGTGTGTGTGTGTGTGTGTGTGCGTGTGTGTGTGAGAGAGCTGGTAGCGCCTGCACGCATGCTGTCACCTGTCTCATGAGTCAGTGTGTCCTGAAGGATGAAGTGGCCCATCTGTTGGTCCAGCCCAGGGGACAAAGGCATCACCTACACTTTCTAGCCTCCAGACACACACACACACACACACACACACACACACACACACACACACACACACACACACACACACATACAAAGCTTTAGCACATGTTCAAAGCTGACATGCACCTTACACCTCTCCTTCTCACTCTTTCTCTTGTCACTCTGCATCCGTCTAACCTTTTTCCCCGTTCTTTCTTCTTTTCTCTCTGTTTTTTTGCCTTTCCTGCGTTCGCCGACTGCTTTATCTGAAGCTTTTATTTTTTTTTTGCTGTGTCACTCACGCTGACAGCACGGCGCCCCATTTGTTCTGCGCCTCTGGTGCTTGCACGTAGGAAAGGTTGTTGCCTTTTGTCTCACAACCTGCCACCTGATGCCCTGCACAAAAGGCATCTGTCTTCACAAGTTATATAGCTTTATAGCCTGTCTTCAAATCTTTCTTTTCTTAACACCAAAAGCCGACCACTGGGACGGGATCATGCCTCCGCTTTCCAGTGCAGTTTCATAAAAGTGACAATATCTTCAAAACTGCAGCAGATACCTCTATCAGAGCAGCGATAGCTTCCACAGGGTTTTTTTTTTTTTTTTTTACAATTCAATCCAATTTTATTACAGATGTTGTGAACCCCCAGCTGCCTCCACTCAGGGCACATTGCTACATCTTTATTATACCCAGTCAGCTAATTAAAGAAAGTACTTTATGTCAAGAGTACACTTGTAAAAAATATATATACAACAAAATAAGTTCTAAAAAGACACAAAAAGTTAAGCCACACTCCCTTTTAAGCAGTGATGGACTAGATGGACAACTTCAAGGAATCTTTTAAGATCCAGATAAATACGAGCAAACTTTTTTTATATATATATATAAATAAGCATTTTATCTACTTTTATCTACCACCATCTAACCTTACTCACAAATCTTCATGCAGCAAAAGGTCACTTATTGAATTTTGGCTTAAAAAGGAATGGAAGAAAATACCTTTTCACATCTACCCTGCTGTTTTCATATTGATATTTATTTTAAATTTCATCTTGATATTTATTTTACCCCATTTCGTGGAGTGTGTCTGAATCATGACTCAATGAATGCATCTAAAGCACAGATGATCTCCAACTCTCTAAAGCTGCAGTTAACACTGGGTAAGCTTGCAGTAATTAAATTCATTTTTATTATTTGAGCACGTAGGAATTGATTTCAAAAAGCTGTGTGTGTTTTGCTTAGAGACCATATTTACGCTGATGCCTTTGTTGGCTCATATTGTTTTTATTTTCTGGCAAAACATTTTAATATGTTTTTACAGAATGAATAAAAATAATATTGTTCATATCCGCCCTGAAACTGAGCTGTTGGTTCCATTGAGTTTCCGTGCTGCACATCCAATTATATCTGTTCATAACAAGTCAAATGCAAATATTTTGGCCAGTTTTTAACACTTTGAATTGCTATAAAGAAGTCTGTTCTGCACATATGGTGAACAAGAGTGGGTCACTCTAAGGCTCTCATCAATTTTGTATCGCCGCGTCACAAACGTCAAAGTATTCTTGTTTTGTAATACTTTCTTTCTCATCTCTCCTCCTGTGTCTGGTCTCTTTCTCTCTGTCACACACTGGTGCTCTCTTTCTTGCCCTGAGCTCCCCTGCAGCGCCTGTGACAAGTTGACCAGGGGGAGAGTGGGGGGAAAGGCCTTAGTTTTGTGCCTTGAACAAGCTTCCCTGCCCACACACGCTCACCACACACACAACACCAGACACACACATACCCAAGGGCGGCTAACTCGAAGGGGGTTGCCATAGAGACAAGACCAGGGCAAAGAAAGAAGGGAAGCGAAGAGATGGATGGTGTAGGGGAGGGATGGATGATGGCCAGGGACTGATTTTTATTTTTAAGTGTCATCCTGTCTCTGAAGATGCAGCGCCCTTGGTTTTTTTTTTTTCATTCTTTTCGCTTTCCGCCCAGACTGCTGGAGGATGTGAGGTCAGGTTTGCATTGCAGCTGTTCCACCTCCTTCTCCATCGTGTGTTCAATCAAACGCTGGCCTTTCACACTCAAGAAGGTTAGGGATAAGAGAGCGAGGCAACTAACTGAAGAAGAAAAGAAGGTACAGGATGAGGAGGAGGGATGGTGTGTGAGCGTCAGACCATCATGTAGCTCAGCCAAACTCAAATGAACTGGTTGGGTAGACGATTGCTGTGCTACACGACTGACTGTGTGAGCGATCAAGTAATTGTAATCGATTGGAGAATGATGTGCGTGAATGTGTTCTTACTGACCAAGCCCATTTTCACCCAACAGAAATCAGGTATGGCAGTGAGATTCATACACATGTACGCCGTGTTAATCATTCTCTGCATGGATTTGTGTGTGTATGCATATCTGTTTAGGAGCCACAAGTGATAAAATACAAATTAACCTTTTCACCGTTCTCCCTCCCTTCCCCCCTTCTCTTCATATCTCCTCAATCTTCTTTTTCCCCACTTCGGTCTCACCATCCACAACTGTCCCATTTTTCTGTCACCTCCTCTTCATTCCTAATCCCATCCCTTATCAACCCCCCCAAAACTTCCTCAGGAGGATGCTCGAGCAGACGTGGTGGACTGCATTGTGCGGGACATCCAGAACAGCCAGTGCTTGATGAACGTGGAGTACGCGGGTGCCAGCTGCCCACACGTCACAATACAGTTTGGGGACACCAAGGACGACGTGGGCCTCAACCTGGTCAAGGAAGGCTTGGTCATGGTGGACGTCCGCAAGGAGAAGCACCTGCAGAAGATTGTAAGTAACGAATTTAGACACACAGTTGGTGATGGGATGGCACTATTTGATTTTACTGGATTGGTTGTTTTTACGTTTAGGCAACCAGTCACTTTCGTTTCAAAGTTAACAGCGATTTCGAGTCTAGAGGGCTGTCGACAGTCACAGTTAATTATATCGCTGAAAACTGCCATGCGATGCAGATTTGTCTTTCCGTTTTGCTGTGAATCAACACTTTTAAAACCGAGCCGACTGACTGTCATTTGTTGTGTGTACCAAAGGTGAGATGTGAAGAGTTTACTTTCAGGTAGAATTTATTGGAAAGGTCAGTGAGGGGCTTGTTAGAGAGATTTATTGATTACCCAGCCCTACTGTGACTGTTGTTTATTCCTTTGCCAAACAGCAAATAAGAGTATCCATTTTCCCAAATATGGCTTATTTTTCTCTAGTTATTTAGTAGCTCACAGTACTTTCAAAATGCTCAGTAGAGATCAATATTCAGGCCGCTGCTGTGTAAATAGACAATGCCGTCGGTTGATCAAATGGTAGCAGGTGCTGCTTATTTTTAACAGTAAATATTCATCATTTTCATTGTAAAATGGGCCCCTTGTGTATAATTTAATGTTAAAAGGTCTATATCCTGCCTAAAGCTTTCTATCAGTCCAATAATTACCACCTATCCATGCAAACACGCATCTACTCAGTCATTTCCATCTCAGGGTTTGTCATGTATGGATTTTTTTAATAAATTAAAGCCAGTATCACCATAAATGCCTGTAGGTTTTGTAAACAGTAATACCTTTCCTCGCTTTACAACAATAGAGGCACTAGAATTTGCCTCAGATTGCAGCCATTTTGTCAAACCGCGACGCGCCCCTCGTTTACTTTCCTCTCATTATGCTAATTCGCCCAGCAGACTCCAAGCTATTCTGTGCATGAAAGGTAAAGAAAAGTGTAGGATAGGATTTATTCCTGCTGCAATTACCGCTTCCGCACAACCCCATTATTAGTCACTCTGCTATTTATTTAAAAATTATAACCCCACAAAGGAATGTAGAAATATGTCCACGCGGGTGCATTTGTTCACAAACATAATCAAAATGTATATTTATTTTAATTAGAGGCTGGTGACAGGAACACATTTGTGAAGACATCCCTCACACATGGAGATGCCATTACTAACTCATTCTTGTATTGCACTGATAAAAGCACTTCCCGCCTCTTAGTCAATAAAGCACTGTGCATCATTGTATTGAACCCTGACATCTAAAGAGTAGCTAGTAACCATAATGCAGACTCCGGGCAATGGACCGTATAGACAAAGGACAATGATTAAAACCTTTCAGCCGTACCACTAATGGCCTCCTAGATTGCGCAGATTTTGTTTTTTCGGATCAAATGGTTTTCTATTCAGTATTCTACGCCTGTATCTCCAGCATTCACGTCTCCCTCGCTGGCTACAGATGAATATTTTGATCTGGAAAAGGGCTTAACAAGCAGCAGTGTTGCCAATGTGCTTATGAGCGAGTGTTACAGCGGTACAGCATTTCTTATTGATAATTCCACCCATCAAGGCTGCTTCCAAATTCAAAGACGAGCGAGTCGCAGTGAGATAAGGCCACTTTTCAGACCTCTGAAAGAGTAAATGGGCTTCTTTTTCATAGAACATGTGGGTTTCTGCTCTATATGTAATGTAGTATTATTGCACATTGCTAGAAGTACCAGAACTACTACTACTGTGACTTTTTACAGACAAAACATCAGATGATTTAATCACTATTTGATGTGCAATTATTGATCGTATACCACTTTGGGTCAAGGAGTTAGTCTGTAAAATTGCTGTATAATATCTGTTTTGTACTAGAAAGACGATGACACAAGAAAACGTTATCTTGCAGGGCAGTAGTGCCAAGAAAATATTCACGATACAAGCAGTTGTTGACCTCTAGATCCACGTCCCCATTCTTCCCCTCTTTTTAGAGAAAGTTCCCCATCGAGTTCCCGGCGGTGTCGTCTCCAAGCCGGCTCACCCTTCCTCTCCCCTCTCTCTCATCCAGACTATCAGACTTCTTGTAAAAGTGACTTTTGTCCTTCCTATCTGTTCCATTTTGGCTCCATTCTTTATTCATTATCCATTCCAGGGGATTGGAACACGGTCATTGTAATCTGTACTCTAGCGCTAAGCATTGCGTAACAGATGGGCTGTAATGTTCACTGGCACTTCAGTGTCTATCAATAGTCAGTCGTAAGTGCACTGAAGGTTAATACCAGTCTTTGAGGATGGCATTGTCCCAAGAGAGGGAGAGCAGAGAGGGATATTCCACCATTTGGTGTTTTATGTCTTTTTTTCCCTTTTTTTTTTTTTTTAACGTATTCTTCCTTAATCCCTATACTGATACCCAGTGTGCATACCATATGGATGGCTATTGTTGCAGCTATACAACACTGTCATGGCAAAGATTAAACGGTCAATGTGAACGTATAGGTGAAAAGATGATCATATGCGTGCCAGCCGCTGTTATCTGATTGGTAGGGAAGTGGGATATGAAAAGGAAGGCAGGAAGTAGGAAATCAGGAAGCCAAATTATGATTGATAATCTGTATTTAGAGGGGAGTGACCGAGTGACCAAGGGGTGTTGATGGAATATAAACCCTGGGAAAGTGCAACTGACATTTTGTCCTTTATCGAGTGACCCAAAACTGTAATGTTAATAATCTGTATGGTTTGTATTTATTGCACACGCTCGGTGTGCACACGCAAACTGTATACTGTACACTTGCAGTCAAGCAGATTTAATGCCATAACGTTTAATCTGTCATACATCTGGCATATCATGCGTGGCCCTTCTGCACATGTGTTGTTTATGGGGCTTTGATATTTAGATTATATTCAGCCGGCGATATCATTGCTTTATGGCCAGCACAGCATAGGAAACAGAAGGGGCATTAATGTATTTCACATTATATAGAGTAGATACAGTCTTTCAGGCATCAGGAGCCTGTAACTGTGTCATGCTGGTTTCAAACCATTTTTTTTTTTCTTCTTTTTTTTTTATTGCTCTCTACCATATTTACAGAATACATCTGTTGTCTTACACATTGCCCATTTCTTTGTTTTTCCATCTGCTCTTCCTCATTGCCACAACACAGACTTGAGAATGAGCTGCTGTAGAGATCCACCGTTATTACTGCCGAAGGCACAGTACTGCTGTATACTGTCAAGTGCTGTTGGCTGTCCTGCAAAGTGGCAGCCAACGGTCGGTATAATAAATGAACCGTTAGCAAAGCTCAACGGTAGCGGTTGGTCTCGGCGGCCATAGTTCGAGCAGTGTCAACCGTGTAATTTGGTCTCATTGTTTACTCTATTGTGGAGTTGTGAACGGCAATCAGCATTTCTTCCCTTCAGGATAGAATCTGGCAAATGCGTGAATAATAGTACATTGATTTTTTTTCCCGTCACAAATTGTGAGAATGAAAGTGAGTGTAGAGTTTAATCAGAAGGGCATCAGAATACAGAAGAAAGTACTGAAGCTGAAACTTTTAAATATAACTTATAATTTAAGTTGCTACACTGAAGTTTTATAACTCCCGTTATACACAGTTTAATTATAGCAACTTTGTGTGTTGATGTTTGCAAAACTATCCCGTTGTTTTCTTGCAATCTGCCTGCATTAAGAGTTTCTTCTCTCTCATGCTCTGACCTGAAACTCACACTGACTTCAAGCCTTCTCCACCTCGGGCACATTAGATATACTAAGCCACCCTAAAATCGTCCTGGCAACATCAACTAACCACTGCTAGAATGGCAACTTGCCACACTGGCACACACACCCTCACTAAAACGCTTCCCTCTCTTCGTACATCCCTCTTAATGGCACTACTCATTGTTCAGAATCTGGTTTCTTCCATTTTTTTTCTCTCTCCCCATCCATCCCAGTTCCACATCACTGATTTCTTTCCTCCTCTCCTTCCCATCACCTCTCATCTTTGCAGTACTCTCCTCTTCATCACCTAGCTCTCCATTCCTCTTACTTACTCCGCCGACTGCATATCACTCCCTCAACTCACCGTACTTGCCTTTACGATATTTGATTCACTCACCCTCTCCATGTGCTCAATCTTCCCCTTTGCTGTTCATGTCATCCAAACTGAGCTTGAGGAATTCATGCTGATTTGCATTTCGTCTTTGCGTGCCACGTCATGATGAATCCCCGGGAATGAAAGTGGCGAAGCGCTCAGATCAGACCTAGCGCTTGCCTCGTGATGAGGTGTGATTTTTTTAAAATGCTGCTATCTGCAATTATTTGCAACTCGCATCAGCCGATTCCGCCCTGTGAACTCGCACCGGGTCGACAGTTATGCCTCTCTTTTCTAATTTTAAGTGAAGGCATACAGTAGGGAGACATGAACTGTGTGTTTGTGCCTGTAGGCTCATATTTAAAGGAGAGGAAAGTGGGCTCCACAGTTAACTAGATACACTATATTATTTTCTTTCTACCTGATTGGGTGCACGAGTAATGAGTGCCTGCAGTAGCTATCTTTGACTCACATTCACTTTTTTTTATTTTTATGTAGCTGAAATGAGTCTGTCAGGACAGCTCAATTGGAAGATGACTGTGTGGTTAGAAGCACTGTCTTCTGTGCTCCGCTGCTTTTCACCAGTGTTTTCTGTCAGCAGCCGCCGACAACATGACTGATTCCAACTCTGGCGGGCCACAGGGTGCTCCGCGTCTCGCCCAGTCACCTCGGCTAACAGACATCGCTGCTAACCTCCAAACTTCATTAGCGCTACAAGCTAATAATCTCTTGTTTGCTAATTACAAGTCAATTACCGGCACGTGAGTGTCTGTCACTCCCTGGGCAGCGCAATTATTATCAATCACCAATCGCAGTGGAGCCTGCTGTATCGACCTGGCCTGTCCTGAAGAGATAGATATAGAAGTAGACAAATGTTTAAGACTTGCTTGAGATCTTTATTAAAATGTTAAGAGTTGTGTGTGTCGGGAGAAGGAAGACAGCTGCTAGGTGCCTCCCTCAGAGTGAAAGCTGCAGATGCGAGGCCTGGAATCTTTAATTACCCAGCAGCCCCCTGGGAAATGTAGTATTTTTTTCTTTTTCTTTTTATCTTCTTTCCCTCTATTGTTGCTGCGCTCACACTGAGGCTTTGCTCCTTACGTGTGAATGTTGAACAGAGGACTTTTATGTAGCTTTGAGGAGCCGGCTTTTAAGTTGCGGCTCACATGAGTTATTTTCTTATACGTGCCTTTTTCACCTAAACTGCCTCACGGGTAGTGTAGTTTTCACACAGATCGCAGCAAGGCTCCCCGGTGCAGCATCCCACAGTAATTGTGCACGGTAATTGTGTTAATGGGGGTTGAAAGTGTCGATGGAGATGAAATGGCGTGCTTAGAAGTGTAGTCACACCTACAGCTGCATGTGGGGTATCCATACAGGGGAACAGGAAGGAGGCGCACACATACACAGGATGCCTCCAGGGATGGTTTGTTCCATTTATCAAAGACCAATTGTGCTGTTTGCGACATATACCCTACAGTAAGGTGGCTCATGTAATGCAGTTTGCTGCTGCCGCATTGTTAAGGCACTGGTTTGGACACTGATGATATGCCTCATGGGAGTGTTGGTGATTCTATACAGCAGGTTCACTGTAACACAATAAGGCCTCATGGGCAAAGAACGTTTCATGTAGTCGTGCTGCCATTGTCGCTTATGAGCCGTCCCCAAGCAGAGAGGGCTGACACGGTACACGTGTGGAGCTCCCTCGTGAGCTCCAACTCACTTTTAACTATTTATTGAAAATGTAGAGAACGGGGGAAGCTAGAAAATGCACATATACAATACCTGAGAGAACACAACAATAGGGGGGTTGGAATTTCATCAAGTAGAACCAGTAAGCCCCCCTGTGGATCCTGCCACGGTCGCTCAGGTCCCCTTCGCCTCCAACCCAACCCAAAAATACTTCACCGTGTCGTCTATAAATGGCTTTTAGCCGTATCCGGACCATCAATTGAGTGACTTTCAGGCCACTGCCCTCTCTGTTCAACCCCAACGATTGTCACAGCCCATCAGGAACCCCCCACCCCCACCTCATCCCCAAAAACGCCACAGGGCACATACATACAAACACACACTGAGCTTCATGGGGATGCGACAGCATGACCGCACCAATGGCTCAATACCTAATTTACAAGTAGAGCTAGGGATAGGGCCTTTAAATGGACATTTCCTGCTCCCCTGTTATTGACACACCTACCCACACTCTTTCACAGGCCGCTGCCTCCCCTGCTGCCGCTGCTCTAAGGACCCTTTGACATGTCCTAGCTGACACGCGCCACTTCCCAAATGGCATTTTAACTTCTGCGGATGTACACGCACGCTCACACAGTCGCGCACTATATCCTCCCTCCCACAGTGTGAGTAGAGGATGATGGGAGTGGAGGCACCGCGTTGCGTGACCTCATGGGAGATGGAAAGTAGATATTTGAGAAAAGAAAAAGTAAAGTCTTTACGCAGCCTCTCTAAAAGTTACTGTGCAGGCAACATATTTCTAAGATACATTAGTGTTTACGTAAGACTTGTT
The DNA here is from genome assembly GCF_963514095.1 of Eutrigla gurnardus. Classification (NCBI taxonomy): domain Eukaryota; kingdom Metazoa; phylum Chordata; class Actinopteri; order Perciformes; family Triglidae; genus Eutrigla; species Eutrigla gurnardus. The sequence goes on along the minus strand of NC_139932.1, from coordinate 9,952,718 downwards.
TTCTTTCCAGTACCCCTGGGAGAGCATTGGAATATGTTCTTTGTGATATCTGTTGTCCCTGCATTTGTTGTGTACGTGTGTGCACGTGTTTAACGTGTGTGTGTCCTCCTTAACTCTGTGAACCCATGCTGGTGGGCTTGTCATGCCACGTTCCCGCCAAAGCGCCTGATCTCCTCCGACAGCCATGCTGGGGGGACCAGCATGCAACATGGCGTATTCCCAGTTTACCCCAGATAGGGACAATGATACTCATACACATGATGTACATGTACTGTAAGGCTCATGTTTTCACCGATTTGTCACTCAAGAAATACCCAGATCTTTATGAATTAGGCGACTGATGTAAACTGATTTGGACTCAGATTGATGTCAGAAGTTATTTTCAGCCAAAAGAAGACGGCGATTGCTGCCGTTTATAATCAACAAGGTTCTCCTGCGTCATTGACAGCTCAGATAATTATATGTAAGAAAAGTGAAGAAAAAATGGAGCACTTGCAAATCAACTGCTGATTAAACATTTCATCTTTCACCAGATTGATTTGCATTATTTAATGTGATGATCACTGCAAAGGCGCTACACTGGCAATCTTTAGATCCAGCATTTTCATTCACCTTCCCTTGTCTGTCCGTCACGCACGCACAAGGATCCCCTCCCTGGTCAGCCGTGGTGCTTATGTGACAAGCCTTCCGCTACCAAACCACTTGTACAATGAAAAGTCTAAGGAGACTCCCAAAACCCCTGGCCCAGTCTCTGCTTCCCCATGCAGTATTCATGCACTGGCATGTTGAACAAGAGACATCTCTTAGGACTACAATCCACAGCTCGGCCAAGTACACTCAACTTGAAACGGTGTGAGTTACAGATATAAAAATCTGTTATGTTCCGGGCAAACGCTCTGGCGGCGACCTGTCTTATGTGGAGTTTTCTACTTTTGAGTCGAGTCAAAAGGAGACGGAGATGGCAGGCGAGGGAGATTACAACGAGATATAATGAGCATTGAGGAAGCAGCGGGAAAAACAAGAGCAACGCAGCAACAACGGAACAATGACAAAAGGGGGAGTGAGTGGCAGTGTTTGTTTTTTTTATGTGGTTGCAGTTTGACTGCTCTTGTCTGGGAGGCTGTGTGTCTGATCATCATTGCTGTTAATGAGGAAAGCTCAACATGCGTAGAGGACAAGCCTCATTGTTTTCTCTCCACTTGAGTGCTTTTTATGTCGCCTGACATCCCTTCTCTGCAAGCGAGGACCACGAGAGCGCACCCATCGCTAAAAACTTTGATGAGTCACGTGCCGCCAAATCTGGTTTGCATTTTAGCGTGGAAAAAAAAAGAGGCAGCTCACCTACGCACCAGACGCGCACAACCTGTCAGAAAGCTGCCACGTTAGCTCTCGCGCCGATCCATCACTTTCACACCATGCTTAACCAGAACACCACCTGGGCACGGCACGCCGGCCAGCGCGGGGAAATACGCAGTCTCCTTCTCGCGCTCAGACAGACAGATTCACAGCCGGGCAGACAAGTGCCAAAACACCAGACCCACACCACCTGTCGTTCATCTTTATGAGAAGCCTCACACTTACAGAAAGTCTTCCACCAAGTATGCAACTAGAAAGTTACCTGCGTGCATTAAAATGGACTCCGAGAGCAGTAGTAAATCATCTTTTTTTCTGAATGTGCTTGGAGTATCAGATCGTTTTAGTCTCAGGAGGCTGATAAATTCACTCAAAAGTAGACTGTTAGCATTAAATTAGAATAAATTGACTTCTCTAATCAGCTAAACTTTCAGAGACTTGTGTAGTTTAATGTCGTGGACTTTGAGCCGAGTTAAATCGATACCAGGAATTAATCGCACACATCCAAGGACACTCCCACACGTGCAGCGTCCTCCTTAGCCCAACAGCATATTCTCTGCTGCTGCCAGTGTCCGTGGCCACTGCTCACCAAACGTGGCATCTGTCTGGCATATGGGAGCTCTGTAGGGTCATCCAGACAAGCACGCTGTCACCCGCTGCCATCTGCCACCCAAACCCCTTCCAAACGCTACAATTTCTTCCTTGTGCTCTCATTGATTATCCTCTTTTTGTTGCATTTCATATTATCCTTTTCACCTGGAACACATAATCAGTGGTAAGCTTCTTACTTGTTGGCCTCTCGCCTTTGCTTTTCTGGAACATTATTTAATTTTTTTTTCTGACAATCCTCCTTTCCATTCTCCCCGTCTTTTAAAGAGGCACTTATTTCCCCTCTCATGACGAGAAAGTTTCCTTTCCTTTACCACTTCGAGTCATCTCCGGATGAGTTTTGCTTCTGTTTGCGTCTTAATGAACTATTATGCCTCCCTACTGGAGCCGATAGAAAAGCTAAGAAAGAAGGATCCGGGACAGGATACGTGGGGATGTTCAATATCCGAAGGCAGTCATCATCGGTGTTCAACCGCACACTGATTGGCTGTTGTGTTGCAGCGCGCTGAAGTGAGCAGAACAGTGAAAGATGAGGGCGAGCCAGGAGAGGCACCCTCCCGACCAGAGTACAAAGAGGCCCAACGTGGTAGTGCCAATATGGCAGCGTATCATCTGTGCATATTGTGCTGTAGTGCTCTTGACTGAGGATCTTTCACAGAATGCGTTGGATGCCGACTCTCAGCTGCGCAGCGTTTGGCAAAAGCGAATACTTTTTTTTCTTCCTTTAAAGTTGAGATGCGGTTTTGTATTTTGAGAATTTCTTTTTCCTGTCATTTCTCTCTTTCTGTTCAAATATTGCGATATCCACTTTGGCAGATATGAAACCCTCTTCCACATTATTTAAGTCGGCCCCTAGCTTTCCGAGTGCAGCACTAGGCGAGATGGCTAAAACCGCTACGGGCACTGATAGCTCCCCTCCAAAGCCCAAATGGCATCACTGGCCCTTTTTCTGCCCGTGAAATATCATCGGCTGGGTCTTCCATATGGTGACATCTGCCTGATGGGGACCAAGATGCCATATCCCAACGCCATCCAAAAAAATCTCTCATTTTAGTTGGCTTTGATGGATGACTTGCGCAGCCACTACACTTTTCCCCAGCCACACACCCTCACAAGCACTCCCTCAGACGGAGTGGCTGCACGATCCAGCTGCAGGTCTGTTATCTCGCCGGTGCCATGTGCAAGCGTGGCTATCAAATCAACCTTTGTGCACAAGCTAGCTAAGCAATTAAACTCCAGGGCCCCATCCACACTTGACAGTTTTAACATCTGGCATCCTTGTTCGGGTGTGTGTGTGCGTCTGAGTGTGAAAGCCAGCTCATCTGCTACTATAATAAGTTACAAAAACGCGGCGCACAATTGGATCCATTCAAAAGAACACAATAACTCATTTTAGGCCTCCCTAAGTTTTGGTTTCTTTGTGTTTCATTCATCATTGTTGTTGCTAATACATCCCTTAACATTTGTCCCGATAATCCAGCAAACCACACTGCAAATTGACACGTCGTACTTAGAGAATTATTGGCATTCAGACAGAAGGAGCGTGGTGTGGGTGGCCGGGGGTAAAAGTTGTGGAGGCGAGCTGAACCGTGCGTGAGGGCAGCGTGGAAAGCTTTATTACTCCGACATTGTAATGGTGGAGGACAGCTCCACTCAGAGGGTCTGCCGCTTGAGTTTTCCAAGGTCCATACATCCACTTACACTGCACCCGTCTGACCAAACACTGCCTATTCTCACTCTCTCTCTATCTCTCTCTCTCGACCACCCCCACCCCCCGCCCTATGACTCATCACTGGTTCATTCAATGAGGCTAAATGGCTGTTCTAGCAGAAGCAGTCAATATGCTCCACACTGCACATTGACTCTGTGTTCTCAGTATGTCCAGTGTGTCCACTTCTTCATGTCCGGCAAACCAATGCATTTGTATGATGCTATTATTGGACATTTTAAACGTTTCTTGATCAGAGACTGAATCGAATTAAGATAGCTTTATAATTCCATCTGATTTTTTTGAGGTTTCCTGCTCATTGAGACAGATTGATGAAGACATAACGGGGAGTAAATAAAATCCTGTCTACCCTGTCACATGACACAAATCTCTGATTGTTCATTCTTAATATTAATATTTGTTGGTACTTTTTTTTTTTTAGAGGATAATGTTGCTAAAGTTATATGTTGTACAACTGAAGCGCATCAAGTGAGTCTATTGATTATTTGATGTACAACACTGCTATATCGACCTAGTCCCAGTAGTCTCACTTAAATAAAGGAAAGAGTTGACAATCAGAAAAACTATGATTGGAAAGCTCTGACAAACTGTATCATGACGCCTGTTTACTTCTGTACATGAGAGCTCTGATTTGTCTCCGTGAAACCCAGGTGGAACTCAGGGCTTACCCCCTTTTAGCCGGTAGCTCCCTCAAGGCGCCCTTTGAATGCACTTGATTAGAAGTTGCGGCTACAAACCGCCGAGGTGTCGGCCTGAGGCTGGCAGGCACGAGGGGCTATGAGAGCGTCTCATCTCTCGTGGCTTTGCAAATGTGAGTTGTAGCATGAAGTGCGAAGTGATGCCCCGCACGCGGCGGATGAAGCAGTGACCCCAAACAGCGCAGCGCTCGGCGCGCCGTATGCTGCCGTCACATGTTTGTACGTTCGTCGCCCCCCCTGCAGTGACGAAACCACTCCGTGTCTATGTTTGTTATCTTGATCCTGTTGATCTTCAGAGAACACTGTGTTCTTTACGTCCAGCGTTGCCGGGCGGGTGAGCAAATGCCCTTCTAAAAAAAAAAAAAAGTGATGTCTTGAGGGTCAGAGTAGGTTGAGAGGATGCATTGATTCACCTTAATCCTTTAAAATCCCCTCTGTGACGCAGTGATGTGATATGCTAATGACTCTTCTTTTTTCGGCCCTAGGTGACGGAGTACCTGAACAGTCAAGAATCTGCCAAGAGTGCCAGGGTGAGTCACTTAATCCAAACCCTCATTGTCTCTCCCTCTGTCTTTCTATCAGCTTTTCTGGCACCTCCTCGTCCTAATATCTGTGGTTAGTCTGCCTCTCAGTGACAAATCTAATGTTGCCAAAACAAGAATATATTATTACACTAATTACTTTTCTGCACAAACTACCAGAGAGAGAGAGAGAGTCCCCTTTCTCTTTGCTGCTTTTGTCTCTCTCCCTCTTTCAAGATGCAACACATTACATTGGCAGCCGCCATTGTCCCATATGGATCGTCGCCCACAGTCTGTGCTGGTCCATACTGTGAAAATGGGGGCGGGGAGGTGTGCAAAAGTGTGTAGAAAGAGACTGCCTGACCAGTCGGCGTGAAACTGGCAGCAAAATAATGGATAAAACATCTAATATTGGATGTCATAAAGAATATATTAATTTTCATTATAAGCAAAGGTATGTTTGAAGGATAAAGACCTTTACATGCTAGGGGTGCATTCTTTCACAAGCTTATTTTGCCTGCAATATATTTTTTCCAAACAAAGAACACAACAGGGTGAATAAGCGGACAAGCTTGATTTTTCTGAACTTATAAGGACTCGACCAATCACTTGTGTTGAACACAGATTGTGCCTTTATTTCTAAGGTTTATGTAACAACATGGAGGGCGCGAACTGTAGTGCAAACCTTAATCAGCAAACGTAATCACTCCTTTCAGCCTCAACAAAGGCAGCTCCTTCCATTCTTACCTTTCACAATAAAAGCCAGGGACATGTTTGACCCTGTTGTGTAAGGCCTGAAATCTTTTTTTTTTTTTTTTAATTTTCAACAAATCCCATGAAGATTAAAAAAAAAAAATTCTAAACCACAAATGACTTGATCTATTGACTGTGTGCTGTTTTACAATATTATTACAGCTCTCTAAATCGGCCTGCTGGTGGGTTTGTCAACCACGACCAAACTCATGAACCGCACACACTTTTTAACTTAAGCCCCACCCCTTTTCATAGCTCAGAACCATTTCTTGTAGATGCTATTTTAAAATGCTTCCATGGAGGTCGTGTGTTGGCTGGGTTGGGTTTGAATGCAGGCATGTGTGGATGCATGCACATACATGGTCACCGCCATCCCAAATTCACGCTCGTTTAAATGCGTTTGTGATATTTTTAAAGAAATGTGTATCTTCTGTGGCACGCCGAGTCTTTTGGTGCCAAGTAATTAACTATTGAGACGCTGACTGTTTGTGATCGTTGCATGGAGTAGTTGGACAATAATAAAAACTAGGTCAGTAGCCTATCCTTTTAAGAGATAGAAGATGGAGCATGAGCTCCTCAGGTGCTACAAGTCCAAAAGGTCGGAGCCAGACGCTGGGTCACTTTTGGTTTTCATATTTAGACTTGACAAGAAAGTATTTTTAACCGTACAAACACTGTCCGGGCTGCCTTTCACAAGAACCCCCTTTAGCTTGCATAGATAGCACTTGGATCCTTTTTGTCTTTACTCATGTAAATGTCAAGCACTCTGGCTCCAAATCTCCCTGTGCTCTATTCGTCGCCCTGAGGTGATGGACAAAGCTCAGCCAATAAGTCAGTCAGAGGTGCAATTGGCTTTGGATCGCAATTGCAGTTTACTTCCATGTTTTCAGCGTGTCAGAGAAGAGAAGCAAAAAAAAAAAAAGGTAGTGGAGTGAGAGACAGGAAAATGACGATACGTACAAATGGCTTCATTCATTCATTCATCCTAATAACTAGTTCTAATTAGCACAGTCGCTAATTAGCCATGAATCACAGCATTAACAGCTGAGCGCGCAGGCTTGTGAGAGCCAAAAATGGAACAACCCACACAGCCTTTTAAACACACACACCAACAGCCCTCAGACTGCACAATTTCTATCGCATTTAAATAACTAAAACCATAGTGGATACGGCTCCAAACTACGCACACACAGTTTGCCAATCGCATTGTAATAAAAGCAACATTTAGCTGGGAAACCCATACGACGGTTTATGAGGCGAGGCAGATATGTAAATGTAATGTAGTAGGAGAAGTAATAGACTGGGTGGACTTTGAGGCACTGTGGGCCTCTAGCTTGGATGGGCAAGCACAAAGGGTTGGATTAAATGGCGATGATGAGGATGATGATGATGCAGTGGCCTTGGCGCCGGGCTGTGAAGGCGGTGACCTTACTTTCGACTTTGCACAGTGGCATTTTGCCTCCTCACCCCTCCTTCTCCTTACTCTTTTTCTCTCCTGACCATTTAACATGTAATGTGCGAGAGAGATTATCGAAGCCCCATTCAAAGCGATTGGGAACATAACTGCCGTTTATGGTTATTTGTTTCATTATGGCCAATAAAATCTGTCTCTGTCTTCCCTTCAGCTCAACATTTGGCGCTACGGAGACTTCCGTGCCGACGATGCCGATGAGTTTGGCTACCGCCGTTAAACACAGAAGACAAGAAAAATTGGGGAAAATGAACAAAAACCAACCATCCAATCAACACCATTCCAAAGACCACCATGGACGGCGAGTGACACATTGGACAGAAGACAGATAACGAAAAACTAAACGACAAGCATTGACTCAATCTTTTTTTTATTTGACGTTTTATCCCTCCAGTCCTGACTTCTCTTCTGCTCATGCTTTTTGGTTTTGTTTTTCTTCGAGCTAGCCTGCGTAGCTCCAATTAGAGCATGCTAGCAATGCTAAATGAATAATCATGCAAGAATCACTTTCCATTCATCCTTTATTTTCCTAATGGCCCACTGCCAGCTCAAGCAGCCTGCACTATTGCCAATCTGTTATTTGCCATGTTACCTTTTCAGCAGACTTCCTGTGTGAATGATAACAACTATGATACTTACACATGTGTTTCAGCCAATCATATTCTTTGCTTTCTGATGCTCGAGCCCAATCCCAATCTTTCCTCTGTATGGGAAGAGACTGGGTGTTCGGGGGAGACGTTTTGTTTTCTCTTTTCCTTTTTTGCAACAAATGCTTCCCTAATGAATTTCATGTAAATGTGAGGATATGTTGAAACGTGTAAATGGATTTATTTTAGAGAAATACTGTAGGTGGAGCCACACAGACAAAAAAAAAAGGATGAGTTTATTTTTGTCTTCAATGTATATCTGTGTGATGACATTTGCGGATGTTTTCGTGGGGAGTGTTTTGTCGTTTATTCACTTGTCACACTTTTATGACCAGTAAAAATGGATGCCATCATTTGGCGTTTTATCATCTCTCTATCTCCTTCTGTAAAGTTTACATTCTGATAATGGTTATGATCCTGTCTTGGGTAGTCTCTTCTCTTTCTGCTTCTGTATGCCACAGCAGAAACAGTGTTTGAATTTGTTTCCACATAATGGACCTTTGCATTCTATTGAAAATCTGCTGAATAAAAATAAGCAAACTAAAAGATTTTTGTTGAGTTTTTTTCACAAACAATTTCAAAATATTTGTTTTTTTTTTTGCAGAATTTGTGCCAATATAGAGAAACTGTTTTTGCTAAAAAAAAATTATATATTTTTTTGCAATGAATTGGAAATTAGCGATACAGAAATATTAAGAAGCACCAGCTTGAACTGCTTTAACATTAAGTTGCAAGTATATTTTCACTTGTAAAAAACTCATAGTTTGTGCAAGATAGCTTTAAATAAATATCTTGAAAAGAAATGTTGCCATGACTTTATTATTATGGCCACCATAGATAAAAAAAGAAAAAAAAACGGAGCCATGGAAGGGGGGCAATAATCAGAGAAAAACGTTGCAAATTTACAAGGTTATAAGGTCATAAAGTTACAGGAAAAGAGTAGCAAATTGACGAGATTATGAAGTTATAAATTTGCGACAAAAAAGAACCCCTCACTTACCATGTATGATGCCTTCAGTGGATGACCTAATCCAATTATACTTTTGTGGCATAGCCCGTTGCCACCTGGGGCTCTCACAGTTAAAGCGATTATATAATTTGATTAGGTCATCCACAGCAGGCATCATATACGGCAAGTTATTTTCTCGCAAATCTATGACCTTATAATCTCCTAAATTTGCAACTTTTTTTCTCAGAATATTGCCCCCCTCCTCTGGCTCCGTTTTCTTTTCTTTCTTTTTTTTTTAACCTACAATTGCTAGGGATGGGTAAAAATATCGATTCAGCAATGCATTGCGATTCTTTTCCCCGCAATTCAATATCGATTCAGCCATCTTCTGAATCGATTCAAGCCCCTGGCCAGTGGGGGCGCTGTGACCGACACCCTCGTGTGATTCGCGCTGTACGGACGGGGGCCGCACTAGACCAAACCATTACAATATGGCGACCGGAGTGAGTACAGCGTTCACACCGGCCGCGGATGAGCCGCGAATAGGCGCGTAGCGGAGCCCGCTTCCTTTCGGAGCCTGCTTCCTTTCGGAGCCCCTGTTAAGCGATAGTGTAGTTCACACCAGACATGGAGCGCCGCGAATCGGCACGGCCGTCCCGCGCCGTGAAGCGATCGTTTCGGCGTCTGCTCTATTTTTTGCGCGTGCCGCGAGTGAACGCGTCAATTCTGGCAGGAAATCACACAAAGAAACACGAGACAATCCGGTCAATTTTCAAAATAAAAGCAATTTTCGAAATAAAATACCGCGATTGACAAATGCGATCATTTTTGTGTATCTCAACTCGCACTGGGAAACAGGAAGAGAAAATACATTTAATAAATGTGAAGAGTAGATAAACAAATATGTGCATTTCAATGGTATATCTGCACTACTACTGTCTACTACCATAAATTGTGAATATATATGGTAACAAAATGACCTGCCAGATTTGGGCCAAAATTATGCCAAAAGGTTTTTGCTATCTGGGTAGCTTCCGCGGCCGGTGTGACTGACTTTTTTTTCTAAAGATTTTTTCTAGAATATACACTTTTTATTTAGCAGTGGACAAAAGAGGCAATATGAGAGCAAGAGGGGATGAGACAATTAGCTAAGGACCACCAGCCAGGATTCGAACAAGTGTCAGCTTTTTTTGTGAATATATTTCAAATGACTTTTTCTTAAATTTTCGACATACTATAGTATGACTTTTTTTTTTAAATTGACCATGGCTTTTTATGACTGTTTTAGACTCAATACACTCAGACTAGGCGCGTCAAGCGAAACGACCGCTTTTTATGACTTTTTAATATATTTTTTTAATTTATTTCGACTGATTTTTTTTTTCATGAATTTTTGACATGCTCACTACACTCAGACATGGCGCATCAAGCATTATGAGCCAATTTTTTATGACATTTTAATCATTTAAAATATTTTAACTATATTTCGACTTACTTTTTCGTGAATTTTCGACATGCTATATAGTATGACTTTTTTTTTTGTACCTGAAAAATTTGACCATGGTCTTTTATGCTTATTTTGGACTCACTACACTCAGACTTTGATTGACACGCGATATACATGCATATGTAATGACTTTTAAACCATTTTTACAACATTCTATGAATTTTGTCGATTTTTCACTTTTTTTTCGACATGCTATAGTATGACTTTTTTTTTCCCTGAAAAAATTGACAATGACTTTTTATGACTGTTTTGGACTAAATACACTCAGACTTGGCACGACAAGCGATATGAGCTATTTTTAATAATTTTATTTGAGACTATTATTTTAGGCAGAGAGGCAGCCAAGCCTTTTATCACTTTTATTATAGCAGGAAATTAGAGGGGAAAGAGAGAGAGACAACATGCTGGAAATACATCCCAGGCTGGATTCGAACCCTGGACCTCCATGTTGAGGATGTCAAGCCTGTGTACATGTGGCGGCTGTCCTAACCACTGCACCACCAGAACCCTCGAATGTTTGTGCTGAATGACTCTATTATGAATTTTCGACATGCTATAGTATGACTTTTTTTTCCCCTGACAAAATTGACCATGGCTTTTTATGGCTGTTTTCGACTCAATACACTCAGACATGGCGCGTCAAGCGATATGAGCCATTTTTATGACATTTTAATAATTTTAAATATTTTTTAATGAATATTATTCAACTGACTTTTTCATGAATTTTCGACATGCTATAGTATGACTTTTTTTTGTCCCTGAAAAATTTTACCATGGTCTTTCATGCTTATTTTGGACTCACTACACTCAGACTTTGATTGACACGCGATATACATGCATATGTAATGACTTTTAAACCATTTTTACAACATTCTATGAATTTTGTCGATTTTTCACTTTTTTTTCGACATGCTATAGTATGACTTTTTTTTTCCCTGAAAAAATTGACAATGACTTTTTATGACTGTTTTGGACTAAATACACTCAGACTTGGCACGACAAGCGATATAAGCCAATTATATGACATTTAATAATTTTAAGTATTTTTTTATGAATATAATTCAACTGACTTTTTCATGAATTTTCGACATGACTTTTTTTTTTTAAATTGACAATGGCTTTTTATGACTGTTTTGGACTAAATACACTCAGACTTGGCGCGTCAAGGGATATGAGCCATTTTTATGACATTTTAATCATTTTAAATATTTTTTATGACTATATTTCGACTTACTTTTTCGTGAATTTTCGACATGCAATAGTATGACTTTTTTCTTGTCCCTGAAAAATTTGACCATGGTCTTTTATGCTTATTTTGGACTCACTACACTCAGACTTTGATTGACACGCGATATACATGCATATGTAATGACTTTTAAACCATTTTTACAACATTCTATGAATTTTGTCGATTTTTCACTTTTTTTTCGACATGCTATAGTATGACTTTTTTTTTCCCTGAAAAAATTGACAATGACTTTTTATGACTGTTTTGGACTAAATACACTCAGACTTGGCACGACAAGCGATATAAGCCAATTATATGACATTTAATAATTTTAAGTATTTTTTTATGAATATAATTCAACTGACTTTTTCATGAATTTTCGACATGACTTTTTTTTTTTAAATTGACAATGGCTTTTTATGACTGTTTTGGACTCAATACACTCAGACTTGGCAGGACAAGCGATATGAGCTCTTTTTAATAATTTTATTTGAGATTATTATTTTAGGCAGACAGGCAGCCAAGCCTTTTATTACTTTTATTATAGCAGGAAATTAGAGGGGAAAGAGAGAGACAACATGCTGGAAATCCATCCCAGGCTGGATTCGAACCCTGGACCTCCATGTTGAGGACATCAAGCCTGTGTACATGTGGCTGCTGCCCTAACCACTGCACCACCAGAACCCTCAAATGTTTGTGCTGAATGACTCTATTATGAATTTTCGACATGCTATAGTATGACTTTTTTTTCCCCTGACAAAATTGACCATGGCTTTTTATGGCTGTTTTCGACTCAATACACTCAGACATGGCGCGTCAAGCGATATGAGCCATTTTTATGACATTTTAATCATTTTAAATATTTTTTAATGAATATTATTCAACTGACTTTTTCATGAATTTTCGACATGCTATAGTATGACTTTTTTTTGTCCCTGAAAAATTTGACCATGGTCTTTTATGCTTATTTTGGACTCACTACACTCAGACTTTGATTGACACGCGATATACATGCATATGTTATGACTTTTAAACCATTTTTACAACATTTTATGAATTTTGTCGATTTTTCACTTTTTTTGCGACATGCTATAGTATGACTTTTTTTTCCCCTGAAAAAATTGACCATGACTTTTTATGATTGTTCTAGACTCCATACACTCAGACTTGGCGCGTCAAGGGATATGAGCCATTTTTATGACATTTTAATCATTTTAAATATTTTTTATGACTATATTTCGACTTACTTTTTCGTGAATTTTCGACATGCAATAGTATGACTTTTTTTTTGTCCCTGAAAAATTTGACCATGGTCTTTTATGCTTATTTTGGACTCACTACACTCAGACTTTGATTGACACGCGATATACATGCATATGTAATGACTTTTAAACCATTTTTACAACATTCTATGAATTTTGTCGATTTTTCACTTTTTTTTCGACATGCTATAGTATGACTTTTTTTTTCCCTGAAAAAATTGACAATGACTTTTTATGACTGTTTTGGACTAAATACACTCAGACTTGGCACGACAAGCGATATGAGCTATTTTTAATAATTTTATTTGAGACTATTATTTTAGGCAGAGAGGCAGCCAAGCCTTTTATCACTTTTATTATAGCAGGAAATTAGAGGGGAAAGAGAGAGAGACAACATGCTGGAAATACATCCCAGGCTGGATTCGAACCCTGGACCTCCATGTTGAGGATGTCAAGCCTGTGTACATGTGGCGGCTGTCCTAACCACTGCACCACCAGAACCCTCGAATGTTTGTGCTGAATGACTCTATTATGAATTTTCGACATGCTATAGTATGACTTTTTTTTCCCCTGACAAAATTGACCATGGCTTTTTATGGCTGTTTTCGACTCAATACACTCAGACATGGCGCGTCAAGCGATATGAGCCATTTTTATGACATTTTAATAATTTTAAATATTTTTTAATGAATATTATTCAACTGACTTTTTCATGAATTTTCGACATGCTATAGTATGACTTTTTTTTGTCCCTGAAAAATTTTACCATGGTCTTTCATGCTTATTTTGGACTCACTACACTCAGACTTTGATTGACACGCGATATACATGCATATGTTATGACTTTTAAACCATTTTTACAACATTCTATGAATTTTGTCGATTTTTCACTTTTTTTTCGACATGCTATAGTATGACTTTTTTTTTCCCTGAAAAAATTGACAATGACTTTTTATGACTGTTTTGGACTAAATACACTCAGACTTGGCACGACAAGCGATATAAGCCAATTATATGACATTTAATAATTTTAAGTATTTTTTTATGAATATAATTCAACTGACTTTTTCATGAATTTTCGACATGACTTTTTTTTTTTAAATTGACAATGGCTTTTTATGACTGTTTTGGACTCAATACACTCAGACTTGGCAGGACAAGCGATATGAGCTCTTTTTAATAATTTTATTTGAGATTATTATTTTAGGCAGACAGGCAGCCAAGCCTTTTATTACTTTTATTATAGCAGGAAATTAGAGGGGAAAGAGAGAGAGACAACATGCTGGAAATCCATCCCAGGCTGGATTCGAACCCTGGACCTCCATGTTGAGGACATCAAGCCTGTGTACATGTGGCTGCTGCCCTAACCACTGCACCACCAGAACCCTCAAATGTTTGTGCTGAATGACTCTATTATGAATTTTCGACATGCTATAGTATGACTTTTTTTTCCCCTGACAAAATTGACCATGGCTTTTTATGGCTGTTTTCGACTCAATACACTCAGACATGGCGCGTCAAGCGATATGAGCCATTTTTATGACATTTTAATCATTTTAAATATTTTTTAATGAATATTATTCAACTGACTTTTTCATGAATTTTCGACATGCTATAGTATGACTTTTTTTTGTCCCTGAAAAATTTGACCATGGTCTTTTATGCTTATTTTGGACTCACTACACTCAGACTTTGATTGACACGCGATATACATGCATATGTTATGACTTTTAAACCATTTTTACAACATTTTATGAATTTTGTCGATTTTTCACTTTTTTTGCGACATGCTATAGTATGACTTTTTTTTCCCCTGAAAAAATTGACCATGACTTTTTATGATTGTTCTAGACTCCATACACTCAGACTTGGCGCGTCAAGGGATATGAGCCATTTTTATGACATTTTAATCATTTTAAATATTTTTTATGACTATATTTCGACTTACTTTTTCGTGAATTTTCGACATGCAATAGTATGACTTTTTTTTTGTCCCTGAAAAATTTGACCATGGTCTTTTATGCTTATTTTGGACTCACTACACTCAGACTTTGATTGACACGCGATATACATGCATATGTAATGACTTTTAAACCATTTTTACAACATTCTATGAATTTTGTCGATTTTTCACTTTTTTTTCGACATGCTATAGTATGACTTTTTTTTTCCCTGAAAAAATTGACAATGACTTTTTATGACTGTTTTGGACTAAATACACTCAGACTTGGCACGACAAGCGATATGAGCTATTTTTAATAATTTTATTTGAGACTATTATTTTAGGCAGAGAGGCAGCCAAGCCTTTTATCACTTTTATTATAGCAGGAAATTAGAGGGGAAAGAGAGAGAGACAACATGCTGGAAATACATCCCAGGCTGGATTCGAACCCTGGACCTCCATGTTGAGGATGTCAAGCCTGTGTACATGTGGCGGCTGTCCTAACCACTGCACCACCAGAACCCTCGAATGTTTGTGCTGAATGACTCTATTATGAATTTTCGACATGCTATAGTATGACTTTTTTTTCCCCTGACAAAATTGACCATGGCTTTTTATGGCTGTTTTCGACTCAATACACTCAGACATGGCGCGTCAAGCGATATGAGCCATTTTTATGACATTTTAATCATTTTAAATATTTTTTAATGAATATTATTCTACTGACTTTTTCATGAATTTTCGACATGCTATAGTATGACTTTTTTTTGTCCCTGAAAAATTTGACCATGGTCTTTTATGCTTATTTTGGACTCACTACACTCAGACTTTGATTGACACGCGATATACATGCATATGTTATGACTTTTAAACCATTTTTACAACATTTTATGAATTTTGTCGATTTTTCACTTTTTTTGCGACATGCTATAGTATGACTTTTTTTTCCCCTGAAAAAATTGACCATGACTTTTTATGATTGTTCTAGACTCCATACACTCAGACTTGGCGCGTCAAGGGATATGAGCCATTTTTATGACATTTTAATCATTTTAAATATTTTTTATGACTATATTTCGACTTACTTTTTCGTGAATTTTCGACATGCAATAGTATGACTTTTTTTTTGTCCCTGAAAAATTTGACCATGGTCTTTTATGCTTATTTTGGACTCACTACACTCAGACTTTGATTGACACGCGATATACATGCATATGTAATGACTTTTAAACCATTTTTACAACATTCTATGAATTTTGTCGATTTTTCACTTTTTTTTCGACATGCTATAGTATGACTTTTTTTTTCCCTGAAAAAATTGACAATGACTTTTTATGACTGTTTTGGACTAAATACACTCAGACTTGGCACGACAAGCGATATGAGCTATTTTTAATAATTTTATTTGAGACTATTATTTTAGGCAGAGAGGCAGCCAAGCCTTTTATCACTTTTATTATAGCAGGAAATTAGAGGGGAAAGAGAGAGAGACAACATGCTGGAAATACATCCCAGGCTGGATTCGAACCCTGGACCTCCATGTTGAGGATGTCAAGCCTGTGTACATGTGGCGGCTGTCCTAACCACTGCACCACCAGAACCCTCGAATGTTTGTGCTGAATGACTCTATTATGAATTTTCGACATGCTATAGTATGACTTTTTTTTCCCCTGACAAAATTGACCATGGCTTTTTATGGCTGTTTTCGACTCAATACACTCAGACATGGCGCGTCAAGCGATATGAGCCATTTTTATGACATTTTAATCATTTTAAATATTTTTTAATGAATATTATTCGACTGACTTTTTCATGAATTTTCGACATGCTATAGTATGACTTTTTTTTGTCCCTGAAAAATTTGACCATGGTCTTTTATGCTTATTTTGGACTCACTACACTCAGACTTTGATTGACACGCGATATACATGCATATGTTATGACTTTTAAACCATTTTTACAACATTTTATGAATTTTGTTGATTTTTCACTTTTTTTGCGACATGCTATAGTATGACTTTTTTTTCCCCTGAAAAAAATTGACCATGACTTTTTATGATTGTTCTAGACTCCATACACTCAGACTTGGCGCGTCAAGGGATATGAGCCATTTTTATGACATTTTAATCATTTTAAATATTTTTTATGACTATATTTCGACTTACTTTTTCGTGAATTTTCGACATGCAATAGTATGACTTTTTTTTTGTCCCTGAAAAATTTGACCATGGTCTTTTATGCTTATTTTGGACTCACTACACTCAGACTTTGATTGACACGCGATATACATGCATATGTAATGACTTTTAAACCATTTTTACAACATTCTATGAATTTTGTCGATTTTTCACTTTTTTTTCGACATGCTATAGTATGACTTTTTTTTTCCCTGAAAAAATTGACAATGACTTTTTATGACTGTTTTGGACTAAATACACTCAGACTTGGCACGACAAGCGATATAAGCCAATTATATGACATTTAATAATTTTAAGTATTTTTTTATGAATATAATTCAACTGACTTTTTCATGAATTTTCGACATGACTTTTTTTTTTTAAATTGACAATGGCTTTTTATGACTGTTTTGGACTCAATACACTCAGACTTGGCAGGACAAGCGATATGAGCTCTTTTTAATAATTTTATTTGAGATTATTATTTTAGGCAGACAGGCAGCCAAGCCTTTTATTACTTTTATTATAGCAGGAAATTAGAGGGGAAAGAGAGAGAGACAACATGCTGGAAATACATCCCAGGCTGGATTCGAACCCTGGACCTCCATGTTGAGGACATCAAGCCTGTGTACATGTGGCTGCTGCCCTAACCACTGCACCACCAGAACCCTCAAATGTTTGTGCTGAATGACTCTATTATGAATTTTCGACATGCTATAGTATGACTTTTTTTTCCCCTGACAAAATTGACCATGGCTTTTTATGGCTGTTTTCGACTCAATACACTCAGACATGGCGCGTCAAGCGATATGAGCCATTTTTATGACATTTTAATCATTTTAAATATTTTTTAATGAATATTATTCAACTGACTTTTTCATGAATTTTCGACATGCTATAGTATGACTTTTTTTTGTCCCTGAAAAATTTGACCTTGGTCTTTTATGCTTATTTTGGACTCACTACACTCAGACTTTGATTGACACGCGATATACATGCATATGTTATGACTTTTAAACCATTTTTACAACATTTTATGAATTTTGTCGATTTTTCACTTTTTTTGCGACATGCTATAGTATGACTTTTTTTTCCCCTGAAGAAATTGACCATGACTTTTTATGATTGTTCTAGACTCCATACACTCAGACTTGGCGCGTCAAGGGATATGAGCCATTTTTATGACATTTTAATCATTTTAAATATTTTTTATGACTATATTTCGACTTACTTTTTCGTGAATTTTCGACATGCAATAGTATGACTTTTTTTTTGTCCCTGAAAAATTTGACCATGGTCTTTTATGCTTATTTTGGACTCACTACACTCAGACTTTGATTGACACGCGATATACATGCATATGTAATGACTTTTAAACCATTTTTACAACATTCTATGAATTTTGTCGATTTTTCACTTTTTTTTCGACATGCTATAGTATGACTTTTTTTTTCCCTGAAAAAATTGACAATGACTTTTTATGACTGTTTTGGACTAAATACACTCAGACTTGGCACGACAAGCGATATGAGCTATTTTTAATAATTTTATTTGAGACTATTATTTTAGGCAGAGAGGCAGCCAAGCCTTTTATCACTTTTATTATAGCAGGAAATTAGAGGGGAAAGAGAGAGAGACAACATGCTGGAAATACATCCCAGGCTGGATTCGAACCCTGGACCTCCATGTTGAGGATGTCAAGCCTGTGTACATGTCCTAACCACTGCACCACCAGAACCCTCGAATGTTTGTGCTGAATGACTCTATTATGAATTTTCGACATGCTATAGTATGACTTTTTTTTCCCCTGACAAAATTGACCATGGCTTTTTATGGCTGTTTTCGACTCAATACACTCAGACATGGCGCGTCAAGCGATATGAGCCATTTTTATGACATTTTAATCATTTTAAATATTTTTTAATGAATATTATTCGACTGACTTTTTCATGAATTTTCGTCATGCTATAGTATGACTTTTTTTTGTCCCTGAAAAATTTGACCATGGTCTTTTATGCTTATTTTGGACTCACTACACTCAGACTTTGATTGACATGCGATATACATGCATATGTAATGACTTTTAAACCATTTTTACAACATTTTATGAATTTTGTCGATTTTTCACTTTTTTTTCGACATGCTATAGTATGACTTTTTTTTCCCCTGAAAAAATTGACCATGGCTTTTTATGATTGTTCTAGACTCCATACACTCAGACTTGGCGCGTCAAGGGATATGAGCCATTTTTATGACATTTTAATCATTTTAAATATTTTTTAATGAATATTATTCGACTGACTTTTTCATGAATTTTCGACATGCTATAGTATGACTTTTTTTTGTCCCTGACAAATTTGACCATGGTCTTTTATGCTTATTTTGGACTCACTACACTCAGACTTTGATTGGCACGCGATATACATGCATATGTAATGACTTTTAAACCGTTTTTACAACATTTTATGAATTTTGTCGATTTTTCACTTTTTTTGCGACATGCTATAGTATGACTTTTTTTTCCCCTGAAAAAATTGACCATGGCTTTTTATGATTGTTCTAGACTCCATACACTCAGACTTGGCGCGTCAAGGGATATGAGCCATTTTTATGACATTTTAATAATTTTAAATATTTTTTAATGAATATTATTCAACTGACTTTTTCATGAATTTTCGACATGCTATAGTATGACTTTTTTTTGTCCCTGAAAAATTTTACCATGGTCTTTCATGCTTTTTTTGGACTCACTACACTCAGACTTTGATTGACACGCGATATACATGCATATGTTATGACTTTTAAACCATTTTTACAACATTTTATGAATTTTGTCGATTTTTCACTTTTTTTTCGACATGCTATAGTATGACTTTTTTTTTCCCTGAAAAAATTGACAATGACTTTTTATGACTGTTTTGGACTAAATACACTCAGACTTGGCACGACAAGCGATATGAGCTATTTTTAATAATTTTATTTGAGACTATTATTTTAGGCAGAGAGGCAGCCAAGCCTTTTATCACTTTTATTATAGCAGGAAATTAGAGGGGAAAGAGAGAGAGACAACATGCTGGAAATACATCCCAGGCTGGATTCGAACCCTGGACCTCCATGTTGAGGATGTCAAGCCTGTGTACATGTGGCGGCTGTCCTAACCACTGCACCACCAGAACCCTCGAATGTTTGTGCTGAATGACTCTATTATGAATTTTCGACATGCCTTTTATGACTTTTTATGACTGTTTTAAACTCAATCCACTCAGACATGGCGCGTCAAGCAATACGACCGCTTTTTAGGAGTTAAAAAAAAAAAAAAAATCATGAAATCATTTCCACTGATATTTTTTGTGAATTTTCGACATGCTATATAGTATTACTTTTTTCCCCCAGAAAAATTTGACCATGGATTTGACTAGGCTTTGACAAATAAGGCATAGGACACAGTAGATGGCATGAAATAACTGAATTTATTATATTCATATAAACAACTGTGGTATCAGTACAAATGTGAAGTGTGTCAGTCAGTAACATCAGTAACGTAAATGTGGCTGTGTGAGCAATATGAAGTGTAAATGTTGTAAAGTGAAAACAAAGCAGAAGCCAAACAATGAGAATGTGCTGCTGCTGCTTGCGGGGATGCAGTCAAATGCGAGAGAGAGCCCCTAGCAGAGTTGAGACTGGGTTTTTATCCTTTTCAGAGTGCCTGAACCAGGTGCCCCAAATCCATACTATGCTGATGGTACCTTCAAGGACACATAGGAAAAACAATAATCGGTCAACCACATCAGCACATGAACAGTACACAGGAACCGTCACCCCCCTTAAAAGTCAGTGCCCGAACTGGATCACCAGCATACCACCACTTTTGGACTCATTACACTCAGAATTGGCAATTTTTCATGAATTTTATCGATTGACTCTTTTTCTCAATTTTCGACATGCTATAGTTTTACAAAAACATTTTTTTGGACTCACTACACTCAGACTTGACTTGACATACAATACCAGTGATTTTTATGACTTTGTAATAATTATTTTACATTATTTTTCAAATTTTGTCATCTGACTTTTTTGTGACAATTTTCCAACATACTATACTATAAACATCATGAAAAAAGTCACAGTATAGTAACTGCTCATCATATTGGACACACAGCACAACCATGACATAAGAAGAGCTCTTTCAGCTGGAGGTTCATCCAACTCAACAAGGACCGCTATAGAAAATTATTTCTCCCCTCTGCAATATCTCTGCTCAATAAATCCCCCTTGGGCAGGGAGAGAAAACATACTTTCTCCTGTTGAGGCAGGGACACAAGTCATGCACGTACGACTTATTCTTGCACCCGATCTTATTGCACAACTGGAGAGATCTTTATATAGAGATCTCTACATACACTTTTCGTGCCATTTATTTTGTATATAGTTGTACTGTACAGTAGGATTCTTGCACATGTATGTCTTTTACTTGTATATATGGATTATTTGACTATATTGATTGTGTATGTGTATCTGTATGTGTTCTATTAAACTTTTGAACCTCATGTTTGTCTTGCGTGAAGTGTATCTGTTGTGATTAGGGTCTAAATGTTCAATTGCTGCAATTTCCTCTTGGGGATGAATAAAGTCACAGCATAGTATGTCACATTCACACCTATGGGCAATTAAGAGTCATTAATGAACCTATCCCCATCCTGCATGTCTTTGGACTGTGGGAGGAAGCTGGAGAACCCAGAGAGGACATTCAAACTCCACACAGAAAGATATATATAGTATGTTGAAAAAAAGTCCTGAAAAAAGTCATAGTATAGTATATGAAAAGAAAGTCACAGTATAATATGTTGAAAAACGTAATGAAAAAAGTCACAGTATAGTATGTCGAAAAAAAGTCATAGTAGCTAGTATGTCGAAAAAAAGGCATACTATAGCGCGTCGGAAAAAGTCATGAAAAAAGTTGTAGTATAGCATGACTTTTTAATATTTATATTTTATGAATTTTGTCGGCTGTGTTATTTTTGTGAATTTCCGACATGCTATAGTATGACTTTTTTGGGGGGGAAATTTGACTATGGCTTTTTATGACCGTTTCGGATTCACATCACTCAGACTTGGCTTGACAAACGATACTTACGATATTTTATGAGTTTTTAATCTTTTTTTTTTACATCATTTTTATTTATGACTGTTTTGGATTCACATCACTCAGACTTGGCTTGACAAACGATACTTACGATATTTTATGAATTTGTAATCATTTTTTACACCAATCTACGGATTTTGTCAACTGACTTTTTTCATGATTTTTTAAAATCTGACTATGGCTTTTTATGACTGTTTTGGACTCACATTACTCAGACTTGGCTTGACCTACGATACTTACAATATTTTATGAGTTTTTAATAATTTTTTACATCATTTTTATTTATGAGCCTATTTGCAGCCTTAGATCCTCAGACGGGGTTCTTCTAACTGTCCAAAGTTGAGGCTCAAAACCAGAGGTGATCGTGCCTACTTCCCCACCAGGGCACCTCGGCTTTGGAATGACCTGCCCGAGTGACCTCTTTTATATCACTTCTTGAACACACACTTTTATACACTTGCTTTTATGTAATGTCGCTCATTTTAACTTTTATTTATTTTAATTTTATTTATTGAAAAGCAGTCGCCAATCAGTTGTGTGACTTTCTACATAACAGTAGTTTATTTAAAGACTTTCAGTCAGGGTTTCGAGTGCATCATAGCACAGAGACAGCACTGGTGAAAAATGACAAATTACCTTTATTTGCATCAGACAAAGAACTTAGTCTCTGTTCTTGTCTTGTTAGACCTTAGTGCTGCATTCAACACCACTGCATCCCACTGGAGAGACTGGAACATTTAATTTGCAGTAACGGAAGCACACTACGCCAGTTTAATTATCAGATCAATCCTGTTTGTACATGAAGTTAGTCACGTTAGTCCCAAAAAGTTCTGTGCTTAGACCAATTCTATTCACCTTACATATGATCCCTTAACTCAATATTATACACTCCATAAACTTTAATTGTTATGCTGATAATATTATATTATATCTATTACTTAAGGCAGATGAAAAAAGCCAGTTAGCTAAACTCCAAACATGCCTTTCGGGCATACAAATGGATGACCTGCAATTTCCTAATGTTAAACTTAAGTTATTGTTTTTTGCCCTGAATACCTCCAAACAGATTATCTAAAGATGCTGTGTGGAGTTTTATGGGTTACAGCAATACATTTTAGGGGTTGCTTTTTACCTAAAGGGGAACACAACGACACACGATTCACAGAGCACATAAAAAAAAAACAAAGCATGATATTTCCGTTTGATTTGACT
Source organism: Eutrigla gurnardus (assembly GCF_963514095.1). Taxonomy (NCBI): domain Eukaryota; kingdom Metazoa; phylum Chordata; class Actinopteri; order Perciformes; family Triglidae; genus Eutrigla; species Eutrigla gurnardus. The sequence continues at coordinate 9,929,517 of NC_139932.1, read as the reverse complement.
TTGATAAGATGTTTAACTGTGTTTTGAAATGAATCACGATGTATGTGTGGAATTTAAAGCCAGAAAGGTTTTTAAAAAAGAGAAACTGTCGCCAACATCCCTCCCCACTGGATGCCAGTCTTAATTCCAAATCAGGAGCCACCAAAGCAAGGATGGCCTGAGCAATTCATCACCGGTGTTCACGTTCCAATAACCAGAGGTTGGGATGAGATATGTCCTCTCACAGCAATTAACAATTCTGTCTGTCCTGTCAGTTGACTCATCGTCTGGCTAGGACAACTTAGTCTTATAGATCCATGTCGTTTTTGTGACACAAACTATCCTCCTCCCATCTCTCTCTCTATTTGCCTCATTGCTTTCCCTCTTGGAGCTGATGAGATAACTACTGGGCCTACTCACTCAAGAAGAAAAGGGGAGAAATAGAAAGCGATCGTGGGAGATATGAAAAGTGGTTGTCTGTTGGAGTTGTAAGCTGAGCCTTGTGGTTTGATCTCCTCTCTGTTTGTATAGCTGTCATAGTTGAAACAACACCCAGCAGACGCAACATGCAGATTACTGAGAGCTGTTGTCAGCAAATTGTTTGCTTAGAAACGTTGATTATTCGGTGCCCTCCACAGCATCACAGACAGCCAAATCAAAAACGATGTCAACATCAATTAAATCATGAAATGTTGCCTTGTTGCGTAGAATCTGTAAGAGAAAAGCAGCCATCACCCAGGTCCTTTTTTTTTTCAATTAGGCAAATGGTGTTTTCTGTGATCCTTCCACGTGTTTACATGTGTTACCAGTGCAGCTACAAGACTGGCAGAAAGAGAAAAAAATCAATGATTTTGTTGCAAACAAGAAGCTACGGTATGAGGAAATATGTTTTTTTCATGAACCCAAGGCATGTTTCTTCTCTGGGGGGGTTTTGTGGAGAAAATGAAACCCATCTCAATAATTCACAAACCCGAGAAGAAAGAAAGCAAATGCTTTTAAACACATTTGGGGGTTGATGCAAACGTAGGATGGATTTTAGTATGTGTGTGCATACAGTTTGTGTGTAGTATCAGTGAACGCACTACTGGTCACAGAGATCAGCTGTGTCAAACTGTGTTTTACTTCTCACTTGAACCTCTTTGCTTTTGTTAACTTTTAGATTTTATTTTGGTTTTCATAGATAAAAAGCAGGGTTTTCTTTTAAATCCAAGTGCTTAAATAAGCCAATGTTTGATCAGCTCTTATTTTAACAGGCTGAGATCAGGGGGTTCCAAATATGTGGTAGGCAAAGTTAATTGTATTCCAGTTATAATGTCAATCTGCTCTTCTGAATTGTTAATTTATTGTTCATGCCACTTCATTTCATGCCTTCTGCCTCAAAAATGTCTGCGTCGTTCCCGTGTCTTTCCTTATCTCTCAGTAACACCCGTTCACGTCCTGCCCTCTGTCCTCTAGTGGTGCCGTTTTTGTCCAAAATGTACCTGCTTCAGCCCCCTGCAGGATCCCAGACACTGTCACACTGGCCAGCACACACGCAACCAGCGCTTCCTGGATACAATAATAATTTTTGGGGTGAAATCCTGTCAAAAAAACGTGTTTCTCTTGTCTGTCTGTCTAGCAGGTTTGTCTGGCACTTTGTAAAACATCAGACACAAACGTTATGGGGCATCTCGCGATTATAGGAAGGCATAAACGATGTTAATATTACTCTGTCAGGAGTAGGACAAGCACGGTTCATTTAACGGTATTTTAAGGAATGGGAGCAGAATGCACAGCTGCAATAATGTTGAGTTACTAAAACGTGACTAAAATGACAAATTTTGACAAATCAATCAATCAAATGGTTGCCAAAATGAATGCTGCACTGCGCTGAATACATATCACATATCACACATCACACATCGGGATGAATCAGATGTGAGAGATGTGTTGGAGGGACAAACATGCCTTCTATTTTTCTGGCCTTTCATTGCATCAGTTGACGCTACATAGAAGTCTGCTGTTTAGTGTGCATGAACAGATGGTGTTGTAAAATGAGTCAGCATTTAGACATTTTACTGTTCGGTTAAAAAATGTTAATGGGATGAGAAAAAAAATACCATTTATGCATTTGAGTAAAATGGCTTTGGGTAAAACTATTCATCAGAAGTTTGCTGCTGATTTAGTGAAACACGGTCTGTGTAATTCTGTAGCAGAGAAGCAAGCTGCTTTGTAACCCAATCAAATGTATCCTGTTGTTGTTGCAACCTCTTCTGATTCATCTACATAAAGCTAACACTGAATGTAAATGTTGGAAGTTGGCATTTGATACGGTTTAAACTCTACTGTGGATCTTTCATTTAATATCTCCTACAAAACTGAGCTGAGTGAAGTTCAAACGAGACACGCTTGTGAACAAATCCCGCAAAAATGTAAACACACTATGACAATTCATGGTACATCTTTTTTGTCTTTTTCATTTTTGTATGACGTATTTCATGTCATGTAAATATTCTACTTTGTATTTGAGGAAAAATCAAATCAAATCAAAATCTTTCAGGAAAAGAGAAGATTCTGTTTTACTAAGGGAACACTGGCATGTGCAGAATGACTAAATAAGGGAGATCATAATCGGTATCTACCAGGCTGTGCAGCAGTGACGTGGAAACATTTGGAAATATTCCAATGAAATAGAAAAGGCACAGCTGGCTGACAATTAACAGCATTCCTTTAAAAATGGCTGTTTAATTATAACACAAGAAAAGTTGAGGATAGAAGCCTGAAAGCATTCGTTTTTTCCAACGAGTTTCTGCAGAGCCTGTAAGAGCCAGTATGTGCAATATAGTGCCTTTTAGCTCTTGGTTCCTGCTTCTGGAGATATTGGAGGATACCGTGTGTGCTTTTCAAACTAGTGCAATAAAACAAACTGTGCCGTATTGTTGACTTGCAGTACACAGTTTTTTTCTTTTTTTTTATCAACACAACTTTTCCACCATCAGGGATGAAATCTACCCTGAAAAAGCTTTTTATAGGAGACGCCAGCCGCTTCACCCCTGAGTGGTTTCAAGAGTATTAGACTTGCTCTGCACATCATGATATTACGCCACACACACAACACACGACTGTAGAAATCACAGAAGATTCAAACTACTTCCCTCGTGTATTGCAAGCGACTCAGCATGTCACTGAGCTACCTTCAAGTGCCCCTTTGTATTTCCCCCGTGTTTCTTTTCAGCTGCTTTGACAACACAATGTCTTTAGATTAAATTGCTGTTTGTGCGAAGTTAGTTGACCAACACCGACAAATCATAGAGTCCAACTGTTAAGTGTGAACTATAATGTTCCCAGTGAGCTCTTTGAAAATACGCCTTTCGTAGTGTTCTTCATGTATTCTGACAACTTAGCATCTTGCTGTGCAGCACATGAACTGTATCTGTCATGGTTGTTGAACACCCAGACAACGTTAGCTTGTCATAATAGTCACTGACTATGTACCGGGAACAGAGAGCTATTTGTCTGATGTGAATGGAGAGTTCTACAATGCATAGTTTTCCTCCTTTTCCTTTCTCTTCTTGTCTCAATGCCATTATATTGTCCTTGTATTTGTCATCACAAACAAGAACCACATGGCGTTAAATACCGTACTGCTGAACGTGATATGAAAATGGAATTTTAATTGGATCTATTTTCTTGCATTTTGTAGTTCCTTTATTGATCTTGAGCTGAAAAAAAAAAAAAAAAAAAAGTTTTAACCCGAATAAAAAAGAAATGTCTTTTGTATTTTTGTATTAAAATCCAATATGATTTTTTCCTGGAAAATAAAATATGTGTGCTTACATTGGTTTGTACAAACCAATAATATTGTGACATCCATCAATCAATCCAAACAAATTCCTCCCAACGTTTTGTCCTGTTTCATATGGAAAGAGTGTCCGTCCTCAACACGCCTGTTGGTTTTCAGTAGAAAGCAGTGAATAATTAATCACAATAGAAGCACATATCTACGGAAGAGGATTAGGGCCACATGTGAATTTTGTTTTTGAGTTCTGACTTTAAAGTCAGAATTCTGAGATTAAAGTCAGAATTCTGAGAATAAAGTCAGAATTCTGGCTTTAATCTCAGAATTCTGACTTTGTTCTCAGAATTCTGACTTTAATCTCAGAATTCTGACTTTTTTTCCCTCAGAATTCTGACTTTATTCTCAGAATTCTGACTTTAATCTCAGAATTCTGACTTTATTCTCAGAATTCTGACTTTAATCTCAGAATTCTGACTTTAAAGTCAGAACTCAAAAACAAAATTCACATGTGGCCCTAATCCTCTTCCGTACATATCAGAGGGTTCTGTTCTGGTGCTGGTTAAATTAAATTAAATCAGCGGATCTGCCATGCGAAATTGTGCCTTTACGGTGTGCAACATAACTTCTATGGAACGAATGGCTGCTGCCTTCAGAGACGCAACAGAGGAAAGGAAAGCTCTTCAGTATAGACTAGAAAAATACCAGTTTTGCACCAAAGTAGAGCCCTTGACGATAATGACAACATTAAGCCTACTGGGATGCCTAAAATGTCCGTACGTCATTACATTTTATATATCAGAATTGGACAATTGGACATGGGGGTTGTAGTTAGGACACATTTGGTGTCAGGGGTCTATGACAAAGATTTCTGCTGCTTTAACCCGCTGAGCAAACCACGCAGCTAAGGATTAATGAGTTGTTCTAGTTTGTATTTCCTGTATTATGTTGGAGGACCTCACTGCATGAACGTGCATATCAATTCGGGAAAATTATTTTCCTGTGATACCGACTCCGGTTCTTAATGCCTCAAACAGGCAGGATCTGGTGATTGTCGCTTATCTTCATCAATTAGATATTTTAATTAAACAGGCTTAAATAATGTAGATATGGGATTCAAATCCACGACGCTCGCGAGGCGTGTTTGCCTTTTCAATCTCATCCGTTTTATTCCAGTGAGCCATCTGTGAGCCTTTCTATCCCGGCCATTACTTTTGAACATCCTCACACCCGTAAAGTTAATAAAGTACGAGGAACTGGATTTAGCTCCTGGGATCTGTGTCCACTATTAATATTCCCAGTGGGGCCAGCACTGTCCACATCCGGCCATAGAGCTCTACAGCTTGTCTCACGCCTCATCATTCATCATATTTAAATAAATTCACACCCACAGTAGTCTTAACTGCTGCTCATGAAAGTGGATTTATTAATATGACATCTTTTTTTTTCTCTTCTTCTTCTCACGGACTACTCATTTTCAACGTGCTCATTCTCCTATTATAATGTGGATTTACTGTTTTGAATACACAAAGGTGGAGAAGCAGGTTAAGCCTTAAAATCACCCTAAAAAGTGCTGTGCAATACCAACTCACTTGAAGAATTACTGGTTTGTGAAAGACGACCCCTGAGAGCCAGAATTCAAGTGTAATAAGGCAGACATTGTCCAGAATATATAGATTTACATGTAATTCCTTTTCAGTTTTCAGTGTAATCCTGCTTCTTAGCATTTCCACACCCTAGAGTATTTTTTTTCTTTCTTTCTGTAAGCTCCTATTACAACTGCTGGTTCATTCCATTGTAGGTCCCAGATAGTGATGAAGTTATTGTGAGTGGGCACAGAAATGGGGATTTGATCCTTCCGACAAATTTAATTAAAGCCGTTTAGCTGTCTGAGACTCACTTTTTTTTTATATATTCAAACGTGGTCACAGAGCAAAGTTTGGGGTTTAAAAAATAAATCTAAACCGTGAAACAGGTATTTGTCCATTTCCCGATATCCTTCTATTTCCTTTTGCAATGCCTAGAAAGAGGAGTGTCAGATCTCAGCTGCCCAGTGTGACGCTTGACATCTGAACTGTGCACAGTCAGTCAATTGACCCATCATGACGCCCTTCACCACCAGAGGCTATATTAAGACCAATAACATCACAGGCTCAACACAATTTCAACAGGCTGTGTTGCTGTGAGCATTGATGTGTGAGTGTTGTTTTTTTATGATACTGGAAGTCCGGTTTGGAGGCTTTTCAGATGCAAATACGTCGTTCTGTCAGAAACACTCATGTCAAGGAATTGACAATTTATAGCACACACGTTATGCAGTTGGAATACCCTGAAGAGGCTCTGCTCTCTAAGGATCGGAGCAGCAAAGATCTCAAATAATCTGTCACCTAATGCTAGTTCCACTTTTTCACTTTGTCTGAACAGCGATTTGCTTAATTACAGCAGTGTAACAATACCTAACCCCAAATGAGACAAAATACTGTCTTCCCATTTAATAAAAGCCGGATATTGAATGTCAGGTGGTGCCCTCGAGGCTGGGCTGCAACCTTTATTTTTGCACAGCTTAATGTTAGAACAATAGTTTTCTAACTGTCACATATATGATGGCCATATATGCCAACAGTGTATTGCCTGGCGAGTGAGAGGGGGGGGGAAAAAGAAAACGAAAAAAAGCGTTTGAAAAAGACACCTTGTCAGTGTCATCCCCACCCAAAATGCATCACTCAGATGCGACTTTAAAGAGAGGGGGAGTCTTCGCCGAGCAATTAAGTGTTTCACGTAGACACACTGATCCATTCGGATGTACAGTGGGGTAGTCCATCACTGCATGAATGTGACACTAATGCACTTGTCTGCTGTTTGGACATTGCGTAATCCACTTATGTACCTACAGCTGTCAGTGCAGTATGAGTGAGGCAGGACTTGTTGGGGTTTTTTTTGTGGGTCTTCAGTGGGTGAGCAAATCACTCCATTCTGAGAAGGAACGGTGATTAAGAAAGCTTTGTATAAAGGATACGCCTGCTTCAGGTACAGGTATTGAATGAGGGACGCTGCACTGCCATTTAAAACAAAGCCTCCGAGGATGCTGGGTGATAATTTGCTCACAGAGATTAATCTCGTATTTAACAGGGCCACGAATCCTCTGAGGGCCTGATAAGCAATAATAATCCTGATAATAACGATATTAAAATAATCAGACTGCACCGCTTACACGTATCTCAGACACCTTAGTTGAACTCCTATTGTGTGTTTTGTGTGTTCGGTGAGTACTGTTATGTATACCTTTGTGTCAGGGCTTGTTACTTCCCTTTGGTGTTCCAGCAGCAGTCCTTTCTTTGAACATAATTCATGCTGCGGGAGGCAATTGCATTGTTTGTTTTTTATTCTGGTTACCCCAAGACTAGTTTTCCTTTTCAGTATTTATCTTTGTATATGTCCACGATCATTATGCATACTGGGTCTTTCTGTCCTGTCTGGTAGATAACTAGGCCTTACTTGCAGGTTAAAACTGGATTTTTTACTGGAATGTTTTAATAAAAACCTCTTCTATTGATATTGTTTTTGTTGAGGGGTGTTGACAGGATGACATCTTGCCTGGGCTTTTACAGATAGATTTATATTTTCACAAGCATGGTAAAAAAATGTTTTAGCTTTTTCTTTTTTCTTTTCATTTTTTAAACTGCAGTGGTTTTGTCTCAGAGTACACAATCAATTAGTGTGGGAAGATTGGAATCTTTATAAACATTAACATAAACTACAGTGACATCATTACTCAGGTAAAGCAGTATTAATGTCCACCTCAAATTAGAATGTGGATGCAAAGCTAGTTTTGGCACCTGCAGTGATATGAATTAATTCATTCATATGAATGGATGACCTTGCTTAACTAATTTAATGTGAGACCTTTTCTCTTTTACGCCCCTATTAAATGTACTATTGTCTTATCTATAATACAAAGAGCCCAAACAAATATCTTTCATATAAAGTGACCAACAGTGTTCTAAATTTCCTAGAAGATCGTGAACAGAAATTCCGACCTCGACCTTTAAATGCACGAATACATCATCTACTCTCACCTTTTAATTTAATCAATTAAGAATGAAACATGTTCTTTGCTCGATACTTTTGCAGAATTCAAATGTATCCAGGCGCAGTTCAGTGGTCAATACACATCTCATTAGAGCGGTTTCCATGACGTCCCGGGAGCATGCGTAATTATCCGTCGCGTATAATTTATCACATTATACTTTCAGTCATTTAAATGGCTGCACCTGTACAGCCATTCAGACTTGAGAACACAAATTAACCTGTGTTTGATTAGAGAGCTGCGAGCGCTCTGAGCTGAATGCTTAAACACGCACGAGAAAGGAAGGGAGGAAGTCGACACGGTGGAAGCACAAAAGGAGGCCACACACACACACACACACACACACACACACACACACACACACACACACACACACACAAAGAGTGAAAACAGCGCCTCTTCTCCTCTGCTGTCGTCTCCTTTTGCACCTTGTTGGAGGAATCCCTCCACTGAAGCGACAGCGCACACCAGAGGGTGTGTGCCTCGTCGCCAGAACACGCCGCCCGCCAGTTCTCCCCGAGCCTCGCGGTACTTTCGGTACACTGGCGAGCCAAGCGTTAGTGCAGGACGCGCGCGCACATCACATGCACGCACACATTAGAGGAAAGCATATCGCTCAATGACAACCCCGGCACAAGGACACGTGCACCCTCTTCTCCTTGTCCTCCAGCTTGTGCACACATGTACTGTACCATATGTACGTATACACGCATGCCTCAGACGCTCCCTTTCTACCTCACCCTTAGATCCTATAGTACGCAGCCAGCACTTGTTTCTCCACATCCCTTCACCAACGGGGGGCATAGCTTCAAGCTTGCATGTGCTTGCCAAAGCCACCCGAGGGATACAGCATCAGCGAGTGGCCTCCTCGGTGCCTGCTGTGGTTTGCAAGTTTGCTGTTGTACATCCTACTGCTGTGGGGGTGCCCACTGCCCAGGAACACACCCGACGCCATCTAGAAAAGAAAAAAAGAAGACAAGAAAAAGAAAAAAAAACACCCTCGTCTCTCCCCCTTGAGGGTTGTGTGTGAGTTTTGTGCTGCGCTCTGCCATCTTCATGCCACGCTCATGCCCCGCAACTCTGGTGACGCCGCTCGTCACGGCAGGTGGCGGTCGGGGACATCACAGGCCTTCAAGTGAGCCTGTTAGTTGAAATGTTGCGCGCCGACATGGTACGGTTACATAACGGGTTCCACACAAACACTTGTCAGCAGAAACGCTCTGATTCACACTGTTTTTCTGCGATACTCCACGAAGAAGTGTGACCTGAACACAGCAGATTTGTCACTTCAAGGTTTTCTTTTTAAAAAAAAAAATATTTCTGATCTTAAAACTGCATATTTCCTCAATACTACCTCACCAGCAAATGCTGATACCCATATGGGCATGTCCTAATCTGTAGACTCAGAAACACAACTGTGACTTTTCTGTTTCCCATCTGAGCTATCACTCACCAAGCCTTGGCAGTAATGTGAGGACAAACCTCTATTTAAAAAAAAAAAAAAAAAGTTGCTGTTTACTGTTTCTCCAGAACTCCTTAGCCAGCCACACATTTGAAGTATTGTATTTATCTTGTCATGGTGGCTTCCTTGTCATTTTGCTGTGTGCTTATGCATCCAGCTTCGGTGTCAGAACGTATGATGCAATAGCGAGAGCTAATAGAACTGACAGACCCAGGTACCAACTGGGGATATGTATTAAATTGTTCATTAGTGCATTTCCTCAATACTTTCATCCATATCGAATCAATTTTGAATAAAAACAAATGAAAAAGATCAAGAATTTCTCCCCTTTTTCTCATTTCTCAAAGAACCAAAGCTCATCACATGTTTTTTGGAAACCCGTGTCGCTGCAATAATCCCCTCTCCTTGATCCACTTTTAATTCTTAGTCACCATAGAAACAGGCTCTGTTGTCAGGTGTGCGTCGACATGAACACCCCACCCATGGCTATCGCAAATTTACATAAATAGACATTCCATCAGCTTGTCTGTTTCCCTGGTAACACCAGGTGATTCTCCAAGGCAACCTCCGCCCACAGAGCAGGTCCGCTGCATCCTTCTGCTGAATTACGTCCATCATGTTTCATCCGAAGACACAGCAGATAAGTGAAATTGAATTTCAAACTTGATGGGTTCGTACTGTCTAAGGTTTGGGATGTTGCTAATATGACAATGAACAAACGGAAACTGATAAAAAAAATGTTCCATAAATTACGTCTGTCATGACGGGAAAGGCATCTGCATGAGAGGTGGTGTTGAGAGGAGGGGGTAGTTGCCATGTCAATGCCGAGAAATTCATTATTGTAATAAATGAATAACAAGTGAATGATGTCTATTCGAGAAGCAGTATAATAAGCAGGACCCTGTTGGTGCTTTGACAAAGCATCGATGCTTGAAAAATAAGTGCTTCTGAGGCTTTTTCCGGCTTATCCATCGCCAAGACAACCATATTTGTCCTTCTTGTCTCGCTCCCTCTCTTTCTGTTCTATAAAAACTTCCATTAATATTTAAAGAAGTGATATATTTGCTTAATCAACATTCAGAAATTAACGACCGTGCAGATCTAATTTGATATTAAAAAAGATGAACTTACTTTTGGTTTAATTGTCTTTGGTGCTTTGAAATTAAAACGCTCTCACGACGTTTGTAAATGGTCTGTTCCTCTCGCCGTCTGTAATTTAGTATGCTGTAAGGCCATGCCTTGCATTCCAGCAGGGAGCGTTTGTAAACTGCACTATCACTCTGATCTCATGCTTGCTCTGTTGCGCTAAACAGATTAGATTACTGCTGTTCTCTTCTTTAAAGAGCACCAGGCCTTAAGGTACGGTTATACAATCCTCTCTGGTTGAGAGTTTCAAGTCTTTTCCACGTCCGACCACATCGAGAAGCTCCGACAGGTCCGGTTGGGTGTTTAACGGTACACAGAAGCCGCACTTTGGTTTGGTTCTTACTCTGATTTAGGACTCACGGTTTCTTTTCATTTATTTTTAACAGACATCAGTGCGAGTCAAATACCGCCATCCTCTTGCTGGGGCAACATGTTGCCCGCTGGCAACGTTGGTAAACAACAATAAGGATTTCAAACACCTCTGCATTAAATAGTGCAAACACTGAACACTTTCCCAGAAGGCAATAGGCCACAATGGGCTATAAAATTGAAAAGCTTCTCTTCCGCTATTGTCAATAACCGTTGTAGTCTCGCCAAGTGCATGTAAAGTTTACAGGCAACTTTGTGAAGTTGGTTCATCCACATGCCATCCTGTGTGCAGCTGCGTGTCCTGGACCTTGACCCCCTTACTGTGAGAGTCCGGCACTTTCACACAAACCATTACACCCTTATCGGGTGTGGTACAACGTGTGATAAACTAATTTTGCAGCTGGTGTTAAGCTGTTTTTTCACACAAAAATGGGCAAAACTAGCAAGCTGTGAGCAGATAATCATGCAAAATGGTGAATTTTCCAATTTCTTGTAAATCAGTCCAATCATTATAACTTATTACATAGACTGTTTTGTGTGAGCTGCCATTCATGCCATACGTTCATTCTTCCCAGGATATCATAAACCTCAGAACTAAGCCATGCACACGTATGCACATAGGCAGATCGCATCCTTGTCAGTTCTCCTAATAGTGTGTGTGAGTGTAAATTATTTCCTCGGCTTTGATGGGAATGGATATATGTTGCTGAGTGCCCTAGTGCCAAGGCTCAGGCTGAGCTAATGGGACAAGAGAGATGAGCAGAAGTGGCGGGTCTCTGGGTTTATCATGCCTTTCGATTGGGGAGAAGAGAGAAAATTGGGAGTACAAACACACATTACACTTAAATTAAATCAGTGTCTCTCTTGTCTCCACTTCTAAGCCGCGTCTGCCTGGAGGGCGAATGAGGTTTACCTTAATTCCAAAAGCACACAAAGAGCCATTTCTTCTTCTTCTATTGTAACAACATCGTCAACAGGTTTGTGTGGGCAAGCGATTATCGAGAAGGTTTTTTTTTTAATAAAGTGCCTGTCTTGTTGTTCCCCCGCTGAACACTAAGCATTACAACCGCCATTCCACACTCCGGAAAACAAGGCGTTTGTTTTATTGTAAGGCGTCGGGGAAACACAATTAAATGCACCTTGGCGGCAAGCTCCTTCTTTCACGCTTTGGAGTATCCTTGGATCTTTGCCTCTTTGATTTCTGACATTAAAACTGTCCCCTTGCCATTTGTTACGCATATATTAGCCTTTACATGATTGATTGAATTAATTCATTATTTGGCTGTTTTTAATCTGCTCAAAAATGCCTGTAGGTTGGGGCTGAATAGAAATTACCCGGCAGAGCATAGCTAATTACCAAGCATTAGCATATGCAAATGAGAGCCGTTATCTTGTGTACAAAATGTTGCTTATGGTAAACACTGGCTAATCACTTTAACAAGTTTAGCTGTTTAAATGCTGGTAATTGCATATTGTTTAAACAGATGGGCTTGACTCGCTGGAAATCATCAAGGTGAGGACGAGAAAACGCACGACTTTCCTCTTTTATGTCCACTCCGTTTCACCTTGGCTGTTGCACTCGGTGCTGCAGCGCCTTTGATGAAGGGACTGAAAAGGGAATAAAAGATGTTCTCTGCCTTTAGCGTCAGATATTGGTTTTAGCTGTAAAAGCGTCATCACGGAAGTTAGATGACTTTTACATAAAGCACCATATAGCCAAGCACAGTGCAAAACTCATGACCGCTTTGAGTCACCATGGTGTAAGAATGGTGTTAAAAATACTGGATTGCTGTATTTCATAAATGCGTCATTACATGAAAAATCAGACGTCAGGGACACATTGTCCACCAACCTTGACAGTATCAAGCATCATCGATGTAAAACAAAGTCCACATCCTCTTGCCCCACCAGTCCTGAGCTCTGTCCTGTGGTCCGCCCTGTCAAGCTTGATCCAGGATGCCACGATGGAGCCAGGTCTCTCTAAAGATGTGGGCACAACACTAACCTAACCTAACAGTCCCTAACCTCCCGTTGGCATCTTATTTCTTCCATCAGTCATGCAACGAGACGCCAGACAGACAGGAGCAGGCTAGGGTCCTAGCCGGGTTAGCGTAGCTTCCGTCTCGGCTCTCCTCCCTCTCTTCCCCGGGGTAGTGGACTTTGCTCTCAATGGCGTCTAGTCCAGCAGGTCTGTGGGCGACGATCGTGTCAAGGTCCGCTAACCTTAATCCAACACCCACACGTCCTTGTCTGATGGCGATGAGTGTGTGCCGTCATGTGTCATAAGCGCTCCAAGAAACACGACAAAACTGCAAATCAAGACACAAATGTAGCAAAAGCCATGGGAGCTACCGGCCTTATCATGGGCAAGTAAGTCCAGCTGCCTAGATTAGGAAGGATTAGAATGACCCGGATGACTGAGAACCTCAGATCTACTGGTTCAGTCCAGAGTCAAGTCTGCAGTCTAGTTCGCATGTAATAGATGAATCTGGGAATGAAGCCTTAATACTTGGCTTCATGATCAAAGAAACTTTTCGTATCACGTCTAGACTTAATTAATACTCAATAGTCACACTCTCCCTCCCTCGCTCATCCACAGGCACTCTCTTTCCCTCTCCCCGTGGGGGAGCACGGTACCCTGTGTTTAAACATTAAATATAGCTATAACCTAAAAACAGTAACTCCTCCCGTTGTGAATATCCTTCTGAAAAGTGCATTTCAAAAGTGGACGCGCTGTGACGCAACAAACAAGAAAAAGAAGATGTCTCGCGGATGCACTGAAGAAATGCGAGCGTGTGGGCAGTGCCGTTGTTGTCAGACTTAAGAAATGGCTCGCAAAGAAAGCAGTCAAACTTTATCAGTTGAGGATTTCGTAGTGAAGAGGGACCCTGTGGCAGAAGAGTCTCTGTCCTCAGAGGTTAGAGGTCTGTGAATGACAGTGGGCAGAGAGGGGCCCGAAGGCAAACTTTCTGGAGACAGCCACAGTTTAATACATGACTGTCTCCCTTTCCTTTGTGCCCATACCCACATGGTCACACACTATTTCACACAAAGTAAGGCAGGTAGCCAGACAGTAGGAATAAATGCTTGAAATACTGTTGTACTTAAAGTATCCTTGCTGAGCAGCGACTACTTTACTCAGATGAGGACCTAAAACTTGTTTCTATTGTTTTGCTCTTACTTTATCGGCAATGAAATGTTGTGGTTTCTTTCTTTCGACAAATGTACTTATTGTAAGTCGCTTGTGACAAAGGCGTCTGCTAAATGCCCTAAATGTAAATGTAAGTCCCTCTGAATCACCCTCCGGACTTCTTACAGAAAAGATACAATAATTTCATCATGTAGCAGCGAACACCCACCGTATCTCCTGCTGTAGGGAACAGGGTGTGATTCAACGCCACTGAAAAAAATAAATAATTAAATAAATAAAAATCATTTTGCTGTCTAAACACACTCATTTGATGGTACAGAAAATCTATGGGAATAATTCAGCCCTCTGTGGAGGTTGGACTTTAACAGTAATTGTGAGCAAGTGGCTCATACGTTTTTTGTGGAGTGGAGAGTAATTATAATCTGCACGTTTCATTTCTGCTCCCGTAGAAAAACACAGCTGGCGTGCAGGCTGTGTTTCCGTGTTCCACCGAAGGCTCGCCGGCTTCCTTTTAGTTTACCGCTAAAGCGACAGTAGGCGGAACAACAGTTCACCGTACACGACCACGCAGCTGTAATTCCATTCAAATTGTGTTGCTTTATAAGTAGAGACAGGACGAATTAAAAAAAAAAAAATCTGATACTCGTTTAATTCTCTAAAGAATGTGATATTTCAGCTTGTTAGCTGACCATGGAGCTTTATAATTCATCATCATTACCAGGAGCCTGATCCACAAAACTCTGTTGATTAAAAACTTCAGTATTAACTGATTGTTAGAAAATCGCAAACTTATTTTGATAATTAATGAATCGTCATTTTTCAGGCAAAATGATGAAAATGTTCTGCTTTCTTTGTCTAATATGAATATGATGAAAGATGCCACTGAAGGTTCTGGGGAATTCTACCCAACATTAATTTTGATTTATTTTAGAGATGAATCAATAATGAAACTTAATTATTGCTTGCTGCCCAAGTTTGAGGACAGCAGTGCTAAATGTTTTGGGCAGAGAGATTTGACTGGAAGGACTTGGGCTACTTTAAGACAATAAACTATGGGGATAATCGCCCATATAAGATATTGAGAACTCACTGATCAAACATCCTCTACACAAAGCAAATCATAGTAGGACATGCAGCATGTTATGTTTCTCATACCGTGTGAATATGTATTCACCCTCTGTCTGAAACTTTACTGCCTTTAAGGCTCCGTGTTGAAATTGGCTGATTGGCTTGCGAGATAAATGTGGTAGAAACAGTAATAGCAATAGAATGGACATTGACGTTTTTTTCATGGCCATTTGATGAGGACAGAAGAAAATTATTTCAATTGTTATTGTTCTGGTAACAGCTGCAGAGATGGATGGGTGGATACATTGCTAGGTAGCATTTCCTTCTCCAGGGCTGAGTGCGATGAGAATGGGAATGACAGGTAATTTTCAAGCTGCGGGTGGAGATAAATAGATGGTGGGTGGTATGTTCTAATAAGTGTGCATATGACGTATGAAGTAAAGAAACATCTGAATGGGTTTTTGAATCATATGTTCCAGCCCACAACAAAAAAACAAACGGACTTCTTCACAGTCAGTCACGGATTGACTCATTTTGAGTATGTTCTTTCACGGAGTTGGCCTCTAGTTAAACTGCCATAAAACTAGATGGACCTAAAAAGCGTGATGCCCCAAAACAGAAAACATGTTTTTCTCCTGCTCAAAATCTCCAAACCCCTTGCAGGCGAGGTTATAAATCTCACTCATAATAAAAGAATAAAAGACGATGAAGGAGTGTCTAAGCACATGCTTTAAGTCATTTCTTTAAAAGGGATAAACTCCTGATTCTGGATGGTATTTGGCTCTTGCTCCTACGTAGCTTCATTTATCATTTGCAGTCCTCTAAAGATGAGAGACTGGATAATTACTATGGGCGAGGGGAAATAAGTCACACAGTTGGGCAGGTAGAAAAAAAGGAGTTGAATATCACGGATAAGAGGGCAGACATGAGGCCTAATTATAGATCTTCCAAACTTTAGGCATATGTGTAATGGCATGTGTGATCATTATGTACATGCATGGCCAAGTCTTTCCTTGTGTTACTGAGTACTCTAAAATGTAGAGCACTTTACAGTATTGATACGTTGAAAAGAGGCTGTGTGACTTAAAGGCTGCAGCTCCAGCTAAAGCAAATATCGATGGACGGATTCGCTCCATGTTGCAGAGGTCCATTGTTGCTAAATTGGAAGAATTGTTTGGTAAATTCTGTCCATGTTCTCGCTAATTATACATAAAAATGGCCTCCGATACGAAACATTAAGCCAAGCACCTGCTCGCTGCGTTTCCCCGCTCAAGATGAAGGTCAGCACAGGTGTGTGGGCCGTCCGGTTTTCACTGCCCGGGCTCTCTGGACCCTTCCACCAGTCGACTCGGAGTAACCAGCCGTATCGGATATTTCCATGTCTCCAATGTTCAGTGTTCCAGTCTGGAAATCACCTGCTCCTGGGGCACATCCATCTTTTCCATGATGATGGGCCTCCCCATCCATACTTCTTCTTCTACCCCTAAACCCTCTCCCCCCCTTATTTTCTCTCTCTCTCTCCACAGTCTCTGAGGGAAGGAGAGTCATTAGGAGGTAATGAATTCAGGGCATGTGTGATTTCAGTGAGTGTCTGTGCGCTAAGCGAACAGGGGATCTAGAGAGTGGACATTTTCCTCGCCGTTCCTTGTCCGTGCTTTGAGAAAGCAAAATTTCCGTTTATTTCGGCCACACTCTGAAGGCGAAATGTCATAATTGGCTCCCCTCGGAGACCGGCTTGCGTCAGAGCAAAAATGTGCCCAATTTGCTGCGGCCAGTTCATTCCACATAGCCACACATACCATGTATAATAGCTGTGCATCTCCTTCTCTCTGTCTTCGGGGCGGATGAAGCGGCTCTGATTTTCACCCCGTGGCGTGTGAGCGGGAGGAGGAGTGAGAACGCTGCTCCGTGATTGGATGACCTGCTGGGTGATGCACTGTTGAACTGCTTTGACCGCTGTGCCGTGAAAGTTAACATCAAGAATCTCTCGCTGCTGAAATATAGATCAGGATCTCGGCCGGTTAAATATGGATGCGGTGTACAGTATGTATGCTGAGTGAGGACAGTATGGTTGGCTTTTGCGTGCGGCTCCGTGCTCCCCCACAGTTTCACTGTGGCCTGTTGGGGGATCGTCTGACACTTTCTTCATTTAGAAGGCTTGAAATGAGGCTGTCCGTCTCTTCTTTTATCCTTTGAGGATCTGTCACATCTGAGATGCACGAGTGGGCCAGCCAGTCGCCAATACATCTTTCAATCTTTTATCTTCTTCACGCACAAAGACTTTTTCCGAACAACTTGTATTGACAATGCTACATTACATTTTCTTCTTTTGGTATGGTTCAAAATCATAGTTTTTTTTGCAGGACAGTGGGTAGTATAACCTTCTCAACTATGCTCTCTTTACTAAGATGGCGGAAAAGATGAGAGGGGAACAGAAGGAGCAGAGCCACAGGAGAGAATGTAATGATGGGATTTTTTCCTGCGCTAGGCGAGGGTGTCCTACCGAGAACGGCTGAAGATGAAGAGGATATTGGAAACATTTTATTATTTCAAGGCAAGATAGCGAATCAAACTTATTTTTAGCAGTGGAACCCTCAATAACATGGTGAGTCATAGCACACGATAGCCCTCCATCATCTATTATCTTTAAAAAGGATGGAAAATGCTCAGAACCCTGTTTTCGATTACATTGCGAATTCCATACGTGCTAGCCTTAAAACTAGGGGGAGGGGGTTCTAAAATAAAAGGTGTAGTGAGGAGCATTGCTCATATCTGCAAGGGGATAGAAACGGTGTTGCTTACACTGCAAGGCTAACTGTGACTTGTGCATGCAGTGAGATAGCATGCCGGGAGGCCAAGGAAATCTCACTCCCCTATATTTTCTGGTTGGCAGCCTCGGATGATTGATAAATGCGATGTTAAAGCCAAAGTCTTGTGTGCGATCCACACCCATATCATAACCGTCAGTGTGGCCACAGGATTGCTAAAAGGAAAAAAAAGGGACAATAAACCTTCCACGACAATTTCCAACACGTAAAGACCAGCTGTATACACTACATATAATATTTTAATAGAAGAATCCTTCGTCACTAATTACAATTACAGCAATCCGTTTTTTTAATTGCATCATTCAGCAGCAGCAACATCACCCCTTGTATGTCTGCAGCAGATGCAAGTCTGTACAAACTGTTCAGTGTTTCATAGACCCAGCATTATCGCCATGGTTACCCAAGAAAAAGATCATATTTTCCACCCTTTTGCCATTATAATCACCGCCTGAAAGATGCTGAGACACGACCGACCATCTCAGTGCTGTTGCAGAACTCTTTAAAGAAAATACTGTATTTCCTCAAACCTTTATTTTTTGGTTGAAGATTTCAGATTCTCTCCAGACTTTCCCTTGTTTAATTAACTGTTTTGTTTTAAAGCACAAGCCAATTGTAAAACTGGCAGAATCCGGAGCAACGAGGTCATGGTTATCTCTGAAGGAAAATAAAGGTATTCATCATAGAAATGTGCTGCCATAGAGATTCAGCTTTTGTGCTTCTAGATTCTCTCTTATTGGGGAAAAAAAAAAAAAAAAAAAAAAAAATCTCAATTCCATCTCAAGGACACTCCTCTTGTTCCAATTGTTCCTCTGCAGCAGCAAAAATGGGGAATGTGAATGTTAAATGACCCTGAACTTGATGGATTCTGTTTTTGTGAGATTCCCTCAGGGCTAAGTAGCCATTTGACATGTCGTTGCCATGGTAAATGGAAGCTTCACTGGAAAGGTGAGAGAGTCCGTGAAAGGTTAAGAGGTCCAGCGATTGGCTGGATGGACACTAAACACGGAAAGGGAGATATCGGCTCAGGAACACTGATTGGTCAAAGGGGAAACAGCATGTTCCTGGTTGGTTAAGCAGCGCGTTTGGATCCCCGACACACACTCACCGTGTACTCATCTGCTCCTGCTAATTAGCTATTCGCCTAAGAGAGCACTGTGCTGCCCGCCAACCCCATTAGCCAAGGAAACTGTCCCCTTGAATCCCAGCTCCGCAAACAAACGCACACGTGCACATTCATACTCGTTTCTCCATGGCAGCGTGCACCAAGCTCACACGGGGGAAGACAGATTTTATTTATCTAATACCCCAGACCATTTGAGTGATGTGCTGATGTTGAAATGATGGGGTGGGCTCAGTAAGCATGGCCAAAATGCAATATGTGGAGGGGGGGGGGAGCGCTCATCTCTCATCCTCCTCCTACTCCTTCTCCAGCAGCATAATGAGCCATCAGCTACTGCTGACAACCTAACATCAGCTGGCCAATTAATGGCCATGCTTCTTTTTTAATCAGGCCCCTGTGCAGATGCCTCAGTCCAACAATGTCTGGGCCCTGGCTATTTGGAGGCTGCCTCTTTTTTGTGAGGCGCTATAATGATTTCCTCAAGAAAAGCAGAATTCCCATTCTGCCAAATGATTAGTACTCAATGGGAGCATCTTGGACCGAAGCCTGGAGGTAGTGTTACATGCAGTGGAGGGCCACAAAGCGTGCACAAAGAGAGTTTCAAGTGGTTAGCAGCTTGGCTGATTCAACAGAAACACAATTCATACATGTTTCAAAGACAGCCCGCCGTCGTCCCCTAAAAGGCACCGAGCGGATAAAACCTGCTCGGCTAAAATAGCTAGCGATGTTAAAGAGGTGACATGAGATAACAAACAGTGCTCGAGAGGCAGGAAACAACAGAAAACAGATGTTTAAAAAGGCAACAAACGGAGCTGCGTAAAAGCAAAGTGGGAGCTGAAGAAGCGGCGTGACAAAGAGACCCATCTTATCATTACCCAGTCAACAGAAGTGTCCCATTTGCACTGGCAGGGAGAGGAAAGGGAGGGGAGGGGCGATGGCAACGAAAGAGCGAGAAAAAGGGAGGTGGATGGGAAAGTGTGAGCTTTCCAAATGGTACTGTCACGAGATAAGGAGAGCTTTGGTTGTGGCTGATGCTCTAGAGCCGGGTCACGCATCGCAACTTTTGACAAGCGCTCAGTCCGCCGTCACTCAGTGGACTCAACCTTATCGTGGGGCTGAGCCAGGCAGTGGAAGCCCACCACATTTTCCCAGAGATGCTCCCGTGAAACATGTATGATTCCTGATCACATTTTCCGTGTCCTGCAGTACGCTATTAGAATGGTGATGTGAGCCGAAGCCGGTGCTAGACCCACGAAGACGGCCTTCATTTCCATCCCCGCAGTGGTTTAATGCCGCTTTCAACTCTACCACGCCTGGTTTATGAAACAGCATCAATTTATATGTTAATTATATCTTGGGACGGATTTAACAAGCTCTAATGTAAGTGTGAGGACTCTTAAGCGAGCCGTATCTCCTTTATCTCGATTCTCTTTCTCCCTCCATCCCCTCCACAATGCGTGACCCGGCATCTGTAGTCTTGTCACGGAGCTGACACAGGTTATCCTGATGATAGCAGATGTCATTTAATGTGATCTCCAGGGGGGCGAGTGAAGGGGCTAAGGCTAATGGAGAGTGGAGCAAATCTGATTTCTGTTTGACAACATTGTTCTCTTTTCCAACTCCACCTGCCAGATTGCTTCGAACTGGGCACGTAGGGCCGGATGCAGCCATAGAGACTGGGGAGTGGGAGGGTGGGGGTCTGAGGGGGCGCAAAACAGGGTCAGGTTGTCTGTGCTACAGCTGCAATCAACATTTTTTTTTTTATATTCCTGCAGAATCTGTTTCTGCACAAGAAACTTCCAGCAGCCACGTTTGCACCAATGAAACAACTGTGGACATATTTCTCATTTGCTTTAAAAGGAACAAACAGCTGAATATGGGTTGACATTACCTGAGACTATCATGATAATGTATGCAAGTGGGTCAACGATTACAAGGGACCTGCCACACCCAGCAGCAGCCAGTAGAGCAGATTATTGCATGATCTTGAAAGCATCAGCCGTGGATGTTGTGCCATTCCCAATTTTAAAATTCACTTTAGCACAATTCAGTCAGGTTTAACATTTCTATTGTAGCAGCAGAACATGGCGTCTAGGCCCCGGCCTCATCACACCCCAGCTATACTTACATAGAGATGATGGGAAGTGATGAGTAAATATCTTAAACCCCCCCGGAGCCTGCAGGTGGATGCAGGGGAGCTGGAGGGGTTTGAACGAAGTAGACAGCAGTACTGACGTGGCAGCAGAGGCAATGAAGGGGGGAGATGGGGAATATTGAAGCTTAAATAGACTGCCAAATGGGGAGGATGTGAATGGGAGAAGATTATTGGAGTATGAGGCATGTCACATGAGTATAAAGGTGCAGCTCGAGTTGTCTGCCTGAACTAGCTCGCAAGCTTCGCTCCATTTAGGAGGAAAAAGATGGAAATTATCAGGAAACAAATAAATCATGCAAAAATGTTACCATGCTGTCATGAGAAATGCTACCACCACACGTGGCCTATAAAGGTCAGTGGTAACATATGCGCTGAGATGAGGAGTGATGGCACATGACTCAAGTCTCAGAGTTGAAGTCATCCTGACAGGTTGGGCAGGCCAAGGGCTTACAGGGAGGACGTCTCAAATCTCACATTTAAATCTACAGCTGCAGAGACGTACGGCACCAAGGCCATACAACAGATCAGTCTGTCACTGGCTGTAAGGCACGCTGTCAGTTCCGGATGCTTGGCCTTGATTAGCAACTTCTCCTTCCCTGCCCAACTATTTGGGAGGAGAATTTCCTCCGTAGATCTGATCTGAATGGGAGTTTAACAATAGAATGATAATTACAAACCACTTGTTAAACTTTGTTCCTGATGAAAAAAATTGGTCTGGTATGTTGAGTGCACTCTCAATGTAATAACAGCTCTGGCAGTCTGGCTGGTGTTAATCATATAAAGCTGCACACATGATTTTTTTCACGACTGATTGAGTATGCTGCTGAAAGTACAATACTGGGTGGCTGCACAGCTCAGGGGCCTTTGAACGCTCTGCCATTAGAAGTGCACAATGCACATTGAAGCAGGTATGCAAACAGATCATATAAGCACACAGACGATGCATGGCTGCACACACATAGATGCAGACAGTGTGGCGAACAGAAATGATTTCCGAAGCACAAAATCCACACAATGCAAGCAGCCCAATGGTCAGCTATATTTTCAAATTTGGAGGAGAACAGACTTCATTGTGTATGCATCGTGCATCCTCAACAAACCCCCTTATCTCCCCAGTTGACACAAGAACCCCATAATTAGACGTGACTTCAGTCATTTTTCCAACTCAGACAAATGCAACACACACACTCTCACTCTCACTCACACACACACACACATACACACACACACACACACACACACACACACCCAGGGGCCTTTATGAAGTCTAACCTCCCTGTCAACTGACTTTAGGGTGGGCTGGACAGGGGGAGCGGTGAAAAAAAAACCTCACCAGACAGACGCTTTTTAGATCAAAGTTGGCCAGATGCAGAACGGACATTGCGATGTGGAATAATTGCAAAATCTAATGGTCATCAAAGGGCGCTTTCCCCCCCTAAAGACATGTGCCAGGGGAAATGTCCGGCGTAGCCTGTGTTCTCGCCATCAAAGTAAACGACTCTCTCACTACGGGTCATTACGGCAAGCGGCTCCCCCTGTCAATAATGAGCAAGCAGCCCTTAATCTAATCTAATTTGACAGGGGGGCCACAGCTCTGGTGAAAAGCCATTCTCTCCCTAAAGAGTGACGGGGCGGCTGGCTGTGCACACTTTCTTTGAAAAAATAAAAAAAATAAAATAAAGGGGATGGGGTTCTCACTTGTGTACACACATGCAAGCTGATTTCTTAGAAGAAAATGTGCGGATCACTGTATGGAGCAACTGGTTCACTCACTGTCAAACAAGCTGCTTAGTTTCTGTCTTTGAAGCCGGTTGTGGGGCCTCTGTGGCATCAAAGAGCTCAGGTGTTCATGCCAAAATACATCGACTGTGACTGATTTAATTATTGATGGGCGGCTGCCTGGTTTTGCTGACTGACCCCAATCAGACTGGCCTGGGTAATGCCCTACGGAAGGTAGACCCTCTGCCCCCTCACCTCCTCCGCACTGCCTTTACCACCGCCGGGCTCCAGTCAGACCGCCCTGTCAGCCAGTCAAGCCTGCTCAATGCTAATGCAATGTGACCACTTTCAGCCTCCCACCTCTGTTTGTCATGTCAAGGGCGTATATATATTCAGCGCAATCAGCGTGCTCAGTGCCCGTCACCCTGGAGTCCCCGGCCGTGATTAGGAGCCCTCTTAGTCACTAAAGGTCATTAAAGATTCATTTGGGTGACAGCTTTGCAAGAGAGTCCCCGATGCTGGGGCGAACATCAGGAATCATGCAGCAAAGCAGGCAGAAATAGAGTCATCCAAATTGATTTTTGAAGCTCTTATAGGTGGTCAGATGAGTTCCAATCTTGCACACTCAATTCCAATAGCCAGATCTTCAAGAATACTAATGTGTAATTTTAACTTCGGTGCAATTTCCACCGCGGAACAGAAAGCTCTTTCTTTTGTGAAAGATTCTGCCAAGCTTTGGCGCTACCAGGCAGATTTAAGAAGAGAAGATGACAGTGTGACAGGTTGGTGATGGCTTGAGGTTTCCCAGAGTCATCAAAAGTTTATCAAGCATCTGTCAAACTGTTTGCCGTCTTTTTGGCATCAATTGTGTTCTAAAATGGGACTCCGTGCATGACCCACAATCCAACACTTTTCTGCAAACACACAAACCACTCCCAGGGTCACCATTGGCATGCCATTTTGTCTTTCACACCTGTCTGGGATCACATATGCAAATCTGATTAAATATTGAATAATCGCTCTAAATCCATACCAGTCAACAAAGTGGGACACAACATCTGCTGTGCGGCTCCTGTTACGTAATAATGGCTTACTCCGTGTGTTCGGCACAAATTGTAATAGGTGGTGAGAGACGCGATTAAAGGACGACCGAACATTTGGGGCTTGTTTGCCTTCTTAGCTGGAGTTAGATGAGAATATATCAAGGTTATTTGTCTATATACTGTTTGTAGCCCAATCCATGACAGCAGGACATCTGTAAATATTATTCCGTAAACTTCCATCACCTCTCCCAGCATGACCAAAACACACAAAGAGTCCGTGTTTTCTTTGAACGCTACAATAAAAGCACACATCCTCCTCTTTCCAAGGACCCGTTTTGACAACAATACAGATTCGGAGAACAGCAAAAGACCGGAGTGTGTGTCCGGGCACAGTATGAATCAAATTACGTCTTCTCCTCATTTGACCAAAAGTGGGAGCAGCGTAGAGGGAGACAGAAATGAGACAAACATGTTATCCTTGGCTACACTGACGGGGGTGCTGCGGGTCTCACAGCGTCATCATCAGTCTGAGTCATCTCATTTAAAAATGCTACTTTGATGAGGGGGGAGGGGGGGAGGGTGTCCCTTGAGATCACACACACACACACACACACACACACACACACACACACTAACCATCTCCACTCAGCTGTCTTATACATAGTCTAATGTGTGTTTCTGTACTGCAGAGATGCACATTAACAGGACATGCATTTTGCATTGATCCTTCATCCTCATGTCGACACCTTCTTTTCTTTCCTCTGTAACACAAATACACTTTTTTTTGTTGCATCAATTAAGAAATCACGCGGACACATGCACGTGTGCTTTCACACATCTTTGACCGGCATGCGACCGTAAGCTACCAGCTAGCGCGGCCGCGGGCCCGTGTATGTGTATCCATGCGTATAACCACGTATGTGCATGCAAAAGTGTGTGTGTGTGTGTGTGTGTGTGTGTGTGTGTGTCAATGTAACACTGTAGTGGGAAAGTCGCATGTGCCAGTTATGTGCTTGTGTCCTCCAGGGCAAGATGTACTGAGAAAGCAAAAGTGTGAGGGAGGATGGTAAGTCACGCAAGCGTTTTTCTCAATAGCCAAGACCCCCCTGAGTATTCTCCCCCCCATCTGTTCATCCATACAAACAGATGTCTGAGGTGGAATTGCAGGAAAAAGAAGCATCACACGCATCACATATATATTGAGAAAATAATATTTGTTGGAAATCAAATGAGTTGTTGCCCGAGGGCTGTTTGGGATACACTGGCAGTTTGAGGCGTATTAAAGGAAAAATACTGTGCGCATATATGCTCTGTGCCTCTGTTCATTTATTTCATTCCCTGCTCTGGTCCACAAGCTCTCGTCTTACCGAGGGATCTAAAACACAGATAAAGCAATTTTCAATTTCATTTTTTTTTTCATCTTCTTTCAGCTACCTCCTCCGCTTTCCAAGAATGCAACATTAACTGGGCTTGACTTCATTTGTCAAAGCTTCTCTACGTCTCTCGCTAATGACCTTTCTGTTTAAATAAGCAAACATATCTCTCCCAACTCTGCGTCTCGTTGGTAAATGACCTTGCTCGATGTCTGCGGCCCTGCGTCTCCACGTATTAGGGTGCTGAGCCTCAGACTGTGAGAGCAAAGTACGGGGCGGACACCCCACGTTGCTAGGCGCGGTCCTACGAGAGCTATGGTTTGAGTTTCAGCACTGCATTTTGTGTGGCCGCTCCAAGAGTGGACTGGCATGGCGGGAGGCAATTACCGCCTTCCGCCAGCCATTTACCAGAGGAACTGTGGCTGCAGTACGGGCCAGCACTGCTCACTTTGGATTGAGCTCAGATGGGGTCTAAGCGGGAGGGACATTCTGCTGAGGGGAAAAGGAGTCCATGTTTAACACACACTCACGTCAACAAAGTGCGTTTTTCATTCACACACACACACACACACACACACACACACACACACACACACACACACACACACACACACACACACACACACACAGTGGTGTTTTTATGACTTTACGGGACGTAACATTGATCCTTTCCAGAACCTTCACCTAACCTTACCTGATCCTAAAACCAAGACTTCTCCTTAAAATGTTAAGATTTACATTATGAGGACGTGCGTTTCTCCCCATTTGGTCCCAAAAAAAGGCAATTCCCCACAATGTGATCAGATGATATAAGTCTTGTTAACTTATTAAGCTTGAGTTACAGACTCACACAAAAAGAGAGTAAAAACAGGCCAAAAACGTCACACTCGACCATCCACTTATTTCTTTGTGCGAATGACACCTTTGCCCAAAAACACAAGGGAAAGTAGCACGAAGACAAATCCTATTTCTGACAAAGAGACGCCGATTATTCTAAGGCCCTTATCTTCAGAAAACATAATTATTCTTTCCGTTTCGGCGAAATACAGTTGTCACGACTGCCATCTACTCCGGTTTCAGGTGCCGTTGAGAATAATCTGAGCTGCCTGAATAACAAAAGCTTTCTATGATGCAGAATCTTAGAGGGATGACTCACTAACATGAAACAGGAGCACTCCAGCTGCCTACTGACATGTCCAACAATGCATATGACGCTGGTCCATGCGTTTACTTCGATGTCATCAGCCATAAAACACAGAAAACACACTTGAACTGTATTCAAAAGCATGAAGGACAATGATTACTATAGATGTCACCATTCAAGCTCATGAAAAGAAAAGCCTATTTCTTTTTCAAAAGATCCTACCAGTTTAAACTATACCTTGAGAATAACAAGCAAATTCTCCAAAAAACAAACTCTCTCTCCGGCATTTAGGGTCAGAAAATCATCGCTGCTCTCTGTGGGCAGAAACTAGACGTTTGAAAAAAAGTTGTTTTTACTATTGGAAAGCTGTTCCTATCCCCAAGTACTGGTTTGTTTTTCCAGGCATAACCCTACAGTAAACCCTCAAATTCTCCACTCCGCCATTCTATATCATTCACAATTGGACTTGGTGAACGCTGGCTGACAACAGCCTGTTTATGAACTCTTTAAGGTCTCACCAAAAGAGAGGATATTGATTTAAGTGTTTATGTTGGGGAGCTTACCGTGCATAGCGCTGTTAGACACGAGAGAAATGTGAGCGACCGAGCAAACATTCTATTACAAGTGATGCCGAAAACAAGTTGCCAGTGTAAAAGCCCCGGGCGACTTTCATAAAAATAAAGCAAGACTTTATTGATCGCACAAAGGAAAAGACTCCTTCCACCGCAGCAAACGCTGGAAAAGATTCAGTGTCTTGCTAAAGGACACATGAGCAGGAATGATTCATGCTGGCATGGGTTGAACCAGAAACCCCTGCTGCACCGAGGAGTCATCGGAAGAATTCCAGCTATCGCCTACAAATGTAAGTTTGCAACGATTTTGTGTTACCTGATCATGGAGATGTCAATTAATGTGAGAAAACCAAAGAAAAGTAAAGCCATAGAATGTATATTTATTATAAAGTACTTAGCTGTAGTTAATTAAAACTTTGAGGTAGTTAATCTAGTAGTAGGTACTTCATTTGAGTATATACATTTCATACAGACAAACATATTGTTCTTTGAACTTAACTTAATTCTTTATTCGAGAGCTGTAGTTACTGGTTACTTCACAAAATTAGACTTTACATAGAAAATATATGACATGATCATATCAGTAATAATAATAATAATAATAATAATATAATATCGTACTATAATAGTATAATTATCCCACAGGCCTTTACTTTTAAAACTCTTACATACATTTTGATATACACTAATAATATTTACAATCTAACCTATAATATTAATATATAATATAAATTCCGAGCACATCTATGACTGAGAGATTACCTCCACATGCCGATGGCCCTAATATATATTTACGTTAGAAAAATGTTTGCTGCTACATTAAATTTTTATTGCTCTGAATTTCTATTTCAGCTTTAAATAAAGGATATCAGTAGCTGCTCCTTTACTGAGAAAGGAAGTAAAGTAAACAGCAGCTTGAAATGTATACACACATATATATGTTTGCTTTTATTTATAGGGTTGGTTTAATTTATGTTGTTGGTGCCACTGAATGTTGCCCTCAGCTGTGTTTGGATTCTCTCTCCGTCACCTTTCCACAGGCTTAACCTATTCTGCGGGGGAAAAAATGCACTTTTAGCTTCAAAATAGTTTTGCTTTTGGTCACCAAGTTCCACATAAGTAATTATCATTCTTCAAATATTTACCAACAGATGCTTTCAGTGTCATCTTGATGCTTTTAGTGTCATCTTGTGCAGTCTGTTCTCATCTCGATATTATTTGGGGATTCGTGAATTCCAATGTAAAGTAATACACTGCAGTGACTAAGTCACAAAGTGCTATCCAAGGGCATTATAAGTAATACGAGAACAGAATCATAAAATGACATAACCACCTGAGATAAATTAATAACACAACACACAATAAAATACAAAATAAATGCATACAATGCTGACCTGGTGCATACCAGTTACCCAAACTCCTGTATAAACAGGTATGACTTTAGCATTTTAAAAGAATCCACAGAATCAGTGAAAAAAGTGTGAGCTCATGAGCAAAGGCATATATAGTATAAGCATCTCCATTTCCGCTGTTGAATCTACAGATCTCAGTTTATTAATAATTATGGGGAGTGAACTTTTCTAAAGCAACAATCAAAACCTCTGTCTAATCACCAGTAAGCTGTAATGTGCTGTCCAATACCTCATAGCGTTAAGACATTCTCAGACCCTAGAAAGCCTCACAAGGTTTGAATCAAAAGTGGTGTTGGATATCAGCTGCAAATAATTAATATGCAATATTAAAGCTGTTTATTATCTGTCCCAAGGGCAGAAGACAGAAAATACAAACAGAATAACAGAGGCCCCAGAGTCAAGCCCTGCGGGCCATCACAATACTGTGTTGAGGAGTAGGACACAAAATCAACGACAGAGAGGGTTAAACGTCTGCCCGTCTAACAATGTGCCCGATATGCCCAACCAATCTTGAAACTCCTATAAAAAACATAATGGCCTACAGTGTCAAACTTTCCCCCCCCCTCATCAAATCCATCAAATCTTGTAAGCCAATATGTTGGAAAGAGTCCAGAACAGCAATGCATATAGAGGGGCTACACGGCTCCCTGGAATACTGGACCTTATCAGCAAAGAAGGTAAGGAAATTGTTCCAGTCATCTATAGAAAAACATGGTAATGCAGACAGCTGCGGTGAAAACAACGTTATGAATAATGTTGAATTTAATCTTAGGATTTATTTATGGCGCTTGTCATTCGGCCCCGCAATGTCATTTTCTTTCAAATGTAATTCTTTTCAACACAACACCTGAACCAATCTTTTTATCTAACTACAGAGCCTTCAATGAAATGCAAGATTGTTATCCATCTACTTTTTTGTTTTGTTTTGTTGCCACACTGAGGGTGAGTGATTAAACATTCAGGGAACAGCACAGATCCATCAGAAATGTCAAGAGGACCTCATATAGTCAGCCTGAATACCCACCCCCCCGTGTTTTGACAGGGGCCTTGACCTGTCCAGCTGCATGAGAAAACATCTCTTCTGCAATCGCGTAGCATAATGCCAGATTTTAAGACCTCATTTATTTCAGGAATAAATAGATTAGATTAAAGAATCCTTAATATATTCGCCCTTTGATAATCCTCCTAACTCTAAAAATTCTTCCTATGAGGAACAGGAAGTATTCGCTACACTACTACAATGATGCAATAAACAGATATTATACACATATTGGACGGCATCAACAACATTTACTGGTGCTGTAGTACTTCTTAGGTGATTGGCGATAGACAATCTGTTCTGCTTTCAGTTACAAATCAAATATTATCTGAATAAAAGGTTTATGTTGGTTGCCGGGGGTTAATTAAGATGTATAACAAAGAGATTAATACCTCCACCCAGGTCATTTAGTCGTCGGTTGGACCGTGTAGCACAACGTTCGCTTGGATTAGAATGAATGCTCTAAAATCCGCCTAATTAGCAAATCTGAGCTCCTCCAGTCCTGCCTTCCATCAGATGCCATGGGGACGGATGAGTATGGAAGGAGTAGCTCTACCCCCGGAGCTTATGACACAAATAAGATTTCAGAACAAACGGTGGAACGGCACGGGGCTTTTCTCACCAGAGGGCACATGAATCAAACGCACCACTGTCATTTGTCCTTCACGTCGGGCAGATGGAATTGCATCTGTTGCCGCCTGCTTGATGGCCGCTGAATGATCGTATGCAAGACTGATGGGAACACGGAGGGAGCTGCGGGGTGGCATGACTACAAAGTCACTGGTGTCATTTCATATGTGCACGGGAACCGAGTCTCGTTGAAAACCTAAAAACTAGTTATTTTCAGGTGGTTCGAGTTATACAGGTAATTTAATGGCATAGTGATTGTTTGTTTTCTGTTGGTTTGGACGAAACAAGCAATGTGAAGATGTCACTACGGGGCTCTGGGACATTATTATGAACATATTTCACACATGTCTGACATTTTACAGGAAAAAAATGAATCAAGAAAATAATTGCCAGATCCATCACTATGAAAAATCTGGTTAGTTGCAGCCTTAATAGTAACCGGACCGCTATATCCTGATTTATTCCCAGTTTGAATGAGACGGCACATTGATCATGCCAGTGTCTTCCTCTACACATGGTCCTCCTGGAGTGTGTCTTCAGTGAGATTACATTTCAATGATTCCTTTCCCCAGCAATTCACATGGCAAGCTCTTGCAATTCACTCTGATTTTTACCTTGATGTGATATACTCTTCCCCCAAGTTGTGTTAGTGTGAAATTGACCTATTAGTGCCCGTCCCCCAAGAGGAATCAACCTAATGATATTCCAGTGTGATTTAATGTCCCAGGTCTGGTCATGGTTTTGCTTCTTTCTTTCTTTTTTTCTTGTTGCCTGAGCTCGTCTACTGGGCAAACCGATATATCAGCTTCGTACTGTCAAGTCCCGGCGGCAAAGCTCCCTGGTCCTCCAAGGTCTTCTTAGACATGACTGACTGACCACATCTCCATTCTTTCCATCTCACTTACATGGAAAGAAGCTCTGAGTGATGAAAGGGGACATGGCTGCTGAATAATATCTCCATAAAAAGACAAAAAAAAACATGCGGTTTGAAGGAGCGCCGATAGACTTGTTTTTTTCCCCCTTCCTTTCTGTCCTGTGCCGTCATTTGCCCATACTAGGTAGGATCTATTTAAAGTTTGTGACCTTTACAAGCTGCCTTGTCTCCAGTGGAGTGAGTGGAATCGAGGGTTACTGAGCAAAATGGGAGCTCCTTATGCACTTGTTGAATTGTGTGTGCAGCACAATCACCCACACATGTACAAACGCGTCCACTCTTAATGTAAAGGAACTGATGCCAGAGCTCGGTTAATTGTTGGCTTGTTGCTTGGATGTTTTTTCTTAGTGAAAGAAAGGGAAAAAAAAAGAGTAAGCCCTGCCTGGCACCGTTACTATGACAACAAGCTTATAGATACATAATCACACTCCACTCAACACCACACACATACATATTGTCTTATGGAGAAAAAAAAAAAAAACACAAGCTCCAAAAGCTCCTCTATTGCAGCTGCATAAGCATACAGCATGCTGGGATGAGATGCACAGCTGTTGACTGGCACGCTTGCCAAAAGTGCCCCACCGCCTCAAATCCTTGGACCGAAATCAAATCCCAAATTTGTTTATGTTATTATGTTAATAAAGGGTAGCATTTCCATATGAATATCAATATTTCAGCGGCAAGCCGGGCTTTACTGTGAACACAGTGGAACGCTGGCACGGAGCACAATGCGTTATGAATGGGGGCTCCACTCGGAGTGTAATTTCACTCATCTGATTTTCTCCTCCTCACATGATCCGAAAGGGGAGATATTTTTAGAGCCCAGGTGCTTATCCTCTTTGAGGTGCTGGAGGCTAATGTTAAATGAACACATCAATCTAAGGCGTTTGAGAGGGAGAGGGGAGAGGGGAGCGGGGAGCGGCGGCGGTGGCACAGTCACAGAGGGAGTAGTTTCCCTGCCAACTGTGTGATTCTAAGGCTTTCTGTTTTCTATTGCTATAGTTTGCTACAACCACCCGGCATTACTGCCCTCTGTGTGATTCATTCAAGCCACTAAAACGCTGGAAATCTTTGACTGAAATCTGGGAGCCTCAATAACACACTGCAGGGTACAAAATATCGCAGTAAAATATGAGTAATAAACAGCTGATGGCATCACTTCCACACACGGATGGTAAACCTCTTAACTTTAAGGTGTTAAAATCCCATCTATGACTGAGGGATTGCCTCAACATGGCGACGTCATTATCAGCGGTAACTGAATGGCAAACGTAGCACCAAATAACACAGCATTTAAATACGGCGGCTAAGTGCCAAACAATGTACTGATCTAAATGCAGCGAGTTCATCAATCAAGCGGCAGTGAGATGAGTCATCATCACTCTTTCAGCAAACTAAATCACAGTGGGTCAGTAATCGTTAATGGTACGCTAATGCATCAAGGACATATGCATATCCACTATTTATGCCGGCGTGTGTGAGATTTCTGAGTTATGTGCTGTTGTTGAAGCCCGATGGGGAGATGGGAAGGCCGATCAGTCATCTGCTGGCTGGTGATGTAGATTATTCAGCGTGTGCACACAATTAAAAGGTCTCATGAGAATCCCCTAGACAAAACTTCATCTCACCTGTGTAATCATTCCTGATTACATAGGTGCACTGATGATTCCACGGTGCAAGTATAGCCATTTTAATTGCCCCCCCTATTAAGCATTTACGCTGTATCCATCCTGCATTTGTTCTGGAGGCAGCTCACAGGTGAAACTAATTCATGATTCACTTCATGAATACCTTTTAATTTAATAATTAACGGACTAATCATCGTAGATTCTGATGGATGTCAGTCCATCAGAAGCATTCATTTCCAAAGGAATTCCTTTTTTCAGACCAGAAACACATCGTGTGCTTTTAATTTTGCTTATCGCCAGGTAAAAATGTTGGGCAAAGTCTGAATGACACTCAGGAAAACTGGGTTGGAAAAAATCTGATGAATATGATTAAGCTTCAGAGTAAATACAATGAAAGACAGCGGTACAATCTGACTCGAAGCAGACTTCATTATTTTGCCAGTGCAATGTTAATAATGATGTTTAATGCAGTCTAGGATGCAATAATCCCAGGTGTCATCAGGAGGTATTCATACATAACAAACCAGCAGCACAGGAAGAGATCAATACACCGGCCGCAGACCTGTACGACAGTTGACGGTGTGAAATCACCATAGTTGTCAGCTGTGCATCGATGGTTTGGAATGATGCATTCTTTAGCTTCTCCGCTCAATTCCTCTAATGCGGTTTGTTGGGAAAACAAATGCCACCGACTCAATGGCCGCCGCTTTCATTTTCAGGAATCTGATTGATTAGCCGGTCTACTGAAAGTTGTCTGGGAATTGTTATACAGTGGAAGCTCCCTGTGATGGCCTTTCGCAGACATTGATTGATTTATAAGTGGGGCCGCATTCTGATGTGCCCAACTGACTATTGATTCACCGTCGTCCATATCTGGAGATGTCGCAGTGCGACTGCAGTGCTGTCTGCTGCGCAATAATAATAAAAAAAAGTTAATTTAATAGGAACTGGTGTTTATTCATAGTATTTTTTTTGTTATCTGGATCAGGATCTTTGGAGTGCTTTTTTATAGATGACACACTCATAACGTTTTAATAAGCTCCTCCTCGTTGGTTGAGCGCATCAATAAAATGCACATTTCTGTGTAAAGATAACACTGCGTGGCTAAGCCCCGTCTATGTGAACTACAATGATGTTCATGATGAATGCAATGGAAGGATTGTAACATAGTTCAAGTGTCTCCCAATGATAATATAAGGCAGAATGAGCACAAATCGCGTTTGGAAATTAATAATTGTAATAGTACAGCTCGTCCCGCAACACTGCATCATAATCACAGCCGATGGAGGCACCTTGGGTTTAAGCACTTCACAGAAAAACACCTCAATCATCCACACCGCCATTGGAGAAAGACCCCACGCTGAGCCTTTTACGCCACATACGGACCCGTTCGCTTTGAACAAAATTGACGATAATGAAGCTCAATGATGAATAGGTTCAACTGCAATCAATAGTAATAAGCGGCGCCATATAGCAGTTTATCTTGGGTTCGGTGTACGACAAAGCAACACCTTGTATTCATAACAAATGAGTTGTAATGTACGTTTATGCTCGCCTGTAAGGTTGGGCACTCTCTTGTTATAATGGGTCTCTTTGTTTTTTTCCACTCCAGGTTGACAAATAATGGCCTAATTGAGGACAAATCTCAATTTCAAAGCAAACTAATTGAGGCCGGTGGTGGCTGGAAGGAAGGGTCCTTTAGGCTTGCATTGGTTTTTTGTCAACCGACACATTGTGTGATCTTCGGGTTAATCCAACCGCTACTTAATTTCAGGAAAAACAATTAACAGAAGGCATATAAAGGGCAAAATCACAGGGTGTAGCGACCTGGACTAGGGTGAACGAGAAAGGAAAAATATTTCACAACGATCTCCGGCTCTTAGTTGATATAATTGCGTTGATGTAAATTTAATGAAAAGATGAAAGCGCCCCCCCTCCCCTCCCTCCGCTGTGGCACATTGCTGTTTCAAGGCTTAAAATGGGACCATATGCCCACTGAATCCATGCCCAGGGTCACCTTGAAAGTATTAGGATTAAATATGATTGACCGTGCAGTCTAAGCAAAGGATTAATGTGATGTTGTCCGCACGCTGCCTAAAAAAAAAAAAGAAGAGACGTCAACATTATGCTTACAGGTATGAAACAGGGGTGAAAGAGGAAGCAGAGGAAGAGGAAGGCATCTGCTCGACAAGAATTTTAGGGGCCGGACACGTCGTAAATGTGGCTGTAATGAGTTAACACAGACGAGCGGGGTCATCCTGTCAAACCAGAGGATGAGGATCCCATTAGCTCGAAAAAAAAAAAAAAGTCTGAGGTGAATGTGATGAGCTGCAAGACTGAATAATGTCCCCCCCAACTCTCCTGCCCTCTCTCCGTCTCCCTCCTTTCATCCTCCACATTCAGGGTCAAGCATGGCTTTATAAATGTTATCTGATTGCCGAGAGCTTTCCAATGCCGAGATCCGGCGGTGAAATTAATCTCTGACTAAAATATTGACAGCGCAGGACCAAGCGAGGCGAAGCAATCAGGCAATAAGGGCGGAGTTGGAGTTTCAAAAAAAAAAAAAAAAGAAAAGAAAAGAAAGAAAGAAGCATTGCAGATAAGCACAATCAATCGGACGCCGTCACCCTGGGTTTGGGCGCGGTGCTGAGGGCGTCGGATGGGAGCTGAATTTGATCAACTGCAGTGCAGGTGGAACACCGAAACGGAGTGGAATCAATCGGAGATTGTTTGACCTTGCGTCTCCACCTTTCATTACGGTAATCC
The DNA here is from genome assembly GCF_963514095.1 of Eutrigla gurnardus. Lineage (NCBI taxonomy): Eukaryota > Metazoa > Chordata > Actinopteri > Perciformes > Triglidae > Eutrigla > Eutrigla gurnardus. The sequence goes on along the minus strand of NC_139932.1, from coordinate 9,894,117 downwards.
TGGAAATCTGCATGGGCTTTAAGAGATCACACGCCGTGATGTTTAAACGTTTCATTGACATGCTATGAAGACAAGTTCAAGAAACAAACTCTTCAATGATGCATTTATCACTTTCAACATATGAAAAGTATCTAAGAATGCTGACTTGCGTTCTACAATGCAACAGCACCTTATGGCTATGGTATCTACTAGTATGTTCCGCTTCGGCAGCCTCTATAATTCCATTGGGCGGGCCTTAATCCTCGACAATGGCGAGCATACTTTTATACAGTATACAATGGTGACCTTCCGCATTCACCTTCCAGGGTTTAGAGGAATAATACAAAACATGCAAGCGTTAATCTTCTCTGCCGCGCTCCAATCCCCTGTCGAAAACCCCGGGGGAATGTCACGGAGGCACTGTCGGAGCGCCTCCTGTGCATACCTCCTAGTATGGGAACAGGGAAATAATATTATAAAACATTCATCACTCATTTTGTAACGCTGAGGTTGAGGGAGACAGAAAAAGAGGGAAAGAAAAATCAGGTGCACACGTGTGACGGAGACTGACGGGCCCTTTTCAAGTGGAAAAATAGCACTAATTCATTTCCTAACGCAAGTAAGTCCTCTTGTTTGCAATATTCATGTCACCTAGCACAATGGAAAGAGGACAGCCCCCTGTAACTGGTGTAGCGCTATGAATAGATGTAACCCCCTTTTGTTTTGTTTTTTTTGTTTTTTTGGGGGGGGGGTAAATAAAAAAGAAAAAGCTGAGGAGAAACTCCACTCGCAAACTGACCCAGATAACAACAGCAAAGTCTGGAGGGGCAAACAAAACCGTCCACACAGAGGAGGGAGAGAGAGAGAGAGCTGTAAAGGCAGAGGGGGGAAAGGCTCTAAAATTGTTCTCCTGACAAAAAGTTAAGTTGAGAAATAATATAGAAAAAGGCGATGAATATTTTAAGAAGCAAACTCTCTCAAGGAGGAAAGAGACGAGTGAGAGTGAGAATAAAAAAACAAAAAAAACAACAAGCAGCTCTAGCGATGGTTCAAATTGTTGACTTGCAAAAAGGGGGAGTTTTTTTTTTTTCCTGAGTACACGAAACAGGCGGCAGCTGTTGAAGCCTGCCTCTGTGTATGGTTTCCTCCTGCACCAGGCGGAGTGCACCATCAGCTTATTGGGGCGATCATCTGAAGAAGAGAAAACACAGATTTGGCAACCGGGGAGGCCGGTTTCTCGACGTTGTTCCGAACATCTGCAGTTGCTGCAGTTCTATTTCCGGATTGCTCTCTTGGCTGCGCTGAGGTAAGTACAGCGGCCTCTTCAACGCGACCCTAAACGGCACAGTGGTTCACAGCGGGCCCACTAAGGCTTTGCAGACAGCAGAAACTCACTAATTGTTTTTGATACTTTGAAAAGTGCCTCGTCATGGTGCGAAGAGTAAGCCACCGTGGCCTTTGACAACTATCCACCCTGATTGTAAGCAAAGTTAACATGCTGATCCAACGCCCACCAATATCATGCATATGGCAAATTTGCATAATTTCCCTATTCTTACACTAAATGCATGCCGGACTAAAAAAAAAAAAAAATGCTAATGTGTGCTGCAATATGTCATTTGTCCTTGTGCCTGGGTGGCCTGCAGCTCCACCGAGCATGGCCTACGGTGTCCAGGCTGTCAACTCCACTCCGCTCTCCTTCTCGCTCTGTGCTGGGGAGAGAGAGAGAGGGGTGGGGGGGACTCTGACCCCGCCATGATGACACTGCTCCAGAAGAGATTATAGACCCTGATACTCCGCCGCGCCAGCATTATGCACACACTGCCCTTTAACTAAGATACACGGGCTGGCTGCCAGCTCTGTCCCGGCCCCGTCAGATCTGCCTACTCACGTTTTGTGCAGGGGAAATAACGGAAACCGCTCAAGACAAGCGAACGGTACATAAATAGCAGATATGATGATGAGCAAACATCAGGCTGCATTCACAGGGAGAAAAACACATATTCCAGTCGAAAAAAACGAGCAGCGTTCAACCTATGTGGGGCTGAAATCATTACTGATTGTTTTAGACAGAAGTTTCCAACTGTTTCTTCTCCATGATATTGGAGAGACAACATAAAAAAGTTAAGCATTTTTTCACACCAAGGGAAATATGAACAGCAAAGCGGAGAGTATGACGCTAACCATGTGTGAAATGAAAACAAATTAGATCAGGAAAAAGTGCTGACGCTCTGCTGTCTGAGGCCACGTTCTGCTGGCCACGCCCCAGCCAGTGATGTGTTTTTCCTTATTTGTCAAAAAGGTGAAACAAGCGCTATGACATCACTCCGTGGGGGTGCGGCCAGATATGCCACTTGTGTGAAAGCTCAAACGAAGAGGAGTTCTAGCCTCTGCGATTGTGTTGAATCTCCAGTGCTTTTCATGAGTTCCAAGGCTGACGCCGAACAAAACAAGATGAGATGTCATTCATTTCTATAAGGCGTGTGCTTTCATGTACTTTAAAGAGAAAACGACCTTTGGTAGAGTCTTGGTGCAGTAACAGACCAAGGTGGGAAAGTCAAATAAAAATGTGAAATATATAGTTTGGATATATATAAATTAATTGAGTTTTGAAATTAAGTGAATATGTTAGATTGGTTCAATTTATTAGTTTGGTTCAATTACTAAAATGTTAAGAAAATAATTTGGATCAAGGCAAATAATTAAGGTTGAGTCAAGTGCACTTTTATTGTTTACATCAACATAAAATAATCAGGTCATAAGAAGTGAATCAATTTAGTTTCTGTGAAGTCAAATATATTAGATGTGATATCTGGACATCATTTTTTTTAGTTTGAGCAAGGTTATAATTTTTTCAGTGCAAAAACCTGTGTGTATAAGACGTTTGTGCCAAGCTTGACAAGTGGGGAAATAATGTAAAAGACACTATATGTCACATATTCTTCCACTAAGACGCACAACGTTTCAGTTACAAAAAAATTAAAAAAGGAAATAATCAAGATGACCCTCAGTGGACGATTCCCCAGCCGACCCTAAATACCCCATCGACTACAGTAAGAGTCCTTCATGTCACGCTTTAGGTCCTGGACCGAATCTGTCAAATTAAATTCAGTTCCAAATCAAAATTACTTAAATTTTGACTTTGGGGACTCACTAATGTCACTCTTCTTATAACGGCATAATGAGACTCAATATCTCTAAGCCAGCCTTCCTCTCGCCCTCTCAACCAGTTTTACCCAACCCCATGTCATGGATTAGATCCTGCCTAAACATGAACCTTATAGTGCTGAGGCTCGTCTGTAGCTTGTTGTTTTCAGGTAGAAAGAAGCTTAACGTGTAAATGACAAATCGAGGACAAGCAAGAGATAAATGAATTATCATTTGTTTTTTTAGCATGGTCAACATAAAAGTCCTTTATCGAGCTAGCTAGATGAAGTCACCCTTCTTGATCCCACCTACAAAGCTCTGAATGACTGAGTGCTTCACCAGAAACAGGCGGTAAACGGCCAGAACACTAATGTTATTTAAATTGACTTTGAAGTGATTGGTCCAATGTCACCTAATGTTCAGCAGTTGGGAAGTCAGGAAACAGTTTAGCGTGCAGTTAAGTTCGAGATTGATTCCCTCCTAAGTTGAATGAGCAATGAGCACAAAACGACTTGGCCCCATGCTGTCAACATCGGGCTTTTCAGTAAGTTTGTAGGTCTGCGCGTCAAAGACTAGCACCGCCCTCCTTGAAAAACAAAGCCGACCAACTAACGTGGAATACATAACGTGATTGTTTTTGCCCAATTGAGCCCATTAATGCTGGAAGGGCTGCGGGAGAACGCGACCAAACTGTTCTATTCTTGGCACTTTGCTGCGTGCGTCATTGCACAAGTAAAGGAGCGGAGACAGAGGGAAGAGCGAGCGAGAGTATGTGTGTGTTTGCGAGTGTGTGTGTGTGTGTTTTCATCCAATGAGACTCCACCTGAAATGCAACAGCTCAGAGCTGCTGCCTGCCGCTGTCACATGCAAACAATTAGACCTGATTTGATCAACCGACGACGACATAGCGATCGTAAAATGCGATGCAGAACACCAAAGACTATTTTCATTACTCTTTCAGGACCGATGAACAAAACAAACGGGGTGATGACACACAAGAAGAGTGGAATAAAAGACCACACGCGCGCACAATAATGGACTAGAAATGAAAAGCGTCTGATTCATAATTATATAACTGCCACCGAACCACTGTGTCGGGTGCATGCACATGTGCGCACCAGTCGCTTGTGCCTGCTGTGTTGTTCCGCTGCCAGTGTCCTCAGCCCTTCCTGCAAGGCAGCGGATCTCATGAGATGGCTGCTGATCAGAAAGGGAACAACACGCAAACTGATCCCACCGTCTTGGCAGGCTGGTAATTAAATATCAGCTCTTGGCACAGAAGTATGTAAATGCTGCTTCCCTGCCCATGCCCACTCTCTCAACCCCCCCACTCCTCTACCCGCAACACTGATCAGTAGAGAAGGCCGTGCCAGGTCCTGTTGCTAGTGACTATTCTCAAAGATAATATTAACAGCAGATTCAGATCAGAGGCGCCCCGCCACTTTGAGGCCCCCCCCTCGGCTTAACTGGCTGAATGGCTAATGCATATCTTGGCCTTTCCAGAATGAGGGAGGAGGAGGACTTGGAGGGTGACACAGCTGCAGTAAGTCAGGATGTTAGATGTGGCAGGTGGCGGGTGCAGGAACGTGGGGTAAAGAACAGGGGACGGTCTCGTAAATAGCGGGGGCTCGTATTTCTGAAGACGACAGAGGCCAAATGGATGTTTCTCTATTGGCGGCGATAAGGCATGTGGGCAACGCTCGGATAGGCGCTTATTAAATTCCCCATAAAGCCTATCGTCGTGTGGCAGAGCAGAGGGCTTTCTGTTAACATGCCAGTTTACGGATGCGTGGGTTCTTTGTTTTGCCGTGGCCTTATTAACGGCGGCCCCGCAAACATAACGCGCTCCGACCGCACGGCGGTCGACGTTCCACCACAAGTTCCTGTACAGTTCGAGTTCAGCTGTTTGAATGGAGGTTCTGAATCTAAGTGGACGAACGGAAAAAACCTTTGACATTGGCGGCTCAGAAATCCTTTCATTCATATCCCCTGACACTTTCTGTTTTCTTTTTATTAAACCAGAGAGCAGCCTATCAAGTGTGGCTGTGCATAAACACCAGCAGGCATTGTTAGCCAATTTGTACAGTGATTGGAGCTGAGGAGCCCCCTGTCACCAGCAGGGAGGGATTTATTAATCACAGTCTCTGGCTGCAGCTTTTGCTAACTCAGACTGCTAGTTTTTTTTTCTTAAAACATTTTGAAAACAGGACAGTAAAGGGGGACGAAAGGGGGGTCTAAATATCTAGGAAAAACTGTGAGATCGGAGGATGATGAAAGAAGTTGTGAGGAAAGGGCTGCAAGAGGGGGACAAGGGTTGCGTAAGAAAGAAAATGTTTTCAGAGTCAGAGAGGAAAAAAAAGTCATTAAAAGAAGCAATTTGTGAATGCTCTGATACAACGCGGCGCTCCAGATGCTGTCATTTCAAAACATAAAGCAATTAAGGCGGGGTGTGTGTGGTAAACATGCGATAATGCATGCATGATCCAACTACAGATGTAAAACATCACACCGCTAATACGGAGCGTCGCTGTGTGTCAATGTCAACTACAACTGAGATCCAATTAATTATCCCCAGGTCTCCGTCTCTGTCTGCCTCACCTCATACGTGTGCAAACTGATTAATGCCGAAGAAACATTCAACACATATGGAGAAGGAGCCGAGCGTGGCCGATTGGTGACACGCCGTGTAGGACAAGGAAGGAAAAAAAACGTGACGATTGCAAATCAATTGTCTGGCTTTAGAAGTACAATTTGGAAAAACCAGACGGCGTGCGTGAAAAAGTTTGCTGATAAGAGACGCAAACAACCTCTGTCTTTTTTTCACTCCGAAATACATAATCTTTGAGTCGCGACGCCTTTTCATCGACGCCGCTCTATCTCAACTCGCCCGAGACCTCAGAACAAGAGGCGGGAACGCACTTGGCGGACGCACAAGCAGAAGATAATACGCTTTGATCACAAAAGGGGCGCAAATGTATTCTTCAACCTTGCCGGGGCCCAACTGATTGAACGCCCCCCATTCCCAGATAAGGCTTTTCCCCCCAGAAGATAAAAAGGGAAATGTTCCGACACATTAATGATTAGTTGCTAATGACTGATCAAACAAAAACACGTCGCCACCAGTAAGCACTGCTCTAATAAAGTCAGCTGAAGCGATCAATAAGCAGGAGAATCTTAGAGAAAAAAAGTGCCACTATGAAAAGAAAAGCTGGATGCGATGATTTATGAAACACCCGGACCAAAATGCTCCAAAGTTTTTTCCTGTCGCGCCGGTAAATGAATTGGAATGCCCTTTTAGAGACTTAGACTTTTGACCAGAGATACACCGTGTAATGTCACAAACCACCTGATATAACGAATCAATGCTGCTTCTCTGTATTTTGGTCTCCTCTGCCCGCTGCTTTCTCTCAAACCAATGTTGACATTTGGCTCAAAGTATATTGATTTTTGCCAGGTACCCACACACACACACACACACACACACACACACACACACACACACACACACACACACACACACACACACACACACACACACACACACACACACACAACACAACGGAGCGTGGGTAGAGGGTGTGAAATAGGAACAAAAATATAAGTATTTTCTTTTCTTTTCTAAAGGGTGACAATTTTCATTTAAAGCACACCGTGGTCTCATCTGCTGTGAAATGGTAACGGACAATTAATTTACGTCTAGAACACGTCACGCCTATTCATCCGAACTGTATTGTCCCTCACGTTGTACACGGAAGTGCACGTCCCTTCAAAATGCAATATGAATGCCGTCAAGGACAAAAGCTGAAAAGCTGTTCCTGAGTTAATAAGCGGAAACGTTAACAGCTTGAAAAGTGAAAATATTTCTTTGTCAGTAGTTTAAGAGCATTCTAACTTCTTCTCAATGGCAGATTCAGATTCCCATCAAATTGTATCACAGTTTGATGAGTTTCGCAGCAGCTTGTAGAACATCGGCCTGTTATTTCTTTCATTTGGTTGACTGGGAAACATTTCTGCAATTCTACAGGCGCGCAGCTCGATTGACTCCAGATCGGGGAATATGTGCCGGATTGTGAGTCTTGAATAATGTATCGGAATCAGACACATTCGCTATGACGGTGGAGCTCCCGCTATCGGGCACAGTGGCGATCTTTGATGTGAAGCCAGAGCCTCAGATACAAATCACAGATGTGGGAGTTTTTTGTCACCTAAATTTATTAAAAGTAAAAAAAAAAATAATGGCGAGAACTAGAATGTATGACTGTACCTCAAAGTGGAGTAAAAGAGGAGGGTTGGGCTGGTGAGGAAGATAGCTCATCTCAATAGGTCCACTGAGTAGAAACATCTTCCATCCGACTTCTAGAATGAGAAAATAAGGGAAATATAGAATTGATGGGATATTAATCAGAAGTCAGCATGTAAACAGACTATTTAATGGCTGTGACACCCTATTTTTTCCATCGTCACTAACACTGTTGGCCCCACAAATGTAACTCCTTTAATTAACATGTATCCTAAAAAGGAAACTCAATTCAAACTTTATTCTAACTTTGGAGGGAAAAGGAGAGGGAGAGACAGTAGATGAAGAGAGATCATTGGGAAATATGCAAAATGAAGATATGAATACAGATCAGGCTTCTCCTCGGTAGGAGATGAATATATTTACCTCTCATTTGCATGCTGATGAACAACAATAAGGTGTTTTTCTTTCTTTTTTTGGCTCAGTGGAGTACATTTCATGAAGCTTTCTTGGTCAGTTGAAATGAAAACAACCTCACAGGAAAAAAAAAAAAATCATAAAAGGCAAACTGCTGTAAACATTGTCCATTTAAAACAAACTCATGTTTTTCTTTACTCTTCATCTTTCTCTGTCATCGATTTGTTTTATAGCCTCAGCGGTCGTCAATTTCCTCAGCAATTGTAACCCAGAATGCTGAATGCAGTCGAAACGGCACTTAACTCTAACTTCAGCTCAGGATATCGAAGAGAACTGACTGACGTCTGTAGCTACAGAAGAAAGTACTTAAATAATAAACCTACAGGTGTTTATGATGAGCAGCTTGTATAGAAAGCCACAAATTGCCAATTCTCAAGCTTGCCAATTATAATAATCTCCGCCTGTGTGTGTACAACGTACGTGGACGTGGGTGCGCTTGTTTCGATCCACTCCTCCACTGTGTACGGTTTAGTTTCATTTCAGTGGATTGTTTGCGTCCCTTCGGAGAAATAACTTTTCCTTTTCTCAACTCTGCTGGCACCCACCAGAGGCTCAATGGCTCACATGTTTATTTCTTTCCTTTTCATTACACGTCCCTTCAACTTAGTTTTTTTTGTTTTTTTTAAACTCGTTCCAACACAAATACTCGCTACTGTTTGTCAGTGTTTTAGACGGTAACATAGTCAAAGCCTGGCACAAGCGTGTCCCTGGGCTACCTTCAAGCATCAGCAGAGTGGTCACCGGGAAGAGATGGAGGTTTATAGTCCTAAAGTGGAGAGAGCGCTCCCCTAACCCCTGTGGCACGGACCTACTATTTCTTTTTAATGAGACTCTCAGTGTTACAGGGCCTCCGGGCTGGAGGCCGGAGGAGGTGGAGTTTCCCAAAGAGCAGCTTGACATATGCACGGGGCGAAAGGCTTTTGGAAGCCGCCAGGTATCACCGCCGGACCTTTGCACCGACCCGCCTGCATCGCATTCCAACCTGGCCAAGGTGTTTGGGTGCATATTGCATTCACTCCCCCGCTTGCTCCAGGGATTTCACTCAATAGGCAGCAGACGTTATATCAACACGCGGAAATATATCAAATCTATTCGGAAATGCAAACACTTCTCTTCAATCCCATTTCCATCTGTGACAGTGTTAGTCCACGCAAGTAATTGAACTGCGAGTTTTGCACGAGTCTTTAGCTTAGCCATAGCTTAAGGTCTAACCTCAATCTGTCAGGTTTGTGACAAATCCGTAATCACTTCTCTTCATCGTATTGCATACATATGGGTTAAACCCCAAGGTGGTACAGCTCTTTGATATAATACAGAACTCTTAAAGCACCGAGCATATGAATTATTTACCAACGCTCATACAGTATTCTCCGGGTGGAGAACACGGCATGCGTAACACATTATTCCTCTTACAAAATTAAAAGCTGAACTCATTTGCAGTAAATTGCAAAATGAATACAAGTCAACTTTGCTGCGACGTTACACTACATTTTATTGTGTCACAGATCAGCATTTTTGTAAAAACGGTGTGTTTATTTCGTTATTATTGCATAAATCAATAGATTGAACCATACTGTTTATCATTACTGTCTTTCTTTGAGGCCATTCTTTAAAGCTAGCTCACCTCACTTCAAGATATGTGAAAAAAAATGTGTGCATACTGCATCCTGGAGTCCCTAAACAGTCTAGGAATTGCTTAAATTGACCAGACAGCTGGATCCAGTGGGCTCAATTGTATTCATGTGTGATGATGCGAGTCCACATAGTAGCCATTTTTATTGTCGTGAGACCATTTTTCCATTTGACCTCACCGTATAAAATGATGCGTCTGTTGTGACCTCCAGGATAATCACTGCCTCATGAAAACTTTACAAGCACAAACCAGAGAACTAGGGCATTCAGAGGGTGTATGGCTAAACTGCTGACGATATGAAAAATGCAATTCTTGCACAAATCTAAAACAAGTCAATGTCTTGATGTTGTGTTCTGTTTTTTTTATTTTTTTTTATCATTTTTTAAAATGAATCCTGCATTGGCGGCTGGAAGAGGTTAAGAAGTGTTAAGTTCTTGGCCAAAGTCATTTCTGCCTTGTTAGTGCAGCTCACATTGTAGAATATTTGACTTTTTAGTTTGTCTCTCAAAATTGAAAAAAAAAAAAAAAAGTCCCTGCAAGTGGATGCCAATCAACACTCTGTAGAACAAGCTTGTTTTCCCTGCCAAGTCTGTGTGCTGGAAGACATCTGACAGGTGGATATCCAACTAATTACCAAGCTAATCACCCAGCAAAACTATGAGTCACGCATCAGTATCCACAAACCGGGGCGCTTGTCGTTTGTAGGGCTGGGTATCGGAAAAAATGGAGCCATCTGGCATTGACCAAATTACGTCGGTTTACCGGGTATGGAAACACTTTCGGGAAGCTGTGCCAAATTCCGGTGCTTTGCAGTACTTTTGTAGAAAACGAGACAGACCTTCACCTGCAGGCAACATCAGAAATGTCTCAGTATGCAATTGAACACATGGCTGTGGTTTTGCTAGGGTGGATCGAATTTATACCGGTTCATTTGCTTAGACATGGAACTGGTAGGAAATATTTGGAAGAGCAACTGATACATATTTAAAGAAACTGCAATGTGGTAAGATGGGTTTATTTGAACTAATACCTCCTGTATTCACATTGAGACTGCCTACATAATGACCTGTCATTTCAAGAGAATGGAAGGTTGACACAAACTATTTTATATAGTAGAGAACTGAACTGTTTTCACTGATAGAGACATTCAAGGACTTTAAGATATTGGTGTTGGAATAGGTATCCTAGTTTGAGACCTTCTGTGACTCACACGGGCTGATAAAACTAACTTTTAGGTGAGTGTAAACGGACCTGGAATTACAGGCAAAGTGGTAAAAATCACTTTCCGGCACTCTCTTTGAAGGCTGCTTGACAAGGGGTCACTCCAAAAGAGCAGTTTCGGTGTTGATTTGTTGTCATCTCCGAGTGCAGTTTTTTTGGGGGAGAGTGCTACGTGGAGCAGCTGGGAGAAGGGAAACACATCACTGTTGAGAAAAGATGGTTGTTGTTTGGGTCGCCCATATGCCTCAGCATCTGTGAGTGATGATAAATGCAATTCTGTATGGCAAAATAAATCCCAATGACCAGTTATTTTTATTTTTTGTAAACAGACAAAAAAAAAATGTTTCCCAACATCGCTTACTTGCTCTTCTACTAAATTAGGTTTTTGTTTTGCTTGTTTTGATCCTTTGCAGATGGAAATGTAACACAATTATGATGTGGCTAGTAATCGTGTATCCAGTAGTTGATGTCTTGAGTTTTTCATGTTGTTTTGATATGAATATTACACTAATGGGGTCGGATGTGCCGTACATATTTAAGGTTACTCTACATTCTATCCAATACTGCTGCCAGAGTTCATTCCGGAGACTTAATTTACGAGCTGCCCTGCTGTGCTCCCCTTTGGCTTCCCAATGAGTCATCACTTGCATTTATAGTATGTTGAGAGGCTTCGGGATCCAAGTTGGGGATTGTGGTGTTTTTTAAAATCTGTTCAGCCAATTGATGAGGAGTTTAACAACAACATCAACAAAAAAAAGAATCAATGTAGTTTGTAAAGTTAAACCTCTCACCAACATGTCAAACTTGTGATGTACGGTGGGTTTTTAAAATTGTCAGCCATGATCTCACAATTAACCAACGCAGTACGGTTGTGGGTTGTAAGTATCCATAAAATGTAGGTGGAAATCAGGAGTCAGGTGATAATTCTCTGTCGGTTTGAACCATTATTATTAGAAAAATATGGTTGTAGGTGCTTAAAGAGACTTTCTGGAAATTAATTGAAATGGCAGTTAAAGTGGTAAGTTTTCTTTTTGTTGTAACTCATCATTCATTTTTTTAACTGGCCTTTTTTAATTGAGCTGCGGGGAAACTTACTATAATACGTTATATGCGATCCATTTGCGACAGCAGCATCAAAAATAATATTTATGTTCAATAGCTTAAAGGGTTAGTAGGTAATGCTATTCAGAAACACTTTTTGTGTTTCCGGCGATGCGTTCAAAGTCAAAGTCTCTGGGGTTTATTCCAAATGACCTATTCTGCCTTTAAGATGACTAATGAATAAATAAATATAAAATTATATCCTGAATAGTACAAATTGGAAGCGAATCAAAACAAATTGGCAATAATCCAGATAAGAAATGATCACAGATTCTCTTTACCACTTTATGTCCCCTGTTTTTACATGCAAATATGAACAAAGGTCATCTTTTTTATTAGCACGGTAGATTTGTGCTTCACCTTCACTGCATATATTGCATAAACACACGCACCTGGTTTGGATGCAGCCATTAGTGGGAGCTCCAAACCAACATGCTCAGATGTCTGTGTACAGTGATTGAATCTTGTTAGTGCAAACAGACCACGACAGGCCCCAGAAAGGAGGCCTGCTTTGAATCCGTGCCGGCCAGAGAGCCGATAGACCGAGCAACAAATGGGATTACACGGTCTGGAGCCACCGCAAACACATCAGAGCAAGACTCAATGCTGTTATGGTTAAACATAATAATGTCTCCCCAAAAAATGAGGTGATTATGCCTCATTGAGAAGCAGAGGCGAGAGGTGCTGAAGTGGTTGTCAGGGACAACTTGTCACCCAAAACCTCAATGTAAAACCGCTCAGACGAAATGAAACAAGGGCACAACTTCTATTAAAATGTATTGAGAAAATTCCATGAATATAATTTAGATTTAAAATGACTTTCCTCTGTAAGAAGTTTATGTTAGATAATATATGAAGGAGATGGAGGAATTCGTTAAGCAGGTTAACAGGTTAACAATGAACATCCTGGACGGCAATCTTAGGACAGGAAAAGTTGTATTATTTTATTTTAATTTTAATTTAACGTGACTTTATTTCACCGAATGTCATCATTCCATATGCTCAGGTCAAGGAGAAAAGCCAAGTGCCACCCGCTGCAGTAAAAAAAAATAGGGTACGCTCTTGGCATATGTTATCAAATTATGAATAAATAACCCACCATGCTGTTAAGCCGGGGGATAAAACACACACTATTAGCTTAAAAAAACCATTGCCTGAAACAGATGGTTACGTCCTCTATGTGAGGTCTATCCTCACAACCTTTAGCTGTGGACCTCAACCTCCCACCATAGCCTGCACATGTATCTCTAGAACACACATGTATGTCTTTTTCCACCCATCCATTCTGTCTTACCACCCCAATATCTCCCACCTCCCGAAAAGCCTCTCTAATAAATATTAATGCGGGCTCCCATGTGCCGGGACAGGGCTTACTCACAGCCAAATGATCCTCACACAGAATAATGAAGCCGCTGGGATCCAGGTGAGAGGACGGAGGGAGGCTTATGTAACTCAGTGCCTTGTCAGGTAGGTTTCATCCATAATTTAACACCCGGGGAAGGAGATTGGAGATATAGGAGGAGACGTGAGGAATTAGCCTCATAACCTGGGAAAAAGACATGGGAAATGGAGGAAGCAAATGTAATGAGAGAGTTAAGCCCACGAGAGATTTAATGCACAAACACTTCTGGCGGGCCAAATTTTTCCGTCGTATGATGAAGTTGCCAATGCATCGAGTACCTGCTGAGAGCATCATACCCTCTCCTGCGAGTGGACCGCAAGACTTCTGTTTGTTCATCGATTCGGCACTATCACTCACATGCACCGGCCGTTCCGAGGAATGATCAATAAAAAAAGGCATCGGCGAACGAGCGTCCACCGCAGGAGACCAGCACTTCACAAACTGTGGGTTTTGTCTCGTCTACAAGCGTCCTCCTGTTCATGCGAACAAGACCAACGGCCCTGGCGCCCAATTTGACGGACACAGTAGTTGACGACTACACATTTTTCTGGAGATCAATCTGCCGCACACAGAGCCGCCACAACCAGAAGGGGATGGGAAACCACGTAGTTATCGATCCGGTCGACCTTTGGACTGTACATTCTCGACCTTGCTCTGATCACACAGTGTAGCTTGACACATCCGGGGTGAAAATAAGCTGGTAGATCCTCTGCTGTTGCTCTACACTCCAACTTGATGCTTTGCTAAATGGTACACTACCTGGTAGCGTGCATGGGGCTCTGGCAGTGTATGCAATGATTTCAACCTCATTATTTTTATGCTAAACTGATAACAACAGCTTCAATTATTGCTTCATGAACATTTCTCCGCGTGCAGTTTATGTGCAAAGGCCTCCACTTGCACATGATAATTACCAACGGAAATATACTGGTGCATATTCATAATGCCCACCATGTCTGTATATGCATACCCATGTGTGCGTCTGAACATGCATAATGCAACTGTATCCTTGTGCGTACGCGTGTCTGCCCTTGTGTCAGTAACGTTTGCCATGGCAGGGTTTTCGCACAGTGGTGGGTTGAGGGCCAACAGATAGTAAGAGGCCAAGGGCCAAGCAGGGGCCAGATTGATCAGAAGGCCCCTATAGAGCCCCGGGAGGGCCACTAATGGAGCTGTCATTATGCCACGTCCTTGCTGTCCAACAGCCTCCTCTGCTGTCACGCACACATCACCGACACATCACGCTCGCAGACTGTTTGCCGGTCTCGCCGACTCAGCGGCTTCTCCTCAGCTGGAGTCGGTACCATAGAGGGCTCAAAGGCACTCTGTTGGACGGGCGAGACATTGTCATCTCGGCGGGACGCGGAGTAAGAAATATAGAATTGCGTTAAAAGGCAAATAGAGCTGTTTAAATTTTGCCTCACGCGTCCAAATGCTTTGACCTCGGGAACCTGAAAAGGCAGCACAGCAGAGAACACACACACACGAGTCAAACAGTATTTGGTTCTGTGCCTCAGAGACTTGCCTTGTAGGAGGAACACTCGAATTGCTCCTGCATTACAACTGATTGTTTCCACAGGGGGGAAAATGGAGGTCTGAAATAAGGTGCAGAGGCTTTCTCCGTCTGTCTGTTTATATTTCATCTGAAGGTAATGGTGAGAAGAATGGTTTAAAGCCTTTGCCTATTTAACTCCAAGTTTACTTTCATGTAGAGGAGATCTGAAATCAAAAGAGAAGCTTTGTATGGTTTAACCGGAAGGCGTGGTGCTGTAAGTCCCTGCATCCTCTCAGTACCAGGTCAAAGCCAGGGGATTTTATTGAAGGTGGTTTTCATCATTTCAGCTTGTTTTCCTTTTTGTCCTTGAAAAAAAAAAGAATCTTCTCCCCCTCTCTCTCTCTCTGCGTCCATTTTGTCTTTCATGTTTTATCAATACTTCAGTTATAAAATGTGATCCTTTGATATTTGCAAGATATGATCTCTCCGTGTCATTTACCTCATCTCTTTTAATCTCACTCAGTTGACACAAAAATATGATTCGTATTTTAAGAGGTGAAGTTCAGCATCATATAATGCGTATTACAGGAAGTCCAATAGAAGCTAGAGGAGCGGCAGTAGAGCTAATGGAGAGGAGGAATGAGCTCTTTCATGTCACCTATTCCTGTGTGAACTCAGACCGTGAGAATTAGCATGAGGCTAACTCTACGAGGGGATCTGCTGTTTCCCAATGAGCCCGTCTCCAGGCTCCTTCCTTTAGGTGTCGTCAAACAGGCTCAGGAGTGTCACCGGCTTTAATCTTAGCTTAAGAAAAAGAGCATTTAGCGGTTTGAACTGGGAGGAGGTTGGTGACATGGTGTAACCCTGCAGGTTGGCAGGCACGGAGAGAATCTGACACGTGTGCACGTCTTGGACATGTGCAGAGTTTCTATTCATGCTTAGTCGAGTGCCAGCAAAACTCATTCCTGCAGTATTGATAGCAGAAACAGCTAAAATAACTATGGGGAAACTGGTGATTGGTACTTAAATCAGGTCTTCCCAAACTTTTTCAGCTTGAGACCCCTAATTTTGGGAGTAAAACTCAAACTGATCAAGAACATAACATTGATTCATTCATATCATCTAATTTGAGTGAAATGTTGAACACACAGACATTTCTGACTCTTCCTCGTTGAATAAATGCACGGCACTCGGGGAGAGAATGCCGTAATGTCTATCGCAGCTCGCGAGATGACATTACCTCATCAAGAGTGTGTTTTCGGGTTGTGATAAATCAACGCCGCTTGACAGACGGGCAAAACCAGCAGCGGCAAGCACGCAGTTTGTCAAACGTACTACCGGTGACCTGAGGAGAGGTGCGAACAAGACGAGTATCTCCTCAAAGAAAACATCCTGCCAGCAAAACAATACCTAATAGGCCATGAGTGCATCTAAAATTTATAACAGTGACTCAGCCTCAGCGTTGAATGGGAGGAAGAGAGCACAATCGGTATCCTGCGGATACACTCCAAATGTCAGGTCTGGTAAGAAGAAGTCAAGGCTGCCTTGACAGAGCAATATAATTTGAACCCAATTTTGTGACTGAACTAGATATATCTGCTCTTTTTCCTTCCGAGTGAGTGGAAATATCTGCCACTGTCATTTTTAGAGGAGAGGAGGTAGGAAATGAGCCATGGAAAAGACGGATTTAGAAGATGGGATAGCGTTTGTGTGTGTCGATGTGTGAGAGTGTAGGAGAGAGAGATAACTTGGGCATCAAAGACTATTCAACAGAGAGAAATGCACTCGCAGGTAGGATGTGTGTGACACATTTGATCCATACGCGATCTATACTTTTTAAAAAAGAGTGTACATTTGTCCGTGTCACGGCGCAGGAAGAAAGGCTGCGAGAGTGTGTTGTCACCCGTGACGCTCCGCCGTCGCCGGCGCGAGACTTTCGGTGTCAAGAGTGTCACCCGTCACTTGTCTTGTCATGTCAGCCATGATACTGCCGGCGCGTCAATCAGCGATCTCGAAGGCCTGCGTCTGGGCTGCCACGGCAACGAGGGGGGAGCGATGACACCGGGGGTAATGAATCTCCCCGTCGGGAGCGAAGTTTGGTGGACTTTTGAGCGTGCCGCACACGCGAGAAGCTGAATGACAAGAAGTTCTGCAGCACCCGCCGGAAGGTGGTAAAAGAGTAAATCAGAGAGGGAGCACGGGCTGACGTTTGACTGACAATCAATTTGAGGGAATCATGATACATTCAGCTAGTGTGCAAAAAAACAAAAAGAAAAAAAAGGTTTGGATTCCAGGAATGGTGGGAGGTCAAACTGTGAGGTATGAATCAGAGGGGTGACACCTTTTACAGATACCCAAGGCACTCTTCAGCTCCCGAATCAAGAAGCAACCGTCAGCTATTATCTGTCTTCCTTGCTGTGGTGCCGCTTCCTTCCATTTCACAGCATACACGAGGTATTGATCACGTTCCTCTCCACATGTGTTCGGCGTAACGGAGAGAGACAGGGAGGGAGAGGAGACGGGCGGGGAGGGGGGATGTCGGAAGGAACGAGGGGAAGGGAAATAAGGAAACGGGTCGACGGGGGAGGAAGAGGAAGATTGGGGGAAACTGATAAATGCAGCCGGCATCAGCTGGCGCTCTCCTCCCACCACGGAACGGAGAATAGATCAACGGCCTCCCACGTGCCTCCCGCCGACCGGTCGATAGGGGATTCCTATTACAGTTGCCGCCTTGCTGGCTTTGAATACGGACTTGACACAACAGACTCGCGGGGGGTTATTGGCTGCACCACCTGTCTCCCACTGGCTCGTCTCCATCAATCAGCTCCGTCAGCAGAGTTTGTGGGTTTCTTAATGTGTTTGTTTTGGCCGCTCAATCTTGCCCTCTTTTTTTTTCTTTCATTCAACATGTTCTCTCCATCTTCTGCCAACACCCAAACCTGATTTTCATTGAATTATCTTGCTTCCGAAGCTGCTTTTCATCCGCCTGCCTGCCTTTCACACCCTTATTCAATCTCCCACCTCACCGCATTCGCTGGGCCAATCAAACGACTCCGTGAGGCTCAGCGTTTGTTGCCAGAGAGACAGCAGCCCACGCAAGAATGACCGGTTCATTCATATTTTCATTCAGCTATTCACACGAAGGGTGAAAAGGACGTCATATTTTGCAAACTGAATTCTCTTAAAGCCTTAAACACACGCATCTCCAGTCAAGGTGATCTTTTTCGAATGGCACGGCAGCAGTCAGGGTTAAAAGCCCCTGCGTCAGAGGCGTGGCCACGTCATGGTTTTTCATTCTCGGAGAAGGCAAGGCCAAGTTTATCTGTAAAGCACCATTCATAGACGAGGCAATTCAAAGTGCTTTACAGAGGCAGAGAGATCATTAGGAAGTGTGGGTATGAGATGTACAGTGGCATGGCGCCGAGCTGAAATGAACTACAGTCACAAAGAAAACGCTCACTGATGTTTTTAAATTGTTTTGGAGGTCTTTGGAACAGAGAAATACACAATATCACGCTTAGGCAACACAGACAATACTTGTTAGGATCAATTCATTGTTGATTTTTGTCTTTTCAAGGGATTTGCGGACATCGATTAAAGTAGACTATCGACGGACATGCGAGGACTTGCTTTTCTTTCTAATATGTAATTGTCTTAGAAGCTACTTGTGTAATTGTGATGGGCACTGTTCACAATGATCTAGCATTATATAGGTTACATTTTTTTTTTTATCAACCTGGTACAATATCTATAAAAAATTAGGATTAGTTGCAACCCTAATACAAGTCAGTTGCAGTCTATGTCTATTTTCCATACAAGACCAGGAGAAGGTACAAACAAAGAACAAAAGAAGGTGATTTAATGTACTGTAATTCAGGATTTGTTATAACAAAGTGCGATGTCTCACCAACATTTCCTTTTACAAAACAGGGAAGATGTCTCTCTAAGAATGACCTGGCCATTGCACTTGGCAGCAGTCTGCCACAGACTGGCCTGGTGCTACGGTGGCTATTACCAGGGGTTTTAAGGAGGGGGAGCCCTTGATTACATATTACCGCCAATGGTCAATGTCTTTCCATGCTTCTTTATTTACATCTGTCACCCCCTACCCCTGTGGAAACAAGCAAAGACTAGTCACACCAATCCATAGGAGATCCTGAGACCAGTACATGATGGATGCTCAGGCTGTCCAACTAAATGGATTCAGACAGAGGCTGTAGTACAAACAAGCATTTATTTCTGTGTCTCTTTTCCGAGGATGAGGCGACGTATGATGGATAAGAGCTTACAACAGGGCAGGACAACAAGATCTATCACGTCCAGAACTTATCTACACAGGTATTGTCATACCATAGGCTAATACGCGTGTACTGTTGCACATGGACGATGTACGGTAGTATCAATCAGCGCTGGGCACATGTTGCCCATATACTGGGTGATTTACGGTAGGAAAAAGGAAAGGGTCGCGCAAGGTACTTACAGCTTTAAAGGGCTTCTTATCATTGGTTGGGTGTGAAATTTGCTGACAGAATAACTGATGAATTACTGGAGGTTTACTGAAGGAGACCATATGCTATTATGTTGAATGGGAGATTAAAGACATACAAATGTGATGAGATGATATTGAAGAAGACAGAGCTGATGCAATTTGGACGTGAGGAGGCGGAGCTCCGGTGGGCTCCGGCCCAATTTAAGCCCTGGCTGTCACACCCATCAACCGCACATAACTTAAGAGTTTTCTTGTCTTACCCGACAGCACAGTGAAACCTCCTTTTCTCCCTCTCAACACCTTCCACGCCAGCCTCAGGCAGTCAGCATATTTGCTTACAAACTGTACCAAACATCGCACTGCATTTGGTAGAAAGATGAAAATAAATAAGTAAATAAAACAGAATGCTAGACCAAATCATGCTCATTCAATGAAGAGAAACTAGGACGGACAGACCCTCCCCTTTATTTATTTATATTTGTCCTGCAGTTTAATATATTCTACTGCGCCTGGCACAAAACCACCGCGCTCCCCTCCATCACTTGCAAATACAAGATTGAATTTTGGGGCGAGAGAAGGGGAGCGAGAGATAGATAGAAAGATTGAGAGAGACAGAGAGAGAGAGAGAGCAGTCAGTAGGTGGTGAGGGGTGGGGGGTCATGAAACCAGTAAAACTGTGCATGTAAGCGAACTGGCTCAGGAGATCTTTGATTCATTTTCACCTCTTCTTCACATTTCTTAAAGGAATTATTATATGACAGAGAGAAAAAAATAAATAATGAGGAAACATTCAATCTGACATGATGAAGCCCATATGGCAATATTTTGACTTTAAAGGATTATCATCTTTCCCCCATTACAAAGTGCCATCACAGAGATTAAGAAGGGCCGCTTTTCGCCGCTCACGCCTCCCTTTTACACGCCCTCCTCCTCCCTCGGCGCCAGGATTATACAGTACTGCATGTGATGTAATGAATCAGTGGGTACAGTAAATATGGGATTGGTAGTGTGCTGGCGACCTGACACCCCCCCCTCCCCACCCCCCTCCACCGCAACATCCCCACAATGCTCTGCTCAATCTCTTGCAGTGCTCTGCCTGGAAATAGAAATCTTATCCACCCTATCTCATCATAGACCCTTCCCTGAACATGGACACACACACACACACACAATTCTGTTCCCCATCATTGTCATGGTGTCCTCCATCATGGCTCCTTGTCACTCACACACACACACACACACACACACACCCTCTGGTTCCCTACATGCACAGACCAATCACACAGAAACTCATCCATACATCAGAGCACACCCATACATACTGCACAGCTATGAGCATGCAGGCCGTGGGCGCCGGGACCCACCGGTGGAAAATCATGGATGTTAACGTGTTTGTTAAGGTGGAAAATCCTGTGCGTTTAGCATGCTTCCTTATCCATAAATAATGTTTACATGCCACATGTACTATACTACAACGATGTTGTTTTGTCGTGCTTATCATTCATTTAAAGCAGCCACATATTTAATACATTTTATGACATCCACATCACACGACCTCCACTTACAACTCCACAATAACCTTATTACTGAATACAAATTAGCCGGATTTATAAAGTCAGATAACTTTTTTCTGATGTTGAAATGCTAACGTTAATGTTTGTTTGCTAATGACATTAGCAAAGTTAGCCAACATTAGCTAACACTGCCAAAATTGTAAGGTTAGTAGTAGTATCTGCTGCTTAAGGTTAAGTTAATAAGATAGTGTTGTATAGAAATATTATTACAGATGTATTGTTTACCTCTCAAGAAGCCCAAAGCAGGGCTTTTTATAAAGGAAACAGAATCCCTAAAAATGTTCCAGAAATACTTGTGGAAAAGAGTCAAAATACACCAACACAGACCACATCAAGGACTCTGCATGTGGCAGGAGGCAAATAAATCTCTTATTGCTGCATACTGAGCGATGTCTTTTCAACTTATCTAACATATAAGCAATGCAGCACTGAAAGAGTTTCCTCTCGGGTATGTAGAAGCCAAAAAACTAGGTTGAATCTTTAGCATTTGGGAGAAAAAGACGCCTGAAATGTACCGGTCAAGTTAAAGTAAATTTGTCACGACAGGGATCGCATAAGGTGGAGGTTATGTTTACGTGCAGTTTACCACGGATGTGTATCTGACTTGAATCTTGAATCTCATCAGTATTCCGAGAGAGTGTGTCCTGTTTCCATCAGACGCCTGTGCCCACCCCTGAGCTCCAA
The DNA here is from genome assembly GCF_963514095.1 of Eutrigla gurnardus. Lineage (NCBI taxonomy): Eukaryota > Metazoa > Chordata > Actinopteri > Perciformes > Triglidae > Eutrigla > Eutrigla gurnardus. Next base: position 9,872,678 of record NC_139932.1, on the reverse strand, counting down.
TCTCCACGATGCAAAGCACATATAGTGTCCCTACACATGGTGTGTGTTTAAAAGTCGGCTCGGAGACAAGTGGGGGAAAAATGGCAATGCGATGAAAGGAGTAAAAGCCCAGAAGCACAAACCGTTGCTATAATTTGCACCAAAAATGCATTTCAAACTGAGACATTTAGGAAAGTAGGTGTATTACATTTACGTTTTAATGTACCGGAAACCAAAAAAAAACCCCATGAAACCTGTAGACGGCTACGCTAACATCTCTTGTTTTTCACATTCAGCCTGAGGATTTTTTTTTTCCACACAAAAACCTGGGTAGAGTTTTCCTTGCAGTTTGTTGCTGAACTTTTTGAAAGGCACTGCGTGCAAAGATGTTCAACACATATGCTAATAACCCATGCAACGCAGCTGAGCTCTGCTGTAAAAGCCGGGAACGGCGATGCTCAAAACCGGCATTATAATTTTAACCAGTTATTTGCGGCGACGCCGGAAAACATACTGTAGCGACGGCGTTCGGCTCGAGTTAAAATAGCCACTTTGTTGTGTTTGTTTGGTACGTTAAAAGCAAAGAGGATGATTATCTTGGAATGGAAGGACTAACGGCGCTTCTCGTTTCTCAAGATACTTTAGGGAAATAGTCTCAGGGGTGCATCTTGGGAATCTTTAAAGCAACACATGGTTTTCATGAAAGATTTGCTATTAGACACCATTACTGTCTTTGTGAGTCGAAGTCCCAACTGCATGATACCCACTTTTGCTATCCTATTAAGACGACATTGGCAGAAAATACATTTGATTTGTGTATATTTGGATGTTACTTTTTGTGTGTGATGAATCATTTTTTTTTAAAACAAAAGTCACTGTGACAATATTTAATAATGCCCCACTGAAAATTTAAAGTAATCCTAAATACAACAAACCATCATGCAACTCATACACTAACCAAATAATCAATGTTAACAACTTTAGTCACTTAACAACCCCAATCAGCGCGCGTTGTTAATGTCTCAGCCTTTCCCATAAACACCGTCGACAATGACAGAACCAAAAAGAGGCCTGTCACACGGAGAGCAGAGAATCGCAGCCCTGTGTAATTAGAATCGATAATTCATTTTCCCCTTTTCTGCCACCGTTCCATTCAAACGACCCCCTCGCACTGCTATCGAGAGAGCCTCCGAACCTCCTCAGGGTTGCAGTAATTGGACGAGGAGTTTTTTTTTTTTCTTTCCCCTCCACTTCTTCTATTTTTGCACCTCGCCCAAATCTCATCAGCTAAATGCAGAGGACGGCATTCTTCTTGGGGTAATTGTCTTCGACTGCCATGTGACGTTTTCGCTGCCCTTTTCCAGGTGCTCGTATTGTTCTTTTTGCGGCGGTTAATTTGGGGAGAAAAAAAGGAGCTTTTTGGAATGTATGGGTGCCAGAAACTGGGATGTCATGCTATTTATCCCCTTTGGCTATAATGGAGCTTATTAGGGGTCTGATACCCCAATGCTTTCAATATGTAAGTGGATGAGCAATAGGACTTGGATTTCCATGTGTACTGGCTGGAATAATTATAGGAGTTTTTTTAGTTTTTTTTCATTTGGATGGTGGATTTAATCACCGTCCACCAAGCTAGCCAGCCATTGTGTGAACATTCAAATTCTTGCAGGCCTCCTCCCGTCCATCCATTTGAGCGAAGGTAATGACACGCTGCCGTTAATGTCACGGACTTCAATTGCACATGTTAAAATTCATTCTCCCTCCCCTGATAATTGGGACAATCTTCTTGACGAATCTCTCGTGATTAACACGCGTCATCATCATCATCGCTGCCGCCGCTGCCATCGCCATCGTTCCCGGAGCGGCCACCGCTATTGATCGTCACTGTTACTGTCATTGCCCGTCGCCATTATAATAATAATAATTTTGACTCGCAATCATCATCATCATTGATCAGAATCGGTGTGACCGACATTATCATCTCCACCCGCCGCCCCGCTGTCAAGAGTGGGACTCGCCAAGCGGGTCGCGGTCGTGTCAGGCGGGAGATTGCTCTGGGACGCCGCAAAGATCATGGCTACCTAAACATGCCTTGGCTTCCGCGCGGGCACACCGGCAGCTGCACATTTCTATCCGTGGGTGTCACCCGCCGAGACATAGATAATGGCGGTGGTGAATGGCTTCTCTGTCACTCTGCCATTCCCATCTCCCCGGCTGGGATTTAATGTGACACTTATAGCTATTGCATGGCTTAGCCCCCAGATAGCAGGAAACCACGCCTGAATGGAAATGAGATTGTCATCTGTCAGCTACACCCATCACACCACGGGGGGACTGACAAAGAGAGTGGGAGAAAGATTGAGAGACACACTGGGTGATGGAGAGGAAGAGGAGGAACACCTTGTGGTCGCCTCTTATATTTGCCCCCCCCCCCTCCAATCTAGCATGCCTGAGATGGTACAGAATACAAATGTGGACAGACATGAATCATTGGTTTGTATCATGTAGGTCTATCAGCCGGTGGGGGGTTTTTCATTTGAGCTACATGATGTAACAAATCGGTGCTGCACGGAGGGCAAAAGGAGCAGCAAGTTCCCAAAGTGGGGAGTTTCGTACCACTTGTTACCTGTGACCCCAAGAAGAAACCTTAAAAACACAAGGGCGAGCTCTACAAAGTGATTTTGCCACCCTTTGACAACATCATCCATTTTGTTGTTATGTCCTGATGCGTTCCTCAGATATACAGCGTTTGGACGGCGAAACATTTTTCTTCCTTTCATTGTTCTGGCGCCCGTCCAGCACACCGGATTTGAAACAAAAGACTAACGGAGGTTAAACTGATGTCTTCCAGCTTTTGAGGTTGTTTGAGGTTGTTCACATCCATATTGGCACAGCGACGCCTCCCATCGATTCCTGTCATCTCCACTTCTGTCTGGCCATTCAAGCCGTAAAATGCCAAGAGATTATGACTTTATTTAACGTGATGTTAATTCTTTGAATTACTTTTGGTGCCCTCCATCTTGGCCGCCGGGCGACAATCGAAATGTTAACATGCTCAAATTCACTTTCATATCTCTTGAATAGCGAGACGTAAATCACAAGTTTCATCAAGACACGACATTATATCGATTCTTGGGACAAGGATACGTTTTTTACTGATATGAAGAAGTCTGGCACAATTTTGATTTAAATCAATTCAGCGGCCTGGAGTAAATATGAGACAATATCATACGCCCGATTAACACAATCAGTTGAAGACAGAAAGAAACAAAAATACAATTTGACAAATTCTCTTCCTGGGCTCTCCCAGACGTTTAATTGAAAATCAATCTATTCATCATAACACGTGCTGTGAATTTTTTTTTTTTTTTTATAATAAAACAAATTTATATTGCTATATTAAAAAACTGGAATTTTCACTCTAAATTTGGTACGTTTAAAAATGAAATACTTTTCTGTCACACACTGTTATGTTGCCCTAACCCGGCACATTTTCTTTGAGCGTCTAATGACACAAATGGGTTTCCATAGTTACTTGAATGCCTAGATGCCAGATCTTAAAGGGTGCCGATCGATATCAGACACTGAGGCGCATGACAGTGTCAGCCTTTGATGCCCTGGAAATGAGAATGGGCTGTTTTCACTTTGCATCAACGATATTGGATCTTTGATCGATTCAGATCAATGGATCCCTCATTAGTGCAGAACCATCGCGGAAAAACAAAGACATGTCACTGTATAACACCTGGACCAGCCTGAGGAGCCGGATCCAAGCCTCCTGAAGGTGATCGTATGAAGGGAGTGGGAGGACCGGTGGCCGAAATCAAATTAGCATCACAATAAATCAGCAGCAGAGAGACGGCAGTCGGAGCAAAGGTGAGGGGAGGAGGCCATCGATTTTATGCCACGGTGATGACTCGCTGTCAATCAGCTGGCCCGGCGGAGCGCTGTATCCGAAGAGCAAAACCACAAAGGGACATGTGTACTTCACGCCGTACATGGCAAACTTTCATGTCAGGGAGGCGGACACACTCGCACGTGCGCACTTTCTGCCGCGCATCGATTGTTTGAAAATAAGAAATCATTGACTGTGGCCAAGTTGACTGGGTGTGTTGACAAGGCGGTGATCGATATTGATGTCCTGAGCTACAGTGAGAGCAGAGCTTACTGCAGACTAGGTGCCTTGCATTGCATTATGGCACAGCGCACACGCAAATATATAGAAAAGCACACATCTACACACACACACACACACACACACACACACACACACACACACGTGTGCACCAGTTGGTAATTAGTCAGCCTGACAGAACATCCCATGGCATGTGAGGACAACTGCAGCTGAATGAGACCAGGGACGCTTCTCCTGCAAACACACACGCAGTTGCAGACTTGCACACAGTCACCGGGGAGGGCCTCTGCACAGTATGAGAGCCTAATTAAGACACTGAGATAATTGGGAGATGGAGAGATGGAGAGGGGGGTGGTGGCTATGTTTATTTCAAAGAGATGTTCAATTACTCATAGCAACAGAACATGGGCGGAAACCCCAACAATGGTTTCCCGTGGGGGGTCAGACTGGAGAAAGGAGAAAGGTACTGCAGGAGGGGAAGTTAAAGGACGGCAGGACACAGACGAACATGTAAACAGGGACGCCACGGCGTACACAGAAGGGATATGTGCCAAATTTAGCAAGAGAAAGGCGGGCTGAGAGGTCACAGTGAGAGTGAGAGAGAGGGGGGGAGAAAGAGAGAGAACACCAGATGAAAAATGAGGCATACTAGCAGACAGGCCTCAGACGCCACCACACACTCCCAACGCAGCGGAGCCTTGGGGGATACACAGGGAATTTTGGGTAATGCGGTCCGACGTGCCACAGCTCAGTGGCCCCCTGACTGGCTCACAGGAGGGGGAGGGAACGGTCGTGACGGAGGTCCCCGATTGGCTACAGCGTTTTCTGGAGGCAACCAGTGAGATGGCAGCCCACGTCGGTTCGCCCTCGGACTGAGGTCGATAAAGCGGCCGAAAACTATAGCGCCAAGCATTTATCAACAGCGGGCGATAGCGCGGATTCATTACCGTGCCAAAATTGGGCCGAGATCTTGTCTTCTGCATCCGCACAGACCTTTTATCTTCACTATTTCAATTCAGGTCATCATATTATCTCAGGGTGTCTTTTGAAATGAAAACACAGGTAACAGGTTTGTGTGTGTTCAGCAACAAAAGCACTCAGACGAGGTACTTGTGGGAATAAAAAGGCAACGCGACTCCAAAGAGTTATCTCAATGAAGATAATAATAAAACACCTTCATTGAATCAAAACCTACGGTCGCGAGCACACGTCTCTTTTTATCTCGTGAATAAAAAGCCTCTAAGTAGTATGTGTTCGTGTGAATGCATCCATGTTCAGGAAGGGACAGCTGAGAATAAGACGTAACCAAGGACGGCTCGTCTAAGACATCCGTGCCCATAAAAAAAACATACTTATTAATATTAAAAACACACACACACACTGTAGACACACATTTACCCGGGTCTCCTTTTCCCGGTACATGCCCTTCTTCCTCACTCAATGATAATACCGTGTGAGCATGCATACATTCATAACCCAGAGGCTCTTCGTACATTTCCGCAGAAAGCCTGGAAAAATGCTTACCAGCACAACCATCAAGCCCATGCCGTGATATTAGTTTAATGCAAAGGCATGATTAATTGAGAAGCAGAGAGACTCCGTGGCCCTGTTCTTACTTGCATTCAGATACGGAGACGCATCCCTTCAGTAGGAAACTGGCTGTCCTTTGGTTGCAATGTCATGTATCATGCATTAGCTAACAAATTAATCACCATAAAGACGACTCAAGTCTAATTAGATTCCCCCCCAAGTGCGTGCCAGATTTGGTGTTTCACTTCTTCAGTGTGAATTCGAGGTCATCTCTCTCTACCGATCCCCGGCAGGGATGGGAGCTCGGGGGAAGCGTTCGGGGCTATCCCTCACCCTTACATTGGGAATCTCTCTCCCTCCCTCCCAACATTTCTCCCTACTTCACACATATGAATGGTGCTTTTTATGGATTGCGCCGGCTAATGAAGGATCCATCATCTGTGGTTAACATTTTCCCGGGGGCCCCATGGAATAGTCCGCCGAGTTCAATTGTCACTCAGGAGGCCCCCACCTATTGTTCCGGGTGGCACGCGCTCCGCTAAGTGGAGGCTTATACCTTCAACATGGTGCGTTGGCACACATCAATTATGCAGGTGGCGCCAATTACATATTTATGCATTCTGATAATTACATTTTTAATACAGCAGATGTCAGCCTTATTTATAGGAGTTAATGAAAATGAATGACAAGCATATATTTTTTTTTTTTTACAGTGGGGACGGATGAGCGTCGGAAGCACGTGGCCCAGAGAGTCGGGCACAAGCGAGTTCGGCTGTGCTGCGGAATTACAACGATGCCTCTTTTATTGATTAGGAGAGCTTGAATAAATTGTAAAGTCATTTGAGGGATTGGTGAGGAATTTGCATAATGATGCGCTAAGTGCTCTACTACAAAAAGGGCTGCCGTACATATCCCCCCATGAGCGCGGTGGCTTTCATTAACGCGGCGAGCCGATACCCACGCAACACGGTATCTATTCTATAATGTAGTACATCATTATTTCCCCCCTTCTCCTTTGTGAGGTTATGAAAGCAGTAGAACACGCCGATCGGCTTCTCCACGTCGACCGATTGTGCGGCACTCTTGCGTAACTGTGCTGAATGCTATAAATGGAATAAACTGGGACAAAAGTTTGAAGAAAAAGGACTCCGAAGGATGAGGGTCGACTCCTAAAGAGTAAAAAAGGCCTCAAAAGAAACATGGCATTTTTTGTCCAACTGCTGACATCTGAAAAGTGAGTCACCCGCTTTGAGTGGCATCCCCTCAAAAAAGAAACAAGCCCAGGAGTGAATTGACCAGCGATTTCACTCCGATTTTGAAGGAGGAATGATTCGTTTGCTGTCCAGTCATTTGTACCAATGCGACAGTCATCATCACAATGCCTGCGGGGGGATGACTGCACAAAGCTAATGCGGCGGTCACATTTTACAGAAATATCTCCGTTTCCAGCGCCCGCCGCGAAGAGTATAAATAAAACCGCCGCACGTGGGTCGACGTCATCGTGGGGTGACGTCATCACGGGGTGACGTCATCGTGGGGCCCGAGCCTCGGCGCACCGGAGCGCTCTGACGTGATTCCTGCTTTGAACTCAGCTGTCAGGCCTGATCATCGCTGCAAATCGCGCTTGTATGGCGAGCACTTCCTATACCCCAAAGGTGTGTGAATTATTTGGTGGCCATTAGGAGGTCTGCTGTGTTTCTTGGAATAAGGACTGTTGTCATCAGCGGAGGTACTTCTGAGATCCACTCTAAATGCAGATTTCATGAAGCGTTTGACAAGTGTAAGGGGACTAGCTGGTGGGAAATATCCTCAACTATAATCAAATAAAAACACAAGAGGCCTTCAGTTCCACTTAGCTCTTTGACGGGTGAACCGGCCACTGCTTTGAGGACTCCATGTCTTATTTTTGGGAGGCGAGGCAGAGGAAGTGTGTTGACTGTGTTTGATTAACATCGTTTTTAAGGATTTCTTAAAAAAACAACAATTTAAAAGGATTAAAAAGGACTTCAGTAAAACAGGCTAATTAAAACCAAACAGATTGGGATTTGAGTTTAAAAACTGTTCAACAAATTATTAGCATATTAATTTGGATTGCACCATGTTGTGCTTGTCTTGATTTTGTTTTTATATATAGTTGTTCTTATAACAGATTTTTGTCTGCATAAAGTACAAAGTTATTTCATGACAGACGATGAGATTATTGGCTATGAAGTGCAAAATTGGACATGGCTCCCCTGGGTGCCAGCCAACACTTCTGTCTGGGCTTAGTTAAGTTTAGGGAGCGTGAGCAATCGCATCTACTTGGCAGAGGAGAGTCCTCACACGTTCAGAGGAACTGTGAAAAAAAAAAAGGGTGCGATGTTAACGAGACATGTGGGGGCCGTCGTGACATCCACAGATTTTTTGGGGGTTTCTTTTTTCACTCTCCAATGTCAGCGCTGTGTTGATGACTTGTTTTGCCGGGCTGGCAAGTTAAGGGCATATGTAAATGATAACTGATCGATACCTGCCAGCCCTCGCGGAGCAAACCGGGCCTCGGCTCGGGGCGTAATGCATTCCTGTCCATCAACAGTGGACTTCTGTCCTAAATTGAAAATCCAATACACGTTTATGGAGCTCAAGATATTGCGATTAATTAAATTTTCGTCACGCCGTCAGTCTTTCACCTCCTCCCCCTTCCACTGTTGATTCATGGGGTTGGAAAAAAGCAAGTCCATCTTCCTTACTGTCTCTCATTCGCTCGTCCTCCTCCCCCAGCTTTCCTCGCTGGAGGACAGATTTCCAGAATGAAAGAGATGTAAAAAAAAAAGAGGGAAAAAATAACAGTCAGAAAAAAAATGACAGGCCGGTGTCAAAACAATTCACCCGCGGTAATATTTGTGCAAAGGAGCTTTAACGCGGTGACAGAAATGCACATACAATATTCATGAGATGGATCTCAGGAGCTTCTCAGATGGGTTTCATGTGCGAGCTGGTGATTGACTGGCTTATAATTGTCTCGGTCATCAATCGAACAACACTGACAAGGACAAAAAAGGACATTCAACAAAGGCGTGAAATGTGAGAGAATGCCAAGACTCACACTGAACTAACAAGCCTTGGCAGCGAACAATGTATCTGCTTTATTTGATGAGGGGAATTAATGGTCTGCAATGACAGATGCTGGATAAATAAGGCAAATAAGCGTCTAATCAACAAAAATGAAAATAATTTTGGATCGTAAAAATAAATCAAAAACCTCCAAACGATGCTGATAATCCCCGAAACATCATTGTTGTTGGAGTGCAGTTTGTTCATCAATCCTCGCTCCCTTGTGTCACGCCAGCCTCCGTGCAGAAGGCTGCAACCTGTTGCCTTGGAGACAGTGGAGTCTCAAAAAAAAAAAGAGTAGTGTTGAGGCAGATGGAGAATGTTTCATTTGCTTTCTGTTAATTGCACGCCATGTCAAAGCTGCATTTGGTTCCTGACTCACGGAGACTTTTTTTTTTGTTTTTTTTTACACTTTTACAGGTAAGAAGCTTATCCTTTCATATAAACATTATCATCACCGGCCATTACATCACATATCCCTGTCTACTGCTGTGTGACAGCTGAATTATTGCAAAAAAAAAAAAAAAAAAAAGCAGCACCTTGGACGTTTTTATCACTTATGCCTAACTGGAAGGCACGGGCCAAATCCACTTATGAAAGATAGAAAGTCATTATCCTGCGTACTGTATGGCTTGTAATTATGTTAAGCATATTGCAACTGGTTATTGTCTTCTAATTAAGTCCACATTGTCCCCGCATTCTTTTGCATCAGCATCAGCACCACCAGGCATCCGTTCTTTCTGGTACTGTGACCTTAACTAACAAAGGCCGTGATACACATTCTATCACAATACTCCTCCTCACGTTAACTATTTCCTCCACTCTCCTTGGCACACACGGCGAGGGGCACACCGCTGCTTCCTCTCCACTGGGGAAACAAGCAGGAAATTGATGGATGAGTGGGCCGTAGCTTCCCATTTCCCAAATCACGTCCTGAGGATCTTAAAAGCAAAAGAGAGGGGGGACGAAAAACAGGATGGGGGCTCTGCTGGTATCAATCTGCCTGCTGCCTGCCTCTGACGGATGACCCAAACCACTATCCATAATTACCTGCTTGTTGACAGGAGAGAGAACACAGCGGGCCGGGGGAGAAGGTCCCTCCACTTGAACGTGGGTTTTTTTCTCTCGCTGTAGATAGTTGTGGGTTAGCTCTAGAATGTTTCCACCACCCGGAGCGTCTTGCTCAGCAAAATCGGCATCCGTCATCAAACTTTGGCTGAGGGACAACCTTGCTACGGTAGCTTTGGGACCATCAGATTGATGCCGGGGTGTTGATTAATGCTGGGGCCGCATACGCCCAGTTTAGTGGAGGCCTGACAGCTTTATTGATAAATTAAACACATGGCCACATGAAACGCATAAATCTCTCAACTCCTCTTTTTCTTTTTTCTTTTTTACATCCTTGAGCATTATTCAGGGCTAATCTGAAGTGGTGGTTTGAAGCGGTGTCATCTTGGAAGCCACTCAGTCACTTTTTGTTTTATTGGCATCGACAAATATCAGTTTGGCATTAGAATCGTGGCAATTCAAGGTCTTAAAAAAGAAAAAAGAGAGGCCTATCAAAGTTCACAGACTCACTAGACTGGAACTTCTTGTTAAACCCAGAGCCAATTTCACTTTGATGTCTCGGTTCATCAGAATAAACTGTAAAGCCATGTGGATCGGAGAGAAATTGGTGCAAAACAACATCGAAGTTTTGAGTGTGAAAGCTGGACTCAGGTCTACCGCGGCAAATGAGCGGTAAGGCGGCCTATCTAGGTCACACGGCACCCTTTTAACATCCACCACCGTTATTTGATCAGAGTTAACAAAGCTGATCAAATAACGAGCCACGTCGAGCCAGAGGGGGGAAGCGAATCTTAAACCAAGGCCCGAGACCCAATCCATCAGGGATCCAAACAGGACGAGAGGAGGAGCGTCAAAGGAAATTAAATCAAAGGGAACAACACAAGGACTCCGATAGAGAGATAATGTCCAACCCCCCACCCCACACACACATCCCTCTCCACATTCCCCTGCATCGTCTCCCTTACCAGACAGATGGATGCACTTTTGAAGAGAAGTCTGAGGAAACTTTTAATGAACAAGATGCCGGCTGAGGGGCTTTTTGAATTATCTCATGGTCGATAAGCACCCCACAGCGCAAATGGCACCGCGGAGGGCTTTGGTCAGATAAACAGCATCTTTTCAGCAGCAGAACAGAGGAGGGTGCTGACACTCGAGGATAGATTAGCGGGGTCTCTTTTCAGGACTTGTCAGGCCCAATTGGACAGGAATCAAAAGTGTGAAACGGAGCTCTAAGAATAGGAGGAGGAGCCACGATAAAAAAGAAAACGTCTAATTAAAATGTGTTACAATTTAATGGCTAATTAAAAAATAAGTTGCTCAGTGATTTGGGCCAAAACACTTGGTTGAAACAGAGTTCAGCCATCCATCTGTTATCTGTAACCGCTTCGAATAATAAATACCAGCGGACGTTGGGCAAAGGCAGAGTATATCCTGGATAGGTCACCGGCCTTTCAGACACGAAGAGACGCCTCACATTCACACCTACCTACAGGCATTTTAGTCATCACTTAATCAATTAACCTAAACGCTAACCTCTGACACAGGGAGAGCATGCAAACTCCAGACAGTCGGACCACTACACCACCGTGCAGCACCTCTGAAGATCACTAATATACGGTGACACAATCCACATATTATTTTGCAGAGCATCTCTAGGTATTGGTGCCGTGACTGCATTGAATGATTCTGCAGCTTTCAATGTAAATCATATCTTTTATTGTGACATTTGAGGACGTCATCTCTTTGGGAAACACTGATCAACGTTTATACTGTTTTGTAGACCAGGCAGCTACTCAATGAATCAAGACAAAATGTATCAACCAACAATGAAAATAATTGTGAATTTCAGCCCTTGTGATACACAATTATGTTGTCTTAAATGATAATAAGCATATTCTAACTCAAACCCTTCAGAGAATCTGATCTTTTTGCACTAAAGTTCATAATTAAATGAGAAAATACTGTTCATTCAATCCACAAAAGTAGAAAAACACATGAGATGAATATCAACCAGAGAATCGTTGACTCGAGTCAACATCCTGCATGATCTGAATCCGTGTCAGGGGATCAAAGCTCATGGCCCCATGACCTTCTGGGAGCGTTGTCACAATCTCTCTTTGATATCCCCCGGATCAATTAAAGGCTCCCGAGGGACGTGTGGCCATTGCACCAAGGTTGGACATCAACCGCAGGGGTGATTGATTAGTCGGCGCCCGGCCATGCAAAACAAGCAAAGAAGCATGATGGATTCCCCGGTGTCGCAACCCGGCGGGACCCAACACATTCATGATCACACACACAAGCCAGCTCGGCATATATGCAGCAGGCTGGCTGGTTCTCAAACTACCTGTATATATAAATATATACACAGCACACCTGGTCTAATATCAAATCAGCGCACACAAATAATCAGAGGCGGTATGAAGGTGAATAAGCACACAGTGATATCTTTGCCTACACACACCTGTACTCCTGCACACTGCCAACGTTGACAATCTTAATATCACACGAGACAGAACACAGTAAAGCCGCTTATTATTTGGCATTGTGGAGGGAGATGAAAAACACACGCGAGCATAACTGTCGAGAAGATAACCCGCCACTGTAAGTCATCAAAAAAAAAGGTGTAATACATCCAATGATTTGCTCATAAGCTTAAATATGTTTATGGGACGCCGTTCATCAGCGTTAGCGATTGTGAACGAAAAAAAATGCAATAAAAAAAAAAAAAAACATCACGAGGAGATTTGAGTGAATTATGAGAAGAGGGCGAGGGAGCTCTGTTACATTTTTCACCCGCCGAGTCGAGGGAGTCGATCTAAATTTCCTGCAGCCTGCGCCTTTAAATCAGATCTGCCATCATTTACTGCATTGCAGACGAGGAGTGGAGTCATTAGAGCCACCAATTGGTACACTTCATTGACCCGGGCAGTATTAATGAGATCAACCCGTTCACCTTAATGGACAGCCTCCCACTGGGAACTGGAAGGGTTGAATTTGATCCCAGCAAGACCAGTATAATTGTGTGGTGTTTGGGTGTGTGTGTGTGTGTGTTATCTAGGGTAAATGAGTGCTGAGTTGCTGGGCTTGAGACTCTTTATTGACCTGTGAAGGTGAACGTTAATGACCTCTCATAAGCAGGGAGGTACACGACGTGGCAACTGTGGTAAATGGGAATCACCTTTAATTGAGCTGAGCTCTGCACATTAAGTCAGGTGGGATGCTACGCGCTGCCAATTCTGAAGGAAGAAGTTGTTTCGAGACGGGCCCGTGCGACTGCAGAGCTAAACGTGTAATCACAAGTTTGCCAAAACGGTGATCTACGCAACTTTGAGACAAATTACACCCTCCGTGATTCTTCTCGTTTTCATTTCCCCTGAGGAAACCATTTCACACGCTTTTCCTCAGCAGTAAACACAAGCTGCCAGCCCGGATTTGCAATTTTTTACCAAACAAACTTCTATCTTCACGTGAAAAAAAAAACAACAACCCGTTAGACCCAATCAATGCCAACAAACTGACACCCGCAGATGAATCTGTTAGAAAAATCCCTTAGCCTGGAGAATAGGCGAGCGGAGAGTGCCTTGGCATTCCTAAGGAGCTATCCGTCATTATGATCTGAGCACACGCCAGAAACAGATGATATACAAACATAATATCATTTGCTGGGGCTTATCATGCATGAAATATAATTTTTCAGGATGGCAGGAGGGAGAGAAAAAAAAAAGAAGAGAAGAATGCATTTCTTTGGATCATTTCCAACATTTTTTTTTTAAGTTATTTGTTTGGCTGCTACGTTCCTTTAATAGGCGGAGAGTAATGGCATGTGGCGGTTAAATCAAAATGACAGAGATGTTTGCGGAAATCATGCAAATGCGAATCAATTTCATGGACCTTGTTGGATGTTTTTACCAGAACACACAGACGTGGAGGAATCATTCAGGAGAAGGGCATCGTCCAGGTAAAGAATGATAAAATATGACATGAAGATATTTTGTGTCTGTATGTTTTGAAATTAAGGGGCAACATCAAGTAATGAATAGTGCCTTGAACCTGCATTCTTTCAAACGTAGAAGTTGTAGAAGTGTGAGAAAATGATCCTTCTTCTCACTTGAACTCAGTTTATAGTCTCAAATGCTAGTTTCAGGACTTCTCAACACAGCCTGATGTTCACTTAGTAAATTATGCTCCAAATTAGAGTAAAACAGATGATATTTTGGATAAAACAGCCTACCTTGTGAGTCGTTACCAGGTATTGTTGTTTGGTTGTACTAAAAGACACTCTAAGGAGTCGGCTGTTCTAGTTAGCACATTACAAATGAGACTATTTTTCTCTTGCCGAAAATAGCATCAATTAATATCACAGAATGTTAATAAAGGATGCACCTTTGCTCAGCAAGGTAGCTAGTTAGCACAGGCCCGAATGCCACACTCAAGGCTTCAAAACGGTAGCCCAAAAGCCTAAAACTATTTAACTATATACTGTATTTGATGCATTTTGGAGAAAAAAAAAAAAAAGCAGGGAGAGTTTTTAATCTAAAAGTGCAAATGCAATGCAGGTCAGCTGAGCCCAGCCAAATAGTGTGAAAGACATCCAAGAGTCCTTCAGATTTGTGTTAGTGCTGCCTCTGTGGATTTAGTGGGTCAAGGGGAGCTGGGCACAGCAGGATGGGTATGAGCACGGTGGGAAGAGTGCAAGGTACCAGACAAGGTCTGAGGAAGGGCAGCGTTTGATTAAGACCTTTCTACTACAGTGCTTATTTGGAATATCCACCCGCACAGCTGCTTTAATACAGGAAGGTTATAAGTGATGGCAACCCCCACCGCTCCCCGCGCCAACAGCAAGTTTGCAGCGGTAGATGAATCGTAACTCGTCCTGTTGTTGGCTTGATTGAAGGGAATGCTTAAAGGTTATATTATTTCGAAACCCTGTCCGATTTTGAGGGAAGACAGCGAAGACAGCAAAGAGAAGAACATCCCACAAAAGGAAATGATAAACAATGTTGAAGATTAAGGTCCTTTCAGCGTACTGGCTTCAAGTGTTTTTCTTCAAAGTAAAGGTCCAACCATAACACGGATTCAGGACACGTCTCCTTCCTTATTCATTGGGCCTGCAGCTGTGGGACTGGTGGGGCTAACAGATGATACCTGAACTCTGCTGGTGAGGAATCCAGGCACTGATGCCCAGTCAGAGCTCAGCGGCACATGCTGAGTGACCACCCCATGGGGACGCAAGCAGCTACCCAACCGTGGCAGACGGAGGAGAGAGAGAAGGGACAAGTGGGAGAGGAAGTGTAAGGGGGGCTTACATGTAAGGAGACGGTTAGTTACCCCTCCACTCTACAGTAACACCACAAGGAGAGAGTATGGTTGTTACTGAATCACAAAACATCTCAACTAAACTACAAATAAATGAATGTATGAAAGAACAGAGAAAGTCCAACCCAGACTCGACCAATCCATACAACATTGATCGTTTCTGTATACATGTCATAATAACTTTCACCGTTTTAGCTGTGAGTGACTGTTCACTCAATTTTTAATTCCACATCGATTCCCGGTGCACAATACTGTCTTGTTTATCTCAATGAGTTCCATGCAGCGAGGCAAACGTGTACAGATGGTAAATTGGGGACAAAGAGAGCATTGATATTGTATCAGCATTCATTTAGGTGCAGAAACCGGTTGTTGGGAGAGAAAAAGGCTTGTAAGGACTAAGGATGGGACGAAATATCGTTTGGCGAAATATCGCGATACAAAACGTGACGATACGCATCGAGTTTGAAAAAAATGGATCGCGAAATGAAGACTAGATGGCACTGCCACATGATTTGTGTAGTATATAAATAATTTAGTTTGTGTGTTTGTGTGTATATGTGTGCGGCAGGCATACAGTCTATGGTGGCAGGCTGACAGCACCATCTGCTGGTTAAGCAGCGGAAAACTAAATGAAAAAGAAATTACATCCGAGGAACGGTGCAGGTCACAGCGCATGCTGCAACAACAGTGTTGTTACAACACTGTACAGCAAGCTAACAAACATTAGCACCAACTACCTTGCCCTCAAACCGCCGAACAATGGAGTCGAATGAGGTTGAAATTGAGGACGCTCCGCTGGATACAGGTCATTTGTCTGGCAGTATTTTCTCATTAAAAAATAATTGGCTACTCTTCTCCAAGACAGGTAAGTTGAGCTTGGCTAACTAAGTTAGCATCATAGCTTGACGGGGATGGACATTTCGAATACTTTGAACTGTCGAGTATCAACGTTATTCATTTCGATCATAGAAACAAACGTTAGCAGCAGCAATGAGTAACGTTGTTACTCCGCTGTCCGGCCGCCTTCGGCGCGTTTGGATACGCCAACAGCTCCGGCAACCTTGAGTCTGGAGGGGAGGGGGTGGAGGGGGAGACGGGTACGACTCGCCGCAGTGTTTTGAATTTGAGTGTAGTATCGTTTTTGGCCACATTCTTACATATAGCGCCTTTAAGAGAGGCCGAGATAACTTAAACTGGGGTTAGGGAGTGTTCTTGTTTGTGTTTGAACTGTTAGGCCGTGTGTTTCCTTGTGTGCAACTGAAACAAAAATAAATAAGTTGTAATTACGCAGTATTATTTTGTTTTGTTAGTTTGTTATTTTGTTTTTTTGATATCGTATCGTTACGTATCGTTTCGTGACCCTGGCATATCGAGGTGCATCGTATCGTGAGTTTAAGTGTATCGTCCCATCCCCAAGGACCAGGACCAACTAGGACGCTAACTTCGCATTTCAAGACCCAGAAAATACGTGACATCAGCTCACAGCATGTCCACATAATGAACATAAGCTTGAATTTAGGTTTTAAAGTTTATGTCACTTTAACTTGACTGATTTGTGCCAAAGGACAATGAAGGATTAGAGTCCAGCCCCTATTATTACAACTTTGTCTTTTTGGCCCTTCATTTTCAGCCTTGGTAAAAAAAAAAAAAAACACTTAGAAAAAAGATCTACCAAAATGTATGTCTGTGTGTATCCAAAGTTAAAACCATTAAAATGAAGAGAAATTCTAACAAGGTAATAGACACTACAGGCCCAAGATGCACCAGGAGACATATTCAGCATCCTACTGGCTATGCTCCACTTTAACAGCTTTGCGCACAGGACAGACTATTGGCAATGTCTAAATGGGATGTTAGAACGTGGTATGTTTGAAATTGGGGCCTGATCAGGCAACTGTGGAGATAACGGCTGCACCGCGGTGTGGCCTGCAGCTCAGAAGAGCGAGCCCTTTTGCCAACGAGGGGCTGAAACAGAGACGCTGCAGGAAGCATTAAGGGGCTTTTGAGATAGAAAATCTGGTTTAGAAAAATCCTGCTACAAATGGAAAGCGTCCTCATCCGTTATTGTGTCAGAATACGCCATTTATGGCAAAGGCACGGCTTACTCTTGAGCAGCCATGTAATTATGGATTATGCTGGAGTGTTTCTTTTTTTTTCTTTTCAATTGGTGAAGCCGGACGAAAGTGCCAGGCGAACAGTAGAAACAACAGAAGAATAACGTCACATGACATAGCTCTCTAAAGAAGAGGATTAAAAAAATGATGGCAGGCATTTTTTTTTTTTTTTTCACACATACGATATTAATTCTGCAAATGTGCATCCCTTCAAGGCAACACCAATTACTGTGGCAACCGTTGCCAAGCTTGGAAGCATTACAGCACACCTACTGTACCACCTCGCAGGACATCTCTCCACACGGATCTAACTTTTTTTAGAGGAGAAAACAGTCAAAAACTTCCTCTGGACGTTTTCCAAAGTTTCCCCTTTGGAAATCACTCAAACCGGGCATCAGCACGCGTTTTCACGAGCGGAAAAAAAACGGATTAACATATGAAGCTGTCAACAAAGCATCGAGGCAGCTCATATGGGGGGTTTGAGCTTCAAGGTAGTGCTTTCTTCATGAGTTTGGAAGCTGCAGGAAAGCAGCAATTCCCCAAACTCGTCGGCCCACCTGAGAAACTTTGCTTTGGAGGCACGCGAGCCCAACGCGCTTCATCAGAGCCATAGAATCACAGGGGGAAACGCTGCAGAGGGGCTATTGTACGGAAATCCAATGCCCTTGTTTCTTTACTTTTCAAATATGAATCAACACAAAGATGTGCGTCCTCTGGGCAATGCGTTTGCTCAAGGTTTGTTCCGTAGGCCAAACATAGAACCATTGTATAAAACCAACAGTACGTCCCCGTGCTGTAAGCACACATCTGCCCTTGAGTGGAGCACGTACACCACTTTAAAGTGAGAATGCGTCAAATGTAACATCCTGGATAGCATACCGCACATAGTGTACTTCCCGTACTTGAGTCTGACTCTCAGATCTGCGAGCTAAGCAGCACTTGCAGCAGAGGATTTTTTTATTACGGAGAATTAGAGAGAGGGCTAGCAGGACAGGCAGGAACGAGCTGACATTTTGATTAAGGTGCCAACAAATTTTATTTGCAGTTCCAAAATGTCGCCACCGTATTTCCCCCCGGACATCTGAGGTTAGACAGGACAGGTATTCTGTCCCCAACTTCAGCTGTCAGGCATCGATCCTCCCTAGATTACACACCAGATGCGGCCGCAGTTCGCGGGCAGAGACAAGCGTTATAAATTATGGAGCAGCTTAAAGATGAAGACGCCATGGGGCATATTCGCAAAGTAGCGAATGATAGAATTCAACGTACAGTTTAAACTTATGGAAAGGTCAAGTGGGCGTCCGAAGCATGGAACCAGGAATGCTGTTGACCTTGTGTAAATATCAGCTTGAATAGAATTATTAAAGGATATGGATGATATGTACCAGTGTTCTTTGTTACCCAGCTCAACTACAAACATGATTTTCTATGGACAGACCATTTACACTCTATTAGTCCCCTTGAATAGAGTTGGAAAAGTGTCAACTTTGACTCCCTCCGTGCCTCAATTAGTCATTTCCCTTTCCTTCTCCAATGACAAACATTTCTTCTCTTCTGTCCCAGGTGCCCACTCGACGGGAAACGAAAAACAAGTGGGACAACTAGGACACGAGTAATCATCTCATCTAAAATGGTGAATTCCAGCTGGTAACAGAGAAACAAATCAGAGCACGAATTCACCCCTGAATCATTTTCTCCACATGCACGTTAAAGCGACTGCAATTCATTACGGCGGAGCACGAGAGGGTAATCATGTTTTGTTGGCGGCGTGAGCGGAGTAAACTGCGAAGTCATAATAGATGATAAATTGTCAGTCGAGGGGTGGATTTATCCACGCGGGCCGGGGACTCAACCCAGCGGTTTATCTGCGGTGAGATTGGACACATCTTGGATTGAAACGGGTGTTGGAGTTGGAGTGTATGTGAGAATGCTTTGGGATTATTTATGTATGGGTGCCGTTCTTGATGGGTTACAGTTGGGTTTTATTCAGTCTGCCTGCCAGCTAGGAAATTAAACTGTGGTTGCTGTGGCAAAAGGGACACTTCCGGTTTACCCATAATCCTCCGCCGAAGACTTAACCTGGCGGTGTCGGCCGTCTTGATATAATTCCGTAACCGTGGGCCGCATGCTCCCCTTAAGCCGCGGCCTCTAGTGTGAGCCTCAGAGGATGAGAAAGCCTATCTCCTCGCCGCTCAGTCAAAAATCTGACAGCCCCTCTTTGCCTTACAGGGTGAGGAGGGCATTTTTTCTCACTCTTCCCAGAGGGAGATGGGCGAGTGCCATGCTCACAGCATATAAGAAGATCACACGGCGAGGCTGAGGAGCTGGCCATTTCATGGCAACTCTCCGCCGTGACAGATGGGCAGTGTGCTCTTGCCATAGCCTAGAGTTTAAAAATCCAAGCTGCTTACCGAGTAAGTGAGAGAAGGTGGGCGGAGCTACCGCGGGATGGGAAAAAAAAATAAGAAGCAAAAGAGATGAAGGGATGTAAAGAAGAGACGAGACGGGCGAAGTAAAGACATAAATACTTTGGTTTGACAAACGGGAGAAAAGAGTGTCGATAAGCACAGCTTTGAAAAGACTTATTCTAAGCGAGACGAACGCAACGCGGCGTGACAAGAAGAAGTTGAAAAGGGAAAAAAAGCAAACAACAAAAAAAAAAAAAAAAGAGAATGAAAGAGACAGATTGGAGGACTGCCGGAGCATGTGAGGGAGAGAAGTGAGCGAGCGAGCGAGGCGTTGGAAAGCGGCGCGCTAACAAAGACGAGCCTGGTGGGAGAGCGCCGACGTACGGCGTGAGCACTAAATTAGTTTCCCACAGGGAGCTCATCTGCTGCTGAGGAGAAACCACAGAAAACCTTCTGGCCACAATCCAAATGGAGACAATGATTTGACATATTTTTCCTCACTGACATGATTTCCCGTGTCATGGTGGGAGGATAAAAAAAAAAAAACATTTGTTGTTTATTGCCGACGTGCTTCAGCCGAGTCCTGTTTTAGAACACCATGTAGTCAAATAAAAGCCATATGTTCAGCAGTGCCACTATATTAGGGTAGACATATTAAGCATCACAAACTCATTGTTCAGTGGTGGAAGGTGTTTTCAGATCCTTAACTTGCATATATTAAATGTGAAAATAACCCCAACTTCAAAATCCTACTTAAAGTATAAAAGTATAATCAGCAAAGTACTTGGAAAACTAAGCTATTCCCTGTGCAGAAAAACAGATTGTATTATTCTAATATAGTCCATCATCAGATTGTCAGATTGAATTTATCTGTAACCATTGGGTAAGTGGTTACAGATAAAGGCTGGATATACAATTAGGTACTTTAGCCCACTGGTTTTTAATCTAGAGGTGAGGTTTTTTGAAAAACGATCTAATTCCATCTCCGAGGGAAGAACAATTACCTTAAAATTGGGCATTTACTCCCAAAAAGCCGGGAGGTTTGAGTTTCCTTTGACACATTTATTTAGATCTTTAGCTAAGAAAAAAAAGAAAAAAGCTCTCTGATGCTTAGCAACATCCATTTGTGTCCCCGCAGCCCCGTGGCTTACTGTTGACATTTATCTGAATGTGTTCAGGTTCACTGAGTCCAACTCTGATACCGCCGCTTGTCTATTAGCAGGCTAACTTTAGAAGTGGCTTTTAAAAGGCTCATATTCGTCCTCCGCCTTTGGCTTTTTTCCCCCCTTTTTCCGTTAACAGCCTCCATCAATTCAACAGGCAGCTTGTCAATTATGTGCCCGGTCCTCGCAACTGACAAACATCAGAACAAGAAGGAGGTGAAAAGGATGTATTTATGGTAAATACATCATGTAAATCCACTTTAGTGAGGTGGAAATGTTGACAAAGCCCTCTAAGTTATTTCTGTTTTGCAGAAAATGTGTAGCAATTCAGAGGAATTGCATTGATTTAATGAAACAAAGGGGAGTGATGAACTCCGGTGCTCATGTACATAATGTCTGGATTGTGTCTCAACCAACAAGACCTGCTCAGACCTTTCTCTAATTAATGTATAATTGCATCAAATGAGAAATACAATACAATAATCATGACGGAAGTGGACATTAAAATAGATTAGATTTACCGTTTGTCTCTGCCAACCTGTTGTGTTGCAGTTTAAATCCATATCTATTCAAAATATCACCGATTCATTTCATCCCATTGAACATTAATGTCATAATCAGCATTTGAATTGTTGAGTTATGGACAAAAATGTGTCTTACGAGGTCACAGTGACCTTTGAAAACCATGTTCTAATCATTTCCTGCTTTCTCTGTGGCAAATTTTAAGAAATGATTGACCAGATCTTGCTAAGATATCACATTTATGGGACGGGTGGACAACCCGAAATGATAACGCCTAAAATAATGCACATATCGCTCATCGAATACAATAGCAATACTTACATTTTATAGGTGTGTACATCAAACGGGAGTTATCGGGGTGTTAGCGGCCCTGATATACTGTATACAGTCACACTTTATTCTACTGCTTTATCTGCTGAACAGAAATGTAGGATATATGAGTTGGAAAAGTTATTGTTGATTAAAGATGAAGATCTTTGCTTTATATATTGGTGTTTGTGTTGTATCCACTCGAAGGGGGAGCTTCGCGGTCGCCGAGGCCAGAAAGAGGCGATTATTTTGTAAGGCTGAGGTGTGATCATGGTACCCACCCCCCTCTCCTCCCCGTGTGCCTCTGGAGCGCTGACAGAATCGATATATCTAAAGTAGAAATCAAACTGCAGCAAACTGAGACACTTTCACGCCGGTGCATCCACTCCTGATACACTGGCGGTTGGATCAGCCGCTCTCCCAGAGGACCTGTTCTGTTCCAGGGACCAGCACTTACATACATATATACATAGAAATATATATACTGTATATAGGTGTATAGACGCGCTTTCCTTCCCATTCACATGCACATTTCCCAATCGCCTCCAGGGCAGCTGGCTTTCTTCAACACTCCAATTTATTGTGAATTACCAGCTGTCCCGCCAGCGGCCCCATTGAACACCGCGACTGATCCTCTCTACTTCTCTTTATTTATAATCTACTTCCTACCAGATTTGCTCAGAGAGGGGGGAAAAAAAGGACTCTTAACGACTAGCCGGGAGAGAATCATGAACCTGCGAGGTGCGACGCATCCAAAACGCAACGAGACAAAGCATTTTGGAGACTAAACGTCCCGTCCATCTGTTCTGTCACCGCTCACAGGCTACGGAGGGAGGGAGGGAACGAGAGAGCGGGACGAGGCACGCAACCTTCATACACTCCCGATGCAAATCATGCTTACGTTATGCGGCCATCATCTTTTATGCAAATCGCTTGAGTGCTGCAACAGCGCCTTATGCATATTTATGGCGGGGAAAGGAACATGGCACCTGTCTGCGGGGCCGGGCTGCTCGCGCTAACTAGCCGCGTTAATGCGATGCGGGCCGTGTGCAGAGGGTGCGCGGTGATTATGTGATGCGTCTTCAAGGGCGAGACTTGAAGAGAGATGAAACTACCCAACGTTCTCATGCCTGATTATGAATTACTGTACGTGTCAATATTTTCACACGGGTTCATGGAGGCTGTTCCCCCCTCCTCCTCCCTCCATATATTTAAATAGTCATTAAGCCTTGTTTGCATTCGATCTAATGCAGAAAATAGAAAGGAACACAAGGCAGCCCAAACACTGTTAGTATGCATCGGTAGGTTTCTGCCTGTTGCATTTCCGGGTGTGGGAGTGTGCCGGTGCCAGTGTGAAGAGGTCAGGTCGTACCACAGATCTGTGATCTGTAGGGGCTCACGACAAAGACATGCATTTGCATGTTATGAATGGGAAATATGGTCACGTGAAATAGCTACGCGGTTTTGCCGAGCACTTCTTTGTAGTTCGCCACGCGTGGGTGCTTCACACGAGAACGGGATTCAAAAGGTGAATATCAATGCGCTGAAACGTACAAACATGCACAACAAGGCCTGTGTGCTGCTAGTTGGAGTCTGGATTTAGGGTTTCCGCTTGAGGGGAACTTCGAAAAAGAGCCGCAGGAGATCCTGAATAGCACATACACAAATACAGTGGAGACACAAACAAATCAATACAGGTACACACACACACACACACAATGATGGACTTACACGTTCACACAGAAAGGCATAAATCCGCTCTCGGCGTAGAACTAAACAATGGCGACATGAATTGCCTAATTAAAAGCTACGCTCAGTAAATTGGACAATGCAAATTGCGAGGACGAAAGGAAAAAAAAAAGCGGCCGTCCGTGCTCCAGCCCTCCCCTCCTCTGCACTCATCTCCTCTTGCTTTTGAAAGGCATGTCTGCGAATTTCAGTGCTGTGTAATTATCCCGGCGCTCTAAAGCAGACATTAGTGAAGACGTCCCGCCACTCTAACGGGGGATCCTATTAAGACAGGTAATTAAAGGCGGCGCAAAGAAAAAAAATGGCTGAGGGAAGCATTTTGAATAGAGCCTCAAACACGGCCGATAAATCTCCCACACGTCTATCTTTAGGGCGCTTTTGTTTGAGTGTATTATTCAGGAGCCTTGTTGGCCGCGGCGAGGGGAGGCATATGTTGACAGGATGGGGGGGACGGAGAGGGTGGCCAAGTGGCGGCCATTTTGTAGGTGACCTACTTCTGTTTTTTAACAGATTTGAGGAGGACACGAGGAGGGTTTGAGGCTGCCTCGCCAAAAAAAAGGAGCCGTTTGTCCCTGGCTTCGGTTTACAGGTACAAATATTTAAGAGCCGCCAGGTGAAAGCGATGTTTTTAAATTACGCTGATGCTGATTTATTCAATCGCAGCGGCGACGGAGGCGAAAGCATTCATCACGAGCACTTGATTTACAATCGGCAAAGCGAACGAAGTGTCTGCCCCCCCCCCGTCACGCCGAAGTGGCGTTTACAACCCTAATCATATTATGGTATTCCGATGAACATTTTCATCACCTAACGCCTTCTGAAAGCTCCGTCGCCGAAAACCACTGATGAGCGTCGCGGACGCCATCAATTGATTACACGTTTGAGTGGGAGAAAAAAAAAAAAAAAAAAAAAGTGGGCCCGGCTCAGCACCCATATCGACAACTCGGAGATGATGTGCGACGGAGACGATAGAAGGTGAGGCATCCAATGCGATTGTAAATGGAAACAATCAATATCAGTAGCATTCCGGGGGAAAGAGGTGGGGGGTGTCATGAGAGAAAGCACTCCGATGCTCCAATTGCTATTGAAGTATGTGTCGATCCAATACCTGCAGCGGTGGAGGGCTTAAAGGGAACGAAGGAGGTCGTATGCGAAGGATTGGATTCTTATTTGGTGGAGAAAGAACTTCTCTGAATCACCTCTAATGTGGACAAATGACTCTCATTATCTCCTCCTATACTGAATAGCAGTAACTGAAGTAGGGCCTTTAAAAGAAGGGAATCTGATTCAAGAGGGCCCCGTTCACTCCCCCCCCCCTCTTCGCTGTCTGTTATACACAAGAGAGCCCAGCCTGGAGAATACAGGGATGCACACTTCAATTTAGAAAGCATGAATAAACAATGGGACTTCCATGTGCTGAAGAAATTTCCCCTGGCGGCGCTGGCTCTCTCGCTCGCCCGCCGATACGCTCGCACGCGTGTGGAACTCACACTCCCCGCCGGGGTCACACACGGCCCCGGATACCGACACCGATATCTGGTCGAATAAACGCTGACACGATGTGAGGTGTATCTCAAAATCGCTAACTTTCCCCTCACTCTGACACACACACACACACACACACACACGCACACACACACACACACACACACGCTGTCTCACCGACTTTGGCGGCCGCGCCGTTTCATGGGGGGTGATAGGGAGCACAAAATGACTTGCTCACAGCAGAGTACAGTGTCACGGCGAAAACTGCTGTGAACACAAATTTGGATAATGGTCTCGCACACAAATACACACACACACACACACACACAGAGAGGGAGAGAGAGAAACACAAACAGTCTGAAAGTACACCGCTGCAGAGTTCTTTGTAACAATCTATTTGAAGCAGACTTTCCTTAAGAGAGAGAACTCAGATGGAAACAAACTGCTCCTGCAATAAAGCCTCCCTTGGTGCACAAATTAGGATAAGAGACTCAGCATGAGTTAGAAGTCCCTGTGTGAAGTGTGTGTGTGTGTGTGTGTGTGTGTGTGTGTGTGTGTGAGAGAGAGAGAGAGAGAGAGAGATAACAGTCTACTGTAATTCTCTGTGTGAGATTTGCCTTCTTGAGAGTGTGTGTGTGTGTGTGTGTGTGTGTGTGTGTGCCCCCTCAGTCCTGGTCCCTTTAATTCTGTGAGCTAAGATAATGAGAATTTGATCTGCCGCTCCTCTGAGGCGCGTGGCTCTGATTGAATGGGAGCAGAGTGTAACGGATGAGACGAGCGATAGCGAGCCGGCTCGGTTACACTCAGACGGGACAACGCGCCGCCGCCGCCGAGGGAGGTGATGGAGCGCGTACCCGCGTACCTGTGACAAAGCAGGGGCCCCCTTTGGGTTGCGGAAGGATGCCACGGCCGTGATAATAATAATGCTGGCCACGTGTCTGCAAATAGGACACGGTGCGACGGTGCGACACTCGACCCGTACGATTACTCGAGCCAGTAAGTGTTGAGACGGTTCGTCTCTGTCCGTAAAACACACAACGTTACACACAACACACACACACCTCCTATTCATAGCCACGATGAATCATTTCCCTCCGAAAATTATCTCCGTAATGACACACCTGATAAGTCTGATGTCAGCTTCGCAGCCAGCTGAGAGCCTTCAGGTAAAAATTAATGAGATTAATCAAATTAATTAAATTGTATCACTTTCAGCCAGACCCCTAAAACGAGGCTCCGTTTGCTCCATTTCTCCAGTGACCTCCTTTTTTTTTTTTTACGGTCGCATTCAACAGTTTTACGTCGGAGACGCAATAATCCTGAAATCACGTCTTGTTTTAATCGACCACTTTTTTTTTTTTACCCATCGGTGACCCAGAAAGAGACGCTTGTACTGTAAACGCGTTTACTTGCTCATCTAATTGTGAAGCGGATGAGAGGAGATGCTTTGGCTAAAAATAAGCCGGTGTATGCAAACCAGGATGTAAATGATATGATTATGTAAATGAGCCTCGTCACATTGCATGCGGGTTACAATGAGAAGACTGACCTGTCGGCAAAAGCAGAAGCACGTCGTTAAGACTCGAACTGAAGGTGAGTTGTTTCGCTTCTAATCCTGCTGAATAAAGAGCTGCATCACATTTATGACCAACTATAATCATCTATTTTCTAAAGCGAGTTCTGTATGAATGTTGTTTTAGCGGGGGACCATTTTTAATCGTTTTCACTTTCACGAAAAGGTGACATTGTCCTCTGCGTGTTGAACAAGCGCCATGACCCTAAAGTCCATGATATCCATTCTAAGTCCATTATAGAACGGCTAATCTTATTCAGTTTCCTCCCTGTTCTGCTATCAGCCTTTAGCTCCCCTTGTCTTCTCGTTTTAATGATGCAGAGGAGAGAAAAAAAAACATCTGAAATGACTCCTTTGAGCTTCGCGGTTCCCTATCAAACACGGCCCTATCTGCATCAAGCTCCTCTCTTTTCACAGCACTACAGAAAAACGAGCCTCTCCTCATGAAGCAGGAAAAAAAAAGGTACAAAAGTTTCTCAGCTGACTCGTCTGGATATAATTCAAACCGTCTACTCTAAAGTTTATTATTAACAGAAACACATCGCAGATGTACTGCCTTGATTTCGGGGCTAACTTGATATTTTTTTTTCAAATAATAAAATCAGAGGAAGAATGATGAGATTGAAAAAGCTAAGATCTAAACTAAACTACCTAAAGGCGGAATCCGACACGTTACTGACTCAGCAATTATTCGGCGGTGTTAATTGAATAATGGTCACCTCAAAAGGTAAGTTTCATTTCAAGCACAAAAGGATTATTTCGTAACACAAGAAAAAAAAATGTCAACAGCGATCGCTCTCCGGATGAGATACCATCTCGGCCCATGTGACGGGCAAAGACACAGATCATGTATGCATTAAATATAAGCTACATAAAAGCTTTTTAGTGTCCCCCCAACAGTACAGCTAAACGCTTGTGTGTGAGCTTATGAAGACAGGTGAGCGCACTGCTTTCCCAGTAAAAGGACGATACACGGACCTTCAGCGCATGTTGAATTATGGGATATCCAATAAAAAGTGGATGCGAGGATGACAGGGAACACGGAAAACCCACAAATACTGCAGTCGCCGCCGTCTCAGAGGAACTAAAACATAAAGTGGTTTGCGGGCTGAGAGAATGACGATCATGTTCACCCTCAAAAGTCGGAGTTCAACGCCCAAACCTTCTGCAAAAAGCTGCATATTCAATAAATAATAAAAATACAACCAACGATATTGTTGGAAAGCGGCTTATGGAATATGTCGGGCTGAAGCATCGAATATTTGCTGCCGATTAATACCAAAAGCCAAGCAAATCAATTCACCACAACTCCTCATTGCACAACTTGGATGATAATTTCTTGTCTTTCTCTTCTGCAGCGTATTAGGACACAATCCATCAATACGTTAGCTCCAGTCACTTAAGGCTTTCAACGAGCGACTGTCAAAAGCACCGCGACCGATCGACAAAAACAATACCGTCAGCTCCCGTCCCCGAGCACTTACAACACAATGTGATGCTCGATCACACGTTGCCATCCTCTCTTTTTTTTTTTATCGCTGTGCAGCGATTGACTTGATGAACGTCGCCTCAGGCCCTTTTTTCGTTGCATCGGATTCCGTTGTGCAGAAGAAGATACTCCAGAGTTTCAATGCAGGCACTAAAACGGGGGGTCAATACACGGCTTGAGCTAAGTGAAGTGGAGGGATGCTGACACCGTCTTCCCGAGAACGACCGCGTCGTCAGTTGTTTCGGTTTAGTGACCTGAAAGGTGACAACGCCCAAAGGTGCTAATGTTGTTTAGTGGCAACGTCCAGATAGGACGGATGGGTGAACAACACCAGACTGGAATGTTTGTTTCCTGTTCCCAGCTGACAATCAGTGGCGTCTTTTTTGAAAGTGCAATCCGGATTGTTCCGCAACCTTAACCACATGTTGTAACCATGGGCAAAGCTCTTCTAATCTTCACAAAGAAGTCATTTTCTCTGAGGGACTTGTTTAACGACATTTTGACGTTAAATCTGATGAGTCACATTAATAACTGCAGAGTAAATTCACAATGGTCACTAATAAAGTGTGAAATCTGTGGTCATTTCTAAGTTCAATCCTTTATTCAACTTTTTATAATGACCTTTGCCCTTCATCTCTGTTGCTGTCTCTCACGGCAACCAATTAAACTCATTCTAGCAGACAGCATCCATTCGAAAACATCCTTTTGCCAACATATTCCTTTCGTTAAGCAGCATGAAGGGTTGACTAATCGAGCTTCGTGGGAGGCTGGTGAGCTTTTTTATTGAGTTTTCCTTTACAAGGTAATGAAAGAAACAAACTTTCCTTCACTCCTGGTAGCCACACTTGATCTATTCCATACTGTTTTTTGTGTGTGTTTTTAAACACCGTGTGAGTTCCTAAAGCATTCTTTGTAAGTCAAGTTGTAAAAATTGGTATGTAAGATAAAACCTTAACCTAACGCTGACCTCCTCCCCCCCCCCACGATTTCCTGATTGCTTCTTTGGTAATACTTAAAGACATGGAGCTTTATAAGTGGACCCTAAGGGATGATACTCAATGAGATGTGCCCTCAATAATGCATGACACGGAGGCAGGAAGCCCTACAAAATACTGCCAGGTTTTTGGCAACAGAGACAATGAGAAGGCCTATTTTACAGCATTCCTCTTAAGAGCAAAGCTTCGGCACAGCTGACTATTTGAGTAAAATGTGTTTTCTTATCCCCCATTTGGATGAGCTTCAATGCAGATTATACTATTGTGAAATATTATAGTATTCACCTATCAGTCACCCAAATTTGAAAAGAATCCTCTTAAACGTACAAACTCACTGACCTCACGCAAATGGACCCAAGGCCATTCATCCAAATGCAAATACCTAAACGTTTCCACACATGCTTTATCAAAAGTTCAAATCAGACTTTTGTTAAATATGAATCACCAAACAGCTTCAAATGATTAAGCTCAATTATTTGTCTACACGGAGGCACCGTGTAATGCAATCTCTAGTTGTTAATTGTGTTAAATCCTAATTAAGCAGACAATGGAGGCATAAAAATGTAGCGTCGGCTCCATTGTTGCGAAAAGACTGTTATTTTTCACTTGAGGATCTGCATAATGAGCGCTGCTGAGCAATAAATAATATTCAGACAGTGGTATTGTTCTGGCCTTCTGAAATCAAAGTAATCGAAAGAACGAGCTTCATCTCTGCTGCGAGCCCCAAATTGCAGATTCATTATTGTATCCCATAGAGCGTTTCTTATTTTTTTTCCCCAAACTGCTGGGTTCATAGGAATATCAAAAATAATTAACTGTTTTTAGAAAAGTTTTGCTGTGTGTATTTCTTCCTGGGGTTTGTCCCCCCAACAGTATTTGGACCACGTAACGACCCAGATGCCAGACTTTCCCCGAAATGGATCGATGCAAATGTCTCGCGGTTGCAATCGCAGATGCCAGAAAGCGAGGACAGACAGGCAGCCAACATCTCTCTCTATCCGTGTCTGTCTCTCTGTCTCACTTCCTCTCACACACACACACACTCTCTCCGTGGCACAAAATGATCTGCCACTCCGAACAAGAGTCGGCGCTACGGGGCGGCCGCTGGCATCAATTTATCAGCGCTGGGCTCATCCAGAATATTGTCCCTCCTTCTGGCAGGAAGCAAATCAAACAAACAAGAGGACAAATGGAGAGCACGGAGGAAAGAGGGGGTGGGAGGAAAGCGAACAAAGAGGAAAAACAGTGGTAGGTATTCTGCCAACCTCTTCAATCAGGTGAACAGACACGCGGCGAGCGACGATGAAAGCCTCGCCTAAAAGAAGTCGGAGATTCATCACTTACAAGATCTCAGCAGCAGTTAGGACCCTGACATCCGGCCTTGTTCATGCATCTCTGACTGCACACGGCATTCATCTCTTAGCAACCTTTCTCTCCCATGATGACCCCCTTCTCCAACTCTGATTATCCATCCACCTTCAATTTGTCTCTCGCCGCTTCCCGCCATCACTGCTTCCTCCATCTGAACCGCCGTTCTTCAAATTGGTTCCCCGTCTGCCAGGCCATTCTCCCTGATCACCTCCCTACTCTTTTTCCAGATGCACACAATCAGACTACCTGCAAAGACGTGTGGTAGGGGGGACTTAAAGGGGGAAAATGTGTATTCTTTCTCCACGTGGGTCGCATTCCTCTTCTGAGCCCCCCATCACGCGGCGGTCTCGCCTGGCCGACTCGTTGCCGGTGGCCTTGCAGACAGCTAGCTGTGTGCCCATTACCTTAAGCGGTCTGACTGGGGTGAGCTAAATTAGGGAAAGAATGAATAAGGCTTCTTGACTGTGAGCTCCGGGGCCACCTACCTATAAATCACCTGCTAACTCCCCACAGCCATCCCCCACCCCGGCCCCACCGTGTCAAACATCTCTGACCCAGCTAGAATTCCCCGTTTCCTCTGCCCTCCCTCTCTCCTTCCCCCTTTCCCCTCCCTCCATACCTGCCTGCTTCGTCTGTCTCGTCCCTTATCTTTGCTCCTCTCTGCTAGCTAAACCCTTTTCCATCACTTTTTCTTCCTGTCCGTCTCTAGAACCCCCCTTTCACTCGTCTTTATCTGGCGGTTATCTCCCTCATTGCTCTTCTTGCAGCGGTGCACTTTAAAATCATCCTATTTGTGTTTAGCCTTTATTCCTTGTATTCCTCCCACTGCACCTCCTATGTTCTGGTCTGGGTGGTAAAATGTGAGTAAGAGGGTGTAAAATTAGGGAGAAAGTGCGCAGCACTGTTTGCACTCCATGAATATTTAGCACATTGTAAAATGGTAGTTTTTTGTGTGTGTTCCACAAAGCCTATTACAATTGAAAATCATGTGATGAGCCCAAAATGGTTCAGGACTAAATACCTTGGTTCTAAATGCCGGTATTTGATGAGATTAGATTAAACTCTAATGATCCCTGCGGGGGAAAATTGGGTCTTTACAGCAGAAAAAGAATAGATAAAGAGTGGAAATAAATAAGCATGGAGTTAATAGAGGGCATAAAATATCTGCTGACAACAGCTACCAATGGAATATGCTGTTCATAATATCGGCTTTTAAAAAGGGATAAATAAAAATACACGTACAAATCATCACACTACTGTCAACCATGCCCATGTGCCTGATGTTGTATCTCGGGCAAAACTATCAAGACGATAACATAAATATGAAATATCTAATACTGTAAATTGTGAGTAAGTGAATGGAATAACTTTCAACACAACTAAGAATCATCTTAATGGGACTGACTGTCACAAAAACGCAATAGCTGTCCATATAGAGTTGCATCCTAACTCCTTTTTAAGGAGGTTGTTTTCTTGTTCCTGCAAGCATCAAATAGTAAAAGCATCTAGGAATAAGAAAGGAATGTGAACTAGTCCAACAGGGCGGAGTTCACTGGTTCAAATCAGGCTGACAGGCCGCCGGCGACAAGAATCTGCAGAGTAATTTGTCGTCTCAGTAGGGCATTAGTTCCATTTTTAAATGGAATACTCGCTGCAGTTCATCCGTACACTCAGAGAAACCCCACACTTTTGTAATGAGGCGATAATGGAAAAGGAACCGGGTGAATCTCCCCGTCTTTTAACTCCCCCCACCCCCACCAACTCCACACATGCTGTGGACTTTGTGAACGGAAAGGTGACGGAGTAGAGGACGGCGAGGAGGGAGGTCAGAGATGGATGGGTGTCTTGGTCTTGGAGGGAGATATAAATGGAGAGGCAGATGCGGCGAGAAAGGAAAACCCATCATCCAGCGTGGTTACAGCCCACAGAATGACAGCCCGCTTTGTGCCATTTATTTGTGTCTCGGTGCACGCGTGTGCACGAGTGCAGTTTTGTTTGTGTACGATGGATGAGTGACGAGAAAGGAAAAAAAAAACAGCCACAGCCCCGTCCATCTGCATGCGTCATCAATATCGTCGCGTTTGGACAGAGCTAATTGCAATATGTCAGTGATAACGGATGCTTAGGTAACGCCACACATAAAGAGGTCTGACAACTGCATAACTAGAGTGAATGGACAGTGCCGTCGCCTTGGGAGCAATAGAGATGTAATTATGTCACTAGTTAAGCGATGAGATGCTATGGGCCTCGTACACCTTCCTACCCAACCTCCTCAATTAGATACATCGCCCCCTGCTGGTTTTATGATGTATGTGGAGGTCAATGGAAATCGATGCCATATTGTGGCGGGCTCTATGGGAGGGCCATGAGTGTAAAATCCTTCTGCATATGTGATTATAGAACTATACATAGTATATTGTGACAGATTCACGTTGCAAATTAAACTGAGAAACTGTTTTAAGGTCAAATACATTTCCATTGTATGAAATAGACAAATTGATACCAACATTTTTGTTCTAGTCACACCAAATACAGATAAATCTCATATTTTGCTTGTAAGTAAACGTACGCATGTGATGACATCTCAATTTCAGAGACAATTAGAGAAAGGTGGAGAAAAGAAAGCTAAGTCCAGATCAAGCATTCCATCCACGGAGGTCTGCTGGATCCCGCAGAATGGAGCGAAGCTAAACTGCCCCAATCACGTAGATGTGGACTTAATGAACGGCTTTAAATCAGTCTGCCAATCACGGTGCCTTAAGACCCTCAATCCTTCGGCCTGGAGGGCTCTACCTGCGTAAATCTGGGGGTAACTACATCAAAAAAAAGTTGACGGCGGAGCACCCTGCGGTGACTCATTGGTATGAGTGTAGGGGTCTGTTCGGCTGCATTAAGCCCCAGCGAGTTCATTAAGCAGCGAGGGAGGGGAAGGACGAAACGGTGGTGCGGATAGACCGCCATGATCAATGTAGATGAACGTTCTGCACTGCTGCATGAGAGGCTACAGGGATAAAGTCCTGAAGTGAATTAATGCATGTGGCATTAAGGCCGTGCATGTCAGTGTATGCGTGGGCAGAGACACGTTGAGAGAATCCAAAATGAAGTAGAGTGTTCGTGCGCCAAGAAGGACACAAAGTGTAAATGTCAGAGGGACAATAAAAAGAAAAGCTGTTTTCAAATCAGTAAAACTGACAAGCTAGAAAACATAGAGAACATATGCTCCTTTAAAGTAAACACACTGTTGTTGTTTTTTTACTGTTCCGGGCTGCACTTCCTGTTATGACGGCTATCAATTTGTGCGTTTGGACTGCCGCTGAGATGTCAGCCAGGTGCTTTCCTCAGATCTGATAAGCGCAGCTACGCAAACACAACAGAGATAGCAAACGCAGCCCGGCGCCTCTTCATCACCCAGACGACGATGACGGGGCGCTGCGATAATGTGCGGGGAGAGGAAGTTCAGTCATGTTAGTGGAAAGTAGGAGAGGGAAGAGAAGAGGGGGGTGGGGGGGGACACTTGTTCAGTCTATCTCCCAGCATGCCCCACTCCTCGATCAACCCCCTGAATAAGAACTTCTTGGAAAATGAGGGAAGTTTAGATGAAAACACCAGAGAGGGAGAGTAAAGTGCAGAAGTGAAGGAGTGGCGTCCGTCTTTCATAAACCCGATCCGTGCCAGAAAATCTCAAAGACAGATGCTAGAATGTTTAAATGCATCGGAGTGCCGACCGGCCTGGCGGGCAGGCTGGTGCTTGTCGCTGGCCAAGCAGAGAGACCCCCCCCCCTCTCCTACTGATCTACATCGTTTGATTCCACGATTCCACTCTGTCAACCAATCTGTTGTGGGTTTTTTGTTGTTGTTGTTTTGTGTTATTGATTTTTTTTTTGTCTTGTCTTGAGGCAGATTATGCTTAAGGAAGCGGTATTGAGATACAGCGATTAATACACGTGTAGCCGGCACAGTCTACCGGTTGTCTTTGCAAGAGTAATAGAACAATTCCGTGAGGACAAGGACAATATGAACGTGAAAGAGGAAATATCTCCCGTGAGAATGATGGATCACGGAGCGTATGAATAACGACAGGATGAGAATCAGCCGCACAGTTAAAAACAAACGGCCGGAGAGGCCGGTGAATAACTGAAAGTCGCCAACGAATAACAGCCTCGGGAAGAAACGGAAGGAATAATCTGCAGGTTTGATCGTCTCTCCAAGTCTCTCCCCCTCAAGGCTTTCCTTGACATATTAAGAATGTGATTCATTGTGCATTTAGTTAGTGCATTGTTAAATCAATAATTAATGGGAGGTCATGAAGGTGCAGCCTCGGTGAAGTCTTGCTAACAAGTTCGCTGGTGCACAAAAAAACAACATTTTGACAGTCGAGAGAGAGAACTGCAAACAAAAACATCTGCTATTATTCAATTCCCAGTTGTGTCATGTCTTGACCTCATGAAAGAGAAAATGAATAAATCATGCTCCATTAAATGTCATTACGCCTGTTACCAATATATAATTCTCCTAAAGTTCAGAGCCCGGTTTTTACAAATTGAATGTAATTGCCCAGAATGCAAATGGCCGGGGCTGTTGTTTGTGTGTTTTGTGTGAGATCCGAGCAAGAGAAGAGAAGAGAGAGAGAGAGGAAAAACTAAATGTGCAAGCGGAGGGAAAACCTTTAAGCGGCAGCATAAT
The DNA here is from genome assembly GCF_963514095.1 of Eutrigla gurnardus. NCBI lineage: Eukaryota > Metazoa > Chordata > Actinopteri > Perciformes > Triglidae > Eutrigla > Eutrigla gurnardus. The sequence goes on along the minus strand of NC_139932.1, from coordinate 9,837,696 downwards.
GGGCGACACTTACGTCGCAGTTTTCATTCAGAAGTCTGAGGGCCTACGACGCCGGGGAATTGTCGATTGTCAGTGCTTTAAAAACTGATGGTTTCATTTCAAGAAAGAAAAGAAGAAGGGAAAAAAAGAGAGGAAAGATTGGGGGAATTGTAATTACCCAGCGAGAGCTGTGTGGGAGTTTTACTGTTTGATAATTATCCCTTGAAGGCACGCTAAACTTTTCCTTAGCTATCAGTGCAAAAACTCCACGGAGACATAGAAGTAGGAGAGAGGTCACCAAGCTTCAGGGGGGGGCGAGGGATAAATGTGAAGGAGACTGAGGATCAGATAAAGACTGACTTGTTGGGCAGCAGAGAACACCAACGCCAGGGAGAAAGCACAATAAAAGGTGAAACCATTCATCACCGTCGCACATCTCGGAACAAGAAGTTATTGCCTCGCTAAGTCACAAAAATATGTGTCAACTTATAACGGCTTCCATCAGAATAAATGTTGGATTTTTGTCTTTTTTTGGGGGCCTCAACATTTTGATAGGCCACTTATCATTTCCCCAGCTCTCTTGACCATCTGTCTCATTTATAGACGTGCAAGCACTCACACACATAAACACCAGGATGCTTATTTACTGCAGATTCGCATACACACTAAACAGTGAGCCCAGTCCCCCGGATACCGTGCTGGTAATTTGAAAGCCTGACCTCATGGCGTGGCTGATAATAAACATTTTTTTCGACAAAAGGATAAACATTCAAATCTAAATGACCACACAAATGTGGAAGGAGAGTTCTGCTCTGAAACACGCTGTGGAAACTTTCCAAAGCCGGCGGAAACACCAATTGAATGCTTGAAAAGTCTTTTTAACAGTACATTTTATGACAGAGAATTAAGTGCAAAAATCCAAGGTATGCACAAGGTGTCTCGTCCCAGGGCTTATAATAATGTCACATTAACCCGAATCCACTCGTTTCCATGGCACACTAAAGCTTTTTCATCACCGATGAAGCCATTTCCACTTCCCAAAAATAGGTCTTAATAAGAATTGCCTTGATTTGTTACTGCTGGCATCTTTAGATCTCAGTCCCGGTAATACCATTTATCTCTGGGGTGCAGTTCAATTCCCGTGTAAACCCACGTTCGCCTCCCCCGTGCACAGAGTCATCAGCTTAACTTCCTTATCAGCGGCATTAATCTCGGTGATACACTCTTTTCTAATTAATGGAGGATTGCCCGGCGCCATAAATATGAGTGGAGGTGGGCGAAGGGAGACTCCCTCAAATGCACGTAGGCAAAAAGACAAAATGTTATCGCATGCCACAATAGCTTCATGCATAATTCCTTGACACTTGCTGGGACTGTACCGAGGGGGGTCACACGCCAGGAATATAGGATCTGAGATGTCTGCGGATGTGTGTGTGTTGCTGTCAAGTGTCACTCCGTGTGCGTTTCTCCTTTAGCTTGCAGGACAGCGTTCTATTATGCCGGAGAGCCAATTAGCGTCTCTCAGTTTGACACCCGTCTCGTCAGGACCAGCACGCTCATACATGTTAATTTGCGGTCTTTAGCGGCCAACAGAGGATTTTGGCTTCCTCGTTTACAGCAAGTACACGCAACTAACAACCAGTGGGCAAAAAATTCTCAGAGCCACCCACTCTCCTTTGTCACTACTTCTCAGTACTCTCTTTCTCCTTTTTTCTCCCTGCTTCCTGCCCAGAGTTAGTGATTAACGCCCCTTAGGAACGACCTTCAAGTGAAAGCTGATTTATCTTAATGAAAGAAGTGAGAAAGCCCCCGCTTTGAAAAAAAAAGAAAAGAAAAATGCTGCATTCAGGTCATCCAGGAATGATTTTATAAGAGACTTGACAATTCAAAGCAGCACCCAGGAGGAAGTGTCCATCTATGTCCTCCCGACAAAACCCCTGGTTGCATTCTGTCACACTGCCACATCCTGGAGAACCTGAAGAAGACACAGATGAGTGCCATCAAACTGTGCTGATAGCTTTGCCCCGTATTGGCACGAAGGCAGAAGCGACGTCAGCAAAATGCTGCAAGAGTGTAGAGAGAGCAGGGGGGGCAATGGGGAGAATAATGACAGACTTTAATAAGAGGGAGAAACAAATGGTAAAAAAAGGCAAAATCACGTGGAAGTTGGCAGGAGGAATAGAAGACGAGCAATAAAAAGGTGCTGACCTGAAGGAAATTTACAAAAGGAGGTACAGGCATTAACGACGATGTGTTCAAGGTTCAAAATAGAAAATCCTCAAGTGAGATAATTTTCCTATACATCCATTTGCGAGTCGGTCACAATTCAAGTGTTTCAAGGCTCGGAAAATGAAAGCAGAGTATATAGTGCTTTATAATCTGGATTCCAAAAGTGTGTTGCCTTGGTAATAAGCAACGCTCACTTATCACATGCCTGGCATTAAAGCTACAAAACATGTTGATTCACAGCGTGAGTGCTGGACTGAAGTATTGAAACAAGGGGTGGTTAGAGTTGTTTCTACAGAGGAGTAAAAGGAAATGCGGTAGCTTTGTGCCCATCATGTGAAGTAATATACACGGAGACTTGAGAAGACTTTACAGGCTGTTAAGCCCAGAAGAATTCATTTGAGGGCTGAAGAAATAACTTGTACTCAACAGTGATGCATTTAAGAAAAAGAAAAAGAAACACAGGTTTCCATAGTGAACGCTGCTGCTTCAGCGTTGCGTGGGTTTATTACGGTGCCGGCTGTGTCGCACTCAAGCTGTAAACCAACCCAGTGTGTATCGGAGGTGACGATCTGACAAAGCCAGGAGGACAACATCATCCGGAAACAACCGAGATGCCACCTTAATGTCATCCAACTGGACGCTGTCCAGTCCTCGGCGGCGCTTTGATATCCTGTGCATAAACATCACTGAACATAAAAGGTGACAACGAGCAGCCCCGATTCAACGTGCTTGATTGAATGCCAGATGCAGCTCGTGTGCAGCAAACCAATGGCACAAAGCAGCGACCCCCCTGCACCCCCGACTCATGCAGGGCCTTCCCAGGGACCACAGCCATCGGACCCCAAACTCATGTCAAAGTACTTCCCATGATAATCCATGTGGAGGTTGACAAAATAGAAGATGAGTTAAGGGGTTATATGCAAAAATAATTGTACAATAGTAGTCACACACAAGAAATACTCACTCATTAGTGAAGTGCACGCATGGATGTGGATGGACACACAAACACACACACCTTGCTCATCTTTGTAAACAGCGATGACATACGTTGTGGGCGGAGACAGACTGCTGGCGTAGACATGTGACCACAAAAATCTTGAAGGAATGCCGATCATCTGGACGCCGTGTCTAATTTGCCAGCGGAAGACGGGCTTGTCTGACATTAATTAGCTAACAATCATCAACGTGGCGAGTTTCCTGAGACGTGCTCACTGTACGGATCAAACTAAATGGCCTCAGCTACAGGGCTGACATGTTCCTACATCTTGTGGAAACACACGGTACAAACGAAAACCTCGAGGCTACAAATCTGTTGAAGCTTTAGATTTTGTACTTCCCAGTCATGTCCACGACATTCAATACCACAATGTGCACACAACTGCAGTGATGTACATGTGACGTCTTCTCAAAAATGGTACGTATATATATACACACACATATATGCACACACAAAAGCAGCATCATTAGCATGGCGTTATCATCTTCTTGTCATTGCTCAACTTTGCTGTGCTCTTGGCCCCAGTCAAGGAACTTTGGGAGGATTGCATTCGACATTTGTTGCTGTATCCTCTCACTCTGCTGCTTATAATACAGAATGCGTCTCTCGCTGTCTCCAGCAACCTGCGCACACACACACACACACACCTGCAATCGCTATGTCAGTCTACCCAAGGACACTCCGCATGTCAGCTATGATTAAGCCTGCACTCAGCCTGTAGAATAGAGTTCTTGGGTGGTGGGAGCGTTGCAGGGGGGGGGGGGGGGGGGGTCCAGTAATAAATCGCTGCAGGCAGCCGGGCCCTTCAGAGCCGAGGCCTCGGTCGACCCCCCCCACCAACAGATGCCGGCTGGTTTTGGCTTGCCAGTTTGCGTGTCCGGGCCCCGTGGGCCGGCACCATCATGAGCGATGGCCGCAGTCCAACGCGGGGGTCTGTCCGCCGCAGGCGGCAGGTGTACACATCGTTAACATCCAATAAGAAGAGAGCGGGGCCCCAGCGGGTGGGGGCAAAGTGATATTGATGGAGGCTTTTCTACCGTTGCCCGGTTCACTGAGCAAATATGAGAATAAATATGGCCTTTTGCATAGCATGCACCTTTCATTAATATGAACCAACAGGCCTCAATGGTGCAGGAGAGTGTCCATTAACAGCAGTCACTACGGGGCTGACAACCGCCGTCTGTTTCTAGTTTTATTTGTGGCTGTTGACGGTTTTACGATACTCTCCCATCTCCCTTTCAAACGATGCAGCCTGTATATGCGGAGCCCGATCCAATATATTCCTCGCCTGCCAAGTCAGCAAAGTCAATTAGGTTTGTTGTTTATTTGGAAGTTGGAAGATTATATGACCATTTGCCAAGCCCGAGACATGATCAGCTGCAAATTAATCCGGTGAGGATTCATATTGTTTTGGCATACCCCCCCCTCGGTGTCCCGGTAATGCCAGGAAACCGAGTAGTCGTGTTCAAAACAAGAGCATCCGAGACCAAACAACTGAGGATAAACAAGGCTGGATATGAACTAATTGATTTGGTGACTGGCCAGCGATCCATCCATGAATTTCTAGGCATCTAACCTTGTCCAGCATCAACCCAAATCTACAAATACGGATATACTCTCCTCATTGTGTTCAAATAATCCTCATGTCACAAATTCCAGCCTGACACAAAGCCTCCCTATGTTGCTGCCCGCTTCCCCACCATGGTCCAAATCCCCAAGATTGCAGGCGCCTCCAGACCAGTGACCGGCAAGCTGGGCCCTTCTAAGGTCAAAGCTTCAAAATCTGCTGTATCCCTGTCTTCATTAGTGCGGCAGACAAATCTGAGGGGGGTTCAGGCTCTCGGGTCAGTAATGGCATCGTGTCCAGAGGCAGAGAGCGACACCAGACGAGTGGTGTCTGAGCCAGATATAGACATGAATCAGGCGAGCGGAAGTGGATTTTATTCTCCTCGCCCCTATAGATTTTCCCGAATCACCATGATGAGGCGCCCCAGCTGTCTATCTGTGTCTCGACAGAACACTCCCGCCGGTGCTCAGTCCACCCGTGAGCCGTTCGAGTCCATTGAGGGGATTTTCCTTAATCTGCTGTATTTGAAGATAGTATTGTTGCTGCCACTGACTGCAGTTCAGTGGATGAGTGATTTAGCTGACCTGTTGGGCTACTCAGGCTATCTACTCCTTTTAGGAACAAAGTGGCGTGATGCTTCGGCTTAACCATCCTGTTTGTACAGTACATAAGAACGTCCAATTTTCTTTTTTCCCCTGTGTGCCAAGGTTCTCGCTTCTTGAGATAGTTTGGCCTGGGCTGAGCATTGTTGCTAAATTACCTTGAATGCCTCATGTGGGGTAAAATCGAGGGGGGTCACATTTTTCCTCTCACTTGTAGTGCTTTTTAACAATCCTGTTTGTTTTGGTGCGAGGCCGCTGAGTCATCTGCTTTCACTTAAATTTAATTAATTGATTAATTAGAATTAGATGGCACTCGGCTTGTTGGGCCCAGAAATCCTGACGTGGTGCCTCAAGATAATCCACAGACCTTATTATGAGCATTTCATACAGGAACTATGGTTAGTTAGTATGTGACCTTAGCTCTGGCTACATATATCTATAATACTAATACAGCTAATGATGTATCAGAAAACCTGCAGATGCTTAAAATAACATTTTAAAGTGCTTTTTAATTGAGAAATGAAGGAGTAGCAAGCTTGCACACATACAGAACAAACTTTCAAATCTGCACACATCTACTCAGTAATGCCATGGTGCCAGTCTCGTCTGCCCCCATCTCTTCCCTATTGTGCGCGCCGTATTTTTCCATTCATTAGGGACTCATACACAAAGCCTGTGCTGCCATTTTTTCCCTCTCCCCGCAGAGTCTTTCATCTCTCCCCCCGGCGGTGAGTAGCAGCACGCCGAGCCCCCAGTGAGGCTGGTAGCAACTTGTTAACTTTGCTACAAGGTTTTTTCCACCGCAGACCTCATTAGCCATTCACAATCACCTGGTGGCCTCGCTTCACCCCACACATTGATGCTACACGACGGAGGCTGCTGCCTGGTTTCCTACCGATTCCCCGCCGCCGTCGCGGGACACGCTTGGCCGTTGACACCTCAATACTAATGAGCGAGCATCGGCTGTCATATCAAGCACCTGTAAACCTCGGTGTAAGGACACAGGGAAAACACAGCGCCCACGACGCCTCAAGTGTTCTGACGACTCGTAATTAGTTGAGGCTCAAATAATAAAAAAAATAATGACACTTTCATGATTATGCTGCATTCACTCAGCTAGTTCGGGAAAAAAAAGGCTCATTTCTCACCGATCAGTGTGCCAGAAGGCGACACAAGCCTGCATGTATGCATATGATGAACGTGAGCGCACACACTGATGTGTTGTTCAAGTACACACATGCATTCATTATATTTGAAGCGCTAATCTCAGATGACTTTCTAATTAAAGGGATTATTAAAAAGCACGGCAAGACATGAGAACCTGTCATCGCTGTGATTTATTTGTAATCAATCAATATTTCGCAGCGTTTTTGCTGGCGTGCAGCCACCGCCCACATGACTGTGTGTTAAAGCCCCGTGGCGCTCTATCGGCCGTATCCCCGACGTCCACCATCTAAGGTCGTTTCAGCTGCTAAAAGAGACGTTTCGGTAACAGATAAAAACCCTGCACCGCCACGGCACAGTAGTGTTGACACCTACCGTATCTGTGGTAACGTATGATTATGTCCAGCACACATCCTGATCAATTCGTCTTATTCGAGTTAAATAACAGCAGCGGCGTACGGATGTTTCCGGAGGGCCCGATAAATCACCGGCCGGAATTTTGCATCTGCATTTTTTTTTTGAGTTTGGAGGTGGCGAGGCTGGCAGAGAAGGATGAGTAATGACACCGAATCAAGAGGCAAGAGGACGTATACACACTGGACTGTTATTTCTATTGGACATTTCGACCCTGGGGCTGTCATCACAGGAACCTTTCTCCCAAAAATATGTATTACTGCCTACACCTCTGACTGCAAAAGCAAAGTAATTCTGAACCACGGGGCCACAGAAACTGCTTTTTTCATTCCCTAACTCCGGTTCTCCTTTTCCCCCCTCGCTCTTTGTCTTTCTCCCTCCCGCCTGGCCAGATATGAACTAAGTGGTCGCTGTCAATTGAAACACATTGTTATGGGCTACACACAGAGCCATGCGGCGTCCTGGCCCAGTGAAAGGCCAGCAGAGATGAACACGCAGTCCCATCTTCACAACTCAACCCCTCTTAATACGCATGATGCATGAGCCTATTCCGTCGCTAACACCTAAAAAATGCTAGAAGACAGAGAGTCCAGCCCATTTTGTTTTCTGGCCCCTTCTTATACCGCTAGGTCAAGCTACAGGCTTGGCCCACGGCCCGAGTCTCAGGGATAAAGCTGAGACTGGGCACGTTCCCAGCCAGGCCGGCTGCCAGAAGGCCCCGCAATCCCAACGAGTGGATGGAGAGCTTTCTCCGACCCCCCCACCAAACTCTGTCCCTACCATCTTTTTTCCCTGGATTTAAAGGTTATCTGCAACCATCCTGTCTGGGGCCTCTGGCGAGAGTCGGAGAGAGCGGCCGGCCCACCACAGGTGTGAGCGCCGGCGATAAGCACGAAGCAGGGCTCGAAGAGGAGGCGATGGGTGGCGGGCGGGGCGGAGGATGGCAAAGAGATACGGGGGTCTATAACGGCCCTGAGACCTTCATTCATATTGCAGACAGACAGAGTGCTCCCGGGATGAGAAAACATAAAGGACTGTTCCGCATAGCCAAACAATATAGTTGTAACCTTCCCTACTCTGCAAGGCTTTTTAAATAAAAAAAAGGATAAACCAAGAATGAGGGAAAAAGACAAGTAGTCTTGCTAGTTGAGCGAGACACTAGCACGTGGAATAAAGTATTCATCATGTAGCAAGAACGCCGAACATGAACATGGCATTAAAATGTTTTTTTGTTTTTTTTAAAGGGCGTAACTAATGTGAGGGATTACTGTCAGGGACATCATCTGTTCATCTCGTTCTTCCCGCTTCACATAGTGAAAACACAGCCAGGACTAGGAGAGAGTGGCCAATCCCAGGGCTCACTAGCTCACTTTCAGTGTGCGTAGCTCCTCCATTAATAACTAATAGGTGGAACATTAGGGGGGAAATGGTGAGTATATCTTGAGGGCTTACATTAGCCCGGCGTACAGCATCTCCTTATCTGTGTGTAGGACAAGAGAGAGAGAGAGCGGGGGACGGGCTGTGGCGTCCTCTCTTTGACTTTCTTCCTCCATTAACCACCCTGGGAGGATAACCCGAGTGCTACTTAAAAGTGCACGGGAACAGCACAGATGTATGCAGACCGCCGAGCGTGAGCACATGTGCAGCCGTTGTGCCCATCGAGCACCCATTGATGTCCTATATACACATGTGATATGTGCTGTCATTTGCATATATGCAAATAAGATGGCTACACACATGCACGCATATGAATATTGTGCTTCAATAATGCATAACCAGAACAGTCACACCAGCACATCATCTGCATACATGGAACCTAATTATACCGTAGACTGTATAGAAGTATGGAGACAAAAGGATCTTGATTGCTCCCTGCAGGCTGGCTGGTCCTGAATCTTGTCCCCTGTATGATAGCGGATGCGACATTGGACACATTTACGTACAGTACACGTTAATATTTTTTGGTTTCTGTCATTTGAGTTGTTGTTATCCCACTGAGTTGAGTTTGGTTTTAATATATTTGATGCTACAAGGGGGTGAAACAGCAGCTCTGAGTGAAGAAAGTCGCAGCTGGAGACACCAGATATACAAGGAAGCAGCTAAGTGGCTCTCACGCTATCTAGCTGGGGCCCGGATCGACCCGAGCCGTCTCCACTCTCAATCTATGGCTCCATGACGTAGATCTTAAGTATATGAGTTATACGCCCATGCCGCCACTGTAATATTAATTCTATAACTCCAACCACATATTGATATATACACTGAGTGCCCTCTTACCAATTTGAGTCTTCACATATTGCACTCAGCGTGTCAATATAAGGAGCTGCAAGATAATATGCAGGCCACCCTATTACTCATTATGCACATAATGAAATACATTAATGTTCGGTAGAACTGTCCTCTATCGCAGTCAAATTAAGCAATGAGCCACAACTGCAATTTACAGTGATTTCTTTTTTTTTTTTGCAACAGCTAAGCCCCGAAGCCGTTTAGTTTATTGATAACAAATAATCATTCTTCCGCCAAGTAAAATAGTCGACATTTAGCAGAACGGCTTGCCAAACAGCACAGACAGCCTGGGATGATCAGTAACATCGAGATATCCTCATTAATTGTGCAACTTTTGAAGTATTCAATCGGGTCAGTGATCTCCTTTGCTGGTACCGGGGTGTTTGTCTCTGGACAGGTGGGTTTTAATTGCACAGTGCCAGAAGCAAGGCAGTTGCCTCGGCATCTTCTCTCACTGTAGTTTGGGTGTGAGTAAGATCACAGGGTAGATTCACCTTTATGCCCCTTCACTGACAAGACTTTTCTTTCCTCCAGAACAACATCAGGAAGTTTAAGCACAGGGGTGTTTCGAAGGCAGTGGTAAGTTTAGATTGTAGTCGTGTCGGCTGCTTTACAGATCCATGGCAACATGGAGCCAAGGAAGTTCGCCCTGCTTTGTTTCATAATCTATCTTTCAGTTCCGTTCTCATTCGTCTCAGAACATCTCGTTTCTTTTTTTAATCTTCCTCCTCTATCCTGTCCATGTCTTCCAACCAGTTATCCACCCACCCACCCAGGACATCTAAATCTACACCAGCATCTGACAGTTTGAGACAATAGGTAGCAAATTGCTGCAGCGATTCCATTGTATTGCACACCTGTGTGTGTTTGTAGAGTATTTTACAGCTGGTTTGATTGCAGCTCAGCTAATCACGATCAAAGTCCAGAATCTGTTTTATAAATAGAAATAAAACCACTAAAATATGTTCAAATCAATACTTTGCTCATTAATAGAGAGAAAAAAGATTTCCCCCACTAATTTACAGTCTGTGGAAGTTATGTTCTCTCGTGTTTCAGTTGTCCCAGTGTCATGCTGTTTCAAAGTAATTTAAGAGTCCAAATAAAATACTAACAGCGCAGGTTGAGGATGGCATTGAAAGCTGCAGGGAAATTAATGTAATAAGCGATAATTGCGCCGCAATCATCTTTCATTCAGGAGAGTTGTAATAAAATGGATTTGCATATAAAATACTAATGTTTCATTATACATCACCGGGTGTGTTGCGCCAGAGGTGGGAATGTTGGAAAATAAAAACAATTCTTAAAAACAATCGACACTTCTACATCGTTGAGCGGTTTATGCATTCGGAGAGCTACCACTGCTTCTTTTCTGGTGGTATGAAATGTGTCTAATTATCATAATAACTAATGATGATTCATGGATTGTTTTTCAGAGATCGGTGAGGCACACAGATTGTACAGCGATTAGGGACGGGAGTTGCCCTGGTGCATTAAGCTAGAGTGCGCCCATTTCTGAAACACTTACAGTAACACGTATGTTCACACACACACAAACACACACACACACACACACACACACACACACACACACACACACACACACACAGACACACAGACAGAGAAAGAGAGGGAACCATTCTTCTAGATCGCTTGCTAATTTCAGGCTGCGGCTACACAAACATCATTAATCAAGCTGACTAAGATTAGTCACTAGCAAGCTCCCCTACCTGTTTATTATAATTAAATCGATGTATGTGTCATCGCAGGCGTGGACCCGGACTATGGCGGAGGCGGCCACGCTCGCCATAAAAGACGGGGCTGAAAAAAACAGACAGAAAGCTAGAAAATACAGAAAAGGAGAATAAAGCGAGACGAAGTTGAGGTCGGGGCGTCGTCGGAATAGGATAGGAGCTAAGGTCGGCGGATCGGTGAGGGTGAGAGGTGCCTTTTGTTGTGTTCTATACTTAGATAGATAACCTCTCGGCTACATCTGCAACACGGGGGCTCACATGGACATGTTCTATTCACTCCAGTTCAGACGGAATAACCTACCTATTCACAGCAAAAAACACCTCACAAAAAAAAGAAATCATGATGGTAAGTTTAGGGCCAAAAGAAGCCTTCAGGAGCTAAAAAAAGAAAGGCAGGCCGCATTGAAGTAAACACTCCCCTGTGTGAGCTCCAGACCGACCGACTGAAAAGGAGTTTGTGTCTTCATGTATTTTTCTTCCTGGCGTTGTGTCTGGGGTCCTGTCTGTGACTGTCAGGAACTACAACAGTACAGCACACTGGCTTTGCTGGAGAATCCAGTGTGTGCTCAGTGTTATATGAGTGTATGGAGAGCAACCGCTCCAATACTTGTCTTTACATATCTAAGAGAGGGGACGAATGGAGTGTAGGAGAGATGCTAGGTGAGTGGAGGAAGGCAGATATTTAATTTGCACCAGATTCTGTGGGATTAAGGGAGGGACTGTTTTTTTTTTTTGCACAACGTGACACAGTAATGGCTCATAAAGGGAAGGTAAATTTGGGAGACTGAGGTTTACAACTGTGGTGGATTGGGCGGTAGAGGGCCGTGAGGGGGAAAGGTGTCGCAGGATGACAGTGTGCCGGGACTCATATCTGGGCGGCACATATGGACACCGGCTCCACCATAAAACCTCCTCCGCCGTAAAACGCCTTTTCTGTCAGGGGGATTTTTTTTGACGACCGATCCTGAATGTTTTATGTACAAGAAAATCGTGGCTATAATCCAAAAAATCTGCTCCTGTTATTGCAGTTTAACCACCTTTGGGGAGCGAGCCTGCGGATATAAAACGATCTGTGTCAATTCAACTTTGATGATCTGAATATTTCTGTCTCAATTGCCGATTTCAGAGCACCAGAACTGGTCCCGCAGATATGGTGTCTGGAAACGAGCGGCGTTTGAATGCAGGAGAGCGAGAGGTGAACCACTCGCCTTCTGAATAAAACATGAGGCTACTGATAGGCCCGCGTCGACCAGAATGAGACAGATATGCCTTTGTACTGTATCAACCCTTGACCCCCCCTGTCGTCAAAATGCTCGACATCGCACACCTGAATGCAGCATGAAAGTGTAGTCAAGCTTGTGATTAGACGGGCCCCTATTTACATTGCCGGTGGCAAGCGAAGCGCTTTCTTTTTTTCTCAAAGCGAACGCCGCGTTTCCTTTCAACCGTGTTGTTCAGCGACGAGGACCTGCTTGTTCTCGCTCTCCGGAGCCGCGAGCTCGCTTTGATGGATAAGAGGACAGATAGAAACCGAAAAAACCGACCCTTTTGGGGCAGCTTTTTTTTATTCGCAAACAATAAATTGGTTTCCGTCTCGTGTTGTCGAGCAATCCGGTTTGCGTCTCGTGAAGTGCAAATAAAGTGCACCAGCCAACGAGCGGCAGTCAGCCTTTCCTCCGTGATGTGCTCATTTGTTCACAGTGATTATACTAATTTCTCAAAATTAATGTGGTAACGGCTTATTGATGCTAAAATGCTACGTGTAATACCTCTCAAATGACAGATTAAAAAGCATCATAACCAAATGGATATCCGGGGGATGTAGTAAAACACACCACGGAGATGCAGAATCTCCGTATCTCTGAATGGAGCCTTGCTTGGCCGTTGATACATCACATGTGAGAGACACATGGTTGTCTCAATTATCCCCAGGCTGAGTGGGGGGGGAGACCACTGAAGAAGCACAATGACTTAAATTGGAAGGAAATAATTGATGGCAAACTGTCCTGTATGTCTGTGTTTTCTACACTTGCCCGACGTCTCCATTTTCAGTCGGCAGAGCAAAAAACAGAGCCGGTCCCGAGGTAATGGCCCCCCCGTAGACAGCTGAGAGGGTCTCGCAGGAGAATATGCTCCCTGCTTTCAATTAAATACTGCCAAGTGGAGCTTCACGTGCAGATTCCAAGCTCTAGGCGTTGTACGCGGGCCATTGACAGGCCGCTGAGCTGCATCCAGCCTATGATCAAGAGGCCTAGCTCCGCCATAAAAAAAAAAAAATACCACAGAAGCAGGCTGGGCTGGAGCTCCCACGTCGAACTCTAGGAAGTGGAAAGCCCGCCCAAGGCGGTGAGAGAGACCTACTCATCGCCAGCGTCCATACAAACGCCGCGGCTGCGGCATCGGTATTAATCAGATGCTGCTGCTTCCGAGGAGAGGGTGGGTCACGTGCTCCGTGGGTGTTTGAAGAGAGATGTCCCCGGGGTCAAAGAAGGTCAACGTGTAAAATGACCACGTTTTATCTTACGGGTATGAGGACCAGATCCCTTTGTAGCTATATGCTGATGGATCACTTATGTCACCTCATTAGTGGCGCTACCTTTGCAAAGTCATCAGTGCATGGAGGCACAGCGATGCTCGGAAAATATGATGTCATCGGGATGAAGAGCTAAAACACACACAAGCATATGGATTTCTTTCTAAATCTGGCCACTGCTCCGTTGTTTGCAGTGAGGAATGAAAGGATAAAGTCAAGGGAAGAATATGATGAATGACGCCTTCATGCTGGGTTTGATAAGGATAAGAAGAGCAACTTTGGTAAACTTTGGGCCACAGTGTGAAACCAGTTTTAAAACCATAACCGATTTTGCATCATATTGCATCAAGCACAAAGGGAGACACTTCACCGATGTGCCATGTAATTGTGCCAGAGGGAGCAATCATGTGATCTCATGGGGAAGCAGATGAAAAGAAAATGGCGTCCTTGAGTAATGCTTTGCAAGTGAGAAATAACAAACGCGGAAGGCTAAACGACTCTCGTCCTCAGTGTGAGCTGGAGCTGAAGATTTAACAAATTTAATGTCTGTCAATAGCAGCATGCTATCTAATGTTAGCCTCAAGGGAGAGACTGTTGTCAGCTGCTCTGGCTCGCCTCTCTCATTGGATATTGTGGTCTCACTCAGACAACAGTGTAATTGCCAGATTTGAACTTCTAAACATCAAACATGTGAAGCAGCCCACAATGATTCTACCGACGGTTTCGGGAGGTCTGTGATCCCCTCAAATTAGCAGATAATGTGCGCCAAGACCAGATTCCTACCCCGATCAGGGATACATCGGAGCAAAACTCCTGCTGTCTGAGACACTAAATGAAGGAATTTCTTTTGAAAAAAAGGCATTTTGTTCCCCCAGCAGCGTTACACGGACTTGTTGAATATATGCCAAGAAGAACTGAAGCTATTTTAGCAGCACCTTGGTGCCCTCCTCTTTATTTGTCACTCACCTGTATATAAGGACTGACTTATACGGCACTACATGCTATTGCACATCACATCATTAGAGGTAATGTACTGCACCCATCGCAAGAATGCTGGAGGAAAATGGCAGCGTTGTCTAATCACCATTTGAAAGCTTCATTTTTTTTTCTTTTGGATTTAGTTTGTTTTTCAATGTTGTGCAAAAAAAAAGAGACATGAAGTGACCTGGCTGGTTGTATAAGCAACCATTAGGGGTTTGTATGCCCAAAACACAGTCTCACATTCTGTTCTTGTACTTGTTAATTGGATTGCAATTCCAAGCATACATAGAGAAGTAACCTTTTAGCGGTGATAAGGTTAACACGATGTTGGTCTTCAGAACGAGGGCTTAAATAAGCACAAGTTCTGCTGCCAGGATTGAAGTCAAGGAGGTGGGGGCCACCGAGAGAAAAAAAAATCATGACACACTTTCTCAAGAGCGATAGAGGGAGAGAGGGGGGGGGGAGGAAAGCGAGGGAAAAATTGAGAGAGAGCGCAAAAGCAGCAGCTCTCATTCTGTAATGGAACGCTGTGGCGGATGGCGTACCACACGTTGCACCGGTTGCCTGGAGCACCATGGCAACAGGGAGAGAGGAGGATTGAGAGAGGCGGAGGTTCAAGGACTTCACTTGTTCCAGCATCATTTTAATTACTTTGGGCGCCAGCGTTTAGTGAGACAGATGCATTCTGCAGCCCGGGCAACAACTGGGAGAAACCCCTCGAGATTCTGGTGTTTGAGGGTTCTCTTTTTTTTTTTCTCATCCTCCCCCCCTCCTATAATTTTTATGAAATTACTGCAAAAACATGGAGATACAGAGAGATGAAAGAATCAGACGGATAATGGGAGAGGGAGACAGAAGGGGGGAGGGAGAAGAGGTTGGAGTGAAAAAGCAACACAAGAAAGACGAACGAGAGGAGAGATGAAGCAAAGTGAACACAGATAGAGATCGACAGTATGGGAGATACAAGCTGTTTGAAGGAGGTTGGTAAGAGATATGAAGAGGAAGGACCAAGGGAGAAAGGATTGGGGGGGATTTGTAGGGATATAAAAGCTTCAGTATTCCCCTTTTAGACACGCACACACCAAAAAAAGAGACAAAAAGTAATTATTTGTAGGATGCGAGGAGAAGAGGTTCGTCTTGCTGCTGCCAGAGAGAAATGTGATGCATACAGTGTCACGGTTTTGAATGTATATCCGCATGTGTATTTGTGTACGTCTGCTTGTGCATGTAGATCCGTGTGTGCGACTATAGGAACGAAATCGCCTTTTTTTCTCCTCCTGACGCCATGCCTAACAGGATCAGCACTCATTAAGAGCTCTCCAGAGCCCGGGCACCTCACAGAGAGAAGCCCTCTCCAAAAGACAACCCCCCGAACCCAGTAAACACACATGGCTTCCTGCCTGTAAGCCTCTTCTCCAGTGTAAACAAACTGGCATGCACTTGAAGCACTGGCAAGGTTATTTATGTAAAATATAATCCAAAAAACACCACATGGTTCTCCTTTCCTGCTAAAAAAAAAGTCGTAAAAACACAATTTGTTGAAGTTTTATTTTCACCATCGTGTCAGATTATCACAGGAAGTGCATTTTATAAATAGCATTCAAGGATATTGTATAAACTGTGCCTTTCAGAAGAAATGTACCCTCATTTATCACCTTTTCATACATTCTTTTTCTGTAGGTTTATAACTGCCTCAGATTATATTACCACTATCAGATTCTTCTAATCCTGTTACACACTGTATAAGCCATTACTGCCCAAAACCGGTCCACGGATGGATAATCCTACATCATAATCCCCCAGGGAATATCGTTGTACCTTAAAAATCCCCAATTCATGTTGTCACAAACAGCGCTTTACCCCGGCTGTTGCATCTGGCTGGTGGAAGAAGCAGCAAAAAAAAAAAAAAAAAAAAGAGGCAATTTACATTTGTTCCACGGGAGGAAGGCTGCCATTTTTCATCCTTAATGCTAAAGTATGATCAGAAGAGGTAACGTCTGCACATCTCATGTGCAAAGACAAGCCTGATAATGCGCCGCGACAAGCTAATCCATTACACCTGTGGACGTTACATATGATGCAGTGCCGTAAACTGCTGCGGGAGACGAGGCGGCGGAGCACGTCAGGCGCATACAGTCATCCTTGTCCCGAGTCACGTGTCTTTCTTTGCGCGGGAGGGCGACCATTCAGATCCCCAGGGATGCACTCAGGAATGAGAGCGGCCCCCCTTTTGTTGCCCGTAATGGATTATTTCATAACAAACATGCACATGGGCCACGTCACTGTCGGATAGCAGCCATTGTGATGGTAAAGTCACTCTTTGCCTTGCCTGGGTCCCCGATTAATCTCCGTCAAGTCAACGGCGCCATTGTGCACGATTCCTCATTAAACTGTACCGCCGCCACAATGGAGGTGTCAGCGCGGCTCTTCCCAGGAACGAGAGGAAAAGAGGAACGTGTTTCTAAGCCTGTAGAATGTGAGGGAGAGAAAAGATGGCCGCGTGTCTCATTTGTAATTTTTTTTATTTGCTCTGTTGATTGTCTGCGGGAAGCGGGTTAAAGTTAGCTAACCCCCATTTCCTCAGCGAGGGCGAACCCGTCTGACCCGACGTGTTAAACAAAATCACCCGGCGACCCCGGAGCGAAAGATGGAGGAGATAGAAGAGGAGATGATGGACTGACAAGGGGCGAGAGAGAGAGACAGGCGAAGGAAGGAGAAAGGCGCAGCGAGACAGGTAGTCTACAGAATGACAGTCCGCTATTGTCCACCGCCGCTTCATTTTTCCTCTCCGGCTCCGTCGCTCTCGTTTTCCTCATGCCTCGTCTCTCATTCCCGTTCTCATTCCCGTCTGTCAATTTGTGAAGGCCCCACATCATTACTGTCAAAAATCACACTGCGGCGGCGACACAAAAAAAGCCACGCGCGCAATATCACATACGCGGGCTGCACACGCACTCGTACTCGCCGCCCACTCATGCGTTGAAAGAGAGCGACTTCTTTTCTCTGACTGGGTTCTGACACCCGGCAGCATAGCTCGTCCCACAGGACTCCTGAGTGAGACAGACAAGCAGTGTGAACTCATCAGAACTGGAGTCTTTGATTTTCCTGTCAGGCACTTTTAGCCCCCTGCCCACAGCAAATCCCTCCCCACCCCAAATAAAAAAAAAAAGAATGTGTGCCTCCATCTTCATCTCATTGTGTCGTCTACAAAAAAAAATCCCTTCGGCTCGCCCTGGACGTTTCTTTAGGAGACCGTAACGCAATCAGCTCAAATTTCTACGGGGGGACGATTATTGTGAAGGAGGGACGAGAGAGAATGAGAGGGAGCGTTCAGGATCGTTTTCACCGCGGGGTTTCAATGAGAAGCTAAAACTCAAAGCCTCTCAGAGCCAGAGAGGCAGGTGATTAAACCCCGTCATCTAATCTCGCACCTCCTTTTCGAGCCACAGGAAGCGGCTGGAGAGCGACCGATTACCATCGATGACACCCCACCCCATCCATCTGATCCCCTGTAAGAGGCTGTTAAACCCAAATGGGCTCCCTCGTTAAAACGGGTGTCATAGTAAATAGATCTTGTGGCGACTGGATAAACATGAAAGTGAGCTTATCAAATTCGGGGGGAAAAAAAGGTTAAAAAGGCACTCTAATCAGATCTGGCAACTGATGGAGCTATGGAGGCACACCGTTTTGCCTTATAGTGAACTACTGCAGTGTAGCACCGATCACATTACAGAAATGGGTCTGAATGAGTGGAGAGCACTGAGGATTTACATTTTAGCTCCAGCAGTCATAGAAATTAGAGCCCCGTGGCCGGTTGCACCAGGTATAAAGTTAAATGTGGCTTATTATAAAAGGGCAAAAAGTGTAAGTCATCCCATATCAACTGTTGCCATGGCAGAACAGTTAGAAAGTCAACCTTAAACCTTGCCCACTGGGCAATTTACAACATTTTTCTTGAATAGTCAAAGAAAACCTGAGGGCCGTTGTTTTAAATGTATCAGGGCGGAACTGCATTAAATTGACCTTTAGCTAAGTCCCGCCTCCCGCTGCTGCTCCGCCAAGCGGTGAGAGCAACCGTGGAGCCCCCGCTGACACTAACTGAATAAATATTATCCCATTTTTGTCGAATAGAAGCATTCAGAAGGGTCTACTATTTGTTTGAGGATATATCCGGGACTCAAATGCACCACTGAAGACATAACAGCAGGCCGATCATCGTCGTTAATCACAAGTATGTGTGTCGGAGCCATTTTTTCACCTTTTGTTTTTCACGGAGGTGAAGATGCACCAAGCGATGGCACTTTTGCACCGCCGCATAGAATGACGACATGCAGAGACACCGACTGCAGTGATGTGAGGCCCCTTCGGGCTCCGGCTCTAAGTGTCTCAGGCAGCTACGCATACAGCCCATAACTCTGCCTCGCTGATAGCAGGCCTGGGAATTGTCTCTCCTACCTCTCCCCTTCTTTCCTCCCCCCCCCTCCTCCAATACCTTGTCCCACTGGAGTTGTAAATCGCTCCAGAGGTGTCCGCCAGAAGCAATGAAGCCGACACGTGAGGACTCGCACACACACACGCGCGTGCCGATGCCCTCGTTCACACACAAACACATCATACATGCAGCGCCCCGAACTGGAATACACCCAACGCCCAATATGATTAGTGTAAAATCCTCCACTAGCAAAGCAAGAGGGAACATTTTGCCGAGGTTAATGTTATTGGCTTGGGCTGCTAATGTAGTAGCCGATGCTCATGCTTTAAAAAGAAGGTACCTGCAGGGATGGGAGGAGGAGCGATGGTGAACGGAAGGTGGAGGCGAAGACACACACACACACACACACATACTGACAAATGAAGAAAGTGAGGGAGAAGCTCATTAGGCCTGTGCGGTTGAGGGAGTAGTCAATAAAAAACAAAACGGATGATCACGAGAGAGCGAGGGAAGAAAGGGGGGAAAACAGATGGGAGCAGAGACTGTGGAAGAACGGGAGATAAACGAGGGAGGGAGAGAATGGGAGAGGGAGGGAATTGGGGGATGTGTTGCAGTTATTGCAATGGCTTCCTTTCATATAACCACTGCAAAATATGACATTTTAGCCACCCCTCCTCATTTGGACGAGGCATCTGGATGCCGGTTGTTATTTTATTCTGTCAAGCTTCATTCCCAGTAGCGGCACTTTTCTCGAGTCTCGCACGGTGGGAGACATTCAGCCGGGGAGTCACTTTAGTGTCGGACTAAGGGGGGAAAACAGCCGTATCCTATAACAGGTATTACTTTGCACATCACTCCTGCTTCAGTGCCAATGAATGGAAAGTAAACCACCCCGGCCGCATTGCACTAAGCTCGTCATCTACTTGCCGGGCCAGGTACAGCCGGAGTGGCTTTTCACTTGGAAAGTGAGGATCTATTAAAGCAAGCTGGTCTGGTGTCAGAAGTGATACTCACTTACGAGTTGTGACGGTGATTTAAAGAGAGGTTTTGAAAAAGGCGGGAGGGATGAGACCTAGGGTGGTCTTTTCTATTAGATGTAGCTGTTGTCTTCCATGTGTATTACGTGAAGCTACAGGCCGTCACAGAGGACAAAAAAGGTTTCTCGCTACATCGCGTTCTTAATCATCCCACTGCTTTTTGTCCTGAGAGACTTTCAAGCAACGTCTGACAGTAGCCCACCAATTAAGAATGATGGTCCAGTTCACTTCCAATGGCAGAGAAAGACAAACTTCATCATAGAGAATACTGTAGATGCTGGAATAGCACCAGACTTAAACCCTATTTATATTTTATTATTACTCCAAGGATGCCAGCTTTGTTATTTAACAATATATTAACAATTTTAAACTATATACACCTATAATGAATAAATACACATGGCATATGAATTCAAATGTCCGTCTCCGGGAAAAATGACAGCTAGAGCATCTCGGAAAATAGCACTAAATGTTAAGGGGCAATGAATTTGATGGATGCTGTTTGTTAGTCAGTTAGTGTATACCGCAGCCGCTCCAACTCACTCTCCGCCGATATTCATCAACTTTGCTGGGAGCAAACTCAAATTTTAGACTCAAACCCCAGTGCTGGGGGTCTGATCCTGGACCTCCATGACTCCCTACAAGATCCACAAACTTTAACGCAAAGTATTTTCCCAGTGGCAGAGGGTCTGAGGAGTGAGGCCAAGATAGCTAGATATATCATTCTTTTGTAACCATGCACCACTCATTTGAATGTAATAGATGGAAATAAAAAGAGCTGTGAAGAAAATAGGCATTTAGGAATATTCTGAAATAAATTCTGACATATTTATAAATGTTATACTGAACGATATGACATAACTGTATTAACACAAAACCAGTTGTGATTCATTCAAAGTGGCTTTTATATAGATTTATTTATTTTTTGTATATGATGTGTTATAGCTTTTATTGGCCGATGAATCACCCACAAAATATATTTGCAGGTAAGTGAAATTAAATAAGTACATTTTTAACAGCCTGAATCTCATAAAGCTTAGTTGCGATTGAAATCTACCTTGAAATATTGCTTGTGGCATACTTAGCTGTGTCCTTTCCTGTCCAATATGTTTATTGGCGATACCTGACTGCCTGAAGCACCTTTATAATTCATTATGTCATGATAAAGCTTGCCAGAAAATATTAAAGTCTCAATTACTTTAATAGCTTTCCCTTCAGAATAAAAAAAAAAAAGGAAAAAAGATTGCGATGAAACAAATCCCCAAGGTGTGCACATACTCGAGACACACTGGGCAAGGTATCAGCTCAGATATCCAGATTTACAGTTTCATAACTTTTCGATATAAACCTTCATTATTCCCAAACAGGTTTAAGATTATCTATTAAATTCACCCGCATGAGAGCCCAAGGGTACTTAAGATCGCACCATCCACTTTTCAACAATTCATTCTATATTATAACATACATAGAATACAAACACTGGAGTGGCAGTGACCGGTCACTTTCCTGGTGGGACGACACAACTGTGCTTTATATGAGTGTGTATCTGTGATATGTCTGTGTCTGTTATGTGTGTACGTTCAGCTGTGAGGTTATAGAGAGTCAGTTTAGTAATATTAGCAAAATAATTGATGGGTAATTAAGAACTACACTGACTGCCCAGACAGGAGACATTTCATCACATTCATTATTACACAGGCCACTTCAGAAAAACCCCGGTGGCAACAACGTGACGATTGTGCAGTAAGCATTAAAAAGTCCCCTGAAAGTCAAAATGCCTGTGGCATGTCTAAATCTTAAAGGGAAGATGTCAAAACATGAATATGAAGAATAAAACATCTTACTTGGCTGCCTCTTACTCATTACACTTTAGTTGTAGGGAGTGGCAACGTTCAGACCAGGTGAACCACAAATAAATGTCCCCCTCTACTCTCAACTAACTTTGGTCGTCAATCCAAAGAGCAGATACTTTGGAGGACGGTCCATTATCGACACAACCATTAAGAATGAGTGTTGCATTGACCTTTTTATCATTTTTTTTGCTTTCGGAATACTTTTTCTCACTTCTTTTTACAGGTCCATTTATTCAGCATCGATGCTTTGTGTTGCCTGCGAGTCCTCAAAGCATTTAAAGTGCTGACGCAACCACACACAAAAAATCTAATATCACCAGAATGCTCTGAATGCCTGCCAAGGACCGCACATAGACATCACCAAGATGAGATAAGATAAGATCTGTTGACCTGTGTTTATTCACTCATTCATCCTTTGATTCGCAACGTGACTCAATTCCAATTTCCATTTCCTGTGGATCAAC
Source organism: Eutrigla gurnardus (assembly GCF_963514095.1). NCBI lineage: Eukaryota > Metazoa > Chordata > Actinopteri > Perciformes > Triglidae > Eutrigla > Eutrigla gurnardus. The sequence goes on along the minus strand of NC_139932.1, from coordinate 9,815,404 downwards.
AGTTTCTCTCCAATCAATGAGCTCCATTAAGATATCGTCACAAGAGCTACTTTTCTTCCCCCGAAAAACATCCTTATGGAAAATAAAATCCAAAAGCCGCAGTGGCCATTGATCCAAACGACTCCGGAATTTAAATTTGCCACATCTCACAGAACTGAGGAGGAAAAAGAAAACACGAAACAGATTCAAATTGATCTGTCAGGCTGGAGATAAAAGTTACATTCCTAACTTCGATAAATATTACCTCCGCTTTAGCTATGTTGTGAATTCATGTGTTTACGAAGCAAATTGATGCTCTCGGTAAACGAAAAAAGATGGGAGCCACAAATCGATGCTGAAAGCGCTAACGTACAGAATCAAATGCAGTCGTATTTTTCATAAATGTATACTGGAAGCGATGAATGAGAATAAAACTGTCGCCGCCTGTAAGATTCACTTGGTCACGGCTGCGATGGCGTGCAAAAAGAAGTCTTGAGGGTTCAGGGGAAGTGTCAGCATCCCCGTTTTTCATATGATTCGACTGAATCCACAGTCCCCTCCTTTTTTTTTCTGCTTCATTCCACCACTCTCACCGCTCTCGCTTCCCATTATGCAAACTCACTCTTTGATCTCAAACAGTGAAAGGTGGCTTTATCTTAGAACAACAGAGAGACGGGCGATCAGAGACTTAGTAGACCTCAGAGAAATACAGATGAGAATAGAAAGATGGAGGAAGGAGGGGGAGGAGGGGAGCTGGTACAAGGAGAGGAGAAATGGAGTATGATATACACCTGCCTGAAAACACCACACTAACTGAGCCTTTCCACCGAGGCCTCAGCTATACTGTACAGTCAAAGATAGAAAATAAATACTGCGACATGATAGAAAAGTTGCATCAGCAGAGAACCATTTTGGATAAAGATCAAATCTAAATCACACACTATAGGGTCAAGATCGTACAACGGCGTATTATAGCCACAATATGAGAAAAAAAAAAAAAAACGGAGCCGAGGTCGGCAATATTCCAAGAAAGAAAGTGGCAAATTTGCACGTTTATTACGATGCTAACAACCAGCATTTATCCTAGCTAACTTCCCATGAATGTACGCATTTGTTTTTCTAATGAATACATCACAACGGGGGCCAAATTGTCATCTTATGGGTGTTTATTGATTGAGTGGTTGGTCTACGATGCTAGCGGTAGTTTTCACTTGTTGTCATAGCAACGGCAAATATCCGGTGTTAACGGAACCAAGCAACTGGCAAATTTGAGAGTTTATAGAGTGGCAAACTTGCGACTTTTTCCTCTGAATATTGCCCACCTCTCTTGTTTTTTTTCCTACAGTGGCCCTAATACGCCATTGTAAGATTGTAAGTGTATAGTGTGATTACTATGCTAAATTGGTCTCTCTGCGTTGCCTTATTTCTATATTCTATTTGTCATCTCAGCATTTTCAGTCGACATTTTATTGCCTGTTACATGTTGTCATATCGCCACATTATATTACCACAAGAGTTTGTTATCCAGTTGCTTGAGCCTCAAAGGCTACTAGCTATTAATGTAATCAAAGCCGTAATTGAATTGAATCTGACTGAAATTGAATTGAACTGGCACACAGAGAGAGACTTAGAGACAGAGATAGATAGAGAAACTAAAGGCTAAGGATTTCTCAGAGCAGAGGACAGCCAGATTGCCCTTGCAGTAGGACCACCTTATCAATTTGATTAGAGTGTGAAAGGACACTTAAGATCTCAATTGCCAGCACATTAGTAGTCTGCTCGGCCCCCCTGCTGTAGAATCCAATGGCTAATGTTTGGGGTAGCGGGGGAGTTTAAAAAGATTATTTGATTTCACTTAGATATGCCCCTGCATGCTAAATCAAATCGTGATTAGATAATGTGGGAGCTAAATATGAAAGGGGGCCTGCTTCATTTGAAACATCGATTTGCATTTCAAAAAGTTTTTTTTGTTTTTTTGCCAAGCCAGGAAACAGCTTTAACAATAAAAAACAATTCAAATGGCAAGACCTGTTTGATCACAACGATGACAATATTTCTGCTTTGCCACTAGATTCAACTTTTAAGGAGGCCCTTAAAAACAGTTTCAGAAGACAAGCTAGGATGTAGATGCGCGTGAGATAAGGTTTTCTTATTCCCCCCCTTGCTCTTGGTCAAAGAGTGCAGCAGTAGGCAAAAAGTAATAATAATTCAGTCTGCAAAAAAATAATAAATCAGAGTGGATGAAGGGGCTGAGCAGATTTCCTATTAGACTTGCTTTATGCTCAGCAAGGAAGAGAAGAAGGGAAAAAGAGAGGAGAAGGAGGGTGGGCGTCAAAGCTATTTTCACTTTGTTTCTTTTATCCTTTTGTTGTTGTTCCATGTGTCTGGTTTCATTGTGCAACTTTTCAATTCTTTTTTAAAGACTAAGACAATCCTATTGGAAAGGGGGGGGGGGGGGGGGGGTTGTTGACAGTAAGGTTTTAGTGGGACAGATGTGGCAGAAAGACCTCTACATTCTGTAACTCATTCATCTGCAAATAAATAATAAATCAAGTGGCGGTCAAAACCTCATTAAACTGCTACCTCTTTGACGCGACTGCCTCAAGTCAGCGAAGGGGCAATTGGATTTGATCCGTCACTTTCCCATAAATACGCTCGTTCTCGGCCCCCCTTGCTTCGGCTGTGGTGCTCATCACATTCGATTCTTTCGCCTTTGGATCCAATTTTCAGGGAACTTATTGGTGAACCAAAATAGCAAATGGAGCTTTTGACTGCAGATTCCCTTATTAAAAAGGTAAGGCGATCGCTTGATAGGGTATATAACCAACTGGTGCACACTATGAGCATGCACACGCAAGCTTTCAGACAGAAAAAAAGTAGAGTCTGCAACAGTTCCTGAGGTAGTTTGGGAGGTTTTCAAATATCTAATATTGGATCACTGCTATAATCAAAAACACACACTTTGTAGTCTCATAGAGGGACTAATCATAACTAACATAGCGGCATATCCAGGCAATAAAGATGACTCAGATCACCAAGGGAACAGAGCAGATTTTCTTTTTGCCATTTCTCTCTAGACTCGCTCTCCACAGGTCTGTCTCACCAATTCCCCTCGTCCTCGCCTCCATTTTTATACTTTCATTCCCTCTACCTGTCCCTTTCTTCCCCTCCATCTCACACCATCAAGCTCACATTCTTTCTCCTCATCTGAGTGAACTGATTGGGTTCCTCTCAGAAGGAGTTACTGAGACTTTACAGCAATCAAGGACAGGACGCGGGGCGAGCGCCTAGGGGGGGGATAGGAAAACGCACGCCCGCCCACGTGGACCCCATACACGGACGCATATACAGGCACTTGTGCTAATGTGCCGATGGCTGGCCCGGGGCAAAGGGTGAGACCACGTGGCGCATTTACAGCTCTCCGTTTTTATTGGCGTCCGCGGTGGCCTACGCTGCTCGCGCTCGGGAAGTTGAGCATCTCATCACCTTCGGCCATTAGTGCGGCAACCGACCAAGGACATAAAAAGGACTCCGAAGCGGAGGCGAGCGCAGTGAAGGTGTTTAAAAGGAAGGATATATCAATAAATATGCACATATATAGTGATGTCGTGTCACGGGGTGGTCATTTACCAAGACAGGGCATACATATTCACACAAAAGCTGTTAAAAAAATATGGAATACAGAGTTTCAAGGAGCAAGAGCATGAGGTAATTTAACTGAAATGTCCCCACAGGATAGGAACAAAACCATAAAGAGGGGTTATAGTTTGCAGGCTTGTGGGGTTTTTTTTGCATTCCAGCATGTGGATGTGTGAGAGCGCATCCTTCCCGCTTGTGTGTGGTGGTGCACATATGTGGGTGTGTGGCTGGCTAGCGGTTATGTAAGGCGCTAATTGTCATGCAGCGCGCAGGGCGCAGACACTAAGCACAGACATGAAGCTTTCTCCGAGCCCACAGCGATGAATATTAAAATAATTAAGAATAAAACTCATCCAAAGGAGAACACTTTCTGCTCACACAGATATGCTAATTTCTATGTAAATAGTGCATTAATTTGATCTTGCACCTATGTTCTTTTTAGTGTCTGACGGTGTTTTAATGCATGTGTTTGTAACTACATGCCTGCACAATCCTCTGTGGAAGAAAAAGAACTAAACAGGAATGCATGTGGTGCGTATGGTCCGAGCATATGTAATATTTATGAGCTCAAAATCAAATTAGTCATTAGTCTGGAGCTAAATTGGCAAAAATCCTACAAATAGACGGATCGTGTTGCTCTTTCAAAAAAAAATGTTCTACCACTTATTAGATGAAGTAACTCAGTCGAAATCTTAAGATTTTGAAAAGCTTTTGAAATTTGAGTTCCTAATCCGTTCCTGTCATGATATCAGAGAATAATTTAAGAATGGAGAGACTTAAATATGGATGAAAATGATATCAAAGAGCATGAGGAATCACATTCGGCATTAGTCAGAAAAGGAATGCAATCAATTTTGCATGAGGAGTTTCTTAACCAATTTGTAGCCTGTGTTAGCTAAATCTTCCGAAGACCCTCCACAATGACGAGGAGTCGGGGGGCCTCGCTGTTATTTCGTCCGCCCTCCCTTCAACCTCCCTGCAATCCAATTATTTAGAATAATAAGGTTGTCTTGTCATTCTCTGGAGGAATCCTTTTGAATCTTTTAATTTGTTTTACACCGGCTGCAACTGGGCAAAGCCTCTCGGTCAACCCATTTTCACGTCTCCGGCACCGCAAAATAAAAGTGAAATGCATTTGACAAATGTTGAATTGCTCTCTTGCAACAATAATACAAGCTCTAATCAAAGAAGTGCTACCCTCCTGGGATGTAGAGTGTGAGTATAATGGTTACGGGGACTCCAGCCATTGAAATCTCCTCCTGGACCGATCGATAATTACTGTTATAATCTCTATTATTACCACTCCTTTTACTGTTGTTGTTGCTGCTGCCAACTTGTAATTATAAATGGGAGAAAGCCTGCCAAGTTCCTATCCAACAAACAATGACATCATTGTCTTTGGAGGGGTTTTTTTTCCCCTCCTCGTGCACTTATTTATCATGCTATGGGTGTTGAAACAGGTAATGTAAGCAATTTGTAATGAATCCGTTCTGTCACTGTTCCAGGAAACATTAGAACGGTGTGAAGACGTGGGTAAAACATGCCAAAGCATGTCTTTCTGTAGTGTAAATCACACGTACCCGGATGTAAATTTGACATGGAAGTGTGTCATATAGAAGCGACGTGTTTTGAAAGAGTTACGAGTCAGGAGTTCTGTGTCTTACTCACCAGGGATCGGGTCGTGAATGGGCCAATCACATGCCAGAGTGGTGTGGAAATGAGAGTCCTGCAGGAGAGAAGAGAAAACAGGGTGATTGGTGTTTCATCCAGGCAATTGCTCATGCCCGAGGCCGCCCGACACCGGAGGGGGCTCTCCGTGCAAATTTGAGCCACATTAGGAGTCGAGATGGCCGGGTAAAAAACAGAAAGAAGCAACTGGACTCTCCGGCATCTCCTTGCCAAATCCAGCTGGCTCCGTCTGATTAATTTGCCTTTAGGATGCTGCGTTACTACATTCCATTACATGAACAGCTATCTCGTGGGGTTCACACGGTTCATGTTGTTAAGTCTGAGCAAGAAATGTAACGAGTCAGCAGAGATCAGCGAGTAATGGGCGCCGGGAGTTTTACACTGGAAGAGAAGAACATTTCTTTCCCTTTTTTTTTCTCGGGTTTCTTCCTCTGCTGCCTGCGGGAATCAGGCAGAATCATGACTTCCCCCTGTCCTGTGCACAAAAGACCATTATTTTTTTCTTTATTTTTTTGTCACCAGTGTTCATGTTCAATTCATTCAAAAAAAAAAAAAGGTGAGACAGCATTCGCTCAAAGTCAATCACAGCACAGCGGTTCACAACCGCTCCTTTTCTATAACCACACAATTACAATATTTATGAGAACTCTTGCTGATGGAAAGAGTATTTCACTGGCTACACCCCCCTCCCTCCTCCTCCTCCCCACCTCTCCCTATCTCCCCTTTTCCTTTTGTGATCCTCATTCTTTTCTGTGGGCTTATTTTAATGAAAAGTAGAGCGCTGAATTGCTCAGGCATTCGGCGGGGCTTGTAATTTCTACACCGCGGTGACGTGAATAACTATGAGCCGATGGTCCTAAAGACACCGACGGCGGCCAGAATAAATACATTAGCACAACACAGGAGGATAAAAGGGCAGAGTCGCTCTCCACGCCGCTCCACTTTGCCCTCCGAGAGCTCCCGAACAATAAATCACACAAAAGCATTGAAAAATGAAATGTTCATTACAATGACCTTAAACAGTGAGAGAAAAGCATGACGGAGTGAGGCAAAAAATGACTGCGTTTAAAAGAAAGAACGCAAATGTTCCCATCACGGTGAATATCTTTCTCCGGGAAGATTAGAGATTGCGAGTGTATGATTGTGGGTGGGGGGGTGGCATTAAAAATACTCTACCACCACTGCTTCTGCTGCACCGCCTCTCCTTCATTCCATTAACCCACGCTGCTATAATATGCATCAGAATTGCCACGAGGTAGTCATTCCTGTGCTGCAGCAGGCAAGTGAAATCTCAATCATTTTGACTGGAGGGCTGTGTCCTGGTGAGAGATGACTTATTCATAGCACAGTGAACGTACCAGGGGAAGATAATCTACCCATGGGGGCCCACCCTCCCACCAAGGGCATTCAAAAGAAATGTTAACCTGTGCTACAGCACTTTATGTGCTGCCTGAAGCATAACAGAGAGAGAAATATTACGGCGAAAAAACATTTTCCGAAAAAGGCATTAAGGCTTGTTAAAAGCCGGTTGTGTCAAAGTAAGGTACTGCAGGATGTGGAGTTGACTGTAGGTTACAGTACGGGATGATTTTGCTCACTTTTGCACAGCGAAACCAATGTTAGAGGGTAGTAACGGAATTGAGCAAAGCAATTCCAAGAAGATAGGTGATACAAAATGTGACCGTGCCAGCTAAGGGCTATAAGTGTATAAGTAATAGTTGACAACGCCTGGGACTTTCACCCAAAGATTTGCCTTTTCTGGTTTAGCTCAACACACTACAGATACACGGATAAGTCCACATTTAAAAGTCCGAGAGTGGGTTGACCAGTTAATAAAAAGGTTTATTTAATGAAATAGAGAATAACAAATAGAATAGGGTCGGTGTGCCTAAAAAAACAGGTTTTGTGTGGACCGAATTTCATGGTGATCCTCATGGTGGCACTACAGGAAAAGCCAGGAGTTCACAAGAATAATTAGGGTAGATCCTCCTGGGATCATGAATATAATCCTTTCGATACTCAAGATATTCTTGTCTGGACCAAAGCGCCAAGTGACATCGCCACCCACCACCAGAGTCGTGTTGCTAGAATTATGACAAAATAGAGTCTAAAATCAAACCTGCATCCAGAATTCAGCATGATGCAACAAACAGCATCATTTTGTAACATTTAAACAACTCTGTGCTTCCAATTTGGCTCCATTCCCAAATTACACCCGATAATGGAACTATAAACTCAGCAGCACTCCCGTGACTAGCAAACTCACTCTTGCCTGAATAATCGGGGGAATGAAATGCAAAAGAAGTGATTATCAGCTTTGATATAAATATCAGTAAATGTGAAGGCGTGATGATTGTCGTGACTGTGCATATGTTTCTATAAGGGAGGCATTGGTGGGAAGACAATCTGATGCACTACAGGATGAGACTGATCCATATTACAGACCCAAAGATGCACAATGCCTTCTTAATATCACATAAGATCTCAACAAAAACTTCTGAAAGTACACAAACACTTTACCCAGGCTTCAGGGCGTATGACTAATTCACATTGAGATGTTTTTCAAAATACTGCTTTTACCATGAACTGGTTCACACAGAACAAATATTAGAGGCTTCGTAGTCCAAACAAAGATGGCAAACTATTTTTCCATCAACATTGACAAAGGCAGCATATACAAGAAGCACTTTTCACCTTTCACATGAAAAGCCTTAGACCGGAGGAAAATCCACTCAGAGCATTTCACTAAAAGGAGACGTTATGCTCACAGCAGCTTAGAATATGCAACAATTTCCCTCAGAAAGACTGCCGGATGCTCAGGGTCAATACCATCCTGGCAGTTTATATTTCTCTACCTACATGTACCTAATCTTTCTTTCACATCTCTTCTTTTATTGAAAAAGGTAAATGGTCATAAATTCAAATTGGCACTCACTGCAGGTGAGGCATTTATTCCTCACTTTTTGGGCATTAAGGGGCTTCGTATGGCAGGTTGTGGCCTCACCACCAACGGGACATTTCTTTCTTCTGACGGCGACATTCGCAGCCACAACTGAGGAGACAACGATGTAGTATCATCCGTGTGACAGCTGTAAAGCGATACACTTAATCAAGCTAAATTGCATTCACCTGGAACCCCAGGTGTAAAACAAATCCCGATTATATTAGATTTCATCCTGCTGGAATTAAAAAGCGGCGTGACTCTGCAGCACAAGTATATTAACACTCATGTTAGGGCTCTCTCGGATAATGAAATGAACCACACGCACACACACACACACACACACACACACTCATGCACATCCCTCATCATCGTGACACATTGATTGCCATTTTGCTTTGTATGTATATCCATATCTGGAGTAATTCCCAACCAACCCAAGGGCCAAGGAACTGTGGGTAATGGTGTCACCTACTCCTACTACTATTTCATGGCTGGCCACTCTGGCCTCTCCGAGTACAGTGGTGGGATCGATCCACACTACACACACTACACACACACACACACACACACTCTGTTGCTGCTGCCCCCCCAGGAGCGTCTACGCTGGCATACGCAGTGATGCATTTGATTGCACACCACCTCACCAGGGGCAACTCATCAAAAGCTTGATCCAGGGAGAGCCATGCAGGGGGAATAAGTTTGGTGAAGCTATCTCTGGTGGGAAAACCTGCGAACAAGATAAACTCTGTTTAAAACTTGAGAAAAACTACCGTGCGGAACATTTTCACAAATGACAAAACGTAGCGTCAAGCTATCAGAGCGGCGGCCGGTGTGGAGCGGCGATAACGGGGGCGACGGATTCCCACACCTCCATTGTAATGTGAATAAGCTCTCAGAGATGTTTAATTTATTAACTAGTCCACAGTGTCTTCCAGCTATCATACAATGTTTCCATTTGAACGGCATCAGCAACAATCCGGTTCATCGTACAGTTCTATCTACTGTACATCTATTACAGCCCGGCGACCCCATATACTCAGTGTCCTGCAGTTAGCCGTGTCGCTGCTTCAGACAGCCCATTGAATGATTCAGTGGGCTGTCCCCAGCTCTTTACTTAAACTCCTCACAGTGTCGGGGCTTTATTATTGATGAGGGGACTGAGTGCAGGATACTTAAATATGCAACATTTGCAAACTTCTGTCAAAATGAACGCTGTCCTGTCCCAGCGCCGGCACCATCACCCCGCCTACTGTCACATAGTGGAGAAACTGGGAATAACATCACCATGGTTGGCTCCACAGGTGACGACAGAGAGCTTCAACAGGGGGTCCGCAGAGTTACAGCATGGGGTTCCCAAAATGAACTTTTTTTCTTCCAAAGTTTAAAATATGTCAAAAAATACACATTAACATCAACACAACATCTAATAAGCAAATATAAATGCTAATTGTTGTGTTAATGTGAAATCGTGTTGTAGAAAATGCCAACATAGAATTACAATATGTTCTATAAATATATGAATCTGTCAACAATTGATATTTAAATGGCTTAGCATTGTCAACATACATCACAATTACCTTTATGCATGGGCCTATGGGCTGCAATATGTATTATTATTGGCCCGGTTTAATAAGAAACACAATTTTATACAATATGTATTAGGGTGTCAGCCAAGGGGTCCTTGGCCTGAAAAACGGTGAAGAGCTCTGGGTTACGCTCCTCTTCACTCTCACAAGTAGTGGTAGTGATTAGTACTTCCTCGGGGTAAATAGGCCTTTTCTAAACCCGTGTTAATGTTCATGACAGCAGGTAAATATAAGAAACCGGCATGCTTTAGCGGGGGGGATTCAAGCCGGGGCGCTCTAAGCCGGATTCGGTCGAGCAAACATGCTCTGTGAAATGAAATCCGTATGCACAAACGCGGGGGGACATTGCGCTCGAGTGTGTACAAGTCTCGGGGAGAGAGCCGAGGGGAATGGCGAAATGACTCGTGTGATCCTTTCGGTAAATGGACAGTCTATCCTCTTGTGTCAACCCCCGCGTCCTTTACACACACACTTGTTCTCCTTCAATTTCCTTTATCTCAGCCTCTAGGCGTGCGTCTCAAGCCCCTCTCACTGTATCGGAGCTCTTTTGTGTTATCTTAGTATCGAATCACATCATACTCCCACGTACGTGAACACACACACACACACGCACACAGTGTCTTTCTCCCCGGAACAATGGCGCTCTTTGGTTGAGGGCGCAGCCGCGCTGGATAAGGGCGGAGACTTGATCCCATCTGAGACACACTTCTCACACAAAGCTTCAGTGTAATTACAGCCGCCATCCAGGCTGACCATCAGCCCCCGAGCGTCCCCGCGGGCTCACAGGCCTGTCTGAGTGTCGGCGTGTGTCTTGTTTTTGTGTTTTGTCAGTGTGTGTGTGTGTGTGTGTGTGTGTGTGTGTGTGTGTGTGTGTGTGTGTGTGTCGTTTGGTTTTCTGATGGGGGAATTGGTTCAATCTCATGCGGTGTAAATTCGTGGTGCTCCTGAGAAATAGGAATTCAGGAGAATGGACCGGGATGACAGACGTGGAGGTCACAGCGACCTTGACTTTTGACCTTTGACCACCAAAATCTAATTGGTTCATCTTTGAGTCCAGGAACAGACTAATTAGCGGACAACATAATATCTCCGGGTATGGCTATCGCCGAAACATAGACATAACAGACTTCTAGTCTGGAATGACACAAGTTTTTACGTTTCCACAGAAATCAGAACCGAAAAGATCAAATAAAAGATACAGTGATGCAGAGGAAATCAGTGATTTCCCAGACAATATCAAAATATTACTTAATGCGTTACTTTGTACATTCATGTGAATGTTGAGAGTGACTGTGCATCCAATGGGCACTCCTCCTAGGGAGGAACTGGACAAATGGCAGCATTAGTCAACGTGATCACAAAAGGTTTGGTTGAAGGTTCCACCAAAGTAAAAGCATGTCAGGAAGGAATAGAGAAAGTGCAGAAATCCCTGTTTTCATTGGGCAGTTGATAAAACTTTCTGTCAGATCATTCGCCACGGGAGCTTTTCCATTTCTAGCTGCTAATGTTGTGGATGAGCCGGGCGGATAATTGACAAGATGATCTAATGAGAGGGGAAAAAAGAGAGGAAGTTCACAAAAAGAATCCGGTGGGTGTTGTCTTTGCTTCTCTGTGCTATTATCTCCCCTTCTCTCCCACCACCGGCTGAGAAAATCGAGGGTTTTGGCCAGGAAATGTGGATTTGTGTGCAGGAGGTTCTTTATTTGTATATAAAATTGGATTACAGTGGTGCATACCTGCTATTTTTTTCCGTGTGAGCCTTTTCAAATCCAACCAGCCTGTGATTGAATTAGCTTTTGTTCTTAGTGGCATGGTGCAGCAGGACGTGATGTAGGTGTGTCGCCAACTGTATTCACATTAGATACACGAGCGAACTCCTCGCCGGGCTCATGTGTGACGAAGCATGTAATTCCCCCCACTCAGGGTAGCCGCCTCTGCTTTAGCACGCTACCTCGGCTCCTGCGGAGGCGTGGTGTCACAGCGCTGCATTTTATGTTGATGGGCCAACTCCCAACACTGCGGCGGGAAATTACAAAGACCTCTGGAAAAAAAAAATACAGAACAAAGCCCTGAATATACAATGAGTGTGTCAGGGTTCATTAGGTGACCATCTAACCAAGGTTATGATAGTTTGGGAACAAAGAGAAAAACAAAAATGCCTGCATGACTGAATGATGATATTTCAATCCAACATAAAAACATAATGACATGAAAACAGAGTTAACCCCGCTAAACTTTAGTCCGCACCCTTGCCATGATCGTGACTGTAATTGCCGTACGTGGATACGGACTTCAGCTTTAACATTTCACTTTTCCTTTGAACACCTTTACTTTTAAAAACACGGGGGTGTTAGAAAACATGATACATCTCACGATGACATAACAGGCAGCCTCTCAGCAAAGGTAAGTGAAGAAAAATAGGTGGCTTTTCTCAGAACGGTAATTATTTGCGTAATTATAGCAACAACTGTTTGTTGCTCTCAGCGAAGGTTTATTGAGTTGGCCTCTGTTCCAACTTTGTTTCTAAAATTACGAGTACAAAAGAGGCTCTGATGCATACAACGCTGAAATGAGGACGGTTGCGTAATATTTAATGCGTATTTAATGTTTATGGATGTCACTATATACCTCCCAACCAACTGAAATGGAATACTCCTGACATCGAGACTATTTTTGAGAGGTTTTAACGATAATTGCAGGAGAAGCAACATATTCAAAAACTGGCTGAAGGGAAAAACAGAAAATACTGCATCAGTCAGTGTAATCTCCCATTTGCAGGAGGCGTTGGACGCATGACTTTCAGGCCGCTATGAGGAAAACATATATTCAGAAGGCGTGTGAAATCATTGCCATCATACCGTCATTTAATAGCTCGTATGATGATGGTTGAAGGGCAGTCTCCCCCCATGCGCACTCCTTCACCCCGGCTGTAAAAGTGAAATACTGCCTCGCAGCCCCGGCTGCTGTAAGTCTACTTATCAGTCTGTGTTGAAGTACTATCACCCCCTACTAAAGATTTCTGTGTTTTGAATCAATAAATACATCTTTGTGCTCTCAAAATGATTGACTGGTTTTGCTTCTCCGAGTGCTCGCCGCACATTTGCCGGTAAAAACCCTAAAAAAAAAAAAAAACCTCACTTCCCTGAGTGAGATGCAGAAACGGTCAAAGAGCCAGAAGAACTGCCAATAAAAGGAGGTTACAAATATAATATGATTTATAGTCCGCATGAAGATTCCACCATCTCCTCCGTGTCACATATTTATTTATCCCATATATATTTGTCTTGGCCCGTTTCACCCCTCCCAGTTTAGCATTCTGGAAACAGAACAGGCTCTGGTAGACGTCATATTTCTCATGTGTATTTATAAAAAAGAGACACTATATCTTTGCATGCATGGCACCCACAGAGCAAGGGTAACTGGCAGCGTCGGTGGTGCTGCTGTGTGTGTGTGTGTGCGTCGTGTGTGTCCACTCTTTTATGGCAGAGCCATTGCGGCTGTCCTTCAGTGATGCTGACGGAGGAGATAAATTCATTACTCCCTGAAGCAGACAACCCATCATTCTCAACATAGCGCTTGTGCATTCACTCACAGTGCACCTTTTGTGCGTGAGCATGTGTGCCGTACCTCAGTGCAAGCGAATGTGTTTGTACCAGTGTGTGTGTGTGTGTGTGTGTGTGTGTGTCTGGTGTGTGGGTGTCAAAACTGGTGAAGGTCAAGCAGATAGGTGGGGTCAACCGACTGTTATTCAACAGCAGCCGTAACAGAAGCTGCCAGGAATATTGATTGACGGCGTTTACAGTAGACAGCTCCACTTGGCATGTCATTGACATAAAATGTAAGACTTCCACCGCGGTCAAGGAGCCTATGATTATCTGCCTAGATTTATCACACTATGATAATATGGGCTCAGCCGTCAGATATGCTCTTTTCTAGCCCACGGGCTGACCACATGGTTCATGCTGGTATTGATCAAAAAGGGGCTAGAGTACAATGTGGTGACCCATTCAAAATGTTCCTGACCTTCTATGTCAAGAAAATGTACTGTATGTGGACGCCATTACCCACAAAGCATAGCAAAGTGAGTAAAAACCCGACTCAGGGAGTCTGAAGTCGTGCTATTGGCTGTTCTCAGGCACAGCTGTACGCTTAAGCTAAATGCTAATGTCAGCTTGCTAAAACGCTTACAATGACATTGATAACATTCTTATGTCTAGCAGGTATAATATTTGCCGTGTATGCTAACATTTGCCAATTAGCGCTAAACACGACGGACAGCTGAGGCTGGTGGGATTGTCATTAGTTTGGCAGGTATTATCTTTTTTTCATAAACCAAACACATTCAAATTTTGACCTGATGATGTCACTAAAGAAAATGTCCTGGGATCAGCGAGTAGGGATACCTCCCCAAATGTGAATAATTCACCCAATAGTTGTGGAGACATTCCATAAAAATCTAATGTAATCCCATGGTGGGGCTAGGGGACAATGTCAGGGGATCATCAACACCATTCGGATTCATCATCTGGCAACCATGAACGTCGGTACAAAAGGGGGTAAGTAACTACTTTAACCTGCTGGAGGTCGTAGAGCATGGGGATAACATCGTTGAGGTAAAGTAATCAAGGGCCAGTCAGGGGATCATCACTCTCACTAGGATTCATCTTCTGGGGACCACGAATGCCTGTAAAAATGTTATGGAAACCGATCCTATACTTAAGATATTTCAGACAGGACCAACACAGACAACTGACCAACCAACTGACCAACCATGTGACATTGCCATCCCAAGAGATAACAGACACACACACACACACACACACACACACACACACAGTTGCACAGATGTTCTGAAAGGGATTCAATCTTAATTCAATCTTAATAGAAAGCGGCCACTGGCCCATTTTAGATTTGTTTTGCTCCTATTTGTACGTTCTTTAGCCGTTTTTCTATTTTCCACCATTACCCCTGGTGATTTATGACTGGCAGAGGTATCAAGGATATCGCTTCAAATGAACCATAAATGGGCCCTTCCTCATCCGCCCAATGAAGTTATTCAATCGCCACCCAATGTGGCAGGGACAAATGACAGCCATTAGAGTGCAAAGCTTCCACTTGCACTTTGGCCCGAGATTCTCACCTAGCGTTGACGCTGGGCATTCATCGGGAGAGTCTGATCACCGACTGGGATCTATAATAACATCATTATTTTCTTATTACGGCCACTAGAGCGATATCATATCTTTGACCCATGAAACTTCACTTGAGCACACACATTATACTTTTTGTACTACATGAAAAAACATGCAAAATATGTTTCCGCACAGCTCAAAATCTTAGTCAAGACAACGTGAGACGTGTCGCCCGCTACGAAGGGCTTGAAGAGGTTCAAAGAGGCTCGAAGAGGGCAAAGAGCTCAGACGGATCAGAGACAGAAGACATTGTGGTATTTCCCTCAAAATGTCATTGTCTTTAATGCCACCCACCGTCTTGACACGGCGGTGGGTGAAAGCGAATGAGGACGGGACAAAAGAAGAAGGACGGCTTTTCAAACGCTCGCCCTCCTCGAGGTGAGACGGCAAAGGAGAGAGACATAGAAAGATGAGGAAATTGGATTGAACATCTGAGCGGAGCAGGGGACAAGAGGGTAGAAAGGATTCAGGGGGGGGGACATTGAAAGAAGAGCGACGCCGATGAATAGAAGTGGGAGGAAAAAAGTAAAACTCTATCACCAAATGATCAAAGCCCCCGTTCTGTGTGAGAAAGTGAAAGGCAAAACTAAAATGGCAGAGAGAGAGAGACGCGTGGCTCTATTTTTGTGACGGCGGTGGAGACATTACCCCATCAATTTAACATTCGGGGCGTACGCTGCCATTTTGGTGCCGAGAATAAGGGGCCACATTTGCTTTCACTGCCTACCTGTTCAGACAGTCTGGATGTACCGAACGGTTGGAAGCCTCATTCACGACGTTGACATCTGAATTTGTTCCGTTTAAACCGCGATACATCTGCACAGTTTGATTAATATTAGGCTCCACTAATATAATTTGTTTTACGTTATTTGCACAATTAGCTTCCAGTGGCTTCGTAGGATTGTTTCATTTACAACAATAAAGAGCGCTATAAAGTCCATCAATTTCCAAAATCGAAAAAATGCTTATCTCATCACATATTTGCACTTCAATCCATATTTGTTGCCGTTTAGCTGAATTGTGCTCATTAAAGAAAGTCGATCTCAGAGAATAAAATAAAAAGACAAACTAATTTAATCCGGTGAATGTTTTTTTGCCCTCATAAATATGAAGACGTTCAGAGCTGCATTCGAAAAAACCTCAATAGAAGCTTTGAATGTAAAAAATAATGGCGTTCCACGGCCCCAGAGTGTGTTTTATCACGCTCTATGCTCTTTTGATGCCTCTACGGGGGCCTTCACATATGAACACATCCTTACGGGCCAATTTGAAGTGATATACTTCTAAGCCCCGGCACAAGAGTGACTGTGACATCAAACATAGCAACTGTCTGTACTCCATGACATGTAATCCACGTGCTTTATTGGCTTTGAAGAAAATTTAATTAAGCCAATATTCTGCCCCTACTGAGACCTTGTGCCTCTGACAGCAACAATTTAATATGAGGAACTACCAACTGAGACATCACCCTTTTTTCACGACGTTAACGTTTGCTTAATCTCCGTTTGCCGTTTGATTCCCGACGACATTTACAGCTCGTAAATTTAAATGATAAATAAAAGGTTCACGCTGATGAATTAAAAATGTCACAAGTGAGTTTCAAGTGACCGCAGGTTGATTTTGCTTTCACGCAGCACGAATGGAAATCAAGGACTGCCCGGGGTCAAAGGGCGACGCATTCAGAGGTGTGGAATCCAAATGCATGTGCTTCACACACAAGGACGAGTGACCAAACTGCTTTTAAATGGAAGAAGAGCAGGTTGTTGTTGATGAATCACTGGTGCCGGCCCATGCAACACTTAGATAGTTTACTGCTCCCAATTCCCCCCTATTTTCCAGCTGCATGACAGTTCACCCTCATCCATTTTCTATGTGACACGAGCAAACCGCTTTGCACGGCGAGTATTTCCCACAGGGGTTTTGTGAGTCTGCGGTGGGCCGACCTCAGAAGCTCGGATGCTTTCGGGGGTCACGCTCCCCCGGAAGAAAACAAATGTACTTTAAAAGTTAAATGCATCAATCGGGTGTACTATTAGAGGTGAGGTCTATGAAGAACTTTGTGCTCTTGTAAACAATGTTGTGCTCTAGCTGAGGTGATTCATTTACAGGGTTCATTTATTAGCTACGAAAAATGAATGCAGTTTGTCCTCCCATTTAGCTACATTTAGGCTACTCGACACATTTATTTAACAATATTAGTTAGCTGCTGTGCAGATTGTGATTCTTCATATTCTAAAAAATCCAAATATAAATCAACTAATAAACATGCAATGTATAATCAAGTCGTATATCATTTTGAAGTATAAAAAGCAGTTAACATTTTTGTATTCTTCTGCATATTAATCACTATTACGGTTTGTACTTTAAGTCATCCACCCCGGTTGACTGACACGTTGGGAACACTGGGCGAAATCTAAAACGCTGTTCACGAGTCCCAAATCTCCAAAAAAAAAAAAAAAAACTGAAGACTCTGTTTCTGGAGTTGACGTCTGCATGAGCCCCCTTGTTTTGAGGTGAGCTGATGAAGTCGGTAAGATCCATTAGCACCTGTGCATCTTCATTACTTGGAAAAGAGTTGAGTGGTGCATCAGGCAAAAGGGAGCGAAAGCTCTAAATCAACAACGGGCTTTAAAGAACATCTGCTTTGTTTGCCAAAGGTTTGCGGTTGAGCTTGTGATGTTCATCTTCCTGAAACCACATGACCTGCTCCGATATGCAGCAATCACAGGAGGGTTACTTCGCATTCAGGTTAAGACTGGAAGTAAACTTTCATCTTCTTACCACCGTGGGATATTGAGCTTAAATTCCACCTGCAGCTACCTGAGTTTGCACATGCCAGCTGGAAAGTCTCAGAATAATGCGTTGAAGTCGTTTGTTAATTTCCCACCGGTGCAACTGTGTATGTGTAAAAGGCCAAATGAGTTGGAAGAAATTCCTAACATGGTGCATGAGAGAAATTCATCCTTACAACCGGTGATGTGGGCGGCGCACCAAAACGACATGGAGGAAAGGTCGATTTGAGTTCATCGACGGGCTTCAGACAGCGACTGGCGGCCAGACTCGGCAGCTTGGCGATGTTTTCCACCCATCCTCCGGGATCTCAATCCAGGGGCAGGTTGCATGATGTGCTCGGCCGGGCGTGGTTTCCACATATGCCAGGGTAAAGTGGGAAACTGCTTTTCGGATCTGCAACTTCAGGGCTCCAGATATTCAACACAGAACAGGACAAAGAAGCCAGATGGAGTGCAGTGCATCTTCCTCACTCAGCTCTAAATGAAGTGGGATCAGAGGGGATATTTCTACTGGAGTAAAGAATAGTCTGCAGGAGTTGATGTTGCCGGCGTTCAGGCATTCAACCAAAAGTGTCTGCTTCATAAAGCAGCAGTCACGGGATTCAGATTTCCATTATCACGTGAAGAGATTTGAGAGAGTTGACTGACAAGATGATGGCGGCAGATTTGGTGTGAAAGCGAAAAGCAAAGGCGCCTATTTGGTAAATTTCCCATTTCTAATTCCCATTCTAATAGGGAGCCTGCTATTATTCTGTTTATTATTTTACTGCTCATCTTACTGTCTTATTGCAACAAAATGTTATGTGATTATCACATTGTGACTTTGTCTGTAAAAGGTGCTATATCAAATAAACATATTATTATTATTATTATTACGTTAATAAGGGAATCTGATACATTTTTCTGACGAAGGTGGCAGCATCTGAAGCAGGCAGCAACCTTCCATTCTGAAAAGTGAAGCCAAAGCTAAGGAGCCTTCTCTATGCTGGCCATCAGGGGGCGACTCCAAAAGAATTGTGATTGCATGGAAAGTCTATGAGAAAAGGAGCTTAATTCTAACTTGAGGCTCAGAAAGCATTGTAAAGGTTCCAGACAAAGATTCTAGATAATGATTCTAGACAAAGATTCTAGAAAATGATTGTAGACAAAGATTCTAGATAATGACTGTAGACAAAGATTCTAGATAATGATTGTAGACAAAGATTCTAGATAGTGACTGTAGACAAAGATTCTAGATAATGACTGTAGACAAAGATTCTAGATAATGATTCTAGACAAAGATTCTAGATAATGATTCTAGACAAAGATTCTAGATAATGACTGTAGACAAAGATTCTAGATAATGATTCTAGACAAAGATTCTAGATAATGATTGTAGACAAAGATTGTAGATAATGATTCTAGCCAAAGATTCTAGAAAATGACTGTACACAAAGATTCTAGATAATGATTCTAGCCAAAGATTATAGATAATGACTGTAGACAAAGATGATAGATAATGATTCTAGCCAAAGATTCTAGATAATGACTGTACACAAAGATTCTAGATAATGATTCCAGACGAAGATTCTAGATAATGACTGTAGACAAAGATTATAGTTAATGATTGTAGACAAAGATACTAGATAATGATTCTAGCCAAAGATTCTAGATAAAGATTCTAGCCAAAGATTCTAGATAATGATTCTAGCCAAAGATTCTAGATAATGATTCTAGACAAAGATTCTAGATAATGATTGTAGACAAAGATTCTGGATAATGGTTCGAGACAAAGATTCTAGACAAGATTCTAGATAATAATTCTAGACAAAGATTCTAGATAATCATTCCACTGCAGTCCGTTTGGGTCTGCTCCCTTAACCTTCATGACTGAAGTGAAAGCTCGAGCGGAAAGGCCAGAAACACAGCCATCCAACATCAGAGACCAAAGTGAGTGCGCTCTAGAGATAATGAGCATCATTGACAAATATATTTTCTTGTTAAATGTCAGGTGTAATGGGTATCGCAGGTGTCATGAGTTTAGTACCCGGTGGGAAAAATCTCCTCGCCGTGGCGTCCCTAGTCTGTAGTTAAATCTCCTGCAACTAAACACAAGTTAGATGTTTAAAGAAACTGATTTCCCAGCTGCCAGGGTGAATAAATCAAATATTATGGAGTGGTTTATCATTTAGATGTTTGCTTTTTTACTGTTGCCTCCTCTTCTTTGATCCGTATTTCATTCCCCCTAACTCGCTCGCTTTACATCTTTGTATCAAATGTCATTCCTAAATTGTGTTTCTTTATGCCACATTAGCTCACGGTCTCATAAAAGAAAATCAAATCTGACAAAGAGTGATACCAGTGTGATACATTAACTTGAGCGCCAAACATATTCAGCCCCACGAAGGCAATAAAACTGACAAAACGTGAGTAAGTGAATTAGAAAAAAAAAAAACTGAAAATGAATGAAGACAAGGAATGAAGCTGCCGTAATGATGAAGAATTAAGATTCTTTGTGTGATGCCGAGCGCTCTATTTTTGGTGTTTCGTTATCTCACTCATTTAATTCACACTTTTTTTGTCTGCTGGCTTTCTCTCTCTCTCCCTCTCCCTCTCTCTCTCGCTCTCTTATCAACTTTCCTCCCCTCCATCTCTGTCTTTTCTCTAAGGAACGTTACCATCCACTGCTCTCCCCAACTCATCTTTTTCCTGTTAAACCTCCCGACACCCATAATGCTCACACTTTGGAGGGGCTAAGCGAGCAGTGCGGTGAATAGTAAACATTTTACGGCATTTTTGGGAACCATAAAGAGGAGTCGTTTCAACCCCAGTCCCAAAATTATTTTTTAATAATGTGACTCACTGTATAGAAGTGCACCTCCTCCTTGTGTGAGGACATTTACAAAGTTGCCCTGCTGGCTGCTGCATGCCCTTCTGAATCAGGTGTGTGGGTTGGTGAAGGTCTAAAGAGTGACAGCACTTTATTGAATCTAAGTGTGAAATGTTGAGGGTTTGTCCAGTGTGTGTGTGTGTGTGTGTGTGTGTGTGTGTGTGTGTTCATGTCTAAATACATGCATTCATGCACCTGTAGCTTACACTGTTAGCTGGTAACATCGTATTACTGTGTTCGCCGATAATTACAGTGTTCTATAATTCGTGTCCCAATTTGCAGTAATAAGTTAGTTATCTTTGAACACCACTGAAGATTAATTACAAAGAGCGTGCAAAATACAGGGAAATCTCAGAGCGCCTAATTAACACCTAGGACTTCTTGTAAGCCTTTAAATATAATATATAACATCAAATCGAAATCTTTCTGAGTCTCTGTAAGCTAAAGACCTTTATTTTCTATCCATACTGAAATGTAGACAGGTGTTAATTGATGCCAACCTCCAACAGTTGAAACTCATTGGACCAAGCATGAATAGATCTTGAATAAATTAAAAACACTTACATTTTGCATATACCGCCCAACAACAACAGCTGATGAGAGGTCAAGTCATATTAATGGCTTGTGTCAGGTCCTGAACCCTGACCCTAAGTTTCTGTTTGGTCTTATTTGGGTGGCAGTATTTCTAATGTTGTGGTGTTTTGAGACAAAGGATGCAAATAAGGAAATACATTTTATCTTGAAATCACATCAATTTGTTCCCCTGACTGACAACCGAGTTAATTTGAGTTTTAAAAAGGTCAGAAACAGATGCCATAGTGAATTATGAGTGTCAGCAAGTCATGAAATCAGAGAAGAATAACGATGAACAGTTGTTTTGTTCATTAACGCGAGCACCAACACTAATTTTGACTCCACAGGTGCATTCCACACATCGCCCTATGAAACATAAACGCTAAATTCCACGAATGAATATTAATATCCGGAGAAGGGTGAACGCTGCGCGGGTAGATGCACCGCCGTGCGCCAACAAGACGTGTGCACTGTACGCCGCGTTAGATCATCATAAAGCACTTCTCCCCAGCCTGCTGACCCTCAGCGTCTGTTTGTAGTTTTCTCCATCAACACTAATGAAACATCTGTCTGCTGTTTCTCCAACAGAGCAGCGCAGTTAATTGCAAATTGATTACCCTACTAATTATGTCACTTTTCAATGTCCACGTTTGTTTTTGAGAGATTTTGAGTGGAAAAAAAGAGGGGAAGGGTGGTGTGTGTGCCTCTGTCGTCATCCCTTCTACGTCCACATCTCCATAAACAACCTTTAGAAAATGCGCCTTCTTGAACATCCTTATCCACAGTGTATTGCCGTGATCATCTGTGCCTCGGCTTGTTTGTCTGCACTCCTTCAGTAGCGACCTTGGTAGAGAAATAATGACCTCGGGGCCCCCGATAAGTAATCCCCGTCTTCCTGGTGGCGCTTTTTTTCATAACAAGGTTTCATTTCTTCCCCACCAGCTCGAGCACATGGTCTCTGCTTTCAGCGGCTCAGCGTAAAAAAGTACGAAGATGAAAAGGGGGGAAAAAAAGGTGCTTTTGAAATACCTGTGTCTTTCACGTGTAAGAAGGTGGATAACAAGCACATCATAGTGGCGAGAAGTGAAGCAACAAGAAACAAGAAGTGGTCAAGAGGTCGGGACGGACAAGCTGGGGAAACAGATTAAATATAGACGCTGGTTCAAGATTCAGAGCTTCCCTGGCTGGAGAAAAAAAAACATGAAAGATGGTCCAGGGGAGGAAGATGGACAGCGATGCTGATCCCAACATCAAACAGGACTCCATAGCTGCAAGCTATAGGCAAGTGAATAAGTTGCAGGCAACTTGAAATGAATACAAATATTGGTTTAAAGTAGGCGAGTGAGGGAGGGAATTGGAATAAAAATGAAAGTGAGAGACGGAAGAGAGGGAAGCAGTGGGAGGCAGAGCGACAGAAAGACATGCCAAACTTGACATGATGAGAGGAGAAGGTGGTTCGTAATTCCATAGTAAGTTCTATGGTAAGGTGACCCAGATGCCCTTTTGGGAATGCAAGTAGGCGTTCAGGTAGCAGCCCGGAGGCACTCAAGGGATGCAAAGCTGTTCTGGGGTCAGCTCGGAAGGCCAAGGCCAAATCAGAGGAAAACTAAAAATTGCACAAGCAGGATATATAGGTTTTCATCCAAGGATCAACTTGCATTAAACAGTCTGAGGAAGACATAATGGAAGACAACTGGAATGAAAGATTAAAAGGATGAGGATAAGAGACAAAGAGAAGGAAGGAAAAGATGGAGGGGAGATACCAAAGGGAGGTTTGCAATAGGACGGGACTTTATCATTTCCTAATATGTACACTTGGGTTTCTAAACCTGCAACAATTTCAATTACTGTTGTTATTATTTAAGTAGTTGTTGAAGAATTTAATAAAAAAGGCATCCATTTACGCTGCTTTTAATTGTAGGATCGGTTGTGTGGAGACCGGGATGCTGATGATGAGTGGGACTATAAAAAGGTACATTATCAATTATCACCCCAAGCATCATCTGCAAATATGCATAATTAACTCTGCTCATAAAAAGACTGGGTGAGTCACAGATTTTATAACTTCATGTTTCAGTTTTTGTGTTACTTCAACTAGTTTGCTATTTTCTTATAGAAGGAATGTGATATTCCAGGAGATCAACAAACATTCAGACGGAGCACATTTCTTATATGGTGAATTGAATAATGTACACACACACACACACCCTTTCTTCCTGCATGTTCGTTTTCTTCTCATTTTTCAAAATTGGACTTGAAGCAACTAAAGTAATCAATAACTGTATTGTGATAATATTTTATCCCATCAGTAAGCCAAAGTGAAATAAGATTCTTGAAATTCTGAGTTTTTTGAAGTGAGAAATTCCATTCACAAGTATGAGCTCAAAAACAGAAGGTGCATTTTGAACTGAACCCATAACAACATGCTGACTCTGCTCACCATGATCCAACACTCCAAAGTTGAGAAACGTTCAACGTTATCCAAACGCCCTCAGGAGCAATAACCTGGAGACGAGGAACCCAATGTTTCCCGCTCCACTTCAACTACACAATAAAAGCAGGAAAAGCCGATCGCCGCGGTTACCGGCTTCCAGATCGGATGACTTTAATGAGCTAAAAGTAAAGAAATCAATGGATAAAAATATGTCTCGGTGCGAAGCACGCCCACAAGCGTGAGGCCCATGAGAGACGAGCGTGAGTCATTCACTTCAAGTCTAGTCTGTATGAACTGCTCCAAAGATAGTTGTCAGTCAGATCCTGACACCTGCCAACTGCGTGAAACCTCTGTGAGATGCTTTGGGAGAAGCTGCCCGCTTGAGAGAAGCACGGGAAAAAACAACAGAAACCCATCTTTCCTTTGGCAGAAGAAGACATCATACTAAAGTATATACATATATACTGTATTTCCTATTATCAATGCTTTCTGCAGTCGGTGTGAATGTTTTTAGTGGAGGGAATCCGAGAAGAATGGTGACTCCATACACAGAACCAGCTCTGTGTTTCTGAAGCCTGGGAAATTACCAGGTTTCTGAGTGAGGTACGCAAATAGCCGCCCGCATAGTGGAAGTACCACGGAAGGCTCTGACTCACAAAGTACCTGTATAAACCGAGTGACAGTAAAAAAAAAAAACTCTGCGTCCGGCACGCTGTAAGCCTGCAGCAAGACATGCGGTAAGCTGCTTAATGTCACCGCAGAACAGAGGGAGGCAGCGCTGAGGGAAGAGAGCGGGATGGAGGCGAGGGAGGAGTGGATGGATGGATGGATGGATGGATGTACGAGGAGAAAGAGGAGACAGGGATTTGGGCCTGTGATAGGATGTGACAGGATGGGTGAGACGGGGGAGGATGGGGTTTTGGGAGAGAAATGGGGGGCGAGGTAGACAGACAGTGAAATGAAAAAGCCCTACCAGACAGCTCGGTGACAGGCCTAAGTAACCCCCCATATTCAGTCGCCATATAATCCAGGTAACGTGGCACGAATAATACATGACACATCAAACAGCAACCCCCCCATTCCCCCCCTTTGCACCCTGCCAACCTCCCACCTTCAGCTAACCAACTATAGCGTTTGCACCCCTGCCTGCCAGCCAGCCCGTCCCATTCAAAATCCCCTTTCATGTTAACGCCGAGCAGCACGCTCCAAAAAGCTTATCACTGTTGACAAATCCTCTTCTTTTTTTTATTATTCTCAATATGCTCGGAAATAGAACAGAGGAATTTTTTATTGCATACATATTTGTGACGCAGATGCACACAAAAAAAACCCCCTAAAAAATATGTTCATTATTTATTTCTTTGAGGTTGTTGGGTGGCGAGTCGCTAACGCGCGGTGAGAGATGTGTGGCGTCCCGCCGCGTGGCAGGAAGACGGAGTGTTAGTGCTCCCGCGGTGTGAATTTGAGGGGATCGTTACATAAACGCGGGACCCATTAAGTATGGGGAATGCAATTCGCCGAAGTGATGGATCATTCTTTCTGTTTTGTCGAGTAATTACGGACGCTGCATCATCGGGGCTGTGAGTGAGATAAGTACAGCTTTGAAGTGGATGTGGTCAACGTTGAGGGAGGGGGGGAGAGGGGGTGCATGATGAAACTTTTGACTCTTCTAGGGCGCTTCTGTGGACCCTAGTTAGTGGTGGAAGCTGCTGCAGATAATTGAAAGTGAACAGCACCGGGGGCTGAGTCGAGGTGGGTTTTCATCAGGAGCTGCGGTTCACAAAAAGAGGAAGCTGGGGGGTCAGGGTGGACGTCCAACCTCCTTGAAGTTACAGCACCTGCTGAGGTGTTTTCGACCGAGATCGAGTGGAGCTCAAGGTTTCCTTTCCTGCCTTTCCCCCCGCTCGACTGCAAGGCATGCCGACACACGAGAGGAAAAAAAAACGAGAGCACACGCACTGTTTTCGAGAGTCAGAATCAGAGCAGAGTCCTCTGGGCCTGAGGGGGGGTCTCCTCTGCCCCGCTTCTTCCATCTCTTCCCCTCCCCTCTCGTTCTCCTCCCCCCTCTCACACGTTCTCCCTCACAGAGCCCCAGAGCCGAGACCTTAATGAAGACGAATGCGAGGAATCAATTTGCGGCATCTTCCTTCCATCTGGCTGGGGCTCGTCTCTGCACCTCAATTAGCACGGCAGCCGGGGGAGAGCTCCTCCAAAGCAGCCCTATTACACACACCAGCGTCTTGTGGAGCAGCTACCGGCGTCGCTGAGAGAGGAGTGCATTAAAATGGGAGGAATGTGCTACTTAAAGCTTAGCGGCAAAAAAAGAAAGAGGCTGTTTTTCCTTCTGAACCAAGGAATGAAACGATAGCTAGGGCAAAACTCCACTGTGCACCATTAAGTGTTCTCTAACAACCCTGTTGATGAACAAGGGGAAAGAGACGCTCCAGTCAAGTGTTTAAGCTGTATGACCATTTCTGCTTCGTCGCGGAGGCACTTTCGGAGGGAGATATTTTCTGAGACAAATCTGATATCACGATACAACAAATAAGCAAGCATTTGTGCATGGCCTTGTTTGAACATCTGGGACAAATCGTACACCTGTTGCATGTACAGGGATAAAGCTAGACGACCAGCAGTGGTGTGAGGGAAAGAATGTAAATACCCACTTTGAAAAATAGGCACATAATGAGATACAGCTACGAAATGAATAAATTAAAGATGAAAACTGACAAAGTTTGTCAAAGGGAGTTTTTTAGCATTCAGTCTTACATTGCTCACAGGATGCAGGCAGCATCCGCTGGGGATCTCAGCTCCCAACAGGGTGGCTAGAACAAGCTATAGAAACCCAAAGTATGCTGTGTATGAAAGTTTTTTTCACATTTCCACGTATCCTGAATCCGAGCCTGGCTGCCACCCAGACGCAAACATAAATACCGGCATCTACTGTCGACACAATCCGCTGTTTTCTGTGGATTACATCGGTGTAAGTCCATCGTTAAACACTGACCGACCATGAGCAAATATTGACGAGCTCAAACTGCTGGCGTCTCTCGTCCCGCATATCAGATTAGCGTGAGGCTAACAAATAGGGGCACGGCAGTGCACTGCCAATATCTAGTTAAATCTTGGGCATTTACACTGTAAGCCTGCTGCGATGACAAGCTTGGCAGCGGATGGCCGGGGCAGATTTTAACACCGGACTAAAGAGCTCAGGCAGACAGAAGCTCCGTTCCTCCGAGGGACTCATTCCCGAGCGCGCCCACGGAGGCTGCGAGGCTCAAACGGAGGACACCCAGCGTGGACCTGGTACAGTAGGTGAAAGTGGGACTGAAAAACTATTTGGCAGGAGGAGGCCTAATTAAGTGAGCGAGAACGCAAGCGGGCTCACCTTTTGCTCATTTGTTTGGCAGTCGCTGGCTCCGGTGTAGATTAATTGCCCTTAAGGTAAAGGAAAATTGAGACCTAGAGGGAAATTGGAGTATGTCTTGGAAGAAGTCGAAGCCTTTACATTGTCCAAACACTTGTACTAGACATTAAAAAGCCCCATTTACGTCCATATCAAGGTAAAGTGCTTTTAAAAATCCAGTGACTATCATCTCCTCAGTCACACAGGACCCTGTTGGTGGAGGGTGTACTATCAACCAGCCTTTCCCAGCAGCGAATGCCAACAAAAGCAATGACAGTTACTTTGGCAGTAATCTGAGCTGTTTGTTTATCATCCCTCATGCTAAATGGTCCCTTATCAACCCGGCGTAGGCGTGTGCACTCACCTAGTTGAGTCATATAGGTCCTGCGTGTGATTCACAACATGCTTGCACATGGCTCTCTTTCTGTCTCTGGACTCCTACTCTCTCACACTCCCACTCCACTCTCTCGGTGACGATGAGCAACATTCTGCAGATATTCAAGAGCATAAAAACAGGTGATTTCAGTCGGACTTTGATGTATTGCGACGCATTTATGGGGTTGGTGTTTTAAAGTCACGTTCTTGTCTTGCCCTCGTTAACACAGACACCCAGTTCGTAACGCCGTAAAAATGCTTTCATCAGTGGGCCGCGAGCTCAATCACCGCCGTGTTACCTCATTCAGGGTTAGACAGTGACTTAACAGACATTTATTCATATGAAAATCGTTGAAATTATTCATCTAGATGGGACGCATGAGGAGAACGGGGGATAAAAGCATATAATGAGACATAACTTGCACATTACATGCATATTAAAGAAAAACATCCACACACGTGTAGCACTACATCAACTGAGAGCCCAGCGTCTGTGTACAGTTTGGCTTCAGAAATCTCTGCCCTGCAGGCGGTGACTCACGTACAGTTCCTCTAAGAGCTTGCCCTGCAGCAATGTATACACACTCTGCTGGATGAGCTGTACTAAGCTCTACAGGGATGAGAGATGGGAAAGTCCCTGTCATGCCAACATAGAGAAGCCTCTGACGTCCATGGCTATGCCAGTGTGTGTGTGTGTGTGTGTGTGTGTGTGTACACGTGCCGATGAGTCAGAGCGAGCACTGACTCCTGCCTCTGGGGCATCACTCCTCACAGGCAGCGGCTGTGTCAGCATTAGAGACATTTCAGCCAAATGTCAAGCTGTACTACCACTACTACACATCTGTATTTATATTTGCATGCCCACGGTTGCGTATAGTGTGTGCACGGCTGCATGAACTGCAGTTTAAGTATGCATACCTAATACAGCACAGCAGGTCCTAGGTTTATCTACGTGGAAAGAGTTTTTTTTACCAAATCGGCCCAAGTTTAATCTTTATCGTAATAAAATGAAGGCTACACAGTTTGGTTGGAGACAATCACTTGTTATGTAACATCCTATCTGTGACAAGAGACCACGTCCGGGAACGGCCTCGAGCCACGTTCGACGTTCAATGTAACAACTATGAACAAGTATGAGTCAGTGTGCGCACTGAACCATCAGGATGCCCTTGATAATCATTAAAAAGGCCCGTCAGGAAGGGAAAGAAGCCCCCCCTCTCCCACTCTGTATGATACTCCCATTGTACGCCTTACCACGGTCTTTGGCCTCGCCACCTCCCCCAGCTACTCAACCACTGAGTGGCTACACTCTCTCCGAAGTCAGTCCGCACCAATTAGCCTTCGCTTCAAGCTGTGCCTACACACTGTCAGTGCAGATCACCTGCTAGTCCGACACGGCCTATTACGGACGGAGATGACTGAACATGGAGGTGGTTGAGGAGGCCGACAGGAGCGGCGCTTGCCTGCTTGTGGCGTGTTTGACTCGACAAGCGAGATACATCTGTACCGGTTTCAAAGCAGAATCTCCTCTGCCTTTTTTTTTCTTTTTGTTTTTCAAATTTACAGTGAGAAAGGGACGGTGAAGGGAAAAGGGAGGAACATGTATGTGTGTGTCGGAGAGAAAGAAAAGGATGGTTAGTCTTTGTTGGTCTCTGGTAAATAGGGGCATAGAAAGTAGCCATAGGAAAGCTGCATCTCTGCTGCCCCTCTCAGGTAATGAGATGTAACTGCACCCTTTCTGATGGGAATTCAAATGATTTTTCTCTCCAATCGTCCTGCCGCTCCTCCTCCTCCTCCTCCCCTCCTCAAACAATTCATTCTTGCTTCTTTTCCTTTAGCATTTTGCAATTGTTCCCATTTGCTTTCCTTTTTTCACGTTGTCTCTTTCAAAGCTTCGCCACTCTCCGTCTCCCCGTCTGCTGCTCTCTTCCCCTCCCTTCCTCTCTTTCTGCTGCAGTACTGTGTAATGGATGCCCATGGGTTATGCGTACCTGCCGCGTACGGCGAGCTCATATAATCTGTCAGCAGAGATAAATTAGTATGCAACGTGAAATTGGGAACAGAGAGATTACAAAAAAACAAACGCTTCAATAAAGGCGGTTATCGACACATACAGAACACAGGTAGTATGGTAATATTTTTACCAGCAAATTAGAGTGTTCCCTTTCATAATATATTTTACACAACTCCACATAATTGAAGTGGAGTCACATTACTGGGCTAAGCCATGGAAGTCCACTTGAGACCAATAACAAGGACCGCTGGTAATGACAAAATTAATTAAATGCAGACAGCCGTTGGAGAATAGGCATGTTTTCACTACAGCCGGGCATCAAATTAAAGAAGGGCAGTATCTCCCGAAATCCGTGATTACGTTTCCATTAAAATCATGCTAACCTTCCCGGTGACTGGGTTTTAAGATGACCATTAGACCAACAACTTCTTACCATACGGTACTAAAACCACACAACGGGTTTTTCCTGAGTGCCTTCCCAAAACAACACGACTGTACCAAGAAAACAATCTTGTTTTAAGTATTAAAGCCAGTGAGCAATGCTGTTGTTTTCCCTAATGAGCACAGCATCCATTAGATGAAGGGTGATGCTCTTTTTTTTTAACTTTAATATCAACTTTTTTTAAATGAAAATGCTAAATGTCCTGCGTGGCCGTAATGAGGCTGGTGCAGCGGCGCTGTCCTTGGTCCTGAAACACACTGTGTGCTGACTGGCTGGGCCCGGAGCTGTCCGTGGTGCTGAAAACAAGCACCAAGAAGCCCACAGCCATACTTCTCATAAATCTTACACAGCCACGGGAGCCCAGACCGCGAGTGCGATGCGTACGCAATTAAATGTACTGCTTTTAATCATCGCAGTCCTCCATAGTACGTTCACTGCGATCAGATGTCAAAATGCACTATTTACTCCCAAAACTATTTGTGATGAAAGCAAAAAAAAAGAAAAAAGTGTCTGTGCTAGTGCTTGTGTTGTGCTTGGGTTGTAGGGGCTTTACAGCAATGCAGTGACAGCACCACAGCTAAGTACAGAGTCTTGGGAAGATGTACTTAGAGCTTTAGTGGCGTATGCTAGACAGCAAAAGCTGACTGCGGAGTACTGAGCACCACAGGGATGCCATAGGGAGACACGAGAGGGAGCAAGACGGAGGGAGAGGGTGAGGAAGGAAAACAGAGGAGGGGAAAAAAAGGAGGGGGTGACAGAGGAGCCTCCATTACTAAACAGAGGGAACATTAAGAAGATTTAATTTGCCTAATGACAAAGGCAGATCCCTAAATGGCTGCGCACTATATTGTAGTGAAGCATATTCCATTAATGCAACATCTGAATATTTAGGTCTGGCTCCCTCAGCTTTTTTTTTTCCCCCCCTCTCTTCAGCTTTTCCCTCCTTCCGTTTTAGCTTTTTGCTTATACCCCTATGTGCCAGTTTTTTTTTTTTATTACATAATATTGCGGACAAAAAGTACAGAGAGGGTGTAGAGGGTGGTGCATGTGCATCAATGCTCTCTTTATGTCTCCCTCTCCCCTTCTACTTCTCTATTTCTCAAACACCCTTACTCCGTCATCGTCCCAAACACACACACACGCACACACACACACACACACACACACACACACACACACACACACACACACACACACACACACACACACACACACACACACACACAGAGTAAATAAGCTTGTATTCATTTAGATACACTTGATACACTTCAATGCACACAGACAGACATATAAACATATACCCGTAACTACAAGCACATTTTTGTCGAGTCTCACACACACTGCGATGAAAATCAAAGCAAAGTTTACATACCAAGCTCCGGGGTGTGAGTAAAGCTTGCACATTCATAATTGATGGCAAAATGCACGCAGAGAAGGGGCCCTGACTTCATACTGCCAAAGTTGCCATTACTTAAACTGCGCTCGAGGGGCCAAAACACAAAAGAAAAATCTCGACACAGACTAATCACAACACAGAACCCCTGCCAAAAACATACAGTAACCCCCATTAACCCACACCGTTATCCATAGAAGGAAGAGAGCAGGGAGAAACCTGTACAACGTGAGTGCATCATTTCTGTACACTTATAAGAGATGGATTACCATGTTTGTCAGACCTCGGTTGCCGGGGTTTGTGTTATTGTGAGGCTTCATTTGTTTTAGGTGGTGCTCCAATTTGTTGCGCGTAAGCAGCTCATTTCTCTTTGTTAGCGGGGCTAATAACGTTATAAAGCAGAGGACTTTGTTCTGCTAGGCCAGAGAGCTGTTTGAGGGCTGTAACTCTCTAGCCTCATATTATTTCCTGTGTAGCTACGCTTGCCGCTCTTTTCCTGGCTGTCCCATATGACCTTGCTTTTCTGCAGCTGAGTTAGAGATTAGAGATTAGATGGGAGGGGGGGGGGGGGGAGAGAGAGAGAGAATACAACTGGGGGGGATTTAGATTGTTAAAAGAAAATCTACGGTTTAAAGCGGGGGGATGCGGGAGAGAAAAGAAAGGTCTTAAAAGATACATTACAGCAGAGCCAAAGTAGTACTGGGAGATGAGTGGGGGGAAAGGGAAAGAGGGAGACGCATGGTGTGTACGGCGAGCGCGTGGGCGTGCATGCTTTTCCTCTTTGTATGCCTTCGGCTAGAAGTGGTGGGAGGTCTTTCATTTTTATTCCAACATAGCTGTTAATCCTCTACTTGTGCGTAATTACCTGATGGCTTTAATTAGGGTCCTTGATAGTATGAGAGGAGCGACCCTCCTGATCGCCATGAGAGAGCCATAGAAAAAGCCCTCTCACGAGGTCCATGTGTTTGTCTGCGTGATGGACCGAGGAGAAGATGGAAGATGAGACAGAATTTGATGGAATGTGGCGGAAGTACAGAGGGGATGAAAAATGAGTTGGTATTGCAGATGATGAGATCATGATCGGTGATGAAGTGCATGTGCGAGATGGAGAGGCAGAAGATGAGCGAGCATATGTTCATTTTTTTTTTTTGTCCGTCTCCCATTTCTTTTAACGCCCGTTTTCTTCTTCTCTGTCTCTCTCTCTTTTTTTTTTTCTCCTAATAATGATGAGGGGTTGACATGGCAGTGGGCCTGCTCTGTTAACCAGCTTATGTAACCATGCCCCGGCGGCTCCGAGGATGTGCTGACAGCATGCTTTCTCGGCGTCATTAGCAGAGCTGCTACACAGCTGGCTCGGAAATAGGGGGAGGAGCGAGGGGAAGAGCGGGAGATAAAAGAGAGGGAGGAAAGAAAGTGTAGAGAAGGGAAGTTGGGAGCAGAGCAAAGGCATCGGCGGGGATGAGGAGGGGGGATGGCTCAGGATATGAGGCGGGGAGTGGGAAGAAAAGGGGGAGGCTGCATGAGTGCCAGGAGCTACGGGATCTCCAGGAGGTCTATCCCAACCCTCCCAGCTGGGAGCATCGAGCTCAAACACAATCCACACACCTCCATCGCACATCTTTTTCTCCCACTTCCTCCATTCTTACTGCAGCAATGCAGCTGTTTCTGCCTATTGTTTTTCTTTTAGCCTCAAAGGAGACAAGGCACGGGAAGACAAAAAAAAAAAGATTTCCTCCCATCGGGCATTCATCCAGCATGCTATCGTGGCCCGCCATCAAAAAAAAAAAGCAATTCAAATGCAAATGCCAATCTCCCTATGTACTGAGCTACAGATTAGAAAAACAGCAACCTTGCATCGCAGACCCCGAACAATGTTGAGGAAGACGCGTCAGATAACACAGATGTAACGCGGAGGAAAGAAGAAAAGAAAACATCAAACGAGACGGAAACTACGCAGGAAGCCGTCAATCAGGACGTCTGAACTTCAGCTCCCTGTGAGGATCAAAGACAGGATCAAAACAATATTCCACGTGCGCCAACTTTTTTTTGTTTTTTTTGTTATTGCTTATTCACATTCTGCAGTGAAAACAACTCGTGCAGTGAGTGGTTAGAGCAGTCAACAAACCCTCTTTTGGATTGGGCTGTAAAGCCGGCGTGTACATAAAATGAAAATGCCGCAACAGGAGTTGTTTCAGCGGCCAAAATATCTCTGAGGCAGTTATGGGCGATTTAAATTAAGCTACAGCGGCTATCGTTTGTTGGCCGAGGGGCCGGACGGCAATAACAGGCACACAGGCATCATAATGATGGAGATGGAGAAGGCCGACTAAAAGTTGATGGGGGCGATACTAAAAAACACAGGTGCAGGACTATATTGTGTTTTTCCTCCTCTGTTTATTCCACATCAAACTTAACCACAAAACGCAGACATAACCCCCCCCCCCCCCCCCCCCCACCCCACAAGCTGTGCGACTACGTGGAAGGCCCGGTCCACCGAGAGCTGTGAGCTCAGGGCCTGGATAAACAACCGCTGGGCACAGCACAGAGTCTGAGCGAGGTGGGGATAGACTGCACATCTCACAACATTACCCTCGCCACCGGCGGCGGCGGCGGCAGCAGCCCAAAGCCACACCAAATCCCATTCTCTTCAAACTTTGATGCTGTGGGGAGACTCTGCCGCAATCTGAGGCCCCCTTGTCTTCAAGTGTTGACAAGACAGAGTTGAGAACATTTGGGTAAAGCAGCACAGTCGAGGACTGCGTTTTCTTCTTTTTTTTTTCTAAGAAATGGTGTCAGCAATGACAGAGAGTGTAGCGTGGCTGCTAGGACTAGATACATGCAAATATGTGTATGTGGGAGAGAGAAAGAGGCTGACGTATGCATGTGTTTGTGCTCGGTGTCGTGTATAAGGCTTTAAAGCTTCCGTCGGTCAGTCAATACTGCCAGCTCTGACAGCTCCCGGTTCTCCTCCCTTACATCTTCTTTTTTAATCCTTCTCACACCCTCTTGCCTCAGGTAGCCCCACACAAACCACCACTGATGTTATAATCTAAGTCTGCCTCCCTCTCTCTCCCCCGTTACTCTCACACCATTTCCCGCAGTCTCTGCCTTCATTCCTCCCCCTTCTGTCTCTCTCCAGAGGGGCGACAAGTGCCGTGTCATGGTTTATGGTTATATAACGTCTGTTTTTGTTTGCCTGCCTGTGTGTGAGCCCGGGCTACGGTGACGTCACAGACAGATAACAGGCTTAACTTTGACGAACCCCCTCGAACGCCTCGGGGGGGCGGTGCAGTGACATGGTTTCACCTCCAAACCACGGAAACATCCCGCAGCGGCGCTTAACACGGAGAGCGAGCGACTGCTCTGGGCCGATGGTGAGTCTGACGTCTCCGTGTTCACACACACAGGTACGCCTAAGGAGACGTAAACAGCAACTAAAGAACAGAATGGAATCAAACACGCTCGCAGGGTACAATCTCATTTGCTTATTCATGGCATGCCTCCATACTAAAGCGTGTACCATCAAATTTCTACTGTATGTTTGACCCTCCTTTTCCACGATTGATTGAGTTATTATGACAAACTTTTAACTGCTGTTGACTATTTCTATATATAGTTGATTAATGCTCGTCTTTGGTGCCACTGTGGACAAAATGAAGGGGCTCCTTCAGCTCAGAATCCAGCAGGGCCTCCAGCGGCGACCAGCCCGCCAAAGGTGGATCTAGATCCAGCTTCACCTGGAATGGAGCTCCACCTGGCAGCACGTGGCTCCTTTTCCAGCCAGGAGGAGAGGATTGCTTCACTGCTCTGCCAGTCCCCGCTGGGAGCCGACACCGACATTGTGCTCCTGGAAGCCGTATTCCTGGGTCCCTGGAGGGAAGGCTGGTATGGGAGAACCAGAACCAGGACTGTGTGGCAGACCATGTAAGATGAGGGGTTTTCTAAAGGGAATCTGGTGCTCAGAAACGCTACTCCTTTTGTCCACAGGGACAGCCAAAATCAACACAAAGGAGTAGCTTGTAGTAGCTTTAAAGCTGTTTTTTTTTAAGTACTTTGTCTATGAAAGTTTAATTTCCAATAAATCCCATTGAAGTTTACTGTTCAAAATGCAATGTTATTGTGATATTTAAGAGTCAGGTTCAGTGTTCAACTGCAAAATCAGTTATTTTGCACATCAAGCTGAGTAAACTCAATTTCATCCCTCTTGCACTCGTCACACGTGTGTCTTCAATGACTAGAAAATGGACCCGGTACCTTGTAACTTAGTAAATATTAGTCCTGATTCTTCCACAAATAAATCTGAGAAATTCTTGAAAAGAATGATCATATTAAAGCCTGTATCTCTTTTCACCTAAACATTTTAATTTGCAAGGAAAGCTGCTCTCAGTAGAGTGCAGATCTCCTGCAGATGTCTCTGCAACCCCGCCCTTGCAGTATTTTGTGATTGAATAAATACAAACAACAATGGGCTAACCCCCAGAAGCTCAAAGGACACGTCAGAAACGCTTGCCAAGCTGTCGGCTCACTTACGAGAGGTCCTTGAGCATTCGGCTATGAACCGGCCACCAAATTATGATGCAGTTTTGCTGCAGCAGAACGCGGGATTCGTCTTGAACACACGCCCACACACATTCGACCGATCACATGATTCCCCAGGCGGAGATAATACAATTCACCCAAAGGCATCGAACAAATGCAAATGTGGTTTCCTTTTTTTATTATTATTATTTTAATCGTCTGGCAGCCCTAAGAATGATTTTGGACCCCTGGTGGAAGTTACAGGTTTTACAGCCAGTCAAAGTCAAACATTTGACGTATTTTGCTTATGATGTCCTCTCTCTCTCTCTGTCTCTCTGTCTCTCTCTCTCTCTCTCTCTCTGTCTCTCTGTGTCTCTCTCTCTCTCAGTGAGTTGAGAAGTGGACAATGCAGTGACAGAGCGTCGCCTCGGGGCCACGGCGCTGCCAAACTGGCACTAAGGCTCCTCCTAAGTCGGGTTGGTACTCGCTGTGCTTCGGCTGCTGGATGAACATCCCTTGAAGAGGCAGACAGAGAGGGGAGAGTGATAGATGTGAGAAATCCTGCTGATTTTTTATTCCGTGTGAGGTACGGCCGCCCGCGTGCGCGTCTCCTGCACTATTTTGTGTGTTTTTTTTTTTTTACTTCCCAGAGATTCTTTTAAGTAGCACACTGCAGGCAAACACAAATATCCCCGAGGCTGGGGTGGAGGGAGGACTTGAAGATGGCACAGAGAGAATCGATTAGGACACACACACACACACACACACACACACACATATATATACGCACAGGGCCCCCAGACACACCGGTGGAGACGAGCGTGCACATTCACACACACACGGCTGAATTAATGTTACACAACACCTACCCCATATTCCTTGCTTTCCAGAACTCAGCCTCTTTCCATTTATCATTCACAGTTTTCTCATTTTGTGCCATTTTCCCCTGCTCTCTGTTCTCCCCCCCTCCCCCCTCCCTCCACGTCCCAAACCCCCCAGTCTCACTATCATTTTTCACAACACATGGGAGACAAACTTTCTTTTCTCTTTCACTCATCCCCCCCAAATGGGTCCTTTCCTCCACTTTGACTTTGATGAATCATTCTGCCCCCCCCTCCTCCGAAGTCCAATTACATCTGACAGAATAGCTTCCGCACCATTGATGTTTACCAACCTAACTATCCGTCGCCAGGACTCCGCTGCTGGTTACAACACGGCTGTCACTCACTTGGCTGAGCCGGAGTATAAAACGCAGTAGCGGGGAGGCTCAAGCTGCCAGTGGCCAAAGTAAACACGTCACAGCGAGCCAAAACGGTGACAAAAAAAATGTCATTGTTAAGCAAGCGGAACAGTGACGACGTCCTTTCACCATGAACTTCAAAGTTTCTCCTCGGAGCATCGATTCTTCGAGACGTTTCTCCGACAGCAACAAATGTTACAATAGGTAATTTAAGTCACTTAATGAGGATTTTGCCAACTCACCTCCCAGTGAGAGAAAAACAAGGAGATTAATAGGAATACTTTGAGCATTGGCTCTGTGTGGCTGTGCTGGTAAAAAAAAGAAGAAAAAAAAAGAAAAGGAGAGATTGAGAGAGCTGCACTCGCCGTGTTTTCAAGGCCACTTTTTCATTGCACTCTCCGCTTTGTAAATCACTTTGGGATAAAAGCGGCCGTTAAATTATAGATTAAGCACAAACCAGGGTTGCACTTGTGACGAAATTATTTCTTTTCAAGAGAAGCTGGTGCAAACGCTCGACGCCTGCTGGCTCACAACCGGGTGCAGGTGGTCAGAGCTCAGCCGTGTTTGATAAGGATATCTACAGAATGAATGCAGATGCCGACAC
Organism: Eutrigla gurnardus; assembly: GCF_963514095.1. Taxonomy (NCBI): domain Eukaryota; kingdom Metazoa; phylum Chordata; class Actinopteri; order Perciformes; family Triglidae; genus Eutrigla; species Eutrigla gurnardus. Next base: position 9,777,715 of record NC_139932.1, on the reverse strand, counting down.
ATAAACAGGCTGTGCAGGGGCGGGGGGGGGGGGGGGGGGGGGGGGGTCTCCATTGGCAACATTCGTTTCTCACTCAGAACAATGCTTAACGTACCCTCATCATCCCTGATCCCCCCAAAATTAAACTGGCAAAGCAGCTTTATCAACCCCACAAGCTTGGTTTGCTCTCAAAACACAAGCCCAGGTTCAATCCCCCCCGCGCTATAATATAATCAAGAGCCAACACACATTTGGCATAACGTCCACCTATTGGTATTCAACACATAGCACAGTGTTGCTTTGATCTTTGTCCCACTCCCCCCCTCTCTTTCTCACTCTCGATCTCTCTATTTACCTCAAAGACAGTTTGCCCATATTTTAGTGGGATTTACATGACAGCGCGGGTGACGCTCCTCTAAGTCACATCGACTGTTTGACAACTTGATCATACAGAACGCAAACTGGGAGACGCCAACAAAAATCAATAAAAGACAGGGCTGGTGACAGACACTCAAAATAGTGCGGCGTTTGTCTCGTGAGCTAAGATGAGTTAATTGGGAGCGAAGACGCGGTTTGATTATAGAGAGCGGTTCTCGTTTTCACAACTGTATGGGTTTTTTTAATGAGCTCTCGGGATCCTGAATGCTTTCATATCAAGACCTGACAATGGAGATGACCGCTGTGTAATGTCCAGGAGAACAACAGTACAGATTTATGTATGTTTAACCTGTCAGTGTAGTGAAAGCAATAATATTATGTTTGCTTCATCAATCAATTAAATCAGTTGGACTATAATATGTCAGGGAATAGTGAAAAATGCTCATTGCATTCTCCTAACTGGTTTACTACCATAGACCAAGAAATCTGAGAAAACTGAAACCAGTCAGCATTTTAATCTACTTAATCTTAACTTAATGTACTGAAGCGTTACCAGCATTTAATTGCAGCTAAACGCCATAACAGTGCCGTGACAGTCTCGACAAATAACAAAGTGGATGATATAACTCGATGAGCGACATATATATGAGATGAAAGTGAAGGTAAAGACAACAGTGAGAGAATGCAGAGTGCTCTTCATCAATATGCTCGACTGTGGGTTCTTTCCCTTTGATCTATAACAATAAAAAGGCAATTCTCAAGTTAGACGGGAAGGGCATTGATCCGGCCTCGTGAAATATCAACTACGCATCCAGACACACTCGGCTGAGCCCGCCGATCGAACTGCAGCCGGTCACGAGGTGTGTGTGTGTGTGTGTGTGTGAGTGTGTGAGCAGTGAAAACCCCTCAACCCGCCACCGCCAGTATCAGGCTCTCCAATAACACCGGGATTATGAGGATGAGAGAGCGGCGAGTAAAAGTGATGTGTGCTCTCTTTGCTTTAACATTACTGTGTGGAACTAAGGCAATCTTTTGGCAGTGTGCTCATGCATACTCTGACAGCCTTGCCCCTGAGTCGCCCATGCCTGGGGAAATGTGCTGAGTTAAGAGTGCTTCATTAAACCCCCACACACACACACACACATATATAGAGTCACACTGCAGCCCCTACGACTGTGCAGGTGCACGGACGCACGTACAGGACAAATGCATACACAAGCACAAACACAAAGAGATCGGACCCTCGTCGCCTCCTCCACCTAACCGTTATTGCATTAGCTGCGTAATGTAATGACGGGCAAGGTTTTGACTGTTTGCCATCCTTGAGGGGCCCCGAAGACACTGTGAGGCTTTCACACAGCGGAGAGGGTGAGACCAAGGTCGGGGAGGATTGAGGCTGACACACGAGAGTGTAAACTAAATTAAAACGAAGTGTTGAAGCGGTGCGTTCGAGAAAAAGGACGTGGAGAGAGCTTTGGTGCTTGTGTGTGAGTGTGTGTGTGTGTGTGAGAGTCATGGAGGGAAAATCCTCTCTGTTGATTTCATTTCAAAAGCGTTTACAGCCACACGTAGAGGCAGCCATGTCAATCAAGCGATCAATAAAGTTCTAAAATGTGAATGAAAAACACGAGATGATGATAAACACTTATTTATAGATATTCTGTGTGCATCTAAGTGCGCGACGAGTCTAGAGGAGTAATAAATGATATGGTTTTGGAAAGCATTTCAGTAAACAATACAAATCATCCCATAATCCCACTCTCTATACATTATTAAACACAAATTATAAAGCGAGATGTTTTCTTTTTGTCGGCAGTAATAGAAAAAGGAACAATACTTCATATCTAATAAATAAAAGCTCAACTCTAAAGAGAGAAAGACAAAAACATCTCGCAAAGAAAGAAAGGGATTTGTGAAAGCCGGCCTCAGTGGAAACTTGCAAAGCATTAATCTCTATACGTTTTGTTGGTGCAGAAAACAGCATAATGGCTGGAGTTATAAACAAAATAGGCAGATTAAATAACAACATAAATACTTTGATATAGAGGGAACTACTCACAGTGGAAAATAATTAAAAAAAGATTAGATACTAGTTTGTCATGTGGGGGTGACCCAAGTGTTTACAATCTTGCAAAAAGCTCTGAAACACCAAGCCTTGGCCACCAATCAGAGACCTATCAGTCAGTCTGTGTTCCATGTTGGTCCTTAAGTCCAGTTAGACCATCTTTACCCATGTTAAAGTTTCAACCAGTTAATGACTATTCCTGCACTCTAAACAAACAAAAAATCAATCAACCTCTGGATTATAGTACCAGAGCAATATGGAGAGAGCTAGTATATAAATGGGCAAAAAAAGCTGTTTTTATTGCCAAAAAATGTGGCTAAGGTCCAAATCATTCAAGAGAAATGTGAAAATGTGCAATGAATGTAGAAAGACACTAAATCTTCTGGCAACTTTTTGGCAACTTTTTTCAAAAATCAAAAATACCAACACTAACTAAACTTAACCTTTCACGAATCCGTTGGCTCCACCTTAAAAAAGGAAAAAAAACACGTTTCCACTCGCTTTCACGAAAAACGAAGCGGCATCATAAATAATTGAAAAGGCGATGATGTTTATAGGTAGCGGAGGTTGTAATCAGATGGTAAGTGATGCTGGCACTTCACTGCTGTATACTGCTCTTCTTATCTCCCATCCTCGAGGGGCCATATTGATCTTTTGAGCACTGAAGTTGAAACAACGAACTCTCCCGGCTCCCCCCGCTTACCTGTCCTTTAAAAGGTGTTCTCCGTGTCAGAGCACGGGTGCAACTTTTATTGCTCTTGATTTCACCTCGAACACTCCTGCCGCCCGGAGGACAGCGAGAGATGGCAAGGAGGGTTCAGAGAAGTTGGAAAGGATGCCGCTGCGTTTCAGCATATTGTATTATTGAGAGAAGGTGACCTCTAAAAGCCTCTCGACGGAATGTAAATTAATCTATAAATCATGTCAAATCCGTTCAAGTTATCGCATTGTAGCGATGAAGCGATGGAATTGTGTTTCCACAGAAATGCATTTCCAAATAATAAATTGGCACTCTTCTACCTCTCAGAAAAAAAGGGGTTGATTTACTAAATTTGCACAATATGTGGATAAACATATGAAGAGAGAGAGAGAGACTGTCAAATTGGATTACGACAATAATAACCGTGTCTTTAGGTATGCGATTAAAACGTGATACTGGCGCTATTCTCATTTATAATAACTGCGTTGGCTTTCTGGATCTCCAGACGCACTTAAAAGACTGATGGCGGATATAAAAGCGGGTGATAAATGAGTGATCAGCCAACTTAAGAATATGAGGGGGAAAATCACTTCCTATAGTCATAAAAGGGAAGACGGTTCAGGGATTCTACAATCTAAAGGTGCGGGAATTATCTTATTTATGGGTTGAAGACCTTGGAACATACCATTAACATAATGCTGTGTGATGAATAGACACATCCCAAGGCAGCAGCCCATCGGAGACTGAGGGAAGGACGGCGGTGTGGTTTGGCTGGCACCCTGCCAGCGCAATAAAGGGTCAATTAGGGCATATCAGCTGAGAGCTTGACAGTCTGTTGGAGATCTCAGTGGGCCACACACCACTGAATCTTTGGGGTCCAGACAGGCAATTAAGATTCTCCAGGTGAGAGGAGGTTGAGAGAGGCAGCTTCTTCTTCTTTTTTTTTTTTTTTTTTTTCTTATACAGCATAATGAAAGCTGCTTCAGCGATCTTACACCGGGTTGGATGTTGGTTTTGAGGCTGGGCTGCAGCCAGCGAGAAAGTTTCATAACTTTCTTTGATGGGTGGACTGGCTTCCTTCCAAGACAAACCCAGGAGACTTAATGGCACATGCCAGTGTGCTGCACAGATATTTAGAATGGAAAAAAAAACTGTTTTGGCAGTGCGTGTTGTCAGGTTTTAATGGGCACGTATACGAATGGAATGAAGGTTCTCCGGAGAGTCCTGGCTAATCCTTCAGATGTGCCCTGTCAGATTGTGGGCCGTGCTCTCGCTCGCTCCCGTGGCAGGTACTCAAAATGCATGAAGGGGGCGAGCGAGAGAAGTGAAACGGCCAAAGTTCTGCACGGGTGGGGCGGGGAGGGTGGGGGTCGAAGTGGGCCTCGTGGAACACACATCCCTGACTTTTGTGTGGGTGCGTGTGTCACAGCCGCTTGTGTACACACCAACTCTTGACAATAACAATGGATGGCACTGAAAGCCTGCAGCCACATCCCTGCTACAGCAGCATCCTGCATCACTCTACTGTCTACATGGAGAGCACAGTTGGAGGACACAGCCCCACACACACACACACACACACACACTGTACAAACAGCATCACAGGAAGTTGTGCTAAAAGTGTAGAGGACAGATGCGTACTCAGCTGGGGAAAGAAGAGTGAAGCTAAAAGCGTCGAAGGGCACACCTAACACTCCAGTCGCAGCGAGAGTGACAGAGGGAGAAATGGACAACTAATGCTCGAGTGAATCAGCAAAATAGAAAATCAAAGCGCAGACATCAACTTCAACCTTGAGGTTGTGCCACTTAAGTCACATTTTACAGGAAGAACAGAACGAGAGGATTTTTTCAAAACATCAGACCTCCACTGCTTCCCTCGCTAAGAGACGTAATCCACCGTGATATGTAATTAATTCCGGTTCATTAAGGAATTAAGGCAGGAAAAGGGGGAGGAGGAGGGAGAGCTGATTTGAAGTGACCTTGTATAAGGACAGCGCAGGTGTTTGGTAGTGGGTGGACGTCTGCGTGTATGTGTCCTGAAGTTGCTCTGCATCAGATAGGGATAGTTCAAGTTTTAAACATTCATAGGCCTCTGCTATACATAGGGTGCACACTGTGCCCCTCAATACACATTTAAACGAGCAGAGCTGTCCACGACTTTGGAGTCTTTTTTTCCTGAAAGAACATTTTCTTCACATCTTGCTTCCTCCAGCAGATCACCTTCAGTGCTTGTGCCTTCGACTTCAGCTGAACCGGTGTATTCTTCCTTTATAATCAAATGGTCCCGTTTTGAAAAGAGGAGCAAAGTGTACCTTTATGGAGTGGTGCACAGCAAAACCAGCGAGGAGTGATGAAGTTCACAGAGTCTAACCGGCGCTGTACTCGCTGTTCTCAGCAGGCGGGGGACTGTTCCGTCAGCGTCCGCACAACTGCCTCCGCCACAGTCGCTTTATTTACTCTGTGGCCTTCGCGTCCATTGTGCATACACATTTTCACATTTTCTGACTCATCTCACCCACAGACGCATTCAAAAGACATTGATTATTTCCTGCCGATGTTTCCTTTACTTTTTTTTTGCAATGTTCTTGCCTTCGCCCTTCCTGTTATTTTTTCTTTTTGTCCGTTTATGATCTCATTCAAACTCTGCGAAAAGGAGACAATAAGCAGAAGAGAGGTGCAACCGTCTACTTATTCTTGTTTGGACGGAAGTGTAGACACATGACTTGATCACACACACACACGAGGCAGGCGAGGTGGTTTTGGGGGTCGGCTGGGGTCGGATGATGCAGCTCCACTCTTGCAAAGCCACTATCCTGAATTAGCAGTCTTGGGTGGCACACACAGTGGCAGCAAAAGAAGACAAGACAAAGTGAGAAAGAACGCACAAACACACACACTGCAGCCGAGCTACAGCTCCGAGTCTACACTTCCACTGACAAGCCGACCTGATGAAGCGTGCCGTTCGCACAGTTGCACTTGTGATTGAATAAATATGGACTTATAACGAATACTGACACGAGCTTCCCAGTGTGCGATGATTTACTGTTGCTCGCCGAGTCTTGCTGCCGTCAGCAGGGACAGCGCTGCTGCGCAAGGAGCACTCTTACTTTATTGATACACTTCCTCTAAAAGGCACACAATACCTAAGTCCTTATCTGAACTTTAAGCTGCACCCTCAAATCCCTGAACCTCATGTCAGACTAAACGTGGAAAAAACACAATTTAAACATGAATAGTGTGACTTTCCACATATTCAAACTGCAGTCAATATCATTGACAGTATGGAGAGCGTCCCCCGGGTATGTCGGCCTTTCTGGTATTTGCTCATTGAACAAAAGTATAGGTCAAATAAAATGTGATGAGGGTGTTGGATGGAAAGTCAGGGGGTCGCTGAAGTTTGGAGGGTTCATCCTGTGGGGATCATGAATGTCTGTACATGCTGATCCACTCTATACAGGAAGTAGTACTGCAGCAGTGGACAGACTGATCAGCTGATCGGTGACTGACATTATATAGCATTTTAAAAAAAGGAGAAAAATCACAAGTTTTCAAGTTTAAAATGATTCCAGGACAGCAAAAAATAATTCACACCTTCTGTACTACGTATCGAACAACGCCGACACATGCTCAAACAACAAACCAGATTGATTTGTGGTCGCACGTACACATGCTGACAAGCACACACACACAATTCTATGTGGCATGGTAGAGAGGATCGATGTGTCAACACAACAAAGCCAGGGTGGTGGCCTCCTCGCGGCATGACAAGGTGGGAGATATTGAGTGCCTGGCCCCTGATCCCAGTGGTGGAGACAAACCCTCGGGGAGGGAAGAGGAAAGTGAAACGAGGAGATGGAGAGACAAGACAGCTCGGGAAAAAAAAGTGGCAAAAAGAATTGAGAGGGAGAGTAATGATGGGAAAAGAATGAGACAGTGAAGATAAAGGTCTTAGAGGCATAGTGTAAGAGGCAGAGGAGGGGAAGAGGGAGAGACAGCTGAAGAGGAGAGGGAAAGGTGGATAAACACTACTGTAGGAGGGAGGGTGAGAAAAGCTGTCTGTGTGTGTGTGTGTGTGTGTGTGTGTGTGTGTGTGTGTGTGTGTGTATTGAACCTGAAAGACAGTGAAAGGAAGAGAAAGAGACAGTGTGTGTGTGTGTGTGTGTGTGTGTGTGTGTGTGTGTGTGTGTGTGTGTGTGTGTGTGTGTGTGTGTGTACGTGTGTGTTTATCTGTCGCAGTGACCGGCTCCCAAGTACAGTACAGATATAACGACAGGTCGTATTTACTTGCGTGGTGCATTCAAGGTCTACTCAGTGAAATGAGTTTTGGGTAAATACAGTTTTCACAGCAATATAAAATAGATATGAGAGAGGGAATTATGACTTATTCAACTTCCCAACACCAACTCAAAGCAGTTTTTAATGCATAAATAAAATTACCAATGACAAGATTTTTTTTTAATCATAGCGAGAATTGAAATAGAAATAAAATGATGTATTTCCTATTAATTCGAATTGTGGGATTTCTGCAAATAACTATAGATGACGAGAAAAAAGGACCTTCTGTCAGTTTACACAGTACACACATTATTTTATAAAATATTTAATTCAAAATCCATGCATAGGCTAGATAAAACATGGGATTAACGACGTGTTCCACCTCAAAATGCAATTTGTTGATTAAGAGTGCATTTACCATATTTGTCGCAAGTCCTGAAAAATGGATTCTTAATAGCAGAAGTTCTTATCAGTCAGAAATAGGCGTGATGTTAAATATCAGTAGATATTTATGGACCCTGTTCTTCACTACATCGTGTAGGCAAACATGAAAACGCTTTCAAATATGCAATACTTAAGATCAGCGTATATGAAATAGTGGTATGAATGAACCAGAGGCAATCGATATGTATTCTCCGAGGGAACAATGTAATGAATACATTCCCCCACTGGCTGGCTCCTTCACATCCTGGTGGGAAGCCCTGCATTCAATTACATAAACAGTCCTGCCAACAGCCATCAGAGCAGAGTCCCAGCTTCGCTCATCACGAGGCTCTTCTTTGGTGTTTCTCCTTGCACAGATTTCACAAGTGGATGAGCACTGAAAGGAGTTGGCCGATGCGTAAACAACCGTGATCAAGCATACGTTGATGAAGAGGTTTGGAGTCTGATTCTGTAAATTAAGGCGGCAGATGTTGATTTACATACTGATAGATATTGAAGGGTACCCGTTAATATGTAAAACAACAGTGCGTGCGAATACGTTCACGCTGAATGAGCCTCGACCTCTTTGGTGAGTCATTTATTTGTCTCTCGTGACGACGTGAGCGAATCACGTGTCTGTGTGATGCTAGAAGTGCATCGCGGCTGCAGCAGGAATACATAACTATCTGAGTATCTATACGTGGCTATGGGGGCTCGCTCCCCACTACGGTGCTGCATTGCAGAGGATTCCCCTGGAATCTCTCTCCTCCGTATACAGAGCAGAGACATTTAAGACCGTTCCCTGTCCAACACCCCCCCCCCATCTCTGGTCTTCACATAGACTCTCTCCCTCCCTCCCTTTATGTCTCATCAGCATGGACATCCGAATATGCACGGAAGTCATCTTTAAATCAGTCTGCATGACCTTGCACTCCTGAAAATGTGTTTTTTTTTTATGTAAAAAGTTAAGAATAACAATGAATACATCGACATGACATTTGCACATCCAACATGGTTACGCAAATTAATGCAAATGCATACGCAGGATGTGTGCATGATTCAGTACATCTTGGCTACAGTCGTGTTGTGTTCTGCACAGTGTGCGTTGTGTTGCGCATGCATACACTATTTGCATGTTTGCTCTGCTGAGAGTTAATATGCGCGCGTGTGTTTGTGTGAACTCGTGTCCGTGTGTGTTTATCAAATGCGGCTGGCTTCAGATCCTGATGGCCCGGCTCTGGGAAAAAGAGAGGGGAGGGAGTCAGGGAAGCAAGGATACAAAAAAAAGAAAAAAAAGAAATGGGTCCAATCCTCTGAAGCTGATTACTGTGTGTTTGTCAGAGTGAATTTATTTATCACAGATGCCAGGGAAATTAGCATTGAAATGATTCTGGTGACAGACTCGCCCTGGATATCTCCGATGGCAGACACCCAAAATGTTTATGTTTACACAACTCGAGGGGAGAGTAGAAAGGGACGGCGGTGTGAGAAAGATCGAGGGAGACGGAGGAGAAGAGAGAGAGACTATGCGGTGTGTACGGGGAGATAATACGAGAGGTGAGATTAGGTAGAATAAAAAGCCAGGGCAAGAAAATTGGAGGAAATGCTGAAAGGAGATAAAATATGTAAGAAGACAGAGAGAAAGAGCGAGACTCCCGAGGACGAGCTCCACTGTCGAAATAGTTGAATTGTGAGTCACGCCTGATAAGGACTTCAGCCGGGGAAAAAAAAAAAAAAAAGAGTGTGCTCCTCCTACACAGAGAGAGTGAGAAGAGCATACAAAAAGAGAGACAGAGAGCGACAGTTCTCTATATGTACGGGAGCGATGCTGCCCCGTGGACAAAAGTTGCTGGGAGAGCAAAAGAGAGAAGAGAACAAAAAAAAAACACATTGTAAAAGTTTGGAGAAGAGAAGCAAAAAAGAAAAAAGGAAGACATCAAGATGAAAAGCCTCTGACAGAGCGGAGAGAAAGAGGAAAGAACAGAAGAATTAGCCAGAAAAGGAGCCGGTGGTAAGAGTGTAACGCACAAGCAGGTATGAAAAAGTATGAGCGCCTTCGTCTTCTATGCGCATAATAATTTAATCCCACCTATCCGACTTTTTCATTATTAACCAGTATATCACGGTGTGCCCACCTCCCGCACCACTGCAGCTGCAAGGAAGTGGATTAAGACACGGAGGGGAGAAAGGCAGAAGAATAACGGTGTCAGAGGAAAGAAATGGATTAAGAGAAGAGGAGAAGGGAAAGGGCATTTGCTTCTTGGAGAGTCACAGTGCGTTGCCATGGTAATAGATACACCGGTGGCTAAGTGCGGATGTGATTTAATGCAATTCAATATCCCGATTGAAATCCGCTCACTTATCAGCGGATTTCAATGTCAGGGTCTGTCATCATGATCCGCACCTCTCAGCCACGTTCACAGGGGCTCATCACGTTGCATCAAGGCAATCTATTTGCTAAACGGAACGCCCGCGCAGGCTTTCGTGGGAAAATTAATCTTGTCAAAGTTTCTCTGCAGACTCTTCGGGTAGGACTCATTAATAAGGAATGGAACAGTCCTGCAGATAATGCTGGCGTCTGACTCAATCGCCGCGATATCCGACTGTGATTAAACAAGGGACGATGGCGAAAGCTGTATTCATCACAGTGAGTGAATCCATAGGGGATCCACGCAAAACCTTATTAAATCATGCATTAAAAAAAAAGATCAAATTAACCACTCAGCCTCTTCATTTGTGTTCATTATTCAAGAAACCAAAAGGCTTCAGCTAATGTTGTTTTGGGCCAGTCAATTAAGTAATTGTACACTATACATCATCATCCCAATGTGTACTTATAACACTTGGAATTACACCAGATGCAGACAAAAAAAGTGTTACTTTCGACTGAAATCGAAGCAGCCACATTTACTTAGGTCGACTCTAAATAAGATCAGAAGAAGCAAAGTAAACAATCGCGCTGTATATAATCTCCTAATGCGGAGATAAATCCCTTACAGGCTCAGACGCACATCCTTCTGTTTACCGCGGATTTTGCAATTAAGTTGCATATTAAAAAGAAAACAGCCTTTTCTTTATGTTAAAAAAAAACACATGCATAAATAAAGTGCCACAATAGATAAACAACTCAAGGGGGCTTCACTGCAAACGTGCCTAGACTGCACAGTCAACGTTTTCACCCCTTTTTTTTTACTTCATCTCACTCGCTGCAACAGAACAGAGAAGTTGCATAACCGCAGTAAGTTTAACTCTGTATTCTTTAGCCGCCTTTTCAGTTTGTTATATGTTTGTGTTTCATTATGGTAATTAACTAGTGTATTACGAGCCGAGGCTGGAATGCTAGTGCCCCCCCCCCCACCCCCCCACTGCAGTGACTGCAGCAACGCTCGGGTGTTGGGAAGAGAAGGAGGGGATGTTTCTGGGTCACCAGCTGCCGACGTTTTCTGCAAACACAGCACTGCTAGACCTCACCAGCTGTTTTCTTTCACCATCTCTAGCCTTTTCCAACTTCCTCTCGTTCTCGCCGTGTGTATTTTTTTTGTATTTTTTTGTTTCCCCCAGACGTTCCCAGATGCTTTGCCCGCGGCTAGAGAAAAAAATCAACTGCCTGATACAGTTCTACTTCTGTTTGTATATTAAATTAGAAAGAGTGATAAGTGAGACTCGGGAAGATCTGAAACATTAGGACAATTGAACACTGGGGGGGATAGACACATTTTAATGTTATAAGGAGGAAATGTTGATCATACAGCCCCCCCCTACTATTCATTTAATTACCACTCGATAACCTTGCAAATAAAAGGCAGATGAAAAGAAATATAAACCAGAATTGCCGCCTCAAGGTTGAATTCCTCCGCCAGCCTAGTCGAGTTTCAGTTTGCATCCACGTCACGCCAAAATGTCAAATAAAAAAAACATTCCTTAAGGGCATTCCTGAGATGTTGCGTTCACAAGAATGAAGCAGAAGGACGGGCAACGCGTGTCTCTGGCCACGGCTGGCGTTTAAGCATTAAAACGATAACAAAAAAAAAGGATGCGGAGAGAGCAAGAATGTAAATGGAAGTGGGAAAAGAGTAATTGGACAGAAGTGATCATTCTAATCCTACAGCAGTTAAATATGCATAATTTGGATTTAATCCATGGGGCGGCAAACGCGTGCAGCCGCAGTGGTAGAACTTGTGTTTAAATATATGTACTGTATTATGTATGACCCATTTAGACGGCGTGCTGCTGTTTGAAATGCTAATGCATGCGGTCTGTGTGTATGTGGAGGCACGCGTGTTGTTTTTCTCTCTTGGACCTCGGACCAGTGGGTTTCGGAAGGGTGTTTCATTTTGCATGTTTGTCTCTTCCATCACCTTAAAATACCTGTGTGTGTGTGTGTGTGTGTGTGTGTGTGTGTGTGTGTGTGTGTTTGTGTGTGTTTTTCTCCGAAAGAAGTGCAACTCTATCTTCACTCATAAATATGGATGGCGGTGTCTTAAAGCGGGCGCGGAGAGGAGCTAGAACAACCCCTATTGTTGAGTAATTACAATTCAAAAGTGTCCTCCATAACTGATGAATGTGCCCGCACTCCAAATATAATCTTGATCAATATGTTCTGAGCTCCGAGCTAATCTCCCCCGTACTCTGCGCATAGAGCCGCTGTTCAATCTTTGTGTTTTGGAGGTAAAAGATCAAACACGGTTAAGTGAGGGAATGTATGGCGGGGAGGTCAAACGCAAACCCCCCCCAAACACACACACACACACACACACACACACACACACACAGTGTGAAAGTAAGATATCCGTCGCTCAAGCTCACCTATAAATGAACTGCTTCGCCGACACGTGCGCGTGTACAGGGTGAATATAAATTGAAGCGACGCGTTTGCTGCTTTCCCACCGAACACAGACCCGTGGATTTGCACGTGGAAAAGAGCGTGGCGCTCAAAGACAACACTAGGGGGGGTAATTTGAATTTTTACAACAACAAAAAAAAAAAAAAACAACCAGATCAATCACTTCAAGCAAATATTATCATTTCACACACGCGCTTTGAACAGAGGCTGGTAGAACAGTGCTAAGCACTCCGACAGCAGCCGATATGCCCTTGACACTCTTCACAGTCTGCTGCGGTTCAGTCACCCTACTGGGAACCGTTCTAGCGAGCTACAGCGGCACCAGCTCCTCCATAAAGAAATGTAGAACTTTGGTCTTTAACAAGTCGATATCTTGTGAACTTCAATCACGTCAAAGCTCTCTGATGCTATGTGACCCTGAAATATATATTCTCATATTCGCATATACTAGTATTTTCCCTGTGGGCCAGCTAAAGGCTGTGGGTTATGGTTATCCACGAGCACCTCGGGCAGGACGACGTTAGAATACCCGGCGTATCGGGAACTTCCACAACATGTAGCAGCAATTGTGGTTATTTCAGCCGTGATGGATGAAACATTGTCGTTGTCTACATGGAGGTAATCCCCTACTCCCACCATGTGTGTCTGCAACGACCACCGCTGTGATGTATAGGCTGCAAGCAGACACATTTTTCACCCAGATATGCTCTCATTTTGATCTATGCAGCCGCATGCGCCGGATCCGTGCGGCTAAACTGCAGTTCCCTGCGCACGCTTCATGTTGACTGTCCCGCTTTGTGTTTAGTTCCGTTCATCGTTGTGTTCGACGAGCAATTGTCTAATTGTGCAAAATAAAAAGAGGAACAAGTCAGAGTCTGTATTGGAGACAAGAGTCCAAACTAAAGCAGTTGTTGATCACTCCAGGGCCTCTTTCAGCTGGTTGAGAGTAATGAGCAGTCAGCTGTCAATGACGGTGTAAAACAGTCCATAAAATATGTAGTCAAAAAGTATGACTCGCTGAAATCATGGGAGGTCCTTGAGCATCTGGTCATAAATGAGCACAACAACTACTAAGTTGATGGGTGCAGCCGTGTGCAAGATTCACCATTTACTGGACAGACAAAGAGGTACACATATCACAGAGTAACTCACGATACGATAATATCACAATATTTTGCCCACGATAACGATATCACGATTCTGCGTTACACGATATATTGCAAGAAAGCATCTACAATATGCATCACGATATCTGTGTATCTGAAGGAGCCAAAAATACCAGTGAAAAGCAGAAATTAAACTGTGTTTATTCACTGCACTGTGGTGTCAGTTTCACAGAATTTGTGAAACAATGCAGTATTTATTGATAATGTATCGCAGCAGCAGGTATCGCGATATATCGATATATATTGTCCCACAACTCACACACGCACCGGAATGAATAATCTCCTGATAACGATGTCCGTACCAGTTCTGTAACAGCTATAAGCTGTGATGCCGAAGTAAAAAAGAAAAAGAAAAAAAAAGGTCCATGAATATCCTCGTGAACAGCACGAAGACAGGAGGTAATGACACGAGCACAGAGACGAAGAATGGGAACTAACATGAAAGCGGCCCGACGTAACAGGGAGGATGAGGGAAGGTTGGAATTAGGGAGAGACGCGGAGAAGGAACTGTCAAAAGCACATAAGCTATGTCACCATGAAATCCACACTTTTACCAGCTCACTTTAATCAAAGTCTAGCCTGAGTGATTACATGCCCCCCCCCCCCCTTTTTTTTTCATAAAAGTGCCACTATTTAAAAAAAAAAAAAAAGCTGCTAATACTGCGCTCTGGGAATCATTTCTAATTTATTCTCACCAGTCCTGGTCTGCCAGCCAAAGCTATTATAGGAAAGTCAGGGTGATGTGCTGTCAGAAACCAGAGAAATAGATGTCATCCACAGCAATAAGCCTGTAATAACTACCGTCAAATTATTTTCAGGGCCTAAGTTTGCTCTCATCTCCCCGTTTGGCCCCTGGTGCCTCCTCTGCAGCTTGTAAAATGCTTATTATCGTAATTGCATAACTACCCATATAGCATTTGAAAAAGCCGAATCGAGGCAAAATATGCCTCGTGTCATCGTTTACATACAAGGAGATTACTGAACTGAGAAAAATAAAAAAATCATCCTCTCAAGTGGACCTATTTTCTGTCACAGTGGTGACTAATCTGCGTGCGGTTACTGCGCACTCACACGTGTACCGCGCGGCCAGCAGTTAATTACAGCACTGTGCTGACTTGGCATTTACATCCGCCTCTTTTCTGCTCAAGAGGATGATTCAGGTGTGTTCATCAAATGAGCGAGAGAGAGAGAGAGTGAGAAAGAGCACTTGGTTGCGTTTAGGGAGACTCGCTGTAGTTAAAGTGACATTTTGGTGAGATGTGCACTTTCCAAAAGCCCTGTGGGGGTGCAAGGGGCATGCCCGGCCACGCCAGCCTCCTCTACGCAGTCACACTGGATCCTGACACTGAGCACAACAGGCAGCCCGGGCCATGCGCCCAAACACATTACACTCTTCCCTTTCCAAAATAATAATAAAAAAACACATTAATTGTATCATACCTGACATAAACATAATACCTTATGATGATAGAAACAAATACACACACATCTTTATCTGCTGCCATTCATTCAAACTGCTGGTTTCCTGTTTTGGGCACAATTTGGACTCAGTTTGTTCCATATAGACACCAGGATGAGGGCGTGTTCTGCATCTGACCCACAAGGTCCCGGCCCATGGATGACAGAATACGAATGGCTGCAAACTAAGTGATGCCATTGAACGGGACAGTGGTTTTAGGAGAGGGATCGAGGGAGAATATTGTGCGTTTTGAACTTTGCCACTCCGTTATAGAATCATCTGGAGGGGATATAGAGGGGCTGAAAGGCTACACGGTGTGTTTTTATTGCCCATGATACACAGCAGGCTGCAGTATTGACTGAGGCGCGTCACTCGGTGCGGATAATACTGGAAACACACACATACCAAATCGGTCTGCTACCCCGGGGCGCTAAGTGGGGATATTAGGAGCTGGTTCTTTCGCACTCTGACAGAACCGCTAATGCTAAAATGTCAGCACGCTGTTGGTGGAGTGGGCAACAAAAAAGGAAACCGGAGGGAGAGGGGTAAATAAAAAAGCTGCAACATATTTTGCTTCGCATAAAGGAATATCCCCTCTGCGTACCTTCAAGAGCAGATTAAAGTAGCCGAACTGTTTCAGTATGACGCCTGATTAAGCTACTGTATGTCAATGTCCAAAGCTAATGTAATCAATTAGCTACGGTGACGTTAGCGTGGGAAACTGTGGCATTAGTGTCAGTCAGCGGGTGCCAACCAGAGCACATTTGCATTGCCGCTGCTCGAGTTGCACTTTTTTTTACGACCGCGCTGAACTTGAGCGTAAGAGGGAGAGGCGTCAGGTGGACTGTAAAAACACGACGAGAGGCGGCGAGGCAGGTGCATCCATCACGACAACACCTTCTTTTTTATCCCCCCCTCCTTTTAAATAACAGAAGCCACGGGACCTGGTCTGGAGCCAGACTTACGTGCCGCGCTGTCAACAAGAGCTTTTTATTATCAACGGATATGAAATAAAGCCGGGCTTATTGGAAGGCAGATAATGCGCCGGGTGATTTGATCTCAAATATAATAAACGGCTATAACATCAGAACAAGCTTGTGCACTAATGAAAAAGAAAGTTGGATTTCTCGCCTCAAGGTAAAGCCCATTATGAGCCTCGCTGTCAATTCTATTTGACTGGATGACAACAGCTCTGCAATGCTTTGGACTGTCTTTAAAAACCCAGCTATTAAGGCAAGATCGTTCTGCCAGTTTGGATTTAATATTAAAAACAAACTATTAAAATGGACATGGACTGCTGTACGGCCCCTGATTGGTGAAGATCCTAATATAGCGGTTTGGATCGTTCCTGCATATTCTTGCCCTGCTGTTGGTTAATGATGTCAGTTGATCCCGATTGAGCCAGAAACACACTGCACCTTTACGGCCTCCCGACATCTGGAAGAACCCGTGGCTACGGTTTACGCTCCGCCATAAGCAACAGCGGCGAGGGCTCTGACCTCGTCTCAGCGTCATGACTTTGGAGGGACTCCCATCTGATGGACGACACAGAACTGCAACAACTGTCTTTCGGTTCAATTAAAAAGGTATTTTTAGGGATTCTACGGTTTTGTCGTTTGTATTGTTGAATAAAAATCTTCAAATCCCCAAATTGCAACAACCAAAAGTGCAAAAAATAAAGTTTAATGACTATTTCCTGGCCAGTCTCGTTAAAAAGCATTCACAAAGGCAAGCTGCGGATCCCTGTTTGGAGCTAAAACGCAATTATGGGTGGCACAACTGCACACTTTGTGGCTACAGCCAGGATGTAAACTCCTCCTGTCCTTCATCGTATTACTTCACAGCTGCCAAGAGTGATATCCTGTGACAGCATTGTGGTACAGAGGAATGATGAATGTATTCTGCAGCACAGTGCCAGGAAACTTTTTTATATTTTGGTGAGCACTGTCGCGGGCAAAGGGAGCTCTAGGCACAATGCCCAGTCTAGAGCAGCCTCTGAAGGTTTGGCCCCAGGAAGACAGACTGGGTCTGGGACCGCCAGAGAATGTGGTGCAGATTATCAAAGACTGAATGGGGAGCGATATACGACTCCATGCTGGGAAAGGAGATGTCGATCCATTACGCTGCCGACTGACTAGTTTAATCTTCGGCCACGGCGTATTACTCACAGAGTATCGACACCGATAGGATCTTATCATGGTGGTGTTTTGACGGGTTCAGAAATCCCGTCCTGACACGCTTTCTTCTCTTCTTCACAGGGTGCTCAGAAGATAGTTTTCTGGAAGAAGCGTTGCTGCTTGGATTGATCTTGGCGAACAGCGTGTGATCTGTGTGCCACTTTGGACAACAGCTTTCTGCTCATAAGGAGAAATTAGATCGCATCAAAAGCCGACAAAATATATCCATCTGTCCATCCTTCCCAAGAACATGATGAACTCATTAAACCAATTACGATGCGGCTCTTATGATTCTGTCCTCTCCAAACAGGGAAATAGCAGAAAGAGTAGAAGCCGAACAATTGATGGCCAACACTTTTCACGATGTCCATATTTACTTATTGTGTGTCATCTGTGTTTGATTTTCTGACAAATATATCTTGCAAAATTCCAAATTCTATCCATCAACAAACTCGTGTGACTCAGACTTTGGAGCCTTGTACCAGACTTTTAATATTTATAATAAGTCTGTGCTTTTAGATGCATCATAAATAAGGTGGCCTTAGCCACAGCCAGTTTGGCAGTATTTTCAGAATGCGTGATTTAAATCTGAACCAGCTTGTCAGACTGTAAAAATTTCGGCGACAGGATGTTTCCATGTCCGAAGTTGATAAAGGAAGGAGGATTTGAATGATGCCATTCTAGCTCACAACTCAATAAAGTGTCATACGAATGCTTCTATCAAAAACGCCACGGCTTCAGCAAATATACTCTTAACAGAACAGGCAAGGGAAAATAAAAAAAATAGAAAAAATCAAACCCAATCACCACCCGTGTTAACCACTCTACAAGGACATTACTGGGCTATGACCATCTTCTTAGCTTTAATGGAAATAGTTCCATGGTTCAAGAAGCACAATCAAATACAGAGTACTTACAACCTTGCTGACCAAGAATGTTTAATTTGTGCTTCTTTCCCTTGTTCTTTTTTCCATGTAGAAGGCTGAAGTGTATATGTAGGCATACTGACACGCACACACACACACACACTGCACACACACACACACTGGTCTAAGACTCCAGAGACCCGGAGCGGCCTTTCTCTCTCCCCCTTTTTCTAATCCTGGCAATTAGCGAGAAATAATTAATGCTAAAAATGAAAAAGTTGAGGGCAGAGAGCCTTGAAGATGGAGTTCTGCACCGTAAGCATTCAATTCCCCCTCTCAAGGTCCTCAAGGTCCACTGCTCTCCGGCTCTGATCGTCATACAGCTACTGGAGGGAGGCTTGAACAAAGGCCTCTTTGATATCGGCCTGCCAATTTCACTCTTTTTTTTCCTTTTCCTGTTTTCCTATCCGTCTTTGCACACAACCTACGTACTCCTTCCCCTCTCTCTCTCTCCCCCTCTCTGTCCCCTTTATGTCATTCTCCCAACCCCAAGACCGTGGCCTCCCTGCTACGGGGCCATCTGAATAAACTTTGAAAGTTACACCAGACATCTGCTGCAGCACGGCTTTGTTTGATTAACTCCCTGTGAAATTAATAAGAGCAGCCATTAACAATCTGGTATAAATAGGAGGCCGGTGGTTGTGTTGCTGTGAGGGGGCTGCGTGACGCAGCTGAATCGTGCGGCGCAGTGATAGACCTGCGACCTGCGGTGGGGGGAACGGAGAGGTCGTGACCTCGCAAAGTCACTGCGGGGCCACATACGAGCATTATGTGGTCTTGTGATCAGAGAGAATCTGCAATGTCATCCCACACTCGGGAGCAAATGTGATACGTCTGTACAGGCTTTTTTTTCTCTCCATTTTTTAAAAAATATGTACAACTGTTTGTAAACATCTCGATTTTCCCCAAGGAAATCAATATTCATGTTCATATGCAGTTCAGTGTGCATTTATGTGTGCATGGATGTATGCATGCATGTGTGTATGGACATTCACTTTGAGCACACAGAAACTGAAGGGATGATGGAGAGAAAGGGGAAAAAGACACTCCTGAGCACTTCTGCCCCCTGGTGGCAGTTTCCAGTAGCACCTCTGAGTGCGCGAGGCAGGCTGCGACCGAGTTACAGTGGAAGAGGGACCGCCGTGTGAATAGTCATGGGGTTTCTGCTTATTGCACCACCTCTTCCTCCTGAAGGGAGGCTTTGATCTTTGCATGCATTTAAATTCCAAAGAGGCAAGAAATACCAAAGGGGTGGTAAAACTCATTCATTCATAAATGCA
Source organism: Eutrigla gurnardus (assembly GCF_963514095.1). NCBI lineage: Eukaryota > Metazoa > Chordata > Actinopteri > Perciformes > Triglidae > Eutrigla > Eutrigla gurnardus. The sequence goes on along the minus strand of NC_139932.1, from coordinate 9,758,044 downwards.
GCGACCGGGAGTTAGATTCTGAATTACAGGCAGAGTAGATATCATTTCATAATACTCTTCAAGCTAATTGTGTTTCATTGGGTAGATATTTCAAATGCTTGATGTGAGACTTTGAATTTAGCCTTCACGGAGACGTATTATTGCCACCGGCAGGGAAGATTTAGCACACATTTGAAGGCTGCAGATACACCAGTTTTATAACAAGCTCTCTTGTCCTATCTTTTTGGACACATCTGTGTGTTTCATCTCATCCAAACCACTGCAGACTGAGAGCTGATGGGCCAGTGACATAGAACATAGAGAAGGTTCATTACAGTGTTAGAAATACTTGCAGAAAAGTTTTGTGAAAACGTGCAGAAAGGTATTTTACGTGGTGGATCCGAGTAAACACTGTGACTGCAGTTTATGCTGTCGACCAGCAGATGGCGTCAGCAGTTAGTGCAGTCTGTTGTGGTGCAGTGCTGCCAGGCCCCTAGGTCAGTGACTATGGTGTGGGGCAACTGCATTTTGGCAATCTCCTTGTGGAGCAATCACACATTTTCTCATTCTGGCCAACCGAGGTTCCAGATTTCAGGAAAACACTGCAAATGCATTCACAAGTCATGCCACTCAGTCTTCATCAGTCTGCTGGATATTCAATCCTCTTCACTGCTAACCCTCCCACATACATGCATATCTGTCAAGGTGTCTTCATCCAGCTGTGTGTGTGTGTGTGTGTGTGTGTGTGTGTGTGTGTGTGTGTGTGTGTGTGTGTGTGTGTGTGTGTGAGAGAGAGAGTAAGTAAGAGAGAAATCATTAATACACATGCTAAGGAGCATGGTAAGAAAAATTGTCTGGGGAATCAATATAAACATCAGAAGGAGGAAGATCAGATATTGAGTGAGGTAATGGGGTGAGGTGAAAAAGGGAAAAAAATGCATTTAGCTAACTGGTGTTTTCATCTAGCAGTACTAATGTAGCCAGTCGGAGTGAACGCCGGGATTTTTTTTCCGGGACGGTATGAGAATTGATTGTAAGAAGTTCAATAATGTGACTGCACAACCGCTGCCATATAGAAAAGGGTAAACATTTTCCTTAGCTGGATTCATAAAAGTGTTACACTGCCACCATTAATTAAATGCATTTTTTAAAAAAGAGAAAATTCACCACTTGGTTTCAAGGGCCAGAAAGGGGATTGTGAGCATGCATTTGAAGTGAGGGGACTGTTTTTAGTCCAGACCGCTATGAGGAAAACATAAAACTACAGTCATAGCTGCTTGTATTTTTAAATGTGCATGCCCTTCTTTGCTCAGGTGCAACATGTTCATATCTTGTCATGGGCTGAACAATATTAAATAATAATCTGGCCTAATGGTAGAACGAGACACCAACATGGTAAACTCAAGAGTTCATTATCCAATCAGGAAAGTGATGTAAAAAACAACCAAAAGTCCTAATTTGTCCATAGCCTCTTTGCTTTGCCACAGGAACACACACACATACAGAAGTCATCTTGTTGACAGCCATTACCACCACCACCACCATCATCATCATCATCATCATCATCATCGTCACGACAACGGTAACGACTACAATGCTCAAACTATCCAATCAGCCAGGAATCAGCACATGTGATCGAACAATTTTGCCAGTTCTTCTCACGAGTAGACAAGATGAGGCACTATAAACATGAGTCAAATTTAATTTCAAATTCTTACGGTGCATTATAAAAGTACTTTTTGGTATCTTATCGCAATAAATACATAAAAAAAGTGATTTTTCTGTGTTACAGCTGATGAAAAGATTGGAGTGAGTAGTACGTATGTCCATGTAAACACTGAACGAGGCCTGTTTGGGATGTAGGATAGCCAAGTACTATAATGATACGATATAAAATGCAAAGATACTATGGGACTGTTCAAATGTACACTCAAATTACCACTGAACGGCATTGCCATGGTAAGGCCAGACAGTAAACTTGCAGTGAAAATGTCAATATATGATACAGAACATATGATCATATCATAACAACATCCTCGCAAACGTCAGCTGAAGAAATCACAACTTTTCTCAGAATTGTTATAACATCAAAGGTATGATGCATCACGGCTGGAATAAGTGTTCCTGCTCCATAATATTGACATTACTGCCACTAAACAACATAACAAAAATAAACCGTCAAAACAGTTTGCATACCAGAAATGTCCCCACTTGTTGCCAGGGCAGGTCCTCCTTGTGGAGTGGCTCCTATGGATGATCCCCTTTAGTTTTGGGGTTGCAGTCACTGCGATGGTCGCCATCCATTTCCAATATTCTCAACGGGAAGTTGTCAGTCTCGCCGTAGCCGTCACCTGAAATTAATAAAGAGTGTCAAGTACATAAAACAAAAGCATTTGAGTTGCATCCTATTCAGGCTGGCTTTTCACTTTTCAACTGTGACGGTGTGTAGCCTGTTCTGGAAATGTCGTGGCATATTTGCAACGTCTTAAATCACCAATTGAGCTTTGTAAGCCTATTGACAAGGTGTATTAGTGAATCAATCAATTATTTAACGACCAACTTGAGCGAGGTCATTGGGATTTGGTGTCGGTATCTCCACTCTCATATTTCTTCAAATTGCAACCAAAACCAAAATGCCACCACTGGAAAACTACGATCTGGAGTCTACACACAGCTTCTGTGAAGGTGAAAAAATAGAAAGTGTCTTTCCAAGACGTGGGAGAAAGTGTCTCCGTCTTTGGCAGATCCGTCAAGGTGAACCACACGGTCAATTTTGGAGTGAGAGAAACGGATCGGAAGACAAACTAGACCGGTCAGATCTGGGGGACGACGTCTAAATTTGGTTTGATCTGGGACCTCGTGTGTGATCTCCTCAGCAGAAATGTGGAGCGCCTTGAGAGAGACACTGAACCTGAAGTTGCTCCCCTTACAGCAGCCCTCTGCTCCTACATGTTAATGGGGTAAAGGGTTAAATGCAGAGGACACATGTCATGTATGTGCTTTTAGCTATATGACGATTCTATTAAAGTTTACATTTGTGTATCTGCTGTGTTGGGTGCTCAAGCTCCCCTTTCATAACTATTTTTAAGTAATAAAGTTGCTTCCAGTACAGCATATGTTACTTATTATGCATGGATTATGCAGATGTTTAATACTCGACAGACGTGATTTCGGATCAGCACAGGCTGAACCTAAACCTCTGCAAGGAGGACCTGTTTTTATTCATAAACAAGATCTGCTTGGCATGAAATCCACCGTCCCCTTTAGCAACAGGTCTGGACTGCATGTGGAGAAGGCACTCTGGCCCATGTGGAGGACAGATGGGCCTGCTTTTACACCAGATATGGTATTTGCTAAATGTGAAATAACCTATATATGTTGTTGCCACTTGTAATACCTTGGGGCATGCAACGAGGTCTGCTGCTGCTGCAGCCAGAGAGCAATCTTAAGAGTCCCTGTTTCCTTTCTGTAGAGAGAACATAATGATAACTAACATAACTGTGGAGTTGGAAGCTCTCTTGTTCAGAGCAACAGGTAATCAGGAAGTGGTGACAGAAATAGTAGAAAGCAGTTATCTGCTCATTGCGCTTAATTTCTCAGAAACATTCAAGTATGACCTTCTTTCGTGTGATTATTCTTCCATTTGGATTTATAATAATGACAAAAATTCAGGAAATGAACTGGTGAAATGTGTAACAAAGATGGACGCCAGTAGCTCTCCACAGGTGTATTCTCACAGCCTAAACTTTGTTTTTTAAGTCGCAGGTTAAACTTAGTTTGTAAACAGAAGCCTTCGCTTATAAACTCAGCAAACAATAACGTAAATATTCAAATCAAACAGTCTGCGCGTGTTAAAACAACTTGTTTAGGGAATTCACCGTTCGCCGTCCACCGTCATCTCGCGAGGCTGACGCTGCCGTAGTTTTCTCTCCCTCTCTTTAAGGCCACAATGCAGCATCACCGCTCATGTGCCGGTGCGCGTGCCTCCAGTGTCAGTGTCACGAGGCTGGCGCGTGTGCGTGTGACCACGTGCCTGTGTGTGAGCGGTGGTGCACGGCGCGAGGGGGGGTGGGCGTTGGAAAGAGGGAGTGGGGAGGGGTGCACGCGACGGTAGTCGAAGCTAAAGCGATTAAATGGGAGGAGGGCTGTGCGTCACCGGAAAGGTGGCTGGCCTGGATATGTGAATGGATTAAGAGCAGAACTACATGGATGACTGGATGAATGAAAGAACAATGAATGAACAATACACAACTACTCCCCTGAATACGACTCCCCTTAAAATCAACTTATTGAGCTCAGAAAGTAGCCACAAACTGGTTATCATTATCATCAACTTGAGATCCAATATTTCATACTGACCTGTGTTATGTATTACAGATGTTCACACAGCATACAAGAGGTGTGGGTTTATATTATTTCAAGGAAAAGAAATAATGAAACATCCATCCATCCATTGTCTACCGCTTATCCTGTATTCAGGGTCGTAGGGGGGCTGGAGCCGATCCCAGCTGTCATTGGGCGAAGGCAGGGTACACCTTGGACAGGTCGCCAGTCTATCACAGGGAGACATGTATAGACAGACAACCATTCACACTCACATTCACACCTACGGGCAATTTAGAGTTTAGAGAATTAACCTATCTCCATCCTGCATGTCTTTGGACTGTGGGAGGAAGCCGAAAACCCGGAGAGAACCCACGCTTACACGGGGAGAACATGCAAACTCCACACAGAAGGAACCCGGGCCGACCCGGGAATCAAACCAAGGACCCTCTTGCTGTGAGGCGAGAGTGCTACCCACTACACCACCATGCAGCCATAATGAAACATTTGTTTCTGAAATGTGGACTTCTTCTTGGGATATTTGCATTTTTGACCATAGTGTCATTATTTACTCCCCCTTTGTGTTGCCCATTGGCTACATGTCTGATTTAAGAGTATATGAGATGTGCAAATCTGTCCAACAACAGTTTTGGAAAGGGTCCCATCCTGGATGAAGGGCACAAAATGTAGAATATGCTAATAACACATTGTCTTTCTAGGAGCGTTTCTACGTTGTACATTATTTCAGATTTTTGGAAATGTCTTAATTAACTGAAATATACAGTCAGCGTTTTGTCTGGATCTCAGGTTATAACTCTACTACTGTATGGACAGCTCACTTCTCCCAAGGCTGTTTGACCAATAACTTGTGGTATGTCCTGCTTCACTTCCCATGTGTCACATTGGAGTTTTAAGACTTTTACTGCTTCAGTTTTGCATCTGCATAGTCCTACAATAAATGTGTTTGATCAAATAAGGGGGGTCATGGTACTGAACATATTTACCCCTGGGCCCCCCTTAGCAGGTTGATCTCATATATTTATGTTTTACCAAAAGGTTTCAGATGTGGTGCAAGCCTGTAGAAACGTAGTGTGAAACTGTAGAAGGCTCACTGTTGATATATGCCAGCAAAATGCTATCTTAAAAAGGCATAAACTACATAGCTGAATGGTTACTGTGCATGCCACATAATTCCAACATTGCTGGTTCAATTATAAAAAAATACATGTTTAATTTAAGATCATAAATAGGCACCAATGAGATGATAATGTAGTCCAGAAATATCCTATTATAGTGCTGAAATCCCACATGACAACAGTCATTTTTGACAGTATGACATGCTTTTTGGCACATCGCCATGGCGCTACTCCTTCAAATTACATAAAATTATATTTAAGTAAAATAATCTTTATGTATAGTGACACCTGACAATCACACAGCAACACAAGAACATGTATAATGTATAGAGATGCTACAGGAAGGATGATAACATAAAGAATCCCCTTTTAAAAGAATATTTTACTGTCAGGTATAATTTAAATACCCTACGAAAATAAGACAAAGGGATATTTCCTTGTGGTTGGAATGAATGTGTAAGTGAGTTGGAACTCAGTAAACAGTGAAGGGGGGGGGGGGGGGGGGGGGGGGGGGCGGTCAGAAGATTATAGATTGATAGAAAGAAGTAGTCGCCAAAAACAGCCCCCAACTACCCTTTACCCCAGCCCCCTCCCCCCAGCCTGGGGTTTGAATTAATGTGTTTCTATTTTTGGCTCTCCCGTGTTTCCAGGGGAAACCTAATGACGCAATGACGTCAATGCAGGTCACCAGCAAGAAGCAGACTGGAGGAATTGAGTGGCTTCCATTAGAGGTTTTGCAGCATTTTCCAGAGAGGAGGGAGGAGGACAAAATGGATTAAGATTAAGAAATGCACAGAAAATAAAAATGAGTATAGACCGAAATGAATGGGAGGCAATGCGACTGACGTCTGGGAAGCGAGAGGATGGAGGGAGGGTGAGAGGGTGGAGGTGGAGGGTGGTGGTGGTGGTGGTGGGGGGGAGGGGGGGCCTTACTGCTGCATATCAATGGGTGCCGTTCAAATTCCCAGGGATTATTGGAGGGAAAAGGGGGGGAAGAGGAAAAATGATGTACGCTTCCTCGGATCGGTGATGACTGGGTGAGCCCATTCTAATTTTTTTTTTAAATGATTTCCTCTTTTGCTTATTGTTGAAAGGAGTGCAACAAGAAAGCATGCCATTCTGTTTTCGTGGTTATAGACAGTGTTGCCATATAGGGAGCCATTGAGAAAATTCATCCCCGAGTTTTGGACGGTGACGCGTGAGTGGCCAGCGTTTTCTCCGGAGAGACGTGTTGATGTGTGATGATAGAGAGGGAGAGGGGGGGGAGGGGGGGGCAAGAACAAAAAAAAAACATATTCAACTAAAAGTGTCTTCGCGTTGACTTCCGCTGAGTTGATTTGCAATTCTGTATCGTTAACCGCAGCGGTGAACGTGCTCCGTCTACAGCCCCGTAATAGGCGACCGATGCAATACAAATTCTGCATCCATCGATATAGATTCACAGCTGAGCGCGCGCGCGTGTGTCTGCATGTGTGTGTGTGTGAGAGTGTGAGTGTGCGCGCGCTCTCTGGGGAAATGCATTTTTTTTTAGGACGATAATTGCAATGCTGACGACCAGCCGGTTGATCTTTGAAATGCTAGAAACGCCGCGTAAGGATCGGGGCGACATACTTGCAAAGCGGCGGCGTCTAATTGCAGCGCCGATTACTCCGCATCTCGCATCGTGTCGGATCGTAACAAACGTAAACGATACCGGTGAGTTTCATTAACATCGAGCTATCTATAGAAATTGAGCTGGGTTGATCATCGTTTGTCAAGAAGCAATACTTTTCACTGCCGGGCGGTGTGTGTGTGTGTGTGTGTGTGTGTGTGTGTGTGTGTGTGTGTGTGTGTGTGTGTGTGTGTGTGTGAGATGGGAAGGGAAGGGGGGGCAGTCGTGCGCGTGGAACCTAGAAGAAGTAACGCTACTTTTCTTTTAGCGTAGAATAGCGACGATCAGACCGTTCGACGGGTGCACGCCTGCACACGCACACTTATTGCCCACTCGGCCGGCATTTAATGCATTATGGCAACAAGTGCCAATTCATGCACGATCAATTTATCTCCTGACTGATGCACATCCCATCGTGACGGCGAAAAAATGGGATATTTAATACTGTTGTGTCAGCTGTTTTATATATATATTGTTTCAGTTTGAATTTTTTGGTGTTTCTATCAACCTCCACTCAACCATTGTTTTTTTTTACCAACTCTACTTTTCCTTCTTTCCACAAACGGGGCTCCAGTGCAGGGCGTTCACCGCGCAGCGAGAGCCGCGCTTTCAGCACCGCGGACAGCTCCAGTGTGTTTCAGGACCGCGGAGAGCGCCCGCCTTACATTCTAAAGGCCGGCGAGCAGGTCGTCTTTTAACCACTGGACTGATCCTCCTTCGCTGTGAAGGTGGATCCACCTCAGTGATGTAGAAGACGGGAGAGCTCACACGGGTTAAGGGCCTGTGGAACCGACACTGCGAACATGAGATAATTGGAGACTGTCCGAGCCTTCATAGATACACGTTACTCATTAACTTAACTAATCAGAACCCCCCCCCCCCTTACTATTCTCCACCAGTTTATAGCGAAGTAAGCGCAATATGGGACAATGTAGGACACGTTTTGAGGAAGAGCAGTAAGAGACGTGACACCCCCCCCCCCCCTCTGTATGACGCATGTGGTGAGGTAAGTGTGGCAGATGCCTCCGTGTGCAGATGGTCCAGTCTGCTGGTCCCCATCCGCCTGGGGCTTGACGTAACACCCATATACACGCATAGGGCCCATCGTCCAGATGTGGTCATGTGATGGGCACGCCTCCTCGATACACACCACAAAGGCCTCCTTTTAAAAACGTTTTTTTGGTGAACTTGTCCTTTACTCGAGCATGACATTTTCATGATGTGAGCCCACACATTGAATTGAATTGAGGATTTGTTGTAGTGTACATGTGTAAACTTGACAGAACATGACTGAAATGTAGTGAGTGTTTTATTGTAAAATAAGACAGGATTGGCAGTTTATTTGTTAAGAAAGGGTGTGGCACGGCGTCGAGAGTCACTACCTGTATTCACACAATCACTGTCTGTCATACAATATGGTGCACCCTTTAATTTCTCAACAGATTCGGCTCTAGATGAGAAATTAGCTCACTGAAGTGTTTTCATTCTACTGTAAATGCAGCAGCTGTATTCCAACCCTGTGTGTTGTGGTGGATATTGTAGAGTTGTGCTTTCATTCTTCTCTTGTGATGCCGTCTTGGCCAGGTCACTCTTGGAAAAGAGGTTTTAAATCTCAATGAGTTTTACCTGGTTAAATAAAGGATATTGATTAATTGCCTTAAGCAACCTTCTAGAGCTTTCATGTAGATTGGTGGTTTTAGCATAGACGTAGAGCTCTGACGTGGTAGAAGCTGATGACGTTGACTTTTGAAATATCTGCACTGAATGTCAGAGATTTATTGCTGCCGCTGTGGTTTCCTGGATGGAACGCTACACTTGAGTTATTGTGGGGGGGGGGGGGGGGGGGAGGTGGAACCATAGTTTGAGACATATTTGTCCAAAAATGATTACAATGAACGGCTGGAATTGTAAAAACAGTTCTCTGTGTGAACGTATGATTGCTTTAAAGCAATATTTCATCACAAATAAGAGTGAGATATTGAGAAATCTGCTCTAAATAACTGGAATATAGTCTAAATGACAACATTTAAGCTATGGTTTGCTTCGGAGAAATCAAGTTCAAAGTAAATTTGCGTTAGCGGAGATCATCTCCTGCCACGGCCAGTGAAAACTAAAGAGTGTATAAGTGGTGATACTGCAGGACAGTGTGCATCTCGTCACGGGGTTTACCTTCCAAGGAAAAGAGAAGCCCTGACTGTGAGAACGTAGCAGCTCACTGATGTGTGGAGAAGACCAGGGTCAAAGCAAGACCATGTTGTCAAACACTTTAAATGGTTGAATCTGCAACTGGGGATTGGGGGTTGAATAGAGGTGATTCTTAAGAACTTGTCCGGCTTCAATATTCACAGACATGTTTAAGTCCTCTAGCCACTGCTTTCTGGTCCAGACGGAGGGCAAATGTAATATATGTATGACAAAGATCTTAAAATTGGGATCGAGGGATACAAAAATTATCCAGAAATGTCACAAAATACACCTTGACTCCGGAGATGGAGAGTGGCACTCAAAAAACATGACTGAATCTGATCTTGAAGTGTAAATGTAAACTAACAACCACAATTTTTTTTTTTCTAAACCTACTACTGAAACATTTGCACTCAAATCCTCCCATTCGGCGATAGGGCACCGTCTCAAAAGACATTTATCCAAATCCCAGCTTTATAACAGTGGTTTGGTTGTCCTTCATGTTGCTGCTGAGGGAGTGCAGCGGTTCGATTGTTGAATTGGATGATCTTTTGTTGAAGTTATGACAAGAATGCTCACTGATCAAACCCTTGGGGACCATTCATTTCATTAAAGTATGATATAATCACACCGTACCTGTGCTGGAATTCCGCCTAATGTGTTCCTGTCAAGCTCCTGTCACACGTTTGTGTGTCTTTTATTTAAAATGTCACTCAAAAGTGTTTTTCTGATCGATTCCGATTAATCTCGATCCCAGATTACACCAAGTGAATTAATCCCACACGTGTTAACCCCATAAACTGCTTTATAAATCCCTTGCCTCCATCAGATGTGCTAATGGCTCGGTTTTCTTCCTATAGATGCTGAGGAGATCGCCACGACGTGATGACGTCCACTTTTTTTTTGTCCTTTGTGGGTCTTTTTGCGGTCTGGGCTTGCTGTTCCTCAGGCAGTAGCCAGGAAGCCCTTACCCCAAAAAGTATCTGCACTGGATTCTGGCATCTGAACCAGGCGTCGCCTTTTCCTTCTCCCTGATGGAGCGGTGAGTATCTCTCATCTCCGGGGGTGTTTGAGTAAAGCCACTGCTCATTCATGGCACACGGCGTGGCGCTTTGAGATCGTTCACAATCTGAGTTTGTCAAAGTTGCCATAGGCGTGGCTTTAGATCAGCTGTGAAACACAAGAATGTGATCTTTACATCGGAAGCGTTTGAGATACAGGGTGTTGCAGAGCAGACGTCTTCATCATGTCTCACCCGACCTCAGAACTGATTCCAAAGAGTCTTATTACAGTGAAAGTTATAGACAGCAGCTTCACTCACAATGACCTCAGATCGAAGAGTGTAGCGGTGTACTTTCTAAATTTGACCCTAATATAAAAATTAACTATCTATAGTCTACACTTTTGCCCATGTTAAGCATACAAGACAGTTTGGATGCATTTGACGCTCCCATCAAGGGAAGTGTCATTACGCTGCAGAAAAAGAAACACGATATCTACTGTAAATATACAGAATAAAATATTTTCATAAAGGAATCACAGTAAAAGCTATAATTCATCCCCCATATTATATCGGTCCATATTAATGACTGTAATAACAAAGACTCCAGTGCAGAAAAACAGAGACAAAAGATCTGAGACAATCCAGATTTTGCAAAAAAGTTGAATTACTTAAATTATCAATGAAATTCTTCCTATATTTTATACCTGTCGCCCATATGGCAAATTGTTTTCATCATTATGTTATAGAATTCTAATATCTTATGCCAAAACATTACGTTTTGCATTACCACTGAATGCAGATCTGTCATGTCATCTTCTTGTTTTTCCTCACCTGGAATCTGTTATATATATATTTTGTCAGAATGTGTTTTGGAAATGTAAAGAATGTGCTTTTCACACCTGCAGTATAGACTGAAAACATTTTGTATTATACAGTGTTATATTTGCATTATGTCATATATGGTATAGTATGTTTAATTAAACACATAATTATGAATTTAATGTATAGACAGGCCAGAGAAGCAACATTAAAGACAAAGCTGTACACATGAGGGGAAATTAATGCGTAGCTACGAGCCTCTGACGCACTGCGAGTTACGTAAACGTGATTATTAATCCGAAACCCGTGAGCCTTCACAATGTGGCTTTTGTACGTCAAAACCCGAGGCGGTTCTTGTGCACTGACGAGGAAGCTTCACTTACACCAAACATATGACATCATGGCTCTGGGCGGGTTCATAAGCATGTGTGCGTCGACGGGGCACGAGTGAACGGTGAGGCAAACACAATTAGCAGCACGTGTTCAGGGGGATTAGTGCGGATGTGTTGCTTCCCTCATGTTCAGTGTTGTGAGCTGGAATTTCCTCTGAAGTGTTACGACTTGTTGAATAAAGAGTGAATATAATATTGTACCGTCTTGTTTTCTGTCCAATAAATAACAACCAGAACCTTCCTTTCCGTCTGATGCAACTGTTGCAACAACTTGTGTGTCTTCAGGGCTGCATTGTGTAGGATTGGAACAGTAAATATTGCTAAATACTAAACCACACGAATACAAAGATGTATTATAATACTATATAGTATAACATATTATGATTTGCCAGTGATTTTTTTTATTTTCTTCACAATTTCTGCTTCACAAGGACTATTTTAGTTTAGAGATTAAAGTTAAATATTAAGAACAAATGCATTTAGAACTGAAGCAAACTTAAAAAGTGCATTTTATGGCTCTCGGGCGGCTACAGAATCCCACAGACCACCATGGGTGACATGTTTTCCGGTAGACCGGGCCTCTGCGTCCATTAATTGACCCAGCAAATCTCTGACTGACCTTCAGATTGCAGCCAGAGATTCCCAGTTAAAGCACAGAAGTGGCCCACAATGTGTGTGTGTCGCACATCGCCTTGGGAAATAGGGCAGAGCCTCATCCATGTCATCAGATAGGGACGCGGGTTTAGCGGATGCACTCTTGCTCCTCACTTGTAGTGAATTCAAATGGTGACCACAGGCAAAACAGACTTGAAGGGATTTTTATTTAAATTTTTTTTTTAGTCCTCACGTGACCGCATAATATCTTTCTTCATTTTGCCAAAATAAAATGTTTGGACAAGAATTATATCCTTCAAAAGAGTTTAATAATAATGCTAATGGAGAGGGGAATAATCAAGCTGCCATGCCAGTTGCAATAAGAAAAAAAAAAGGGACGCCTGTCACACAGTGGCGAGACGTCCTCAACACAAACTGGCAAACATGCTCCGCGGTTGAATCCCTGGGTGAGTATGGCTCTCCAGAGGCCGATGTGGGAACTGCAACCGAGAGCAGCTCCACCATGAAGACGGACGAAAGACAGTTCAGTGGAAGTGACTGAACCAAAAAATCCAAAAGTGCTCCAGTTAGTTTTCACAATCCCCAGCTGGACACTGAGCGGGTAGCAGGTTGACTCAGGTCCATTATGATATCCGTACTGGTAGTCTCCTCCCCATGACGCGCTCAGAACAAAGTTACGGTAAAAAGTGTGAAGCGTGAATTATTCTGTTTATTTGGTGAAACTAAATATGCTGCCTGAGGACACGTCTGCTATTCTTGGCTTTTGGCCCTTCAAAGATCTGCTCTGTGTCTCGGTGTTTCTGCCAAACCCTGACAAGTATTTTTGTTTCAACGCAGGGATGTGATTAAATTTAATTGCCGAAAGGCTAGTCATAAAAGAGATTCTGAAGTGACTCGAGTGGACTTGGCAGAAAGTAAATATTGATTCCAGTCATTCGTGGCTGCTGGTGGGACTGGCAACAATATTGTCTTTTCATTCAGACGGCCGGAGATGACGCCAAAATAAAAGAAAGAAATGAGGAATTGAGCACATTTAGTAGTTCTGGGAGATGAGCTTCATGAATTCAACGTGCAAATCCCTTGTATATATTAAAATAATGGTTATAACATCATCATAAGTGGTCAGTGTGGAGTTGCACAAGATCCACATATGGCATGCATTATGGTTTTGGAATGACCTCAACATTTTGAGAGGCCCTTTATTAATTATTAAAAGGAGACATCCTTAGGGGCCGAGCTAATGCTAACTTAAAGAGTTAGCTTGTTATTACATTTAAGCAAAGGTCAGGTCAACAAGACGTCCGCTAATGAGCACTAAATACAAAGTACAGCTGAGGCTGATGGGCTTTCATTTGAAGAGATATCATAAAGCCGTGGTGACATGGCCTCCTTTGCTGAGTGACTAAACATGCAAGTGAAACTTCTTTGTAAACTGGTTACTGGTAATTGACTTTTTGTTGTTTTGCGATTTTCCAAGGAAAATGCTTCTATGACTGACCTTTAAACAAATCTGGTTATGATGTCTGATGCTGGGGGGAGTTTTAACTCGAACGCACAATCAATCTCATTCCTAAGGCATTCGTAAGCAACTATTTCCTGCACTCTTTGTTCTCCCAAAGGGGGGCATTTGGTGTAAAATACATGTAAAAAGGGGGTCAGACTTTGTGGGCCCTCTGCCATGTCAGCTTACTGGAAGTGACCAAAGCTGCCATTCCAATAAATCGCTCCTCCCCAGTTGCTATTTGTGCATCATCTGCTCCAGAAGTATTTCCATCTGCGTCACGTCGCCGCAGTGGGCTCGACTGGTCCAAACAGTTGGTTTTTGGCGAGCCGCACTATGCCACAGATTTATGCTAATTGGTTAATCAAAGTGTTGGGAATCTTGTGCGACTGGGTCACTGTCTACATAACCGGGTCGCATTTAGCACCGAGTTTAAAATGGGGGGATGGTGCACATAACAGCGGGGGAAAAGATAACGAGTTTGTGAAAAAACAATGAAGAAGAATCCGTTCACTAGAATCATTAATATATCGTTATTCCACCAAACTGTCTGCAGGGGAATGATGTTTACTTTCTTGTAGTTTTTTCATCATTATTAGAAAATAAATGAGATAATTGCATAAAATCGAAAAACACCTCAAACCGTGAGTGCCGTGATAACGTTTCCATTTTGTGACTTTTTGTCGCTGCTTTTGCCTCCAACAACAGGAACAAACTCAGCTAACATTAAAGGGGCCACATCTTCATTACACATATCTAAAAAAATAAGATCAATGCTTTCAAAGACAGGCATATAAAATCCAAAGCAAGATGATGACTCACTCTCTTTATTCTGATTTATAAATGTAAAGTATATATCAATGGATTTCACCTAAAAATAGCATTTAAGTTCACTTGTTGAATCATCCTTTTCTTCTCTGGCTTATCAGAGTTTTGCACACATAAGTATTCGTATAGGTTTGCACGGGACGATGCCAGTTCAAGCTACAATCTACCTACACATTTTGCGGCACTTAAAAGTTGGAGTGTAACATCGTGAAGGAGCCAACGTCGGCCGACTCGCACGCGTCAAGTGAAATCCTCTTTTACAGGAAAAAACACAACTAAGAACACAAGACTACGCCAGGCTTCTGACTCAGAATGATGTGACTGATCTTTTTTTTAAAGTTTCGTTTTTTAAATGTAATTTAGCGTGAATGTCAAAGCATGTTGATGAGTTGACCTGTAAGGGTTCAGTTATGAGTCGGGGGGGGGAGGAGAGAGGAGGGGAATGGACCCAGAGCAGACTATTTAAATGGAGGGGAACCTGCAGAGGAGCATGTGTCATCTCTCTGTCATACAGCGTTACAGGAACACAGCAACGATTGTGAAAGGTAAGACCTGTTATGTGTTGTTTTTTTTATTATTATAATACAAGTTATATTGTTTTTTATTATGGTGTCCTTGGCATTTATTAAACTGAATCTTTTTTTGTATGTATTTTTTAGGATGCACATCTCTCTGGCCCTTCTCTATGTCTCTCTGGTGGTGGCTCCTGGGTGCTCAAGTCTTCCAGCAAAGGCGGACTCCGTCAGGAATAGTATTCGCAGCATAGTAAACATCGCTCAGATAACACTGGTGCACATTAAGAAGCTAAGGACAAAGGTGTGCTTATGGGAATATAGGCAGAACTGTTCAAAGAAAATATGCATCCTGCTTTATCACATTTTTAACTCAAATCATTTTTTTTTTGTTCCTTAGCTGCCGGCGGCTCCACAGCTTGAAACCAGCACCCCTTCCATCGTGGGATTAGCTGGTATCAGCCATGATCTGGGACTGCTGGCTAACGAGCTGCAGAGCCCTCTCACAGGCCACCTCAGCCAGATCCAGGCTGATGTCTCCAGCTTGGAGGGAAGGGTGCGCTCCCTGGCCCTGACGGTGGACTGTCCCGTCCGGGCCAGACCCAGAGAGGGGACCAGCGACGACGTGTTCCCCGACAGTCGCCTCCACCTGACTCTGACCAAAGTGCAGCGCTACCTGGAGAAGTTTCTCCTCCACAGGGACAAACTCAGGATCTGTTGAGATGCATTTGTATCACGCAAAAGCCAAGCCTCGCCTTTCCACGGATAGAAAAGGCAGATTTGCACGAATACCTCTTTGCAAATACTTTTTAAATATGAATTCTGATCTTCTGGCTGCTAACAGGTTTGCATGTAATGAAAGTAGCTTTTGAGGGGCATCAGATTCTATAGTTTGAAAAATATTTGAGCATTATTTTGTGTGATTAGAAAACGTATTTACATAATTTGAATCATATTAAATTTGGTTGTTAAGTTAAAATGTCTGTTGGTAAACGTCTTGTATTACGTGCATGATGTTTTAAAGAAAAGTATGGGGAACTATTTGATGAATGTGCAGTGTTAATGGTGTTGTTTTGAAGTGCAATATTTTATTGAGTAAAAACATTAAACTAGGATGTGAGAATTTTTTGCACAAAAGTCATTTGTTATATTAAACTTTGCAATAAAGATTTCAGACAATATGTGTTGCCTGTAGAATTAGTTTTTTTTTGTATTTTTTAGTAATTTTTCTATGAGAACATTTAAAACCATAAAGTCAGGGCATATTTTTTAAATTATCTTATGATTGCATATTTTCTAAAAACAGATATAAAGTTTTTAAAGTCTGTTTGATTATCTGTCACACAAAATTACACACCGGAGGAAAAAAAAGAAGCATTCATTTTTACATTCATTAAAAGGATAATATTAATATGCTTGACAAATCTGCCTTAAAAATATGAACATAAAATGTATTGACTAAACTTCTGAATTAGATTTAACTCAGTGTGAAAAGATTACAATAACATCAGATTTATAAAGTGCTTTTCAAAGACACCTTTCATACTGTAGAATAAAATGTGAATTGTATATACAATACACACACAGACATGTTTAATAATTAGATATGTTTTTAAAGACATTTAAATAATGTGTGTTTTTGTTACAGACACTCGTATAATCCTCCATAAGACAAGACTGCATGCCAACACCAACTTGAGATCGTTGGTATGTAAAATAAAAGTTTACAGTAAAACTATCACGGCGGTGTCACCCATAACTGTGTTTGTAATGATAATAATAATGTTGAGAAGAAAAACAAGAAAAAGATGTTGGTTATGATTGTTGAACAAAAACTAGGGTTTGCTGTGAGAAAGACTAAGAGAATAATATATATTGTAATATTTGTCTTATATTTTGGCCAGATTTAGCATTTCCATCTTCCAGCATCTTAAAATGAATTTAAATCTGTGAGTGATGTATAACAAAACAATACTGCAAATTATACAAAATACCCAGGAGAGATAATTCTCTGTAGGTTACTAGGGGATCAACATTATGGTCAGCAAGTGCTCAAAGTTGCATGATATGCTTTTGGTACTTGGGTGCAAATACTTTATTAGTTTTACTGCAGTACTACTGCTTTCACTGAAGTCAAACTTTTTCCACCATTAGCCAACAACACGTTAGCTAAAAGCAGCTGCATGCTATCCGGCAGCAGCTCAATCCACCAGCACAGCGAGCAGGAGCTGGCCTCTTCTACGTCACCTCCCTCATCCCAGCACACAACACACAACACACGTCTGCCTGTCTGTCTGTCTGTCTGTCTGGCTGTCTCACCAGGTCACGTTTACGCTCGAGGCAGACTACTCCACACACAAGTGACAGCTTCGTCGTGGATACAGACGTTAATCCTCCATGCCGGTGCAACGCCTGGGTTCGACCAGCAGATGTCGCCGTTTCATACTAAGAAAATAACTACTTCAGCGCTGTAGGAAGCAGCCACTCACCTTTCCTCCTCCCTACGGCTACCTGCTATCTAGCTTCGCTGTCCGACATGTTTCCCCCCCCCCCCCCCCCCCACCGACTGCTTTAACCGCCACCTTTTTACACCCAGTGCAGTTAACGTGGACACACCTTTTGGTCTCCAAACACGTAGCTCTGCTGCGGATCTTCCCCTCATGAGCCATTTCTGCCTTTAGCTGCCCTTCATCATGCCCGCTCAAAATTGCTTGTTGCCTGACCTGTTCTGTTTATGCATGGCTGGTTGAGCTGCACGCACAAACACAAAATATGTAAATCTGATGCATGCAAATGATATGGAGAGAGCAAAGATTAAAAACGGGAGGTGAGGAACGATTAAATTCACACATGAGGTTTATTTCGCATATTTGTGCAAAAGCCAGATCTCTGGTATCAAGATGCGACAACATTTCAACAAAGAGCACTTCCTGTGCAAAACAAGCGTCACATGACAAAGGCAGCCAAGCAATTCATTAAATAGTGCATATCACTTTAAATATATCCTTGATTAAAATAATTAAAATGAAAAACAACAGAATCAAGCATATGAGGCTGTTTAAAAAGGAGAGCGGTTAAATTACACCATGAAAAATGCTACAGCTGCGAGATAAAATGATCAAACGTATTGTCTTTGAAGTCATAAAGCTTCTTACAGTTTTCGCCCCAACGGTTACATTTTTGCTTTGAGGGAGGAGATGGGCAGCGAGTTCAAGAATTTCTCCAGTGCAGAGAGGTAGTCCTCCGGGTGGCATCGCATGTGGGCCGCGTGCTTCGACTCCTTCCACTTCCTGCTCTCCACGGCCACGCCACTCTTCCTCCACAGCTCAATTAAGTTCTCCAGGTCCGCCGGGTTGCACAGGGCATCGTTTTCACTGAAGAAGAAGAGGGCCGGCGCGGTGATGGGGCTGTTGCGGAAAACCTGGATGCTGTTCTCGTAGAAGTCTGCCGTTTGGGTTTTGAAGAGCCAGAAGTAGAACATGGCGGCGTTTTTGACGACACATTCGAAACGTGGCACCAGAGTCTTGCCGAGGCCTGAAAAACAACAAGAGACAGTGATGCCAAGTTAGCTTTTAGTAGAACCTGTTTTCAATGCGGCTACGGTGGAAGAGATAATTACTGCTGCGTTACTTTGACACTGAAGAAAACTTAACTACCATCCCAGATAATGATATTCTGGGTCTGTTTTATTCTTGTTTTACATTTATGTTATATTATTAGTATTTTACTTGAACGCCTTATATATCTCTGGGTTTTGGACTGTTGGACAAACCTTAATAATTGAAGACATCACGTTGAGATCTGTGAAACTGTAATAGTTACTTTTCTCTGTTTTGTATGAGGTTGATCGAGAAAATAATCAGCAGATTTATCCGTAACGAAATGTTTTGGCCTGCAGCCTTTAGTCCATTCATTAACTGAAACTTTTAGTTTATTATAGTTCTAATCATTAATTGAACAGAAATGTTTTGGCTTCTCAATTTATGAGGATTTGTTACTTTTCTTTATATCATAGTGAATGGAATACCTTTGCGTTTTGGACTGTTTTGGTCAGACGATATGAAGACATCACATTGGGGTCTGTGAGCATTGTAAGACGTTTTCAAGGGACATTTTATCATAAAATAAACCAATAAATATATTAAGAAATACATACAGCATTACATATGTATGAAATGACAACTGGATGAGTGCTTAACCTAACCAAGGTTTGAAACAAGCTGACTCAAATAATTCCTGGACTCAAACTGGGGCAGTAGGTCAGCTGGCTTATGAATTATTTAAAGATTTGACACGCAGCCAAACACAAAAGTGACCTGAGGTGAGTCACACACACTCGCTCACCTATCGCCATGTGCTCCAGACTGCCGACCACCAAGCTGTCATAGATGTGCCCCATCACCCTCCGGGCGAGGCCTGCGTGTTGCATCCGTCCCTGAGCGATGTGGGTGAGCGTCTGGGTGAAGGTGTACCCGCCGATGGAGGAGGCATGCACCAGCACCGGCCTCCCTGAGAACTGAGGCTCCTCCAGAACCTTCAGCACCTCCAACCCGTAGTCCAGCCCCCACCGAGGCCACAGGAAGTGTGTTACGTTGCTCTGGACCAGGAGGACGTCCATGCCACGGTCCAGGTAAAGGTCCATGTACTTGCCCACCGCCGCTGGCTGGGCGCCGAGCCAGGAGAAGAAAAGAAGAAGAGGACGGGGGGTGGAATCCGACTGGATTTGGGAGGAGGAGGCGGATGTGTGCGAGGGTGAATCTGAGAGCAATGGAGAGGAGGAAGGGTCTGCAGAGGGGGGGTCGCTTAGGGGCAGAGCTGAGGGTGATGGGGGGGAGATGGGGCAAAGTGCAGTGGAGGTTTGAGAGTCTTTGGGAGTCTGCTCTCCAGCCCCTGAGAATGGAGCGTAATAATAGGTTATGCCGTTGCTGATCCTCCTGGCTATGAACCGTCCCCCATTGACTTGTTCAGACATGGTTTTCTCACTCCTGAAGAGACTGGAGAAAAAAAAGACTTGGTTTATATGTTATTAAACTTTATCCTGTCATACTTTCCTTCTATTAGATACTGTACTTTGCCTTGTGCATATTATGTGTCTGATATTGTTTGCATATCGATATTGATGCTCTGTGTGATATTTGTTATACGTTCAGTTTAAGGGAGGGGGGTTGTTGGTGCTTTATGAATACATCACATCATATCTGGGGGGAAATGGGAGGGGGGAGGGAAGGATTAAGCTCCCAGAGACGAAGCTGGTCTGTGAAGCGCGTTATAACGCTTCCCTTTCCCTTATATAATATGTGATATAGGATTTATCATTCAATGGGCTATTAAAGAAATGCATTACCGGATGTCGGGAGGATGTAGCAGAGTATCAGCCTACCGGTTTCTATATGCTCATGCAAGTTCCGCAATACAGGTCACGCACACACACGCAGCAATGTCACAGCAACATATGGTTCTGTTACCCGATGGAGAGCGCCAGGTTTCCCATTCTACGAGGCTCCAAGGTTCGGGGCGGCCCCGGTCCTCTCGGTGGGCTGGAATTAAAGAAGACTTGGTCCGGACGGTCGCTCGGATCATCCGCCTCGGTGCCGGTGTGTGACGTCGAAGGCTGTTCCCCCGTCGAGTCGTGCCCTGCTGCAACGCTAGCTCCGCCCCCGGAGGTAAGGATTGGCTCGGGTTGAGTCAGGAAGGCACAGAATGACGGGGGAACCGTATTCGACACAACACCGGCAGCGTAGCCACTTCTTCTTCGTGTTCTTTTTTAAGTTGTGTGTGTGGGGTTTTTTTTATTGGTGGTTGGCAAACAGCAAAACTGCACGTTACCGCCACCTAGTGGTAGAACATACAAGTACACAATACAAATAATACATTTAAATGCATAAATTTAAATACATTTAATTTTCTCATTCAGGATAATGAATGTGGCTTTTTTCTGCAGCTGTTTTTAAACGTGTGCCATCTCCTAATTAATTTCATGTGATGCCAACATGTGCTGGTAGACTACCCATAGAAATATCACCCTTCTGTTCCTCTCTGCTGTAACATCACAAATATCTGCATCTCAAACAGCAAGTTCGTCCAGTATTTCTAATGAAACCTTTCACGAGGATTGTCAGACTTTACTATTTTGATGCATCCATCTTTTGTCCACCAACTACTCCAAATTCCATGTAAATTTAAGGAGTGAAATGCACTGCATGCACCCCATTGCAGCTTAAACAGAGATCATCACCCGATCTGTTAAGCTATTTATAGTTTGAAGGATTAGAACTATTGCTCTGGCAAAAGTCACATTGACTTTATCGAAGGAAGGAAACATTAGACGGTCATGACCGAGATCGATATTTGTTCTGGCCTACTAATCAAAAAATTGCAAGACAGTGTCACAAGATGGAGCCAGAGACTAACATAGAAAAAGAAGAGAGAGCTTTGCTACTCCAGTGTGTGGTGCACTTGGATGAGTGAATGTGTAATTAAACTAGACTTCTCTGTAAAAGTGGCAGATGTGTCATTTCTATTTAATTTATGAGGATTTGATGTCTTTTAAAGTGACTCAGGCCTCGTGGTGTTCATAATTTTAAGTATAAATCCACACCTGAAAAAAAGGTTTCTAATTAGATAAAGCAATTTAGCAAAATAGCAATACATTTCAGCAATTTATTATATTCATCTTCACCATTATAATTAACTTTTTACAGCAGGCCACTTTCCTCAGGTAGGCTTTTAAATCTTTCAGTCACTAGAAACTAGCTATTGGGTAATTGTAGTGTAAAGGGTACCATATTTTTCTATGAAAAGTGGTTAAAATAGAATTTAAATACTGATGATAAAATAATAAAGCTTACTGCATAATTATACATTGCATTCCCATGTTTTCTTCCATGTCAGTTATTTATTCCGAACTTTGCCATTTGATCCTGAGATATACTGACCGCAAAAACCTGATGTTTACAGTTGTTTAAGACCATTCCAACCAGAAAATCCCATTATAGTTGCTGGAAACATGATGCGTCACGTTGTCTGCATTTAGACAGCTCAGTACTGAAATATCTTCCACCAAACCAGCAAACTAGCACACAATCACAGGACACATCAATTTGTTGTTGTGTATTTTATCCCTGACGTTTCCTTTAGCCATATCCTCCAGTTCTTCCCTTTGAATGACCGTTAAGATTAAAAAAACAACTTATTCTATGCTGTCTCACAGCACAATTATTATCACCCTGCTCTAGCTCCCCATTATGAATTGATTCAATTATTTTGAATTAATATATTATCTGTTGTTGAATTAAATGCACATTTTTACAAACCTAAACATAAAAATAATGTCTAATTAATTAATTAATTAAATTATTAATTAAATGTATTTTCCTTTAAGGATGGTCATTAATATCATACTAAACTTTGAGGCTTGAATTTAAAATAAAATTAGGAGTTTTGAACAAAACTTGTCTGCACAGAACGGATTCACATTACATGTCACTTTTTTCACATTGCAGCTTTAGAACCGGAAGAAAAAGTCCTTCTGACTTCACCGTCATTTCATCTCAGCGTGGCTCGCTGTAAATGTGAGCTTCGGTTGTCCTGACAGTGTTTAGTGTAGGTGACTGTAATGGCTGTCACAGTCATGATCAGCTCTTTCCATTCTTTCCCATGCAGGCAGCGGAGGCAGTTTTAGGTCATCACATTCATTCACCTTCTCTTTTTTTTCTCTCTTCCCCTGGATCTGTTTTCCAGTCATTTGCACCTTCCCCCCACCGACACACACACACACACACACACACACACACACACACACACACACACACACACACACACACACACACACACACACACACACACACACACACACACACACACACACACACACACACACACACACAAACACTTATATTTTCCAGTAGGCTACTTCTGTTTTGACCTTTGGTTTGACTGCAGTAAGCATCTAATGTTAGAATGTATTTTTAGGTTTGTAAATGAACATTCCAGTTGTTGCAGGATTTTTAGTGTCCAGGTTATTTGTTCCACATGGAAATATAATATCCTGTTTATGACTTTAACCTGCTTTTAAAAACCTGCTGGTTCTCCAATAGAAAACTGCCCCGGTTTTCAGATCTGGTCTGCTATCTTTGCCTCCTAAACACAAATAGTAGCAAAAAGGAGGGAGACTGCAGAGTCAGGTGACCTTTTTGATATTACCAATTTGATCCATTGTCATATAAAAATATGTTCCACTCCACTATGCTTTAAATGGTTTGGCTAACAATTTTGTGTGCAAATGTGCGTGTGTGCACGGACAGGAAAAAGCCTGAGATTTTCCTTGCCTGGCTCAGCATGATCACTTTCAGGCTCAGTCAGGCAGCAAAATGTTTAAGTCCTACAAAAGCACAACCCTCACCCCCCTGGCCATGCGCCTGTGTTACCCTCAGCTAGCTACCCCTCTCTACCCGAGTACCCGACATCCCATTTCCCCATCTTACGTCAACCTCTTTAACAAACCCCCTCATCCCTGCTGATTCTCAATACACTCCCTTCATCCCGAACCTCCATCACTCTCGTCTGACCCCTCTTCTGTAAAGCGAGGCCCTTACACCCATCTGCCCCTCTCAGCTCCGCAGACCACCCCGCACAAACCCCCCTTCCTATCCGTTTTTGCATTGTTTCACCGGGGCCCCTATTGTCCGAGCGTAGAGAGAAAGTTTGGAGGGAGGGGAGGCCGGGGAGAGAAAGAGGGGAGGAGGGGAGAATGTGCCCTCTCTGTTCTCTGGGCAGGAGGAGGTCCACCCACATCACGGGTGTGGAAATTCTGTTTCCTCCCTCTTTCGCTCCGCTCACTCGCCTCTGACGGATTTCTTCCTGGCATCACGTGCCTCCACACATGGGATGAAATTACGCCAAGCGTGTCCGAAGTGTACGAACATACGGACATTTGCAATTTTATGGTTACTCAATGCTCGGAAGGTGTAGCGAATCTTAACGAGCCGCGAGAAAAACGCGGAGTTGTGCTTTTATACAGAAGTTTTTCATGTGGTCTTCAACAGTATGAATGTCTTACGTTTCAAGTCAAATGTGCAACTCGAACATGTTTGAGTCTAAATAGTGTAATTCACTCTCCTTTTAGCTCTAGTTTGTTCTCCACCATCTCCTTTAGCTCTCCAGTTGCTGTTTGATGCTCAGCAGGTCACAGCAGGATAGAGCTTATCATTTTTACTAAAACCCACTTAATCCATTGATTATATTGTGAAACAATATAATAAAACAATATTGATTACAGCCGCTTTAAACAATATAGAATATGCATTCTCTCCAAACAAGGAAGCAGCACGAAGGCCCACACAGCAGGTTCATCTACCATTTCTTTATCTCGCTGCCGTCCCATCAATCTCCGCCTCCCGTCTCCATGTGAGGGCTGTGATCTGCATTCATAACATGCTTAGACTCTGTTGACACCTGTCGTCTGAGGGAGGAGATTTTTTTTTTTTTATCCCATCAATCTTCCTTATTGGTATGGAAACCATGTTAAATCCCCAGCAGATGCACGGAACTGATGTATTAAACATAGTCATTGATTAAAAATGGCAAGCCCACGTCTCACCCACCTGCACCAGAATCCCCTTTCTAAACATGTGGCTGTCATTTTTTTGTGTGCAATCCGCGATATTGTTTATTTCAAGTGTTGACCGTTTCTGATTGGTTGGCCGGTAAATTGGGCATGCTAGATATATTTAACTGTAGGTAACCTTGGTAACAGTACCCCCTGCTTCATGACACAGCTTTAGACTATATTGTTGTGGTTCAGCAGCGAGGCTAAGCTAGCTAGAGGGACTGGCAGTACACAGCTGTTTAGTTGTGGACGAGTACCACTCACGAACCGGGTCACGTTAAACCTACATGCAGCTTTAAATCAAGCTCTCACAATGCCTTTATAAAAAAGGCTTGCACTTTAGTATTGTGAGAAGTGATAGCAAAGCGATGACAGCACGTTATTTATCCCAGACTCTTCCCCCTGTATCTGTCAAGGAAAATGCAGATGATTCGTCCACGAGGTCTCTCCGAGCCTCATAACAGCCCTAATCAGCCGTATCAAATCTGCAAGGAAAGCTGTCTGAGAACACATTCATGAAAACACACCAGAACACACACACACACACACACACACACACACACACACACACACACACACACACACACACTGAGCATAAAGTACACCAGCCAGCAGGAGCGAGACTTGAAACACACACACGGATGTTGTGTTGCTCGTTAAGAGATGCATGTATTGGATTTCTCCCCCCAGTCCGAGCGTCTCCATGGATTACTTCAAAGGCAGCATTTACGCTGCGACTGCTTCCACTTCGTATATTAAGACTATTAATAATGATGTGTCTAAATCTGTATTTACAAATCATTGTCATCATCATATTCATTGGGAAACATCATTAACAATCTGTCATAGATGTTGTGGTGGAAGAAAAGGGGTTGTGCCTACACACTGTGTATGGACACACACACACACACACACACACACACACACACACACAGAATAATGATAGCTTTTTTTAAAAAGAAAAACTTTTTAGCTCAAAGGGAGATTTGGGGTCTTGACCTTGCTGTCACTATAAAAAGACAGTGAAAGGGCCCCGGGCCGGGTCCATATAGATGGCAGAGCCAATAAACTATTGATAGAGTCCATTGTTTTGTTTTTAATACAAAGAAACTTTCTTTGACCTCCACAGTCTGCCATTGTCTGGCACATTCCGTGTGCCGGATCCAGCAGACTGTACAAGAAGAGGATGTGTCACACACACACACACACACACACACACACACAAACGCTCTGAATTCTTAGTATTCGCTGTGGGACGGCGATCTGCTTCACAGTGTCCTCAAGACGCCGAGAAGGCATGAAAAGTTCCCTTTAACACACTGAAGTCCACTGCCATTAGTCACATTCATAGGACAGGGAAATGTGTAAAAGTGCACGATTCGGTTACAGAGGTTATCTTAAATTAGAAGGGGAAGTCTTCTCAGTATTACAGCTTTGATGAGTAAGATAACCTCACAGCAGGGGGGGGGCAGTTGCAGCTTTTGTCGGTATAGAGCTGCAGCTAATGATTATTTTCTTGATTCTTTTTACTCTACTTATTCATAAAATGTCTTCAGTTGCCTTGTTTTGTCCAACCAAACTAAACTAAACTCTAAAAATCCCGTTTTTAGAGCTGTCCTCAGGCACAGTTTAAAGATCAGCTTACCAAGTCCCAAATTCATAACTTTCTAAGACTGTATTTGGATTTGAGTCCGTTGTGAGATTAGAATGGGAGATCATTTTCATATTCCTCTCTCTCATTGAGCGAAGCCTACAGGTTGTAAAAATGTCCTTTTGTCTACAGTTATTACATAAATGATGGATGGCTTCAAATAAAATATCTATACTACTCTCTAAACGTGTGTTGCTTTTACATTCATCCAGTCAATCCATTAGGTTTGACAGTATTAGCATAGATATGACCTTTTGAAGGTCAGAATAAAAGAGTATATATTTCAGGAGTTGAAGATCTTCAGACCGCACATCCAATCTGAAGCCAATCATTCTATATAAAAGCACGACAAGACAGTGACTTGGAAGAAGCCGCAGTGTAGCAAGGAAACTAATCCTTTATCTCTCTGAGGTAAAGGAGAGGTACCTCAGAATAGCAAGGAGAGTCAAGGTCAAATATGTTATTAAGACGATGCTGCCTGCGCCGAGCTGGGGGGTTGGGGGGGCTTCATCGCAGGACGGATCAGCCACCGCTCAGGAAATTATGTTTCCTTGGGCTGAGAGTTCGCTGATTGTTGCAACAACTATATTTAGGACATTCCTGGGCATCACGGAGGCAAAGATCTGGTGAATGTCGTGCCAAAAGCTGGCGGATAACAATAACCCCCGCTCCGATCGATTAGACGCCTTGATGACAACGGAGATAAGTTGGTGGCGCGATGTCTGTGTTAAACTAGAGGCAAAGGTGAGTCTCCTCAACCTCATGTAAACCCTGTAAACATGACGTGACTTGCTCTGTGCTTCGGAAAGCCTGGGATGGAAACTAATAAAACACATGCTTTAAAGGACAACTTGGCTCTTATTTTTGGAGATTTGGCAGCCCGGTATCCTGATATTGGAGAATTCTTTACCTCACATTAATGCACAAGGAGTAGAACAGGGTGGTGGATGGAAGGAAAGCTGCTTTCATGCAGGTGACCAGAATTCACCTCCTGTCGCCATAGCTACAATCCCCCCCCCCCCCCCCCCCCTCATCTCAGTTTCCAATCACAGATGTTGAAGAGAATTTTAACAATAATGCTATTGGACACAATTCTGGGTTTTACACAAATTAGGTTAAAAAAACAACGAGATCCGAGTCGGAGTGGTGGCCAAAAAGTCAACATCAGCACACCAGTTACACGAGGTCTAAAAATAGCTCTTGGAAAACAGCTGCATTCAGATCTTTCACCGGTAGCATGTGCACATGCAGATGTGCGACGCCTGTGCTTGTAATATGCAGCGTGTGTGTGTGTGTGCGTGTGTGTGTTTGCACCAATTGTGTGTGCCGGTGTCCGCAGCACTATTGTGATCTCCCCTAATGAACAATTTGCCCGCTGAGGTGTGACCACAGGCATTGTGATGGGAGCCACACAGTGGACGACTGATGCAGTGGGCGAGAGAGATAGGGAGGGAGAGAGAGAGAGAGAGAGAGGGAGAGAGAGGAGGGAGAGGGAGAGGAGGGAGAGGAGGGAGAGTGGAACTCAATTCCACACAGACGAATCCACACTGGCTCAGAAAGACGGTCTCTCTCCCGCAACACAGCCACACACACTGCTGCTGGCTGTGGATTCTCCATCTTATTCCATACATCTGTAGGTAAGTCATGTTTTTAATACATAGCTATCTCTCTCTCTCTGAATGTGTGTGTGGTAATCAGCTCTCTGCATCTAGGAAAAGGGGATGTGTGGCTCTGACTCCAGCACGCACGCTGACAAACACTCTAGCTGCAGCTATAGGTAAACACGCTGACACACAACCATATTCTATACACATGTAAGGTGGCTCGTATGCTTAATTATTACCAGAGGGACACATTTAGTGATCAATCTCAAGGCAACACGCACTGTGTATTCGGTGAGTGTCTGTCAGTGTGTCATCTGGATAGAAGGGATCTGTAATTTCCATGAATATCTGGCTTTGGATTACGCAATCCTGTTTCTCTCTCTTTCAGAATATATACATGCATGTGTGTTTTGATGTTCCGGCAAACCAGCAAATGTCCTTGCAAGCATGGCTTGTGTGTGTGTGTGTGTGTGTGTGTGGCCATTTGCCTGTGAGTGCAGCACACTCCTGCAAGCAAAACAGTGGAGTCCAAAAAAGGTGCTCAAATCCAGGGGATTAGCGAGACGTCTTTGGCGTCAGCTGTCACCATGGCGAAGGCAGCCGGTGGAACGCCTGTGATTGAGAGCGTCCTTTGTAATTGGCAGGTTCGCCCGGATTCATCAGCTCTTTGGGGTAACACAAGCATTAGCCCGGCACGATTAATGTCATTCTCAAGCATGCGGAATATGTTCTGTGAGGTTTAAAGACGTGGGAGTGCAAGAGGCATGGAAGAGGTTTGGAGAGCCAAACTTGACTGAGAAAATGGAAAAAAAAAATTTGTGAATCAACAAGTTTTCACAGAGAAATGGAAGTGAGATGTTATGAAAGGTGATGCTAAATTGGATTTGCACAGTGGTATGTTAAAGAATCACCCGAGGAAACCCCACGGATTAGAATAGCAAGGCATTAATCGTGTTAAATGGCATGAGTCGGGATGTTGTTTGGTTGTAAAGCCTGCAGGACATACGTAAACCTGTTGGAGTCCTGCCTGTGATGCTGCTCATTAGACCAGAGGTTTGGCTATTCCCGGACATGGGAGCCGCTCTCATTATGGTCAATAATGTCCAGGGACTATTGAACGTAACTGGTCGCACCATTTCTATCTGTGGATGTTGTCACAAGTGTGTGTGTGACGGGACGTCAGAGAATCACTGTGAAAATGTTGTGGAGAGGAGTTGTTATTGCATATCGCAGTAAATACACAGAAGTGGCATGCACTTAAGAGAAATTGCAATTTCCACTTTTTCCTTCCTTGGCTTCAGCAATTTACACTTCCATTAGAATATCAATACCTCTCATATTCTTCCCGTAAACACAAGACTACAACAGCTAGTTAACTTAGCATGAAAACTGGAAACAGCCACATGGCTCTGTGAGAAAGGCCTACTGTCTTTATGCTTAGCTAAGCGGCTGCTGGTCTTAGCTGTATATTTATCAGATATGTGGTACGGATCCTCGCATCTAGCATCTCTCTGCAAGAGTAAATAAGCGTAGTCTATATCCCAAAATGATGAACTATTCCATGAAAATGAACGCGCCCTAAAATGGAAGAAAACTGTCTGTCCTTGTTTTTAGAAAACCATGAAAACATGATGATATCAATAACGTAAGTGATTTCATTTTCAATAAATAAGACCTCACGCAGTAAAATCCTCTAAACTCTTTCTTGATGGTTCTATACGTCGCTCTTTTCTTATCTGTCACAAGTATTTGCCATGACCACAATGACAACAACATGCTGTAGATTGATAGATCAGACAATTGGTTGCTATGTTAAGCTCTTGCCCTCTATCACCTTATAAAGCCCTTCAGATCTCCCTGCTTTATGCAGAATGAATCCCCTGCTGGTTTAAAGCGGCCAGTCAGATTGAATCTGTGCAGTATCGACATCCCTGCATAGCGTCAAAGTCAGGAGAGGACAACAGGAAAAAAGCCATATGTTGACTCCTTGAGTTGCAATCGCACCCGGCGGCACATGGGAGGGCTGTATGGAAATACAGTACATATGAGCGTGGAAGTAGTACGAGAGCAAGAGGTAGCTTGTAAGCGATAGATCCAGAAAATAGTCTCCCAGAGCCAGTAGCCATTTGCATGGAGGTAAATTACTCCGTTATCGTGGACGGTGCATTGATCTTCAGGCCTTCCCGTGCTCGTAGGAAGTTTGTGGAGCAGTAATGATATGGGTCACGGTCAATTCGTCTCCATTTATGACTCCAGTGAAGAGCCTCTCCATTTAAATCACTCGACAGAACAGCTTCAAATCAGTCTCCTTTTACCTCCATCATTCTCAGAGGCTCCGCACCTCCCTTCATCCCTCTCTCTCTCTCTCTCTCTCTCTCGTTAGCTTCGGTGGCCTTAATATGATCACGGTGATCACAGAGGGGCCTGTAAGTATGTAATACAGCTGGCAGATTAATTTAGAATAAGCCATTTCCATAGCGAAGTATGTTACAGCGAGGGGGGGGCTGATTGAGATCAAGATGGCCGTGGGTGAAGTGAACACAGACTGAATTGAAAGACAGGAGTCTGTTTACAGAGTTAATAAAAGAGGCTCTGGCAACTAAACCTAAATGAGCATTAGGGAGACTGCGGCAGAGTTACTCTCCCCGGGCACGAATGCCACAAATGGATTGTCAATACGGTGTCTTTGTCTCTCTCTCTCTCTGTCTCTCTCTCTCTCCTCTATTGCCCTTGCCTTTTTGCTCTCTGCCCTTCTCTTCAGCCTCACCTCCTCGTTCCCCGTCTCCGCTCCGTTGAGCACTCTACAGCGGCAGGCCTCGTCTTTGTCAGCCGCACCGAGACAAAACGCCGGCGAAATAATAGAGGGGACTTGTAAATTCCCCACAGACAGTTTTTATAGTTCCCCTTCCACATGCTCTGTTGCCTGTCAAACCAGACAATACCCTCACTAACAGGCACATATTTGATGCAGTGACAAAAAAGTTAAAAGCACAAGCAGTGATGTTTTTTTGTTTTTTTCATTCAGTGGCTGGCACTGGAGATTATGTAATAGCTTGATAGCTACTTTCCAAAAAAAATAATGGATTAATGCTGTTTTTGACAAGGGGAAAATTCTAGTTCTAGCTAGGCTAATCACAAAAAAGTGTTGAAATGTCAAAGTTGCTCTGATAAAGCCACTGTAAACTACCTACCCAGCAGGAAACTGCAGACAGACTAAGTCAGGGAGTAGCTGGTGAACATAGCAGAGCAAATTAGCAGCTAAAGAACCAGCAATTTCCCTCAGGAGGTGGTGGAGACCAAAACAGAGACAAAAGAAGGGCGAATATTGGCCGTACATTCATCAGGTAACGAGTAAAACAACTTCAAATGCTATTAATGCTAAGTATTGGCTGGTAACTATATGACCAAAAACATATAGATTTAAGTTCACAACGTATTAGTAGATGCAGTAGGATCTATGAATATAGCTTATGTTACAAAACTATGACCTCTAAATGTGTGTATTCCCACTAAAATGAATCTTTTATTGGGGCTTTAATAATGAGTAGTTGCAGTGAATTCCAGTACTTTTCTGGAGGCGGAAGATGTTAAATTAAAAAAAATCTATTTGCATGTGTGTCATGACAAGATGAATCAGCCTGTGTTGTTGTTTCAAAATATAAAGAGATCATCATCAGTCTGATTCTGATGTGATTCACCAGTCATATACATACAAATATGCTGGAAGATACCCTACTGAGTCGAAGTGACGCCGAAGTGAAATGTGAGAATGTTAGCCAAAATAAATTAAACATGTCCTCCACCGTCTAAATAATTGATCAGTTAAGCATCAAATCAACAAAAAGGGTAATTAAGCACAGAAGATAAATCAGCCAAAGCTTTAAAACTCATTAAAAAAACGTTTCTATAAACTTCCCCAACAAGACATTTCACTTTAAAGGAAGCGTATAATAGTTTATTGGAGTGTGTGGGCGTGTGCATGTGTGACTACGCTTCCTACTACGGAACAGTGCATGTGGGCGGACAAATACAACCAACAACATGTAGAGTCAGATCCAAATTAATCTACAATCAAACCGCTGCACGCATGAAATGTGACCGTGTGTGGGCTGGTCGGGGCCAAGCTCCAGCTCACAGGCATCTAAAAACAACCGCACGTTGTCGGAAACGGGTTTTCATGCTGCTAAAACTAGCGAGTGTGTGGGTAGCTCCATGTTTGACCCCCCACTAGTCAGTCTTCATATCTCGGCGTCTGACTGTGTGTATAGGCTGGTTTCATCCCTCCAGGTTGGGAGCGGAGGGGGAGGTGGCGGGCAAAGTACTCGCCTGAGTCTCTTATGGTGGTGGCTGATTGATTTGTGTGTGCAAAAGCTTGAGAGAGCAGAGAGAACTGGTGAGGATTAGAGAGGGGGGGGTTGTTAATAAACTTGTCAGAGAAGAGGCTGACAATAAAGGAAAAGTGTGAAATAACACTCATGAAGACAAGGGAACTTCACTCTCATCGCGGATTTCTGTGAATATTGATGTTTTTTTTTACTCTCCCACACAAATAGATCTCTCTCCCTCCGCTTTAAAGAACAAATAAATCTGAGATTGAAAGGGAACAAGGCCAAAGCTGGAGGGAAGGGGGGAGTTAAGTACAGCTAAAGCATACAGGTTGTTGTTCCCACAGGGGAAATTCCTTCGGTGCTCCAGTCTTTTCACTGAGGCAACAGGCTAGTGACTTTGAACCACTCGGCGTTCAACAAAAGAAAAAGGGGTCCCCTCTATTCTTACGCTGGCAACTCGGACCCTAATTCTTCACCAACCTCCCCCAACCCTCCGCACACATGTTATTTCTTGAGCACTCCTCGCTGAACAGGATGCATACGAAAAAAGGAAGTTCTTTAAGTTTATGTTCTCTAATTGGTCGGTCTGTGTGGATGCCCAACCGTGCACGTGAGCTAACGGCATGACATAAATACTGACCGCCGCATCAAACAGGACACCACTAATTGTGGGATGTCCATAATACTTAAACTCCTGTTGTGATTTGTGGTGCCTATAAGTGATTTACTTTGAAAAGCAGGTTGATGAAAAGGAAAGCGAACAGATGCTTATTCTATGAAACCTTTCGTAATGCAAACTTAGCTGGCCAAGAGCTGCATGAAAAGTGTGTCACCCGGTGTCCTCTGTGCTCTTGTCTTGTAGGCCATTTGGAGAGCCAGCCGAACCCGCCTCAGGGAGCAGGAGGATGGAGAACAACATGTGACCGGACCGTGCGCCACCAGTCGACAGCATGCTTCGCCTCCTCCAGACCCTGGCTTTCTGCTTCTGGTGTTTTTTGCTTCTTCACAGGCAGGCCGCGGCTGACGAAGAGGCCCACTGGGAACCGACGCCGTCGATAGAAAAGCCACCTGCGAAGAAACCGAGTTCTCCCTGGTGGGTCCCGTCTCTGCCAAGTTTCATCCCCATTCCCTCGTTACCCTTCCGTATCCCCTTTTATGGGAGCTCGGACGGTAACGCCGGGGCTGCCTTGACCACAACCACCAAGGGGCTGACAGAACCAATCAACGGCTTGCAAGACCACTCAGGTTCGGGGGAAGAGAGCGTTTCTGAAGCCTCTGAAACACCCACCACTGTGACTCAGGGGCTCCTAACCAGCGTGACAAAGATAAGAACAGAATCACTTCCCACTGGGACGTCCGATTCTCCACAAAGTGACAATTCTACTCTTGTTTTAGACTCCCACTCTCCCACAAGAGGCTCTATCAGAAACACTGTGTTCACCAACACTCCCACCAGCACTAGCACCCCTGAACAAAATGCAACACATACCCACCCACCAGGGGGCACTGCACAGGACGCCAGGGCCAGCATGGGTGCCACTACGCAACACCTCCCGAAGGAACACACTGATATTGTGGTGGTTGAAGATTTGACGATTGCACCCAAAACCACGGTTCCCACTGCCTTGACATGGGCAGCGGCCGAAACCACGACAACGACCCCAGGACTGGTGGAGACCACGCTGACCAGCAGACACCCTCTGGGGTCTCCTACGTCCTCAGAAACCACGTTTGCCAGAAAACAACAAGACTCGACTGTTGGTATTACACTCCCTGCTGGAGGGGCCACAATGACAGAAACTCCCCCCACTCAGAGTGAGGCTGACCTGGGCTTCTCCGAGGCCACTTCGGGGCCCGTGGGAGAACAGCCGGGGGTAATCACCACCACCGTGGGGATCGATCAGGAACTAGTGTCGGGATCTATAACAAGCACAACTCAGAGCCAAAGGGTTAACTTTCCAATAGCAGGAGGTAAGCAAAGTTTAACCAATCAATAGTGGTTGGATTGAGTGTATAGATGTGATCAATCATTGGCAGGCGCGTCTTAAGTGGTCAATAGCCGGCTGTCAAAAGGCTGCAGACAGTTTGGCTTGATCGATGACATTCTGACATGGCGACTAGTCCGACATTAGCATAAATCCAGATCTTGTTGAAACCTGTCAACACTCATTAAGTACAAGTCTGGGATCGACATTGACATGATTGTAGCGATGGGTTGGTATTTGTGTTGCTCAGAGAGAGTATCTTCAAGGTATAGCTAAGATTGTTTGATGTAATATGGCAGCCTGTGGCAGTGGTTTTAATGCTTCATGCTACCGATCCTTTGAACGGATACATGACACGCAACGCGACAGCTTTCAGAGCTGGGAGTTATAGCACAACGCAGCAATCAAAAGCAACTACAAGCGCATGAAAGATCTTTATTGTATTTCCAATGCTGGCTACCCACAGAGTTTAAATGATTCAATAAAAGTCCCATGACACAGAGAAGATGGAATGGAGATTAAAGCATCAAAGTCTGTTGTGCAGTCTGTTGCGGGTGGTCAAAAGGCTTTTTTTAAGAGATGGTTTGTTGTTGTTGACTTCATTTTGAGTTTCACAATCGGCCCCAAATAAGTAATTTATACCACCCTATTATCTCTCTCAACCCTTATTTATCCATTTTATGATCTAAAATGAGTTTTAAAGCAGCAATTCCAGACCAATATTTCATAAGCCATTACTTCATGGAATGAAATAATATTTAATTGAATGCTGCTCGATGGGGGTTTGTTGAAATGAAAGGGGAAACGATGAGCTAAAGCGACTACTGGTAGCTAGGGTTCAGAAGACTTTGACATGACATTGAGGCAGCATCTCATCCTTTAAGACCCATCCCCCAACACTGGTGTCTGTCTGCATAATACTGTCTGTATACCTAATGAGTCTTCAGAGGAAGGCCCTCCTCCAGGTACAGACCCATTCATCATGTAGGGTCAAAGGTCGGGCCAGAAAAGATGAGTCGATTATCCTCTGCCGGTGAGGTTGCTGTCCAGCTGATGTTATGTGCTTCTTACTAACTGGTTCCATAAATGTACCTCTTAATATATATATTTTTTTAATGCTGGTACTCACCCTTTTTAAACAGCAGCAGATTTCTCTTCATATTGGCTTTTGGAGCATTTTAAGAACGTCTTCTTCATGTGTGATACAGTGTAAAGCGTGAGAACCAATTGACCTTGATATGAGATTGTTTTGCCAATTGCTGTTTCCAAGGTCAAAAATGCACTTTGAGACTACGCTCTTGGATACTTACCGATATAATTCTATGCATTACCAAAAGGTACACTTAAGAGTTTCTTAGTAAAAAATAACTATTCCAGATCCCAGATCTTGTGCACAGTTTGCATTGAAGCTGGCGATGTTATGTCTACTGGCTCGGTGTTGTGTCTGCACTTGTTTTCGGGTTGTGCACCACACAGAGGAGATATGGGGCTTGGCTCTGGTGGGGGGGGTTTGCTGTGACCGTGTATCAGTATTCCAAACGCACACTCAGCAAAACCACCTCCTCTCCACTGGGACCATCCGCCCGCCAGTCGCTGTTCATGGATGCTGAACATGCTTCTTGCCATTTATTCCCCCCCCCCCCCCTCCCTCTCTGTACAAACACAAAACCCTCACTTTCTTTTCATGGACAGACACGTCAGCTATGGCTGAACGGTGAAAATGTCAGAGATCAGAGAGGCTTCCAGTCATCCACGGAGAATTGAAAACCAATAAAGAAAAAATATGGTGCGTTTATGCACCCTAGTAGTCTTGCAGTGTTTAGACAATCCCACCTTGGCAAAGGACAGAGGAGGAGAATAGTAGGAAAATGAAAGCATGGCAGCCCTGCATTATCCCAATGTGAACACTCTGTAATGTATTTTTAAGCTGCAGGGTGAATCACATCCCTGCTGGAGGAGGTGTGAAACATCTTCACCGCACAAACGGGGGGTTCATTGATCGGGGACAGTGTTTGCTATGTGGCGTTGCCCTTGAGGAGGCTGTCAGGTGTATAAAAAAAAAGCTCTGCATCTGTTGCAAATCCGCCACTCCTCTACTGAGGGACACTCCGGTATTCTACAGCAAGGGCAATTATGAGAAGAGAGAGCGGAGAATTGGGATGGGGGGGGGGGTTGCGGCTGATGAGATGTGGGGGTTGAAACGCAGGCTGAAACCTCTCAGATAGCCGCTGCTGTAAATTTTCTTACAAAAAGCTTTTCTTCATCCCGCCCCTTCTTTCCCCCCCTCCTGCCAGCCTTTCCCATTATCGCGTGGCGTATTAATAGGCAGCGGCGAGACGAGACCCTTAACACACTCCATTAATACCTGCAAGGCTATATATCGTCTCCGTGATCCAAACACAACGCCAAAACAGCTAAAGCACGGCCATTGACAGATTAATTGATTAAGGGAATGGATTTACATGCAGAGCATGTGACATGCATATCTAATGCCCCAGTGTCGAATTACCATGGAAAAAGGGGCCTTAATGCAAATCAAAAAACTGTGGAGACTTTAATGTGAATTTTCTCCACGACGTTTAAAGAAAAGGATGGACTAGATTAAACCGAGTTCTAGAAGAAACTGGATTATTTCTCACCTTTATCCAGTCTGAAGTGTAACGGAGTTCTAAAATGCCATGAATCCCTGAGTAACAATCTGAAAACTGAGCCAAATTAGCAACAAACGTGATGCAATTTTGTGCAAGTCAATTTCAAATGAGGCATCCGCGCATCCGGCTCTGCCGATCGGCTGCCTAACCCCGCTCCTTCTTCTATCTTATCACTCCGAGCTCACTGCGTTTTGTTACAAACCCATGTATTCTTTCCCAAATCCACTCGGGGGCTTGTGTAGATAACGCAGAGTGTAATGGAGTGCAACATCATCTTTTGTTTATTATTTCTGGGAGCGGAAGATAATGAGAAGCCTCTGAAATGTATGCTGTGAATCACTGTGGCCTACTGTTGGTGCTGCTTTAAATTCAGATTCTGTATCTCTGGATAAGAAATCTCTCTCTCTCTCTCTCTCTATATATATATATATATATATATATATATATATATATATATATATATATATATATATTTACAGCCTGAGGTGAGGAAGGAAGGATTCTTCTTCTACTGAGAAACTATGGATCGAATGTAATTCTTCAAGGTCATAAAGGCTGAAAGAAATGATGCGTGTGCTAATGAGTTCAATTTAAAGAGTAAAATGGCAAATTCAGCACGTTTAGCGTTGAGCTGTGCAACAACAAGTCAAATCTCTCTTCTGTTTTTTGTATTTTCCTGTGCTCTTTGTAAAGAGCCGGTCATAGTGAGTGAGCGCAGATGTTTTCTGTCCTTACATTTGATTCATAGCAGATGTCAGCTGTTAGATGTTGTAATTGAATCACATCAGAGTATCTGAGATGCTGCAGTGATGTCTCCTTTCCATGCATTTGACACCCTCCACACAAATAATCAGCTACACTGTAAAAACAAAAACCTTTTTTTCAGATAACCTCATACCTCATCGTGAGTCTGCGTATAAATCATTTATTAGTTTGTATTGATAACATTTCAAGAGCTCATGAGTTGAGAAGGACTCGCTTTGTCTGCAGATTTTTTCCTAACTTTTTTTTTTTTTTCTGGGACACGCTTCTTGAAAAAAAGACAAACCATCACGACCCAATTCACACCAGACCTTGTCTATAAATCATGAGAAGAGAGAATTTGTGCCTGACCATTTTCACCGCCAGTTCCACATGCCGTTATATTATCTTGGACAGAAGATGTTTGATAAATCACAACTTTGCTTTATGCATGTGTTGAAATAGACCAAATAGTTGCATTCAGTCAAGTTAAATTCAACTAAATTATTCTGAGAATAATGTAAGTAAGTTCATGTTCCTGTAAAAACAGTTGCTCCTACTAGTCACAAACAAAAAGTTCTGCAAAAACAAATGAAGCACAAACCAAGATATCTAACTCACAACTGTTATAGTTTTAAATAGCGAGCTCATTAATCGCGACGCTGATTAAATCGTGAAATAAACATCTGTTGTGCGTCGTGCGTGCAGGTGTCAGTGTTCCTCCTCTCTGGGTGAGACGTGTCTCCAGCTGTTTGGGGGTCGACAGTGCAATAAAGCAGACTTTGCTTTAGACTTTTAAAACTTAAAATTAACTCTGCTGCTGTGCATGAGCGTGACCTAGATTACGCCGCCTGATAATAGCTTGCATTTCCTCATCGTTTTTTTTACTCACTCATTATTTCTCCCACTAGTCTTATGCCTCGGCGTCTTTTATTAATATTAATTCTGAAGTTAGAAACCAGCGCTGTACCTGCTATCTTTGGCTTTCACCCAACTCATCAGTTTTCCCCAACAGACTCACTTGCTGAATATTGTCCCAAATCTATCATTTATAACCACTGCGCCGCGTTGTAGGGGGCCGACTGTGAACACGTACTTTTGCGAGTGAACCAACGGGAGGAGAGAGAGTGATGTGCCCTGAAACAGGTCTGGGCTCTGAGCTAGTGATGGACCAGGACGTACACACACACACACAAACATGCACACACACACATCAGGATGTCAACGTCATTAGATCACAGAGGGCCAGACTACTGTGCTATGGATGACTGGCTACAACTAAGTGGGCAATAGGCCAATCCATTTGACAGAACTGGGTTAAGAAATATAGTCCCTCCATGTTCCGCAGTGTGGAGCCTCAGACGTCCATGTGAGCAGAGAACACGGAGGGTTAAACTCTCTTTTTTGGCAGGCTCAAGATTTGCTAATCTGTTTTTCCCAGGCTACTTGGGTGCGACGACGTCGTGTTCTTTAAATTGCACCTGCTGATTACTTTGAGATCACGCAGAGGTTAACTTGCATGTGTCTTCCCAGAGCCGCTGAGCAAAGAGGATAAGGAGGTCGAGGAAGGTGTGGCTCCTTCAGCCGACGGGGACGGTGACACCAGGTTGGAAGACATTTCCACGGCATCTACTGAGCCGCCGCCGACGTCCCCGCCACAGAGCACAGGTGAGCCAACAAACCCCTTGAGCTGGCAAACACTTATTTGCAAATTGCATCAATTCCAATCTACCACACTGTCAGGAGAAACCACTAAAAGGAGTGCAGGCTGTTTCAGTATCAATTTGTCAGAGATCAATCAATTACCCGGCATTCTTTCCCTGAAGTTGCTAATTGCTTCCAACAGGAGGAGGAAAAACTGCACATGGGATTTTGGAGAACTTTTGAGAAAAGAGGAGGGAACAATGGCACCCGAAAAACCGTCTCACAGACACAATCATTCGAGTGATCCAGTGACAAAAGCTGCCGTTAAAAAAACTGAAGGCAACTATTGATTAAGTGCTACCCAAAGACAGCAGAGTACTAAAAATGTGTATTACTCTTAATTCTGCTTTGGGAATCTATTAAAGCAGAAATTTAGATACTATAATAAAAGACAAAATCAAGGCTGACCATATCCTATATGTCTGTTATTAAGTGCAGTTTCTATCAATCTGGTTCTGTGCAACAAATCCCACCAAAATACTTCAACCAAGAATTGTACCATGCTTCAATACTTCCACTCAACAAACCTACGAACGATGATGTAAACCTTTAAAAACTGCTCACAAATGTAGTTGCATTTTTACAAATGCAATTTCAGCTGTTTTTAGCAAAAGTCAAGCGTGGGCACTATTTCCAGCGATGGATTCACACACGGTTGGTGCTCTTGTGAGTGTTGACAACAACAGAGCGTTATATTGATTCAAAGTGAACTCCTGTGCCAATGTCCATCGAAGGGAATTGTTCCTCATTGAACCAATTGTGTGGTGCTTTTGGACAAAAATGGCGGTTTATGGCTACAGAGACAATAGAATGATCAATGTATTGTTTGTTTTTGGTCTTTCTCAGAGAATTAAGTAGCTTTCCCTCTGTGTGTGTTGTGGCTGCTTTGCACTGCGCTCATGGTTACCGCTGCGTCATCCAACCAACAGCTTCGATGCTGAAGCGTAATGCCCACCCACTGTTAGCTCTGTCAGCACTGCTACTATTGTTTGCACTGTTAGCTGCTAGCAGAATTTGTGTTGAGCACCCTTAAGCAAAAACTAATATAGGTTATTCTAAAATCTCATGCAATATGAATGCACAAACATGATATATTAATCTATCATATTATATATTGTCATGAACTTGACTTCTGGTCAAATATTTGTATTAAACACTCCACCTTCAGTCCAGTTCACAGGAGCAGCTGTAACCCACATTACCTCGCCCAGAATAGCAGATGATGTCAAGTGATTTTCAAAAATAGATCCGTCAAATGTCCCACTTGCTGATGATGGGGGGCGCTATGGGTCTCTCTCCGAGTCTGTCCGTCTGCCATTCGCTGCCTAAAGCAAAAAATCTGTTGTCTCGGTCGCACATAAACACATTTACAGCCGTCATACCATTTGCTATAATGGACCCACAGCAAGAGTTGAGGAAACAAACCCTCAGCCTCACATTTCCCAACACACAAAACTGGCTCCTCCTCAGTATGCATGATGTAACTTCTTCATGAGCCCTGGTTCAATTGCTTTTTCTGAGACAAATTGAAAAGAAGGCAATCAGATGAAAACTATACAAAGCACTCGGTTTCAAGATGCAGAATCAACACGCAGCCAATTAAAAATTAGTCTGGTGGGGTTGTTGCCCTTTTAACATCAGAAGAATCATCAACCTTTATTACCTTGGCTGGTATTAAGGACTCTGTGAGACATTTCAAGATGTACTAGCAAAACCCAAAGGATTTAATGGAATTTGAAAGGTAAAGCCCCAATAGTGTTTCCACTGAGAGCTAAATGAAACCACTCCTCACGAGAAATGGTCTCCGAAGCAAGTCGTGTAATGGGGGTTTTCTGATTTTCACCAAATTAGTCTTCATTTATCTTTCAGAATGTGTGCTATCGGTCCATATTAATAATTTCGTGGATCGTCTTAAGACAGCTCTAGGATCTTAAATTATTTTGATTTATACTGAATCATATATTCACAGTAACCATAGCCGTTAGCTGCAGGCATTCTGAAAGCAGGGCAATACTATACAATATTGCCATTTTGCGTACTAGGGATGGCAATATACAATTGCTTTGGATTGACAATGGTTGGCTATGGTAAACAAAATACCTGCAAAACACTAGCTTGTTAGCATTGTCATATGTTGCCATGCTAGAATTAGCATTTAGCTCAAAGGCCTAAGTACTGCCCAACATTCTAGAGAGAATACTGGAGACTTGTTCCCACAGGAATGTGTCAGATGACCTGGCAGCGTGCAGTGGAACGTAACACTCTGATCCATCCTTGTACTGTAGCCACCGCATACCAAATCCTGATCCGGGCTGCTCAGGATTAATAAATAGAATAAATAAATTCTATTTATTCTGCACTTTTTGCACTAATGTACCAACACTGTTTACTTTACTTTACATTTCATACACTT
This sequence comes from Eutrigla gurnardus, assembly GCF_963514095.1. Classification (NCBI taxonomy): domain Eukaryota; kingdom Metazoa; phylum Chordata; class Actinopteri; order Perciformes; family Triglidae; genus Eutrigla; species Eutrigla gurnardus. Next base: position 9,716,417 of record NC_139932.1, on the reverse strand, counting down.
TACATATTTATACTGTTTTTATACTTATAGTTAGATTGTTGTGTTGTTACATGTTATCTGTTATCTGTTATTTGTTTATTATTTGTTGTTGAATGTCTGTGTGTCAGCGACACTGTGGACCTTGAAAAACGGTATCTCGTTTTCCTGTATGTGGACATATGTGGAAATGACAATAAAGTTGTTGAAGTTGAAGTTGAAGTTGTCACCTCAGATGTGACATTTACATGAGTGAGGAAAGGAGACATGGCATAATACAATACCCGTCACGTTTTCCACACTGCCCGATGGCCATCCAAATCACCACCATCGCCCTGGAAAGTAAACAAATGGGCAGAACCCCACCTGGCATCACAGTGTACACCACCTACTTTATCAGTGGCCCTCACACTCAACAGTCTTGCAGCTATGTGTTTTGTTTTACACTCCAGCCTCATTTCCCACACTGCTACCGCCTGTCTTAATAGGATGACATTGTCCGTTCAGGCATAGAGTGCTGGTTTACGTATTAAATGCCCTCATTAAAAGCTCATGCTAGTTGCACGGCACCAGGGATAGCAATTCGATCCAGACTGAAATATCTCAAGTAGTGGATGGATTACTTTGACATGTATTACAGACATTCATAGTTCCCAGAGGATGAATTCTTATCACTTTAGTGATTTTCCTCTAATACCAACATGAGGGTTTCGAGTGAAACGACTTAAATATTTGATGATTGGTTATTAAATTTTGTAGATATATTCATTATCTTTTATTATTTGTCCAACGCTTTGGTCCCATAAGCCACAGCTGTACTTTGTATTTATGCTAATGAGCAATACATATGCTAAAAGCTTAACTAAGATGGAGACAATTATGTATTAACACATATATCTAATAATACTAACTATAAACATCAGGATGTTAGCATTGTCAGCCTTTAGCTCAAAGTACAGCCTTACAGACCCGTTAGCATAGCTTCACACTCTTGTTTTCAACACAAATTATTATTATTATGATTATTTTTCCATAAACAACAACAACAAAAGTGAAATAATGTGTGGTGTTGTCCTTAATTTGCTTGCTATTTTCAGTGATATGAAATTTATAAAGTGTTCATTTATAATCTGAAACCAACTTCATAAATTATTCAAGGAATACGGTCTAATTGATCAAAATAAGATACAAGATAAAGGATTATTTCAAAATGTTCCAGACACTGTTTCTAATCAATCACCCGGTTTATAATCAAATCATTCCCTCTCCGCATATTAAACATCAGTATGGAACAGTGTGTTTAGTCCAGTGGTACTTTCCTGGCAGAACAGCAGAGGTGTGTGAATGTGTGGCACATCTTGATGTACTGATTGATGCTCCCACACCTAGCTAATTCTCTTCCCTGCTTAATTTGCTTTTAACAACATAGTCCAGTGTGACGCTGAAGGCGCATTATGAAAATGATGCATTGGGGAGCTGTATGAATAGCATTTCAGTTTATGCTACAGTCCATCAAGGCAAAAACAAAGCCTCTCAAAAAAAGCACATCCATCTATGTTCTCCCTCCTGTTGAGTACGTGATTAAGCTTCAGAAGACAGTTTAGGATGTCGGAAATAAATCTGCTGCGTCGTGCTACAGTAAGAGACGCAGTGGCATCTGGCAGAGCGGCCATATTTCCTCAACCTTGACGTTTTCATCACAACCTGGGACGGTGATTCAGCTCTGGGGTCGGGAGGCAAATTAGGGAAAATGATAGAGACTTTATAGAGAGGAGGCAGACTGAAGGGCAGCGTTTAAGCACTTGTAAAAAAAAAAAAATAGTCCTCTTGAGGATCTGAGGCAGGAAGAGGACAAGACTTTGTCCATCAGCGGTACTTGATCACAGCAAGTGTCAACAGCACAAACATGCAAATGCACCGGTAGATGCTCCGATGTGAGCTCACATTGTACAAGAAACGTTCATTAACATGAATCCAAGTGAAAGGGCTTCATCACAGTAGTAGTAAAAGGAACACACTCAACCGTTGCACTTGCCTGCATAGAGCTGCAGACTTACACATGTTAAACATAATGGAAGCAGCAGCTGCATGCATAGGATCTATACAATTTGGGAGAGGGGGGAGAAAACATAAAAACATGGAAAGAGAGTTGTAAAAATCAGGGCAGTCTAGGGGAACAGAAAACTGTCCCAGTTTAAAAATAACAAACCCACCTATGGGAGTTTCCCTTTTCGGAGGGCGGGTGATGAAGGGAAATCATAAACAAAAGAGAGAATTATGGGACTAGGACTGGGTGGGATGGGAAATACAAGAATTCAGCCCATTAAAAGTACGTTAAAAGACAGATGAGAAAAACTTAAAACAAAAAAATCCCACGTTTAGTTTTTATGTAGGAAACAAATTAGACATGATCAATCTATAGGCAAAGATTTAGGGGTTTTGCGGTGCTGATGTCTGCACATGTAAGTTCTTAAACTGGCACATAACATTACCGCCCGATATAATCTATTCCCCAGGCTTTGCCCAACATATTTAAACCCCATTTTATTTAAAGACAAGGGCTGCCACACTGCTTTCTGGCTGTATTACTGACATTTTTACAAAAATATATATAGCACTTTATAGCAAAATATATTTATGAGTGTACACTTCATTAAACCTGCATGCTGTGTGATTTATTGAGCTGTCTCGGTGGCCCATTATAGCACCTGGCTCTTTCTGGAGGATTGATTGCCTCTGATCTGCACCAAAATGACCAATAAGATGCAGATTCTATCTGCAAGTCACGGACAGATAGAAGCTGCATCATTTTCTTCTGTTTTTGTTAATAGGGCAAGGTGCCATTATTAGACGTAAGGTGTCAATATGTCCTTTTCTGTGGTGGAAAGAGAGTGTGTGCATGATGGTTATGTTCAATGGAAAAGAATAAGGACTATGATGTGAAGCTCAGTAATGTAGACTGGGGGGCTGCCCATCTGTGAGGCGTTAGGCTGTGTGAAGTGACTTGTGCTACGTCCCATTCAAGTCAGCCTCCACTAACTGAACTACAGTACACAAACGTGTATGGCGTCTCTGTTGTTCACACAGACACATATGGTTTTCCCTTAATTTCTAAAGCTAAAAGCATTTCCTTTGCAGTGCTAAAACATGTCTAACACAATCACAATCAACTGTACTCGCATGGAAACGCCAGATGGCTTACGTAACGCAAGAAAAACTGTGACTCCGACACACACACACACACACACACACACACACACACACACACACACACACACACACACACACACACACACACACACACACACACACACACACACACACACACACACACACACACACACAGTTCAGTTTGAAGTTCCTACAAGCTTCTAAACAGGATTAGCACATTAGGCGGAGAGCACGCTTTTGCCATCCTGGACCTGAGCCAATTTCTTCCCTGGCTCAGACAGTTTTAAATGCGTCTGTGTATTGTCATGAGTGGACGATTAGTATGCTTTTAGTGAATTAAAATAAGATCATTACAGTGGTTGCCATTTTCCATTTCCACCGCTAATCAAGTTTGGGGATTTTCTTGTTCTCTCTTGAAATATTAATTCAAATATTGATTTTGCAACCTACTGGTTATTTAATGCAATTTGATCAACTGATTTCTTATTTCTCCCCCCCCAGAAACTCCCCATTTTCCTCTGCACACTGAAGACTGGATGTTCAACCAGGTGGACAGCGACGTTACCTTGCTTCCAGACTGCAACAAAGAGCGCTCCGGGATCTGCAATCTCTCCGAAGCCTGGGACTCTACAACCTCCTTGGACTCTGCAACCTCCTTGGACTCTGCGACCTCGTTTGACGTCAAGCCCACGCAAAACACCACTAGCACCAATCAATCAGTGCACCCCTTCCTGATCCCAGCTTCGCCCATGTTGGTGCCACTGTACACCGACTGGAACAGTGCCATGGCAGCTTGGGGCCTGGCCTGGGAGGCACATGTTTACGGCGCCGGTTGCATCTTCGCCATAGTAACCCTAGCCTCGGCTCTTAATCTGCTCTGCTTGCCCCTACGATGCCCATCCGGCTGTGGCTACTTTGCCCTAGTCAGTTTGTTTCTACTAGCCGCCGGTTGCACCAGATCTTTCTCCCTCCTGTACGATGCCTACGGCCACCAGGACCGCTTAACATCTCCAGAGGCCTCACTGATCCTCTACGAGGCGCCGTTTCCCTGCTTGACCGCAGCTTTCGGTCTGGTTTTCCTTCTACTCTCCATGCGCTCGAGAATGCAGTTATCCTACTCGGCTTTCCAGAGACCCTGTTTCCTGGCCTGCCTGGTCATCGTGCACTTCGGTGCTGCATTCGGACCGGTGACATTACTAAAGCTCTACCAGCAAAAGCCTCCCCTTTGCCTCTTTCTTTCACTCATCTCCCGTGGAGCGTTTGTAGCACTGGCCACGTTTCTGTCTGCTGCCTATTTTGTGTTCTACATCTACGTGCGAGCCGATTCCAAGCACATCTACCACCTGAACAACACGTCTCCGACACCTGCTGAACGCTACAACCGCTGCCCCTTCGCCGAGAGCCGGGACTGGGACCGCGCAGCTGTAACCGTTTGTGTTTCAGCATTGTTTTGTTTAGCATGTGCAGGACTGCAGTTATATGCCATGCTCAATGCTATGGGTGTCATAGGTGGAGAGGAGGTCTTCCACCCGTGGCCGTGGTGGGCTTTCCAGTTTAGCTGCAGACTGTGTGAACTCGGGGTTTGTCTCACTTTAGCCTTGGTGGTAGCACAACCGGTCTACTGTTCCGACCACCTCCCAGCTGCAGGGAACTGCTGGACAGAACTGTTGGCGACCAAATCGCCAATCCTGCCTGGGAGCTACCAGTGGACCCTGAGTCAGCAAGAGAAGCTTGCAATCGTTGATACCATCGGGCTTGGAGAGACGGAAAGCCTTCCTCTTTACACTCTGATGGATGAGAGGCTTGGTAGCAGTCTGAACGGCCTGGACCTCCTCTACCACAGCAATCGCGCCTTGGCATATCGAGACCTGGATCTGGATTTGGGCATACAGGGTTCAGGAAAACCTGAGGATGGTGGAGGCGGAGAGCCCTCAGGTGGCTCCTCGTTTGCCAGTGACTCAACCACAGATCTGCGGCCACCGTCGCCAATCAACCTACGTCGCAGCATAGACGAGGCACTTTTCAGTGAGGCCCTCTTTCCCATTAGCCTCTTCAGCCCTGCTAGGCCCCTTCGCTGCAGTGACCTATCCATCAACAACCACTGTGCACTACCATGCAACGGCATCTGTGATCCCATCGCAGCTGACCCTGGCCTTTATCGGACTTCTTCCTGCGTGGAGATGGCCTCTCAACCCAAGCCCTCTAGCACCCAACCTCAAGGAGACACTATCGTAGGTGCTCCACCATCTCCCTCCCTGTCCACATCCTCCAGCAGTTCATCTCCTGAACGTTGGAGGGGCAGCTCATCCTCCTGTTCCTTCTACCGAGGCTCTTTACGAGGCTCCTCACTGGTTCTCTGCCCGAGCCCGGACAGAAATGTTCAGCAGCTCCTCCAACAAGAGGGTATGGGCCACCAAGGCCATGGGGACCCACAGAGGCACTATCACACACTTGGTGCACCTTCGCAAGAGAGCCTGGACCTGGACATGTCGTCTGAGGCAGACCGATCAGTGCAGGAGGAGTTCATCAGTGTTTGCAGACAAATCGATGCTTCGAGCATCTGCAGCGAGACTATTGATTTATAAAAAAGGACAGTCTGGTCAAACAAGGGTTTCACAGAGGATTTATTAAGGATGCCAGAAGGGTGACTGTCGATGGTTTTTACAGCCTAGTTGGTGGTGCATGGTAGCTTTTGCGTACCACATAAAAGACATAAGCTGTCAAAATAAAGTGTTTGGAGGTTTGAGGCTTCTAATGTGGTCATTAGTGAATGTCTACCAGGGTCTAAGTGCCAAGAATGTCAAAAGCCAAAAGGTAATTTGTAACTTTTACATGTTTGATAAAAAGGCTGGTGAAGTTTGATACAGTCAAAAGAATGGTGAGTTTACTGTGTGGATATAGAAATGTATTTGTACAAATGTTTTTATTTCATTCCAACATTCCAATAGCTAGAACTGTGACTAAACTTAAGCACTTATTAAATACTACTCAAGTCTTATGCTTTCAAATTCAGCAGAATAACATTGTCATTAAATCTCATTGTGAATAAATGAGATTCATATTTGAGTGTTTAACTATAAACTCTCCATATAGACATGCACATCTTACTTGGAGTTCTGGTGCAGCAGTGCCCTCTACTGGTAAAACATGTTACCTTATCCTTCTGCATTAATCACTAATGGACTGTGCTTCTACATAAACTGTCAGCATCTTCTGTGACCGGCTTTCTAATTTATTTATGTTCAATCATAGCCTTGCTAAACACATTGTTTAATAAAGTTTGTTTTATAAAATTGGACTTCTTTTACTTGTGAAATGTGACTTTGAAGCTCAAGTTCAATAAGACATAAGTCCATAGTTTTATTTATTTACCTTTTACCATATTGAAAGCAAAAGCGACAAACCTCTGTTTCACTGTAAACATGGGCTAAAGTGATATTCCTCAAAAATCCTTAATGCATGTATTTAATACAGAGTCATTTCAGTCCATCCAAAAAGCTGTTGCTCCTTGTTTTGGTTGTGTTGCAGAAGCTACCACTATGTTCTGGCAACTGTAGCTGCGTTACAATATCCTGAAGCTGAAATCATACAACAAAAGTGCCACAAAAAGAAATTTGACAAATGTAAACAAACTAATACTTCACTTATCAATATATTTGTGCTTTTTAGATGGACTAAAAAAAACTCTGTACTTTACAAATAAGACATTAAAAAAATAAAAACCTGAATTATCTCTTTAGATGGGAAACTGAAAATGAGCAGCATTCATTTCCAACTGGATATAGGTATACATTACGCCATATATTTTCATGTACATTTATATTGCAATTTAGTCCAATTGCAAGGCTTTTGTTAGTCAAGTGAACCCTGTGCAGGGTAAATACATTAGCACGTTAGAGAACGCAACTCAACTCTTACAATCTGGGACATTGTACTAGCCAAAAAAAAAAAAAAAAAAAAAAAAAAAAAAAATCACATCTGGCCGTGAGGACATCCAGTATGGAAATGTTAGAAAAGCCTACCCCTATATAAGCTAATTGATGCCGTTTCAAAGTAAGAAAAAGGAGGCGAGAAGGTGTGTAACATTATGCTTTTTCACTGAGCTGACGTGCAGCCTTTTATCCATCTCCGTTTCAAGGCATATCTCTGGTAAAAAGAAACAATTACAAAAACATAAACCTATCAAAGAGAACCTACGCTATTAACTGTAGAGAATGCAGGAATGAAGTGACAAGGTAAGAAGCGACTTCTTGCGCAAGCCTTTTCTTGCTAATTTTGGTTTTGAAATTACAAAAGAAAAGTGTCAGAGGAAGTGTAACGACACTTGGCAGTATGTATGCAATTACAATAACGCAGAATATAAATACAGCCGCGTTTGGCTTCGTGAAAAAACAAACATGCATATCAAAACGCTTCATGCTCAATTCAAAGTCTCCCCGAGACCATACAGGTTTAATATAAAGTTTGCTTTATCTAAAAGTATTCAAATTACGGGCAGAGAAATGGACCTCATTACGAACTACTGTTTTTTATTGATGCGATACATTTTAGGGATTTTTTTCTTGTCTTTCAAACATACCTGATCTTCAGTTTTTGGTCCCTTCCATGCTCAACATATGAACACTATGTACTGAGATGGGACACTGATTGTTTGTCATGCCGCTGAAGGGAAAATGAACATCCACAGTGGTTAAGAATGTGGATCTGAGTTGGGCCTGATTGGTTGGAGGAGACGCGGGAGGAGAGTCGACAATATCTCGTACCTCGGGATCCAAAATACAGGAAGTAAACAATATGCGCTGAAATATGAGAAGCTACAGTTCAAGTAGCTTATACCTGTGATAAAAATGTAACAAAAAGTAAGATTGCCATGATACACATACACACTGCACAAAGAGACTGGTTTTCTGCCCATACTAGTGTGTTTAAGAGCTGGGATGTGGGAAGCTTCAGATGGGGAGCGTGCTGGTAAACGTGGTTCCCGCCCCCCCCCCCCCCCCCCCCAAAAAAAAAGATAGGATGCTGATCTGCACCTTTGCCATTTTAGACTCTCTAATATTAACAGGACAAATAAACACAGTGCACCTTCACTTTCTTCCCCACCCCGCCCTGCCGGGGCGTGTATGTCATTCCGAAAAACCCTGATGCGCCACTTCGAGTGCAAAATTCCAGGTGTTCAAAAGAGAGACGGATGTCGGTTTGAAGATTCTCACGACACGCCCATGCCTCTTTCCTCCCAAAAGCAGCTGGCTGGGATCAGAGAGACAGTAACGGTGGATGCAACGGAGGAGCGGGTGTAGTGGGTGGTGGTATTTTAGCTGAAGTGTCGATTTAACATTTGGTCACTGTTAGATGTGCACCGATGGTCTGCACTCCATTCCCCCCCGCTCAGTAAAGCCGCTTCTCGAAACTGTAGAGGTAGAGACAAAAAAAGAAAAGAAAAAAAATTGGGGGAAAATCAGATCTTAATTAAATATAAATAAAAGTATTTGTCTAAAAACTTCTCAATAGCACAGGTGTGTATGGGACGCCCGGGTAAAACGTCTGGGGATCCAGAGCTATAACGGCGTAACAGAGAGAAACTAGCATTTCTCCTTTTTGACAGGGAGTACAGAAATATTGGAGCCAAGCTGTTTCTTAGCAACGTAATTATGAAATCATGTATGAGAGTCAACAACGAGTTGCCATTGCTTCTGGGATGGAGACATGGCATAAACTGCTCTTGTAAAACCACCGTTTTTGTTTCCATCAACTAGCTTTTAAAACGGATGTTTGTTTGTTTTTTTATTTATACTGCAGTTGATAAAAATGTGATCAAATGTTTTATGTACATTATTCCTACAGTGGACAAAGAAAAAAAATTGTTGTCCCAGAAAATGAGTGTTTGTGGAGTATTTAAATGTGTGGCTTAAAGCAGACAAGATGTTTTTGTACTTACGAGTGGAGTCCATGAACTCCTCCCTCCACCTGTGCAGACATGGTCCTCTTTTCAAACTTCAGCTCTCCAGAGTACATCATGGAACTGAAAGAGATAAAGACATGGTCAAATAGAATGGACATAAAAGTAATAACGTGCATCATCACCAGTGATTCACACGTTGCTCACCGTAGCACAGAAAGACTCTTTGCACCGATGTCCTGGCAGCCATGCTGGATACCAGCGATCAGGTAAGGTACAAACTTATGGATGGAGCCCTTGTCCTGGACCGAGCCCGATACACCCTGGGCTACCTTCACATTGTCGCCCTCACTGTGAAAAAAAAAAACATCAATCAACATTCCTCCAATGGAATCACATTATAACAGCCGTTTGGCTTTAAGCCTCTCGCCTACCTAAAATAGCGTTTCTGGCTGCTGGTGCTCTTCTCCATAGCGTCTAAGGAGCCCATACCACGGTACTTTTTCAGCCGCACACCATCTGAGAAGAAGTATTCCCCTGGAGCCTCAGTGGTTGCTGCTAGCAATGAGCCCATCATAACTGGAGTGGGAGACAGGAGAGTATTATCTGTAGGCTTTTATTACCTAATCTGACATCATCTCTGCCGTGATGAAAAGCTTCACTGCAGTGAAGACTGGATTGACAAACTGTATGAAATGCAATTGTTGGATAAGGCCTTTTTCACAATGCTGCAACATTCTCCATGTCATTCTCATTGAAATCTCACCAGTCGATGCTCCAAGAGACAGAGCCTTCACCACATGGCCCACAGTCTGAATGCCACCATCAGCGATGACTGGCACACCGAAGCGCCTTGCGTACTCCGCTACCTTGTACACCGAGGTCCCCTGGGGCCGCCCACATGCCATGACTAGAAGGTAGAAAACAAATCTAACATGACTGCCATGGAAACAGAAACAGGAAAAAAAAAAAACAACAACAGTGTACTCAGATGAGACCTTGGGACGAAAAGGAATCAGCTTATAAAATAAAAAGCAGCTTCTATTTGATGGATGACTAACAGTAAGTTTAATTTCATGTTCTTTTGCTGCAACACGCCTCTTCTCTTCTCTTGGTGAACATGACCAAGTCTGAGCACGAGAGGCCGGTCCCCATGGCAACCCAGAATTGGACCTTGGCAGATCACCATGACAACTAGGAGGGTCTCGGGGTATTTTTTTTACAGTTAGCAACCGATAGCCTTTTCTTCTCACTGTAGCTCACAGCCAGATTAAGATCAGGTGCAGCTGATGATTTATGATTCCAACATATTATTTTCCCTATAGTTAAATCTCAACTGTCAGTTATGTGGTCACAACATTATATATTGTATTAACTTTCTGCTATTATTATATTTCTGCTCTTCCAGTACTCAGATGACAACAAAGTGATGTTGTAACCATTCAGGAGATGGCATAGAAAAAGGGTGAGTACCTTCCTGTGTGATGCAGATGGAGCCGCAGCCCATGCCGACTCTCAGAGCATCGACACCGGCATCGATCAGATTCTTGGTCTGGGCTGCTGTAACCACTGTTGGGAAAAAAAAGAAAATGTATATAATAAATATATATATATAAAAAGAAGCAGGCTGTGTATGTGTTCAAAATCAAAGTTGTTTAGATAACGTAAGAAGTCAACAAACTCACCATTTCCTCCAACCACTTGCAATTCAACATACTTTTGTTTAATATAATTTATCATGTTGATCTGATACACCGAGTTGCCTTGTGAAGAGTCCTGGAGATGCAAAAACATTCACGGTTTAAGTACACTGGCATTGGACCCAAGGATTCAGTAGACGAAGGCGATATTCTGTTCTGTATACAAAACGTGAACATTAGCGCTTAAGGTCAATGTCCAGATATATTTGTAACGTATGATACAAAAAATACATTAAAATTGCAAATAAGTTATATTTGGTGTTGTTTTTTTATTAATTTAGACAACAATGATCTAACTTTGGTCCAAGCCTCCTCTCACATTTATGTGACCAGTGATGAGATGTACAATCAGCCACACGTTCAAGCATCAAAAACACCCACCAGTACGACGACGTCCACTCCAGCCTGCACCAACAGGTCCAGTCTATATTTGTCGTCCTCCCTGGTGCCGATGGCGGCGCCACACAGCAGCTGTTTGCGGGAGTCTTTGGAGGCCAGCGGGTAGTCCCTGTTCTTCTTCAGATCCGTCCTGGCAATAATGGCCACTAGCTCGTCGTTATTATTTACAATGGGAAGCTTGCCTGGTTATGGAGAAAGGGAAAGTGAGGTTATTAAATTGTGAGTTAAAAAAAAAATCCTGCTGTTGTGAACTTGTATTTACCTTTTTTACTGCGCTGCAGAATATCATTGGCTTCTTTTAGTGTAACACCGGCTGGAGCCACGACCAGCTCCTCCCTCTTTGTCATGGCCTTGGAGATGACAAAACATCATAAGTGTAGAAGCAAATGAGTGATACCAATGCAAACATTTGGAAACTGAAGTATATAGGGTTTCTTAAAAAAACAAAAACAATAATACATACCTCCTCTAGAGGTTTGCTGTGGTCTTTCTCAGAAAGGAAGTCTATATCTCGGGAAGTGACGATGCCCACTAGTTTGCTGCCCATTTTGCCCGTCTCCGTCACAGGGATACCAGAGAAGCCGTGTCTTACTTTGGCCTCAAACACATCCCCAACTGTGTGGCGTGGACTCATCACAACAGGGTCTGTGATAAAACCCTGCTCAAACCTCTGGAAAACAAGAGAAACCAAATGTTAGAGCTATCATTATACATTTTATTTATTTTTTTATTTGTGCAAGAACAAAAAAAAGAAGCAGTGCAAAACATCACACGCAAGAAACAAACGTGTTAATATGCGAATACAAGAAAACATTAATAAAAAACACACACACAAAGAACACAGACGGAAGACAATTACCACAGCCTATATAGGGACAAGAGGGTACAAGATAACAAAAAAGGTAAACAGTTGATTCATGAGAGAGTTAAGGTTTGGTTCATGTTAGTTTAATCCTTATATACACATTTGGACAGGCATGCTGTCAAGAGTGCATAATAAACACTGCATCCAGTAGACTGCACATAACAATAACAGTCAATTATTCACTCATTCATTCATGTCCAATAACAAATATATCAATATTCTGTGCATTATCATTCATATGTGCAATAATGTCAACTCCACCACTGTCTACAATTATATTTTTTATATTTGTTTTTTTACTGTTTAATTATTTTAACATCTTTACCGTTATTTCTTTGTTCCATTTTGCCTCTGGTTGTTACAGTATCCCTTTTTCTTGCTATATTCTGTACATTTCCCTGCCTTGGGACTAATAAAGGATTATTTTATCTTATGTGAGTGTGTAATGGTGATGAGAACAACAACAACAATTCTGCTACCACTACTAAAACCAAATTATGTGACTAGAGACATAACTATACAACGTTGAGACAAAAAAAGATTTTGAGAATAGCTCCCTGTACATATGAAGTATAATCATTATTTACCTTAACCTTGCGGACCTCATTGGCTTGGAATTCTGGTGTGCAGTTATGGTGAATGATGCCAATGCCTCCCATTAGCTACCAAATAAAAAAAAATAAAAAAAGTTAAGAACAGAATTTAGAAAACAAATAAAATTCAGTGCTCTTCCTAAATATTTCTGCAGTTTTGGGAGAGCAGTGTCTTACCGCCATAGCAATTGCCATAGATGACTCTGTAACAGTGTCCATAGGGGAGGAGATAAGAGGGGTCTTCAATGTGATCTTCCTGGTCAGCGCTGATGTCAGGTCCTAAGAAGAAAAAAAAGGGGGGGCCGTTTTGCACATGAAATGACCACCAGGGGACACTAGATTTCAGATTCAATATACAGTACAATTGAGTCCTCAAGTGCTTGATATTTAAATGTGTTTCAGTGGCACTAAAAGGACACAGACTCAGTTGAGAATAGTTTCTTTTATTTCGTCTAAGTTAGTGCTCCTTTAAAAAAAAATGTGATATAATTTTAGTGTGTCAGTACGTGTTTATCTCGTTTATACGAGAAGTCTGCCAACATAATAAAATACATAGTCCGTTTAAAACACAATACTCCCTTGCGAGGGCAGGAACCAGTCACTGAAAAGTGAGAAAATGAGCCATAGCACTGTAACTCCAACAGCCACGTTCAACATCTTACCGATTCCCACAACAGCCATCACCGTCTTTTGTTATCTTCAACTGTTTGTGTGAAAATAATGGCATTCCTTGCACATGGGAAACCAGCAAATGAGTTCTGTAGTGTCCAAGCTTTGGCTCCTTATCTGTGCCAGACATAAACCACGGAGGCTTTTCTCAGGGGTTCACGGCCAAGGCAGGACAAATCACCTAACACCACCTCTCCATTTAGAGAGCACAACTGCACTAACCTGCTAAATTCAACCGAGTTAGGAAAGCACGTCACGGACATCACGTCCCTGAAGAATTTCCCACAACAGCTCCAAACACTTGTGGCCCTTCACCATGTTTCCAACAACTTACACAGTGTACCAAAGCTAGAAAGTACATCACAAATTACAGCTTATGAGTTGCTTCGTGAGTAGAAACTACTCCTTTCAAAGTTGTGACTGGGGCCAAATGTGGAAGCATTTGTGTTATTCGAGCTTGAATAGACTCACTATCCAGTGAAAAACTAGGCTAAGACAAAGACTCTGTTGAGACAACCGGCTCATGACAACACGGTGAGCCAGACAAGCATCTCACACAGCTCTCTGTAAGTCTGAAGGAAAAAAAAAAGATATCAATTGAATTTGAATCTGCTGGGATGGAAGAGGCAGGAGAGCAGGATTTCATCTAAAGCCCAGAGATTAACTCTCGTCATCTGCTGAGAGGTGGATGAGCAACCGACCAGACGCAAATGTAAACACAAGAGTGAGGGAGCAGCCAGTGGGTGACCACATCGGGCAAAAATAGCAGGGTAGGAGGGAGAGAAGAAATGATGCAGACGCTTTTAGATGGGCAGAACCAGACTATTTTTCTAGGAGCCATTATAAAACACGTTTGATTTGAGGTCTGGAATAGAGAGGCCCGTTTTAAAGAATAAATAAATAAAAAGAGACTCCAGTGTTTTAGGGCTGATGGTTTAAGTGCTGTCTCCGCCAAGAATGGTCAGTCTGCTGACACATTATTTTTCGTGGAGGGTTGTGGAAGAAACTGGAGTAGTGACTGGCTTCTCCTCTGAAATACCCAGAAAAGTCTCTTCTCAGATGTTGCATACACTTGCAACACAATTCTGAAAGACAAGCGACCTTACATGCCCTTTAAATTCTCAAATATGACCTTCACACATGGGTGTACTCACCACTTCGTCTGAGGTAAAGTCGATGAAGCCGGGCAATATCAGGAAGTCACTGAAAGACATAAACAAAATGTAAAGTTAGGGGCCGATGTAACTCAAGATTAAAATGAAGAAGCTTTAAGAGTTCATCGTGTTTAAACCAACATGAATAAGCAATATGTGTCCTGCAAAATATCTCCAAGCAAAACAGAACTGAAAAATGTTTCCTACTCCCACATTATAGGTGGATTGCAGGGTGAACTGTTGAATGAGTGTACCACTGAACAAGCCTATGTTTAAAAATAGCTGTAAGACTGTCAAAGAACCTTTGAATTAAATATGTCTTACTCAGTTTGTCATTGTCTGATCTCTTTCTACTTATTCCCTCCTGTATAACAATTTCAACTAGGGCAATGCCACAGTTTAGAGCCTGTGACCTATTGTTGGATACACTCATTTCTCCTCATGGATCCCAGGATATCACCAAGTGACATAGCAGCTGAGTGCAGACACTGGATGTAGCTGGAAGCCTTCTGTACTTGGTAAAAAGGTACAGTTGTTCTCACTCAGCTCTTGGGACTGTATGGACACAATGACATGAGTGGCAAGAGAAAGATGGAGGAATGGTGTGTTTGTTTTTCAAACCAGGGCCTGTATGTATTCTTGGATTTTGCAGATGGGTGTGAAAAAAACAGGACAGGGGAATAAGAGAGGCTTTGTATGCCTTAAGGTGTAACCACAGAGCACGGGTGTGTGAAACAGTTGGATGGTGAGCTGTACAGGTGGACATCTCTGCTGCTTCAAGTGTGGGCGGAAGAAAAGGAAAATCGCCTGAAATAGTCCAAGAAGATGCAAGTTTGTTTCCACTCATTTCAGAGAGCAAAAAACACCCACAACACATCAACACGGGGACAAGCAGGAAGTACAGCAGACATCTGCTTGCATTTAGTAGCAGCCACAAACCTCAGCTGCCGCACACAGGCTGCACCCACTGAATCAGGGTCAGTGCTAAACCAGAGCTCATTGTGTAGGATTTGAATTGGAAAGCCGGCACTGGCTTGGCGATGCCTTATTATTGTTCATATTTGAATGTTAAATACAGACAAGCAGATGCCGATTGAGAGTGTTTCAACGTACAACCAGAGGCCATAACTCATATTCCCCTGCTTGTACAGATGCCCGTCCTTGTCTGGGCACAAAAAAAAATAAAAATAAAAAAACCACCCAAAAACAACTGATAGCATGGCACCCAGGAATTTGTAAATGTAAGAGTGAATCTGAACAAGTAACATGTCTGACACCACATTGACTGGTTTGTGTGACAAAGACGCTGACAGAAGACTATTGTTATACGACAGTTGTCAGCAGAGATTTATTTGCTTAAGCTCTGTCAGAAGTGAAACAACAAGATGCGCTCACATGCCAGCTCTGCATGTGAGGTACTCAACCATGGTTCATATTACATCAACATTTAATTAGGTTGGTTTGAGCTCACCAAATAACTTCTATATGGTTTACATGAGATGGATTTTAAAAACAGTCTGTATTCAGTGAGCAATCTGGATAGACTGAGTCAACAAGGCCCACAGATTTAATTACACAGTGTATAGTTTGGTAGTATATAGTGTGTAGCTTTAATTATATGGTTTAGTTGAAGTAGCCTTGTGTAAATGGCAGTGGCAGTGAACTAGTATTTAACAAACAGCCTGGGGCTTGTGTGAGACGGTGTCAAATGGGGCTTTTCCAAATGTAATTTACAGTGTCTCCGTGTATAAACTACAGTTCACCCCCTTGCCTCGTAAAATAAAGCTAACGGCTTTACAGAACGTTTTTGGTTGGCTATCCCTGTCACTTTCTAGGCCATTTCAGGATTGTTGACTGTAAAAAAAGTTTAAAAGCTGCCTTGCTTAAAAGAACATCACAATTAAAAGGACATGATTTCTGTCTCTGTTTCTAGGTCTCACTTTCTTTGAGGGCGTCTCTTCATTTTCCTCTTTAAATTAAAAATCACAAATCTAAAAACAATAGCAATATCCTACTAAATTGTATTCTTAAATCCAGTACCTGGATTAGGAGTGCAAGCGTTAATGTCCCAAATTATTTGTTTAAGATATACATAAAGATATGCAGGAAAAGTTGTCAGGAATTTTAAAATGTGCTTCAAAGAAATTGAGCAATGCAAGGTCAACCAAGCCCATACACCCAAATTCCTCCTGCGACCCACGTGATATCAATTCAGGCCATCATGTGCACAAACCTCACTTTGGTCGTGATGCACTTCATTACAGCGCGGAGAGGATGTTAAATCACACGCGCATACACTCAAACACCATTACGTTTTCTATTCAGTTAGTGTCTATAAAGCAGGAGCAGCATTATCAGAGCAAAGACAAGTGGGATTACAGCCAATTAAACGTTCGACTAAACTTGAATTAGTCAAATCAAAATTGAGTTTGGGTGTGCAGACAATAATACAGTGTGCAGAATTGTGTACCATGTATCACATTGAATAATACATTAACTAATGGTCTTTCAGGGAATACTGAGAGGGCATCTTACGTATTGATTTCAGTGGTCATTAGGACCTGTTCAAGGCATAAAGCACCATGTTGGATTTAGGAGAAAGCTTATGAAGAGAAATGGCAACAACTGCGTTACACACTGCTTTGCCAATTCTCATTTATGATTAAAAACCCCAAAAGAATAAATACAATAAATAAAATAAATATTCTCGTTTATCACCAGAATGCTGAGCAGAGCTGAGTGAGGTTAAGTAAGACGTGAGACATAAGTGCTTCATAAGTACTTTTATCAAAGCGGAGTGATTATAAGAAAGGGCATGAGCTGTTATGCAAGTTGCATTCATAGGCCAGATCATGCACGTTGATGGTTAGCTTAAATTAATAATGCAGTTATGTCCACTGGAAGCAAATTTGACCTCCATGACCAAGCTCAGATGGGGCATTCCAACAAGCCCTCCATTTATGTCCCGCATTCATTCACTTAAGTGGCACCAGATTGAGATTTTGGGCTGGTTTGTTTTAATCAAAGTAAAGTTGATTTGGAGAGCCTGTCATTTGCTTCCCCCTTATTAATTCTCTATTAGGAGAGACAACGGATTTTTAACAGCACAGTTTCAAAACAGTTTGAAGATGACTGTTTTACTCACTTGTAAGTCAACCCATCTCCTTTAGAGCATAGCTCTTCAGCCGTATGACCATCGTAGACAACGCACTGTTGGTCAGATCTGCTGGTTCAAAATGTGTTGGCCATTACAAAGCACTGCTGCGTACAGTTCACCCACCATTGCGTGCAGGCGATGATTAGAAATCAGGAGACCTTAGTTTGAATTCATTTAATTACTTTACTGAGATTTTCAGAAAATCAAATCGAAGTTTGCGATGGAGGGAAACTCACTTGTATGTAAGGCCGTCTCCGATCGAGAAAAGCTGCTGAGCCGAGAGTCCATCTTCTGGGACGTAGCCTGTACCGCCGCTGATTAAGTAATCCGCCATGCTGCACAACGATAAAGAGAAATGACTTCAATCAACTGTGCAGCCCATGACTCCAACATAGATGTGCATCTGAGGACAGTGAAAAGGGATGAACTGCACGAACACTAGACATCCTTTGCAGACTTTGCATGCGGAGCTTGAGTGACCTTCTCTCAGCAAGACATAACCATAGCAACATAATCATCACCCCCCCTTCTCCAGACTGTGGGGTCAAAATATCCATTAATAAACTTGTAACAATATTGTAAACGTTTTATAGAGGCATTGTTTCTGATAATGCATCACGGGAGGTGCATCAGACCACACCAAATATCACAAACGCATACTCGTCACTGCAGAAATCCCTATGTGATTTAGTGCTGAGCGTCTATCTCTACATCTAAATTATTAACAGCGTTACTATTTTCAAACCACATCGGGCGCATGAGGCAAATGACAACAGCGCTGTGGCCCCCCACGTGACCGCGCGTGACGCTAAATACGACCAGGTGACCCACTAACGTTTAACTAAACCATAAGTAGTTTTTTGATCGTTTTATGTAACGGTAAAATAAATGAAAGCAAGTTTATTGTCAAACGTTGTCCAAAGAAGAACACCACATTCTCAAAAATGCCGTATTGTAGCCCATTATAGATTGCATTATCAGTAGCTAGCACCGCACATCCGTAGTAAACAAAAATGGTGTTACTTGTTTATACAGTGAAGCGGAAGTGGAGTATTATCGCTGCTACTCGTCCGCGTGCGATATTATCCACGCTAGTGTCTGCGTTAGCCTCCCTCATCACTCAGAAGTCCTCAACGTGACCGGTTTAACCATATCAGCGTTTTGTAAACCGACAAATGCACCGATGAAATGTCGGTTGTTTTTTTGAATGGGTTTACATTTACACTCATTAAGTTAGAAGAATAATGTTGGCATAACTGATACAGAAACAGTACAATAAATTGTGCTTTGAGAGTTCAATGCATGCCGAATGAAAGAGAGGATCCGTGTTTATACTAAAGGGTGGACAATATTTTCCTACTACATATAATGCCATTGAAAAGGACAGAGAATAACCTATTTTAGCAGAATTTTGAAGCGAGTTTGGCGTTGCATTCAAGTGCCAGTCAGACGTGTCATGTCATGTCATGTCAAAAGAATGATGTGCTCGCGGGCTTAATACGACTAACCTAGCGTTGTATCTAACATTTTCAGCAATACGAAGCAGAGGATTTACTCTCGGGTAATGTTAATTATTCAGCAATAGTGCCATAAATAAGCACTGAGGTTATTTACCTTGAACGCTAAAGCTACACGATGCTCTGCTTACAACAATCAAACAAACTAGCTAGCTAGTTGACAATTTTAGCCTGGGGGTTGTAATATTAGCAAACTGTTAGCCGGATGATTGGAGACACCGGTGTTGAAGTTGCCCAGTGATGGATTTGAACAATAGGACAGTTAAATAAGACGCCCGTGTTTCGACATTTGACACAAATATATTTCCACAAACGCAAACGTTGCTCAGTTCAACGTTACCTTATTTAAACCCGTCACCACTTCTTCAAAGCGTCCATGGACGTGTTACTCATTTAAACTGTATATTAGCATACATAAACAAGTAAACTCGACCGCGTTGGTGCTAACGTTACAATGAAACTATCCCAACTGAATTATTATTATGATTATTATTATTTTTGGCAGACCAGACACGAGCTGAGCGCAGACTACGGTACAGCGTTATTCGCAGACATGTGGGGAGCAGCCGTTAGCATTTAGCATTCACGTTAGCGGCTTGGGTTATCTTTTGGGTTCGGTCTAGGGTAAAAACGCTCGCGAGACGTTAACGCGAGCTTTTCAACCATCACATAGGTGACCCGAGTGGTCAAGACTAGTTAGCGTCTTAACTTAGCGAACACCGCCGACACCTTCTCCCTTAGACCCAGTTGCGTTCGCCTGCTAACCTTTTTGGAGCTGATGCCCACGTTGACCAAGAGGGAAGCAACTTTCCAGCTGTTAAGCTACAGAAGACAGGCTAAATAAATTAAAAAAAAAAATACAAAATAGACACAATAATTATTTTCTACCTCGAAAAAACAAAAATCGAAAAAAAAGTGGTCGGTGGTTGGTCCAAAGATGTAAAAGTAGTAGTCGGCAGCAAAGTGTATCAGAGATGATTGCCTGTCGCTGCAGTCAGAGCGTGTTGGTGTTATGTATACTGCTAGCAGCAGCGTCACATCCCCTCTCCTCCTCATAGAGGCGTGTTTAACCCGCTCTGCGCGCTGCTGCTGCTGCTGCAGCTGCTGATCTGGAGTCAGCACCAAAGGGGGGAACCAACTGATTCATTCGTTTACAACAGGAGTGCTGCTGCACGTGGAGGTTTACTATTAAAATGCAGTCAGACCAGTTATTCAAAACTGGCAGCATTTTCCAGCTAGTGGGCCATTATTTAGTAAAGCTGGCATAGGTTACTGTGTACATTTACTTAGATGTAGTTTTCAGGTTTGCTCCGTTAATGCTTCTTCTCTCACCAATATCATTTAAAAAATAATAATATATTATTATTATTATAAGACTCTTTCTACCAGGCAATGTCACAATCTTTCCAACAGTGTGTGTATAAATAAGTCCAGACCTTGCATTAATATTAAAATGATGCAATTGTTCGCTAGTATTATAGCCTCATATTGCAGTACCTTCTGTTGACAATACATACTTTAACTTAGCGTTTTTGAATGGTCCTTTAATGTAATGGAGTATCACAGTCATGAGGCCTACATCGTGGTATTGCTAGTAGAAGTAACGGATCTGTGACTTCGTTTACTGTTGTGTTTTGGCTATTTGATTTTTTTCCACTTAGTCAGTAGTTCTATTTTTATATTGTTGGTCAAGTTTCTTAGTGTAGAGACAAAGATTCAGAGCAAAAACCAGTGAGAGCGAGTGGAAACAGTGCATGATGCAAGGGCGTGACATTTCCACACTTGATGGAAGTCCTGTGACTAAGCAACTCTCTCAGACCTGTATTGTCAAATGCTTACGGGCGCATTGATTGCAAAAATCAAAGCTCAAAGCCCTTAATTTTCCAGTTTCTTAGAGAAACGTCACACTGACTTTAAGCAGCGTTGTCTAAATTCTGGTCACATGTAAATCATCTAAACTTGATTAGGTGTGCTGAAAGGTCAGCTCGAGTCAAGTTGTATTCACATGATAACAATTCAAACTTTGAAAAGCTTATTTTGTGACTCACGGTGAAAAAGCTTTATATATTTATAACTTTACTCTCCATACAGGAGATAAGGATACAGAGAAGTAACTTAAAGCCGCTCAGGCACGTCTCTCTCCAGCATGCAGCGCTACGCACATTCACATTCACATAACAGAATGTCGGCACGCTGCTCTTGTCGTTGAGCTGCAAAAATGGTTGGCATGAGTTTCTGACAGAAAATCACTTTTACATTCTCACGAAAAAATATGGCCGTCAGCTCTTTTGCTGCGCCATCTGGCAGAAGATCATAGTAGAGGAGGCTATCGACTAACATAGGTACTATTCTTGGGGCTGGCATTTCCAGTATATTGATTATCTCTTGCAGAGATGTTTCACTGATTACATTTCAGATACTCAATCCAAGAACCACGTGGTCTTCCCTGTAACCTTATATGCCTCACATTCTTCTCTTGATCTATGTTAATCTTAGGTGAGGGCTGCTGGATCAGTCTGCCAAGGTGACTCAGGGAGGGGGGATCTGTTATCCACTCTGTTTGTGTCAAATTAAATGTGGGTCATTGCAGATATGGGTCAGTGGTTCCTTTATGCACTGTAGCTATTCTCAGCAGCTGAATCAGCCTTGCTCATCCTCCCCGTAACACACTGCTCCTTGATCCCTTGCATCATGCAATTGTACGTGTGCAGAGAAAGAGGTTCAAAATAGCACCTGATAATTCACATAAGCCATTTTTTGTTGCTTTAGTATCTGCTCATAAGGCAACAGTATTATCCATAGGAAATTAAGTGTGTGAAACAAAGCAAGGGGTTAAACCTGGCATTTGCAAACTGATCTAAATGTGTGTGTGTGTGTGTGTGCGCACGCGCACATGTAAACTGACCCAATGGCATGAAGTTAATTTACATGTGCAGCCTTATGAAAGCACAGTTGGTAAGAGTAAAGCACACATTGCCATTTTATTTAAAATTGGATATTATAATTAGTCTTGCTTTTGCACCTTTTGCACAATTGTTTTACAATATAGCTGAAACATTTTCTGACACATTCTATGAAAATAATAAAATCAAAAGTGAAGTATCTAACCAAATTACTGTTTGAGTAAAAAGTTCCCAGCAACTCACCTCTCTGGGCCTAGACCGGCCAGGATGCGTGTGGCGTTGTATCGCTGGGCTGCAGTTTCATGTCCGTGACCGTGTGAAGTTTGCCTGACATAATGTTCCCCTTCCCGGGATGAATCGTCTGTCCGTGGCAGCTGAGTGTCTCCAACGATCCTCCGATAATCCACCTGCTGGCTCTCCCTCGCTCCATCTGCACAAAAGTGCTCATAACCATACCCCTCCATGGTCCGTCCAAGGTCAGTCTCTGAATCCAGTGCACCCCTTTTGGCCTGGCCGTGCAGTTTGCTTTGCTTTTAAAACAGACCAGTCAGTGAAAACATCCAACAGCTGACGTTTGCAACAGAAGATTTTCTTGAAGCCATGAATTCGGCACGAAGTTCATAACCCAAAAGCTTGGAGAAAACGAAGGAGGTACAATTTGGAAAACAAATGCAAACTCTGAATATTCTTATCTGAATTCCAGTGTCTGCTCTGTTTGCCCTCCAGACCAAATATGGAGCTGCAAAGGTGTTCCCACAGAAAGAAAAACCGAAAAACGAGGACAGGGCTACTCCGTATGCCCCCGCACAGGATGCACCTGCCTACAAAAAAAGGCACCAGCCACCTCTAGGCGTGTCAATAGAGGGCGTCACCTAGGAGATTCTCCCACTGAGAGGGTGTCACCGTGGAAATGATGCCAGCAGCAGAGTGTTGTTGTGGAGAGGCTGTTGTGCTGATGTCTTCCAAGTCTTGGAGAGTTTCTCTCACAAAGGCAGAGGGTAATGTAAATGCTAGATGATGCCTGTATGCGTAGGATAAAGCAGCCGATGCCCCGAGCTGTTCTCCACAAGTTGAATGGAGCGGAGCGCCACTGTCCCGCTGAGTGCTCCGCGAAGCTCTCTATGTCTTGCAACCACTCCACGCACGGGTTAATCCTGCCACGTCACTTTCACAAAGAGGATTTCAGAATTAAAATAAACGGGACTGCAAAGAGAGCAGCACAGACAGCAAGATCCTGTCTGTGGTATGTTATTTGGATGATGAACTAATGTCCTCACACCACGGACCCATGGGTACGCTTCTTATGCTTTGTGCAAAATGTTGGTTTCCAATTGCTGAGAAACACTGTGGCTATAGAAAGTGAGTCTGTATAAAAATATGCTCTGGTGTAACCACTCCACCTCTTAAAAAAAAAGAAAGTCAGAGGCCGAGGCCGGACCCACAAGCTAACACAACATGTACTTGTACCTTGACGCTGCCGGGTGAAGCTCGCACCAAAGTGTCAGCGTTACATAAACGCTTCCAAAAGCATTTTGTTTTCAAGAACACACCCTATGGTCTTTTTTTTTTACGTGCAGCACCACCTTTACACATAGACAGATTGACTCTTTCTTCGTTGACTTACGCCTTGTCGTTTTGGGTTCTGTGTGTCACTTTGTGTCCAGTTAAGCCAGTGGAAAGGGTTCCCTTTGCCACGTATACGCACAAGTGGGCCGTCACTCTTCTCAAAGGGATCACCTCCTGTTTGTGACAGTTGGCGAGGCGTTAAGTTGGAAAATCCTCTCAGCCCCCCCCTCTGAGGTTCCCCACTTACAACTTAAATTAATCTTCAACACATGGTAACGGAAAAGCCCTCAACGGGGGGAAAGCAAGTGAGGAAACCGGCTTTACGTGCAAAGAGATACATTGTACATCAAAATCACCTCGTCGGATCAAAGGGTTCATGTCTCATGCGCTAAAAGGGATGGAAGCACACTCTTAATTTCGCATGTGCACGTCCTCATGTTGTGCAAACCCCCCCTCAGTCAATTACATCTGTCATAATGGATGTCATGTGCACAGTGTGGACACTCATTGGCTGGCTGAGACAAATCAGAGTCATACGGTTGACCACAAGGGTAACAATCACAGACAAGAGTTGTCCTCCCATGTGACTGACTGGAGATAGAAAACGTGATCCGAGTTTATTTGGAATTAACTCTTTTTAGGCAAAGGCCTACAACAGAAGAGTAACTTTTTATGATGTTTTTAAAAGACAGGTCCTTTAAATTCTAAAGCAAAACTGAACAGTTGATTGTTTTGTTTTTAATCAAAGTGTCTCAGCAAGAGCAAAAGAACATGCTGTAGGTGCTGCACTGAATGTTTGTATGTAGCCTGTATAACCAGTTGTATAATGTATTCTGTGGCTGTATTGAGAGCTCTGTATATTCAGATAAAGTAAAAGGACAGCCTGAGTTACAAAATCCCCGGGGCAAAAATGTGCAGTTGGTGGATGGCCACCTACACATTCACCATTGGGGACAAAGCACACACTAAAGACTATATATGGCAGCGCCATTATATTCCTAGAGACCAACCAGCACTCCAGTGCATGTGCAAGATTGATTCAACACAATATTTGTAAATAAAATACTGTATGTGTAAACTAAAATAATACTTGAAACTAGATTTTGACACAAAGACTCATCACTTCTCAAAACATACTTTACAAGAAGGCTTTCTTTTTACAGTAAATTGGTTGTTTAATATGTATCTCTTTTCTCACTTTTAATTGTTTTTATTATACACTTGACTGTCTATTTCAGACAGACCCTTTCAGTTCCACGGCCTTGTGTCTTTGCTCCTATAAGTCTGCTAGGAAAATGTCTATTATAAAATATAAACAGTATTCCACTGAAATGCGGTAACACAAGACTAAAGCTTGTGTCCTGAGCTCTTAACTGTCACTGACATCTAGTGGCTGCAACGTTTAACACCATTTTCATTTGGAAGGAAATGCTTTAGTTGCAGTTTTACAACAGTTCTGCACAGATGCACTGTACTATGTATTTGCCAGCTCAATTCTTGCAGAACGGAATTAAGTGCGTTTCCAGCCAATGGATATGAAGAAACTGTGAAAATACAAAAAACGTCTGCTAAATGAACTGTATGTGTTTAAAGGAAAACACCACCGCATTTCCATACTGAACTATGTTCTGCTCTGATCTTAGACGAGGTGATACATACCTCCCTCTCCTCTGTGCGTGCACTCAATGGCTCTTGCGCGCACTCCGCGCAGCACTAATTTGCTAGCATGTAGCTTGTCCCAGTATATTCCTTAGGATCCAAAGGGGGGTGAAGTTAGAAGCGACCAAGCACTTCCACGTTGTCCCTATTTAAATACGGTTACGTGAGTAGTTACACGACCCAAGTTTGGTTACACAAAATGAAACATGCCAATTTTTCTAAGCGGATAACAAGGATAACTATATAGTATGGCGGAATAACAACTGGAAGCACTTCGACGTCGGCGCAGTAATATCATCACTCAAAACATGACGGGACTATATACCTTCTGCTTGTTTTCACAACCCTATACGATGCACGTTATAACCATGATGTTTGATTCTTCTCAAACTATCTTACTACAACCTGATGCTTCCTCAACTGTGCACAAACTACTACAGCTGGTGCAGGCGACGGCGTGCAGGTCACGTAGGTTCTATTGACGGAAGTAAGAGGGGGAGCGGAGTGATGATATTACTGCGCCGACGTCGAAGTGCTTCCAGTTGTTATTCCGCCATACTATATAGTTATCCTTGTTATCCGCTTAGAAAAATTGGCATGTATCATTTTGTGTAACCAAACTTGGGTCGTGTAACTACTCACGTAACCGTATTTAAATAGGGACAACGTGGAAGTGCTTGGTCGCTTCTAACTTCACCCCCCTTTGGATCCTAAGGAATATACTGGGACAAGCTACATGCTAGCAAATTAGCGCTGCGCGGAGTGCGCGCAAGAGCCATTGAGTGCACGCACAGAGGAGAGGGAGGTATGTATCACCTCGTCTAAGATCAGAGCAGAACATAGTTCAGTATGGAAATGCGGTGGTGTTTTCCTTTAAGCTACGAGGAGCTTCCATTATTCTGTTGACTTTGGCAGTCCCTGTGGGACAAAAGTGGTAGTGTTTCTGAGCACCAGAGTCCCTTTAGAGAATGTTTCTCATTATCCAGCACGGTCCTGCAGACCTGGGCCTCAGCTATGTCGATAACGTCTCCCAGCCTGAACGGTGGAGAAGCAGAGCTCTTCTCACAGGAGGAGCCGCTGAAGTCTGGCCAGAACTGATTTCTTGTGAAATGGCTCATTTCACACAGAATTTGACCCTGAGTCATGATAACTACAGTCTTCATGATGATGAGAAAAAGATTTTCTCTTTGTGTGATGAATCATCTGAACGATTGGCTGCCTTTATGTCTGGCAGTGGGAACTGCAGAGTAGTCCAAGGCACTATAATTGCTTGCACAACTCTCTTTCTTTCTTTTCAGAAAGTCATGAGACTTGATTCTCCTGAAAGAAACTGTAATGGACAAAAGCAACAAGTGACACAGACTGCAAATGTTTAGACTCATCTTACAGTAATATTGCCTTTAAGTGTACACAATGCCAAGTTTTAAACTAATAAAGTGTTAACCACAAATGATTTATTAGTCATACGCTATCATGTTGATGTTTACATATACTCGCATCAAATGTTTGGTGTTGATTTAAGAGCCAGCATCTGTGATATTAGTGGTAGCCATTTAGACTGGAACTTCCTTAAAAAAAAATTCCATGCCTCAGGGGAAGTGAAATCATGACTCCTATGAATGCTATAGAACAGCACTGCTATTTTGCAATGCACCCTCTACTGAGGAGGGGGATTTTCCAGAGTTATCTGCGATCTCCGCTCAGGCATGTGGGAAGACTGGAAACACCTAGACCTCCTTTTTTTCTGATTAAAATATTCTAACAGGTTTATACAGTGTGTAGGAACAGGTCTGTGCATGTGTGTGTGTGCGATCATACTGTAATTTGAATCTCGTAATTTAATGCTCAGTCACTCTTTAGCTTCGAGTCACGGAAAAGAAAAGAAAGAAAAAGAAAAAATATTGCTCAACAGCACTTTTCCTTTGTATTCATATGTTGGCCAAACCTTTCAAAGAAACACCTCATTTACTCATAGCCACATCCAAAACAAGGAAGTGAACCTCTCATGAGCTAGCCCATTGTATTACCCATGACATTTTCTGTTAGGGTAGTTACATTTGTTTTACAAGATGCCATGCCCCGAGTCTCTAAAACACTCAAATATAAACGTGGGCCATCATGAGGTTGGTATTTGTGATTTGAGGTGAAATGCTTCGACATTCATGAGAACATCTTTTATCAGTCTTTGGGAAAGGGAGGTTAAGTACACATCAAGAGCTTCCTTGTTGGAAAACAAATACTTCCTTGGTGACCGCTGATACAGGAAGGACGAGAGATTATAATACTACAGTTAATCATCAAAAATACAGTAGCAGTAGCACATATCAAGCAAGCTGTATTTTTCTATTGCACAGTACCAGAGATATGTATTTTTATATTACGGTCAAAACCCGGCAACTACATTACCCACAATACAACTCCACAGCACATACAGTTCAGTAGGGGATGTAGCTTTGACTGGCCTGTGGCAGAAGATAAACACACTTCTTATCAACTGCACACCCTGAGATTTTCCCCTCAAACGCATTAAAACTAAAGTAACAAGCCTTTTTTGAAAATGTGAGTAGAAAGTACAGATATTTGTTTTAAAACGTAGGGAGAAGTCACAAGTTGTCTGGAAAATAAATACTCAAGTAAAGTACTGATACCTGAAAATTAAGTAGGCCTACAGTAACTTTTCTTGGACCTCTTCATGACTTTCTTGTCTTCAGTTTGCTCGTCATGTCAGAATGACCATTGTGAGCATGTTAGTATGCTGACTTTAGCTGGAAGCACAGTCGAAGCTGAAGTGCCTTAAGCTTGCAGTCTCTTTACAGGCCATCAGGGGGCGACTAGTCTAAACATTGTAAACAGGAATATCTGGTCCGATTTGCTAGTTTGAAATCTTCCCATTTTGGATATGCTTTAGGGCATGGCTACCTTGTGATCGACAGGTCGCTTCTTCGCGGTAACAGCTTCACACCAGGAACCAGGTGGATCCAGATCCAGTAAGGTTGCTGCTCGGGGTGCCACTCTGCCCGTCGCTCCTCCGCAGCGGCCACTTCCGTTCACTGGTTGCAAGAATCCAAGATGGCGATAAAACCAACGGGCGACGTCACGATAATAAGTCTACGATGCCTACAGAGCAGCTGGTCTACTCTAGTCGTGTTCCTGTTTATTAGCACACACACACACACACACACACACACACACACACACACACACACACACACACAAAAACAGAATAGCTTGGTGGATATTACAGCTAAAACCAATATTTTGTTAATTGACTCATATGCCAAATAAATGGACACATATTAAAATGTTATAATAACTAGTTGTTTTCATCTACAGTAAAAAAAAACTGAACTGAGCGGACAAATTAAAAACAATCAACCCTTTATGTATATTTCTCTCTTGTATACGACATGTGCATCACGCCACCACACTGGAAACTCCTGAACTCTCTTCAGGTCATCGACTGCGAGCGATCAGGAAATTCTCCCTCCAGCGTGATGTCACTCCCCCGCGTTATAATGGACCTCCGCTTCACACACACAGCAGCAGCAGACACACTCGGACGGAGACGGAGAGCAGCTTCAGCGTGGTGAACAGTTCCTGGAGTGTTCAGCAGAGACAAACTCGTTGTTTGGCCGACAAATATCAGCGGGTTTCTTTAACTATCCGTCTTCCAGCCGAGACAGAAACCAGAATCTGGTGAGTTGTTCTATTAGCGCCTCCAAAGCCACATGCTCTGTTCGGATGCTGCCTTCATGTTCTTTCTTAAAAGTCAAGAAATGCAAACGTTTACGTCGAATTGGTGTCGCCCGCGGTGGAGGAAGGTTAAAAAACAGACGTTCAACAGCTGTCGCGTTAACTGGCTGTAGACTAATGTAGCTGTGTTGTAAAGCAAGATGCATAAAAACAGTCGAATGCGTCACTTTAACGGAAAATTTCCTACCTCCCGCAAATCGAACAGCAAATCCGTCATCAAAAGACACACGCATACTAATCGTTAATCACCGTAATCACCGTAATTCCGATATTTCCGACAGCCTCAGAATGCACCAATAACTTGCTTCTTCCTGTTTGTTGGTCTATTGTTTTTTTTTTTATATCAACTTTATTTGAAAGGTTGAACTGTTGAATCAGCTTCCTTCCAAAATTAATGCAAATGAATATATTATACACAGTTTCTTTCTACTTAAACTGCAACCAATTCCTGTAGACTACTGCATGACTTAATTTTAATTTAATTTAATTTAATTTAATTTGAATGTATACTCTTGTTTGAAAATGTCCAAACATGCATGCTTGCTGTTAAAATGTTACTCAGCTATATTCCATTTATATCACATTTCCAGAATGTCATCTTTTAACTGATGCTCCTCTCCACAGGAGCCATGGTGCTGGCAATCCTCAAGTTGTACTTGATTGGAACGGCGCTGAGTGTCCTCGCCGTCTTTTATGGACTAGCGGACTCCATCGGTGGTTTGATGTACGCCCGGGAAGCCTGTCACTACACCCTGGACGTGGACCAGCCGGCACAGAGGCAGCTCTGCCCGAGCAGCCGGCGGGGAGGATTACCTGTAACCAGAAACAACGGCTCATAAAGAGAAAAGTTGACAAAAAAAAAATGGCAGCTGGATGGAAATGCTGACTTGTGTGGCAATGGATCAACTGACTGTGAGACTTTTATTCATTTCTGATCACTGAAGACACTGATTGGAGTTTCCATCGACGAGTATGGACATCGGCCGACATGTCCGACTTGTTTCTGCATTGCACACTTTGTTAATACGCCACACCGTTTGCTGTATTTGTCTCCTCTGCTGTCAAACACTGTAGCAGCTCGTCCTGATGAGACATGTATCTGCACTACTGAACAATGATTTGCACTGAAAACAAGAAAGTGTTGCCCCTTTTCAATGTGTATTTTGAGGTTTTGTTTTTGTAAATAAAATGAATTTGAAAAAGTTTGATTGAAGGTGTCGTGAGTACCAGAATAACTGCTTACAGGAGAGTTTGTTTTTGGAGGCCTGGCTGACTCAAAAGTATCGAATGTAGTGGAGAATAGTCAAATGTGATTTAGGAACTAATGGCAAAGCCCTTAAAGTGGGCACAAAAGACACATTGAGATGTATGTTAACACTTATGTTCTCAAAATAATGACCTCCAAGCTACCTCCATGTTAAAACGGATTCAGATAAAACACGTGAGAACACTGCATACTGAATGAAAAGCGAGTGTGCAGAGCATGCAGTATTGACATCTGGTGGAACAGAGTAGCAGCCTCCCGACACAACCCCCAGCCATGAAAAACAACATAAGAAAGTAAAGGTCAAAGAGAGGTATTTCTCTCTCCAAATGGCCGGATGCACAACAGTCTGGGTCCATGAGTACGTATGACCAATGAATCCATGTGGACGCTTACGTCTCAGGAACGCCAGGAGGGAATTTCATCACAACATCCGCTTTGGACTCGAGTATGAAGTGATAGATTTAGGTGGTCAAAGGTCACAGTGACCTCATGATACATGTTGAATTATGACAATACCACGCAAATATCTCGTATGATAAAAAACAGATTTAAGTGATGATTTCGGAAAGGCATCTGAACTGCAACTGAACTGGTTGGAGGCATACAACTCACTTTTAGTAATGAGTTGTCGAAAGGGAAAGTGAACACCACATCAGCCATTAAGCACATGTTCAGACTAATCTTTGAGGCGGAATCTTCAGGGCAAATTATCTGAATAACAACATCCGCCTTGATTCTGTTGCAGCTATGTAGATCCCCCTCTCTGGTGACTCAAGGCGTCACTCTCAGCTGCGATAACGTGTCATTTCCTGGCCCCGGGGCTCGTTAACAGGCTGTGAAAGCCACAGAAATCTTGTGTGACGTGTGCTGAGCTGAACATAACACAAACTGCAACGGACTGAATTGACTTTTTACGGAGCTGAAGACGGTCAGAAGCTGAACTGCGTCACTGCAGTCATGAATTAATGACTGTTAAACAAAAGCCAGGGGGGAAATTTTGGGGGCGTTGCAGCAGCACACGGATAGAAAGAAGTATAGATACATACAGAAAATTCAAAAATAAAATAAAGAAAGTATAAAAAAGAAAAATAGTAATTAAAATCCAAGGGATATAAAACAGTATATTCAATTATCATTTCAATAACATCTCAAACAAAGTGACATAGCGGTGTGATACCGCCGCAGCCTGTTCCTGCTTCAATCTATCATTCCCTCAACTGTGCCACCAAATCCCTCAAGCTCTCCCTCCATATGTAACAGCTAAACTGTGAACACTGGAGCATTCACTTCTTTCACACACAAAAGGCAAAGGCAAAAGGCACAGACAGCAGGTTCGTTCACGCAGGGAGGGCAGGAGACGGAGTTTAATGATAATACAAAATTGAATGATTAAAATAAGCATTAGTTGTTTTGGCACAACAGAAAAGAATACAGGCTGAGGGTTTGGCAGGGGAAGTGACATCTAAAAGAAAAAGGAGAACACCCCACTCACACAGCAAAAAGGTGACGTGCAAACAAAGAAAGTCTTGAACGGGGATCACACAAGGGATCACCACCACGCAGGAAAACCACCACCGCCATCGGCCTCAAAATTAAAGAAAAACAAACAATGTTTTATAATGTGTGCCAACAGACTGTAAATGATCAATTAATAAACTGAAAAGTATTAAATTGGATTAATTGTAAAGCAACCAAGCAAGAAGGACAAAAGATATCAATGAGTCTCTGGCCGGAGATATCAATGATCAACCATAATTAATGGGTTTTAACACAAATAAAAGACAGCTCAAACATTTACTGAAATTCAATTTCTAAATGTCGGGTTCCTGAAGGACAAAGCAACTGTTTAAAGGGTCAGAAACATACATCTGAGGTGAACCTGAAATTGAAATAGCTCAACACCAAGCTTAATCATGGTAGGACAAAGCCCACTCTACTTTATGTCTATGTCTTCAGCTCACTTGGCTGGAAACAGCATGCATGCAGCACGTTTGACTTGGTGTTGGTTTTTAAGACGTGTATAATGTACAGTTGTGCGTCAGAGCGCGTATCCTCCTCAGGCCCCTTTGGCACATGACATTAAGTGAACGCATGACCTCTTGCGTTCAGTTGCGTTCACTGCCAACACAATCAGGAAGAGCGCGCTCTTCTTATGCTGCATTCACGCCCCCTTCCACTGTCAGAACTTCTCCATTCCAGTAAAGCAAGCATTTTCTTTTTTTCACCCCTGTAACATACGAACGCACACCAAAAGTATCCTCACGCCGATTCCCACATTTCCCTTTCTTGCATTGGTTGCAAATGGCCGCACGGTGCGTTTCCATCCTCGAAGCGTGAATCCTCCCAGCGGCTCAGGTCACCTGGATGCGGGCAGAATCACCTGCTGGTGGAGGACGCACCACTTCACACAGCACTTTTTTTTTTTTTTATCTTAAGGACCCGTCCAAGCACGTCCCACACCCACTTGCTTTGAGAGCGCAACACTAATGACCGAGGCACTATCTATGAGTTGCATTTAACCGAGCAGGTTACTCTTATTGAGTATTTTTATTTTTTTTGTGAGATCCTCTTATTTTCATATCGGATATGATCTGGAGACTCGTGGTCCTTCACGTCCTTCTTCTGGGTGCTGAAGGGAGCGGCCGCGAGGGGAGGACGGTGACTTTCCACCGGACTCAGCAGGGTGAGAGCCGGGGCCAAGCGCGCGCACGGCCCCGGAGGGATACGAGCGGCCCCTCCGGCCCCACCAGGCCTGTCCACGGGCCCCCCTTCATCCCCTGCCGAACCCCACTCAACCCCGTGGAGCACAAGGTTCTGGATGACAATACGCATGAGGTGAGGTGTGTTTGGCTTCAGTGATATCTTCTGGAGGTGATCAACGTTTGGATGAAGTCATATATAGTTATATCACATTTAGTCACCTAAAAAGATTTTCAGAAGGCAAATAAATGTGTTTTGAAAGGAAGTGATATTTATTTTTGCTTTTCTTCCAGGATATTCAAGGTAAAAAAAAAAAAAACAATAAACAAACTAAATGAAACAGATGGAGCTGGACACCAAAAATGATTTGATTTCATGATTATGAAATGTGCAAACTGATTATCTGTGGTGATCCATCATTAAACGTGTTTGTTATACTTAGGAGTCCATTGATCCCATTTTGGTAAACAATGTTCTGTAACCACCGCAGGAAGTGAAGACTGTGTGATGGAAATCTGAAATTACAGAAGTTTACAACGGCTTTGTCTTTTTCTCTGTTTTATTATACCTTTGCAAAGGCATCAGTAAAGTACAGAGCGTACGGCATCTTCATAACCGTCTGTCACGTCTGCTTACCAACGTCTTTCATAGTGAGACTTTGGGGCCCAGGGCCTCACTGATAACAGTACAATTTCTCGTTCTCCTAGACAGGGTTTAACGGCGACGATGGCTCCTACGTGATCCTCACATGGGTGGGAGACGGCACAGGGGTGAGTATCAGCATTATACGGTACCAGAAAGGTCTAATTATTCTCATCAGCACAACATGCTGCCTGCTTTTCTTCACATATTCAGAATTTGCACTTTCTGTGGCAGTGTTTGCAGTTTCTCTATCCCCTTATACTATTGATTTGTTTCATTTATTTGAACAAATTGGTCTAGCATTTTAAAGCTTCCTGAAGCTGAGAAACAAAAACATGTCATGGTACTGCCATACTCGTCAGCATTTTAACCACGTGGCTGCGTGTCCCAGGTCGTCCTGGTGCTGTCAACGTTTAGTGCGCCGATCGATTCGTTCATCGAGGGCGGCTCCTCGCGACTTTATCGAAGGTGAGTTGGACACACGGCGGGAAGTATCGCGAGCAGCACACCTTGAGTGGCACTCAAGCGTTTCTCTCCTCTCTCATCAGCACGGATTACGCAAAGTCCTTCCATGACATTTCCCACCGGATCAACAACACCTTCATACGGGAGGAGTTTGGAGTCAGCGTTGGACCAGGGGGCTCTGTAAGTCAACGCCGTGTGAAGCGAGCAAGCGGTTGAGACTTGCGGTCCGCGTGCGATGTTGGAAGCGGGGGATGTTGCAAAAGAAAAGTCTGAAGACATCTCAGATGTTGCTCTGCTGCCTGACTGCTGTCTCACCCAGGAGTAAAGCTTCCTGCAGTGAGCGATGTGATTGGTTGGTTCTCCTTTTGTCACCAACCGCTTCGATCCACTCTGAATTTGACAGGTGATCCTGACGGCGGACATACCGGTGGTGGACAACGCGGGCGGGATCATCTTCACCTCCACGGACGCCGGCGCGACCTTCAAGTTCATCCAGCTGCCCTTCCACCTGGCTCAGCCAATCACGTACCACTTCCTCAACCCCGGCTACCTCGTGGCCCTGAGCATCGACGTGAGTCAAATGGGCTTCGGGGTGTCGCTTCTCTCGCTCATTAAAATCATCCGATTTTTGGTTCATGGTCTCCCTTTACTCCGTTCAATTGCTTCAAGTCACACACACACACACACACACACACACACACACACACACACACACACACACACACATCAAACACACACCTCGAAGTGAAGGTAAACATTCCACTGTTTCTTCCCGGCCTCGCAGGGCGGTCTGTGGCTCTCGCTGGACTTTGGCGCCAAGTGGACAAAAGTTCACGACGGAGTACATTCTTTCTCATGGTGAGGATAAACAGGAAGCAAAACAAGCGCCGCCATTGTTAGAGATGGAAAAAGTCAAAGAAATGTGAAAGCATGGGGACATCTTTTTTGGGGTAGAATTATGACATCTTTTCACTCTATCTTTCCATCAGGGGGGCCGGCATTCATTTGTTCTTCAGCTGCAGCCAAACGGACACAGGTAAGGAGCCAGGTGAAAATCACTTCCATGACACCAAAGAGCGATACCGATGTGACGGTTTCAACTCATTTTGAACTTTGTAGAACAATTAGAACCTCAGTGGTGCTTAGTGAAAGAAAACATACCTCTAAATCCAAATATTTGCCTTTTATTATTGTTTCATTGTCTAGTTTCATGATTTTGTTTCATTGTGTGTCGAGCAATCTTGTCCCATGAGAGGAAAAACATTAAAAAGCAATTTAGCAATTAAGTGTTGCCTCTTGTCGCCACAGTTGAATCGGACGAGAAAGGGAACTTAGTGTTGAAGAGGACTAAAGATCTGGGGAAGACCTTCACCACCATCCATGAGGATATCTACAGCTTCGGCTACATAGGAGCCTTCCTGTTCTTCTCCGTGATGGAGGATTCGGTGAGAACTTAAAGGAAAGCCAATGTTACACTCTTCAAAATGAGAATGTCAACACGCTGATGAATTATTATTTATTTTTTATTATTTTGCTCCCAGAGATCTCCTCGTGTGATGTATTTCTCATCGGACCAAGGAGATACCTTCAGTCGAGCGCTGCTTCCTTCGGCCTCCACCGAGCAGGTGAGAAAGACATAAAAAGGGTCTTAATTGTTCTTTTATATTTAAATACATATTTAAATTGAAATAATTTGACCCCCTACTCTACCATGTGAATTGTAAAGATGTTATAATGACCTCCTTTGTTACACATTTCTCTTGCATTTTGAGTCAGACTTGAGTTTGGAAACCTTTTTAAAGGTTAGGGTTAAAGAGGCTGAAAAAACATTGATGGCAACATTTCCTTTTTTTCAAAACTGAAACACATCTGTTCTGACGAAACACCCTCACACACACACACACACACACACACACACACACACACACTGTGTTGACAGCACAAACACACCCCCTCTCTCTCACGGCGATTAGACCAGGGGTTTTTTTCAGATTAAATTAGTCATCACAAAAACGTGTTTTTATTTGATTAAATCCAGGTTTCTCACCCGCATGTGTTCCCTCTCTCTGTCTCTCTCTCCCTCCCTCCCTCTTTCTCTCCATGTGTTTGCAGTTCTACTCCATCCTGGATGGAGATGAAGATATGCTCTTCATGCACGTAGACAACCCCGGAGGTAACAGACAATAGACCTACATCTTAGAATAAAACTGCATTTAAAAAAACGATCACATATTGGATAACGTGTCCGTGTTGTGGAGACAACATCACAGGATTTCTAGCTCTCTCACTCCCGAATGGAAAAGCTGGACGGCGAAGGCCGGACTGGTTTCACAAGTTCTTGGCTGCTGACAAATCATTCCATCATACTGAAAGTGTGTTTGTGCATACGAGTCCAGCTGCCTCGCTCTTTGTTCCTTTCTCTTTCTCCCCCTCCCTCGCTCCCTGCCCCACTCTCATTCACTCCTATTTTTGGTTTCCTCTCACGTTAATGCTATTATTGAAAAATGTTTTCCCTGACAAGTGCTCCAGTTTATGCTGTATGCGTTCGGTGATGGGACTTTTGTACCGCTGAGATAAATAGGGGCGATACGGGGGAGAGAGGGGCTTTATCTTTTGTTAGCTGGAGGGAGGGAGATTTAGTTTACACTGCAAAAGCTGACAAACATATCTTGGGATCAGGGTGTAACACAAGCACACACGCACGCACGTACGCACACACACACACACACTCTTGTCCTTCATGGCTTTAGCTGACGTGTGTGTGTGCGTGTGTGTGTGTGTGTGTGTGTGTGTGTGTGTGTGTGAGCTTCACACAGTAAAAATATGATTGATGAGGACTTGTTGTTGTTATGCTGATGTTGAAAGGTTCGTGTCAGCGTTGCATCACTTGTTACCAAAATAAAGCTGCTGTTTCTTTATTTATAATCGTCAGGTGTCACCGACTTATAGTTGGCTTATACTCGATGCGTTGATGTATTTGGCACGGCGTCAAAAAACAATACTTCTTGATATTCTTTTGTCTGATCTTACACATTATACCTTTAATATCAATACATCCTCACTTCATTAAATAACAACTATAATTACAGCAATGTATGTCCATTAAATAACAAACTAGGTCACTAACTTTGACCCTTGACTGTAGAGTAATCATGTGTCTAAGTTTAAGAGATTGTCCTTTGTTTCTCTGCGTTCCTCCACAGACACCTTCTTTGGAACCATGTACACGTCAGACGACCGCGGCATCCTCTTCTCCAAGTCGCTGGAGCGCCACCTGTTTGACGGGCAGAGGAAGAGCGATTTCA
Organism: Eutrigla gurnardus; assembly: GCF_963514095.1. Classification (NCBI taxonomy): domain Eukaryota; kingdom Metazoa; phylum Chordata; class Actinopteri; order Perciformes; family Triglidae; genus Eutrigla; species Eutrigla gurnardus. The sequence goes on along the minus strand of NC_139932.1, from coordinate 9,679,057 downwards.
CCAACATTACCTCGCTGAGAGGAGTCTACCTCACTAATAAACTCGATGAGGGTGGGAGGGCTTCCTGTGCAAAATACAAAACATTCCAACTTTATGGGCAACAGTGTATTCATATACAGCTTTTAACGACCTTTAAATGCTGAAGTATGACCGTAACTATGTTTTTTTTTTTGTGGCAGACGGCCGTATAAGATCCGTCATTTCCTTTAATCGAGGAGGGACGTGGAGACCGCTTAAGAAACCCGACAATATGGAATGTGGAGAGCAAGTCAAGAATGTATGTTGCATGAAAGATTGAATCCCATTCTGCATATTAACATTATATTTTTACTAAAACACCATGTGTGTGTTTCCATCAGTGCAACCTTCATATCCACGGAGAGCACAGTCGCAACATCCGCATCGTTCCCATGCTGGCTCTGTCTGAGCCCACTGCTATCGGTCTGGTCATCGCTCACGGTGATTGAACAGCAATGTTCCTCTTTAATGTCTTGAATTTGACCAGTGCATGAAAAACGATGGGGTGTCTCTAAATGTGATGATTCAGACGGTCTCCTGTCTCCTCCAGGTACCGTGGGGGACTCTCTGTCGTCGTCACAGCACCCAGACGTGTTCGTCTCCTCAGACGGGGGTTATAACTGGAGGGGGACGCTGAGAGGTCCTCACCACTACAGCATATTGGACTCCGGGGGTCTCATTGTGGCTGTGGAGGCCCGGCTTGAAGGACAAGTCAAGACCATCAAGTACTGAGATGATATTTTTTTCTACTTCACGCACAATGGAGGGCAGATTATTGTGATGTCATTGTGACATACTTTTGTCTCGTCACCAGGTTCTCCACAGATGAGGGTCAGTGCTGGAAGTCCTACAACTTCACAGATCAGCCCTTCTTCTTTGCAGGTCTGGCGTCCGAGCCCGGGACCAAGGCCATGAACGTCAGCGTGTGGGGCTTCCGGCCCGAGGACGACGGCCAGCCCATGTGGGTGGCCGTCACCATTGATTTCCAGAGCCTCATTACAAGAGAGTGTGAGTCAACATGCTATAGTGCTTCTATATCTCCTCTTCGCCTGGATCACTCCGTCACGCTCTGGTGGCCTTATAGCAGTTTCCCATCACAGATTACATAACAACCCATGACCCGGGACTTTCCATAACTTATAAGTACCAATGAGATTCAGACACTTTGTTCCTCTTTCTTCATTATGATTACTTTTGCTAAAACAGCACGCTTTTGCTTTCTTTATCTTTCATTTGAAAACACGCTTTCTCAGTCAGCTCCTTGGGATCATAAAGAAATGCACATTTGAATGCCAACATTTGAACAGTTTTGGGTATTTCATATATGAAATGACTGTTTGTATTTTATTCTCTGGGCTCTTTTCGCTGGTTTGAAAGGAGTGAGGGGAATCAAATCGGATCATATGACTCCCACACAGTCCTCATGAAGCAATAGCTGTCATTGCTTCATGAGGTCATTAATATTTAATGTTATTTAGAAAAAGTTAGGTATTTTTTCTTCTCAGTTTTGCTGTGTGGTTGTTGTTGCGGATTTTGAAGTAAAATTATCTTCGTTGTGGCGATATGACTGACCATTAGCAACACCTGAAAATAAATGGGAAACCTGTAATGGTTCCTGTAATGAAAAATTGATTACATCGGTTAACTAATTGCAACCCCACTAGAGGCTATCAAACAAGATTTTTGAACAATCTTTGTTCAACTTTTTTATATATATTTTCTACTTGCAAATGTGAAACTATTGTCAGTGGTAGTCGTATTCTGATTGGTCACCATCTGACTCACTAGGTAACGCCCAGGACTACGAAGAGTGGTTGGCTCACGCTACGGACGGAGGAGACTCGGAGAGAAGCGGCTGCCTCTTGGGCGTAAAAGAGACATACAGGAGGCTCAAGAAGCAGTCTGTGTGCAGAAACGGACGCGGCTTTGTTGTGAGCAAGAAGCAAAGCCCCTGCCCGTGCACCAGAGAAGATTACTCATGGTACGTCCAGATGTTTCTGATTATGCAGATCCCAAACTGGCCTCTGAAACCGTTTCATCAGAGGTTGCCTGGGAACTAAGACAGCATGGAGAGCATTCCCTCGCGAAGCCCTGACATCTGTCCTTTTCACACAGCGACTACGGCTACTATCGTCATGTGAACACGTCCGAGTGTGTGAGGCAACAGAGCGCTGCCAATAAAACCTTGGAGCTCTGCCTTAACGGGGAGGAGGATGAGCTGCTGACAGCGGGGTAAATAAAGGAGGCTTCTTTTGAAAATCTGAAGATTGAATTTGAACACACATCTTGCGTACATGCACGCTCTCTCACACACACACACATGACTGTGTTTGCAGGTACCGCAGGGTCCCGAGTGATCGGTGCGAGGGGGGATTCAGTCCTCAGCACGCAGTACAGACGGTCATCAGACCCTGTGGCGTTAAACCCAGCCCCGGTCCACCTGCCAGGTCCTCGTTTCCAGTCACGCACTTTGACACGCCGGTGAGTAGATGTGTTGCTCTAATGAGTCTGTGTGCTTTTTGTCAATCTATAATAATATAGTATAATAGCTGTTGTGTGTGTTTCCCAGCGAGAGAGGCTGGTGTTGATCCTGGTGTGTGCAGGAGCAGGATTTGTCGTCCTGGTGGCCATCGTTTCTGCCGTCTTTGCTGTGAAGAGGGTGGTTTACAGAAACAGGCGAGCCACACACACACACACACAAACACACACATACAGTTTTATGCACTCAATGGCTGACCATTGTGGTTTTGTGTCGTCCTCTGCAGGTCACCGGCGTATCGTTTCTCCAACCTGCGGATACAGGATGAATATAACGTCATCACGACTGACCTCGAAAGCGCCACAAGCAGCAACGGCACGGCCTGCCTGCAGGAATCCGACGATGTAAGAGTTATCGTCATTTTGTCACGTTTTCAGATACTGTTTTGGGCTCAGAAGCTGTTTAGGTGGTGTCAGTTCCACTAATACTTCTGTGTTCTTATTCCACCAGGATCTTATTGAATGACACATGGCACATTTCTGTGGATGTATGGATTATTCAAGATTGGGACCAGCTGTGCTGAAAAAAGACTGCCAGGCATTTTGTTGGATTATCCCTGATATTTTTTGATGGGAGTACAGTTTGTGGAAAGTTCTGATGATTTGAAGGACGGGCATGAGAATGTCTTAATTTATTGAGCTAGCCTAATTTCATTGCTTCACTTTGCTTACTCTTTGATTCATTTGTACAGTATTGTTTTTTTTATTTATCTTTACTTTGTGTTGCACCTCATTTTTACTTTCTGTTCAATGTGAAAACAATTAAGACAATCCTAGCAATGTGCATTTGTAAAATAAAAATAAATAAATACAGTATATCATTATTTATGTGTCTATGATATTTAAAATATAAACTTCTGTTCATCAGTGCACACAGGTGGCGCTGTAACGTCTCCCAGCTGTTTCAAACTGAACGCAGAAGAAGAAAAAGGAGGAAGTTGGCGTGACGGAAACAAAGATAACTTTCAAATTAAGATATGCCACTCGTGACAAATTTGTCCGGTCTTGCAGAGTTAGGGGGAAAATGCAGCGAGATAATCGGTTGTGGTGAATTTCCATTATCGGGATAATCGTTAATATAGTCATCAGTGACTTGAAAAAGCTGTCTAGCTCAATAACATGGAATACAAGTTAAAAAAAATACGTAATCCGAATAGTTTTTAAAAATGTATTAATCCTCGTTTAAAATAATTAACTGAAAAAAGGTGTATGTATGTATGTATGTATGTATGTATGTATGTATGTATGTATGTATGTATGTATGTATGTAGAGATATAATCGTGACATGGTATTTTCATAACGTCTCATGCCTGTTCAATATTAGATTTTTTCTTCCGGCCGAGCGGAGCATCCCTCCGGCCGTTTACCCATCTCTGCAGCCTGTTCTCACCCAGGGAAGTGGGCATCACACACACAATTGTTTTGGTGGCAACCGTGGCAGTGGAACAGGTAAGCAAGGTGTGCTTGTTAACCCCAAGGCTACTATTAAACGCCGCATGTCCCTTACTAAGTTATTACCACCGCTTCCCCGCCGGAGTTATCTCGGTGTTAGTTAGCAAACGTAGGCAGCGACGGTAACAAACGTAGGTAGCGTAACGTTCATTTTGACGTTAAATATAAACCGTTTACGCTAGTTAGCTCACAGCAGACGTACTACCGTGTAGTAACTTCACGAGTAGAGCGAAAGTCAACTCAAACTCCTTCGGCTCACGCTGCGTGGCTTCAGACGCACGTCTTCTGTCAACGATTAGCGGCTAGCTAAAGTAAACGTCACACTGTCGCTGTCATGGAGCCCCTCTGTAACGTTACCTTCCGTACATGACAGTTAAAGCGGACCCGTTGTTTTGTCCCCGCAGTTCTGCTAGCTGTTGGACGAAGATGGTCAGGGCTGGCGGTAAGTGCGTCCACCATTTAAAAAAAAAAAACACACATACAGTAATAAAAGAGGTAATAACATGTGTCCGTGTCATTTAAGGTTTTTTGAAGTTGGCAGCGATCATCTTTTCCTTCCTCCTCGCTGTATTTCTGGCGTTTCAACTGCTGGAGATAAACATCGACTTCAAACTCGGCAGTATGATGTGTGAGTTTCAAGGAACAAGGAAGGGTTTGCTTTGCTTCAATGGCGTTTGATGAAAACTTAATTCAACTTATTATACTTGTTTTACATTTCAGCTAAATCTTTGCCAGCGAACGAAGTCTGTAAGTATGCTTCTATTATTATTATTATTTTTATTTATTTATTTAACTAACCAGCCGCAGCAGCAATGATTTTTGCACAATGTCTTCTTGGAAACGTGTTTCCCTTTTCTGATTGCTGATTGACACTTTACTGCATTACTGTACAATACCATGTAATGCAGCCCTGACGGTTCCTGTTTACCATATTAATCACTGTTATTAACACATAATATCACAGTGGTGTAGGGATCTAACAGAGACATAGAGAAAAATCCTAAATGTGACTGTTGAATGAACATATAATATACAAATATACAATGATAATTTAATTACAAAAAACAACTACATCGGCATGATAAGGGTAGGGAAGTTAATAATAATGGCATAAATGGCAAAACAAACCCTATGATTGTTGATTATACGATTAATGATATGTCTCCTACTTATTAGGGGGGATAATGGGATGCAGCCCAGGAAGACGGATATTGACTCTCCAAAAATGTTATGGGCGTGCCGGGTGGCGTAAACATAGCTATCCGGGCGGTTGTGTGCAGTGTGCATAGATCTCTGCGTTTCCCACGTTTGCTTAGAGTGGTGTAGTTGTGTGGAGGAGTTAATTAACTCTTACGCTTTAGAGAGGAAGATTGCGTTTGGTAGGCTTTTGTTTGAACCCATGATTTCAGTTGCAGATGTTCCAGAAATTGTGTGCGCCCAATGGCGTGCCGCGGACACCTATTGTATACCTATTGTATACGTTTTCTCTTCACAGCAGCAAAGCCACTCAGGTTTAAGTGTGGGCTGTCCAAATCCTGCCCGCTCGGACACCTCGCCTTCAGGATGGCGAGCGGAGCGGCCAGCGTCGTGGGGCCCAGAATCTGCCTGGAGGACAAATTGTAAGTCAGATGGCATCTAAAACCTTTTGAGATTCAAGCCCAGGTGTGACTACATCTTACCTGTCAACATTTTATACGTCTGTGGTTGCTTTTGTGAGAACACTTCAGTGGTGATTTGGAATGGTGTTTCTAACAGATGTAGAGTGACGTGTTTTGTCACTTATGGTATAGCTCAATCTGGTAGTTCTCAGGAATGCATTGTTGTCATCGTAACTCATCAAGACAGCCTTAAAGCCTTACAGGCTATTTTCTTTTAGCTGTATTTGGTAGCTTAGCAACAGTCACCTCACACTTCACCCAACATACTGATTAGTCTGTTGACAGAAAAAAAAATCATTCACTGGTTCCAGCTTCTCAATTATAGATTGAAAATCAGGGTTTTGGACCGTTGTTTTGCTATTGAGTGTTTTATCATTTCAAACTACAAATTATTTTTAAAAGTCTTGTTCTGTCTCACCAACAACACAGACAGAAAAAACTGTAAAAATGTAATGTTATACCGCTTATAAATGCCGCCCTGGGGGGACTTGGCCCTCCATGGCTGAACAACCTCAGTAGGAAGCGTCTTGAAGGCCACACGCTGTACATATGTGATACTACCCGTATGAGCTCTATTCTCAGTGTCCTCCTTTGTATCGTTGTAGATTATTGAGCGCCGTGAAGAACAACGTGGGCAGAGGAATCAACATTGCCCTGGTTAATGGTAACGTTATCGGCTTTTATCAGTTGGCAATCCACACCTTCAAGTCAATGTGATTAAGTAGAAAGCTGCCGCCGATAATAACGCAACACTCCGGCAGTGTTACACTGGAAGGGCTGGAAGGACTGGAAGAGCAGAGAATGCTTACCTACCAATAGATTCACATTTTCCTATCAGAAACAAAGGTCTGTTTCACAACCACAATATGCCTTTCCTAGTGGTAAACCTGTCGTGTGCAACACTACATAAATTGTGTAATCAGAGTTGTAAATTAGTTAATAGAAGTTGTAACTAAATCTCCTCTGTTTTATGGAACATTGGATTTGAAGTGATCTAAACTGTATGTTCCCCACCCCCACAGGGAGAACAGGGGAACTTATCAAGACAAGCTTTTTTGATATGTGGGGAGGAGGTGAGCACCCTTCTTTTTTGCCTTCAAAAATAAATGAATGTATATAATGCGTTAACCACCTGTAACCTTTTGTAGAAGTGGCTCCCTTAATTAAGTTCCTGAAGGAAATCGATGACGGGACAATCGTGATGATGGCCTCATTTGACGATCCGTCAACAAAGTAAGTCCCCACAATATTCCCTCGCTTACAGATTCACAAGATTCATGTTGATCGCATGTGTGATTATGTAGTAATATCCGTCTCTTTTGCTCCGTAGACTCAACGATGAAGCCAAGAAGCTAATCGCTGATCTGGGCAGCACAGTTATCAATAGTCTGGGCTTCCGGGATAACTGGGTCTTTGTAGGAGGGAAAGGCATCAAGACCAAGAGTCCATTTGAGCTGGTAACATAACCCACTTACGTATACATCTACACCCTCAAATGAACTATTACAGTTTTGTCATTTACCTAATACATCTCTGAAAATGTAAGGGGACAAAACTATTCAAGTTTATACTACCAGCATATCCACAGCACATGAGCCTACGAGTAAAAACTACTGCGCTCACCCCAGCAAGTGAATTAAAGAGCTCCCCTAACTCATTTTGAATGTAAGGGTAGTTCAGAGGAACTTGTAGGTGAGGATGCACCCGATTTAAAAAAAAAAGCCTCACACCCACGTTTTTACAAGGTGGGTCTGGCAAATGGTTCAAATTTTCATACTCAAGTGTGTTCGCGCTTTGGTCTTCAGATTTCAAAGAGCACTTTGTTAAAACCTTGTAAGGGAGTGTGTTTGGGAACGCCACATCCTGATGCCTGTGTAAAGAGATGTACACGACTTGTAAAACCTGTCGGAAGACATGCAACACTTAAAAACACTTGTGGTGTATTTAGCCCTTTCATTATGTGCTTAGACCCTGAATACAGGATAAGCGGTAGACAATGGATGGATGGATTATGTGCTTATGAGAACAATTTACCCCATCATCAGGTTCATTTACCAGAATGACACACCCTACCACTCGCTTCCTGTCCAACCAGGATATTTAATGTCTCTACATCTATTACATATAATGAAAATGCAATCCATTTGTGTTTTTATTTAACAGAATGTCTTTTGTTTCCTCAGCATATAAAGAACAATGCAGACACCAACAAGTTTGACGGATGGCCCGAGGTGTTGGAGATGGAAGGATGCGTGCCCCAGAGGCAAGACTGATCCCAGCTCTGTGCGCCACCCATGTCTCCCCTACAATCCCGTTCACCCTGCCCCCCCGACATTCCTGTTCTCATAACAATTGAGTCGTTGCTCTCCTTTGGGCTGAGGAAGTCTCCGGACAATCTTAGAAGGAAAGAGACGTCGGTGTGAAACTTCAGTCAGCCCTGAGCAGGACGGTGCAGCACGGACATTTTCTCTTGGACTCTTTTCGTACTTCTTCTGTTTGCATGCCGTTCCGTAGCAGCTTATTGGGGAGAATGTAGTCTGTAGATTGCACTGATTAAAATGGGAGTTACTTTTTGATTATTGCTATAATATCACAATTTAATTGTAGGGCCAAAGACTTGCTGGGATTGGGTTGCATTATTGCACAGTAGCTGATGGGAATGGATGTCGTAGCCCAACTTTCTTTCTGGGGGAGCTTCCATTTCCTGTTCCCTGCCTTAATCTCATTACCCTGTTCCTGTATTTTTTATTTTTTTTTATTTTTAACTAACATGACTTTGTGAGTCCTTTAGTTTCTTTCAGAGTTGCATTTATTTTGAGGAAATTATAAACAGGGTTAGAAAATGCTCCTTGCCATTATATTATAAGACAATGTACCAAATTCACTGTGAAATTTGTAAATATTTGCTTAGTGAAAGATGTCAGAGATTTCAAAGATCCTAATTTAAAGAACATTGTAATAATATAATTTCTGAAAATAAATGATACTATAATCTCTCTCTCTATGTGAGTGAGTGAGTGAGTGAGTGAGTGAGTGAGTGAGTGAGTGAGTGAGAGAGAGAGGATGACAAAGTGGTTTGGTATTTCTAGCTGTGGTAAGGAGTTATTTCTTTGTGCTATTTTTTTTACTGTTTGTTCACCTCAGGCAGGCAATTAACTAAACTAAATGATCCAATCATCAGGTTTGAATAATGATGCTTATGTCAACAACCTGTTCCGATTTTCAGTTCCCACCAAAACCATTTCAAAGCAGTGATTTCATTGTTTTGAAGAAGCAATTCTGTCATGTGAAGCAGACTTGTTGACTTTGATCACGTTAATTAAACATGCGTTTATACGTCTTTCCCTAAGAAGTGAATATAGATCATATGAACGCTCCATGTTTGTGTAGAAATGGCACAAAATGCTGTTTCAAAGCTCAAAGTACCACAAACTGCTATCAGCCTAATATCACCCTCATGTTACTGTATTTGTAATTGGGATATTGGGAATTGGCCGTATGATCTCTGGTGGAAAAGTATTAAAAAAATAATCCAAAGTCAAATTCATAAAATATGGGCCACCTCTACCGTCTGATACTTAATATAAGTTAGTAATTGAATCAGGTATTCCTTTTGTTCTACATTATTTGATGCTTATTTTGCATCATTTTGTACTTTTAGAAAAGGATAACAGGCAAAAACATTGTTTTTAATGCACGTTTATTTTACTTCACCTGAGGTTGTAGATTTCTCTTGAAATTCACATATAAATAGCATATTTCAGGAAACTTGTTAACCATTCAGATGTTTCATCAACTGGGGAAGTTTCATATCACTTCATTTATTTTTACCGTATTCATCTGTAATGTCTGAACAGTTTTTACAACACATACCCTTAAAAGCCATCTTCTCAAAACGATCTATATTCTGATAGTTTTTACATTTACATTATCTTTCATAGCCTGATTTCTTTAACCTTTTTTCCCCCATAAAAAAAAAAAATGAATGTTGAGAGCAATGGTCAGATTTGTGTTCTGGAAATGTATGCCTCATCATACATTTTCAGAAAACTTCTGGTTAAAAGTTGGGAAAAAACTGTCTTAAGGTAAATAATCAAGCCAGCAGCGGCTCGTACATTTAAACTAAAAACACCTTCCTTCATCAGAATACCCTCCCCGTCTCTCTGCCAGGTTTAATATGCTTCAAAAGAAAATGGTCCATCTCCCAATTTCACTCTTTTATGTTGTGTTGATGCAAGAACCTGGCAACGTTTGAGAATCGCTGTCTTCAAATTGACCGGCAGAGGGCGCCATTGTCTCATTTAATTTGGTGTCCTGTGCTTTAAAGTAAAGTCAAGCGCAGTATTTGTTGTGTTTGAAGTTGTGCTTCAGGAATAGCTTAATTATACATCGGTGGCCTGTATTCATTAAAGACTGTTTACATAATCAATGACATAATCACCTGATTGCACTTTAGGAGATTGAATTAGCAGCATCTACACTATTATGTGCAAAAACAGCCAAGTGTGGCCTATTGAGGATTTAAACTAACATCTGTCTTTTGCATAATTCATATGCCAGACATGAGAATATTGATCAAAAATATGCATGCATATCACTGCGGAGGCTCTATTGAGGCCTCGGCTTGCAACCTACGCATCACATGACGCCCCCTTTTTGTCCGTCCTACTCGGAGTACGTTCACGTTGTGATATCTCTGCTTATCTGGACGCTCGCATAGTACAGTAATCTGACAAGCCTGGCGCGCACTTTCACTATCGTTTGTGTGTCTGTGGTCGCAGTCGGGTACGGATAAGCACATGACTCCTCTCAAGGTTCCCCCCCCCACTCTCTGCCAGCGGCGTGACCTCCTGAGTTCAACCTCGACACAGAGCTCTTCCTTATTCCCGCTGAATGAAAAAAAGACACTGCCTTGCTCTCCCTCTGATCTCACCCGGGCCCCACGCACAACATGTGTGTTTACGTAAGGGAGAGCAATTGTTTGGCAGCTGTTCCAGTTTAGACGCATATACATATACTATATATATATATATTGTTTATGCTTCACATGACAGATTCTTGCATGTGGCCCTTCATGCGGGACTCGCATATGAAGACGTGTTATTGTTTGCCAGCGTGCGGTTGGAGAGGTACGTGCTTCGTGTAGGCTGAACCTCCTCCGAGCGCCTTCTGCGCTGAGAGATGGGGTGTGGGAGGGAACCGTCTCCCGCTCGTCTTATATAAAGACACGCTATATGATGCATTATGTATAAACGTAGGATGTCTCCCAGCGCATAAACCCCCCTAATGATGAGACGCCCCGTGGGAGCCCGCGGGCAAAGCCGTATAAACACAGGAGGACTGTGAGCATAACACGCTCTCACGAAAACAGGAGAGGAGGGCTCGTTTTGTGTTGTTATTGTATAGAGCCACTTCTTTTTTTCTCTCTCTCTCCCCCACTGCAAGCTTCCCATAATAAAATCCGTCCGCCGAACAAAAGTGCCTGCCTCTCAAAGAAACTTAGGAGATCATTCCACTTCGCCTGGGTGTGACCTCTGACCCCTCACCTCTGGCCTTTCACCCCTCCCCTGACCAAGCCGCTATCATGCTTTGGGTTTGCTCCAAAACAAACTCCTCGCCTCAACTTAGCTTGGACCTTTTGATGTAAATGCAGCTCCTGTTTAAAGTTCTCGACGGCTCTTGACGGCGTCTCGTAGCTAACGTAGCTATCGTAGCTAACGTAGCTAACGGTACAAACGACGGCAAGCGTGCTGGCATCATCAGCTGTAACTGAGCTAGCCAGTGGGGCACGCTCACATGCACAAACGTGCAATAAAAGCATGCGCAACCAGCCCAGCTATGACAAAGAGAGGAGAAACTCAGATAACAACACACACAGAGGGTAGAGCAACTCTTTATAAAACAAAGAGTTACTTGCTCTTCTATAAATGCTCTGAATTAGTGTATTGCTCCTTTAACTTCTGTAACTGAAACACACTCATGGCCTTAATTACATGCTACATCTCTCCCGGTCACTGTAAAACCTCCACTGCGGAACACGTCTCACCACAGACCACGTCCTCTCCTGGTCTGCACCGTCCCCGATCTTCTGCCCCCGTGAGTCAGCTGACCAGAAGTCCCTCTGTGAGTCGTCACCTTTATCAAAACACTCTCTTGTTTGTGCACAAACTCACATGTCTGACCCCAAAGAGGCACGTTATCCTCCAAAATGTACGGGAGTCAAACACTTAGGGCTTGGGAGCATCACACGTCATTACCACTTGGTGGTCAGAGATGATATTACAACAGACCTGAGTGTTTTTGCAATATACTCTGTGACCAGCAGTGGCAGCAGTGAGCACAAAGCTGCTTCCTCACCCCAGCCATGGAGAGAGGAGGAAACTGTGCAGCTTCTTTTAGTGTTGCAGACTTTAAAAGGGGAAATCCGTGGTGCTGAAGATTTACAATCTGACAAGCCTGAAAACCGACACATGTTACACCTTAAAGAAGAACCTTCTCTTCAGAATCCTCTGACATCCACCCAGGCCATATTATGTAGCATGGATGTCCCGGAGCAGGGCTCCTGCCAGCATAACTTAGTTATTTGAGAGCTCCCATATTGTCTGTAGGCTTGTAGCCACTCCCCCTAATCTGTCTCTTATCTGATACCGAACCCCAAACGGGGCCCAGCCCTCTTGTTAACTGCGAGCTCTGCACATTAACCCTCCACCCCCCCACCCAAGACTGTTTCCTCCTCAAGGGGCTACAATCTGTACAGCATATGACACCCTCTATTCTTAGAGCCTGGAAACTCCTTGAAGCTCAAAACCTACCCCCCCGAAAAACGTCAGTAGCCTCAGGGAGAGTCGGAGAGGAGGAATGATTATTTCAGGATGGACAGACGTGCAATAGGTGAGACCGACCCAGCGGTAGAATAGTAGTAAAGGTACGAGGCCCGAAGTAATCAAAGAAAAAACAACTGAAAATGAAAGCTAAAAGCTTCTCAGGTAGACCTTTAACCTACGAGCGGGGACAGCGCCAGACACAAGTGATACATTAACAGCCGTTTTCCACATTCAAGGATTCAAGTATTGTTTATTATAGATCATTTATTGTCATAACACAGTGCTGGATCATAACTAAGTATATAAGCCAAGTTAGTGGACTCCAAAGTCTCAAACTTTCAGCAGGTCGGGAAAAAAGGATTTATTGCAAATAAATGAAGAGACTGAAAATGGAGGAGGGAGAAGAAGTAGACAGTGGTTGTCACAGAAATCACGATGGCGCCACGGGAAGCGGAATCACGGCGTCCGAGCAGCTATGCAAAAAGGTGGAACCCCCTCCCCATCTCAGCAATGACCTCACTGCCCTTGTTTTCCGCCCCACCACCAATCCCATAATTGCCTCTCACACATAAATCCAGACAGCTGTGTTTACACTCAGTGGGTCTGTGGGAAGTTCCTGCCGACCTCAGCACAGACAGACAAACACCACGCAGGCCTCAGACCTGGATCAATAGCTGATCATATGGATCTTTTCACACACAATAGCAATATTTCTATATGACACACGCGATCAGAGTGACCGGATTTGATGGAATCATTTCCCAAAGAATCAAAGAGGAACTATTTTCTCTGCCGTGTTTTGTTGTTTTTATGACAGTACATGTTTTTTCCCCACAAAGACCTATTCTGGGAAACCTGACAAAAATCAAAATATGACGCTATGACATGCCGAGCAGCGAAACGGCACTAACCTTTTCACCCCCCCCGCTAATGGCTAACGTGGTTCAGTCACAAAAACACACACCGTCCGTCTGGTCTCGTCTGAGAAACAAAGGATGCATTCATAGTCGCCATTCTGACTTTCTGCTGCTTCGGGCCCAGAGGTGGGAAGTAAGTACAAATACTTGTACTTAAACACAAGTATCTGTACATGTACATGTGAATATTATCTTTCTAAACAGCCGAATACTATTTAGGTTTTCTACTTAATGTTATTAGCTGGTGTATTGAACCAAATGAAATACAACTTTAAAAGAAAAATACAATTCCAGTCCATGAAACAGCCTATTGATTGAATATAGTCCTGAATTATTATTGTCTTATAAAAAAAAAATCTTATTTCATGTAATAGGAGAACTTGTCCATCTGTTTGGGATTCAGATTTTTGGCTGTTTGGGCATCTTGTGTTAACATTTGGGCATTTTACATTTGAGAATATACTATATATATACATATATATATATATATATATATATGTATATATATATCAAGTATCAGAATGATGACGTGCTTACTCACACAGCCATAACTATGCCAGCTGGTACCGAGAGAGCAGCAAGAGCAGAAACATCACACTATATTTCTCTGGCAAGCCAGTGCAGCCTTCTCCCCATAAATTCAGCCACCTCATGAATTTCATTGCATCAATTTGCATCTCGCATGCCCCTCGCTTCACAACACATACTTAAGAACAGCGTACCATAAAAAAAAAAAAACCCATGCAGAATTATAAACAGTCACTCGGAGCCGCTTGAATGTCATCCCAGTGCGCTCACGTCACCGCAGTGCACCCTCGGCCCATCCGGAGCCAAGAAATGCATTTGACTTGCCGACTGCAGCCTTTTTTATGGCCCTTTCTGAAAGCTTCGAACATTCGGGTGCTGGCGCCGTGTGCGTAAATGGAGGGTAATCATCCTAAAAGACTCTAAAATTAAGTCACGTATGTATTTATTTTATATTATATTTCCTAAGTATACAGCAGAATCACTGTCACAGTATATATGATAGCTTATTATACATTAAAGTGATCGCTGCTTTGATAAACACAGTATAAACTGTTCATCAGATATGTTTCCTGTTCCGATTCTGTTGCTTTCAAAAACGTTTATTCTGAATCCTGAAGTATTTTCGAATCCTTACGAAAAAAACAAAACAGCCAATGCAATTTGTCTGTGAGCACGTAAAGCTGGATATTCAACTTTGAACCAGTTTCTGCAGCAGCAGCAGCAGCTTTGCTTGCAACCTCAGAAGCGTAACCATGTGGACAGTGGGCCCCCAGACAAGGGTGGAGACCCCTCTATGTGGTCTCCATGTGTTGGATGTTGTCCATATGTGGTGGGAGAGGTTCCACACGGTAGTCGTTTCTATTGTCCTTTTGCAGCATTGTTACAGTTCACATTTCACTGTGTAAACATGAATAGTTGGAAATGTAAAAATGTTATATAGACTCAGTTTTACACTGAATTCTAACCCTTTTCTACTCTGTAAAGGAAAACATTCCCATTCCTGTTTACCTCCTGGAGCAAAGCGTAGTGAATCACACCTGTGACCATCTTCATCAGTTCTGTATCAGACGTAAACAAGTAACTATTAACGTATGTATATATACTGTATATATATATATATATATATATATATATATATATATATATATATATATATATATATAGTTGTGCGTGCATACTTTGAGATCCTGCTGAGCCTACTGTATGCCTGAAGGTGACGGCATTTCACAGCTTGCACTGCTGCACAAACGCTGGACTGTCTGCCGTGTGTTTTTGCTTCCATAAAAAGGATGCAGGTGTGTGGGTTTAACCTTTATGCCCCAACACACACACCTACACACACACACACACACACACACACACACACACACACACACACACACACACACACCTACACACACACACGCACAAACATCCTAGAGAGCCTTTGAGAGTCAACGGAGCTTCACACTGGTCTAAAGTTTAGTCTAAAGTTGTTTTCATTGCATAGATTAGTGTTAATGTCCAAGTCTCTGCATGCAAATACACACACACACACACACACTGAGCAAATTCTGCATACTTTCATTTGGGGAGAGGTGATGTTTTCACTTGAGACGGCTCACAGAACTGAAAGTTCAAACAAGTTGCAGAATGTGCAACCTTGTGTGAAAACAGAGCAAGCTGTGCAGTCGACCTACATTATATCCGTACAGTGTGTGTGTGTGTGTGTGAGTGTTTGTATCTACACATGTGCTCCAGGTGACGCTTTAATCATTCATGTGATGTTTGGTAGTAATCCCGGCAGCGGAGGTCACTGAACCTTCGGAGGGTGTTGCAATGTCTCTCCTCAGGTGACCAATGAGAATCCAGAAACACCTGGTGATAAGAGAGCGGGGGAGGGGCCGACGCTCGCTCTAACAAAACAACACTTTGTTATTGTGTGTAACAGAATGTTTGCTCAAAGGTGTGGCGGAGGAGGATATTTATATTTTAAATGAGGCGATTGGACGGACGGCGGAGGCGTCGCCGCGTCAAACCGGGACCAAATGTTGTTGAGGTTTTTGCACGTCATGTGTGTACATCCAGCGCCGCAGGGCCATATGCCTTTCATTTCAGAACCGACACAATCCCTCTCAGATCACTTTTCATAACATCTCTGATCTCTGCCCCCCCTCGCGGGAAAAAACGGCCCCCTCGAGTCACACGAGCCGCGGCGGAAACACGACACCATTTGGGCCCCGAAGCCGTCCAAATATGGCCCGCGGCCCATTTGGTCAAGCCTATCCGTGCCTTGAAGGAATTGTTCATCGTGTTCCTGATTCAATCAAGAGAGATTTCATTCACAGGAGACAGATAACCACTATTCCCATTTCCAAGCGTAATTACCAGCAGCCATGTACAACCCCCCTCTCTCTCTCTATCGTCAAGGAACGTTTTGTGAGCCATAGAATCAACTCATTTGTCTCGCCTTTATCATGTGACCTCAATATCAGGCCTATCGTTTTCTCAGCCATTGTTTGAACCCCTCGCCACCATTTCCCCCGCTCTTACAGCGGGTAGAGACGTGGCGAGCTATGAGGGGACACATCCCGTTCCTCTTTGGGAGACAGGACCTCGGGGGTGCGAACAACTCAGCTACTGCTCTTCTCTCCTCCGATTTCCTCGTTTCACTTCCTGCCAAAAAGTGGGCCGCATTGGGACGGACGCTCGCTGCTGTCACAAGTTTATCCCCTGTCTTATTTTGCACTCAATACAGTCAGGCATTCATACACTCCCCACCCCCTTCTCTCTCACACACACATGCAAAATAACTAACTGCCCACTTAACCGCCTGTGATAATGGTTTCCAGTATCAGTGTGTGTGTGCGCCTGCCCTCCTTGGAATGAGCGCATGTCTGCAGAACATATATGCATGTGTGCAGTCAGTCTCTAAGGTTCCTCCATGGTCTGATCCTGTTACGCTAATGGCTGCAACGTTGCCATCCTTTAATGGCGTACGCAGTTCACCAGGGAGGGATGGATGACACGGGAAAGCTTGAGACGCACACACACACACACACACACACACACACACACACACACACACACACACACACACACACACACACACACACACACACACAAACACTGGCATGTTGCATGCGTGCACACGAGTTGTATGAAGCAACAAAAGGAACACATCTCCATTACTGGTGACTAGAGGGTGATTCAATCATGGAGATAACATGTCTTTCAGCTAACAAGGTCTGGCATTTTAAATCCCACACAGCCTTCCTCCTCTTCCCAGCTCGCTGCCCTCTTAGACCACTTCATCATTCAGCAGCCATTCCCACCCACCAGGAGATTTTATTCCATAGTCATTTATTTAACATTTAAATCGGCAGTACGCCTTTGAGCCACATGGGGGAGCCTTAAATGCTCATATTGTTCTGATAATAGCGGCCTACTTGGAAAAAAAGGCTAGCATACATTCTGTTTGTTTATCTGCAGAGTGGAAATGAAAAGGATGACATCGTCTGTGTAACGTCTAGCTATGCATCATTTATTTTGTCTCATTTTAAACTATTTCACATGTTGTTATGTTTTAAAAAAAAATGCGTGAATTGTGATTCATTGAAAATATTTAAATGGATAGTTAACCAAATTCATCAGGTGATGCGGAAATGGCATTAAAAATGGCCAGGAAAGATAATTTATGTGATTTATGGATGAGATCAGGTTTAGTGTGAATTGGATTGTGATGGTCATTTTTAAAAAGTGTCTCCCCAGAAAATAAAGTTTTTAATAAACTGAAGAACTCCTTATTCTGATGATAATTACTTTTAACTGTACACAGGGATACACTCCTTACAAGTTGATACAAATACAAGTTGTCCTGCTGTTTTGGTCGCTGTTGACATTCTTCCTCTAAAGCTGGGAAGTTAAAAATAGGAATATAGGGGAAGGGCACTTTGTTGATGTTTATTTGCACAAGGCTGAAAGTATTCTTCTGTCATAAGGGAGCGGCTGTAGCCCGCAGGTTAAAGAAGGGGGGATTATGGTAAGAAAAAGAAAATACTTGTGGGAACCCTGTGATAGGCTGAAAAGATGGTGGGGGAAGAAAGCGTAATGCGCTCCTGTCCTTCAGTAAATCATCTTGAAATCCACTTGAAGAAGAAACATGAACATGAATTTCACCCACAAGGTTTCCAGTCTATTTTCTTTCCTGCTCGTGAATGGAAATGCGTTTTCCTGACGGTGCAGATTACCAACTGTTTCCAGTTTATCTGTTTGACAGTAAGTTATGACCTATGACCTGTGCTGTTGGACAGAAGGTGCTCCTCCCTTGGCGATAGAGAAGCCATTGACTTGTGTGTTGCAAATGTTGACACAGTTAACAGTTTTAACACAGACCCTGCAGAGAGCAAAGCGGCTCCACTCGGGTCGTAAAACAGGGCTGAGGGAGGGGCCGACCGGCGTTTAGTCTCATAAATGAGGGTATTTGTTTGTGGTTTTTGATTGTGTTCCAGTCGGTGAGTACGTGCTCCTCCGTCAGTACGGAGAAGTTCTGGCACATGCCGATGCACATGCAGATACAGCACGTCCATAGGAGTATCTTCAGACTGATATCACGTCCTTGCCTTCAT
Source organism: Eutrigla gurnardus (assembly GCF_963514095.1). Lineage (NCBI taxonomy): Eukaryota > Metazoa > Chordata > Actinopteri > Perciformes > Triglidae > Eutrigla > Eutrigla gurnardus. The sequence continues at coordinate 9,660,514 of NC_139932.1, read as the reverse complement.
CTCCTAAAGGAGTGGAGTTTATCAGGTGCCAGCGAGCCAGAACGGCATCGTTACAGGCCGTATAATAAGCCCAGGCTCAGCTTCCTCAGCAGGAGCTCACTGTTGCTAACCCTCAGATCCTGAGAACACACAACAGACTTCACAGGAACGACGCAGCAAGAGAAGGCAAAAGGAATAGAATGCAAAATATTCAGGAAAATACGACGCATCTCCCTAGAAATTACATTTATATACTAATTTGTTTTGACAGTTATGCTGGCAGTTCAAGGTTACATTAGCCGCTACTAGCACAAGTATTGTAAGTACATAGTTTACTGTATCTGTCACATGGGTTCACCGCTGCCCCGCCCCTTTATATAATATTTAATTTTAGCAAAAAAATATATAAATACATTTTGTAATATAACCCAATCCAACGTTCACAACACGTCCAAACAAGGTAGGGAGAGGCATACGAGTCATGACCACGCCCACGTCGGAGACAGGAAGTGTATACCATCTCAAAACAGTGTTGCTTAAGTTACTACTCGTGGATATTGTAAGAAAACATATGAAATTCCTTTCCAGGCAGAAAACATAATCCAGGCAGCATTGTGTTTCCTATAAATGTATTTTGCAGTTGCAAAACTAGTTTCTTAATTAATAATGACGATAAAACCTCCCGTTTCTGTGCTGTGACTATAAAAAAAAAGAATAGTAAGAAAGATTTATTGGATGTTTTAGCGAGTCATTAACATGCTGAACCAATTACCGCATTGGAATGGTCCTACCAAAGAAGGTGACCCCCTGACGACCAGAATCACTATAAAAAGGTGAAGCATGTGCCGACAAATGGTTGCGGGCCAGCAGCTGCGGCACTCACGTAGCCGACCTCTGACCTCGGAGGGTGTGTGCGGTTTCTAATTTTGTCCTCTCAGTGGACGACAACAATAGGCCCTCGCTTGTTTATCAGCTTCTTTCTGCTCCGTGTTTCCATTCCCAGAGTGATACGCTATCAGGCTATCAGGCTATCAGGCTACTTAGGCTCATCCAACAGTCTTAAACACAGATCGCCTGTCCTTCACTGACTCAACACGCACATTTTTCACAGCTGTGTATAGCTAAGGCCTCCTGCTAATCCAGCACCGTAGCTGATCATCTTCCGTTATCCCCGTGGCATTTTCCAAACCCCCAAACGCCTCTCTCGTGAGCTCACTGGTAATTAACCCTTGGTAATTCACGTGTACGCCCTTGTGAGAGACAAAGTTATTACCCAGACAGATGCCAGGTCGTTTTTCTAGATCAAGTCATTTAAATTTGTATTTATGTTTTTAAACCACACCCCCTTCCACTTCGTACATTGTATAACAGGTGTGGTTGGTTCCCAGTGATTAAGTTGGTAGAACAAACATCTAATTTGCTCGGGGAAAATTGCCTGACCTGCTGGAAAGTGGATGATGTTTGTATTGTGCGAGGCGTGGAAAAGTCCAGGTGGCTTATTCTCACTGTTTGATCAGAGTCTAGACACGAGCAGTCGCACACAGACCGAATGTGAGACAATATCAAATATGCAAGATATGGATAGCAAGCTGTTAATGCACCGCTTTGTGTGTATGTACAGGTTTAAACATACACTATATTGCCAAAAGTATTCGCTCACCTTTCTTTATTCGCATATAAATTTAAGTGAAATCCGATTCTTAATCCATAGGGTTTAATATGATGTTGGTCAACCCTTTGCAGCTATAAAAGCTTCAACTCTTCTGGAAGACTTTCCACAAGGTTTAGAAGTGTGTTTATGGGACTTTTTGACCATTCTTCCAGAAGTGTATTTGTGAGGTCACACACTAATGTTGGATGGGAAGGCCTGGCTCTCAGTCTCCACTCTAATTCATCCCAAAGGTGTTCTATCGGGTTGAGGTCAGGACTCTTTGCAGACCAGTCAAGTTCATCCACAGCAAACTCTCTCCTCCATGTCTTTATGGACCTTGCTTTGTACACTGGTGTACAGTCATGTTGGAACAGGAAGGGGTCATCCCCAAACTGTTCCACAAAGTTGGGAGCATGGAATTGTCCAACATCTCTTGGTATGCTGAAGCATTCAGAGTTCCTTTCACTGGAACTAAGGGGCCAAGCCCAGCTCCTGAAAAACAACCCCACACTATAATACCCCTCCACCAAACTTTACATGTGGCACAATGCAGTCAGACAAGTACCGTTGTCCAGGCAACCGCCAAACCCAGACTCGTCCATCAGATTGCCAGATGGAGAAGCGTGATTGGTCCCTCCAGAGAACGCATCTCTGCTGCTCACTGCTCACAACTGGACTTGTAGCACAGGTGGCATCCTATCACAGTACCACGCTGGAATTCATTGAGCTCCTGAGAGCGACCCATTCTTTCACAAATGTTTGTAGAAACAGTCTGCATGCCCAGGTGCTTGCTTTTATACACCTGTGTCCATGGACGTGATTGGAACACCTGATTTCAATTATTTGGATGGGTGAGTGAATGCTTTTTGCAATAAAGTGTATTTTTTTAAAAAGGACGTGACGCTTTTTTCCACTTTTATCAAAGTGTGGGACTTTCAGCTTGTAATAATAATAGCTTTTTGGTTGTTGTTTTTTTATCTTCTTCTTCCCCATTCTCATTCCCATTCGCTGCTCGTAATGGAAATCTCACGCCTTTCATTCATCAAATCCAGAGTCACTACAAGTAATGGTAATGAGGCAAATGGGTGATGTCTGCTTCTCCTTCCGTTACCTTTCCCCAACACTCCCCCGTTATCCATCTTCCTCCTCCCTGCCTTCTCTCCCACACCGGTCACTGCCTCTGTAATGGAGTGAATCGCTGTGTTTTTAATTAACATTTTCCCCCACACCATCCACGTATACAGCATATTATCATGAAAAAAGAGTGCTCATATGGATGCAGAAAGAATGAAAAAATGCAGTATTTTGTACGCAGCACATTCCGGAAAAAAAGTCTTCTTTTTGGTCATGAAAAGTACCTTTAGGGGGCAAATGCAAATATAATCCATAAGGCAGGAAGTCACAACATCGCAGACATTTGATGGACACACTGTTCTCGTAGGATCACATTTCCACAGCTTTCATAACTAAAGATATTAAGCTATGAGGCCTCTCTGTATTCTAATGTATGTAAAACCTTTGGGGCTCTTAGAGAAAGCGTCCTTGCAGCAAGGCGAGGATGTGTAAATTGTGTTATGGTGTGTCTGTATGAAATCAGGTTATTATTGAGATTCAAGGGGGGTGGGGGGGTGGGGAGCTGATTGTCAAGTGCCAGTGAAGGGGAGATTGATCACAAATGTCATTTTGCGACATGCGTAGTGTGAGTGGAGACGGCGGATCCGAATATCTCAAATCTACTTATGTTGACCCGCTGGCTCGTTTCTCCATTTGCAAGTGTGATTTTTGGCACATGTGCACACAGGCTTTGTGAGTGCAGTTATTTCTGGGTGCGTCGGTTCAATTTCCTGTTTCAACATATCGTTATTTGGGGCATGAAGGAAGGTGTTATAACGCCGCTGTTTCCTTATCCAAAGCAAGCTGATAACACTAAGTCCGGAGATACAAACATACGTCTCGAAGATTGTTTATAAATCCATCAATTTAGGAAGTCAAACGCTGGTTTCTGATGCATTATCTCAATATATCTCAAAATAAATCACTGCATATGTAACAGAGTTTTGGTGTTGATTCCACTTCCACAGTGACAGCCAATCATATTTATCTTTATTCATGTATCACGGACGCTCACTGGTTAGCAGGGCTCTCCTCAGCACATACATATGGGCTGTGACGTAAACACAGTGCCAGTATGCGAGGATTGAGCCCATGGTAGGTTTGTTGCACGAAGCACAGCGTTATAGCCTACTGAAACTGTGTAAACAATGTAATGTGATAATGCAGTTATGATATTATGTTCAGGAAGCTGGCGACAGTTTTACATGTAACTAAATGTGTTACAGGGGGTTTATTTTGTTTAATGTTTATAACTAGCGACCTTAGCTCGAAGGCTAAGCTAACTTGCTAATTTTCCTCCATAAAGCTGTGCCGAACGAGTGCTGTGCTTGACCGTGAGCTGTCATTTCCGTATCATTGTCCAGGCAATAAAAGTTCGGTCCTGAAGCTAAGAGAGTGTTGGTCCTTCTTGCAACTAAACAACACAACGCAGACAACTGTTACACATACAAATATTAACATTACAGCACAATCATCAAATCCTACCGGAATCTTAAGTCTAATCTGGAACAATTTGGTCGCATATGGGTAAAGGTAATGTGTAATCACAGTCATAACCATTACATACATTACAGTCCGAACCATCTAGCCTTTATGAAGTCAGGTAGATGAGACAAAAGAAAAAATTCAAAGCATTTTCCTTTTATTTTTGTAATTCAAGTTCAGGTAACAAAACCAACAAATAATACAAATCAAATATCACAAACTAACAAAAAGATGTAGAAATGTTGACGTTCTATTTTTTTTCCCTTTCTTTATCAGCGATACAGACGAGGCCATGAATCACTACCACGCTGTGTGCAACAGATGTTAGAAGGCCACCACTTATTCTCTTTTTTTTAAATAAAAAAACGTTCATTTCATTTCAGCTTTAGGGATCTTCTTGGGCGGGACAAAGAGGGAAAATCCTTCCAGCCCCCTCGTGACTTTTCTCTATTCTTTGTGCGTCAGTTCTTGAAAATTCACTCAGAAGAGACTATGTTACATGTATGAGGGGAAATCACCGGCGGAACATAATCAACATGTAAGGAAGTGTCATAAGTTAATGCTTCTTCATTTTAATGGTCAGCGGTGGAAAGCATGCAGACGAAACCCCTCTGGTACGTTTCTATTGTACCTTGCTCTATATACATTAACCGCCTGTCTCCCAGGCTCTGTCTAATTAGTGGCCTGATTGATTGTGTGGTTAACAGACGTAGCACAGACGAATCTAAGGACCAAACGACGGCCCCCTGTGCATGTAGATGACTGCGAGGCAAATTCCAAGGACCCCTGTGCTGTCATTTTTCACTCTAAAAAGGCCCCTGAGGAGTCCCTTGCAGAGCCTATGTGAAGTACGACACTACGGTTGCATACTTATCAAAGTTTGCATTTCCCCCCCTTTCATAAGCATAAAAAACTGACTTGGCCTAGTTGTTTTCATCTCTTGAGCGCTCCAAGTTTTCTCTCTCTCTCTCTGGTGTCTGTCGAAACAGAAGCTAGTTTTCTCTTTCAGGTCCGTGTGGGTTTCTCTGATCCCGCTATGGTTTGTGTTGAAACTGCATTTATAGAAAGAAAGAGGGGAATTTTAGAGACGGAGGATGAGACAAAAAAAAAGGGGAACCAGAAAAAGGCAGAAATGGATTTGTAGAAGTGGTTAATATGTCACGTAGCCCACACAATGACAAGAAAACGTTTTTATCCGTAACCTCACATTCTTTTATTTTCAGTTTGTTTTTAACTTAACTTGTGTAATGGGAAAATGTGTTTTTTGGCAGCCAAACAGCGACGGCGCAGCATTCTCTGTTTGCAGTGCAAAGGTCAGTCGCTGTGCAACAGATGTTAGAAGGCCAGCTCGCGAGTTGCTGTGAGAGCGCTGAATGAGCTCCTGTGTTCCTCCTCCGCGTCTGTCGTCTGTCTCGGTGATCGGCCGCATTTAGATTAACGTGTGGACCAACACCTTTAACCAGTGGCTTGTTTCAACAACCCGGCCCACTCCCAACTCTTCAAATAAGGCAACCTAGGTCACACTCCTTTAGCATCTGTATGAGAGGCACAGGGCTTTCAATTAACTGCGGTTTGAATCCATTACTCGATGGTCCTATTTAAATGCATCATCACTTTTGACCAGGTGCAATGATTACAATATGTGTCAAAATTACCCAGGTGAAATTAATTCAATTAATTTATTTGGCGCTATAAAAGACATTTGGAAATTATTCCAACTTTATGGGCGACCCTGTATAATATAATAATGGATCTTCGTGTCATTTTGATATGAAACCTAAAAGGATAATGAAACCTACATTGGAGGTTTATTTTGAAAAGCGGCTGCATGCATGTGACAAGCAGAAACTGTTTCCTGTGAACACCAACCTGTATTTTGAAATGACACCATTCACCCAAAGTAGACAAGTCATCCCTGACACGTTGAAAACTAGAGGGGTCATAGTCTCACGTGTAGGGTCACTGACTAAGCTGCCGTATTTGAAGAGTCGGGAATAAGAACGTGTTGATTTTTCAGAGTAAAAGCAGACGGATTCATGTCGTCATGCTCTAAATGCGGTGCAGTTGATATGTTGGTTGTTTGTGGCGGATAAACACCAAAAAAAAAAAAAAAAAAAAGATTGAGCATTCAAATTCATGTGAATGCCTTGAGGGGAAAATAAATTGGCTCAGCTTTCTGTCTGAACACACCGCCACTCTGTGTCTTCTCTCTGTCAGCGGGATGATGACCTGCAGTAAAACATGGCCTCGTTTGCTCTGTCCTCACTCAGAGGTCAGAAACTGAAAAGCATAAAGCAAAAGATAAGGGCTTCCAAACTAACATGTCGCTGTGGTTTCATGTGAACTTAAGGGGGGACCTGAGGCTCAGGTGGACAGAGTCGTAGGTACACAGGGAGAGCCACTTTGGGACAACACGGCCTCCAGGCTTCCATCTGCTCGGCTGCAAACAAGACGCTTAGTTTCCCCATATTTTGAGCTCTGAGAGCAAAGATTTGGTCACACAGTGATGATCAGCACGAGTGAAATCTGGCAGCGTCCCAGCTCCTCGCTCCGCGGAGCGAAACCGACGAGTTACCCGGATCACCGTGACTCTCTCGACTCTGGGAATTTGTTGTCCGACGAGTTTTTTCTTTGAGCTCTTCTGGCGAAAGTGTGAGTCACATTTGTTGACATGTTTCCAGGGCCGAGGCCACTCCTCGAGGAACGAGGTTAACGCGCTAATTGAGCTCAATCTTTGTCAACACGAGAGCAGTTCCTGGTAAAAACTTCTTGGCGTTGCGTTTAGTAACAGCTTGTACCTTTTTTTTCTTCCTTTTTGTTGTTGTTGCCAAACTGTGACCCCGCAGGCTCCAGGTTATGTCCCGTGTTATCACGCTAAACCTACATGACCCTGATGCAACTTAATAACACACCTATACTGATCCAGGGTCCAGGGGAGGCGTTTAGCATCTATAGCTCTCCAGTCAGAGGACCTACCAGGCTGCGTGGCTCATTACAGCCCCTTAGCCCTCCTCCTTATCCCTGTAATTATAACTCCCCCCCTCCGCCCGACAACCCATCCACATAAAGCCTTTCATTAGCATACAGGAGCACAGGAAAGTATGAGTTCATCACTGTCCGAGATTTCCATCTAACTACCTAAATTTGGACGCTGGTTCAGCTCTGCTCGGTCTGAAGTGTGTATACGTCGCATGTGGAGGAGCTGCTCGAGTGTTTAATCTGCGTGTTTATGTGTGCAAGAAGGGGGCAAGACTGATTGGGTTTCGGAGAAAGACGAGGAGATGTAATCAGCGTAGGCAAATGCTGCAGTCTGAGAGGCTTTACGCTACTCAGCCACACACACACACACACACACACATTTTGTGCGCACCCACGTGATTATCGGTTGTTATGGGTTGCATAGAGCGATTCGACAGATAAGGAACTGAAAGTGGTGCCATCAGATCCACACGTCATCTGCTGTCGTTAGTCTTGCCTTTGTTTGATTTACAGACAGGTCCTGGGTGAGACTGTCAAATGTGTGCGTGTGTGTGTGTGTGTGTGTGTTTTCTCTCTAACAGACTCACTACTCTCCCCCCCAGGACATGCAAACACAGCAGATATTATCTCTCACTCGGGGCATCTCATGAGACTCCATGATTTGCATCACAAACAGTCGGCCATTTTGTGACGCTGGTGTGGATTACAGCCTGAAACAGGCCGATATAGCATAGAGCTTCCATTTGGCGTGCTGCTCCTTTATGTGGAACATTCAGTTCTCGTTTTTTTTGTTTTAAAAAACGAGCGATAAGAAATTCTTGATGGATAACTATGAAATTTGGGCACAAAGATTTATTGTCATTCTTCAGCCCTTGTGTCCAGGTCACAATAAGTCGTATGTTGCCTCCACTTTCCATCCGTCCAACCGCTTTGTTCTCCAGAGTTCTGGTGAGGCTGCGACGCGTGGCGCCGATGGGCTTTCGCTCTTCCTCGTCTATCGGTTTTGCTTTCCGTCTGCCAGCTTCCCCCGTTTAAAAACTCATTGTGTTGGCTCACGAGACGAGCGGCGCATCGCCCCCTTGTCTTCCCACGTGCCAACGCTGCTCCCCTCTCTGTGCCATCTTGTCTGGCACGGTGCTGTTTTCTCTCCCGAGACATAAGAGGCCCATTGAACTGGCGAGGCCTCGGCAGACAGATCTGCTGGTCGGGGGGCAGCTTGCTAATAACAAGACGTCTATTACGACTTGGAGACAGATGCAGGTTTGCTGGAAAGTGATAGTAGACCTCTCTCTCTCTCTCTCTCTCTCTGTGTGTGTGTGTGTTGTGAAGACTCATGAAATGACCATTGTTGATTATGTCTGTGATGTAGGTCAATGGAGTTCTCGGCCCGACCCCCTTACTCACTGGACTTTTTGACCTTGTGCTTTGTGAGAGGCTCCTTTCTAGAGCCACTGGCCTGTGGAGAGGGTGGCAGAGGAGGGCTGTGTGTGTGTGTGCGTGTGTGTTTGTGCGTGTGCGTGTTGCCCTGCTGAGAGAATGAATGATGTCACCGCTCCCTGTAGTACAATCGGCCCTGTTGATGTCTCCTAGCAGGCTGAAAAAGAAAGACAGTATTCATTGTCCCGCCCCCGTGACTCCACTACACTGTTATTGACAATCCCGGGTGCTGACCATAGTGGAGATACTCCACAAGCCGTACTCATCTCTTTATAGCCGCACACAATGGGGAATTAACTTTGAAAGGAATATCATCCCTTAGTGTGGTGGTGAATAACTAAGCTAGTGGAAAACATTTAAATCTGAGCAGGGGAAATAGAAATAAAGTGATAGTAGCTACTGTAACAACAATAAACAGCTAAAAAAATTGTTTTATTTGACATAGCTTTTGGCTACCAGCGCCTGCGTCATGTTATAAAGCTCTTGGAGGAAAAAGGTGTTGCTTATCACGCTGCAAACACTGTGATACTGTTCTCAGTTCGCCTGCGTACGTTACTGTCGAATAAATCACAAAGAATATCGGAAATCTCACAAATGAGAACAGCCTGAGGGGACGCTTGTCCCGAAGTACCCCTCGTGTTTACTCCCCGAAAGCTACATCAACATGCACCGTGTAACACTAAACTGATTTATGGACTGTAACATGCACACACACACACACACACACACACACACACACACACACACACACACACACACACACACACACACACACACCAGCATGCATTAATCAGGTGTGTGTTGATGATGTATGCTACGCCACGCTCATTGGCCTGCGTTCGTGGTCAAGGAGACTGGAACTTGTGGCTTTGTTACTTTTCTCCGTCTAAAGTGCCGCTCCACATGCAGTTAGGCTTGATGAGGCGTGACACATTCTGCACGACGCCGTGAAAGGTCGTATGTAAAGTGGTCAACAAACCCGGAGACCTCTGTGCAGCGGGAACAAGGACACGCGCAAAAAAGGGGGATACACAGCCTCAGGTCTTTCAGGTGTCACATGTCGGTGTAAAGCCCCTATTCCTCGAACCAGACCCCCCCCCACATTATCCCCGTAGCAAAGAGACACTGGGTGACATTGTCATGTGGTTAGTTGTAGATCCCAGTAATCTTTTTTACTCCCTGGCAGCCTCCAGTCATGACTTCATAGTCAAAATCCCTCCAAGATTGACTTCATCCTCTCCCACAGTTACATAAGTGCGTAAAGCCAAAGCAAGTGTGCCTCCATGCCGTCCACACACACACACACACACACACACACACACACACACACACACACACACACACACACACACACACACACACACTCACACTGAAAACCTCTGCACACACTTTACAGATATTTTTCCTTCCACTTTTTGGCTGTTGTTTATATCTGTGGCAATATAATCAGGATATTGCTCCTCCATCCTCTTTTATTTCGTTATTTCTCTCAGTCAGCCCATCAAATATTCAATATGACCATCTTTTCTCTATTTATTTATGAGGGTTATTTTTGTTTTTTTGGTGAACAAATACATTCTCATGACCGTGGATGCATGTGTGATGTATAATTCAAGAACAGGAGTCTTCGGCCACGCTCAGCTCTTTGTTTGGCTGCTTTCAGCCGTAGAGCTGTTTCAGCCTACTGCTAACACTAGTGTGGCAACATGCTAACATGCTGCTGTTGACTAACTTTGCTGTTTACCATGTTCACCATTTGTTAGCATGCTAATTAGCACTATACACAAAGTACAGCTGATGCTAATGGGAAAGTCATTCGTTCTGGACATTGTATTGGAAGATTTGACCTGTTGGTGGCGATAGAGGAAAGGTTAAGGTATCACAAAAGTCACTGGGGTTTATCCTCTTGGGAGCACGCACATCTGCACCCAATTGCCTGGAAGAAACTTCCGTCCAATAAGCAACAACCTCAACATGGCTTTAAATACAAATGGAGAGAACAGGATGCTGTGTGACACGTTGCACCATACTGTGAAAACAGGGTCACGGTCTCACGGTTTAGATTCAGCACACACACCCACCAACTCTATAAACACACTCCTGTGACAGACGATGGTCATTATAACTGTAATCAACGTATGCTGGGAGTGACAGCCATATGCTCACGATGCATTATTTGCTGTTGTTTCTCTCTCTCTCACACACACACACACACACACACACACACATGCACACACACACACACATGCACACACACACACACACACACACACACCGTCTTCTCGGCTCATGTTAAAAAGCAAGACACAGACAAACAATGAGCTCACGTGGATTCTATCCTCCCACTGGTCCCGGGGCTGTTGATAGCTGAAGTATCTAATGGGTTTATCTCTTATTCATAAGACTTGGAGGTCAGCACCAGGGAGACAAAGACCCTTAACCCTTGAGTTCCCGTGAGGGGGAGAGGAGACGGGAAAGCGTCCTCTTGCATTTTCTGTCATATTTCGATGACCTTGTGGTGCGACGGACAGTGTTCGGCTATTTTTCTCAACGTGGCCATGTAACAGCAGCTTGCGACGAACCATCAGTGTGTTTGACACTTCTCCGATCTGACGAGTGTACAGATGTGTGTGGGAAGGAGACTCGATCATGTTATCTCCCCCCGTTGGACCCCGGAGGCCCCCGCGGCATATGGCGCTAATAAATTTAGCAGAAAAATTGCATCAAGTAAGAATGACATCATCCCTCTCTCGTCTCGACCCTTTCTTTCCAGGACGGCGTGGTGGTGGTGGTGGGGGGGGATCTTTAACCTAGAAAGGTCAGGAGGAGGCAGTGTTGTCGATGCTCGTTTTCACCTGTCAAACACTACTATATATACATATATGCTCAGCAGTATCTGCTCTGCAGGGGATTTTGCGCTGCCATTAAAGTTTCCATATTAGTCTGCTCAAGACAACCTATGAGACAATTACATTACAGCGCAAAGAGCATGTGGAAAAGCTTCTCACGCACTTCGGCCGGGCTAATGAACATGAGCCCGTCGGTGTGTGTTGGAAAGAGATCGGTCGCTGGCGACGTGAAAGTGCGAGGCGAGCCTGCAGCTGTGTTTATTTTCAGCTTTATGAATGTTATTGTTCCATATGAACCTTCGCAACATATGGACATTTGGGGCTAATTGGTTTTGAGCGCTAATGAGAGAAGGGTGTTTTTTTAAAAAGGTTGTGGGGCTTTTTTTTTTAATTGAAAAATCTCTCTATCCCTGTGAGCGTTGTTGTGTTGCAGTTGTATGGTTGTCCCTATGGGCGTGTTTTCAGAGCGCTGGGTGACTCATGCCCTGTTCTGTTACCGTCAATCCCGAGCTCATCTACTCTCGGGGGCCCAGAGGAGCTGCTGAGATCATCCACCAAAAACCACCTGCACTCCGCAGATAGACTTATCAAAAGGTTTGATGAAGCACAGACTAGTCAGGCGCCACCCCGGGTCATTGCTTACAGTGTTGCAAACACCAACACAAAGTCATGTTTTGACGTCAAAATGTTGCTTTGTGTTGGTGCGTCTCGTTTGATGTGTGTGTGTGGGTGTGGGTTTTTTGTTGTTGTTCATAGTTGTGTGAGAAATAAATCAAATCGGAAATTGGTGCATGTTGGTTACATGATACTTTATTTTGCCCTTGGAAAGAGCCAGGTTAGCTGTTTGTCTTTATGCTAAGCTAACAGTTATGAGAGTGGTACCAATCCTCTCATCTAACTCTTGGCAAGAAATAAGTCTATTTCCCAGAAGGGCAAACCATTCCTTTAATCTTCTTATTAGTTATTGAAGACAAACAAAAGCACCAAAGCAGTGCTATTTTTGGTCAAAATGCCCACTTTTAACATAACTGTCACATAAAAGGATAAACCATATCTTTAAAAAGATTGTGTAAAGTGTGTGTGCATCACGTTAATATTGTGTGTGTGTGCGTGTGCATTCAGGAACATTGTCTTTGTGTGTGTAGCTCTGTATTTGAAGTGAAAATCCCTTTCCTCCAGGACAGTACGAGCGGTGCACATACAGTAGTCTCCGAGTGTTTACTCATACTGACCCTTTAGATTAAAATGCCCCGACCATTCATCTCGCTGTCATTTCGAGCGGACGTAACAAAGACACACAATCCCTCCTCTCCGTCCCTGTGGCTTTCCCTCATGTCCATTTGCGTTCCTATGGTCAATATTTGTTTCTCTGCCCACCATCCCTCACCCCTGCGCTTTTCCTTTTTTCTTTTTTTTTTTTATTAATCTCCTGTCCTTTAAAATATATGACATTTAATTATAAATGGATTAACAATTCAGGCTCTGACCATGGGGTATAAGGGGAGGGAGCAAAATAGATTGAGGGCATCAAACACACCGTGGCACAAGACGAATGGGCTTTGTGTGGGTTGTTTCCATTAAAAACCTAATGCAGACAAATTATGAAGAAAGATTGATTAGCTCTGGTCTGCACTGGAAATTCAATGGAGCGAGATGATTTCTCCAAAGAGCCACTGTGGGACAATAGCCTGTGTAGGACAGCAGAGTCCTCCTGGTAGAATTACTGCCTGGTTTAAATTTGCCGGAGGAGCCTCTGGTTTGCGAGAAGCCTCTATCATCTTGTTCTTCTTTTCATTTCCTCTTTTTCTCTCTCTCTGATTCAGATGCCGAATTAGAATTCCCATTCAAAGTAGGTCAGCGCCCCCTCTCTCTCCTTTCCTTGCCCCCGTTCTCTCTCTGTGTCTCTCTACCTCTCTCTGTCTCCCTGGCTCCGTTCCCTATGTAATCCTTATCCAAAGCGCTTCTGTAAAAAAAAAGAAAAACCTAGAGATGAGACTCTGGTGCTTTGATTCTACTTACTCTGCTTCAAGCCAATTTCTTCTTCCCCCTTTGTGGCTTTCTTCTCAGTCCTCCCTCTTGATGTCTGCGTTTTTTTTTTCATATCGCCCCGAAACCGGTCCTTTCCCTCCCCTCTCTGTCCATCAGACTGTCTTTTCCTGTCTTTACCCTCTCTTTGGGCAATTCATCACTGTCGCCGCACTCCTCACAAGAGCTACTGGAATCATACATCACGTTTGACCCCAGCCTACATCTCTCTGATAGCCACAGACAGCTGAGCTAATGTTCTTATTAATGGGGCTCCGAAGGACACTTTGACAGGACTGATGGCTGCTGCAGTGATTGAAAGTTAGAACATGTCTAACCACCGGGCCATCTCGTCTTCTCGGAGCTCTACGGTAGCATTTGCATAATTAGATGGGTCTTGGAGCTTCTACAGTGACCTGGACCGCCTCAAGGCCAGCGTTGAGAGCAGTAAGACAGTCCTTGAAGCCAGCCAGATGAGCCGTTTTCCCCCTGTTTCTAGTGTGAAGCTAAGCTAACTGGCTTTAGCTCCATAGCATAAATCAAACATGAGTGTCATATCATTCTTCCCATCTCGCCATCAGCCAGAAAGTGCATATCCCCAAATGTCATACCCACTATTTGTCCTGAGCATTGCACTCATGCATTTTCACTATTCATCCTGCCTAAAAGGTTAAAGGGACATCATGGATTATGGCTTTTTCCCGTTGATAATCAATTAGTCATTAGTCTGTCTGTCTCCCTTCTACTTTAATTGTTCCTGTCAAAGCCCTCTGCAAACACTGGAGAAGGGAAATGCATGTGAGGAAGCGTTGCGGGAGGGGTGGGGGTGGGGGTGGGGGGACCCAATAATCCATTTTAATTACCAAGAACAAAAGCAAAACAGTCACTTGAAGGTGATGCTGGGACGTTCTTCAAAAAAGGGCCTGTCGCCATGGCAATAGCCGTGGTCAGGACAGACCCCCGAAGCACACATCAGGCTGTGGTGGGCCTCTGTCTTGGTCTTGGGAGTGCTTTAGGCCATCAAACTCTGGTTATACCTGAGACCACATACAGTGAAGTGAAATACTGTATACTGTAATGTTTAACTCCCACAGTAAAAAAACAACAACAAGAACTTTTAAATATCCATAAATGAATAAAAAAAATGAATTTGTTCCATTGTTTGTATGCCTTTTTCCCTCTTCTTCACTGCCCTCTCTTTGATGGTGGGCACACATTGCAGAATGTTCCCTGAAGGCAGCAGCGCTGCACAACTGGGCTTTATCTTTCCCAAACACATGCTGCCCCTTATGGCTGGATTTCCTTGGCTGGCCAGACTGGTGTGTATAAGCTGCCACTAATAAAGGGTTGTGTGTTTGTGAACAGGTAATATCATATTCCTTTTATTAAAACCCATAAAAGAGCAGGTATCTCTCCTAAACTCATATACCAACATAATTACAAAGAGCACTTCATACATACTGTAAAATCATATTGATAAAGAGCTTTAAAATCTGTTTGGGAATTACCGCAAATTCAAAAAGTACCCTCTCAAGCAACTATTAAGTAGTATCATTATCTTTATTGGGTCAGTGCGGGGAAACTAAATTATTTGATTTGCTGGACTGTTGACCTTATTATGGGACTGTCCCACAGTTAAACATTTATTACAACCAGACGACAGGTTGATGGTTGTTTGTCCGACATATCTCCAACTTTAACCACGTACCACACAATAGCTGCAATCGTGTAGACAAAATGTATGATTTTACAGCACCCAATAAATTCACAGGGGTCAGAAGTACACAGGATAATGTCTGATATGCTTCTCCTTTACGCCAAAAGATCGAGCTGCTGATAGAGATAAAGTTCCCCTAAAATATGATACTGTGTGTAAAACACAGATTCTTAGGAGTAGAAGTAAAATATTAAATAAGAATAACACAAATTACATTTAAGACCCCACTTTGACTGTCTTAGGAGATATTTTTTGCTGGTTATAGTTTTGTCTTATGGGAAAAATGAAGTCAGTTTGGTCTTTCCAGTGAAGAAGTTGTTTGCCTGAGTGCAAATATTCTATCACACTTGATTTCCCACAATCAAAGAGCTCCTTGAGTGGAGGCGCTGGAACGCCACCGCCTCGGCCAATCACAATCAGCCGCCTCTCTTTCCCCCCACTTTAATCATCGTGTTTGCGACACATATGCTAAACCGTGGCCCCTTCACATCGACACAAACACACACTCCTAGTCGAGGCGGCGTGAACTTTTGCCTGCAAAATGTGTAATTCTGCTCATTTCAGCAGAGCCCAAACTCAAGTCCGGCAGCAAACAGTATGCTAATCTTCAAAGAGCAGCTTTGTTGTACATGAAGGGGACATTTTACGCTCCACCAACCTGTCCCTGCCTTAACTTAATACCGCGTGCTAGGAAATACCCTCGTAAATACAGAGGGCTCAGCTCCGGCTGGACGCGGGAACAAGGCACCCTGTTATCGCGGGGCGAAGAGCGCTTTAGTCTAGACTGAGTTGTGTCTGGCTGCTGGGGCAGGTGTGTTTATGTGCTGTAAATGTGTCTAAGTGTTGATTATTATAAACCAGTTCTCCCTTTTCACAAGCAATTTTGTACCAACTGCACTAATCAATGGATAATAAGAAACCACACGCGATTAAACAACTAGACCATAGACACTGGCAGGTCAGGTATTACACAATACACCTGGCTCTTACATCATTGTTTACCCGCAGAGAAAGGGTCATTGAGATAAGTCACATACACTTGTGGTGTGTGTCACACTTATAAGAGTGTGTTTTAATAAGACATGCATTGGAAGGGGTCATTTTCAGATTTTAATCAAACAGAGCTTTTTATATAAGCATACAATGTTTGCTTTGTTATACAACTCTACTAACATTAATATTGTGTGTTTAATCTGTTAACCATCAGGCTATTATGTCTGCCTTCATTACAAGCACACACATTTATTCTCCCTTTGATTGCACCATTGTCGCTCTCTGTTCTCCACTTTTATCATTTTACTTGTGTCCCTGTGCATGTCACCATTCACATCTCATTCCCCTCATGTTTTTTTTTTTTTTGCCATTTAGAATAAGCAATCTCGAAGCAACCTTGACATTGAATCATTCCTTTCGTCCAGTGAATGATTTTTACCACCATCTCATTCAAAATGTATCTCATTAGAAAATACATTTACTTTTTTTTAATCTTCGCTGTATCTCATGTTCTCTCTCTTATCTGCGGATCGACCACCAATAACAATAGCAGAGGGCGTCCTGTTCAGATACCATCAGCAAATCCTCGCAAAGTGCGACTATGTCTTGCCTTCGGGGGGCGTGCGGCGTGCCAACGCTTGATCAACTGCCGCTGCAAGTAAAGAAGCCAATTAACTTCCCCCTGTCACCTCCCAGCTAAGTGGAACCACCGCTGAAGGGTGTAAAAATTGCAGCCAGGGATCTAATTTCAGATGAACGCACACCTAGGGCCTTCTAGAACAGCAAAAAATCCAATCTGAAGAAACATGATGACTTGCACTTGCTGCTTTGGCTTGGCCCATCAAAGTGGTACAGGCCGGGCAGCAGCGCGACCCTGAAGGAGATCCAGTCGTTTAAACATTTTTGAAAGAGTCAGATCCAGTTCAGGATGTTGGTCCATGAAATGTTGTACCACCAAAATTTAAAAATTTAAAAAACCAATACTGTCCCACAAATCTTGTCTTATTTATCTACCATACCTATAGGGGATCATCCCTTTGTTCCCAGTGTATGTCTCTTGATATAAACTAACGATTGGTATGGTCCGTCTTTGCTTCCACTCATTCAGTTTGAATAGTTCAAATCTGTCCAGCTGATGTGGAGATATTCATGTTAGGTCAAGAAAACAGTGTTGCTCATAAAATGAGGGCATATTGAGGATAACGTCAGTAAACAAGCTGATTTCAACATATCAACCCAGGGAAACATGCATTGCTCAGACCATAAAACTGTGTGAAAGGTCTCTGAGAATATTCAGCTGGAGAATGTGATACGCTTGTACTTAGAAAACTCTTGTAATCTCCATTTGTTCACACTTCATGGTTATATGGTTAGATTTAGAGTTCACAAACATATGAGGACAAGACTTAACAGTTGTCAGTCAAGAAACAGAGCCAACAAGTAGCAGCTGTTAACAACACAATACATTGTGCTGAAGTCTGCGTTTAGTCTACTTCTAAATGTGGCAAAGGATTCTTCATGTTCTTGCCATGTGTTATGACTTTAACTTAAGGAACAAAAAGGCGTAGCAAAATAAGTTTGCCCAACCTTGGCAACAAAAGAAAAGGGGACCAACACAGCAAGAAAATGCTGCTGAAGCGCATTAAGTGAAACAAAGAGGGAGATTTATTTGTGTGAAAATGATAACAGAGGCAAATAAGGCATCAGGGTCCCAAAGGCAAAAATAACAAAAAAAAGGAACCCACACTAACTTATTCACCATCATTCCGAATAAAAACAAAGACCATTTAAATCTCCTAAGAGCAACAAAATAGGAGAAAAGAAGAAGCAAACAATGGCACAGAACCACCCGAAGGCTTCCTTCAATCACCAGGACTCACAAAGACAACAGATCAACCGATCAAGACAGCTGTGACACGGTGCTACCGCCAGTTAACCTCAACAACAACAGCAGCAGCAAACTGCTTAGAGAACAAGAGGGTGTGCGTGCTGGTACTGGTAGATATACACCTCCACTGATTGTTGGAGGAGATCCAGGTGTGGCTGATCAGGCTCTCAGGTGTGGCTGATCAGGCTCTGCAAGAGGAGACCGGCAGATGGAAAAGTGTTTTTTGTTTGGGAAAGTTCCCAACTGTGTGAAATGACCCATACATTAAATTAAATGGCAGCCATGATAAAAGGTTCAGGTTCTATAAAGGCTAAGAAAAGGTGTGTCAATGCTTCCTTTGTTAGCTTCTTTAGCACAGGAAAGAAGGACTGCCCTTGAAAGGAAAGGAGAGAGTGCCACATTATTCCTTGTGGCATTGACCTTTAAAGTGACACACCGTTCGGCGACTGCTGTTTAATCGCACACTCCGGATAAGTTGAAAACACAGCGGCTCTGTGAAGCTAGCTTACGTTAGCTTGCTAACATCCTCACAGCTGACGCTAACATGCTGATGTTAAAGCCCAAGTTATGCTTCCGCGTTGACACAACACAAGGGGGCTTACGGACCCATGACGTCCTTGCGGACCCCCCTTACGTCCACCGCAAGGGCCTGACGTGCACCTCTCAAAAATCCTAGACGTGCGTCGAGACGACGCAGCACCAACGCAGCGGCATTGGCTGTGATTGGTCCGCTAACTACATCCGCTGGAGACCGCTTTTCCGGTTTCCACTCATAAACACCGCCATTTAAACTTTTAATACTTTTATCGTTTGCACCTTGTCGCTTTCGCACAAAGAAATAAAACACCAAGTTCTGAAAAATTGTGGATGTGTAAAGCCGGAAGGTAAACAAATAGGCTGTAACGAGGCTAATGACGATATACGTCACAAGAGTCTCGGTCGGTCGGTCAGTCTTTACAAAAAACATAGCGCCCTCTACCGGTGTGGCATTGAATGCATTTCGACACGTAAACCCCACGCAGAACCATCACGGTCTCACGACTGTGTCCAAGCAACTGCGTGGCCATTGCGTGATCACTACGTGGAAGCATAACCGAGGCTTAACAGGTGAATGGATTGTCGTGCGTTTTGCAACCTAAAAACCAAATCATTCTACAAGTTAATGTGTCGAGTTGGTGCCATTTCCACATTCATTTCCTGGCGTATTGTCGTCGTTGTGAGGTTGCTAGGCAACCAGCGGAGACGATGCTCTCAAGTGCTGGGCAAATTGATATCCTGTTGTCTTTTGTCGTAACTCCCCCCCCCCCCCCTGCATGTGCTAGTATTTACTGCAGGAGGAGTTCGGAGGTGATCGATGGTTGTGGCATTTATTTTACCGCATGTTTTTACAACTGCTTTTACTGCGGCTAAATACCATTTCTGTCTCCTTCAACTCTCAAGGCCACTCTAGCTGTCAGCCTGACACAATATCACTTTCTCCCTCCTGCAGTTGTTTCCCTAATTCCGCACTGACACCAGGTCCTTCTCACCGTTACACAATCTTCATTTCACCCTCGAAGAACAAATTGGCGGGGGCGTTGGAAACACACCGCGCCGAAGGCGCTCTCTCGCCAGTTGGGAGATGACATCACTCCAATATTCCTGTTAATGTACATGAGGGAGGGAAGAGAGGAGGGATGCTGTGACATTCACACTTCCTCCGCTCATTTCCTCTCTAAATCTTGACGGACATTTCACTCGGGCTCTTTGTCTCTCCATTTGTCACCTTGCCTTGTTTACATTCCCTCATTTTTCTCACCCTTCCTCCCTCATTTGGTCTATTTCCTGCCTCGCAGTCGTCGTCCTCTCTGCCTCCGCCACCTGAAAACACTGACAGCAGAGACAGAAGCTGCATAGGGCCAATTTCCTGAGTGCTGCTCACCGCTGGCACTCATTTAATTACTGCAGAGACAGAGGTGGGAGGCCGGGCCTGTCACAGCTTAAGCCCGGATCAGTGTGGTCCCTCACAACTCCTGCTGTCCTCGGGGACGGCCATGGAGGGGTGGTACCTGTCATATTCTATAGCTGCTATATGGGGCCCAAGCTGACAACTACAGATTACCTTCCTTTGTTGCAGTCCTGAGAGGCTCGGCAGCCATATGGTCAGAATGCAGGATGAATGCCTCTGCTTTGAATTTATAAAAAAAAAGAGATTTCTTTGAGCACACTCACACATCTGAACAGTTTTTGTGTGCATTTACTGGGATGAAAAATGTTGTCAAGCGAAATGTGTCTCAGTGGGAGCATCATGTGAAATGAAGAATGTAAAATGTGCAGGTAATTTTATTCCGCCAATGATCTGGATCCATTTGTCTCTCTAATTGACCAAAAATGAAAACAAATTGAATTGGATACATAATCGCTTTATCCAGCTTGTTGTAGCCTACATTATATCCAACATTTTGTTGAATACCAACATGTGTTCAGTTTAAGGTGTTGATGTAAAACCTCAGCTTAGGTTTAGCCAAATGTAGTTTTTATTGCAATAGCATGTTTGCATGTAGCATGTAGCTTGAAGCACAAAGATATATGCGGAGTGAGTTTTCCTCTGGAAAACAGTGATGCAGTGTATATGTCTAGGGCTTTTATTGTGAAAGGTAACTGGTTGACACCTTTATTTGTGGTGCGAAGGCTCAGAAAAAAAAACAATGAAAAATGACATCACTTTTAGAAGTGTGATATTTGCAGCTTGTGTGAAACTCATGACTAAAACAAACGTTCAAAAATATATTGACATGTGAATTGATGTGTGAAGTCCTCAACACTTACATGTCAGGTTATTATAATTACTTGCTTTAGGCTAATAGTTTCTTCGTATAGCCTTTAGCATGCAACTGAAAAACTTGTTTAACTTGAAATATTTGAATTAAAAGCTTTACACAGAGAGAAGCTTATTAAAAAGCAGTTGTTGGCCTTTTTAGGATTTTTCAATCAGCCTTTTTAGTCTCAGGGGCCACATGACATTTGTGGTAATGGAACAAAATCCCTTTGTTGAGTCTGTACGTGATGACATTCATTCCCGCTGTGTGGTTTAACTTCCCTCAGGAATGCCCTCTGTGACTCTTCCCGGTGTGTTTGAAGCCATGAATTCTTCCTGAAGTCTGGATTGAAGCCACTCTGGGGACATCACTGCAACTCAGACCACGTTTTCCCTTTTTGAAAAAATGTTTTGTTTCTGTATTTGTTTTCCTCTTTTCAAAACATCAATTCAATTACACTATTTTCAACCTCATCGATGCTCAGCAGTGCTCCTGCAGTGTCTCTTTTTCATGTGAACTCTTTCACCTGAAATGGCCTGTTTCCCTTTAACATGTCAGCAGTGGATCCACACACACACACACACACACACACACACACACACACACACACACACACACACACACACACACACACGCACACACACATCCCAGATTCAGCTAAACATGTCCTGACATGACTTTCCAACATATCCTACCAACTCTCAAGAACACATCTTGGGTTGGTGTTCACTTTATTCCTTTTCATACATACACACACACACACACACACACACACACACACACACACACACACACACACACACACACACACACACACACACACACACACACACACACACACACACACACACACAAACACACACACACACACACTTTAAAGCCTACATACAGCTGAATATGAGCACATATCTGGACATATTCCATTTGGTTATCTCCCCGAATCTCTCCTTTTTAGATGCTAAGACCACGGTGCCAGCATGAAAGTGAAATTTGAGCTGAAAGGCTTTATTCTCGTTCACCACCCACTTTAACTGCAGCCGTCACGCAGGCCAACCATCAGTCTGGCAGGTCCTCCACATGCCCTGGCATGCCTCCTGACACGGAGACAACCAGATATAGCCTTTACTTTCATATGGTGAAGTATGATCTGGAGTGTTTGTTGCCAAAATAAGAAAGAGGGGAGTATTTTTACTTGGTAGAGAAGCCCCATATACGGTTGTAGTAGTAATAGTAAACTCCAGCCAGCTTGTATTTCCTTATTTTTAGATTCATGGATGAAGACCAAAACAAACAATGGTTTAGTTTGTCTCTAATTCCAACAGAAGTGAAGGTAAACAACATACAAAATTGTTTTAATGGTAAGGGGATCAGCCACTGTATAAAATGTTACTATAGGAACTATTTTCAGTTGCGGATTAACACATTTGTTGCATATAATCATTACAATCTGAAAGGTTTGTTGCTAAAATAAGACAGAGGGGAATATTTCTTAGTAATAGTTACCTTAAGCCATCTTGAGAGGAATTAAATGGTTAAAACAGCAGTAGCACATACAGCAGCAGTCAATACTGCTTTGATTGATTTCTATGCACGTATACTGTATCCTTCCACAACACCGCAGCCCAACATGCTTACGTTGCAGGAGCAGCTGCAACTTTGGAGTTCCTGTGAAATCAGGTATACATCTCTCTTATCACGCCGCCGTGCTGACGTCTGTGCTTTCACTTCCTTGATTCAAGTTAATGTTTGCCTGTCTCAGCGAGCTGGCGAAGGCATGGGGGTAATACCACAATCAATAAGGTTTTTTTTGTTTCTCCCACATCATTTATCAAAGTGCTCTCTGATATGCTGTGACAGGCAGCCACTGGCTTAAGAGCCCACAGAAGGGTCAAAAAAGGTTATATCTAAGGCTTTAATTGTATGCTGTCACTAATTGTAGGTGAGGAAAGCTACTCTAGAGGGTTTTATCTAATTGGGATTTTGTTGAGGAGACACTGGAACCAAAATATCAGTGTATTTCACTTTATTCGACTCAATGTTTAATCTATTATTTAATAAATAAATCAATTGTTTGTACTGCATTTTCCTTCATGCATTCTCATGGCCCAACCCTCATGGGATTAGAAAACACCTTTCCAAAACATCAGTTGCAATACAGGTTGATTATGCCAAAACAAATAGAAATGCTAATAAATCACAGTGACAATCATCCACTCCCATGCATTCACTCAACAACCTAATTGAGGAATTAAAACAAATTCAAAATAAAACAAATAATAATAATGACATGACGCAAACAAACGACAAACACAAATGCTTGCTAAAGTACGTCTGGTGCAATTAAAAGGGAAGTTAGGAGCTGTATGTAGGTGTGCAGGGATATGTGCAGAATTAAAACCACATTTGTTCAATAAAAACAAATAAATACATGTTGGAACAATACAAACACAAAGATCGGGAGGGTTCTGCAGGAGCCACTTAAAATGTTCAACATCTTATTATAGCCCATTGTGGATAGACCGCTTACATAAAAACATACAAGTTCCCTGCATGCATCAGTGATACCATGTTTAAGTGCATGAGAGCCTCTGCGTTGTGGACAAACTTGACCTTCGTGACGCAGCGTGGAAAATCCAACAAACCTGAACCGGTGAGTCACAATTTCAGCCACCGGTCACGACGGCCTTTCGGAGCCTTTGCTGTGCTTATCTCTCTGCAGAGCCCAAGAAGAGTGCTGTGCACTTATGGGTTCAACTCGCCTGCACTCCTGGCCGTGCCCTGTGAAACTAAAGCCTGTGTCATGAATAGCAGCCGGCGGTTGAAATGACAGCTTGCGTGGGCCCAGACTGGATTTGATCCCAAGCTGTTTAAAGCGTGAGTCATGATGAGGTCTCGCACCGTCACCGGCTCTCACTCACGTCCACTCTTGCTTTCTCTCTCTCTCTCTCTCTCTCTCTCGTTTAGCTCTGAGAGAGGGTGGATCCAAGGTGACAGTGTTTCCTTCAAGTTGAGACACACTATGCTGACAGGAGTCAATGATGAAACCCGTGTGTCTGCTTGTATTCCTTCTTATCTACCCGAATGATAAGGTTATCATACACTTTCTATTGGTCTTTGAAAATATACTTTGAGTAATACTGTTATATAGCAGGCAGATTGGCTTCCTCGGTACAAAAGGCAATGAAAAGTTAGTAAAGTTCCTCGGAAAAAGTTGAGTGCAGCGGCGTCATTTAGGGGACTATTTCAACATGTTGGGAACTTAAATGAGAAATGTTTTAATTAAGCTCATGTCAGCTGCAGCCAGTTAGCTTGGCTTAGCATAACGACTGGAAACACAGGCCTGGCTCCGTAAGGTAGCAGAATGTACCAGCGCCTCTTAAACTCGCTAATTACCATCTTTTAACTCATTTGTTTAATCTGTCCAACAACCAACATAATTCAGAGCCTGTATATTTATTTTTCCACTGCCTTGTGAACTCACGAAGCCCATTTGTGTAATATATAACAGCACTGGCTAGAATGTAACTCGTATTCAAGCATTTCCCCCAAAATGTGGTCTTGTTTTTTTTCTATTGTTCTTGTCAAATGACCAAGGAAAACAGTAAAATGTTGGTTCTTCTCTATTTCTATGGGAAACCATCTTTTATTTTACATTTGACACATTTAGGGGCAGTAGCTCAGTTCGTCGGGACTTGTCTGGAGAGCTGGGCGGGCTCGTGCCGAGGTGCACCTGTGATCCTGTGACCCCTTAGCATAAATAATGTATGTAGTATTTATGTGTTTTTGGGACTGTGTGAATATTTATGTATAACAACAGAGTGAGAAAATGTCCCCATAGGATTAATGGAGTATGCCTTCTTCTTCTTAGTCAAGGTGCCGGTGTAAAATATGGCCAGAATATACTTGAATACTCAAACTTTTCCTCACTGACTCACTATTTAATGGCAGTCAAATACTTCCTTTGTAAGTGTGCATCACAGCAAAACCCTCCGAATGAAATAATAACTTAGCCCACAATATAATACTCATTTAATCTAAGCTGAGCTGCAGCACACAGGATGCTGAGGTCTCGTTCATCACACAGCAGAGATACATTCAGCATGTGCGAAGCCTCTGTCCCAGATAACGTGAGAACACATATGTAATATTCATCCGAATCTTACATATTTATATCTCACAAAAATGTGCTGCAGTCGGACACTGTGATATGTGGCCTGCTCATGCTGCCTCTGTGGCAATGTGTGTGTGTGTGTGTGTGTGTGTGTGTGTGTGTGTGTGTGTGTGTGTGTGTGTGTGTACGTGTGCGCAGGCTAATGACTCAGCCGTAGGGCATTGAAACTTTGCCATTCCACCAGGGAAAGTCAGTCAGTCACTGAACGAGAGCAGCAACGTGCCACATGCAATATGCCACATAAACACAGCCAGTCAGCATGTGCACTCTCTCTGCACTACTGATCGCACACACACACACACACACACACACACACACACACACACGCAAATTATGCAGAAGTGACACAGCCTTGATTTAGGATTACATCTGTTTATCTGTTTGGACACTCAAATAATCTGGCACAGGTTTTAAAAAGTCACAATATGTTTTTGAGCTGCATTAGCTAAATGCTAACATCAACATGCTAACATGCTCCCAATGACAATGCTAGCAGGCTGATGGTTAGCAGGTATTAGGTTTACCATGTTCCTAGTTTAGCGCGTTAGCATGCTAACATTTAGCTGGTCCAAAAGAACAAATGATAAGAGCTTGCAGATTAATGTGGTTCCCACCGAAGCTAACATTTGGTCATTAGCACGAAAATACAGCTGAAGCTGATGGAAATATTAGGCTATAACTTGCTGGTAGTTGGTCTTAAACCAAAGTCTTAAATGTGTAATTATGACCAGATGATGGCACTACGATGAGTCAGCAGATCACCAACGCTAATTCAAGTCATCCTGACGGGAATGTGACTATCTGTACAAAATTTGAGAGCAAATAAGGACACCCATGTTTAGTGTCTGCACAGCCTTTATTATTATGCAATGGCACAAGCTGGGCGTCCTTAAAAGGCAATGCAGGTCAGCGGAGGTGCATCTGACATCATGAAGTTACAGAAGCTGCTGGTAGGGTTACAGTGTCATAACGGTTCACATTTGAAGGTTGAGAATTAGTTTGGAGTTTGAAATGGACGTATGTATCACTTGGAGCAGTTCGCTTCAGTGTTACCTGTGATTCACAAACACATGAAGGTGTTGAAGGGAACTTTCAGCCACCCAAAATGGACTTGACTGGTCTTGTCGGGGCTTTCACTTATCTCAAATGTCACTGCTATAAATATACAGACACACAGAAGCACACACTGTATGGGGTCGATTGTTAGACTTCTCTTCTGTAGCTTCAAAACTCTGAGGAACCGAGTCACTTTTCGCGTGGAGAGCTTCATGTATGAGTGGAAACGGGAACTGCCGGACAAGTTTAATCCCTCCAACTTAAAGCCTGTGTGCATGCTGCACATTTTGTCTTGCCAAGCACAGAACATGAATAACTCAAGACGTTCTGGAGAGCTGTGAGTGTGAAAAAGAATTATGGAATATAGCTAGGGAGAAAAAAAACGCCAGTACGATCCATCTGGTCTAAAACCTCAAAATGAATTAAGTAAATACAGCGTTAAGCTGAATCA
Organism: Eutrigla gurnardus; assembly: GCF_963514095.1. NCBI lineage: Eukaryota > Metazoa > Chordata > Actinopteri > Perciformes > Triglidae > Eutrigla > Eutrigla gurnardus. The sequence continues at coordinate 9,633,922 of NC_139932.1, read as the reverse complement.
GAAGAAGGACAAATATATATTACAGGGAATGGATTGTTGGGGAAAAAAAGAGAAAAAAAAGGGTTCCTGAGGCATTCAGTGTGCACGTTGCTCCAATTTTTCTGAACGAGTCAAGGCCAAGCCACAGCACACAGAGCACCAGTCCAGCGGTGAGGGAGGCTGGAACAGCTTCCTGCTTGAATTAACATTGGCAGAAAGAGAGCGAGCATCATGGAAAGTTTGCGGTTTCCTCAGATGAGTCTCTTCCTGGTGACCCAGGATCAAAGTGGGACGGGCACAGAGAGTCTTCTCCAACTTGTTTTTCCGTAAAGGTGACAACCCCCTGTCTGAGCCACGCCCCAAAACTGGAAACACGGTGACCTCGCGCGCGTGCCAGACCTAAATCACATTTCCATTGAACACGCCGTTTTACATTCTTGGAGTGACAGGTCACAGCTTGTGAGTGTGAGAGCAAAACAAACCGTTCCAGTGAGAATGTGTTATAGTATAATGTTGGGTATTCATTTTATTTATCACTACAAGGTAGTGTTTGTGCTAGTCCAGCATTAAAAACATGCACACATGCATGCATTTACAACACATTAACACGTTCATACCACAACGTCTAACCATAGCTAGCGTTAGCCACCATCATTCCAGACCATTACAACTTTAGCATCAACAACAAAGGGACATTTTATTGCTTAATATTTCAACTTTTCATTCGTAAGAATCTTTTTTATTATTATTATGTCTTCTAGTGTGGCATGTTGGTGTTGCTGTACGTATTATTATTATTATTATTATTGATATTATTATTATTTTTTTTTTATTGAGTACAGTACCTTTCATAGAACATGATTCAAAAAGTGCTTTATAAGAATAACAAATTAAGAAAAGAAAAACCAATAAAATACATGTTAAAAACACAGCACATTACAAACACAGGGAAGGACACAAGACGACTTGCTAATGCAGGTGAACGACAGTAGTCCAGTTGGGATTGTAGAAAAACGTGAACGATCATCTCTTGCTCTTGTAACACGTTTAGCAATGTTTCTTAGATGGAAGAGAGATTCAACAAAAACTGCAATTTTCAGATAAATGCAGAACACCACCAGAAATATAATGGAGCCCCAAATAGAAAAATACTCAAGTAAAGCACAATCACCTACTTTACTACTTAAGTAAAGGCTTTTATTTTCCACCACCGGCACCGAACTGGTTGAGATTTAATCAGGTTTCAGGGTTTCGGTACGGCGGACACAAATATGCAATGTGTAGGAAGTGAGAAACCCCAACCAGTTTACTTCACAAAAGGGAAAAAAACACTTTGCTGACTCTGAATCTGCTCTCGAAACAATCCCACCCAAAGACACAGATAATTATCCGTGAGTGCTATTCAGGTCTCATGTATGTGTTTTGTATACTGGGAATGTCAGGGCGGTGTTCGCCCGATGTTGGTTTGGCTTTTGTGTGACCCGCAGACGGCGGAGTCTTTGCTGGTGTGCGCGTATACCCTCATGTACGTCGTGTGTTCACCGCCGTGTTTGGAAAAAAACCTCTGCCCATGCTAGTGGGCGGCCAAGGTCTCTCTCTCTTCCTTCCCGACCTGACATTCTTTCCTCCGCTGTAGTTCACGTGTGGTTTCAAGATAAAAGCCTCCATTCATTAGTCTGACTGAGGGCCCAGCGTAACCACAGGATACCCCACCCTTGTCTGGCAACAACCTGGGCCATATTTTATCCGGTGCTGGTGGCCCTCACATTAAAAACAACCAACGGGACATTTTTTTTTTTTTGCAGTCTGTCTGTGTCAGCTGCGCTATGTCCACAGCATTGCTTGTGCATTCAATGTATCAAAAAGAGCAGGAATGTTCGGGGTTTTCCAGGTTTATTTACCCTTCACAAGCTCACTCCGTTGTTGCATATGCTTTCTCTTTCTCTTTTATCCTATTCGACTTTCATCTCCACTGCCAAGCTGCCAAAACTCAACCACATACCCCTACGCTGTCAGTAATGAGGCGGTCGCCCTGTTCTGTGCGGTGCAGATGTGCGTCGTCGTTTGCCTGCTTGCAAATTCTCCTGCTTGCCGCTGCAGCTCCCAGGAGGGAAATCCTGCAGGAGTAATGGGGACGGGAGCCGACTTCCATCAGCTGCTACCGTTGCGTGGCGTTTGCGGATTTATCACACCGGTGACAGCTTGTGGCAACTAAACACATTATTACATTTCAAAGTGGTATTTCGCTCTAAGTCTTATTTCATGCCGGTTGCAATGCATTCCTGTAGTTGACGAGGATCAGACGGTGCAAAACTGGAAGAATGCAAACATAAGAGGTGAAGGAGAAGAAAATAAACTCAATAAATTAAAAAATAATTAAAGTTGGTCTTGGCCAACAACTTTGCATCCTTAAAGCCACAATCGTCATTTCTCCAACGTTCCCATATGGCAGCTACAACTCGCTTGAACATTGTGGTGCTAATAGGCTATTGGACGAGGAATGTTGGAGTAATGTGAAAAGTCCGAGGTTACACGTGAACATAAAGTGATGTGATTTGTGTGTAATGAGATTGTCGAGCGTTTCGAAGCACAACCTGTGTGAATGTGACAAACGGGGGATGTGCTAGTTTTACATCAAGTAAACAGAAACGTCCATGCCTTCTGTAACAGGGAACTTTCCACTAAGCCAAGAAATAGCACGGTGGTGCGTAACTGTGGCAGAAACTGTGACTGAATGTGTGTGGCGAAGAGGTGGGAGTTTACGCGTGTGTGAACTTGTGTGTGTTTTGAAGATTTTCCTGTACACACGAGAGGACTGTTAGTGAAGTGAGTCAGTTTTAATAGCAGCGGTTATCACCGGCCAATGAAGGGTGAGGTTAATGTTGCACGCTGGTGCACTAATGACAAATTCCACTATAACGTTACATCCAAGAACTTGAAATAAAACGTTTATTATTTTTTAGTACCAGGTCAAATGAATAACTGAACCCGAGTCATAAATAAACCTTTTTAATGTTACAATTCTCTTCCTTATTAAAGCTGTGGTGTTCTTCCCTGGACATAAACATGCACATTTAAATAACATGTCATCATATTATTATAATAAAACAAAAAACTGATTTCATGCAATAGGTGTCATAGACATATTTTCTTAAAAAAAAAACCATTTTAATCTAAATATTGATCAATTCTATCCAAGTAACAACATGAATTTGTAAACTTTCAACAGCCAGTTATTATTTAAACCCACACTCTTGCGTATGTTTCTTTTCTGAAGAGAATATCCTCAAAACTCTCTAGTCACACACGCACGTCTACATTTTGTGTGTTTTTGTACACCTTCAGGTCAACGATTGAGCCAATCAGCGGGGGCCCAGGTCTGTTTGATTGCATCATGATTGGAGCACTCAGTGGGTCACCGTGACTGTGTCTGCAACAAACAAAGCATAGCAGCCTGTACTTTTCCACTGATTTTAATGAGCGTGCGGGGACCGGCCTCTGAAAAGAAAGCAGATTTCACTGCTTCCTGACAATGTTGTTGCCTGTCTCCTCTGTTTGACGGGGTCAGACAAGATGTGCTCTTCCTGTCTTAAATGTTAATAAACAGCCACAGATCTGTGCGCACACACACCTGTTTGAGCGCAAATGTTGTGTACAAACAGTAGTCTTTGTTCCAAATGAACAGAAATAGTATTGATGTGTACTTTTTAAAAAATGACTCACAACTTCTAATGAAAAGGTAAATATTGCAATTGCCAATTTTTGGCCCACAACTTTATACGCCATACTTACACAGGATAAATGTGTAAGTAAATAGCAGAAGTGCTGCAGGGAAAACTACATCTCCATAACAGAAGAACGTAATAGTACTTTATGGGACAACCACTTCCTTAGCTAAATAAAACCCATTGGATTATTTGCTAATATATTATGAGTAATGATACACTGTCACAAAGCTGACGCCGGGGCTGTCTTAGCTCACGAACAGATGTGGTTTTGGAGTCATGTGGTTTTTGACAGGACTGCAGCGAAAAGGTGTACCGTAGATTTAATTTTACACTCCCTGAGCTGGATAACTCAGACTGCTGATGCATTACACGATCTAAACAGTGTCATGTGTTTCTATTTGAGGGAGCTTTTTCACCATTATTAGCCACAGCAGAGAGCTCCAATGAGGGGAGAGACGTGGGGGGATGGCATGAAACAAAGGCAGCTGGTCAGCATGTTAAGGGCCACCAGGACGACCTGTTGGAATGTTTTTCTGCATTGAGAACAGAGAAGGCAACCGAGATAGAGCTATATAATTCAAAACCGTTTTAAAAGGCTTTTACAAGTGGAAACAAACATTTGAAAACAGAGCAACTCATACTAATACAAAATATGAAAAGATTTAAGTGCAATGTGGTTTAGAGCATATTTTTTTATTTTGTCTATTATGAAATTCCACTTATGAGGTTGCATCGTAACTAAATGCTGTTAGTTCGCACTCACACGGTTAACAGACCGCAGATCACCCACACAATCAGAGATGTTCCCGAAACCATCGTGATGTTGGATTTTTGCAAACAGCAAACTACATGTAACATCGTTGGCCTAAATAACTGACATTTTAAATAAAACACACAAGTAAAGTAGCGCAATTTAAGTCGCTGCTACAGATTCCAACTTCTTCGACTACCACGCGAGTTTTCGTCGGTTTTCTTTGTTGTCCTTTGCTTTTGTTTCCCTACTTCCCCCCCCGAGCTCTTTCGCCTCGCGCTTCCCGACAGCCCGTGAACGCAGCGCGGCTTCATGCTGTGTACCTCTGTTTATTTTCAGAGCTGTGACGCGGACTCCGCGCTCCTCCTATTCGGGGCTCGTCAGACGGCCACCGGGCCCTGATTGGTCGAGCGGCTGTTGCTGTAGAGGCTTGTGTCGGCGCCGTGTTGAGGGAGGGGGCGCTATAAAAACCCGCTCCGGCGCTGCGAGACGTTCACTCTGGAGGAGGAAAGTTAACGCGGAGGGTTGGTCAACGTGGCACCTCGGGACCTCCCCCAACCCCCCTTGTATTTACCAACAACAGGCGTCTGCTTCCCAACACTGTACCGTCCCAGCACACGGACTTGCTCTGAGAAAACCAACCTCCCTCTACCTCGACGAAATAAATGCCAAGAGAAAAAACGCGAGAGCCAACGCGTGAGGACCGCAGCTCGGAAGAGAGTCGGACGAACACGTAGCGAGAAAAACAACAACAACAGCCCACGGGTAGTCGCCGTTGCCGTTCTCAATGCATACCCTTTGTGCCCGGGGGACGATGAAACCAGAGATCACCGCCGCCGTCGGGTTTCTGACGAGATTTCTGCGGGTAAAAGGACACGTAAACGACCGACAGGTCCAAACGTTCAGCCAAAGCTTACAGGACATTTTGTCAGGTAAGGAAACCATACAAAACACGACAAAAACACACATCACAATTTCACATGTTCGGTTTGTGCTTTTGTTATGATATTCAATGCTTAAATTCATCTTTTATTCGAGTCGAACGGAATTCAGAAGAAGCCTTTCTTTGTTCTCGCGAGTGTGACTGTCAGCGATGCCGACGCGCACCACTGTTTGCGCACATCGGCGAGGGAGAGGAAAAAACCCAACGGTTAAAAACAACGAGCTGCGATTAGTCGACGATTACATTGAAACATTCGACTATTTTAACATAGAAATAAAGGCAGACGGATGTTATTTCGTTTGCGAGGAGAAATGGGGGAGGAGGGGGGCACGAAGAGGCTCAAACAAGGAAGTGTGCCTCGGTTCGATAAAGCGAGCAAAACAAGCACAGCGAGGCTGCTCAATTACGTAATGCCTTCATCGGACGACGTGGATTTATGGTGAAATAACGTAGAAATACCGAACCACTCGACAAAATATATATTTACATTTCCCCGCATTGAAACCATCGAGTGTGTGGCCGTGTTACATTACTCCGATATACATTTTGTAAAAAGACCGTTTCTCGGTTTTAATGTAACCGGAAATCAGCCTTCGACGCCCGCTCGGTTTCACCCAAAGGCCCCCTTTGAGTGTCCCTTGGTGTTTTCAGAGAATAGGGCTGTCCGGGGATTGCGTCTCATTTCCTGATGTAAACACATTCCTGCCGAGAGCTCTAAAGCTGCTATACATCTGCCTCCCTCCATCGAGTAGATGACCTAGATTTCATACACTTATGTAACATCACGTTTATGTTTTTTTAATTATGCTTTTAAGAAAAAAGTCTTAAAAGCAAAACAAAGAGCAGCAGGGTCGTATAATGATTGTTAAAACAAAAATACCATCGGGTAGCAAAGACAATTCAGGTGTTAGGAGGAATCGTTTAGAAGTAACTATTAAATGATTGTGTTTTTGTGATTTTTGTTTAGTAAACGTCATGCAATTGTTTGCAATTCGACGACTGTTTGTAAACAAGAGAAAAAAAAAGTTGGAGTTGAATGGAGGCTGCTGTGAGGTCTGTGGGTGGGGGAGGGGATGTTTTTCTGTCGGGCGCCTATAGGAGGACATTAAAGGGGGGGAGGGCAGCACCACTGCGTAATCGGCGAGGAAATGGAGGGGGAAATCCACTGGAAAATTATTATACCCAGCTGTATATTTAGTGCACATAAACAAACAATGATTATATCAATGTGGTGCGAATTAACAATAAAGTATATATATTGTACATTATCTTAGATGACATTTCATGTTTGAAAATACCATTATATTATTATAAATAAAATGAATAACTGTTCTGTACACAAAGCAGAAACCACAGCGAGCGTGTCATAGTATCCTGTGGGGGCTCGTCACTACTAAACGGGGCCAGCCAGAGCTCCTTTGTGCCCGGAAACATCACAATCACTCACTATTGTGTCTGCGTGCTGAAAAGCTGGTTGCCTAGCTCCTCTTGTTTGTGCTGAGTGAGAGAAAGTGGGCATATTGGTCCCGATGACCAGATTTGAAATAACAATAGATGCGTTAATTGTTCTGAGGTTCTCTCTTTTTTTTTTTTTATCCGTTTATCAGCCGAGTCCAAGTAGAATCTCCTGGTGTTTTTCTGGTGTTTCAAGGCCAAACAACAACCCTCTTCGGTTAAACCCTTTAGATTTAGCATGCACTCGTCTGCTTACTTTTCCCTTCCACACATCTTCCAACATGCCCTCGATTTTTAAGAATAGGCCCAGCTGAGCTGATCTTTCCCCAGCTGCTCCAGGGTTTTGTCTTTGTCTTTCAGTCCGAGGCTGAGAGATCACGCAGCCTCTTGTGCTCTTTCACTGGGAGGGAGAGGGTTATTATCCTGTTGTTGCATACAGGTGGCCCCCAGCCTTAATGCCGACCCACTTCACATACCCTGTTTTTATCTGACCGCAATGAAGTTTGCATCAATGGGATTTTAATATGGATGCGTCTTGTCAAGAGTAAACGGGGGATAAAGGTGTGTTCTAGGGTGAAGAGGTCAGCAAATGGAGAAAATAAGTCACATTTAAAATGATCCCATAAAGAAAGTTTAGTCCTCCCTCCCTCCTTTTTTTAATATACCAAAAGTGAACTTGCAAGGAAAGGGGGAGCCATATTTTACTTCCTCAAACACCCAAAATCCAACAGTCGACGGTTGTAATTTTCCTCTCATCATCTTAACCACTAAGATGCCTTGGGGCATACAGCGAGCAGTGTCACACGGAAATAGGAAAAAAAACAGATGAAATGGAGGAGGGGAAAAAAAAGAAAAACAAGGTCCTCTCCCTTTAAGAGGCGGAGCCTGGAGTCCCAGATGGCTGGCTGGGACTTCGACACTTTTGGTGTTTTTGTTCAGCCAGTCATGGGAGACTTTGTGACACTGACGTGGGTTTGGGGGGGGTGGGGGTATGGTTAGGGTGGGAGGATTGTGCAATTCAATGGCCCGCTTTTTGTCACGTAGGCCCAGGGTGCCGCTGGCCGCCTGTTTATGGCTGCTTATCAGACTTCGAACAGGTGGTGGTGTTTTTCTGTCCTTTCTTCTTCTGCTGCACGCATCAACGCCCTTCACTTTAGTGTTGATAAGTACTGTTTTTAATGAGCTATAGGCTAGACACACACAGGAACAGTCCACATAGTTACATTAAACATATCCCTTCATCGTTTTATCAGTATCTCCAAACAATTAATTTTCAAACAATTAATCTAGCGATTTTTTTCGATTAATCTAACAATTTATTTTTCAGTTATTGATTATTTTACATTAGTTGATGTAACTATTCACCAAATATGGATATCAAAACATTTCTTGTTAACATTTTAATATTTAAACATTTCTTTAAGATTGCACTTGACAAACTAATGAGACCAACAGCTGCTTAGTGCAATGTACTTTAATGACCTTCAAATAAAACGGGTACATATTACAGATCGAGACATCGCAACAATTTCTTCTTCTAATACTTGTTTTTGATATTAGCCTTTTATTATTAATCAAAGGTATGGCATACGACTATGAATGATTGGGTCTAACTTGAATAAACACAATAATTTCCTATAAATTATTTACAATAAAAGCTTACTTTATTTTAAAGCTTTTATTGTGAAGAGGCAGGAACCGGGTTTCCATGAACGGTAACTTAACACGAGTCATATTTAGCTGAAGGAACACAAAACAAAAAAAGACGTTTTCTGAAAGTACTAACAGAGAAACTAAACTTCAGACCACAGAGTTCCAGTTAGAAGCTACAAAAGTCCTGAGAGAGACTTTTAAAAATGTCTTTGCTGCTCAGACATGACGAGTCTCTCACAGAGGGGGGAAGGGGGGCTGTCCCGGGCTGCATTTTCAAATACCTTACGACTTTTCTTCTTTTTATTGTGTGTCCATCTAGACGAACTGTTTTTACAGCCATGCTGTGTTTATAAATCACGTGGACTTATCTAACACGGGACAGTCTGTCGGGACAGTTTCGACCTTTGTACAACCTCCGTTCACTGCAGATCTCACCTGCACAGCCACGATTAACATCTGCAGTTAGTGCTGCTGTGTGTAACGGCATGTAATTATTCGGTTTGGCCTTTTACTGGAGCATATAAAATGATTTTTTTTCTCCCCCACATCATGTTATTACCAGCAGCCTGGTGGTAATCGTCCCAAAGCTAAACCTTCTCTCCATCCTCTCTCTCTCCCCTCTATCCATGCAGAGCAATATAAGCACCACTGGTTCCCAGACAGGCCATGCAAGGGATCAGGTTACAGATGCATCCGTATCAACCACAAGATGGACCCACTGGTGGGGCAGGCGGGCCAGCGCATCGGCCTGACCATCCAGCAACTCTACCTGCTGCTGCCCAGCGAGCTCACGCTCTGGGTGGACCCCTTCGAGGTGTCCTACCGTATCGGTGAGGACGGCTCCATCTGCGTCCTGTACGAGTCGCAGCCCTGCCCCGTAGGAATGCCGACAATGGCCACCGCCAGCTCCCCCTCGGGAAACGGGTCGGGGGGCCCCATGGTGGACAGTCACATCAGCTGCAAGGAGGAAATGATGGTGCTGGGCAGATCCAGTCCCTCCAAATCCTACAATATGATGACTGTGTCCAGTTAAAGTGGCGCACCGCCACCCCGGCCTACTTTTGTTCAGGGTCACGCCCAGACTGGTCAGAGCGTAGGACCAGATCAGGGTGAGCCTTTTTGAAGCTAAGAATATGAAATGAAATAGTGAAAGAAGAAGGAAAAAAAAAAAGAAAAAAAAACAGAGGATGTGGCCTATCGTCCAGGTGATGGAAACCTTGTAGGTTTGATATTTTTTACCCTCTCCCCCCCATTATCATCTGTTCTGTTGTCATTGGATCAGCTGGGCACTCCGTTTTTTTAGGAGGCTTTGTGGAAATGGAACTGTTGGGGCAGCTAAACCAACCAACCAACCAGGAACCCCCACAGAGACGGGCTCCACCCCCCCCGACTGTAAACAACATGGTGACCAGCTCCATCTCTGAAGGGGCCGTCATTGACTTTGCACTTTCTTACTTGTGGTTACTATGGGTACATGTTCGACACACACACACACACCACCGCAAATCACCAAAACCTAAATTGTAAGGAGGGTTTTTGTCAGGAACTACCCCTTGAATTTAAAAATTCCCATGGTTTTTCAGTTGTTTTGTTTGCCGGGCGGGGAGGATGCGGAGGTTTAGACTGAGCCTTTCACAATCTGAGCTCAATGTAAAGAAACACCCAATGAGAGCATCTCTATTTTCTATAAGACCCCCTTTTTTGGACCACAGGGAATTTAGCTTTCTTTATCTTGTAGCTGGAAAAAAGGCTCTCAGTCTCAAACTTTGCCTCCTCCCCCTTCTACCATCGACTCCGAGCCTCAGAAAAACCTTCATCTCAGCGTTTCTCTCGGCCTCTATGTAAGTGCAAGTGGAATGTGTCGTGACACCTGCTACCTGTGGATACCAGTGTGTCCTGTTGCACTGTCGCCCTCCCATCACCCGTGTATGTGTAGCTTTCTGGGGGGGAAGGGGGCAGGGGGGTCCGTCTCCCAACCCCCCCTCCCCCCCATCGTTAACGAATGTTGTTGAAAATCACAATCAAGTTCCTGTGTTGTTAAATTGTTGCCCCCTTTTCCTCCCACCACTTTGTCATCTCCCGCATCGCCAAAATTCAAAGTGTAGCAAAAAGGAGGGGGCCTGTTTTTACCCAAAAGTTTGGTCCTGCGGCCCTGTTGGAATTGACATTGAATGCACTTTGACGTGAGATTGTGTGGGATGTGTACTTTTTAGAGAAAAATCGCCTGCATTCCATCCATTCGAATGTCATCTTTTCACGCCATTTATGATTGCCCTCCCCGTTTTTAGCCGTTTGTTCATACTGTAGCTCCCACGTTGGGATAGACTGGTGTCTATTAAATCGGGAGTGTGCTACTCTGGATTTCAAAACCTTTTTTTTTTTTTACACTGTATCTGTGAACATTTCAGAGCTTGTTGACTTGGAGAGTATTATTGGTGGTATGTTAGAAACATTCTGTCATCCGTTCAAATGACACTGTTCGCTCTGGCGGGATGCAGAGCTAAGCAACCCCCCCTCCCCCTCCCCCGTGTTGCGGATAGAGAGAACGAAGTTAGTCTAAAGGTCTGGACTTAGTGATGACTGTGTGAGACTTTGGCCAAAGGGAGGTCTGGAGCATCGACTTGTTCAGAGATTAATTTTAACATGAATTAAAAAAAAAAAAAAAAAAAAAACGCTAGGCCTTGTCAGCCTTTTTAATTTACATAAATATTTCCATGGTATTTTTTTTTTTTTAAAAGGAGCAACTTCTCCTTTTGTGTGCATCAGAGGTGCGTTGCCTTACGAAGAACTCATCGTCATGAATTATGAGCCATTCGTGATTTTTAAACTTATCAGGCTTCTGTGAGCCAGTCTGGTTCATGTGCTGCCTGGACCCTCGCTGCAGGTGTCCATATTCCAGCCTGGCGGCATCACATGCCCCCCCTCCCCCCCTCCGCTCCTCCTGGTGTGGGGGGTTAGAGTGCCTCAAATGCCACATATCACCCCTCGGCTCAGACCTCCTGTTCAGTCAAAAGCAAGCCAGCATGCTGCTCGCTGACCCCCTGTGGATGCAGGTAGACTTAATGTGACACATATCATCGTCCATCACGGTGGGGAGCCGGGTAAGGAAGGTGGGGATGGGGAGCTGGTGTGAGAGAGGGGGGGTCCAGGGCCGGACTCTCTCTTTTTTTTGTGTCCAGGGCAGCTAAAATCCCTCTAGCCCCCCCTCTGGACTTATTCAACATCCCCCCACCAAGCCCTCGACCCTCCCTCAGTAGTGATGGATAAAATAAAAATAAAAAAACCAGCACACGCACTTGAGGTGCTCATGCTGCACTAGGGGGGTCTAGTGAGAAATGAGGAAACATGGATCAAAGATGAAGAATGAGGGTACTAGGCCATTGTTTTCTTGTTTTCGTCTCACTGGATTGCGCTGCACTCAGTTACGGAGTTTGAGTAGCAACTTTGTTTACAAGCATATGAAAGGGTGTGATGGCTGGCCGACGTACCCCCCCCAACCTCACTCCTGGTCACGGGGGCCGAGCGGTTAAAGGCAAGCTGTAACAGATGCTGGGGCACCTTCGGGTGTTCCTCGGGCCATAGCCTGCTGGCCAAATCTGTCACGGCAGGCTGGTTCACCGCTCATCACCAGACCTGGGTGTTTAAGCTCCCCTAAGCCTGAGAGGATCATGGGTAATAGAGCTATAGCCTTTGACGCACTGCAACCCCCCCACCTCCCTCCCCTGCTCTCTGTTGATACTCTCTTCAGCAGTCTGTGAAAAGCAGCGATTCCACGCTGGCCAGATGGAGGGGGAGCTCGCCGGATGGCATCCCAGAGCTTCGGTTTCCATGGTGGACGCCAGTTTTAAAATCCCCGCTGCGCCATTATAGCTTTTTATGTCACGTGACAAGATGTTCTGAGATTGGTCTATATTTCGGACGCGAGATGATCGTCCTGTCTCACTTTTCTTCTCTTGATGTATTTTATGGTCACACTGGTAGATTTTTCTCATCTTTCCACTCTGCCATCCCCATTTTCTCCTTTTCATCCTCAGAGGATTTTTAGTCTGGTGATATAACCTTTTTAACAGATTTTTTTTATAGCTACAAAAATAATAAAAAAAAATGTTATCCAAATCCCCTTCGACACCTTCTCAACTATACTTCTACCACCAACCGAAATGGTTTAAGTCCTCAGTAATATCGACGATTTTTAAATGGCATCCATTCAGCTCGTGCGCACATAGGTTACAGAAATGTCGTGAGAGTGCTTTGAGTAGTCGGAGGTAAAATAGCACATAAAATGCACTAAATATGTCAAGTTGAAGTTGTGTGACGTTTTTTCTTTTGAGACGCGAGGAGTCTCTCCTGGAATGTATTGCCAAACTCAGGCCTCGGACATTCAGTAAAATACCCTTGTGGAGAAGTTGTGCATGTTGAGACATGAAACGGGAAGGGAACAGCAGTTTTCGTTGTCGTCGTCAAAATTGTCATCGAATTTAGTTGAATTATTGCCACTTTCACATTTGAGGTGTTTTGCATATTGTAGAATGTATTGTAACTGTACGACATGGTAGAGTACATAACATTACACATGGGAAGTGCCAATAATTGCTATCCTGAGGTGTTTTTTAGATTTATTCCTTTTTTGTATTTCATCTTTTAACATGGATGACGCTTTTTCGTAAAGTGAAGCCATTTGTGATGGGAGTGTTGGCAAGGACCAAAGTTGTTTTGGTAAAAATAAAAAAAAATATTAGTTTCCATGATCTGTAAGTGTAGACGTATCCTTTGTTTTTTTTGTTTGTTTTTTTTTCTTTTAAGTTTTTTTTCCTCTTTTCTATTTACATACAAAAACCAGAAAATAGACAAAAAAATCCGAGCTTACCCAAGAAGAAAAGCTGTCTATCTTGTGATCTCATGTCAGTACATCTTTATCGTGTTCAGTTTATTTTTCCTTGGGTATGTTGTGATGAACTGCTGTAAATTTGTACAGTTCATGTAAATTGATTGTGCGGAAGTTGTACAGATTTCTATATTTTGGAAGAAAAGTTTTTTTTCTCTGTAATAAAAGATTTCCTATCTTGGCATCATATCCCCTGTGAGGTGTGTCATTATTTATTTGCTATTATTGAAAAATGGCTTTTTACCATTTTAAGTCAGGGACACCTATTAATCCTTCAATTCAATGGTAGAGGCTGGTATTTAGCATTATATAGTTTACCTGAGGTAGAGCTACATGAACCTAAACCCTCGTTGTGGTCTCACTGGTGCCCCAGAATTAAATTTGACCTCTTAATATTTAGAACATAGTAGGCCAGATGTGCCAAAAAGGACTGGAGGAGATCAAGTCAGCAATTCTTCTAGCAAACTGTTGTTTCTATATGCAAATTATTCAAATACACTGTTGCTAAATCTGATTTATTTATAAAAGAATAATAAAAAAAGTGGCTCCAGTGTCTCCATAATTTGTGTTTGAGCAAACTGAAAATCTGCTTCACACTGACGGACCGGATGACAGTCGGCAATGTTGATGTAGCTCCATATTTTTGGAATAACTGGAACATTTCATTAGTCCTATGCTGCTTTCCCGTAAAGGACGGTTGTCTACCCCTGATCAGTAAATCCAATTACTTCATGTCCAAATGAACAGGATGTTTTCAGACATTTGGAATAAAACGCTGCGCTCTGTTCTCCGTCCAAACTGAGCTGCCAGTGCTTCCACCTCTTAAGCGACAGGATTGCAACAGATGGTATCATTAGAAAGGATTCTCTAAAAAAAATCTCAGGGAAGGAAAAAAAAATAAAACACTAACGCCGGCCAGGGTACCGATATTCACAATAACGCTGCAGCCGAACCGGCTGACTCTGCAAAACCCAGAGTTTGGATTAAGACTGCAATCCTTTTTGCGGCACTCTCAATCCCCCAGGTTGCTTAGCAGCAGGCGGAAAAAAAAAACATTTGGCTCGTTTTGACACACAGACAAAGGAGGGAACGAGAGGAGCTGGTTTAGCGGCTAGGTTCGGAGGGCACGGAGACGGAAGGTGACCGGGGTCGTGTTTGAGTCTGGCTTTCGCTCTCCAAACACTGGCAAGCACGAGGACTCGACAGCTGGGGAGTGTGGGTATTGTAGTTTAAAATGACGGGAGCCTGTCACGAAACACAACCGGCCAGTCTTGTTTCGACAATTCTTTTTAGGTGCAAATTCTCTGCAGCTTCCTGCTGAACGTCCCTGTTCGCTCTGTTGAAGCAGGTCAAATATTCCCAGGGTGCGCCTGACTGCACGGCCCAGCGTGGCGTCTTTTGTCTGAAAAAAATATGATCCGGGGAGGAAGTCAATAAAGAACCATCCAACAGTAACACAAAGCACAAGTGGTCCAGGATTTTTGCAATCCTCCCTGGACATGGTTTTGCAATGACTCATTTGAGCAACATGTCTTGACACGTTACTCACCTCCGAAAAATGAGAAGTGGGTTAGAATTGTTTGTGCGGAAACCCTAATATTTAGATATTATAAATATGTGATAGCTGTAAGTACACACAAGATGATTTTTTAACCTAATTATGCCCTTAAGGCTGGTCACATTATGAAGGTCACTGCAATTCTATGTAAGTGAAGCAATAATAGACATGAATGTGCTTTTACTATACTAAATCGCGAGTCACCTCATTCAAATTCGGTTGCAGCATGTGTCATCAAATTGCATTGGAGTTTCAGCTTTGGCACTGATGAAAGAGCGGTGTAACATTTTCGACCCTCCCTTTCTGCTCATAGCAACAGAGGTCACCGTGTCGAGATGGCCCGATTAGGTAGAAAGTTGTGGTAGGTGTGGCTGATTACCACGGAAAGATAAGGAGCATATAGTGAGTTTATTGTAGTCTGCTGCTGTGCTAGTAATGTCCTGGAATGAAGTATTAACAGCGTGTAGAAGCAATGTGTTACTGTCTGAGAACAAAGGCGTGGTGAGTGACAGTGTGAGCTTGGTGTGTCTGCTAACAGGGGGGCAGACATCTGGGATCTGCTTTATTGCCAGCCAGATGACATGGTAGCCCCCCTGCAGTGAGCGCGTGTTGTGTTGAAGCCCCTCTGCTTAAAGGACAAAAGCTAAGCTGCAGCTGCATCAGTCCCACAAGCCCTCCTGCTTGTCAGAGTCAGGTTTGGAGGGTGAAGGGTGTTGCCATTAGCCATGCAAAGCAAGAAAACTGCTTTTATTTAGCTATTTTATTATAAACTTAATGCAGAAAAACACACACACACACACACACACACACACAGACACACACACTAACATTGGTCCTGCCTGTATCTGGTACGAGCTCTTATCAAATGCGTGTCCAAGGCCAAGTATTTTTATGATCCGTTCAACTGAAAACCACAGCTGTGCGGTACCGCAGTGTGTTTTTCCCACTCGAGAGTGTGTTTTTCCACTCGAGAGAGTGTGTGTTTGTGTGTCATTCCAAGGACGAGTTGATTCCTCTTTGAAACAGATCCCTACACTGCTTGCGTGGGTCTCCAGAGCATTAGAGGCCACACCAGCCATCTCTGCCCCCCCTGGGCCACTATTCATCCTCGGCCTGCCTGACATCTGCTTTGCACACGCCCTTCCCACCAGCATTACAGGGACAATGAGCGAGATAGAAGACGGTGGGGACAAAGACGTCCGGCTTGGTTCCAGCGACGTCACTAATGCTGGGTGGATGGACTGAAGGAGGGGTGTGTTGTTGTTCAGAGAAAACGGATCGTAGTCACACCCAATGCTACCTCAATGAAACTCCTGATTCTACAAGAATCGCGTGTTTTAAAATGGAAAAGGGTTTGTTATGACTTCCTTACTGAATAAGAGGACAAAAGTAATGTAAGAGTGCATGTTTTGCTTCGTATCCCTTCAGGGTCTATCTTCAGCAACTTCCTCTCCCCTTTATTTAAACAAGAATAGATCATGTCATTTATCACCTCCTATCTCCCTCTCAGGTTGTGCCTCCTTTCTTCCCCCTAGATTCTCTCGTATCACTCTTTCACCCCTCCTCCAAGCCCCCCCGACACCACCTCGTCCTCTGTCTATCTTTATCCCTCTTTTCTCCAAGCTGCCGGTGTCGCCTATCAGCTCACACTCCCACAGTAGAGGAATTCAAACCGGAGTCTGGCATCGGGCCTTATTGGGGTAAGTTGAGGGGGGTCTCAGTGGTAGAGCGTGTCTCTGTGGGCAGCACCCTTGTGTTTGCACGGCTCATGTGTTAGCGTGTCTGTGAGAAAGACGAGCAAAGTAGGCTGAAAGTCCTATTTTTCTGCATGGACAAGTGCATGATTGTTGGAGGCCTTCCAAGGCTTGGATGGGTAGCTGAATCATCAGTTCAAAAATACCTGTTTCTTTGAAAATAAAGGTCCCCAAAGATACAAATAAAAAAAAAGAAAGATGAGAATTTCAGTAAGGAAGAAGCTGCCAATACTTTGTACAAATCAAAACAATATGTTCAACAATTTGAGTCAGTTCGCATTTAGATTTGATGTCAAGTGTGAAGGAATTCAGCGATTATTGGAAGCAGCTCTGAGCCGAATTGCAACAGCAAGATACTTTTTTTTTTTGCTACAGCTCTGGTTTGCTCTTCTGATTGGCCATCGGCCAAACCAAACATGTTTTTCTCAGGAATGAAGCTGAAATAATTAAACATCCATTACTGAAATGTGTAGTATAATTGAAGCAATATTTATTCATATATTTGGGGCTCTTGGCGACTGTGGTTCAAGCAGAACATTCATTTTTTAGTCGGATTCCAATATGTCACTCTCCTTTTATCTCTGCTTTGGTCTCCACTCCATCCTCTGGGAAATAACCGTCTCATTAGCAGCTTTAGTGATGAGGAAATGAGGCTGTGACGCTGAACCAAGACCATAAAACCGGAAAAATTAGCTTCAAGATGCTAAAACGTTCCATAGAGGTGGCGGTGATGATCTGTGGTAAAATCAAATCAAAACTACGCTTCTATGCCGATGAGCGTCGACAGTAAAAGAAAGGGAATTTACAGTGAAAGGTTCATCTGGGAGCAGCAGTTCCTTCCGCCTCGCATCTCATTTCCAGCAAACAAATTGGAGCCGTGTTTATGTTTTTGGGAGTCTGTCCCAGTGTGTCCCCAACCAGAAGCAGTGATATCAACAAGCTCTGCGTCCTAATGATAAGCTCACACTAACCACCCGCTGATGTCTTCATGCGTTTGTGTTCCCCCCCCCACACATGGTTATGTGAACGTCGGCGGTCAGACATGGAGGCAACATATTCCTGTGGTCGGCCTCTCCCGGACCAGTAGGCAACGCTCTCAACCATACAGAGGGAGAGCGAGAGAGAGAAAACCAAACCGCCTAAATATAGCCGAGCAAGCGAGAGGCCCTCTGGCCACACACACACACACACACACACACAGACACAGAGGTGCAAGTATGTATACATGCACACACACACATGCACCAAGGGATTTATTTCTTCCGAACCCTGCGTTCTCTCACGGTCACTTGCATCAGTGGCGAGTTGAAGATCTGTCATTCAGAGGCATTAAGACGGCAGCCACCACCATCACACGAGGTTCACACCCTCAAATAGTTGAGATCGTCACATTCAGCTTAAATCGAAAAGTTATTTGTCAGCTCAGCAGCGGACGGAAAACGAACGCAGCTGTACATCTTTTATACCCGGAAAAAAAAGAGCACGCGTTCATTTAAAGCCCCTGTTGCTTGTAAACACGACGCGGCCTGCTAACCTCCGACCACACGACCAGCCTGCATCGCCTGACTCATTTCTGTGTCGAGTCGGCGGAGACGTCGGTTGCGTTTTCGCTGGTGGTTTGGTTTTCTGAGTAACGGAAAAAGACAAGAGAACACAACGCCTCAGCTGTTTCCTGTTTATGTCGGGAGATGTAATTTGTTTGCAACACCGAGAGATGTGCGAGATGCAACGGAGATAAAGGAGGTGGTTAAGCCGATGGAATCGGGAAGGATGGCATCGTGTATTAGAGTGAATTAGAGATTAGACTCGGGAATAAATTGGGTGATCGCGAAACCAAGATGAAATGTGCGGCACAAGAGTACAAGAGGGATACAAATGTGGCGTTGATAAAAGAAATGTGTGAAAGAGAGAAACCTTACTCAAAATAAAAAGGAGAGAGTTTGATTGAGAAGTGATGAGAATTGTGAGAAAAAAGAAAGTGTGAGAAAGGAAAACAGCTGACAGGAAGATCTGTGGCTCTTCTTCTCCACAACTATGAACACAGCTGTGTGAGAACAGACACACACACACACACACACACAGACACACACAGACACACACTGTTGAACAGCTTCAAAACGCCCGCAGTCAGCAGCATCTTCATGTTAGCACAAACACACAGGCGTAAAATGTACAGAGTGCACTGTACGAGGGTGAAAAACAGGAACACGGCTTAACTGGGGACAAATAAGCACACACACACACACACACACACACACACACACACACAGGCCTTGCAGCTCTACCACAACAAGTAGACGAGTACTGATGAAGAGGCCTTATAGTCAAAACAGCTCACACAGCAACATACTCACACTGATCACGTCTCATCAATAATTAAAAGTTACAAAGTCAGATTTTACTGAATGACGACGAGCCTTACGAGCACGAGGCTTAAAATAGAAACACTTTACAGAAGTGATGACTGCAACAGGGCTAATCTGTTTACTCCAAACATTACCGAGTTTAGCGGCTACACGCCGAGTAGCTTCGTGTCTCCGGGTGACGCTCGGACCCCCGCGGCTGCGAGATGGATGATAACGCGGCGGCAACACATTTAACGTGCAATAACAGCGCTGGCCTACATAAGACCGCTGGCTTAATGAGTAACCGTAGCGGACTAATTTCCCTACGGGACTAATATGTTACTCATTATACATATAACACCATGAGAGATACACAACCTGGAGTTGGATAAATAATTACTGTAACGTATATTAACCCTAGTTCTGTGAGTATGCAGAGCACTGAAGTTTGCATGCGCTACTTTAAGCTGTTTCAGGATGTTCCTTCCTTTGGGTGTTTTATCAAGTATGATTTTGTTACCATTGCTAACTGTTTATGCCAAAATTCCTGTCTGCCTTTTTAAGCTACCCTCTGCTTTTCAAGCCAAAAGTCAACGTTGCTTCTCATATCTCTTTGGAAAAGATAAACAATCAGCAGCTTCGAGCATCAATTTAATCTCACACATCGGAACATCTGACACCATAAAGTTAGCAGACTGGCGGTGTTAGCCTCGCCTATTTTTCTAAATAAACGGCATAATGTATTCAAAAAAGACTTGAAACTAGGGATGATATGTTGGTTGTGGTAATAAATCAAGTGAGAAGTAGGGTCTTTTCCTCATGGATTATAGAATTAGATTGGTGTTGCCCCCTGATGGACATGAGAAAGAAGGCAATTTTAAGGCACTTCCAGATTGGCTTTACTTTTCAGAAGCCAACGTGCATGTATTTGACTGGCCTCGGCAGTAATCTGCTGGATGATATCACGCTCATTGAAATGAATGGAGGCTGCGTTTCTATTTCCATTCAGGGCTACCGTCGTCTGAATGCGGCTTTAGAAGCACACATATGCCTTATATATCTATATTATGAATTATTGTTTTCAAAATGCTGAAAAACCAGCTGGTAGTAGAAACCCATACAGGTTAATGTCCTGTTTCACCTTAGCAGAACATAACTGTTTTATGAGAAATTACTATGCGCAGTGAAAGCTAGTGGGACAGAAATCGCCTATGTGGAGAATATAACTCTGGGTTATTGTACAGTTATATACGTGGCAGCATGGAGAACGGTGCTGTGTTGCTAACCGAGGGAAGGTTTACGCGTGTCATGGGATGCAGACCGGAGTATTTCATGTTGCTGTTTACAGTCCATTATCGTCACCTCCTGCTACTTTGGACCTTCGCCGGCGACCGTAAACCATTTGAGGAGTCCAGAGTTATAGAGCTTTCCAGAGGAACCTGGAGACCGACGATGCAGCTGCAGGACACCGTCGGCAAATCAGAGCCTGGAAGTGGAACAAAAGATGATAAAAAGGGAGACGGAGGAGCCACGGGGGAGGGACACTTTGTCTTTATTCATTTTAACCCCAGGAAATATTGGAGACACCCACTCATTTCACTGATGTGCACTGATGAGGTGAAACCATTATCCCGCATTGATTTCACGTATTAAAAGTGTATCACAGAGGGGGGGAGGAGGCAGGCAAAGAGAATAAGGAGATGATATGTGGAGTTGGAGTCACTTAATGTTTCTTCCAACTTTCAACACGACCCCAAAAAGAGAACATCATAACAGCAGTGGGGGGGAATGTGGGAGACAGACGGAGACAGGAACGATATAGACATTACATCAGTCGCGCACACATCCTCCACCACCCCCATCGCAGCTGTTGGGGTGTGGTGGAGGGGGGTGCTACAACTCCTCCGCCTGCACCAGTTCTTGTAGGATCCAGTGCAGGCTCGCCTGGAATGGGTCGGATTCCAGCGCCGCCGTGCCCTCTCCGTTGGCATACTTGTGTCGGGAGGGGGTGTACGGCACACCCACTCAAGTGGACAGCGGAGAGGGAAGCTACCTCGCAGTTACTTGCTCAGACTGTAAACAAAGTCTTGAGAAGAGCCCATGGTAAAGATACACGTAGGCGGCATGCATGCTCACGCTGGCATACCCGCATCACGTGCACTCACATGCTGCTTCACAACAGGCGTACAGGTACACACTGGTTGGAGCCTCACACGCAGATGAAAGTACACGCCGATTTGCACACTCTCATAATGGAAATAAAGCCAGTTCGGCGTGCTCCACTGATCCGTGTCACAGTGAACATGTGGTTCAGAGTGTGGGTAGCGGGATTCAACCCTCGATACCCCTCGTGAGGGAAAAATCTGCTACCCTTCACATTCAAGTCCTCTCGGATTTTCTCCTTCCACGTCTCTCCTCCTCGTTTTCCCTTTCTTCCCTGCCGATGACTCCCCGCCACAGCTGCGGTTGTTTTCCAACCGTCGAGTGCATCAGCAAACCGAAAAAACCCCCCAACCGGGCGGCATTTCTGTGAAAAGCCACTCCACTCCCGTAAAGAAGCGTTGACCTCTCCAACCAGCATACGCTTCTCCCCGAGTCTTCTTGTTGCTGTCTGTCCTCAGTTTACATATTTCTATTTCTACACGGCTGATCCTGAAATGCACAATGGGCTAAAACAGCTGTGGTTCACATTCTACATCCTGCCCTTTGCCCACTTTGCCAGAATGCAGAACATTCAGGGTGCACCCAAATGACCCAGAAAAGGACATTACATATAGGTCACTGTAACCATCTGAGAAGGCTGCGGCAGACAACAGCTAGAGAAATAACAAAGGAAATCCTAATTACAGTAAATTGGACTCAAAGGAATGAAAGCCATTACTCTTTTGTATGGATTTCTTTGCTAAAATCCAAATCCTGCTTCTGCTTTTCTCTGTACGGCTTTCAAGAATTTAATTTCCTACCGTGAACTACCTTCTCCCTATAAAAATAACCACGCATTATAGCTGGCACTTTATTCCCCGTCTCCTCTCTTCCTTATCCCTTTATGTGAATTCAAATGAAAATGTTACACCGTGTAGATCCACCATGAAAACTAGTGGCATGCTGGGACATGAAAGCAGTCTTTGACTGTGACTGCATGTGCTTGGCCTACGTTTTGATTCCATTAAATTATTGGGTGGGTGGGAGGAGAGGCTGCACTGGCTTAAAGGTTCGCAAAGTGGATGTCGGACGGTATTCAGGGAGTGTGTGTTTGCGTGTCTGTTCGTCACAGATCTAGTCATGCGTTCTTGAGTCCAGGGCTCGGTGAAACCTGCGGCAGCATGTCAGGATCGAGTGACAGCGACTGTAGAGTCTGTAGCGTCGTTGTTTGACTTTGCTCTTTGTGGCCAGCCATTCAGCGTATTTGCATTCTGGGAGCCCTCCTTTATTTGCACATTTCCACTGGTGCTCCCAACGTTCATGGCAAATATGCAAATTGAATGCGTACACAGAATACGTTGCAGGAGAATCGGTGGCTTGTGAGGCGGCGGATAACGTATGGATTATGGGTTTTCAAAAAAATTAACACTTAAAGCGCCTTTGGTTTAAACATCCTGAATACTTGCCTATAGATTTACCTCTTTTTTTTTACCGCAGAAGTTGCTTTAACATTCAGTGTTTGTTATTAAAACTCATTCTGTTGAGCCTTTTGACAATAGTGTCCAGTGCATTTCCTTCCTCAAAACAAAGGAGGAGATTTCCTGAACATTTTGAATCCTGCATTGTTTACGTCCATGTTTGCTAGATTCACAGTCTTCTTCACCTTGCCTTTGGTGGTGGATTTCTGCACTGCTGGATATCACAAGAAAATCCATCTCATCAGACTTCAAGTAATGTGTTTGTCTGGGAAGCCAGTTCACGGACCAATCAGCATCCTGTGAGGAGCTACTGGCAGCTTGAGGCATGGAGTGTGTGTGTGTGTGTGTGTGTGTGAGAGACGATACACCAATGGCGGCCCTTGAAGAAGAAAGCGTCGATGCTGTAGTAGCATCAGTTATATCAGAAATGGAAAATATTTCTTCACCGAAAGAAGAGCAAAAAAAACAGAAAATATAATTTTCTTCTCCCAACAAAGAGTTTGATTGACAGATGGTTCATCCAATCTCCTGCCACTTTTTCCAAACACTTCCCAATGACGGCTGCTCTGCAACAAACCATCTGGCAGGTCAAGTTCCCCAATTGTCAGTGAAAATAACACGAAATCCAACAACACGTGCGATCACAGGACAATCACTACTACTGCTGGCCAAAAAAACCCCTCCGGCTACCTTCAAGTTCTGTTCTTGTCCAGCGTTTCTCACTGAAAACACATTGTGTGTATCCTTGAGGTCTAACAAAAGGTGTCGAGTGCGTTTCCTTCCTCTGCTACTAGAGGTCAAAAACTCCACAGGGAAGCTCACAATGCAGGGATGAGGAATGTTAAAGTGCTCTTGGTGTGACACCACAGGCTGAAATATGATAAATAGTTCTTGTTGTGGAGTATTTGAATAAAAAAAAGCTCTGTAAATCATGATTTTTTTGGCACATTTTGGCAGTTGAAATCTTGTCAGGTGAAATCTTAGTTAATTTTCTCTAGAAATGAACAGAAAGGTGAGTAACAGTAAAAGGGAGGAGGCATGAGCCGCCCCCGTTTGTGCTGTTCAACGTGTTTAAGTCATCCCCTTTCATAAAGAAGATGACTAAAGAACGGTGGAGTAAGCTCAGATACACGTGCCTGCGTTTTGGAGCCCGTCTGTCTGATGCAACGTGACCGAGAGCATGACCGTTTGCGAGCATCCGATGCCTTTCCCATTTCATTATGAGCTTCATGTGAGTAAGAGGGAGGCTGTGTGAACGTGCTAAGCAGCGTGTTTGATGCGGCTCCCAGGAGGACGAGATGTGCACACAAGCAGAGTCTGCAGCGTCTTTAATTTGCCAGCGTGGAACAAAAAAAAAAACCTGGCTGACTATTTTCAGCCAAGGTATCCGCAGTGAAGGTGTTTTTACAAGATTTTCTTTAACAGAATTCAATACGGGAGCCAAACAAAGGGAAGGCCCACATGGTCCCTGCCAACAACAAAACCTGTTCAAAGAGAAATACTAAACCTTCCTCTCCCGCATCCCTGCTCCTCACCAAGGACATCTTTGATGTCATCCGAAACAGTGGTTATCTTCCCTCCGTGCGCCACAGCTTTGTGTACGAGTTCTCCCCATACGCACCACTGATCGCTTTCTGTGTGTTGTTCCTGGGTGTGTGCTGCAGGGAAGGGAAATAATACTGTATTGATACAGTGATTTTCTCTCTTTTTTTAAAGAAGTTTTTCCTCTTTTGTTTTTATCCACAGCTCAAATTAAGGACATTGAGGCCCCAAACAGCATCAATGTGATCCGGATTCATGCCTCCGGCGCCAGCAGATGCTCACATTATGCATGAGTGTGTGTACATTGCAGACGGGCAGGCAACTGTGCATGTATGTGCGTCGAGCATGTGAACAATGCCACCAGTTGCTGTGGGTGGAAGCTGCCTGGTCGTCTGCCAGCATGCGGGGAGGGAGTGACCACGGTACAATGGAGGGTGTGATGGGGGGGAGCACAGGAGGAGGAGGAGGAGGATGTGGTGAGGCTAAGGGGGTGGTAAGCAGAGATAAAGCCAGACAGATGGGGCAGACAATGAGGCATAGACACCCACCCTGCATGTCAACAACACCTCCCGGGTCTCCTTCCAACTTTAGCGATTCCTTTATCTCTTCCAAGAATCTCACCAAAGTTTCTCACTTTTGTCTGTTCAGCTTCATTTCCCAGCTTAAGGTCGATTAAAATAGCGTAACATTTTGGAATTAGTTCCAAAATCACGAGGATGTTTTGTTCACAGTCTCAACTTTCTTCCTCCTCCTGTTTGTTCACCGACCCTCCTTTTCCTCTCTCCATCCTTATTGTTCCCCCGATCTGATAAGAACAAGCCTCCATACAGCTGCAGAGGGGGGTTGTATGGAGGAGGGGAGAGCATATAGATAGTATGGACGGCCATGGCCGTCACCTGTCGTGCTGAAAGCCCCTTGTTTGGAAAGCTGATCCCCGACTCCCGTTTCTCAGGTTTCCACAAACAACCTCAGCTGTCAGAGTCAGGGAGCTCCCCGTCTCCTTCCACCCGTCTCTCACGGCCCTCGCTCACAAAGAAAGGTCGCCTTTCATCAGTCTGTTCATGTCAGGAAAGGGTGGGGGGTTGGGACGCAGGTGCGGACCCAGGGGTGTTTTTAAGTTATCCCAGAAGGATAACCACAAAATCACAATAGCGATAGGTAGGAAAGGTGAGAAAAAACAAGGAAACTGTATGGAGCCACTTCAGGCTTCCTTAAAGAAATAAAGCACTAAGATGATCAAATAAACCACCACCTACCAAGCAGCTGACACAAAACCAAAATTGTCCAGGAGACCCAGAAAAGGCTAAATTAAAGGCAAAGCAGACTCAGAGACCTTTGATAAGCAAAAGAGCTGAAGGATCAACAAACTGTCCAGAACCACTATTCACTGGGAAACAGACAATGAAAAGAGAGCCACACAAAGACCACTGACAACAGGGAGAACCTCTCACTACCTCTGATGGTGAGATAGTGAGTCAGGACAGAGCACTGGAGACTCAGGGTATATGAAGGCTCCCCACACCTGAGCTTAATCAAGCCAATCAGTGCCACACACACCTGATTGCACTGAGGTGATTCACTCAACACTCTCCCTGCGAACCCTCACAGTTTAGGCCTCAGCGACTTTTTTTAACACCTCTGTGCAGCGTTTGTTCAGACATCTGCACAAATATGGACAGGAGTTGCCAACAAACAAATTCCACACCCATTTTGCATTATAAAAACCCAGCAGAGTCGTTCTATTTGTGGGCTGCAGTTGCATAATAAAGATTTGCCAGATGACTTTTCTCCTGCAGTGATGAGCTTTAAAACGTTTTTCCTTTCCGTTTGCAGTAAAATGCCACATCGTAGAAAAGCGAGGACTGCATGGATCAACTGTGTACGATTATTACAACACGTATTTACATTTGTTGTTTTAGAGGCCGTATGCTGCTAGTTGATTACTGTCTGTTAAGCAACTTGAGAGGAGAGAGTGAGAGAGGATACATCTTGTTCCATAACCTACAAATGATATAAGAATGTGCTTTTAGAGATTACTATAGGATGGGGATAAGCACAAGACTTTCACCCAGGAGACCTCGGTCTGTGTCTCGTGTGAAACCAAACGTCAACACATTCAGTTATTTCAAGTGACGTAACAAACCAGGAACTCTTGCCAAACCTAACCAAGTCGATCCAACGTTAAACAGAATGGTGACATGTTTAAAACTGCCAACGTCTTCTTGCTCGTTGGCAAGCGACCTGTCGTTTAGCTACGAGGCGACGCGTTGGCAGGTCAACAGAATAGATCATACTGTAATGTTATTTGTCAGGTTTATTTTGACGAGGATTGCTGATGACTCAATTAAAATCATCAGCGTTAATGAACACACTGTAATAATGATCCGGCTAGACAATGGCATGAACAAAGACAGGTGCAGTCAACTCAACAGAGGCCCTTGGCGTTGGAGAGCGCAGCACTGGGTGAACCTCTAGTGTTGGTTTTTAACCTGCCAAGGGTGTGTCAGTATACTCGTATTCAAAATAAATACACTATTGCAGCGGGATGGCTTGCATTGGAGTTAGTGGAAAGCCTTTACAGCCACAAAACGCCGATTTCTGATGCTGAGGGCCACCAACCTTTGGTATTTGAGTGAGAACAGGGAGCCAGCTAATGTTTCGTGACACATGCATGAGGATTAAACAGTTCATCTCCAACAGGTGGTTACTTTGCATACATGTATGCTGCCACATAGTGAAAAGGTCACACACACAGAGGGATTCTTTGAGGATGGGGTTGGTGAGGAGGCTGGAAGCCCACGCACTCCCTTTACACATGAATAGACCGCTGACCCGAGAACAGCGGAATAATGAGGACTTTTTCTATAAATGTGACCTCTGACCTGCCAGTTAGACCAGTGGAAACATTATCTGTATCACTTTGTCCCTTAGGAAATGAATGGGTTTCTATGGATCTGTATTCTAAGGACAAATAAGTTATTTGTCTCACTATTTTAATTGCTAACATTCTTGCAAACCAAACAGCTGCCAAAACAGTAGACAGTAAGTAACTTTTACTTTAAAAACTAAATAAATCAGAATGAAATGTCACTCAAATAGTAGTTTGAAAAAATAATTCTCACTAACTAGCTTTCCCAGAGTGTTCAGCCTATCCATAAAAAGCTGAAAAAGTGGACCCAAGTGAAGATTAGTTTGTGAAAGTACTTTCCCGTTGTTGCAACAGCACATGCAGTGCATGTGAATATTTCACATCATTTCAAGTTTCTCTGTTTGTTGCTTTTATTTCTCGTCATGACAACGGCTTTCACATCTCAGTCGTCATTCAGTGGAAGCGTTCTGCTTTAGACGTGACTAACGTGCAGTCATATCTGCTGATCATGGGCGGGCCGTGGCAGTTAGCTATACTACGCTGTATGGGATCCTCTATAGGTCAGCATTCATTATAGCTTAGCAATAGGGTATCTGAGCCTAAACGTATTTGATAGGTCATGCGTGATGCAACATCTGTATCCTGTACCATCTTATAATGGCAAAGTTTATGGTGATGGTTTCCCAGCTGCCCTGAAACCGCCTCGCCACAGCAACAGGTGTGACGGAGTGTATTTGAGTGCATGCACAAGTGCCACTGAAGGACTCTTTCCTACTCTCATGATGTGCTGCCCCAGAAATAGAGCCAATGGTGAAACAAGGGTGACCATATAGAGGCACTTCTATAGATATTTAGATCTATATTTAGCGAAAATATATGTGCATCTAACTAAAAAGTGGAAATGTTAGGAATCATAATTAGTTGGATCTATCCGACTCTAACCAGGTCCCCCAGTGTGTTATGCCTGCAAATAGACTGTCAGGTTATAGGATGTCACTCCAAGACGCAAAGATACTTTACTTTGACATGTTTTCTGTTTCTATTTTCACACTACAACCCCCATAAACACTACATCGTTTCACGCCTTCAGAAATCAAAATAATCATCCTGTGACTGTAAATGATGAGGAATAAGAAGTCGTGTCACCACAACGAGATGTATTACTGTATCACAGAGATACAGAAAATACTTCTAACACCAGAACCTCCCATTTCTTCGTCTGCCCATTTGTTTCAGATCTTTCTTGGCTTCGGGTTATTGAGCGCAATATTGAAAACCTTTTATTGCGGCTCTGCGAGAAAAAATATCATTATCTCTGTAATAAAGATCAATGATATTTGAGTTGTTCAGTCAATACTTCGCAGCTTAGCGAGATGAGACGTGAGAAGATGCCTCGCGGAGAATTTGTCGAACCGGTTTGGAGCATTTATGGACTTTTTTTTCATCCCCCCCCCCCAACTAATAGTGCAGTAGGAGCTCCACAAATCAATTCAGACAGTGGAGCAAGGCACTCCCTGAAATGAAAAAGACAAATAACCAGAGGAGAGAAAGGAGCGAGTGCCTGCGTATGTATGTGCATGTGTTTAGCAAGAGAGAGAGAGGCTTCCTGAAAAGTGAGGGAAGTTAGAGTGAGTCACCTGATGGTTGCCATAGATCGGATTTACCGTGTGACACACATACTCCAATACCTCATTCTTCCTCAGTAATCAGGGCGCTTCCCACTCCGTAATCAACACTTAATGGTAGCTTTCAAGTGTCGGACATTGTGCGACTGAACCGACACTTCTGCACTCTTTGCCGTGTGTGTGTGTGTGTGTGTGTGTGTGTGTGTGTGTGTGTGTGTGTGTGTGTGTGTGTGTGTGTGTGTTTATGAAGCCATTACTTGTAATGACACAGATCAGTCCATAATTGCTGGCCATTCGGTCTGCTTTGCGGCAATCTCTCTTGCCACTGCATTTGTTTTTTCTTCCTCTCAGACGGATCCTAGGGTGATTATCTGTCATTATGGCCCAATTTCAAAAGAAGAAGAAGAAAGGAGAAGAAATATGCATTGGGGTAGATACAGCAGCAGAGAGGGGGGGATGATGAAGAAGCCAGAGGCCCAATTAGTCATTGAGGTCATGGAAACTTGCTTTGTTGTTTTTGGGGGAAAGGGGAAGGAGGGGAGGGTAAATGTTTCTCTCTCTCTCTCTCTCTCTTTTGTCTCGCTTTCCAAGAAAAGTCCGCCAGGTGATGGCGGTGCAGGCTTTAGGTGTCAGGTCAAAGGTCAAGGGGATCAAGATGTTGGCAGGTAGGAGCCACACAATGTATGTGGATGTCTAAACCTACAGTCAGAACTCCGGAGAGATGCATCACTGACTCATTTAATCAACTGAGCAGTGTGTCTGTGTGTGTGAGTGTGTGTGTGCAGGGCCGGCTCTACCTAATTTTGTGCCCTAGGCGAGATTGCTCTCCGGTGCCCCCCCCCCCACACACACACGAATTACACCAGCCAAATGAACAATCACACATGTTTAATTTGAACTACAACAGCAAACAGCAAAAAATGAGGGCGACTGGGAATAGAAAATCATTTTTATTTTCATTGTTTTAAATTTTTTTTTTTTTTTTTTTTTTGCCTCACGGCGCCCCTCCAGCGGATGGCGCTCTAGGTGACCGCCTATATCGCCTATGCCAAGAGCGGGCCCTGTGTGTGTGAGTGAGTGAGTGAGTGAGTGAGTGAGTGAGTGAGTGAGTGAGTGAGTGAGTGTGTGTGTGTGTGTGTGTGTGTGTGTGTATGTGGTAATGCGAGTGAGCAAACAGATGCACTGGCAAGAATTAGAGGAAACACACACACACACAAACACACACACACACACACACACACACACACACACACACACACACACACACACACACACACACACACAGATACGGTGTGAGAGGATTACACTCTGTACATATACATATCCCAATGCTCTGTATGCCTGTGTCAACTTGAATCACCTCGCTTGTCAGTCAGAAACGGAACTTACACACACACGCACACACACACACACACACACATGAAAACAGCAGTTCTAGCCGTGCAAAGTAGGGCACCGCGGCGGCCATCACTCAAGGGCGTCACACAGCGGGAGAGCTTTTCCCAGAAAAGTGCTGCGCAATTACCGGCAAAGAAAATAGCCTCCTGTCCACGTCTGGTGTTCCTGCGCGGGGGAGCAGCTCCCCAGACGCACCGAGGGGTCGTTATCGGTGCATGAATGGAGAAGACGCCACCTGCAGCCACTGCAGGCTGAAATAGCCTCCCAGTCACCTCCGCGAGGGATGCTTGCATCACCCCAGCGAACGGGAACATTACCGGCTATATTTACCGTCGCTAATGGACCAGATATTAGACGTTCTGTTCTGTGGGGAAACTGGCCAATTTGTGTTGTTCAGAGGCGGACGTTCGGGACCACGATTGTCATGTTCATGCAGCGTAGGAGACAAAGTTGTGTGTTATTGCAGACGCCGCTATCGTGAAGATTCGGTTGCATGTTTATTGAAATATTTGCAGATTATTACTGCATTTTCACTAGTTTTCGGATGGCTAACAACGTACATCACCCACTACAAGACATGGAGACACTAAAGCAGCTTCTATGGGGAGATTTCTGATGCCGCGGGGCACCGACCAACCGTTTGGGAGTCTGAACTTATCGGCTCCACAGCCTTGAATGTTATTGATGAGACACGGAGTGAAGTCAGACAGCTGCAGAATAACAACAACAAAGGAGAAAAAGAAGCAATAGTGTGCGGGAGGATACCAACACCTGCGTTTCAGAGCCTTTGGAAAGTACCCCCTCCTACACACACACACACACACACACACACACACACACACACACACACTGCAGAGCGTTATGTTCTTTCACTTTCATCACCATAGATACCCGACAGAAGTTCTCCAAAGGGCCCTCGCAACCCACAAAGTAGCCAAATCCTCGCCATTCTGCGTAACCGCCGGCATCAATACATACACTTGTTTGGCTGATTCGTTTTGTAGGTCCCCTTTGTGTATTAGGATGAGGGGGGGGGGGAGCCGGGGCTACAAGGGAGTCTGGGGTTGTTTTCTACGCTGATTCTGGACACTCTCTCGCGGCAGCGTGGGCAAAAGACCGAGGGGCACATCTGAAGCTCAGCCAGAAAAAGGCCTCGAGCGACAACCAGTGTGTGTGTGTGTGTGTGTGTGTGTGTGTGTGTGTGTGTGTGTGTGTTTGTGTGTCTTGACATGTCTCTGGTGTCTGTACCTGTTTGTTTGGGTTGAGAATCAGAGCCTCTTACTCCAATCCATGTCTCTCTCTCTCTCTGTCTCTCTCTCTCTCTCTCTCTCTCTCTCTCTCTCTTTGGCCTGACCTATAATCCCCCTATCCTTCAATACCCCATTGGCCCATTGTCTCAGACACCACAAACCGAATCACACACACACACACACACACACACACGCACACACACACACACACAGCCTTGCAGCCCGCTCCATTGTCCTGCCACTGCTGGCCTATGTCTTAATGCTGCATTGGACTCACGCCCATGTAAACAAGCTCCCCCGTCCGTCTGTCCGTCTGTCTCTCTGCCCGTCTTTTGCATCTATTCACGTCCCCGTGATCACTCTTTTCACTTTATCATGCCGCTCTCCGTCTCTCCTCCTCCTCCTCCTCGGCCTTTATGCGCGGCCCGTCTCCCGCTCCTCTCCCCGTTCATGCCGTTGTGCTCTCTAAGCCGGGCTGAGCAATTAGTTAATGTACCCTCCACCCCAGGGTGATTCTGGCAGAGCCGGCCGGCCCGAGTGCCGGTCTGCGTCTGTGAGAGTGATTATGTGTATGTGTGTGTGCGTGTGTGTGTGTGTGTGTGTGTGTGTGTGTGGCATTGGCACTGCCTCCGAGTGGGGTTGCCGGGCTAACGGCGGCCCATCCAGAGTGTTTTTGGCACCGGCGGCGTTTTGGACAGCCCTTCACCTCTTCTCTCTGCACATCCACTCAACCGTAGTAGCCAACCCCTCCTTCTGGGTCTCTAGTAAACAGCCTTTTAATTACCACGGGGGAAAGACCCGAATGTCTAAGGGATCAATTCATTCCAGCGCTACACATTTTTGCCTTCTAATGGTTAGTTGTAGTGAGGAAATATTCAAAACCCATTTAAAAAAGCAAACATGATCAGACCGGATTCATGACTGCAGCTATTAAGAGCGTGCTTTCCTCTAATTCAGATTAGATTCAAATTGTCTAAAGGGCCATTTCAATAGACGATATGAACAGACTATTCTGGGAGACTAACAGGCTGTAGATGTCCTGACTAATCACTGTAGTCCGTATGCAAACTCTTTGACTTAATATACTTTAAGCGGCTTTGCATAATGTGTGCGTTCAATTTCATTTCATTTCTTGATGTCTCTGTCCCTTACTTTGCAGGCTTTGGATGTATATTAATTTCCATTAGTTACTCTACAGCTGCTCTGTGCATGGGACGTCTATGTCTCCTGGCAACACAAAGAGGGATCTCTCCTCCTTTGCTCTTCCCGTGGTTTCTCTCTTTGTTCCAGATTAAAGAATTTTCCTTATCTGAATCAAGCGTCTAAGAATAGAGGGCGTCACATGCTGTATAGTGTAAAGCCTTCTGGGAAAAACTTGTGATTTTGGAGTTATATAAAAACAAACACCACACAATAGTGAGGCTATCGCAGCTGCTATTTTGTTTATTGAATTAAATATCACAATACAAATAAGTCAAATAATATCCTGGTATTCTATTATTGCATTATTTTCTCCATTTTGCAGTCTCTCCAAATGCACTCCATATAACACCCTTGTAGTAAAAGCTCGACTCAAATTATGGTTGTGTGGACTCTTCATGCTGCAGGTTAATCCCAGCTCCGCTCTGGTGCCTTTCAAGCCCTGTTTTCCCTGTGAGGGTGTGAAAGGGCCGGCAGACGCGTCGCTGGGCACCTCTGTACTCCCCTAAAGGCCTCGAAGGACGCCCAGCATGTAGATCCACTCGATGCAAACAACAAAAGGGGAGGCTGCGTCACAAAGGGACGCCGGCGTGGACAAGATGGAGCTCGGCGTACCGCTTGTGTGTGTGTGTGTGTGTGTGTGTGTGTGTGTGCACAAGATTGATTGTCAGCTGAATCCCATTAACAGGCATTAACCCAATAAGAGCATCTAAGACTTATTGGATGTTACCAATTCAATACATGTCCAGCTTAGTGTAATAACAAAGATCTGCCCTTCGCCCGCCGGTTCTCTGTGTTCGTTAACTTCCTTGTTGTTGTTGGTTGGCGGCATGAGGTCGTGGCTGCGCACAATACATGTAGACAGTTGATGGCCAATGGCTAGGTCAAG
Source organism: Eutrigla gurnardus (assembly GCF_963514095.1). Lineage (NCBI taxonomy): Eukaryota > Metazoa > Chordata > Actinopteri > Perciformes > Triglidae > Eutrigla > Eutrigla gurnardus. Next base: position 9,600,478 of record NC_139932.1, on the reverse strand, counting down.
GAGGGGGATATAGCACTTATATGTGTGTGTGTGTGTGTGTGTGTGTGTGCGTGTGTGTGCACACATTTGTCTGAAATGTAATGCAATCGGGCATAGCCAGAAGGATAAAAGACGAGACAGCAGCTCAACCTATTCACCTCCCAACCCCCCTACCACACACACACACACTCACACACACGCACACGCACACACACACACACACACACACACACACACACACACACACACACACACACACACACACACACACACACAGCCTACCTAATTCCTCCGTTTCATAAAAAAAACAAAAAAAAACAAGAGCAATCTGGATGTTCATGCCCTGAAAACAGTGATGTGTTTTCCAAGCCTCCTCACTGTGTAATTACATTTGTGCAGGCAGACAGTGGGATAATTCTGATAGGACGGAGTTATATTTATATATTTCTCTTGTTATTCTCCTGCCCCACAGAGAGATGACCCACTTCCACCGTTCGGTCTGTACGTCTGTCTGAACACACACGTATATGCCGTTGTGTGTTTGTATTTGTGCGTGATGAAGATTGTCGAGACACATGAATCCAGACACAGTCTGTCTCTCTCTCTCTGTCTCATGGTGATGTATTTTTGTTTTGCATGTGTGCATGAGCATTTCTGTGTGCATGTGTGTGACTGTAACAAGACTGCAGGCAGTGTGCAGACCGTCCTAACCATACGCATGACTCTACAGCACAGTGTACAGCTGCAGAACCCTTTCACTTCCGCTCATTTCTAAGGAAAGTACCATCATGAGCAATTCCAGCAAAGCGTTGTGCAATTCAAATTTGATTACAAGTAGCAATACCATAATGTATAAATACTATAATATGAGAAAAGTGTATATTAGGTAAATTAAATGGTGCTTTTTTATGAAGAAAGGGATGAATGTTAATTTATGGAGGCACTAATAAGTCAACGTATTTTCTAAAAGCTGCTTAGTATACCAACTACTGTCATCACATCAATAAAAAAAAAGGTAAAATGTGTATGTGGCTCTCTAACGTAGTTGAGCAAATGTCCCATTAAGGAGAAATATTAATAAAATATGAGCGTTTCAAAATTATATCGCAGCATAGTTGAGTAACGACACTGCGTTTCCTTCCATGTCTGAGTGCCTTGAAGGAAAAATAAAAGGGGGCTCAAAAATCACTTATTGTAATGTCTCCACGATCACATTTTATCAGTTGTATCGCCACGAGTGAACGTCTTTGTGTGTGTGTGTGTGTTGTGTTTTCCTCCGATGCGGCATCTGCTGGTCCAGGAGGTGACGGAGAGGTAACACCAACCTGAGCCAGGCTGGCTGATGGCGTTCTCCTTGTCCATATGCCCGCTCCGAGGACACACTCTCTCCTGGCAGGACACACTCCCACACGTTGGCTGCTTCGTTACCTCACACACACACACACACACACAAACACACACGCTGCAGTCGAACATTGATAAACAAGCGGCACCGCGTGTGTGAGTGCCAGTGCCACATCATCCATGCAGGAGTGTGAAGGGAAGGAGAGCGGAGCGGAGGCAGTGGTGTGTGTGCTGCCAAATCACCGCATAATGGACTGTTCTGAGGCCATCCAACCTGCAGACCATATGGGCTCACACAGCGGAGTGGAGCACCCAACACACACACACGTTCAAGAACATATACAAGTGTTTAGATAAGGTTCTTTTACATAAACACTCATGTAACATCTCCGCTTTAGCCTCCAGCATGGGTTATATAAGCATGTTGAACTAAATAGTAAGGCTTTTGTAATCGTCGTGACAAACAATCTTTTTGTTTGTCCACCAACATAAAATAGATCCATGTACGAGCAACTATTGTGCGTGTGTCAAAGGCCTGTTCTTATTCTTCTGTGCCACAGACTCACATTAGCCACTGGGCGTTCGTTACCACGAACATGGGCACTGTAGTTTATTTTGAATGAATTCCACGTACACAATCCTGCTGCCATTACTCCTTATAGAGCCCCAAATGTGTATTAATCTGCAGCTGTAAATAGTCCCCCAATAAATACAGTATTTACATCTTGTTTGGAGAATATTTTCTTTTGCATATTTTGCTAAATAGATGCAGAATATGGCTGGGAGTGATGTAAAAAGGGGTTAGCAACTTTTCATTTCGGATCAACTTTAAAGTTGGGCAGCTGCCGTCGCCATGGTGAGAGCTGCATGCAGGCAATCCCTCAATAATATATGCTCTGAATTTCAAATTCAGGCCCTTTAAGTGATGTAAATAGCCTGTAAATTGGACTCTCTGATGCCAGTCGACTTCCTGAACTTTGCAAAAAAAAATACTCCGACTAACAACCCATACTGAAGTGCCAAGCGCCAGCTGAACAATTCCTCCGCCAGTGTTGCGTTCCAGATGCACAATGCAGTGGTGCAGGTGTTCCCACCGTTTTTTTCCCCCTTTCATCGCTGACAGCCTTTGTTCTGCGGGTGGTAACATCTGTGACGGGAGAGTTGCGTCTCCCGGTAATGCGTTTCATCAGCTACAGCTGTATCGGACGCTCTCCATTGGTGTGGAAATGAGGGTCGTCGAGTCGCCAAGTAGCTCCTTCATCCATATTAGAGAGACAGAGAGGAGAGGAGGGTGGGGGTGCTCATTTATACTAGCTCAGGTGTGAGATAATGTGTGTGTGTTGTTTGTGTGTGTCAAAGAGCACAAAGCATGAAGTCCCCCCCCCCCTGAAGTTCCACTATGAGGATGGATGGCCCCATTATGAAGGTTTCAACCCCTGACTGAGAGATTGAACCATCACATTGCAAAAATTGCCATGGAGATATATTAGACCAGGTCCAAGACCTGACATTGATATCGAGATTTCATTATGGTGAGATGGAGCGATGTCTTTAAATATATTTTTTAGGAACAGCAGCACCAGTCGTTATCAACAATTACTGGATGGATGTTTTGTACATTCATGGTTCCCAAATAATACAACTCTAACTGTATTGTTGGAAAACAGGATAAAAATCTAATGCCTGTTCTGTTTTTCTTAAGTTTAGTAAAAAAATAGTCTAGTTATGCATAAGTGAAGTTTTCTACTGCAACCCTTCCTCCATTTTGAGATGTGGCAAGTCGCTGCAAACACAACTAGCCCGGTCGCATTTTTTTCAGCTGCTCTCGCAAAATCTATAAGCTGTTCAGACTAATATGAGATTAAACGATTATGATTTATTTGTTTTGTGTTGCGTTTTTCAAGAGGAGGATCTCCTAATCCTCAACCCTGATTGGATGATGTCACCAGCGGCTCCTCCTTTGTCTTCAAATCCCTCATCTTGTCGACAAACAGCTCAGTGCTTCTCTTTGAAGAAATCAAGAGTCAGGCTTTTTTTTAATTCTTTTTTTTTTTAGTGTTTCCGAACTTGTGTCTTTCAGCATAAACCCAATTCTACAGGAACTGAAAGCGTGGCAGAGAGCCGTTTAGCACTAAATGTGTCAAATGCGATACATTGCTTGTGCACTATTTGTATCCTGAAGCCTTCAGCCCTATTTTCATCCCATTTACATACCCATCTTGAATTCCTCCGACTGTTTGAAAGTGCTGAGGTCCACAAACACGAGAGATTGGAATTCAAATGTCCCTCTATGTGAAATTGTAAAGCAAATCCGAGGATGCTTCTCCCTCACATCCTCACTTGTTGGATCTAGTTTGCTCTTTTCAACGCTCCAGCAAGAAAGCACAACAAATATCCTTCAAGCGAGGCAAAAAAACACATTCAGTAGAAGGCAGATGATGGAATATCATGAATGCTCAGTGGTTCTGTGGAGCCTTTCAATAATAAATGTAGCTGGGGGGTTGTAACTTTGATTTGGGGCTTTCCTGTACATACAGGTGACATTGGGGGATTTTTTTTCATGAGCAGCTGTGTACACTCGTCTGTCCGGCGGCACGTCCGTGTCCACGCCATATACCCGCCTACGCGGATATAAATCTTTCATAAGCACCTCGCCTCGGCGCGTACAGCACATCCCACCACAAGACGCACACGCGAGCCCCAACATCTTATCTTAATGGCGCGGTGTGATTGATGAGGAGTGCATCCTTTAATTATTCTGTCCCCTTATAATTACTGAGTGGTTACAGTTATCTCTCTCATAAATCTATAAGCGGCCTAATGCAAGGAGGCAGTGGGATTCACTCCAAATGGCACAAGAAGTGAAAAAAAAGGGTAAAAGAACAAGCTTTAGTTGTGTACTAATTTAACGGATATGTAGTGAAACTGTCCTGTGGGGTTAAACTGTCTGAACCCGGGATGAACAACAAAGAAGTAACAGAGAAATGGAGTTAAACTGCTATTTCCAGCGTCAAGAATTAACTTTGACCCTCCGCCTTCTAGTCAGCACGGCTAATAAATTGTCGTGCTGAGAAAAAAAACATCAAGTGCTCAAAAGGCAGGAAACACATTAACCAGAGCGCCTCAGGCAAAAAACCCTACTTGTCAAGGTATAATGGCTGAGTGAAACAACAAAAAGAGGGGAGACACACCCGCTCAGGTGGGCTTTTTCATGTGCTAATATTTCAGCATTAAAGCCTCCGGAGGGGATTCAGGTATCAGCTGAAAAACATGTGACACCCATTGGGGACTATATTGTTTCTAATAGTGTGAACTAAAGAAGATGACGTATTATCACCTGCCCTGCTGTGATCCCTGCCCTCTCCTGGGGGGAATATCTGGCTCGTCATGGCTCCGCTGTGTTTACCAGCTGTAGTTCCTGGCTTTGTCTGGTGGCAGGCAGGACGCTGTTGTTTTATAAGAGCTTTTTTGCAAAGAAGAAATAATTGCATCTCGTCATATAGTTGATGAGAGCTGCAAACGGGATAAAAAATGACCAAAAATTGACTTTAAAATGGCCTATATGAGGATCCAGCTTGTATTCTAAGCGTCTCTGCATTATGCTTAGCTGTTATTTACAGTTTGAAGCAACTGCTCCGGCGTTATGTAACGCTCAGTGGAGGCTGCCATTTGATAGACTTATGTAAACAGCTCTCCTGCCGTTCCCTGGGTGACTCATTCCTGCTCAAACCTGCGCTTTGTGGGCGTCCGCGTGTTCTTTACTGTGTTCTCCATGATTGCACCAAACGACCTCGCATGACGCTCGGGGAAAAAAAATAAAATAAATCTCTGCACCCATGTAACAGTACCGTGACAAAAAACCCACGTGTGTGCAGACGGACACCCTTGACATTTGACATGGGGGTGTAATTGGTTTTTCAGCGGAGATCGAGATATAGCGAAGAGCAAGACGAGGTCGTTGTTAAACTGCCTCATCGCACAACAATAAGACAAAACTGAAAACGTTTCTGCATTTGTCTCCGGTGCCCCTCCTCTCTCCTCGTCTTTGTCCCTCAGCTCGCGCTTATGTAAGCCGTCCTCTTGACCAATGCGAGGAAGAGATGCATGGTGGGTGTACAGAATGTTCAGCTGCTCCCAACTGGCCAAAAACTGAATTGAATGTTTTTGCATTCTCATAAAACCTGAATGTTACCAAGGCCTCAACGAAGAACAATTTTTTTCTTCAAGTCCTCATTTAACACGTTTAGCCACGTATGTGTCCTTTATCCTAAATGTTACAACGACAAAAACACACCTTCACACTATTTAAATGCAAACAGCAACCACCGTATAGCCTGGTTTCCCCCTCCGTCAACGTCGGCAGCCATGTTGCAGCTGCCGCTGTTTGTTGGGGCCAAACGAGCCAGAGAGATGTCACTGTTGTGTTAATTGCTTTAATTATTATCCGCCGCACAAGCGCACACGTTTCGATGCTGTAAACACACTCCCTCTGATTACTTCAAGTTCCTCCATATTACTGAGACCTAATGGCCATGTTTAATCTCTCTCTCTCTCTCTCCGTGCATGAACACACACACACACACACACACACACACACACACACACACACACGCACGCACGCACGTGATCACCTCAAGTGTGTATCTGACAGCCCTGCGATTACAGCACATTGCATCAGATTGCTGTTTATACTGCGCTCTGCAATTCATAGAAATCTTCTCTCTGCTCCACATATTCGCCAACGCTCATAGCCTGTCAGATGACATCAGCGGCTAAGAGGACACTTTCCCTTCAGACTAATTGAAGAATAGCACGTATGTTTTGCGGGGAAGCGCTCAGGGGAATAGAGCAAACCCCCGAGATGGATTATGCGTGCCGCCTTTAATATGCAGTGAGTTTATGTGATGCTCACCGGAGCGGAGAGATCCATTATTACGTGAAAAAAGTGACACTGAGTCTAACAGAAGGATTGATAAGAGGTTCCGATGTTCGATTGGAAAACGAATCAAGCCGTCGCAGGTCATCAATGTTTCACAGATATTTATGCGCTAATTTTGCGAAACTCGCTCTTGCTCAGAGCAAACCTGAAAAGGTCGATACCACTCTTGTACTCTCTGTACACTAACTATGAAGCTGGAGGTTAGCATATCATTAAGACTGTTAGCCTAGCTAACTCAGAGCTAATACTTAATGCAGTTTAGCCATAACATAACGTTAGCTCTGTTAGTGCACAGATAAATACCCCTCTATACACCTGCCTCACCAAACCACATGTTATAATATACACTTTAAAAACAAACTGTCTGACTGAGTGAAATGATGAGTGAAATACCTCAAACTTACACTAAATTCATTGACATGAGGGAGGAGGGGACGCTTATTGTGCACGCCCACGTTTTCTCCCCTCCATCCCCGAAGTGGCGAGCAGACAGACAGACGGAGGAAAACAGAGCGGCAGCGGCTGATCATTGCATTATTCATGCTCATGCGATGGCCTCAAGCTCAGTCCGTATGGTAAGCCAGACCACGCAGCGCAGTAATAGGTTAACGTCGGCATAATAAAGGAGCGAACAACGAGGAGAAAGCCTCGAGTCTCTCTCTCTCCAGACGCACCTGACCCCGCACCTAAACGAGACGCAGGAAAACACAATCCAGCAACACCTGCTGCCTTACATCACCACAACCCACTCACCCCCCCCACTCGCCCTTTTTCAGCCTTCACTCCACTGAGCTTTTGAAGCACTCTCCCTTTTCATCCCTCCTCTTCCAGCCCTAAAAGGTTGATCTGTGACTGAGCTTGTTGCTTCTTTTTTTTTTTTTTATCGGCGACTCGCAGCAGCCCGGGGGACCAAAGGGCAGCCGAAATGCCACAATGTCTCTATATTCTGCACGTGTGATGCAGATGCAAACGCACAAAAAGGCAAGCGGCATTCAATCATCTGCGCTGGAAAGCTGAAACACAGTGGAGGAAGGATGGAGGAGGACTGAGGAGAGGGTGGGGGCTCGTTTTCTAATTGATTATGCTAACTCCCAAGCCAAAAGAAAGACTAGACAGCGGATAACCAGGGGAGAGAACCTCTGGAGTGTATTACTGAGTCTTTTGATTTGTTTTTCTTGGCATCCCCCCCTCACACACACACACACACCCACACACAGCTTTTACCAACATTTAAAGCATCTTTTCAGCACACACATTTAGATGCAATCCTGTCTCAGCTTAAAGGGCAAAGGTCAGTTAGCCGCCACCTCTTAAATCCAACATAAGTGTGTGTGTGTGTTTTAATCCCGTATCCGTATCTATAATCTGTCTCTGCTGTCTGTCTGATCCCCTGACTCCCCGCACATCTAATCTCACCATCCCTCTGCCCACCAAACACTCTGCGTCTGCGTGTATGATTTCTGGATTAACGTGTCAGAATATTGTACAGAGCAATCCGTTCCACGTACGAAAAACGATTGTATTTCAAACAGCCGCAATGGAAATCTGTCTCCCTGAGCTCTCCCGTCCCTTTAACTGGGTTAAACTAGGATCCCTTTAAGACACAAATCAATGCACCGATGAGCCTCTGAGGACATTGCACCATTATCCCACCTCACCATCACCAACAACCTTTACGTCTTTGGGTAATTATTCTTAACTATGCTTTATGCCATGGTGAAGGACACTATTAAAAATCAATGAACTAATTCTGCCTCAAGGGCAAACATTACTAGTATTCAGTTAGAAAATCCTACAAAATAAGATATTTGTTCTGTATATTACTAGAGCTCCTTTTCCATACATAATGTGCTCTACTGGACTCGATCGCCATAACAACCGGGCTACCTTCTTGAAGGTTTGTGTCACTGTGGCTGTGTGACTAATGGTAAAAAGAATGTCTTATGTTCTTCACAATAAAAGACCCCTGTTGTTTTCTGCTCATACTCTTCCTTCCTGCACTATTAGTAGACTTGTTTTCATTGAAGAATAGCCAGTTACAAAGCTCCGCTTAGTCGGTGATACACATTTAATTCCCTATAAATTCGTCACAATAAAAGCTTTTACTATAAAGCAGCAAAATCAGGAAATGTTGGGCTTTCATAAGCAGCAATTCAACACACCTCCTATAAAACTGAAAGTGATGTAAAATAAAGCAGATAACTGAAATTAGCCTCCAAAAAAGGCACACAGGGGGTAAACCAAATTTCATTTTCACTAAATGTGCTTGTTTTAAGGAGAGAAGGGGGATTGTCACAGCTTGACTGTGGTTTGCACGCTAAAACTGGTAATGGAAATGGAAACCGGCGATTCTGACTTGATGATGCACTAAAGAAAGAGGACGACTAAACTCTGAAGTATACACTACTTTGTTTGGGAACCATGAATGCCTGTACAAAAACGTGCCAATTATTCTAGTAAGTGTTGGTTAATTGTAAAATCTAACATTTATACCTGCTTGTGGCAGCAGATAAAAAGCTGAAGTCTTTAGGATTCATCCTCTGAGAACCATGAATGTCTGCACAATATTGTATAACAATTGATCCAAAAAGCTTTTGTGACATTTCAGTCTGGAGCTGAACTCCGCCATCCCTAGAGCCAAACAACTCAACCTTAATTGCTTTTAGCCTAATTCAGAGAGGGCCATACACAAAATAGGTCCTCTTGTTTCCAGAAAAGCAACATTTTCCATTTTTCAACTCAAACCAAAAACAGAAATGTAAAATCTTTCACCACTTCTCGATCAATTCATCTGTTTTTCCGGCCCAATTCATTCACAAGTCCCATTTCATTAATAAGACAGACATTGCTTTTCTCCTCCATAATTGAAAAAAGGGGGTATTTTGAATAAATGTGGGACACAAAAATCAATGGAGCTTTGATATGGCCGCTCCTTCAGCCCGGCTGCACACGACCGGGCCCCCCTCGCTGCTATGGAAACCAAAGGGCGTCTGAAGGTCGCCACAATTGGAGGTAGTGCTAATGCATGCATGCAGTGGGCTGGAGTAGGCCCACCTGGAGATGAAAGGAGGTGAACAGGGGAGGAGATAGAGGTGGTGGTGGGGTGATGGGATGCAGTAGGCAGATGGATGCGGTACGCTCACTCGCACAATATCCCAAGAGGCTCACAGACCGTGTTTCCGTGGATTCATTGAGCGCATCTTAGAAGACAATCCCATCTTTAGCCCGACTGCACCCCACACCTCTGCTCATCCTCTGTCTGGAGCCAAAGGAGATTTGAATATTCTCAATTCAGCATGCTGGGATTTTGTTCCTTAATCCCGCTACCCGTGGCGGAGAAGCCAGAGAGACCCGGGATCAACCCACCAGCGCAATAAAACCTTAGCCTGGGCCGAGAGTCGGATGCAGGAAACGCTATACACAAAAAATAAAAAGATATGACAAATATAAACCAATCCATATAGATTGATATAGTAGTAGCAGTATTGAATGAAAGATTTTAGTAGGAAATTAGAGTCAAGAAATGACATTTTACCTCCAACACACTTAATACAGTGTGTGTGTGTGTGTGTGTGTGTGTGTGTGTTTGACCCTTTCTATCTTCCATCGATATGAATATTGAAGAGGCAGAGAAGCACTCTGCCCATTCTCTACATTGCAGACATTTCCAGTGGCATGTGCACTTTATGAAGATGTATTGGTCGCCTCGTGTGCGTATGTGAGTGTCTGTTGTGAGGCTCCTACTGTAGGTGCCGTACATTTACTGTTATTTATGCATGCATGAGAGCACTGAATCAATCCATCTGCATTATGTGGTGTATAAGTGTGATGTAAAATGAAAATGGATCTGACCCTGAGGTCTATTGTCCCAGTGCTGTCTTTACGTGCCCTTGACTAAAATGGTTCACTAAATCAGAGCGCAGACACAGAGTAATGCAGGAGGAGGAGGAGGAGGAGGAGGGGGAGGAAGAGGGGACGTTTAGTCTCCAACCGTCCAGCAAATTCTGTGCAAACACTTCAAATGAAAACATATATTCTTTCAAATTGGATTGGTATTGGGAAAGATTTTGTTACGCTTTGCTGCTTCACTTGAGCAACAAGCCAACGTCAACGTGAGGCGGTGGCATTTCACAAAGTGAGTAAGAAGCCTGTCACGTTACTCCTCAGATGCTCTGGTGTCATGATTATTGGCTAATTTTCTCCATTAACAAAGAGTGTTGGCGTAGCTTGCTGAGGTCAGCGGGACAGTCGAAGGGACGGGCCGTCATTGCATTTGAGGAAATAGAAACCTGGCCTGTTGCGTCACACACAATGTTGCGTTGCACTTTTTGCCTAAGCTATGTCACTAGCCCTTGATGGAGTTTTTAAGGACACATATTTTACACTTATAATTTGGCAGAGGTAAATAAAATGCACTTGATAGCCAACAGGGTGAGACTTCGGACATAGTATTTTTATGACTCAATGCCATTCTAGTCTATGTCACATGTTATTTCCATTGCTATTAATCATGATATGGTGTTAGGCGAAAGTTTTCACCATAAATATATTATAATTCTTGTGATAGAAACTGGCATCATTTTAGCCCCATACATTTTTTCCCAGAACTTATCCCAAACAGAAGAGATCCAAAAAGAGATCGTCAAAAAAGTTCTCCAGCAGGTTTGTCCTCTCCGTCCCGTCTGTGAAATCCTCTCACAACACCCATAAGACCCATACGTTTCCGCCACTGTCTTTAATTACTAATTAATTTGTCTTTCGGTCTCGGGACACCTCTCCTCATCCTCCCGACTCTGCTCCAGCAGACAAGGACGGATGAGGGCGACGGGATCCTGTGGTCCGATCAGGGATTTCATTCTGGCTTCCTTCCAGAGGAATGAAACGGCGGCAAACAAGGACTTACACAAGGACAAACGCATCATAACACGGTGTGCTGGAGCTTCTCACGCTGCACTTGCTACACCACGGCCCGGGTAGATGTTGATATTGTGAACTGAGAGTACAACATCAGTGCTTGTGTGTGTGTGTGTGTGTGCCATTATGTGGGTCTGTGTGGGGACTCCATCACTAATGTATGCCCGTCTGCCACCTCCCCCACTTCAGACACACGTCCACACGCTCACACTGAAATGAGGTCAGATAGTGTCATGAACGTCTCTGCTGTATGTCCTCTAGCACTTGAGTGTGGTCGTGTGTGTGTGTGTGTGTGTGTGTGTGTGTGTGTGTGTGTGTGTGTGTGTGTGTGTGTGTGTGTGTGTGCACATGCGTGCGTCGGTGAGGTTACTGTCAGGGCATGGGTGGTCACCGCAGCGTGATGTCTGATTGGCTGATTGAAGGAGTTGTTTTTGTTGCATCTCTGTGCCCAGTGAAGAGGAACAGACCCCCTGCAGACTGTAGCCTCCACACCAGACAGCCATCACACACACACACACACACACACACACACACCATTATTCCCCACGCTTTGGCACTGCTTGTTACTATGCAGACACACTCCCGCTTTCCCACTTTAGTGGGCTCGCTTCCCGGACAGAAGTATGGTGTTTTGAAACACGTTGACGGATGTAGGGCATGACGGGGGCAACTGACTAAACAAGCTGAAATATTGTGCTTTTACATAGGCTTTGCATCATGCCCATCAATTAAGTCAAATCAGCAGTGACCTGTTTTTCCCCCCTTCGTCAATCCTCATCCTCTTTTAAGCTCTCAGAAAGCTACTTTTCGTTTCAGTTATTTGTATTTACTTGCTAGCATTTCAACAATGCCACAGACCATGCCATTGTAAAGGGAGTATTGGGCAAACGTGAGCACAAGGGGCCGCCTGACAAAAACACTCTTCAGCCATCAAGGGACATGCAGAATGACGGAGAAGGATGGATACATGGAAGATAAATATGGGTCAATAACCATTTTTATAATTTCACAGTATGTGGGCAGAAAGGTGCATGTGGATAGTGGGTGTGTGTCTATGCGCGTGCATGTGTGCATGTAAATAAGAGTCGGATTGCACGTGTGAATGCAGGAGGAGGCTGGCCTTGCATGCTGTGCCAAACGATGACGATAATTGTATGATCATGCATGCATAACATATTCCAGCGAAGCATGCGAATGGCTTCATGCTCTCTCCGTTTGTGGTAATGGTGTGGATTTGACTCACGGAATGTGTGTGCATGTGTCACATCTGAGGTTGAGCGTTACCGTCGCTGTGTGTCCTGGATGATGAGATGATTACTGGTTAGTGTGTATGATGTGCAGTCCACAAGGTAACAGTTGCCGTTGCTGGTTCACCACCATTTCCCAGCATCCACAACCGATTGAAGAAAGGGACACTCTGAGTAAGATTGTACCGCTTAAAATAAAAAACAAATTAAAAAAATGTAAATCTCGACAGCCAGGAAAGATTAAGTGTAATTTTCAACCAATTTAAATCTGAAATAAAACAATCTTTTTCCGAAATGAAACACATTTCATTTCTGCTCACATGTGTACAAACTGTAGATGATAGCATGATGCATTATGCAAGGTCAAGGTCTTTTTCCAATGATTGGAATCGGCCTCCAATGCCGGCTGTAAATTATTCAGTGAAGCTCCCATTTTCATTGTGTCGCCATGCAAGATGCTTCCTGACATGGAAGCCATTCTCCATCATGTGGAAAAATAATGCCCCGTTATTTTCACCTTCTTCCAGCTCAAAACTGCAAATATACACTTCTCAATTTCTTCCTCCTGTGGTGAAAAATAACATGGAAGACGTTTCATAAATGCAGGTCAAGTGGTCATGCCTCCTGTTTCCTTTCATCTCCTCATCGCAGCTTTGAAGAGCAGAATGGAATCTTACATTTCCATCTCTGAAGACTTGGAGAGCGGTCTCCGTGGTGACGCCACTTAAACCCTGCAGTTTCCACCTGGATTCGGCCAACTGTGACGCAGACATCACAGTCCGGTTCATCTGCTCTGACGATGAGGAAATGGGCATAAGAGGGGGAGCAACTAAGGATTTGTTCCGTCTCAGGAACAGAGACATGTTTGGATATAAATGTTAGTTTTGGTGTTAGATAACCTTGAGTCATTTCAGACACAAATTTTCCAAATATTTTGGAGATGGCACAAATATTATAATTTGATAAGAAATGTCAGGAAAACGTATTTACTCAGGGTTTAATGTTTACATGCTTTCATGCTTAAAAAACACTTTATTTTCTCAATCTTGGCTCTTCTGCAGCAGCTCTTCTTACCCTCTCTCTTTAAACACTCTGAGTTCCTACCCCTCCCTCCCAAAAAGCCCAGCCTGTTCTGATTTGTCAACTGAACCGCTTAGTGTGTTTGTCAGAAATACTGCACCCTTTACAATAACTGGAATAACAGGAGTTGTACTTCTGAGGAAAAGTGATAAACAATCAGCTCCTCTTCTTTCACAGAAGGAAATGTCCCGTTTGTGCAGCGCCTCGGCAGATGTTATGCAAATGTGTTACTTGATGACATCACCACTCTACGGCAGAAAGTCAAGATTTCAATTGAGGCATTTCAAGCTGTTCAGGAGCAGTTTTTCTATGAAGGATAATAAGAAACAAAACTGAAAAGCTTGCTTTAACTCACACTTAGGGAAGCATAAACACACACACACACACACACTGAACAATTAAACAATTAAGCTTTGAGGTCCCTCGCAGAAACAGATTGTTCTCCAGTTCAAACAGGAAATCCTTATTTGATCTTGCTGAGTCAGACGTTGACGCAAATGTCATCCAGCGCAGACATTTTAATGTTTCTATGGTAACACTCACCCAGGGGGCATGTTGAGTCAGGGGGCATATTCACCCATTTAAAAAGTGATATAACAGCCTCAGTTGTCCAATTGCTTAACCTTGTTGATCCGGCTTGCTGTTTGACCGTTCATTGACACATTAATTAGGCCTCTTTCCTGGAACCAGGGCCAATGGGTCGGAAGTTTTATCAGATTTTCAGCTTTTCTTGAGGCCAAAGTAGAACACCAGCAAGTGATTTGCCACATGAGCCAAATGCTTTTTTCTTACCTACCTTTAAACCCACATACAGTTAGTGGTGATTACATGGTGGGCTTAACACAAAGCCCAGCTGACATTATTGTCATTAGTTTTGCAGGTATTTGGTCACAAACCCAATGACGAATGGAGGTTTTGAGCTTTTGGTGCATTATTGAAAAGTTATTACAAAACTTAAACTTATCCAGCTGTCTGACCAACATTACTGGAAAAAAGATAAAGTAAAATTATATTTTTTTCAGAATTATTTAATAATCTATTGGAAAAAGTAAAAGAAAATGAAGCATTTCATGACAAAAATGAAGGTGAAAAGCCCGACTCAGGCCTTGGGTGGTCCTTAACAGGAATAACCTGTGGGTTGTTAACCCAAAAATAACCATGACGACCTACCATCACCACAGTCCCACCATTGCTGCACAATATGTTCTGTAAAATCACAAACTCTAAAGAAGACCCTTCCTACAACAAAATTGTCTCTGTTTGCGGGCTAAGGTGGAGACGCAACATGTCTCATACCTTGTTGCCATAGTAGCGCTGTTCTTCCAAGGTCAAAGCCACGACCTTTGAAATACTTCAGTGGAGCCTGCTGCAGAGGTGCAAATGAATCTGCCAGTGTGAGTGTGTTGGTACCATAGGAGAGGGGATGAGCGAAAAACTGGGAGGGTGAGAAGCTGAACAGGAAATGGGGAAGCGCAGCGGGGACTTATGCTGAAGTCACCACGGGGGAAGGAGGATAGAGGATGGAGATAATGAGTGAGGAGGAGGAAAAGTATAGCAATGAGTGACAGGCAAAATTAGGACAAGAAGAGACTTGCAATTGACCTGTTGGAAATACATCCAGGTGGGAAATTGGTAGGAGCAGGAGGCAAGAGTCACAGATAATGGAAAGAAGGTCGTATACAAACATGAAAATGTGAAGGAAAAAAAACAGGACAGAGAAAAAAATTGGTGCAAGAAGACAGACAAGGGAGATGGGGAAAGGAGTTTAAAGCAGAGGGAAGGTGAGGGGGTGGGGGGGTATACCAAATCCTGAGGATTAGTTCAGCACACATTCTCTCAGCATCCGTAGTCACGGCGGCACCCGAGGCTGGTGCAGGGATTGCATTTGCATTCACTGATTAGGTCTGACTCCTCCTGTCGTGTTTCAGAACTTCTTGGGTGTGTTTTGCTTCTTGCACGCCCTCCTCTCCTCATCTCGTTGTACAGGGGGGATTAGCCTACAAAGGCCTACGAGACAGAAGGAGTTTCAAGTCAAACCTCTGATGAGTTTCTGAAAATAAGTTACCTCTGAAATCTATCTTTCCTACCTGGATGCATACTCTTGATCTAAAGCTGACCTACAACACCAGGATAGGTAGCAGCTGTAGTTTCTGCATCAAAGAAAAATTACAGTTTTGTCCTTGCAAAGTCTTAATTTCAACAAGAAGTCCATAATCTTTTAAGGCCTTGATAAAATATCCGTTAACCAAACACATCCTATGCTACATGATACATATTTCCCATTTCATAGTATGAGACAAAAATATACGTTTATATCAGTTTGGTTTCTCTGCCTCCAGTAAGGCACCTGGTATGCATTCGCTTGGGGCTAATGGTGTAGGGAGGCAGCTAGCCTACATTACAAAGGTGTCTTAGTGTCCACATGTTCTTAACAGGTTTTCCAACTTTAGCCACTGACGGGCATTTGTTCAGGAATCAGTGAGAATCAGCTCACTATGAAAACATGTTGCCCTAGCTAACGCTACGCTAGCTGTTAATGGTCAGTAAATATGTCCACTGATTGCTTGGTAAACTATTATTTCTCACTTTCCATTTCTACGTGTGTTAAATACAGAAGACGTGAAACGTGTGTGTGTTGCTAACTCATTACTATTGAGTTTAAGCAATTAGTAAAGTAATATATCGGTTACGAATTTAGCGAATTTCAGTTACTTAGTTAATTATTTAAGTAACTTGCTTTAAACTGTGAGATAGTGTGACTTGTAGTACAGCTGCAATAGCTTTACATGAGTTCTTAGCATTAATGCTAATGAAGTCATCTTTAATTGAATACAGGGCAGAGATGGGCATTACAGAAAAGAGCATAAACAACCTACAATTCTACTGTGGAATTTGTGTTAAATCCCACTTAGACTGAAAGGCTTGGGAAAAGACGACAGCACATTGGTGTCTACCTTGAAAAACTGGAGATATTCAATCAGACGCCACCCTGAATCCATCTCCTGCATGCTGTAAAATATCATCAGCTGGATTCTTAAATAAGTAATCCAAGGTTTCAAATTCTTGAACTGGGGGCCAACCTGTTATTTTAAGGCTTTTACCTCTAATCCCCTCCGATAAATCTTTCTGCTACGAACAACTCAATGCGTCTGCACCGTGCCAAGTGTGAGGACGGGTTGAGCAAGACAGCAGCTGATGACGGCAGCAGATTGTGTTTGGTTTGCTGAACAATAGGCCAGTACCACACGGGCAAACTATTTATTTCACATTGGAACTTCAAGGCAGCGGACACAATGTTAGCTTTGTGGGAAGTCAAAATACGGTCGACACTTGTTATGGAGATGGCTTCATGTGAAACCCGTGTGCATTGTTACCCAAGGAAGGCCTCGCCGAAAGAGACTTAAATAAACACACCGCTGTTTTGTTTGAAAGGCCAGAACAAAAAGGAATCAATTGAGGAAGAGCAGAGAGGTCAGTCCTTCATGTCACGGCTTCCTTATCGCTAGTTTGAATCTGCACTGCAAAGTAGGGAGTTTCTATCAAGGTTCAATGTGTTGAAAATGTTTAAATAGAATGACCAGACGTGTTTTCACACTTGCACGGCATGTGAGAGGTCAAACAAGCAGAAATAAGTACTGCTAACGGGTCCACAGGATTTTCAGGACCACCATGAACCAGATATAAATGGAAACCTTTGCATCCAACTCTGCAGGTATATCTAGGTTTTATTTAGGTGGTGCCACCTTTCCATTTTGACAACAGCTAAGCTAACAGCTACATTAAATTAGCTGCACACACACACACATCTTGAATCAGGTGGTTGCCACGTCGCCCGTCAACTATTACGTCTCAAGTTGCTGTAAACAATGAACAGCACATAGAAAAGGAAGCCTTGTGCCGGATATCCGCCGGCTACACAGGAACCCTAGAAATATAGCCTCTTAGCCCCGGAGGCTTATTCATCGTCAGTTTCAAGATTGATCTTACTGTAACTACTGTTTCTTTGTGATGGTTTTATGCATGGAAAACAAAATCAGTCTGATACACTGCCTTTTTAGTAGAGACCTGAAAACTTTACATCAGTGGGGGGTCCAGTAAACCTATTATCCTGCAAAGCAGAGTCATGTGGCTGCACACGGGAGTGGGTCAATGCCTCTTAAAGGTGGTAGCCCCAGACAGAATACCATGGCAACTGCCTTACAGTGCTTGCATAACAGCTAATCAAACCTATTCCATCACATGGAGGACTTTAATACATGTTGTCAAAAAGGGGCATCGTGATGTTTTTACTGTGGGATTATTTACAGGAAATGGGTTGTGTTTAACTTTCCTGCTTTATGTTTTTTGTTTTTTACTGCTGTATTTATTAAATTAGCCTCTTTCATGCATTTTTCACAATAAAAGCATTTTATTTATGCTGAGTGTATAGAAGTCTTGTGGGACGGTGTCTGTTTAAAAATCCATGAGGACGCGTCTCACCTCATTACACACTCTGTGTAAGTCTGTTTTATGTTTTATAACCCTCACAGCCAGGCACGCAGACGTCTCATGTTGCTCCATTAAAATATTTTGGATGTATGGAAACATGTTTGTCATAGCAGACTAAAATGAGTCTAAAAGCACCCAAGTTCTGTGTGTTTGCTCCTTTATGTGTCTCATATTTGCATTTTTTGTAAATCCTCTATTAATTGTGTCAGTTCTACAGTTTTATAGACTCTTTCGGGGGCATTGAAATGTGTTAATGTGACTCTTCTTTCATCATTTTTCCATTCTCCCCCCAGTATGAAATATTTACTGACAGAATCCAAGAGAGTTTGTCAGGATGGATCTGAAACCAGGAATATGCTTTGACACAAAGTTGGACTGACAGCCACTCACTCCGTCATCAGCTGCTGTGACGTGATCATTCTGGCTACCTGAAAGCCCGCTGTGCCGTAATGACCTTTAATCACTCGCTGTGTTTTCATGAAAGCGAAATCACTGGGATTATTTTTCCTCCCTTTTATCCGAGCAGATAAAATGTGCACGTGTTACCCTTGGGCTCACGTCTATGCATTTCTGTCAACAGGCCTCCCTCTTTTTTTCCCCACAAAACATGCCAGAATCTTTTTGTGGATTCCAGATGTCATGGCAACAGCATGACAGTAGCCTGGAGCCCACGCAGCAGTCGTCAGTGATGAGGTAAATATGCTATACCGCGCTAAGCGATGTCAGCTCGCAGCCTTTTAACAACATAATTCTCCCGGTGGTAATGAGTGGCTGACGTGCATTTTGCTTACAAAGAGGATGCACCGTTTGATTTCGAGACGGAGCGGTGACAGGAAGTGGAAGCTGCATTCTGTTTTTTTTTTCCTGTGGTACCAAGCCGTGCAGAGGCAGATGACACCGGTTGCCCAGGGAGAGCAGAGACAGAAATAGAGAGAAAGAGTGTGACATAAAAGCATCACAGGCGCATCCATAGATTATTTAAAGTGTTGCGCCCTCTCCAAACAACAGCAGTTTGCAACAGTTTGCAACGCTGCTCTGATTCTCACTCTTTCCTGAAATAAACCAGCTTATGACACGTTTCTAAAAAAAAAAAAGCACTGGAATGGAATATGTGAACACTTCATTGATAATGTATTGAAAAGAAGAGATAACATGTTAGCCTTGGGCGCAGACAGACAGGTAAGATAGACAGCTGGTGAGATCTGTGAGGCGTCCTCAAGCGTGCTCCTCCGCCTGGGAGGCCGCGTCTACGGATGAATTCACAAAAAAAAACTGCTGGCTCCCTGCAGACAGTCACATCCAGCTTCACATGTTGATGAAGCCGCGATTGCGAAAGGTCAAAAATGTGAAAATCAAATGTCACATGTAAAAACTAGAAAACGTTGCCTGAATGCGGTTCAGTGTGAAAATTGTTTGAATTGACACACGTTCTCACACACACACACAGACACACTCAGTGACACATACACACTAAGACAGCTGGTGGTAAACTGTGCCTGTGGAACATGGTAACCTACTGCAGAGCTGGTTATGTAACCTGTGATCGGGCGCAGACCCAGAACAACACGTAGCTTATGTGTGCCTGTGGATATGTATGTCAGATAGGTTCAGTTGGGAAGTTTGATTATTCATTAAGAAGCAACATTTATTAAAGAGAATATCTACGTCCCTCAAAACACACCGGGAAGTTGCTGCAAGACGACAGCTGTGACGAGGTTTCAGGTTAAAAAGACTTGTGATATAAAGAGCTCGTATTCATATTTCAGTTTCAAAAAGGGTGAAAAGAAACACAACTCAGAATTGGTTCTTTACAATGCAAACATTGATCCTAAAATCTGATCCGAAAACAAAGCTCAAAGGAAGGAAATTAATGTATTACAGAACGGTGAAGGATTGATTAAAAAAAACAAATATAATAGTTATTAAATAACATTCACATTTAAAATGTTTTTTTCTTGAGGTAATAGCTTGTTTTTGCCACTCAATATAATCTGGGGATACATTTTATGCTTTTTAGGAAGCATCTAAGCACAGTTAATGTAATTCAGGCCCCGAAGCTCCATCAATATTCGACCGCGTGGGAAGCGGGCAGCGTTGTCCGAGATGGACGTTGGTTATGAAATGGTGGCTAAGTGGGTTATGCAAACACATACAAAAGACACGCACATGAAAGGCACGGAGCGGATCGAGGGCTCGATGAACAGAAGTGACGCACGACCGTCGCCTCTGTGATCGCTCACTCACGCTCAAGGACTCTGAATAAAACTGGAACAATGATACGACTCCCATTATGTGACTGTTCCCCTTCTCGATCATCCTTTGTGGATTTTCTCGTGTTTGTTTTCCCTCCGTGCTTCAGAGAATCGTTTCTCACTTGGAGTTAAACGAAGAGCGTGTTGTTTTGCTGGTGAAGTGAGAGGAGGGACAGCTGGCCTGGCTTCATGGACTCCACACAATAGGCCGTGTAGAAGAAGTGGATGTTGTCACCTGCTTTGAGCCTTGAGTTCAGCATCTTAGGCATTGCCGTCTTGGTTTTTTTGCGTCACCATCTTTGTCACGAGTCCGAGGAAAGAAACGGTGCTCAGAGAACGTGACTGCACTTTCACCAAGCTACGCATTCATAATGCGATAGTGGATGACTGATGTGGGTCTGCCATGGTGAAACTACAATGTTCCTAAGATGGACTACAAAGAGATTCTTTATTGTAGGCCTATCTTGCTTTTTTAACTGGTGTTTCTTGTTATTGCACCAACTATCCCCTTTACTGCTGTAACCCTGCAAATGTCCCTGTATTTGTCCAATGTCGTGGGACAAATAAAGGATCAAGCAGGTGAAAAATAATGGCATGGACGCGTCCTGTAGATCACCAGGTAGCCACGCCCGGAATCACAACCTCCTTAATTGTCTGTTACTTTAAATGGGACCGTAATTTACTGAATGCTATCATGCTCTATTGAATAACTAATAAACTCATGTTTACAGCGTTTACCGAGGTAATAAATCAATCGCCCCCTGCTGGCTATAATAAAGAATGCAAGTTTAAGGCATTTCCGCCTTGGCTTCACTTTTCAGAAGAAGGTTTCACAATGCAGGAAGTTTCCCACGACTTTACTTGACCAATCGCTCCCTGTACTTACAGTATATAATGCTGA